>NC_141697.1:386800186-388050186 GCF_964263255.1 Lissotriton vulgaris
CACATTATACCTGCATCAGCTATAATATATGCAGGGTGGGCGTTCCCACGCAAAAAGCCATGTAGAACTGACACAGTGAAATTTACAACATTTCACTGCATCACTCTACTCCTTCACTGCATCAAAATCCCAGACCAGGTGTAAGGAATGACGAAGGGCTTTTTGAAAGGGACTCACCTATCTGTTTTGGTGCATTGCTGGAGTTGCGTCACTTTCATTAGCAAATCCAACAGTGCGTCACTTCTGATCCAACAGAGGCATCAGAATTTCTGACGCATCTGTCAGTCCATGTGCCATAGTGTGCCGTATTGCAAATACGGAGGATTTATGATGGTGCAAGGGTTTCATATGGAGGTGCAGGGAAACTGACACATCTGTACCTATGTGTCAGTTTCTTGTAAATCTGCCCCTGAGTGTCTTTCCCTTTGTTGTTTATTTTATAGTGGTTTATGAAAGTTACGGTCTATCTGAAATGAGTACCATTGAGTTGGGTAAAAATAAACATCTGTTATTCAGTGTCAAGATACTCTTGGGTGAACGTGCGCATTACAAATATACGTTATGTTATGTTATGTTATCTCAATATTGTGGTACATTTTTAGACAGAGATAATTGTAGTGGCTTAATGTGTGAAGTAGACTTAAGTTAGTGATCTCATTATTATTACATGGTGTATTCATAGCAAAATGATGTCCATTCCTGAGACTGGTAATCTTTGGAATGCGTCAAAATGCTATACCTTCCAAGGGCAGCAGTAACTAGGAGATATATCTATGGGCCCGAAGTAGGTGGCCATTTACCGGCTGGTAATGGCCGATTTTGGCCGTTACCGACCGGTAAATGGGTTTTTGGGATGTAGGGGGCCAATTTTACCGATTCAGTAAATGTACCGAATCAGTAAATTTACCGAATCGGTAAAATATCGAATCGGTAATTTTACCGATTCGGTAACTTCCAGATGTAGGTGGGACTCTTCTGAGTCCCAAAGGCCTTTCAGATTCGGTATTTTACCACCCAATCCAATCGGGTGGTAAAATACCGAATCCAGGTGTGCATGCACATGTGTGCATGCACACCTATGCCATGTGACAGACAGACATGCCCTTAGGGCATGTCTGTGTGCCACATGGCACACATGCCTGTATTTGGGGTGCTAGAGGGTGTCAAAGTGACACCCCCTGCACCCTTGCTGGAATCGGTATTTACCGAATCGGTAAATACCGATTCGGTAATGCCCATTGATTCCTATGGGCTTCAATGCCCATAGGAACCAATGGACATTACCGAATCGGTATTTACAGAATCGGTAAATACCGAATCTTAACGATTCAGTATTTACCGATTCTGTAATACCTACATCCCCCCTCCTCTATTTTACCACTTCTTAAATACCGAATCGGTAAAATTTGATATTTAAGAAGTGGTAAAATAAAATTACCTACATCTAGCCCTATATTTCTCCTCATTTTTCCTCTTTCTATGTGTGCTGCATTATGCAGCACATGTAGAAAGAGGAAAAAGCCTCAGAGGATTGTTTTTGTGCAGGAAGGAATACCTTCCTGCACAAAACCCATCCTGTGTGCAATGCAGGCACACGTGCACCATGGTGCAAGGGTGCCTGCATTGGCGCAAGTCAGCAGTTTGTGCACCAGCGCAGGCAGAGAGCAGGAATGTGCCATATCTTGATAGATGTGGCACATACCTTCCCCTGCACTCTCCCTTTCATGTAGCACAGCGCAGCAAGGTATCTTAGTGAGTTATGTTGCGTGAAATAATGATAAACATGGCCCTATTAGTATCTAGTATTTATTATTCTACTTTCAAACAATTTTCTTCAAGATAAATGTGCAGGAGATTGATACCAAATGATAGTGTTATCATTGATCTCATCAATGATTCCATTTGAGATGTCATTTAACTTGTCATAAGTGAAATTATGTGAGGTCATAAGCAGTGCATGACGGGGCACAAGTTAGGGTTAGTTTACCTAAACAAAACTGGTAAATTTCAGTTGTTTTTAGTTTTCTAAAAACGTTTATTTCACTTTAACCTGTGGTTTTATCAATCAATTTATTTTCTTATCATGCACAACATTAAACAGTTCCATGCATCTAATGCACTGTGGGTGACTGAAGGCTGTGGTGTGTGGGAATGTATTTATTTATTTATTTATCTAGAGTTTTATAAAGCGCTGGATAGACCTGGAGATATCAGAGCGCTTTACAGAGGAACAACAGGAGTTACAAGGAAACAATAACACAAATAACGAATTACAAGTTACAATAAATTAAACAATTGTTGCACAGTCATTACAAAGAAAGTGGCAAATCTTAGAGGGGAGAAAAGGCAAAGGGGCACAAGAAAAGGATTGTGAGAGAAGATGAGAGGAGAGAAGGGAACCTGAGCGGGGGTTAAGGCTGTCCAGCAAGAAAAGAGAAAAACGTTCTGAGGTCATGAGGGAGAGTCAGGAGGGAAGGGGGGAAGGACGGAGGTCAAACAAGATGGCGGGTCAGGGTCGCGGGAATACGACAGAATCCAACACCAAAATAGCGGGGTGCACAAAAGTCGAAAATCCTGAGAGAAATCCCAGAGAGCAGGATTGAATTTAGTAGAGTCAAAGGGGGGGCTAAGCCACAAAACCAAAGGTGGACAGAAGGCTGTAGAGGGCGTGCACATGCTCAGGACCATGGGGGCATCGGAGTTGATGATCTGCAAGGCGAAGATCCGGTGAGTCAGCCAGGGGGTTGGGGAGCAGTCTTGGAGAAAAGGGAGGCAGCACCAAAGTCCGGGGGGGCGCGCCTCTCCAGTACAGGAAGGAACGACAAAACCCAGGAGCGTCAAACCACTGCGCTGAGTAGATTATTCACCACTGTAACCCGTACCTGGGAAGGACTCCGAGGTCCAGATGTTAGAGCTGAGGCAAAGCACACCCAAGCAGCAGTCCATGATGGAGGGAGGCAGCCAGGCAATAGCGGGGACTGGGAGAGCGAGCCCTCTCCTTGGTCGGAAGATATCAGGTAGGAATTTGGATGCACCAGACCAGCAGCGCTGTGGCACTCACCGGCGATACAACCCATCGTGGCAGGGATCAGACATTGGTACAGACCGCTATTCCCAACCCGAAGGGCATGGGGATGGTTGGCTGCAGGGTCTTTCCTATGGTCAGATCCAGTTCCTAACTCCTGAGGGAGGCCAACCCATACTTTGCATGGTCTTCAGCCCAAGTTTTAAAATTGTTTTAAGAGTTTTTAAACCATGTCTTATGGTTTGTGTCCCTTGTCAACTGGTGAATCCATGTTGGACCTTCCATAATGCTTGTGGAAGCCATATCCAGTTACGTAGGCCACAAAGGCTGTGAATACTGGGGGTTGGTCACCTCCTGGTGGTTGAGGATTAGCCACTTGTGGAGGATTGTCCACAGGCCCTGACCAGAGGTCAAGCCCTGCTGCTAATCCCCACTGGGCGATGCCAAAGAGCATTTCCTGTAGTTGTTTTTAAATAGTAGGTTAGGAGAAAGGAGCTGGTGGATGTTGTATATGACAAAACAATCTCTCTGTGTCTCACCTTTGGGAGAAGAAGAGTGTGTAAACCTTTCCCACTCCATAGTGTCCTTCTTTTCTTTGGATAAGGCCAAGTTGAGGGACTAGCTTCGAGAAGTGCGGCCCTCTGATGCAGGCCACTTGCTCTGCTGCCACTCCACTTGGCTCATGGCACACTCTATTAGCTCTCACGTGCACCATGCTGATAGTATCCAACATGATAGCCACTAAAATGATTAGTCAAACTGCTTACCAGCCTAGAGTCACTTGAATCCCCACAACAATGTCTAGCACATCCACCACCTCTAGTCACTGAATGCACACTATCCCCAGTCAACTGTAAGGCGGGACTGCAACAGATTCTTACTGACCACAACCATCAGCCACACCCATGCCGTCTGTCTGCTGAGGGTCTCTCAGAGTTCCACTCTCTTCACCTCCCTAGACATTAGCGTTAACCTTCACTGGCTATATTTGCTGCCTTTGTCGCTTGATGTTTTGGTGTGATCCCTGTGCAAGTCTATGTTTGAGTGCTCTCAGCTCACTGATCATTGTCACCCCCACTAGGAGGTTTTTTCAAGTTGTTAAGTGTGTCTCCCCAGCATGGCTCCCTAAAACCCAGTGTCTCGCCAATAAGCTGGTGGGCTGCAATGTCCCCCTACTGCCTTAGAGCACCAATCATGCTCCTTGCCTCTATTGCTCATATCCATGGGGTTCTGGTCCCAGATGCTGGGTGTATAAGTAAAATAAAATAAACCTCTGTCCTGGTGATCAGCGGCAAAGTAGGGAGGCACATAGCTGGGCTACCAATATTTAGTATTCTGAGTGTTGGTGGAGGTACAATGTTGTGAGTAAGTGAAAGTGCCAGTCACATGGTACTCAAGACACAGCCACATGTGAGCTGGGGGTTGAAGTGGAGGTGATGAACCACCTGTGAAGAATAGAGAACCCAATGAGGCAAGGAACATACACCAGAATAATGCTCTTATTCTGTGAAAGGTAGCACCTGGAGGTCTGCCAGCGAAAGTCATTGGCATGCATGCTTCCCAGGATCCTGTGGCCTTCTGCTGGTGGGGTCAGAGGCTGAAGGGCAGTTGTACTGGTAGCAGGAGTGGGATCTGGGACCATTGAAAGCAGGATTGTTTTTGTTAAAGAAAGAAAGGGACGCCTACATGCACAAAAAAGAATCCCCTGAGGCATGTTCCTATTTCTATGTGTGCTGCAGAATGCAGCACTGTAGTGATCACGCTTGAAGACTGAAGTACATAATATTCCTTTATTGTAGTAGACAGGTACAAAGTGCATGCAGCACCGAAGCAGGACGACCTCAGAATGAGGCGACACATTCCAGAGCCCTACAATCATACATTTAGATGACATCCCTTTAGTTCCACATTCCAACCCATCAAACAATGATAGATAAACCATGTTACTACACATCCCCTTTCTTTACAAATAAAACAAAAAACATAAACCATAGTAAGTACAATTAATAGCAAACAAACTCCTCCAAACTTTTAGGAGTTTTAATACGTCTGCCATATTTGCTGGATCTTTCCGCCATAGTGGTCTCTTCACACAAGCCAGAATCACCAACAAGAGGTTCAACGCCTTCCAGACGACCTTCACACACAGTCCCAGGCTCACGTTCAGTACTACATTCAATCCCTGGTCCAGGTGTACAAGACACGTCTTGTGGAACAATCTCAAGCAAATGAGAACATGGATCCTTAACCAAGTCTTTCCTCCTTTCAGCAGAAGGTAAAGCATCCATCCACCAATAACTGGTTCCTTCCACATTTGCACCATTTTCATTCATGAAAACAGAACCACTAGGAATGGAAATACGACTCATGTGGTGGACACTGCCATCATCCAGTTACACAGTGTTACACATGAGTTTAGTCACAATCTTAGGTTCAGAAAACCGTGAGTGTAATTTGCCAACTTTTTTCCACACTTAACTCTGACAATTTGTCCCACCTTAATGCAGACTTCTTTGGTACCATGCTTGGCATCAAAATAACATTTGTTCTTACATTGAGAGTTAGTAATAAATCCCCTAACTTGATCACAATCACAATCATACTTTTTACTTCTACCCATCCATCCTGGATTAATCCTACAATGAGGAAATCTGCCACGCATTAATCCGAAAGGACTTTCACCAACAGTGTCATGGACCCTTTCTCTGTACGACCAAATCAATTTATCCAGTTCATCATTCCAATTTGTATTTCCCTTGCAAGCCAATTGTAAAACACCCTTTAATACTCTGTTCACTCTATCCACAACTTGGATGACATAAGGCTGTAAATCTCTGTTCAATGCCAGTGAAATCCATAAATCTTTTCGTCATGTCAGATTTAAATTGAACACCATTGTCGGTTAGGATGGATGCCGGAAAGCCCTCTCTTATGAAGCATTTTTCCAGAAAGGAAATAACAGTTTCAGTGTCAACTTTCTTGACCACCTCAACCTCAATCCACCTTGAGAAAAGGTCAACAAAAACCAAAATGTACTTGGTAACACCATCTTGCCACAAAACCGGTCCCATAATGTCTAAAGCAATGTCTTCCCAAGGTAGATTGGGACAACCCAGAGAAGACATAGGGGGGTTGAGGGTTTTTGAGTCTTGTCCGAGCATTCACAATTAACACAGAAATGTACAAACCTTTCTATTTCCAAATTTACTCTGGGCCACCAGTACAACGCCTTGATGTTCCTTTTTGTGCGAGACACACCAGGATGTCCTTCATGACCAATAGAAACAATCCTTTGCTGCATTCCTTTAGGAGGGATAATCTTTTCACCTCTACAGACAAACTCACCATCCACACTCAATTCATCCCGTACCTCCCGGAAAGCTCTCAACTCAGGTTTGTCTTTGAAGTCACTAGACCAACCATTGGTGATCTTATTTTTCACGGAAAAAAAAATGTCATCTTTTTTGTACTATTCTTCCCATTTATTCTTACAAAATCCAGCAGTGTCAGAAAAGCACACTAGCCACACAAAAATCACTACAGTGGTCATGGTTGATTTCCTTTAGGGGTAATGAACGTCTACTAAGAAAACCAGCAATGACATTTTTAACCCCATGAACATATTGTACCTCATAAACAAAGTTTTGGAGTCTCATAGACATTCTAGCAATTCTTGCTGAAACTCTTGAAAGAACTTCTGTAGTAAGCAATTTGGTTGAAGGTTTGTGATCAGAGCGCAAAATAAATTTCTTCCCCCAAATTAATTCCCTGAAATGTTCCATGGCCCAAACACACGCCAACATTTCTTGTTCTATCATGGAGTACTTCTCCTCCATAGGAGAAAATGAACGTGACGCAAAGGCCTGATTGAAGAGCAGGTTGCGGTGGCATGCGGCAATGCAGTATTTAAACAGAAGGCGCACCGTTAAGAATAACCGTTGGTAAGTGCTTAAAGAATGGGGTTACATTTACTTTAAATATGAACGGTGTTGCTTCCCACTGCACTGCTGATGAATAAAGAGATTTCCAATCACGGCACACGAAGTCACATAGAAAAATCCTCTGATTTTAAGATCTCCAGTTACCAATCTTGTTCTCCTGGTGACAGGATCGATATATATAGACTGACGAGTTCTTCTCAGTGGTTCCTTAGCGTAGACAGCTCATCGCCAAATTAAGTGTAATAATCACACTTGAAGACTGAAGTAGATAATCTTCCTTTATTGTAGTAGACAGGTACATAGTGCATGCCGCACCGAAGCAGGACGACCTCAGAGTGAGGGGACACATTACAGAGCCATACAATCATACATTCAGTTGACATCCCTTTAGTTCCACATTCCAACCGCCAAACAATGATAGATAAACCATGTTACTACAACCACCCATAGAAATAGGAATATGCAAGGAGAAAAATATATTTCTTCTCTTTATGCCTCACCTGCGGAGGCGTAGCATTTTGACGCATTCCCAGGTCTACCACTAATGGTAAATATGGAAGCAGGCCAAAATCCATGGGTGGATGCGTGAGAACATCCGCCCTCCACCCATGGAATGCCTCCCTAGGGCAGAGTAATGCAGCGGAGCAATTTACGCTGTTTAAGCCACTCAAAGTGACCTTCTGTGGCTTGATAAATCTAACTTAAGAGTTGCGTCGCTCTTGCGCCCCTTTGTGTGGCGCAAGGGCAACACAAGTCTTTGATAAATTTAGCCCAAAGTGTTAGCTTTACACAGATGTGATGCTGTGGTTTGTACTTCTGCCTCAGACTGGCACCTTACATATGTCTGCGTGAACTAACCAAGCATTGATGACAATGTTTACAGGATTTCCTTTCAAAATACAAGACGTCTACTTTCACTGAGCCCCTCTCGCAGGGCCGGGGGCTCTATCTCCTTTCTGCATTGCATACAAAATAAGACAAGAAAAACAAAAGTTTATATAAGTTTTAAATGCCTAAAGTTCATGGTTTCTTTTCCATTGCCATCTGTCCATGTACTCCATCTATTAAACAAGAATTGTGATGGCTAAGACTTTTCCTGCTTTTGTTCAGGATTACCAAATCATCCTAACGCGGCTTTATGTTACTTTTTCTGCTCTCATTCACCAGTGCAAAGAACAATGTTTTCTTCTGTGATGTAAAAAAAGAAGTGCATTGAAGACCATGCCCCATGGTTAACGAGCGCGTTACGGTATTAAAAAATAGACTCATTATAAATAAATAATTGCTAGGTATGAAGAAATTAAGCACATTTGGACATTTGTTTTTACGATCGCACGATCGGCTACGTGGTTGCATGTGATAGAAGCCCGGTGACATAGCGAGATAAATGTATGCATTTCTCAGTCTTATTTTAGGAGTGGTTTGTTATCATCTCCTTCTTTTCTTCTGGCTCGGTGGGGCTTGGCCATCTTAATCATTCAAATACTGCGCCCGCCTTGTCTGCGGCTGAAACGCATGTTTTGGGGTCTTAAGGGGTTAATGACGGTCCAGTCTGGGTCACGCCGAGGCAGCAGGACGTGCATCGCTAAACGTGTGAAAGTCGGCGCTGCTGAGGTGGAGGATGGGCGTACGAGGGCCAAGTTTATATCAAAAGATTAAACCCTTGGGATTAAAAAAAAAAAGGCTGGTTGTAAGGAACACGCAGAGTTCAGGTCATAGCCCTAACAATATTATATAGTCTTGGGCCTTCAGGAATGTAAGCTGCTATATTGTTCTTGTTAATTTTATTATTGTTGTTTTGATGGATGTATTGTGGTCTAGTTGAGCATGCTTGAAACAATCCTCTGGTCAATGATATTTTGAATTTGTGTGTCTGTGTGCACGCACACGCACAAGCTCACATGTGCAAAAGAGATCTCTGTGTGTGTAAGGTTTGCAAAAATGCTGTACTAAACATTCACAGACTAATAGGATAGTTGCTTGTGTAATAATTCATTCATACATTTTATTAATTTGGAAGGCTTGCCAAGCATGGACTAAGATGGACTAAGATCTTTCTGGTGTCAAAGTACTTTACATAGTTAAGGGAATTGGCTTGACATCTAATGTACACATACATTGATTTTCTTTGTAAACAATACTTTATATTTTTATCCAGAGAGGTTACAAATATTTAATGTGTAGTGTGACATATAAAGAAACATGAGCAAGGTCGAGTTGACACCTTTCGACACACTGCGTTTACGTTGGGTGCTAAGTGAGATTCTGCCTGCATTGTCTCTCCCTAGAGGCTAACCCTAAAAGCAGTAGTGCTCCAGAGAAGTAGTTGTAGTTTCAGGAAAACACTTGAGGGCAGATTTACAAGCCCCTTGCGCCTCATTTGCGCCACTGTTGCGTCACTTCAGTGATGCAGCGGAGGCGTACACCATGCGCCACGTTGCACCCTATTTATGTGACGCATCTAGGGAGATGCATCACGTTGTAAAGCCCTGCGCCACATGAAAGCTCCGTCAGGTTTCATGTGGGTGTTCCGACGCAGAAGGGGCGTTCCGTCGCAGGAACGCCTCGGAAAAGTGCCTGAGTGAAATCTACAAGATTTCACTCAGTCACTTTTCCGACGCCGCTGCATTAAAACCTTGCGCCTGCTTGAAGCACGCGTAAGACGTGACACACCATGTTGGACATAGGCAGAGTTGGAAGAGTGCTAGAGTAGCGTCGCGCCCACGATGCAACTCCAGCACTGCGCCAACCTTACGTCGGCAGATGCGACACACAACTGTTTATCCCTGCGCCATCATGTGCCGCATTGTAAATGTGGCGCTTCTGTGGGGGCGCATGGGTAAACTTGCATGACGCATCTTTCCCGGCGCATGCCTGCTGATTTGCAGGGATGCGCCAGGAAACGTAAATCTGCCCCTTGGAATTTTGGGACATGTACTGAACTGGATATCAGAAAGCAGCCTCAGAATTTAATAGGCGATCTTCAAAAATCTGGGGAAATATGGCAACATGCAAGTACATTTATTAGGTGTTAACTGAAATATGTAGAAACCCGACTGTTAAAAAGACTGCGGAGGTGATAAATATCAAAGGTTTGTGAATGGAGGATTAAAGCTAGATAGGGCTGAATATAGGAAGGCATCGGAGTCCTTAGAGCAGTGAGAGTGGGCCAGGCTAGATGGAAACTGGTGAAAGCACTTCAAATCAGAATGTAAATGTAAATGTAAATGTATTTGAGCTTATATAATGGTTAAGAGAGGGGCAAAAGAATCAGTATGATGTGGGGCCTGTATATCTGTGTAGGGGTGAGATTGCACATGTGTATGTGAGGGTTGGGTTATGCAAGGGTGTGCTTGTGTGAGAGGTGTGTGGGTTTGTGAAGGGCAGGTTGTGTGTGTGGGTGCATGTAGGTGCTTGTGTGTGAGGCAGTTAGCACGTGCTTTTGTGTGTTGTGCTAAGCAAGCAGCTTCCTATTGTCCAACCGCTATTTTTATTTTGTTGCACACGGCACATGGCATTGACACAGATCAGAGAGGCCTTCAGGGGACTTTTCAATGAAGGAAGGGAGCCCACGCAGTGGCGTAGCAAGGCCAGGTAGTATTCGGTGAGGAAAATTTCTTGTCACCCCCGGCTGGACAAAATGGTAACAATATGTGTTTAAAACACATATTTTTGCCGTTTTGTCACCCCCTCAGTGATGACACCCGGGGCGGCCCGCACGCACCGCACCCCCCTTCCTACGCCACCGTGCCTATGGTTTAACTAAAATTGTCAGCTGTGATAAAGTACAAATGCTTGATAAAACAGGCGTACCTTCTGGGCATTCCTAAATCCTAGAAAATTGCCTTCCGTTGCCAAAGACCAAGGAAAAAAACAAAATCCAAAGGGAGGAGCCGTGAGCAAAAAATGTCCTACCCTTAAAGTGCATGGAAAAGGGTGTACCAGGAGTCTGTTTTTGGCTGCTGACCTTAGCCGTCCCCCTGCCTAGTATGGCACCAGCGGTTTGTTTGGTAGGAAATAAACTGTGAGTCAAGGGCCTACTGCACCAGGACTAAGGAATTTAATTCAACCAGTCTATTGTTGGGGGACAATTGAGAGACAGCAGTGCAGGTGGGATATATTCATCGCTCTTCAAGTCCACCTGCCCTTAAGTACGAGAAATATTTCCCGATCAAGCAGCAAGTACAATTCAAAATCCTCTGCCTAGTTCATAAGCCATCTACAGCGGCTCACTCTACCTCACCAACTTTCCAAATCCCTATCAGCCAACCATAAGTTTGGCCTCTTTAAAAATATCCGTGTCTGGTGAGTTTCCGAAATTTGCAGTGGGGCAATCTTTCGTGTTCAACCTACACCATACTGAACGATTTTCCACTAACCCTTCAACTGCAATTTGACTTTTTGAAGTGTAGGTAGAAGCTGAAACTAGCATTCTGGGCCTTACATGTAGGATCGATTCATTGTGTTTTACTGTCTTAATACTTTATATGCATAAGACTAATACTATCCAGACTAATTCACATGTTTTGTTTTTGCACACAAGTATGGTGTGTTTTCCACACTTACTGAGATGAGAAACCTTAGTGTCCGAAAATGATGGATCTACACAGTTGAACTTAGAATTGGCTTGATTTTTTTTTGCATGTTATGTTGCTGTTTTAGATTGTTTCGCTTGAACGTTAAACTGTTGCCAGATTAAGCAATTGCAAAGTTTTGGATACAAGTATATCAAAATTGAAATTAACTTTATTCATTTTGTTCTCCCTAATTGATCACTATCTCACTTTCGTTGTTCCTATATTTGTCACACCCACTTTTCAAAAACACCCCGAAGGAGGCATGGGGCAACTTAGTGCTCTACAATGTGTGAGTGATCTAGAGCGTTCTTGATTAGTGAAATAGCTAAGACAGGGAGTCAGTTTTCACCAGAACTTCTATTGAAAGAGAAGCATGGCGGCAGGAGGGTACTTTATAAATTTGATACATGCTTTCTTTGCCCCTAAGTCTCAGTACCTTCTGCATCAGGAGCGAATGATCGTGAAAGGATCAGAAGCGGAAGGGCACCTCTACTGAGTTATGGCATGCAGACGATATGTCTGCGAGGGAACATAGAAAGCATCAGAGGTAATGAGTTGGCACTCAGGACCCGATTCACAAAGAGCCTCCCTACCCAGTCATGGCAGAGGCTCCGCAATGAGAAACTGCAGTGCGGCGAACACCACGAGGGTGTAGCCTCCGTCACGACGGCGGAAGCTTTCTGTAAATCAGGCCCTCAGTATCAGTTGCAGCTGCTGCCTGGAAACAACAGTAAGGTGGTGGAAGGCAAAGGGGCGGGGGGAATCGGGCTAAAAAAATTCAGTTACCTCCCGGCTAGTCGGCTTGCCGGCCACAGCCGCCTCTCCTGCGTCCTTTTCCTGGCTTCTTGGGAGAAACAGGAAGCACCAGGGCTCCCACGCTCCCCACAGCTAATCGCAATGCAGCGTTGTGATTGGTCTGAGTGCTGTGACAAGGCGCTTAGGGGTTGGTGGGGTGGGCATGTTCTCCATGCAGGCTGTAATGCAGCCTGCATGGAGGACAGGGAAAGTGCGCATGGCTGTTTTGGGTTGCCTGAGATGGCTGACCAAACACTCATTGCAGACTTAGGATGGTTGTACCACTCCTCCCCTGCTCTGCACCCCTGCTCGCCCCCTCACGGAAGCTGCAGCAGGAGGAAAAAATAAAATTATATTTACATTAACTATTAACATTTTATGTTTTCCTTTCTTTTTCTGCATCAAAGCAGTAGGGCGATGCTCCTCTGTCTTAGCGGAGGAGCTGCCACTGCTCAGTATATTGTACCTTGAAACTAGGACATGGGCACCTTTGGAGACATTTACCCTGTTTGCATGTAGCAGGCATGATAGCTCCTCAATTACTCTGCAGAACTGCACTCTAGAATCTTCCAGAGCACTCATACGTCGCCACTGTCGACACTCCCCTGCCTATGCACATCCAGTCAGCTACTACTACACTATTGACACTCCCCTTCAGGCGCACATCCAATCAGCTCCTTAAAGGCTCAGATAATCAATCTAGACTCAGGACATGCATAACACTAGCCTGAAAAGCTCACGTTTGTAAAACAATACCATGAAAGGATATACAAATGAATATGTAATCCATCTACAACACTGTGACTCAAGAGTGACTGTCAGTCTAGGCTTGGTGACAATCTTAAGTTTTTTTAAATGTATGAGAGTAGGATTTCTTGAAATATATGAGAGGAGACATAGTTTATGGTATGTAACAGAGTAGCAAATGGAGTAGACACATTCATCCACCCTGTGAGCACTTAGGCCTCGCAAAGGGGAAGCAAGAGAGAACTCTCTATAAGCCAGTACAATACAATTCAAGGCAGTGTAAATCTCCCAGAGGTCAAGTCAGTTTTTAATAGTTCCTTGTACGAGGCAATTACTGACAATAAAGGAAAACAAAAGACATCAGCATAAAAAGAGTCAATTATGGGGCATGTAAGTGATGGTTATGATGGGAGCTGAAGGGACACAGAGTAGGCGCAGAGTAGGCAGAGTTTGTGCATTCCATTGTATAAGAGCGGGTATGCTACCTTCACTTCCTAGGTGTTGCATCAGGACTCAGAACACCAGGAGCCTTAAACATACATTTTCATGTAAGTTACTTCTTTATTTTTATTTTTTGGGCAGTTTGTTGGGAGCCTTCCAGGAGGCAAATAGTATTTAGCCTCGAACACGAAATGTCCTTGCACAGCTCAGAAGAGGTAATAGAGGCGGGGTATCTGGAGAATGAACTGAAAGGCGCTTAAGGAACAGCACCTTTTACACCTCATAGGCATTGCGGGCACTAGACCAGCTCCATCAATTGCAGTCCCACCGCAAGAAGTGTTCCCCAGCATCCTAGGCGTGTTTGGTTTCCACATGAAGCGAAGTTTTTAATACACGAGTAAATGAAACACCGTGAAATAATTAGGGCTTCACATTGGCAAGCCTTGCGAGGATTTTTTTTAAATAGGCACTTTGGGGCACCTTATCAAAAACAGGCGATAAAACGATTGCCGCTTTATCGGCAGGAAACTGCCGCTAAAACGGCGATAATGAGCTTGATAATAGGCCCTTGTGAATTCCCATAGCAGCCAGGTTCTGGTGTTAACCTAGCCCGTTTAATGGAACGCTCAGCACAGCAGGGGAATTAGCCCAGCGTGCGAGCGTTCCACGGGACATGACAAGCTCAGCTCGTCATGAGCACCGAAGCACCGTGGCTCATGACGAGCTGAGCTCGTCATGAGCATGGGAGGGGCTAAAGCTTGCTCGTGGTAGGTTTACCCAGTAAAACCAGGTGTTAATAATAAACGGACTAGGACTCTGAATGCTACACATTATGAATGGTTAGATCTACTCATAGTGTGTAGCAAGTTAGTAACGAACAGAATAAACGGGGTACCTTAGGTAGAGGAAATAGTAGGTAGATTGTGTCATCAGTAAATGCACTTTACGTGTAGGTTTTTTACAGACTGTATTTAGATGAATTGCCTGTTCTTACTGTAGGGCTAACCCTTATTTTAAATGTTTGTTTGTTTTTTAATTGTTTAATAATGGTAATATGTATGAAATGTGTATAAATGTTTTATATTGTAAGTTTTTATTAACTGAACAATACATTTTCATTCATTCACAGCCCATTCAATTCTCACTTACTCCTCTTTGCCTTCACAAAAATGCTTAAAGATGACCTTGTTGCTTTTAATGTTTTCTTTGGATAGTACCTTAAGGCATCCATGAATGGGAGCGAACACCTTGGTACTTTAAAATAAGCACTGGCAAAGGCAATAAGTCTGGCATGCATTTTGAGTCCCAACTAAAATACTTCAAATAAGTCTGCTGCAGTGGAAAACACAACTAAGAAAGGGTTGCTCTGTGTAGAGTGCATCCTAAAGATACATATTTTAAAGTGTGATGATTCAATGTACTTTTGAGATGTAAAATAGTTATCAATGCATTTCAGAACTCCATAGGCAGCGGAACCATATAACAAACAGAGATTGATTACTACCTTGGGCGAGGCATAGTCCAGCTTCATATATATTTGAAACATGTATACAAGGTCGTGTAAACTCTGCTGTCAAGCCTGGAAAGGACAATGATAGTGGTGGCAATCGAGGTATCTCAATTGGTTGAGTGCCTGCTGCTAACCGGAAGGTTGAATCGAAGAAAGAATAGCAGCACCTTTTTCTCTTTCCTAAAGATAAGAAACACCGAGCAGAGCAATAATAGCATTTATTATTTAGGCTCCAATCGAAAATTGGGCTTATATATATTGCGTGCTATAAAAAAGTCAATATTAATATAATATTATTGGGAAAGATGGATGCTGCATAGCATGTCTAGGATATCACGAAGCTAGAGAGTGAAGGTGTTTTTAAAAGAGAAGAAATTATGTAAAAGAAAATATACAGCTTACTGATATAGCAAAGATGCCCAGAGGGGATTCTCTCAGTAGGACAAGGGCCCCAAGTTTACTAATTAAAAATTATTTGTTATTTTTACAATAAATAACAGTTCATTGAGACGGAACATATGCCACAAAATGACATATGGCCCATGCTATAATTGATAAATGTAGAATGCTTTGTTGAGAGAGGGAGCCTGTGAGCACCTTGAATATCAGTAACGTGTATTTTTCAAGTTTCTCTATTGATGATTGGAGAAATATTCATTATAATTTCTCAACACTTACGTTTTGAAATTGGCGAATTTACATTGCAAAACGTCTAACCTTTAAAAGTAGCAAATACACCGGGGTATCTCTATTCGAAGTGATAAGGCAGCTGTAACCTGCAGCAGGTTCTAGATTACATGTTAGCAAAGGATCTAAATCTTGTGAGTTACATGGTGTTTGGACTAAAACTAAAAGCCACCTGGGAAATAACAGGGGAATACCTATGGGATTTTTTTCCGCAGCTCTAAAATAAGACTCAGTGGTAGGGAAATGTCTTTGGCGGGCCAAACCGGTTTCAATAGTACACCTGTGTGGGAGCATACTGATTGTGTGATTAGTGATTGGTATTAGGTCATGAAACGCATCCCTTAAAAAAAAAACATTCAATTTGTAATGTTCAGTTTCCACACAGTAATTAAAATACCGGCCGCCCCCCAACAAACCTCTCCCCTTATGAAAATAGCCTTTGTTACCATGGCATCACATGACAAAAGCTTTGTCTTTCATCTCAGCTTTTGGGGGAAATACACCATGGGGGTGAATCCATTTTCTTCAGCAATTAAAAACATTTGTTGCAGGTCAGGCGGACTGAACCTTGACAAGGAGCCAATTCCATGTATATCAATGAATCCCCTTTCCGTCTTCGAAGGGGGCGGGGGCAGACTGGCCCAACTGAAATTGTGATATGTCCCAACAGGCCCATGACTCTGAAATGTCGATATGGCGGTTGGGGGCCTTCTTACGCACAGTCCACTAAGAAGTCGTCTATGGCGTTGCCTAACTGAGGGGATCATTTAAGAAACGGTTGAAAACGATAAGAGCCAGATGGGTATAAAAAATGGTGGATGTACAAAAAATGTACCTCTCCTAAGAGGTCAAAATAGCTTGAGACAGACTGTGGTAAAAGTCTGACACTCGTGATTGACATTGCCACAGCTTTAGCAGCCTCTCAGGACTCATTCACTGGCCTTTTGGGAAATTCCCTAATTTCCCTATAAAACAGCCAGTCTGTGTTTTGAGAGCAGACTAGTAAAATGTACAATGTACTCTAGAAATAAAATCCCACAGCAGGGGGGTGCAACCTGAGCCTCCATGCAGGGCAAAGCTGCAACTGGTACCCAGGGAGGTGCCCACTGCTCCCATGGTCTCTGTATACCTGTTATGTCGCCTGCTGAGTGGTCAGCGCTGGTTGGTGGCACATACAGTGCTGGTAGTTGTATTTTGCAAAGAGGACATCATTTTGATCTGAAAGCAATATAGGCTGGCTGTATTTTACGGCACGGTGAATATATGATAAACATTGCTTGCGCGCTTTTTCGTGCGTGTAATGGTTGATGGCAAAACCGCACATATAAAACTGGAAGATTCTGTTCTGTGAAACGACACAGTTTCACCCTCTCCCCTCCTAACTGCTTCTCGAATATTCTGCTGCCGTGTTCCAAAAGAATACAACACCGACCTTCTCTCCTGACCTACGGGCCTTGCACAGTATTATTGGGTGTACAAGAACGACACCACAGCAGACTGAGAAAGGGTTAATGAGAGGTCCTCGCATCTAACCCCTCCCTCCCCTAATGGCTTGTATTCCCACCACGCACTCCCCTGCGCCTGGCCTGGCTGAATAAATCTGCAAACCTTATCACTTGTCTGCATATTGTCAGGCGCGGCCCGGCCGCTCGTTTATCATGTGTCTGTGGGGGCCGGGGGCAGACTGTGCCTGCCCCCGGCTCCACGCTCCATTGTCCGCCGCTGACCCAGGGGAGGCGGGCAGGGGGCTGGGCAGACACACGGGCACACACATAGGCCTGGGGAAGGAGGGGCTGGCGGACAGTGCAGCTGGGAAGAGGCACCATTAGACCTGCTGAGTGACAGGCGCATCTCTTCCTTGTGGCAGGGTGACAGATGAGAGTGTGGGACCGCCGATCCCTTCCGGGCCACTGTCTGACCCCCGCCCAGACCTACACTGATGTCAACGGGACTGTACACCCCGGTACCCTTAACAATCCCTACCTCATTTTCTTTTATATTTTATAGGGCCAGTACTAGCAACTCTAGAGAGCCACAGCAGTGCAGTTACTGAGAAAGCATCAGTACCACTCTCATCCACTGTGATTAGACTGGCGTGTATTATGCCCTACCGGTGATCCAAATTGGTACATTTAATTAATATCAATAAGACTATAACTAAGCGTATGACCTTTAACCCCCAAAATTGTTTTTAAAAGGGAATAGAATTCGGGGGTGGGAAATTGTTGAAATTGTACACAGCTGTACATACTTGGGTCTCATCTTTAGTAATAATATGTCCTGGAAGCCCTACCAAACAAAATATGTTTTAAAGCTCAAACACTTATTGGGGGCAGTTCATAAAGAGTACAATGGCTCTTTTATGAAGCCCATGAGGCCTGCTCTCCAGTTATATGAGTCAGGGGTCTTGATGTCTATCCTTTCTGGGGCTGAGCTATGGCGACATGCAAATATAGATACATTAACCAGTACTGTAAATACTTATGCGCTTTATAAAAATGCATAAATAAATGATTGCAAAGTAGCATCTCTCCCCGTCAGTACTCCGGCCATTCTCTTAAAATTCCTTGGCTTTTGCATATTAAAGAGCTATTACATGATTTTGGGGTTCTCCTGAGCTTTGGGAGAACCCAGTCGTTACTACTTTTCCATCTAAATTGTCCCAGAAAAAGCTTTGCTGGACTACAATGGAGGCCAAAGCCTAATGCAGAATAAATCTCCATAGAACATCCAGAGATAGATGGCATACGAAGTGCACTTCCCTTTGTTCTCCCTTTCCTCTTCACAAGGAACCACTGAGTCAATCTTGGTCTTCACAGTGTAAACTTTATTAATTTACAGATACGGCCAATTACTCCATTGGCCTATCTTCTATTAATCTGTGATCAACCTTTATTATTGCTTTATTTAAAAACACCACAGCACGCAAATAAAATATAGAGGTTATACATTTCCATTGTATTTACAATTGCCTCTCCACAGGTCCTCTTTGTATTCGGGCTGTGCCAGCAGGACACAACCAATATACCCTATTCTCTTTATGCTGACCGCCCCCCGGCCAACAGAGCAGCAGGTAGATAATTTGCCACTACTTGTGACAATCACCGGCTTCCTGGGTAGAGCCAGAGAGTCCAGAGCCACCAGCAGGTCAGCACCCTCTCCCGCCAGCCCAGAGCCCCGATAGACTTCAAGCCCTGTTCTGGGGCCAAGCATCCACCAGCAAACAGAGTCCCTGTCATTTCTCGTGCCCAGGACCCCGCCACAGGGCGAGGCGCTCACTGGCGGACTCGACCTCGCCCCGTGCGCCTCCTAACTCCTCAGCAAGGGCTCCCAGTACGATCTGTATAAACAGATCCCAACCTGCATTGGACAAGTGTACCCCATCCACTGCATACAGATCTGCCCTTGATGTTTGTATTAACTTGTGCCTGATGGTACAAATGCTGGATTTCTTTAGAATTTCCGCCACTGACTGATTCAATCTCCTTACTGACTTATTCACGGCTTTCGGTGGTGCTCTCGCCGACCATACTCGGCGCGGTATCACCTCGGACCATAGTATTTTCGTGTTGGGCAACATGTTCTTAACCGCTGACAAAAATGAAAAAAGGGCCTCCTTTACCCCCCTCTTTCCTGCTGGGATCATATCATTGCCACCCAAATGGATCACCAATAGATCGGGAACCGGCATGCCCCTGGCCATGGCACCCCGCAGATCGGTAGGCACCTCCGCTACCTGCTGTCCGCCTACCCCCACCCAATGGTGGTCAATTCCCTTTGCATTCTGTACTTTTTCCTGACGCGACTTCTTGAAGATGTGCCCTGATCTGCGAATAAAAGAGTGACCACACCAGCATATCTGGGCCCTCTGTGACGTTTGACCCAGATGAAAATGGAAACAATCAGCGTGGTACAGGACAAGTGGTGGAGACTGACTGACTGACTACTTATGCTAATTGAGGGCGTAAGTATCGCTCAAAACACGTCGACTTCGAACGACCCACCCTCTTAATGGTTTCCTCAGGGAGGCCTAGTGAGGCCGCCATCGTGGCTGCGCCAATGCGGAATGAATTAGATGTGAAATGCATTGTGTCCACCCCTAGCCTTTCCAGGGCATGCTTACATATCCTAGTGAACTGAAATCTGGTGAGAGGAATGCCATCCACGTGCAATAATACCCTGCTGTCACCCCCCTTTGGTCTAATCTGGAGAAAACTATTGGCCAAGCTTACCGGGCAACATATTGACCCCCCCCCCCATGGACCCCAACTGGACCCAGGTTTCTTTCCCCAACTGGTCTGTTTTGGATCACCGCACCCTGAACTTAAGGGACTTTCTGGTCAGGATTATGTCCTCACAGCGTATGCCCCCTTCTTTGTCTGATTTTGACGCTGGTAACAATTCCGAAATCCTAAAGGCCCCAAAACACGCTAATGAGTATGCCAATCAAAGTAACTGCGTCTCGTAAGGCGTGAAGCAAATTCTGGGCAGAATTTCCAATATACTTGTTAACCTGCTCCTGTCTATGGGTCTCCGACTGTCCTTCACTCCTGGTGCCAATCGCTCCCAACCCCTCATAGCTCTTCTCACCCTTTGGTCTTTTGTGGGGTCTGCCACCCTCCTAAACCTGCATAAAATGCTATTGCCGACAATTGTCTCCTTCACATTGCTGGAGATATTCCGCTCGCTTTCTGCTGCACTATGAACTCCAGGACAGTTTGTGGTGAGAACAGCTCTACTACCCCGCCCCCTTTACAGTATTCAGGTATGCTTGCTATGACCTCTCATACATACTCTTGGTCTTGGGGGTCAATGACGCCGTTATCAATTCAGGGGCTATGGGGCACCAAGCTTCCATAATCCCTCCAGGAAGTTCGTCATCTGTCTGTCTGCCTGCGGCCATCGGTGCGAAACTCTGCCAACTTAAAACGGGACAAGGTGTCAGCAACTCTGTTGTCCACCCCCGGCACATGTCTGGCAGTAAAGTGTACATTGCGCTGCAGGTATCGCAAGACTAGTTCCTTCGATAGGCGCAGGACCCAGGTGCATTTCGCTCTCTGATTGTTAATCGCCATTACTACAGACATGCTATCTGACCAAAATACAATGTGTCTGTTGGCCAAAATGCCGTCCCACAAATGCAACGCCACTATGATAGGGAACAATTCTAAGAAGGTAATATTGCGGGTGAGACCTGACAATGCCCACTCCTCTGGCCAATGCTGCATACACCACCTGGGACCTAAGGCAGCCCCAAAGCCCACACTGGCCGCAGCATCTGTGTACAGTTCCAACTCGGCATTGGGGAGACTCGGCTGTTGCCAGACCACCGTCCCGTTAAATTCTTCCATGAAACCTTTCCAGATAGCTAAGTCGTGCCTTACGTTCACCGATAACCTGGTGTTATGATGCTTGGTGCGCAAACCGGCCATTGCCCTCGCTATACTCTTAGAAAAGGCCCTGCCCATAGGTATGACTAGAAGCGCAAAGTTCAGCTGCCCCACCAGAACCTGTGATTGGTGCAACATCACCTCCCTGCCGATGAACAAGACTCAATGGCTGACTTGAAAGCTGCTACCTTATCCTGGGGAAGCCTGCAGACCCCTTCCTCTATTTCAATGCCTAGGAAGGTTAACCGAGTAGTTGGACCCTCTGTTTTTTATGCGGCCAACGACACGCCCAGCGCTTTTGCCACATGCTGGAAGCCCAGCAGGGCCTTCCTGCATGCAAGGGAGCCCTGTGGTCCCAGGAACAAGAAATCATCCAGGTAATGTACCACTTCGCAAGATGTCACTGACGTTAGAAATTGTTGCACCGCCCATTCTAAAAATCTACTGAAAGTTTCAAACACTGCGCACATGATGGAACACCCCATTGGCATGCAGAGATCCATGAAGTAGTCCCCTTCAAAGGTGAATCCCAAGAACTTGGTGTCGTCAGGGTGTACCGGCCGGAGGCGGAAGGCTGCCTCTATGTCTGATTTAGCCATCAAAGATCCTCCCCCTAGCGCCTGCAACTTCCGGATTGCCATGTCAAAGGTGGTATAACGTACCGTACACAGGTCTGGGTCAAGCTTGTCCTTGCCTGACAACCCTGGGGGGCTCGACAAGTTGTGAATCAAACGGAATTTCCCTTTCTCTTTTTTAGGTACCAACCCCAATGGTGAGCATACAAGGTCAGACCTCGGCAAATATTGGAAGGGTCTCGCCACCCTCCCTAGCGCAACTTCCCTCGCTATTTTCTGCCTAGCCACTTCTTGGTTTTGTAGTACTGATTTCTGGTTGCGCTGTTGGCAGGGTAGCCGAGGACGGTATGTGGAAGTGAAAACAAAAGCCATTATGCAAAAACTGAGCCTCTTCTAACTTGTCATACTTACTAAGGAGGTGTGTCAGAACGTGAAGCTGAATGGGCGTTGGTAATCTCCTAGGATGCTTGTAGCTTGGGTGTGGGCAGGCTGCTCTTTTGGCCTCCCCAATTTCTTGTAGCATCTAATCTCTGGGTGTGCCGGGCCGCCACAGTAGGAACAACAATGCTTAAACTTACATGCTGCGCCCCGGTTGCACTTGTTCTTGTTGAACTGCCAGGGGGCCAGTTTTTTATCTCCAGGCCCCCTGTCCCCCCGAAAGGGCTGACTAGTCTTGTTCACGGGTATTGTTGAGGGAAATACTGAGTACCATATATTAATCTCACGCTGGTCCCACGCTACCTCTGGATGAACTGCCTACATTTGCCTGAATTTGTTGTCGTACTGGAGGCATCCTGTCCCTGGGAATTCTGACGCCGCCCCATGAATCATGGATATGTAACTGATTAATTGGGCTGCCACCGCGGGGTACCTCTCTACCATAACAGCCGCGTAGATTGCAAACCCTGTAATCCAGTTCTTGATAGACCAGTCTACCCATACCTTTTTCTGTTTGAACTCTCCCTCCTTTCCAACCCTGGTTTTCCCTGGGACCACCCCGGCGTTTATGAGGTCAAACACATCTATATACTTCTATATACTCTCCCTTCAAAATCTTCTCTTTGATTCCCATTGGCACGTGCAATCTGATCCCTGCCGAGGGGGATAACGCCATGGATGCCGACCCATAAATTAGTGGGCTGTATGCTAGAGCTGCTTGCCCAGTGACTGTTGACCCCCCGGCCATCGGAGAAGCCATTGCAGGGACCGCTGAACCTACTGCGCTATAGCTGTTCGCTTGCCCTTGCGACGTCGCCGCCACCGCCACCGGGGATTGAGCCACCCCCCTGACTGAACCCACACTTGTGCTATACCACTGTCTCTGGCAGACTCTGAAATTTCGTGTCCACATCAGGTAGCCCACCTTAGGGGTGGGACTAGTCTGAGGGTGAACAAGCCTCTCTGACTACTAATTTTCCGGCCT
Organism: Lissotriton vulgaris; assembly: GCF_964263255.1. Taxonomy (NCBI): domain Eukaryota; kingdom Metazoa; phylum Chordata; class Amphibia; order Caudata; family Salamandridae; genus Lissotriton; species Lissotriton vulgaris. The sequence continues at coordinate 386,823,298 of NC_141697.1, forward strand.
GTCCAAGTGCCAAATGGGTCCAGGCCAGGGAGGGTGGCACCCCCTTGAGGGAACCCAGATGCGCATACCAAAGACTGCTGCCTCTTTGGAGTCCCCTGCCGCCTCTTTGGAGTCCCCTGCCTTGGAATTCAAATTTACAGGTCATTCTGCAGGAAGGGGGTGCAAACACCCTCTGCAGGGGAAGGTTTTTTCCGGACCTCCTGAGACCCATGGCCCTCACCCCTGGGGGTCAGAAACTCGTCCGTGGTGGCAGGCTGGTTAGGACCAAGACACACAGCCTGCAGTGGCGGTCTGCATGAGTTAGGTGAGGGAGCCTTAGAGTGGAGCAATACAGGCTGCAGCCCTTCAGTGCCCTCTTTGGTACCCATTCTCTAGATACCTGGGGTACCATTTACAAGGGACTTACAGGGGTGCCAAAGGTATTGTCAACTGGGGCAACAATTGTACAGTTTTGGGAAAGAGATCTTGCACTGGGGTCTTGAATAGCAAGAACCCAGTTCACTTCCAGTCAAAATTGTATTGAATACCAGGCAAAAAGTAGGAGTGAACATGCCAAAAAATTGGAACTTTCCTGCATACGTGTCAACAGTGCTGACACTTATTCAATCAAGTGCATTGCATTTACTGTAATTGCAATGGTAGCTGTCAATAGTACTGATGCTTTTTCAATCAAGTGTATTAGATGTATTGTGATAGTAATGATAACTCTCAACAGTATTGACACTTATTTAATAAAGTGCATTGCATGTATTGTGATAGTAAGGGTACGTGTCAACAGTACAGACATTTATTCAATCAAGGGCATTGCTTTTACTGTGATAGTAATGATACCTGTCAACCATACTAAAACGTATTCAATCAAGTGCATTGCCTTTACTGTAGTAGTATTGGTACGTGTCAACAGAAATGGCACTTATTCATTCTAATGAATTGCATGTCCTGTGATAGCAATGGTACGTGTCAACAGTACTGACACCTGTTCAATCTAATACATTGCATTTATTGCGATATTAATGGTATCTGTTCGAAGACCCGCAATGCATTTACTGCAACAGTATTGGTACTAATTGTATCAAGTGCATTGCATTTACTGTGATTACCATTGCTATCACAGTAAATGCAATGCACTTGATACAATTAGTACCAATACTGTTGCAGTAAATGCCTTGCGGTTCTTCGAACAGATACCATCTCTCAACAGTACTTACACTTATTCAATTGGGCACATTGCATTTACTGTGATAGTAATGATCTGTGTTAGTAGTACAGACACTTTTTCAATCGAGTGCATTGCATTTACTGTGATAGAAATGGTACCTGCCCGCAGAACTGCAATACATTTACTGCAACAATATTGGCACTAATTCAATTGAATGCATTGCATTTACTGTGATATTAATGGTACATGTCAACAATACTGACACTTGTTCGATTGAGTGCATTGCATTTACTGTGATAGTAATGGTACCTGTCCTCAGAACTACAGTGCATTTACTGCAACAAAATCGGTACTTTTCAATGGAGTGAATGCATTGCATTTACTATGATAGTAATGGTACCTGTCCACGGATCTGCAATGCCTTTACTGTGGCAATATTGATACTCAATCTATTGAGTGCATTGTTGTACTGTGAGTGTGCTTACACTCATCTGAAGGACTGTAATGCATGTACTGCAGCAGTATAGGTGCGTGTCAGCTGAACCAAAATGCATTACTTACATGGCTGACCACTCCCCCTTACCTTACCGGAAGTCACCAGAGCTATCTTTCTGATATGGAGAGCAGAAACCCGGTTCACCGGCTGAGACAAAAGCCTGACCCAGCAAGCCGCCTCTCTGGCGAGGTTGTTGGATGGAACAGGTGGCACACCTAGAGGACTTCCGCAGCTGGGACTTAATTTGAATTACTTTGTTGAGGGGTATTTTGCATGGGTCTGCTATATACTTGTTCACTGAGCTCCAAACCCAGTGTACCTTATTCTGCACCCAGTTCCATGGATAGCTTCAGCTACATCACACCCTAGGTCAGTACACCACCTGGCTACAGGAGCGCCCAGAATTCAGCCCCTTGGAGGTGAGGTTGTTGTCCGGGTGACTGGGTCAAGGTGGTATCTCCCGGATCTATGTTACTACTAATAATGCACCAGAGCGATTAGTCTCACTTCAGCAAAGGTGTGAGATGTGGGAGGGCATATTTGAGAAGGTTGAATGGTAGGAGGCCTGCATGGCTCCTAGGGAAATAGCCATCTCCGTAAGGGTTAGATTGACTAAAATACATTACCTACATACTATTTACATGACACCCCAGTGGCTGGGCTATGCAGGTATTGTGTCTGACGTCAGATGTGCTTGCTGCTAAGATCCCGTGGAGGATTTCTTCCACATGGATTGGCAGTTCCCGATAATCATGCACTATTGGGCCCATATAGGTGGCACTCTCTCGGTGATCCTCAATAAACCAAGTGAATAGGCTCCAAATGGATCCCTCTTGGGCTTAATGGAGGAATATGGATGGTCACGGGGAGAGAGGACTTTGATAGGGATGGTGTCCTTTGTGGTTAATCGTGACATTTCACGCTCCTGGAACCAGCCAGAAGTGTCTAGTCTTAAACTATAGCGAGCCGGTATGGGCTGGTGTGTCAAGCATTCGGAGCCAATCTATAGTGCCCGGGATTGCCCTCAGAAATGTAGCTAAATTTGGGGCCAATGGTGGGAAAATTAAGAACTATCCTGCCCCTTGAACTGTCACTTGCTACTAGGATTGGCTGCTGTTAGTGGAGGTTGGAGGCTGGGGTGAGAGCGGGTCGCACACGTTGCTTTTATTGAATTTTAAGAAACTGTCATCAAAACCAATAACATTTGTTTATAAAGAAAATTGTTGAGTGTTCACCAATCAAATAGCCAATATCTGCCTGCAGAAAGGCAAGTTATTCCCTGGAGCTGTTCTGGCAACTGTCTACAGAATAAAAATATCCTTACTGTACTGTGCTGGTACTTGCCTACCGAAGTGTAATACATTTACCGCCACATTGTGTAGAACAAAAGTGTGTCTATCGATCCCTTATTGTAATTGTTGATAGTAGGGAATTGCATTTACTCACACAGAGTTAATGATTTGTATTAATTTCATTTACATTTACTTATAGGTCATTTATTTATTCTTCGGATATATAAAGCGATTTCGCCGGCGGGCTCCATAATTCATATACATGGGTGAGCTTCTCAGGTGAAATCTGACCTATCCGAATTGTAGTGGTATTCAGAGGTTGCCTGAACCAGACAACCTCGAAGAAATTTGTACATGCTGATTTGTGAAGCAAGAAAAGGCCCCAAAATAGGCAAATTCTCATCAGTTTTAGAGAAGGTTACAGGGACGAAGATAGTTGTGCCACTGGTGTTTGGACCAAAAAAGTGTTGATTCTCAGCACATTTTATGAAATATTAAAAAATGTTGACCTTGAGATTATTTTGTCAAGTTAAACACGTTGATCATATTTTGCACACATGTAACTTCACTATTTGTTATGGGGAAGGTTGGAGTTTGTGAAAGAATATGGTCATTGGCAGGCTATTAAAAGTGTCACATTATGGAGACAAGCGAGCGTGCGATTCATAATGGCCACTGTCCACTAAGCTCGCCATGTTTTAAGCCAGTTTTTCTTCTAAAACGATGATTTTATGTCAGAATATAGTTGCTAATGAGGCTGCTGCAACAATGAAAGTGTCACCTACATTCTGAGGAGGTTTTGAGTTCTTGTGGACGCCGGAAGTGCTGTTTCAAGCTCCCTGGATCCTGCTCCCAGCCTTACATCAAGGTACTGCCTGGATTGTCTGTCAAGGGGGCGCAGTGTTCATCAGGAAAGGGCCTGGCTTGGGCCTAGCCACACCCACAGTCCAGTTTAGCTGCTGCACCAGTCTTTTTAAGGATTGATTTATAGCTTTAACTTTATTTACTCAGAAAGTGTTCATTTATAATCAATTTCAGTCTTTTATTTCACAAAAATGGAAAAAAAATCCTCTCAACAATAAAAGGAGACAACAGGTTCACCTCCTCCAATAAAATCGAAAGTGGTAGAGTCATCGGAACCTTCACTATCTTTAATTTTGGAAGAAATTCAGGCACTTCGTGCGAATACAGATACTATTGCGACAGAAGTTAAAAATGTGGAAAAAGAAATGGCGTGCTTGTCTATGAAAATTTCTGATAACTCACTTAAGATACAGGATAATAAAGTCAAAGTGGATGCTTTTACCCTACTTGTGGCGAACATTTCTCCTATGTGCGCACAACTTTTGGATATGGAAACTCGCAATACTTAAAACAACCTGAGCATATTTAATTTACCAGAAGAAGTTGAGGGATCTAATTGTCCATTATACTTGGAAAACCTAATTACTGGTCTTTTAAATATTACATTTCCAGAAAAATTTTAAATTGATAAGGCTCACAGAATTCCTTCTCATCGCAACCCTCAACATACCAAGCCTAGACAAATGATATTTAAAGTCTTTTGTCATCATCATTTGGTTCTCATCAGGAAAGCTGCAAGAGAAATTCCCTCACTGATGGTCAATGGCAAAAAAATCTTTATTCATCAAGACTTTGCTAAAGAAACTGTTGCAATACATAAGGAATTTACTGACCTTCGCCCTCAATTAAGAAGTCTTGGATACAAATACAGCCTTTTTGATCCATCAACAATGTACATATGGAAAGATAACTTCTCAAAATCCTTTCAGCGTCTGGAAGAGCTGCTACATTTTCTTGATCAACAACTGCAACATTCAATGGACACTTTATTCCAGTATGATATTTGCTGAAAAATTTATGAATAATTCATTGTATTCCGGGCTCTAACAGTTCCGGTCATGCTTGTAGAGCGTGTGTGTGTTTCACTGTTCATATTTATGAATTTTGTTTGTCTTTTTTATGTTGTACTTCCTCCTTTCCCTTTTGCATACTCTATAGCTACTCTCTTTCTTACATTTGTACGTTTTCTTACTATCCTCTTCTTTTCTCTCTATTTCTTCCATTATGGCTAATATTAAAGTAGTATAATTAAATGTTAAAGATGTACACCATCCAGTTAAACGTACTAAAATGTTAGAATATTTAGGTAGTTGCAAAGCTGATTTTTGTTTTGTACAGGAAACTCATGTTGATGATAACATCTTAAATTATATGTAGAAAAAATGGGTTGACAATATTGTTTCTTCACCTGCTAATGGCAAGAAAAATGGTGTAGCTATACTATTTGGAAAAAATATCACATTGCTAAATTTTGAGTAAAATTACGGATACGGATGGGAGATATTTAATTGTTAAAGTTCATGATTCTATCATATTTTTATTAAATGTTTACAGTCCCACTGCAATTGGTCCTGTTTTTTGGGCTAATCTTTCAACTGAGGTGTTAAAAATTGGTAATGCCCCTTTAATTGTTGCAGGTGATTTTAATGTCATCTCCGATCCTTTACTAGATAGATTATCTTGTACTAAATTCCATCCTCATAAGGTTTATTTTGATTTTAAATCATTCCTTCAAACTACTAAGTTAGTTGATATCTGGTGTCTTCATTTCCCTACAGAATTATTTTAAACTTTTTTTTCGAACCCACCCAATTCCCACTCTAGAATTGATTATATGTTAGTCACAAGACAACTTATTAACTCTATTAATACTCCTATGATTGATGTCTCTGATCATGCTATGATTTCTTGTATTTTTAATTTAAACTCTACCTTTACTAAGCAATTGAGATGCAGAATGAATTCCGGTATAGCTCTCAACGAACATAATAAGCCAAAACTTTTATCAGTCATTCATGACTATTTTCAACTTAATCCTGAAGGTTCTACTTCTATGGACAATAGATGGGATGCTTTTAACGCGTATTTTAGAGAGGTTACTATTTCTATTATGGCCCATGAAAATAAAACCTTTAATGCAAATATTAAACAGTTAGATAAACAAATAGCGAAATATGAACGACTTTTTATTACATCTAATGACCGACAATATAGAGATAAGTTACAAAAGCTTTGCTACGAATTTAATACAATTCTTAGTAAAAGAGCTGGCATTCAGATTTCTAAGGCCAAAGCTAAATTTAGTTTTAATGCAAATAGATCTGGAAGACTTTTAGCAAACTATCTACGAATTAAAAAAGATAAAGCTCTAATTAACTCTATTCATGGCCCCAATGGTAAAATTGCTTTATCTCATAAAGATATTGTCAATGAATATTTGGATTTCTACTCCAAGTTATATAATAAACCTGATTTTCATGATGATTCTTTGGTAGATTCTTTCTTATCCTCATGTGGGTTACCTAAGATTTCTCAATCAGAAAAAATTGGCCTTGACTTACCCATTACTACGGATGAAATTTTATCTGCTATAAAATCTCTCAAAAAAAATAAATCTCCAGGCCCAGATGTTATCCCAGCGGAGTTTTATAAAGAATTTCAGTCCCAACTTGTACCTTTATTATTTCAACTTTTAACAACGTTTGGCTCATCGGGTATTACATCCGGTTCCTTTACTGAAGCTTTAATTATTGTACTGCCTAAACCAGACAAAGACCCTACTCTTGTTTCTATTTATCGTCCTATTTCTTTAATTAATCAAGATTGTAAATTAAATGCTTAAATACTGGCTTCACGATTATCCCCTGTATTAGATTCCATCATACATTCAGATCAATCTGGGTTTATGAAAAATAGATAGTCTGCAAATAATACAAGAATTTTGTTGCATGTCATTGAACAAGGTCATACGTTAACTACTCCTTCAGGAACCATGGCTTTGGATGCTGAAAAAGCTTTTGATAAACTTCACGGGCAATTTTTATTTCAAACATTATCATCTTTTAATTTTGGGGACTCTTTTATCTGCATGATTTCAGCTTTATATTTTGCTCCTACTGCTCGTTTATTTATTAATGGTCAAGTTTCAAATCAATTCTCCCTTTTTCGAGGTACAAGACAAGGATGTCCCCTTTCACCGCTATTATTTTTAATTGGTATAGAATCCTTTCTTGCCTCTATAAGAAATTGTGATAATATTAAAGGAATCAATATTAAAGATGCAACCTTAGCATATGCTGATGACACAATTTTATTAATTAGTGACCCATTATCCTCATTTCCTTTTTTAGTAGAGATTATAACAAATTATTCTATGGTATCGGGATACAAATTAAAAACTAACAAAACAGATTTTTTTTCTTTAAATATTTATTGTACTCCTGACATGATTTCCATGAATGAAATCATTTGGCAAAAGAATAAATTAAAATATCTTGGTATCTTATTCTCTTCTTCCATAAAATCAACAATGACTTTAAATAGTAATTTTGTCTTAGATTATATTAAAGACAAAACATCTAAGTGGACATCATTACATCTTTCATGGTGGGGTAGAATGGAATCTATTAAAATAATATTGCTCCTAAAATCTTTTTCACCCTTGCCATGATTCCTACTCAGTTTCCAATAAAATTTTATAAAGTTGCTGATAGACTTCTATCCAAATTTCTTTGGAGTAACGAAGCTCCTCGTATCAGTTATGAAAAATAAAAAATATCTAAATGTAATGCTGGATTCGGTATACCAGATTTTTTTCTTTATCATAAAGCCTTTATTTTAAAACAAAGCGCCATATGGTTTAACCATTCCTTTGTACATAATCCACCTACATGGATCCACATTGAAAAATCTATTGTGAAACCGTTTCCACTATCCACTCTGTTAACTATGTCTAACAAATCATAATTTTTTCGTAAAACTGTTATTCTTAAATCCACTAAACTGTTTTTCAACGATTTGGATTACATTTTTCAATATCCCATGTATAATACTGATGATTTATCATTATGGTATAGCAATGTTATTAAATTGATTAGAAATATTAGTTTTTGGTCTTCATTGATTAAGGCTGGCATTTTTTATCTTAACCATGTTTACTCTGATAATACTTTTTTACCGTTTGAAGATCTACAAACAAAGTTTGGTTTATCTAATTTTGAACGTATAAAATACGAACATTTAAGCAATTCAAGTTTAGATAAATTTTCGCAAGTTATTCCATCTAATGTTCAAGCTGACTTATCCATTTATAGCCAAACCATATCAACGATTTCTCATGGTGTTTGTATTTTATATAAAAAATTGTCCAATAATTTAGGAAGTAACATAGATACGATTGCAACGTTCTGGAATAATGAACTGTCACTTTCATTGTCTATTGATACCTGGCAAAATAAATGGCTTCGCAATATATCTGGATGGTTACCTGTCTCGCTTTACCGAACCAATTCTTATGTTCTATTTTATTGTTTATGGACTCCATTACATTTATTTCCAGCAAATCTTTTTCAATCCGAAATTTGTTGGCATTGTAAATTACACCCTGGTTCTTTACAACATATGCTTTATAAATGCCCTTTACTTTCCAAATTCTGGACAGAAGTTTGGGATATTATTAAAAAGATACTAAATATACATGAAGACCTATCATATAAATTGTTAATATGCAAATGTATTATTTTATCGCAGGATTTAAATGATTTTGAATGTAAACTTTTTAATTTCTTACTTTCAGCTGTGATAAAATCTATTACCTTCTGTTGGAAAGATGTTTCAAAGTTATCAGTTCATGCATGGTGGTCAGGGGCTATTTTTACAAGAAGAGGTGTCCAGTTATCTTTGTCTGGGATTAATCAGAATTCTAATTCTTATCACTCATTTTGGATTCCTTTTGATATTTACTTATCATCTTAAATGGTATTTTTAATGCTTGTTCCCCTTTTTATTGTTCTTATATTATATTAATTGATGTATCATAGTGGCTCTATTTATAATTCAACAACAGTTTGCTATTGAATGTTTCCCTCACCTTCCTCTCTTGTGATGTAAGTAATGTAATAGATTTTTCAGCTTATTAACATTTTTGTATGTCTATGAGTATTGCTCATTATAAAATTCTCAATAAAATATTTTGAACTTAAAAAAAAAGTGTCACATTATATTGCCTACTTTTGAATTTTTTGGTTTGCTGTGCTACTTAATGCCTTCGTAACAACTGCAAAAAGTACATTTCTTCCATTTGTATGGTCCTGTAGCACCGTTTGCAGTTTGCAGATTCCATGCTGAAGAGGTCTGGACGTTGTCACTGATTGAAGACAGAGTGTAAATATCAGTCTACTGATTGTAGTGGTTAGTCATTGTCAGAATCCCTTTCAGAGGGCCACAACTCAAGCAGTAGTTACTGGAGCCAACCGTGGGGATTGAGTCCATTTACTCTTGAAGTCCTAGGGCCCAGACTTCTATGGGCTCTGAGCAACAAGGCCAAGTACCCCTTCCGCACTTGATTCTCAGTGGTAACGCAAGTCGAGCAGTCCAAGTCTTCTCTGGGAGGAGGTAAGTGTAAGGCACACACAGGCTCACAACTCAACATTCTTTCAGCAACCCCACAAATGAATGTCCTGCCAAATACTCACTTTTATAAAAAAAAAAGTAGTATTTATACACACACAAAGTGAAATACAGAAAAACACACTCTTCATAAGGACTTTATTCTAGCACTGTCCCCACGAGCACTAGCGTACTGCTCTTCTAGCTAGGATCTGGGGTTATTCTCTATTTCTTAAAGGCAACATTAAGGGTAGACCACCCTGCTTGAGAATACAGGTCTTAGAAGTCCCACAATGGCTATTCAAAGTCCAAGGTCTCACAGCACCTTGGGCGCTTCAGTCGGAACAGATTCTCCCTACAAAGGCTATGCGACTCAAGACTCATCTGCTGCAGGAGATGAGACGGAAGGCCCAGGAGAATTCTGCATCATCCCACGTCATGGTGGATTCTGCTGGTGCTGGCAATTAGCTGTAGTCCTATTGCGGCCGGCACAGGGTTTGGACCGCCACAGCTCTTCTGTGTTGTTGCTGTAGGTATGGTCTGTCCCTGATTTCAGACCTGGGGTTTCTACTTGAGTTCGGATGACAATATAGCAGCTCTGAGCTTACAGGTGCACTCTTTTCATGGGCCAGGGCTCTCAGATTATTCCACAGCCACCTCCTGGCACATGAGTGGGGGCCATTCTCTGCTCACTCAAGACGGCATCCCTCTTCAGGCCACCTCACTGCACAGGGCGGCGGCCCGCTCTTCACCACCGAGCTGCACCAGGGTGAGGGACCTTAATACTCTGCATGGCTCTGAGACACGCACTTAAGGTGGCGTCCCTCTTCGGGTCACAACAATCCACAGTGTGATGGCCCTATCTTCACCACAGCGCTGCACAGAGTGACAGCCCTTAAGATTCACTGTGGTCGCTACCTGGCATAGGGGGGTTGCATTAATGCACTTAAGCCAGCATCCCTCTTCGAGTCCACTCAGCAGGATCCCTACTGGACTTTGCTCTCAATAGGCAGTCTTTTTCTCCTCACGTGGTCGTCTGGTCTCAGGCCAGGCAGAAGCTGGTGCTCAAGGTGAATGTTCTTGATTCTCCTGGGTAATATCCCTTCAACCAACATCGGAGATTGGCAGACCTAAGTCCCCAGTCCTGGTCACATTCGGCAGAACTTTTGCTGAGCTTCTCAATATTCATGTACAGCTTCAGTTTGACAATGTGAGAGTCTCAAGCCCCCCTGTTTATGTTCCATTTCCAGATGCAAATGCATTTTAGGGGCCGATTATGGTGGGCCGGCGGGACATGCCTGCTGTTGCACTGTTAACGTGAGAACCGCCTGCTCCATAATGACTTTTCAGTCATTGGTGAGCGATACCTTTAGCGTTCCCATGGCAGTGCCTATTTATTCACTGCAATGGGAACGTCAAAGGAAATTCCAGTATGGCATGGACTATGAAGTCCATGCCGTGCTGGAAAAGGGCTGCAGTGCACAGGGGGCACATGTTGTGCCCTCTGTGTGCATCCACATGGAGTGAGGCACATGGGGGCTCTGTAGTCGCCTCTTTCCTTTCTCACTGCCACTGTTTTCATGGAGGAAAATCCTCCATTAAATCAGTGGTGATGAGGAAAGACGCAATATGCTTGGCGGGACAGCAGCGGTCCCGCCAAGCATTTTGATGGCTCTTGACCGCAGCGCCACCGCCAGGGTGCAGTGGTTCCCTGGTGGAGTTGGTGGTCCTAGGGTGGTATGACCGCCAAGGTCACAACGTGGCTGTCGGTAGACCACCATCTCCGGCTCACCACAAGTCTGGAAGTCCAAGGACCGACAGACTTGTAGTCAGACGCGTAGTATCTCTGTCTTTCAAGATCCTGTTCTTTGAGATGCCCACAATGAAGTGCCCAGTCTACTCTTCTTCCAGAGAACTGGATGTCTGTCTCATATGTGTATCAAAGGTTTAAAAGGCCTCTAGCCCTACTGAAGTGAACTGAAGAATCTTGCTCTTCAGTGATTCAGTGTGTCTGTCTCATGCAGCTCTCAGGAATGCAGCAATCCACAAAGCTGTCTGGGGGACACACATGTCGCCACATGTTCCTCCTGTAGGAACTGGGGCTCCCTGTGGTTCAGAACTGGGAAACCATTAGAGACCTCATGCACTGTACCTCCCTCATAGGCACCTATGTAACCTTAGTGCTACACACAAAGGTGTATAGACTTCATGCGATTTATCACTCACAGGCACACACATATATCAGCGAGATGCAAACAAATCAGCACAGCCTGTTTCCATGCATTGCAGCTCCCACAGGTTCACACACATACCAGTGCAGTGCACTGACACATGCATTTGCTGTCCCCATGTACAGTAGCACTCATAGGCCCATGTACATAGCAGCATATGTGCACTGACACATGTACCTGATGTCCACATGTACTCTAGTACTCTTAGGTTCACACACATAAAAGCACAGTGCACTCACACATGCACACGCTGTTAATACATCTCCCCGGATTTATGCCAAAGCTGAGGTAATCACACAGCAATGGAATGTCTGTGAGTGGGCCAGTTGACCCCACTCCCATGATGTGTCGCTCCCATGATCTGGCATCTCTCAGAAATGCTCAACAATTATTGGCCTTTGTTAACACTGGGTGTATTATTGATATCAATCACAATCTGTTATTTCTCAAACGTGTTTATGAACCACAGACTGGTACCTCTCACAGATATCTATCAATTATAGAAACGCATCTCTCATTAAGTGTTAAAATATCAGAGTGGCATCTCTCAGAGATACCATCTGTCACTGACTTTTGTAAACATTCACTGCTGTACAGAAATGGGGGTCTATAGTAGACAGTGACCTCCACCATGTCCAAGTAGGGACCCTTCCTTCTAGTTAGGATAAGGGAGTTAAACACCTAAAATAACCCCTGCTCACCCCTTGATAGCTGGGCATGAGCAGTTAGGCTTATGTCAGAGGCAATTTGTAAAGTATTTGCGATTAACACACAGTAATACAGTGAAAACACTACAAACTGACACCACACCAGCCATATCTATCTTTGTAAAACAAGACTATAACGATAAAACTCCAACATACATCAATTGCAATATGAATTTTGTAAGAATCAGCTTAAAATACAGTTCCTTGAAGCCGACAGCTCTGTCCGGGGCTATTGTGGCGTCGTGAACAACAAATTAGGAGTTCAGATGAGTTCGGCAGCCAGCTACGGTGTCGGGAAGACCCGCAAATAGTACCTCAGAAATGCTGGGCAGTGTGGGACAGGGCAATGCTTTGTGTACCTCACGAGCACTGTCCTTAGGCATGATGCAGGCAAAGGTGTCAATGTCAGCATGGGGCATCGTCGTCGGTGATACCAGGGTTGTAATGTGAAGCGAGGCGATGCTCTGTGGGGTGCAGTCAGGTCATGGTGCAAGCAGCGGCAACAATGACGGCATCGGTGATGGCATCAGAGATGGCATTGGTGTTACTTTTTCTTCTGTTGCAGCAAGAAGACGCAGTTCCCAGTGCTGGTAGGCAGATAAAGTAGAAGTCTTTGATGTGCCTGAGACTTTCAACAGGAGGCAATTTCTAACTCAAGCCCTTGGAGAAACTTAAACAACAGGATCAAGAAAGTTCAGTCCAGTCCTTTCACTGCCCAAGACAGAAGCAGCACACAGCAGGCCAACACAGCAAATTGCTAGTCTTTCCTGACAGTGGTTCCAGGCCTTTTTCCTGGAAGAGTCCTTAGTCCAGATTTTTCTAAAGTTGGGGGGTCAGAGCTCCAACACTTATGCCAGTTTTGGTCTTTGAAGGAGACAAACAGCAAAGAAAAACCTTTGTTGTGCACAAAGTCTTGTCCTTCCCTGCTCTACACACTACAAAGGACATCATTTTTTGAGGACAGGCACAGCCCTGTTCAGGTGTCAGTGACTACTCCTCCCACCACTGTAGCCCAGGAAGGCCCATCAAACGGGCGATGAGCCATCAGGATATGGCGATGAGCCATCAGGATATGGAGGGACCACTTATGCTCCCTTTGTGTGATTGTGAGTGTATGCAGGAAAGCCCAGCTGTCAGGCAACACAGGTGTGGATTCCACAGGCAGGGCTAGAATTATTAAGCAAGAAAAGGCCCACCTTGTAAAATTAGCATTTTCAAACACGTAGTTTAAAAACCATCTTCACTAAAAGATGTATTGTTAATTGGTAAGTTCAGACAACCCAAACTCCAACTTCCCATCATCTTCCAATGGGAATCTGCACTTTTTGCAGGCAACCCCCCATGTTAACCTATGAAAGAGCTAGCCTTGCAATAGTGAAAAATGAAATGCACAGCATTTTGCTATCAGGACATGTGAAAACCCACCACTATATGTCCTACCTTTTATATACATTTTACCCTGCACATGGGACTAACTTGGGCCTACCTTAGTGGTGACTTTTATGTAATAAAAGGGAAGGGATAGGCCTGTGGGAGCGGGTGCAATTGCCAGGTCGACATGGCAATTTAAAACTGTGTGGATAGACACTGCAGTAGCAGGTATGAGACACATTGGAAAGGCTACTTGTGTGGGTGGCACAATCAGTCCTGCAGGCCCACTAATAGCCCTTGATTTACAGGCCCTGGGCACATTCAGTGCACTAAAGCAGATATGCCAATCATGAATAAAATCAATCACCAATACAATTTACACAAAGAGCATATGCACTTCATCACAAATTAGTAGTGGTAAAGTCCCCGAGTCCTAAAACCAACAAATAAAGGTAAAAAAATAATGGGAGGACGGAAGCAAATTCTTTTGGGATAACCCTGCCAAAATGCCAGGTTCAACAAGTACATAGCCAGTATTGTACTATGGGCTTGGTTTAGGCTATCTCGTTCATTTCCAATGGTACTCAGGTCTATATTTCTTAGAGGAGGCTAAACTACCCCTAAAGTGTTGTTATGATGGACAATGCATGTGTGTTTTCTACTGGTATCACTGGTACTTGAGAGTAGGGGTGGGCGGAATTTCGCGTTACGAAAATCTCCGTGAAATTGAAAAAAATCTCCGCGAGCATGCAGAAACTCGTCGAAAAGACACGGAATTGCTTGTCCCGCCCGTTCACGTTGTGTTTTTGCACGCTCGCTGGGAAATATATCGCTAACTTGCCCATGCAGTCGCTAATGGGCGTGGCCATCTTGTTTTTCACTTGTCCCGCCCGCTCGAGATGCTCATTTCCTGTTCTGAGTCTCGTATTGCATGCTCCCGCCCGCTCTCAATGCTTATTTCCTGTTCCGGGTCACGGATTTCATGATCCAGCCCGTTCGCGATGAGTATTTCCTGTTTGAGAACGCGTATTACGTGTTTGTGATGCTATTTGCGTGCTCGGGGGGAAATATCGCGTGAACTTGCCCATGCGGTCGCTATGGGCGCAGTCATCTTGTTTTTCACTCAATTGCTATGGTTCTGGGCCTGCTTTTTCAATCCTTTGTTTCTGGAAACTTTTTTTGATCTATTATCTATCTCTATATTTTCCTGATTCTATATTTTCAGTTTTTTCTACTTTTTGTGTATTTTTTACAACTTTTTCACTCTTTTTCTATTAATTACTTGCATTTTAAATTTCTTTTACTGACTTTTTTGATCCTTTTCTTTTCCACCCCCGCCCCCTCCCCGGGGATCAGAACCATGGCAAAGGGCAAGGCGTGTAGCCGCAGCCAGAGCGGCAACCGACTCCTTGCGGAAGGCGGTGCCCCAAAGGGGTGCAGGCACGGGCCTTTTTTTGTCCTTTTTTGTGAGGTGGAGGTGGCTGCACTTGTTTTTTTTCATCCAGCGCCACCTCCCCTTAGCCCTGGCAGCAGGTGGCAGGCCTGGATCCGGGTACGGGCTCCGGGAGAGTCAGCAGTGGTGGGGAAAGATGCGCCAGGCAGTGTTACGTTGCTCTGGGGTCCGGCACACCAATAACCAGCTGACGCACCGTTGGTCCGATATTCTGGACCGGGAGCGGAACCTGCTGGATCTGCTAGGAGTGGAGGTCCCGGGGCCTGGCGAGTAGCTATTTAATATTACTACTTTGTGTTCTTCTGCTCTGTGTTATATATTGCGAATATATTTTTTTTCCGTCCAGCAAGAATGCTGCTGCTTTCATTGCAGGTAAATTACGTTTAAAAATCTTCTGTGAATGTTATGACACAGGTGCTCGGCGCTACTAATTTTACTTGTTCGCAAATTTGCTCTCGCTTGGACTGATTATGTAAGAGCTTACTTTAGAGAACTCAAGTTAGGTAATGCTCGAGAGCCTCTAGTCCTTCCTTTGTCATCCTGCCACTAAGAAGAGATAGTGGTGGATTGATAGGTTTAGTCACTTATTAGTATTAGTTGGTCATTTTTAAGTGGTCTGCGTGATGCATCCTCTGTCACGTCACGTGCTGCTGAGTGCTGCTTACCCCAGTCCTTAGTAGAACCTTTTGTACTTTGTTTAGTGAGTGTTACTTGGCTTATCATCACTAGCAGAATATCAGCAGCAACCAACCAACAATTTAGTGTATGCAAAAATGTATGCATGTGTCCTCCATCTACGTATTTTTGAGGACTAAAATAAATGGAAATGTAGACTTAGTGAACAATTGGCCCGTCTGAAATAGGTGTGCTAGTTCAGGTGGTACTTAGGCTTACTAGACGGTCTGAGAATCTCGAAATACTACTAGTCGGTCAGATTAGATAGGTCAATTTTATTGCAATTGTTGTTCCCAAAAATGTTTTTGGAGCGTATTGTAAAATATTTTATTTGTTTCACACCAATCATTAATGTTTTTCTCTTTCTTTATTAAATCTTACATGATCAACACCCAGGGGCAAGAAAAGCGGGGTCAGAGTCGGTGGGAAAACAACATGCTTCCCAGGGACAGTCACAGTGCCACTCCTCTACCGAGGGCCCTGCTGCTGGCCCAAAGTAAGTCCTCCTGTGGTTAATATTAATCATTATATTTCACCAACTTTTACTGCACCTTTTTTTTCTGAACTATTTTTTTCTGTTTCCTAATTCTATTTTTTACAAATTCTTCTTTGATCTAGACTATCTGTTTCTAAATTCTTGTTATCCCTGCCTCTAACTGCCTCTGCTATGACTCTCTGTACTACTACTATTAGTGTGTCTGTAGCTAAGCTTGTCCAGTTGGTCCCTCTTTACTATTTAAAAGGTTTTAAATAAAACTCAGATTCACCAATAGCTCTTGCCATTGAGTCTAGTCCTTTGGGTTGTCCTCTTCTACTACTTCTAGTCTTCTTAATCTTGAGGGTTTTCAACAATTCACACCAACAAAATGCCCAACCAGATTTTACTATATTTTATAGGATAGGAAATACTACTACTTTTGTAGGGATTCTGCACTGCACAAGAAAATGGGACGTTGGTAAAGGGAGGTTGGACTTTCCTCACACCTCAATCAGAACCCACCACAAACCCCTGACCGACTAGTTATAGTCTCTCATTAGCTCCCTGAATCCCCCCCAAGATATCCAATGAGTAAACAACCCAGAACATAACACTCCTGACCTCTCAATTGCGGAAGCAATGCACACCCTTTTGCTCACTCATTCGTGTTAGTCTACACCAAATACCACAGAGTCTATGTAAGTACAAAAGGTAGATTTTCAACTGACAAGCTCTGTACGTTGGTCTATAATGCAGTATACGAGCCAGCAGCAACAGCAAAATGCAAAAGATTAAAACAATAAACATTGTTACACTTAGTTACACTTACAACTACAAGTCCATAGAGGACATAAGGTGAAATCATGATAACAGAACAGTGGTGGAAGAACCACCCTCCCCTTGGTAGGAACATAGTTTACATAAAATTATAAATAAAGATCTTTGAGCGAATTCTGGGGACCCCTCACCTTAGAAGAACCCAGTACTGGTTACATTATAAGCTCTGCAAAGCTCTGGTTTGTAGAAGGGAATCTTCCATCTGTTATGAGAAAAATGGTATGCGTTAGTATATTGCAAGCATTTCTCAGCCGTGCCAAAAAGTGTAGCATTTTTATGGATAAGCAATATGGACTTATTATTATTATTATTATTATTATTATTATGTTTCTTATATAGCGCCAGAATCGACCCCCGAAGGGGTATCTCCGCGCTTGCCTTGGGAACCCGACCTTCCCTGTAAGATAGACCCTACAGGGCATCCCCAAGGTGAAAGCCAGGCATCCCGCCGCGGGGGGGCGTTGTGGAGATTAAGCAAGCTTAATGCCCAGAGTTGCAGAGTGTGAACCCATGATAAGGTCAGGCACCGAAGTGAGAATTATCGAGTCCATGGACATTTGAGCTCAAGACCCTGCCGCGTCGGGAATTGAACCCTGGTCCCGGGTCTGACCTCTGCTTCAGGGTCTGCCTGCTCTAACCAGTGAGCCACACTTCTCCAACTAACTAACACCAGAACTCCATAACAAAGTGGCTTGTTTTTCGACCATGTACGCAGCGCTCAGACAGTAGCAGTATGAGCTCATGTGGGCTCGGGGCGTGGCTAAGCACGCAATGGCGGTTGACGTGCCTGGGTAGAGCTCCGTGCAAAGCTCCCCGTTCACAGGCCGTTTATCCTCTGCAATTATCAAGTTCTGGCCCTAAACGTCGGCGAGGCTGCTGGAGATGATCCCCGGCCCCCCTGACAAGTTTGGGGCCGATCTGAGCTTCTGGCTTGCTCCGAGGGCGACGGAGATCAGGTGCCCCTCCGACAGGCTCCCCCGGTCGGCGCGAGCGTCTATGCGAGACCGGGGTCGAGCCACGACTGCAAGGCCCGACCGCTGCAGATAGTGAAGTGAGGCCTGCAGTCATCGGAAGCGGTACTATCGCCTTGCGCACTGCTGCGGCCCTAATCAGACCAGCGCTACGACCTCACAACTCAGGGGACGCAGCGGGGGCTGCTGATTGCCCCGGGGGTGGCGACTTTGATTCTATGAACTGCCAGCCCCCCCCGGCTGGCGTGGAGACTGGCGCACGACCGGACATCTTGGCTGGCCTTGGACACCGACGGTGCTGCCTGGGGTGGTCCCCGGCCCCTCCCCTGTCGTAATTGGGGCCAAACAGGATTACCAGCACGCACCGGTGATGGCGATGCACAGGCATCCTTTCAGCAGGCTCCCCCGGCCGGTGTGAGCGCCTACGCGAGGCTGGGGTTGAGCCACACCTGCAAGGCCCAACTGCTGCGGAGTGCGACGTGGAGGCTCCGGGCCCCAGATGTGAGACCCTTGACTCGACTGCCACTGTGGCCGCATCGAGACGGAAGCTGGGCCCCTGCTGATTGTGGGACACGTCGGAGGTCGTTGGCTGCCCCGGAGACAGTGACACTGCTTGAAACACTGCTGTCCCCCCCCCCCCGGCCGGCGCAGTGACTGAGACGCGCCTGGTATTGTGCGGCGATTGTGAGGCCTGACACTGGGACGTTTGCTACATGAGGCCCGGTGGCTTGGATGAGCAGCCTCGAGGTTTGCCTCTCCAGGCGACAACGCTCCTGAGAGCGGCCCTTCACGGTCGGGCGCCCCCGACGCAAGCCGCGACACCGGCTGCCTGCCTGGATAGCGACGGAACATGCCGCACTCCTGCTTACCGCCTCTAACTGCTTGGTATATCCGCACGGAATCGATTTGAGCGCCCCCCCCGGGGACCCCACCACTGACGCTCTCATTCATGGACCCTTTGGCTTGGGCACTGGAGCGAAAGCCTGCGGGACATTCACGAACCGGCTGCCCCCCCCCCCCGGTCCTGAAGGGAACCGCCCCAACCCACGGCTTGGACATACCTCTCGCTGATGTGGAGTCCTCCTCCCATGCAACCGTCGGCCGCCACCCGTGGGCGGTACTCGGGGTGAGTGAAGCAGCACCAACATATGCCTCATTGGAACCACAGACATCACTGCCCCACCACTCAAAGAGATACTTCTCCCCTGGAGCAACCAGCGAAGTCGGGGTGAGACGGGGCACAGCAGTACAGCAACTGCCATTTGCTTTGGTGTGCACACTGAGGAATTCAGTCCCATCCACACAGACGGCTGCCTTGGGGAAACCGCCATTGGTGGACTGTGGCTCCCGCTTTGGACACTCTGCGGTAGAGGGCCGCCTGCTACCCAAGCGCACCAACAGGAGCTGACCACACAAGGGGTGAGGGTGACTAACCCCCCCTGCGTCTCCTCGGATGTGGCCGATGGTTCTACCACACAACGGGGCCAACCACACGAACTAGTGGGCGATAGACCCACGCCCTTTGGAGCCTTGGGGGAACTCTACAGTCGTACTGCCATTTTGACCACACCACGACGCCCATGTCTGGGGGACCCAAGACGAGAGCTGGTGCTGGCAGCGCACAGGTGAAGGGGAAGATGGAGAAGTCGGCCGAGCTTGACCAGACTGCCTCCAAACTGGATACGTTGCTGGCAGCGATGGAGCGACTGGAGGAGTCGATGCAACTGACCCGCACATCTCTGGAGACGAAGATCGATAGTGTGGCTATAGATAGACCTGACGCACCTCCGTGCTGACCACAAAAAGCTGTTGGAGCGCACAACTGCACTAGAAGCCACCATGACCGATCTCACGCCTAAGATCACACAGGTGGACAGACATGTCCAGGATCTCCTCAACAGGGTGGAATTCCTGGAGGATCGCGCAGAGGATGCGGAAGGCAGGGCGAGGAGAAACAACGTCCGTATCGTAGGCCTGCCGGAACGCTGGAAGGGCAGGGAACTGGCGGTACACATGGAGCGATGGCTCATGGACTTACTACAAGAAGGCATCCTCCTTCAGCATTTTGTGGTGGAGCGAGCCCACCAAGTGCCTGCACGACCTCCTACTGCGGGCTCCAACCCAAGGCCCATGCTTATTCGCGTTTTGAACTATCGAGACCGCAACACCATACTGCGTGAGACTAGGAAGCTGTCGGACATCAGAGTTGAGAATACTAAGATCATGTTATTCCCTGATTACATTCTACAAGTTCAACGCCAGCGACACTCTTTCTTAGCAGTGAAACAATATCTCCGCCGTCTGGCCCTGATATACTCCCTTCTCTTTCCGGCCCGCCTATGTGTGGTGGCCCAGGATAAGACCCACTTCTTCAACACCCCTGAGGCAGTTGATGCCTGGCTTGACTCGGGCGTGGATACGGAGCCCAGCGAGATACCACCGCCAAGGCGACGGCAAAATTGACGCACGCGGAAGCAGAAGTGGGCCCCACGCCCAAACTCATGCATAGCGAAAAGAGAGAGGCCCTCTGGATGGTGGCGGAAATCAGTGGATCACTGGAAGTGGACCCCGACCTAGAGGCCAACCCCCGCGCCATCACAAGTGATGTTGAACATATTTATGGACTGTCGGACTCGCAAATATCGTCGGAGCTACCGGATGTTACCACGCAGACTGCTGACTTTGTCCAGTGACGCCGATTTGGGCCACTTGGCCCCTCTTGCTTGACACTGGGTACTCTTGTTACTAACCTGTCTTTGTCTCCATGGATCGTTGTTGAGTTACTGGCGAGACCGCCCGATCTGCGAGGCAGCGTCAGGACCTGACTGGCGTGCCATCGTGAGTCTGGCTTTATCGATCCAGACCTTCACCGAGCACAGATTTTGTCAGTAAGTTGTGAGACAGCATTGTGGGGGTGGACGACCCCCGAAGGTGAGTGACACACTGGGACCCATCCTGGGACATTGCCGGGCGGTTGAACTCTTAACCCAAGGGACTCGGGGCCTCACACACCGGAACTTTCGCTGGACCTGGGCCGAACGACGAACATTGCCTGTGGAGGGGAAGCACCCTCAACCTGATCGCATGATACCCCTGTACAGACAGAGCCAAACGCTTAGCGAACCCCCCCCTTGAACTCATGAATTCTTTAGCTCCTTAGAGCGTTTGGACGACAACATGTTCTGCTGTTGACCTTTTGGTATTGTGTTCTTGTTTCCCTTGTTTACAGGGCTAGTTGACTTTTTCTTCTCCCCATATATTTTCTTTAGAGACTGCGGGTGTATGCGTAGATATCTAGATGCAGAGAAGGGGTATCTGTCCTGTTGCGCGGTGGTACTGATGACTGGTGATGGGGAGTTAGGGGGAAAGACGGGAAATCAGGTGTATTATGGTCACATTTAAATTTTGCACCTGGAACGTGTGTGGCATGCATACACCTGCACGCCGTTACCAGATCTATTCATATCTCAAAAGACACCAGGTGAACATAGCACTCCTGCAAGAGACCCATTTAACTGGCCCAGAGACGCGCACACTACACCGCAGATGGAGGGGACAATTGTATGCTACGGGATTTTCAGCATATGCGCGTAGGGCACTGATTTGGATACGCACTGGGGTCCCCTTTGCACTCTCCCACTGTAGAGTAGACACAGAGGGAAGATATGTGGTACTTCATGGTAAATTAGATGGACAGCTCGTTGTCCTTGCCTCCATCTATGCCCCTAACACTGAACAGGGCCACTTCCTTACACAGCTATCATCGGTACTGGCTCCATGGCCTGGTGTTCCACTTTTGCTTGGGGGAGACTACAATTCTGTTCTCGATATTACCTTGGACCGATCATTTCCCCCATTGGCCAGTGCACGGGTGAATGGGGCAATGAGGGCGCTCACAGACTGGGCGACACAGTGGTACTTGCATGATGCCTGGCGCAGCCGTAACCCACACGCGAAGGTGTATTCGTACTACTCAGGAGCCCACACGTTACACGTTAGACTAGATAGGTATATGCTGATGAGCGACCTACTCCCCCATGTCACAGACACCTGGTATCTAGGCCGCACCCATTCTGACCACAATCCTCACACCCTGGACCTTACTTGGGACTGCCCTCACCCACCGGTGCCCACTTGGCGACTTCAACCGGACGTGTTGTTGGATGACCCTTTGTAGGCGTGGGAGGGGGGCTGGGGACGCATAAAGAAGCGCTATCGGTTCCCCTCTTGCAGTATTTTGATGAAAACAATGATACTGCTTCCGCCCCGCAACTGGAATGGGACGTGTTCAAAGTCGTCACACGAGGCCACTGTCTAGGTATGCAGGCAGGAATGCGGAAACAGATAGAGTCAGAACTGACACGGACTGAATCTGACTTGTTGATTGGGGAGCGAGAGGCAGCTGAGAGGGGTGATAGGGCGTTGTTGATGGCCAGAGAGCGCTATTCACAACTACTAGACAGGTTGAAGAATTTAAACTACGCTGCCCATTCAGCACGCACGCACCAACTTGGAGACAAGCCCGGTAAATTATTATCATGGTTGATTAGGCGAGATACCCAGACCGCGCCGGTAATGTCTATCCGTACGGCTCAAGCCACCACTGTCTATACACAGAGGGCCATTCATGAGGCCTTCACGACTAAGCATGGGCGGAAAATCCGTTTCGCTCGCGGATTTTGCGGATTTTCGGGAAATTCGCAATCCGCGAGATTCGCGAATCTCCCGCAAAATCCGCAAATCCGCGAGCAGCGGATTTTGCTCACACTGCTTGCACTGTTCGCGTGAGTTCGCGGCTTCCCAGTACAACTTCGCGCCCCGCGAATAAGTGCTAAATTGCAGAAATACGATCTTAGCAAAACTGAAACTACTTACCAGGTTCAAAAGTTCAGGCTCATCATTAGTACCCATTTCCTGTAGTGCTTCCTGAGGGGCCCCTCCAGAGTTCAGTTGCCAGTTGCAACTATTATGTGACCCTACTCTGAACCTCAGAATAGTTACACATATGCCACAAAGGTCCTGAATTACAGCTAAGGGAGACAAGCAGGAGCCAGGCTGGAAGTTAAAATCCATTAATCAGCCCCTAATTCATTATTGTCAGTTGGGGCAGGGCAGGTGTTGTAACTAATTTTGCAACAATGAAAGCACTTAGCAAGTGCAAAAGATCACTAATCAGGGCGCACTAAGGAAGCAGGTGCCAGCTAAAAAAATATTCTGTGACACATTAATCAGCCCCAAATTAATTCAGGTCACTTGAGGCAGGGAAGGTGTGCTTTGCTTTGCCGAAAATAATGTACACTGGACAACCAGAGGGTGTGGTGATGAAACAGAGGGTGGCATGGGTGGGCCAGAGGGTGGCATGAGTAGTCAGAGAGTGGCAGTGGTGACAGAGAGTGGCAGTGATGAAGAAGAGTGTCCCAAACAGGCTGGACACGTAGAAACAACAAGTTCGCAAAACTTGCGACCCGACAGGTAAGTTCGCAAATTGCGAAATTGTAAAAACCCTCGCGAACTGGCAGAAACACGGGCGAACACAAAAAAAAAAATCTGCAAATTCGCGGGAATTCGCGGATTTTGCGGATTGCGAGTTCGCAAATCCGCAAAATTCACGAACGCGAGATTCGCAAAATTCGCCCATGTCTATTCACGACACACTATGAAGACCTTTATCGCTCTCGTCTGCGAGTCTCTTCTGTCGATATTTCGACATATTTATCGACCTTGTCCCTACCAGTGATAAGTAACGCACAGTGTGGCGGATTAGGGACGCAACTCACATCGGAGGAACTTCGTACAGTCATCTTTTCCCTCTCTAATGGCAAAACCCCAGGCCCTGATGGACTACCCGCAGAGTTCTACAAAGCCTGTTCTATTATCCTCATTCCCGAGCTACTGCGTATGTTTAAGGCGGCAATCGCAGATTCTGCCCTCCCACCCACACTGAATGAGGAGAACTTAATATCTCTCCTGAAGCCAGGCAGAGACGCGCTCAACATGGGCTCGTACAGGCCACTAGCCCTCCTCAACACCGATTTCTCACCACCGATTATAAGATTCTGGCATCCACGTTGGCCCAACGACTAGCACCTCTGGTGCCTACTTTAGTACACACTGACCAGAACGGTTTTGTGCCAACTCGCAGTACGTCTTATAACATCAGACGCCTGTTTAGAGTACAGAGTTTAGCTACACCACGTTGGCCTTGCTAAGGGTGCCTGGTACTCGATCTCGAGAAGGCGTTTGACTCTGTGGAATGGCCCTACCTGATGTTGGTACTGGAGAAATTTGACTTAGGAGATGCCTTTCTCCAAATGGTGGAACTCCTGTACCAGGAGCCAGTGGTGCACGTTCGCACGGGCAGGCTGCTCTCGGACCCGATTCGAGTACGCAAAGGTACTAGACAGGGGTTCCCCATTGATCTTCGTGCTCATGATGGAGTCATTAGCGACACAGCTCTGTGCCTCAGGCACGGATTGCGGCATCCCTTTAGCTGACGGGATAAACGCGGTGTCGCTATATGCGGATGACCTGCTGCTCTACATTAGAGACCTGACTTGTTTCCCAAGGGTGATCACTGACATATTCCGTACCTTCGGAGAGATGTCGGGGCTTAAAGGTAATTGGGCAAAATGGGGAGTATATTCTTTTGACGCCAACACGCCAGAGACTGCCATAGTGGTTCTGGGCGAACGACTCGTTTGGTACCCAACCACTTTCCGCCTGGGAATATATGTATATCGAAACCCCACTGACTTGTTAGAGGGAAATCTGATACGGGCGATCTCATCACTCACAGCCCAAGTAACCTTCTGGAACTCCCTCCAACTCAACGTCCCAAGTTGAATTACGCTAACAAAATTTATAGCGCTGCCTAAACTACTATATTTCTATCCCAATCTTCCTGTACATGTCCCAACCCGAATATTCCGAGAGATGGAGACCCTAACCAGACAGCTGATATGGAATACGGGGCGACCCAGGGTTGCGCTGAAGACATTATATGCTTCAATGGAAAATGGGGGGCTGGCTGTTCCTAATCAGGAGCTTTATTACTTGGCGGCACAGCTGCAGTGGGTTGCCTACTGGCTAAGCGGGAAGAACCTAGGAGACACTGCTACTGATGACACGGTTCTGACAACTGCGCAAGTCCACGCTTTGTTTCACCCATTAGCTAAGACTCGCTGCCCCGAGCAACTGCACCTCGCGGTGGCGTGGAAGTGCTACGTGAGGAGTCTGAAACTCACAAATCCCACCAGACCGTATGCCCCAAACTTACCATTGCTGGGGACGCCTTGGGACGGTGGCGCGCTCACAGAGACAGCGCTGCACAACTGGACACAGGCTGAACTAGAGGGACTGGGGGACCTGTTCGCTGAAGGCGCTCTACTTCCATTCAAAACGCTAGCAGCCAATACGGCACTGCCTGTAGGCCAATTCCTAACACACGCAGCGATCATACACTTACTAACACAAGCTTGGGGAGATCTTGCGGAAGAACCACCTACCCACCTATTGATACAGTATTTGCATGTGATGGGAAACGGCTCTCACATAGTACATTGGCTAGCGCAAGCCCTACACACACACACACAGTTTTCCTCAAATTACGAGACAAATGGACCGAAGACAGGGGACGGGAATGGACCGATAAAGAATGGGCAATGGTGTTGGCTGGAACGCTAAATGTCCCGCGCAACTCCCGCTTCAAAATCATCCACTACTTAATTATACACTGTGCGTACTTATCCCCGGATAAAATAAACCGCTATTTTGGCCTTCACACAACGGCGTGCCCCATGTGTGGCTTGGTAGACGCAGGCTTCTTACATATGCTCTGGTCCTGCCCTCTTCTGTATGACTACTGGAGAGCAGTATCGACCTCTCTAGCGGCAGGAACGGGAAGCAGTTTGACGCACACATGGGAAGCTTGTTTATTGGGCCTCTATAGGTGGACAAAGCAAACGAAAATCCCAGCTAGGTTTGGGATCTTGGTCTTATAACGGCGAAAAGACTCATTACCAAGCGCTGGAAGAAAGGTGAACCTCCCCAGGCGATAAGCTGGCGTAATTCTTTCGATAATTGGGCAAGGGCAGAAAGTGTAGCCTTACACAGGGAAGAAACAGCGGGCTCCGCATGTATCCCATAGCTCAGGTCTGGGATGACACCCTAGTTGCTTTTCACCAAGCGTGCCTACAGGGTGGTATTGTTTAGAAACTCTACCCTTTGAACATTACTCCGGCCTGCCCCCCTCCCCCTCTACCAACAAGCTTTTCTCCCCTGCCCCCTCTGGGTCGGGACCCTTGCTGAAACCCCTCCCCCCCCTCCCTGGGCCCATCGCGCACCTTGCTGGAAGAAATCCACTGCAGACACAGTACCGCATGTTCTCGCCTTTACCCGTACCCCGACCCATTTGCTTTAAATTTTTTCAGTTTTTCAGTCCCTAATTAAGCAAGTTTTTTTAATTAAATGTTTGTCGCTATGGGCAGAAAGTCTTGAATATCGATTATTTTGCAGATCTATCTGCAAAATCTATCTGCAAATTACTCGGTAGCCGCAAAGGTAACCTCGAGTGCACAGTCACGACTATCCCCAGGGACAGGAGCGCTTCTTTTGAGATCAGAACAGGGAACACGCCCTAGATTTGAGAGGTATTGACAAATGATACACACGTCCTCATACGCTACAACCCCCAAGCTGTCCTGCTCTCCCCCTTCACAGGGTTCCTCTAGATTGGGATATCGGCCACTGGCCGCGATGTGACAATCCTGGCCTACTGGACGCACTTTTACCTGTCTTCTGGTGCGTCCAAATTCTCCTAATATGACAATATCCCGCCATAGATGCCCCGACCTAGGCCTTTATTTTGCAGGACATGAGCGGTAGTGTCTATTATCCTAGCGAACTGTTGTTGTAGATGTATATGCTAGTGCAGCTATGTCTAACATTACTGTCATGTTATGCTTATTACTTCCTATTTTCATTTATCATCATGTATAGAAATCAGATGTGGTATGACATGTTTCTTCAATAATACTGCAGTGCCATCTTATGTTCATGTAATTTCATAAGCAAAATGCAATAAAAGATATTCAAACAAAAAAAAATCAGCTCATGTGGACTCAAAGGCATCTTACACAACAAGCTGCGAGGTAACGTGCGCAAAAATAAAAGACACAAAGCTAAATTGGTTGCGTGGCTCAGGCTAACTTAGCAAAGACTAGAATGACCCTAAGGACCATATAACAATACTAGTGTCTACTCTACTACCTGATTTATACTAGTGATGTATGTTGGCTATGTATGTATTAACTTTTTTTTCAATCTTGCTAGTGAAAAAGAATAAATAGGGGGAGGTGTATATGGCACCTAAAAAATGTGTAATGTTTTTTCTGGGCATACTACCGACCGCCAGTGCCGGGGGCCGGCGGTGATGGTGATGAATACAGGCCTCAGCAAGGCCTGCGAGTGCAAAGGGTACGCCCTTCTGTGCACGGAGTCCTCAGACTACACAAGAAATTGGCACGGAAACTGGAAATACAAAAACATAGTTTAATAAACCTTTAAAGGTGGTACTACAGCCCACACAACACTCCACAGTATTGTACAAGATAGCACACAGAACTTAGACATGCGGTCCCCTTTGATACACAAAGAAGGGGCTCATAAGTGGGCGGTTACAGCTCAAAACATGATTTACAACCATATATGGACATTTCTTGAGCATGATCGATACATGGGTGGAGTTAACGGTTCTTGAGACCCGCCGAAATGCACATTCCAATCTACGCTAATCAGAGACAGATGTGACTCCTACTGAGCATGCGCTAGACGCACAAGGAACTATTTATAGCCTGTTGCTGGGCAAACTTCAGGGGTGGCAATCAGTGAGGTAGGACTCGCCTTGTGGCGAGCACATGGCAATGTATAACACACAAGATGGACGCCAGAAAACAAAATGGAGTCTGGCCGTATTTCAAGTACGAGCGGGAAAACTAAAGCAAAGACACAATAGCATGTCTTCAGTGAATGCTTAATGGAAAGGGGAGACCTCTCCGTCACCCCGAACGTATGGCTGGGTGCCCCGACCGCCCGGGAAACCTTTGCAGGCGGGGGGCGTGTCCCCGGCCGGTATGCCCAAAGTGGCGTGGTTGGAGCACGCCCCTGCCGCCTAAGAGGGTTGTCCTAACACACGCCCGGAAGTCCGTGCACTATTGGGCGGGAGGGGGATGCCGCCCTGCCTTCCTGCTAAAAGTTAAAAGGCGCAGGAGTCCAGGCAGGGGTCCTCTTGTTCCCGCGCTCTCAAGGCTGCACCACTCGTCGCTCATGAGCCCTCAAGGGAACAAGCTGCAGTTTTTGAACGTGGTAATCATTGTTTTTTCTGTTTCAGTCGTCGAAGCGTATCTGGGATCCGAGGACCTGCACAGAACGTCGGATATGCCTGGAAAGAAGAATGGAAAGAGCTCCGAGATGGAACGGATGCTTTGCACACTGGTAAACCAAGTGTCGGCGATGGACAGGAAATTTGGGAAAGTGGACCGATTGGGTAGCAGCTTAGCGGCGCTCCAGAAGAAAGTGGAAGCTCAGGCGGGGCCCTCAGGGAGACCTAAGAGGATTGTGGGGCCTGCTTTGCCAAACGTTACCCCAGGGGGGGACAAGGGGAAAAAGAAGAAAGGGAAACGGGGTCCTAGCGAGGTCCCGGTCCCGACGGAAGTTCCGCTGGTCCCAATAACCCCAGCGGCCAGCCCGGTGCCCACACCGGATGGGGGATTGCCAATCCCTGTGATTATCACACCACTGGATAAGGAACAGGTACCCCCGGAACTGGCGATGCATCTAGCGGCGGTGTTGCCTTGGTTGAAGAAGGGAGCAGGGGGATCCGCGGCTGCGGAAGATCCAGCTGAGGAGGCTAGGCAAATTATCGACCAGCCCAGGCAGGCAAGGGGCTCTGGGGCAGGGAACATGCCTTCTATTCCTCTACAGGTGGTGAACACAGCCGCGGTCGAGACCCAGAATAAGTCGACGGACACGACCGGAGGTACGACAGAAAATGGTAAGAGGTCGCTCCCAATAATGAAGGAGGGCGCTGTACCTTCAAGGCGGGAATGCCTGGCACAACATGTTCCGATGGCCACGAAAGAGATGGTGTGGGCGAACAAATACGTTAATATGTTTACATTGTTGACGGACAATCGTGAGTTAGAATATGCCAAAACTCAGAAAGATTTGTGGCACCCCAGTGAATGGAGGTCAAAAATGGCAGAATTCAGGGTGGAGGAGTCTATGATGAACTGGATCAGGGCTTTTTCTGTTTTTGTAGCAATTATGGGTGAGCGAACACCAGAATTGTTGGGAGACCTTGCTTGCTACCAGAGCAGGATCACAGGCTTCCATGAGAAATATGGAGGGGACGCATGGAAAGGGTACAATGTGTCATTTGGAAAAGTGAAAGAGTTTAATGAATCGCTGACTTGGGATTGTTTGGACACTGTATCTTGGCATGCGCAGTTCACGCCGGGCTCGGCGGGAGGATCAGGGTCGAGTGTGAACGGTTTCAGGGCTTTTCAGCAGAAACATCCACAGCCCTTTCGACCAGCCCACGGGGGAGAGACTCAGTCTAGATCGGGCGGGAATGGGAATAAGCGAGGGGTATGTCAGGGTTTTAACAAAGGAACGTGTAGTAGGCCGCAGGGAACATGCAGGTTCAGGCATGCCTGCGCTGGTTGTGGTAACACCTCCCACCCCGAAACTAGCTGCCGATCCAGAGGCAATGTTACTGGGGGAAATGGGGGTACCAAGCAAGATTGACACTGTGCCTCGGATGACTAAACAATCGCCCGTGGATATTTTGGCTTTGACTCCCTGGCTGAACAAATACCCTGATCATGTGTCCGCCGGGATCCTGCGAGATGGCTTCTCGTATGGCTTCAGGATCCCGGAGGGTGATTTTTGGGGGGCCCCCTTATGCAGAAACCAACTGTCCATTACGCACAACCCGACGGTGGTCGCCACAAAAATTGCAAAAGAGGTTCGCTTGGGGCGGGTTGCGGGACCGTTTGGTGAAATACCAACGGCCAATTTTGTGTTTTCCCCATTAGGGGTAGTTCGCAAGAAGGAGCCGGGCGAATTCAGGCTCATTCATAATCTATCAGCACCAAGGGGGGCTTCTGTGAATGAGGCAATCAATGCAGGCATTTGCAGTGTGAGGTATGCATCATTTGATGACGCAGTGGTCATGTTGAATCGCCTAGGCCCCGGTGCATTGTTAGCAAAATCGGATATTGAATCCGCATTTAGGTTACTACCGGTGCATCCCCAGGATCAGCACTTGTTGTGTTTCGCATTTCAAGGGAAGTACTACATGGATATGTGCATGCCGATGGGTTGTTCAATTTCTTGTGCCTATTTTGAAATGTTTAGCTCGTTTCTGGAGTGGGCATTCTTGAAGGCCTCAGGGCACCAACATGTGATGCATTATCTCGATGATTTCCTGTTTCTCGGCCCAGCGGGCTCTCTGGACTGTGCACAGGCATTGCAGGAATTCTGCGTGTTCATGCGGGGTTTCGGGGTTCCGTTGGCGCCAGGGAAGACAGTGGGTCCAACTACCTCCCTGGAGTTTCTGGGTATTGAACTAGACTCCGTGGAGAGTTGCTTCCGTCTGCCGGTGGAGAAGATCGCCAAATTCAGGGCCTCCTTGCTACAATGTCTTCGGAACGACAAGGTGGCACTGCATCAACTACAGCAAACGGTGGGACAGCTGAATTTTGCACTGAGGGTTATACCGATGGCTTGCCCTTTCTCCCGATCCATTGCACAGGCCATGGTTGGCCTCAAAGAAGAGCACCATCGTACGAGGCTGTTGGCAGAGGTTTGCCAGGACATGCTCATTTGGCTGGCATTCCTGGCGGATTTCAATGGCCGGGTAGTCTGGAGCAAAGCCCCGGCCTTGTCAGCAGACTTAGGTTTATGGACCGACTCTGCGGGCAGTGTGGGGTTTGGTGCGATCCTTGGTAACCGATGGTCGGCCCAGAAATGGCCAGCAGGGTGGGAAGCAAGTGGCTTGACGAGCAACATTGGTTTCCTAGAGTTATTCCCCATCTTGGTTGCGTTGTCATCCTGGCCAGAAGAGTTCCGAAATCTCTCGGTGATATTCTGGTCTGATAACATGACTGTGGTTGAGTGCATTAACCAGCAGGCAGCACACTGCAAGTGGATATAGCGATTGTTGAAAGAAATTTTGTTGAAATGCTTGAAGCTAAATGTACAATTCAGGGCAAAACATGTGCCGGGAGTACTGAATAATGCAGCTGATGCGCTCTCTCGTTTCAAAATGCAGGCTTTCAGGGATTGTTTACCCTCAGCGGAGCTAGTGGCAGTGCCATGTCCCGAAGCATTATGGCAAATCGGCGCACCGGACTACAAAACCTCGTGGCAGCCAGTTTAGTGCCCAGGACAAGAAAAGCTTATGAAGGGGCGTTCTGCTCGTACTGCGCCTTTTTGGGCCCTGCATGGGAGCATAGATGGGGTCAGGAGGGGTCCTTTACCCAATTTTTAGTGGCACTTCATGAGGAGGGCCGGTCGGCGGCAACCGCCAGTCGGTGTGGAATTTTAGTTTGCGAACTGAACATCATCTGCGCCATCTTGTCATCCATGTACAATATGCACGGCAGCTATTTTTAGGTACCATGGTCTCCCTGTTCACGATCGATCGCCAGCGCGCTCCTCTGACCCTGCGAGCATCCCTTGCACACCCTGGCTGCCCCCGCTCTCACATGCACAAGTCATAAACCCTCTCCTTCCGCATGACTCTGTCCTTGGGAGTCGCACCCGCGCCTGACCAACACTTCCTTTCCTTTCATGAATACCCCTCTTTTGATAAACTCTTCCTCTGCGCTCGATTGTCCGTGCAGACCATTCCTTCCATGAATACCTCTCCTTTGATAAACTCTTCCTTTGCGCTGGATTGTCCATGCAGACCATTCCTTTCATGAATACCTCTCCTTTGATGACCCTTCCTCTGAGTCCGATTGTCCGCACGGGTCCCAGGCCATCACCTAGCCGGGGGATACAGTTTATTGCCCCCCTATTGTATGGAGTCGCTCCTCTTCAAAGGAGCTACTATTGATCATGGCCTCCCCACCCCCTGGGATACGATCAGGCGCACACATCCTAAGAATTGGCGGAACACTCAGCTGGTGATAGCCCCCTCCTATTGTATGTGGGGTGAGGACCTCTATTGTAGATACGTGTGGGGGTGGGTCTGAAACGGGGATTCCGGGGATGTCTTCTCATACTTCAAAGAGTCTTTTCTGCAATAAAGAATGCTCACATGTCATAAACCAGGGTATAAAAGGCCAGGCCTCAGAGAGGCTGTTAGAGCACCTCGAAACGATACCTTGTTGTCTGATCTGATGTGTTCTGCTCCGTCGGAATAAAACTTCTGTTTCCTGCCTTCCAGTCTCCAGCGCCTGCCTCTTTGTTTGGTAACTAGAATGGTATAGAGGCGGTTGGCGCCGGGCAACTTTGAAAAAGGCCATCAGCCATACCCTTTTCACATCGGTATAAGGCCGCCATATCGTTTATGGCTCAGCTCCATGGGATCAGGGACCCGACGGACTCCTTTATAGTCAGAAAGGCGCTGCGTGGCTGGCGGCGCCTAGAGGGGCGCAAAAAAGATACCAGGCATCCAATAGGATTTTACAGGTTGACCGCCTTGCTGGCTAAACTAGAGGAGACATGCTCCTCACCTAGTGAGGTTGTCCTATTTCGGGCAGCATTTGCACTGGCATTCTATGGGGCCCTGCGGGTAGGCGAACTAGTGGCTGCCAATAAAAGGGATACAGAGGGGGTTTGCGCAGGGACCACACGCAAGTGAAAGGGGATTCCCTGCTGATCACGATTGCCAGGTCAAAGACAGACCAGGAGGCCAAGGGGAGTAGCATTGTGTTGCAGCGCGCTCCGGGTAGTCCCTGTTGTCCAGTGATGCACGTTGAGGCCTACATAAAACAAAGGGTGACGACGTGGGGGGGGGTCTTGCTGCGGCATGCTGACGGCACCCCATTACCAAAGTTTCAGTTCCAGAGGGTGCTGCGATCACGATTGCAGCTGCGGGCTTGAACCCGAGTGATTTTGGAACTCATTCGTTCAGGATAGGGGCCGCTACAGAAGCGACGGCCGGGGTCTGCAGGCAGACAATGTTAAACAGTTGAGGCGCTGGTCTTCAAACTGTTTCAAACGTTACGTGCGGTTGCACATGTTGTAATTTACTGAAGAAGTGCACTCACGCTTGTTGTCTTTTGTTTGGATTACAGTTTCACGAGCCTGTGACGCAGGGCGGAAATTGGGACCGGCCCAGTATCAGCTAACCGCCACTTCAGGAACAAGGAATGGAAGTCTGTGGTCTGGGTCGTGGGCCACTCATACGTGAGACGTGCCGCGGACATATTCAGGGCAGGTGATGTGATTCACACATCTGAGGAATATGGTTTCAGGATGTCCTTCCATGGGAAGGGTGGTTTGTGTATTGGCCAACTGCAAAGTTTTGTCGAGGAATTGTTAGGGCGGCACAGGTTACCGCCATCAGTAGTCATAGTGCACATTGGGGGCAATGACTTGGTGAGGTTGGGCAGACGGGCTTTAATCGAACACATACTTCCAGCAGTTAGTTGGTTAGCAAAGACACTCCCAGGGTGCACAATAGCTTGGTCACACATGATTCCGAGGAGGGTATGGAGGGGTGGGTGGTCCACGACAGCGTTGAACCATTCGGTAAAGAGGGTCAACAATAAAATGGAGAAATTGTTTCGATCTAACCACCTTCAAAGTATACCTCACGGGTGCATCTGGGGGGGACCACTGTTATTCAGACGATGGGGTACACCTGTCCAGGGTGGGGAATGACTTATTGATAGGAGACATGATAGCTTGGCTAGTGGGATTGAGGAGACATGACCTATAGGAGTTGTGGGGGGGGCAGATAGTCGGTCAACTATCTGGCCTGTGGCGGTAAGGTCATGATCGGTGAGCAGTGATTTCAAGGTCCCTAGTGGGGGCGCCACCCATTATGGATGGGAGCGCCCGGGGGAGGTGGCCATTGGCCCCTCCCACGGGGGGGCGGCACCCATTACGGATGGGATCGCCCAGGGGGAGACGGCCATAGGCCCCTCCCAGGGGGAGACGGCTATATGCCCCTCCCACGAATTTCCCAGGGGCCGGATATCCGCTGCGGCGGAAGAGAGTGCAGGGAAAGGGGGGAGTCCACGCTGTCCTTCTTACGGTTACCCCGCACGGGAACTCGGACGACCTTAAGATGGCACCGAGTGGAAGGGGGCCCCAATGGCAAGGGAAGGTACGGTTGGCTACGAGGGTAATGCCCTCTGCGCATGCGCCACTCACACGAGAGGGCGGAAATTTGGTGATAGGGATCTGACACCTGTTAAGACCTTGCCGTTGGCCCCTAACGATAGGATGTACAAAATTCGTATGCAATGCATTATGTCATGATGTTAGACTCGGTTAGGAAAATCTTTGTATTAGAGATTTGTTAAGGTTAGTCTGGATACCTGTCTTCATCAAGTGTAATGAAAGTTGAATTTTGTACATGATAAATGAAACATTTTTGATTTAAAGTTTTAAATGTTGTTTCATATTTTAATAAATACGGCCGGGGGGGGTCGCGAGGCCCCCCTGCCTTCCAAAAGTTCAAACTGTGTCTGTCTCCTACCATGGGGATTGGTGGTGGAAGGGGTTGCGGGCATCCCGGACCATATACTATCGCGGTTTTATTTACAACAATGGCGACACGGCCCCTGAGGGTGTAGGAGGAGATGCAGCAGTTACAGAAGGAGCTGCAGGGGGTGAGCCAGCAGCAGTGACAGGAAGTAGTACGTTATATTCCTAATCCTTACTTATTGACATTACACTCGCTGCAAGGGTGTTCTGTATACTGTACTGTTGAGGCTTATTAAGTAAGAAGTTGTTGTGAAAGGTTGAAGAAGACACCCTTTACTTAGCATTAGCAATAGCATTAGCGACGGGAGTGTTGATATACCAACGGCCTCTTCTATCTGATTTCAACTCAGCTGTGAAAGTTTTATGGAGAAGACTAAAATTCAGATCAGAGTACCTTGATGGATGTGTTGAACGAAAAGGGAAGGAAGGGTAGAAGGAGGAAGGGCGGGCGAGATTTAATATTTATGACTGGCAGGGAAGGATACGTGTGATGCATGCATAGGTGGCTGATAGGAATCAGATGCAAGGGTGGTTGAAGGCCTGAAACTCCCACAAATGTTAGAGGCAGTGGAAGTGGGAGGATAGATACATACCACACATGTTATGTACTGTGCTTGCTAGTGCTACTGTGCCACTATGTGTAGAATTAATTTGTCTTACTGCTTTGCTAAAAGTATATTTTACAATAGTCTTGTTTTTCTTCTTGATATAGCTACTCCTTCCATAGGGAAACCAGACAGGAAGGAGTTGGCAGCCATGGCCCGGCACCGGAAGCTGGAGGCCATACAAATTGAATACCGGAGGCTGGTGGTTCTGGTGGAGGAGGATGCGGCAGCAGCTGCAGCTTCCTCCAATGCTCCGGGCCCCAGCCAGCCCCCTCCAGTGTTAGGGAGCCGCCGTCTAGCAGCCGCCCGCCGCCGCACTTTATTTAGTAGCACTACTGCCCCCTTCTGTGGATGCAATTGCAGCGCATTGAAGCGCCGGGTTGCCCGACTAGAGGAGCGTATTCGTGTCCTGGAGAGGCGAGCCTGCTGATGAGCAGACCCTGTTGATTGCCCCTTTTTTATTGCTTCTTTTGGAGGGTGAGAATTGGGCGTTGGGGTTTTCACATTATTTATGGACATGGACAATTGGACATTTAATTTGTTGGACTTTTTCATCTCTGACATTGGTTGGGGTTAGGGAGAGGGGTGGATCAGGTGTTGTTGTGGGATTTTTTACATAGTTTATTTTTGTTAGGGGATTAAAGTATATATGTATACTTTTACATACAATGTTAATGTTTTGTGGGTCGGGTACTGTTTCACCTCACACTGTTTCCTTGCTGCTGCAGGACTACACCTAGTGTTTGATTTAAATAATTGGCTGACTTTGTAAGTCTCCCCTCCTAGTCTATGCATTCTGCAACTGGACTCAAGGGGTGTGTGAAATTGAATTAATGAAAACATTTCCATTATTAATTATGCCTTCCCCAAACTTCTTCTCTTACCTGTGCATTATGTTTAACTTAGGCAGAGCGATGGCTGCATGGTGATGATGGTTTTGTTTCCTAACATGCCATGGTTGTGGTGGTAGTAGTAGTAGACACTGGCAGTAGCATTTGCAAAAAAAGAAAATGAGACAGTCAGTTGCCTGAGAGAGACTGTGGGAGGAGAAGTAGAACGAAGTACAGTACAGAACTTACTGCCAAACAATAATATGCCAAAATTAAATAAAACATAATGTAGCGGGAAAGCCTAATATAACGAGTTACAAACTGTAGTTGTGTCGAGTCACTCGACTAGGCCTACAGTACACTCGACACAAGGGTAACCATTAGTGCTGTGTAGGAGGATGAGAACAAATCCAATCAATGCCGGCAATTAATGTTGATGGATTAGGTTCCTTTGGTAAAAAAATGACCTCGCAAATATACTGCTCCTGGGTGGGCAAGCAGAAGAAGATCCTCGCCCTGCCTTGAAATTGAATTAGTGTTGCTTTCGCCACATCTGCCCCAGCAAGCGTGTGATCAATTATTGGTGTACATTTAATTTAGTCACACCTCAATAAGCATGGGCGAATTTTGCGAATTCGCGATCCGCGAATTTGCGGATTTGCGAATTCGCAATCCGCAAAATTTGCGAATTCGCGCAAATTTGCAGATTTTTTATTTTTGCGTGTTCGCGGCTGTTCGCGGGGAACTTTGCGTATTAGCGGGGCGCTTTGCGTGTTCGCGGTTTTTTTTTGCCTGGTTCATCACTGCCACCCTCTCATTTTTTATGCCCTTCTGCCCTCTGTACCACTCTTGTTTGTGCCCTTTTGCCATCTGCCTCACTGGTTTCTGTGCCCTTCTGCCCTCTGCCTAACTCATGCCCTCTGTCCCACTTTGTGCCCTTCTGCCCTCAGCCATAAGTCAGCTTCAACAGGAGCACTAATAGATAAAGTATAGCAGGTGCTTGAGTTGAAGGTCAAATTAAGTTACACAGTCATTAATCACCCCAAAATTGGGGTGATTAATCACCCCAAGTTTGGGGTGATTAATGATTGTGTAACTGAATTTGAGATTCAACTCTACCACCTGCTTTACTTTATCTATTAGTGCTTCCTATTGAAGCTGACTTTTGTAACTATTTTAGAGGCTCTGGCAGCTTGCCGGCGCCATTCTAAAATAGTTACAAAAAGTCAGCTTGAACTTTTGACCCAATCCGTTCCGCTCGCGGATTTTGCAGGAAATTCGCGAATCTTGCGGATTGCGAATTTACCGAAAATCTGCAAAATCCGCAAGCGGAACGGATTTTCCATCCATGCTTACACCTCAATAATTCAGAAAAGGGGGTGGTGATGGACAGAGTATCTGAATTAATCCGAACACTCCTGCCCAGTCAACAGATCAGGCCTTGATCCATCACCGTTTTTTAGCTCACTGCACCATCCCAGCTCAGAACCTGGCTACATGCAAATTAGTCTGTCTCTGGCCCAGTGCATCATGGGAACAGGGCAGACCAAACTACCAAGCCAATTCTTTAACTGGAAAGGAAACAAGCTTCCGGGGACCGGTTTCTGGCATTACAGCCGTCTTCGGCCTGGCTTGCTTGAATCCTGATGGTGCAGTGAGCAAGGGACTCATGTCTGAGCATACCTTTCCACGCTTATGGTGGACAAAACGATTCAGAAAAGGGGGTGGTGATGGTCAGAGTATCTGAATTAAGCAGAACACTCCTGCCCAGTCAACAGATCAGGGCTTGATTCATCACCGTTTTTTAGCTCACTGCACCATCCCAGCTCAGAACCTAGCTACATGCAAATTAGTCTGTCTCTGGCCCAGTGCATCATGGGAACAGGGCAGACCAAACTACCAAGCCAATTCTTTAACTGGAAACGAAACAAGCTTCCCGGGACCGGTTTCTGGCATTACAGCCATCTTCGGCCTGGCTTGCTTGAATCCTGATGGTGCAGTGAGCAAGGGACTCATGTCTGAGCATACCCTTCCACGCTTATGGTAGACAGAACGATTCAGAAAGGGGGGTGGTGATGGACAGAGTATCTGAATTAAGCAGAACACTCCTGCCCAGTCAACAGATCAGGGCTTGATCCATCACCGTTTTTTAGCTCACTGCACCATCCCAGCTCAGAACCTGGCACATGCAAATTAGTCTGTCTCTGGCCCAGTGGATCATGGTAACAGGGTAGAGCAAACTACCAAGCCAATTCTTTAACTGGAAAGGAAACAAGCTTCCGGACCGGTTTCTGGCATTACAGCCGTCTTCGGCCCGTCTTCAAGCCCTGATCTGTTGACTGGGTATGAGTGTTCTGTTTAATTCAGATACTCTGTCCCTCACCACCCCCTTTTCTGAATCTTTTTGTCCACCATAAGCGTGGAAGGGTATTCTCAGATGTGAGTCCCTTGCTCATTGCACCATCAGGATTCAAGCAAGCCGGGCCTAAGACGGCTGTAATGCCAGAAACCGGTCCCCGGAAGCTTGTTTCCTTCCCAGTATAAGAATTGGCTTGGTAGTTTGGTCTGCCCTGTTCCCATGATGCACTGGGCCAGGGACAGACTAATTTGCATGTAGCCAGGCTCTGAGCTGGGATGGTGCAGTGAGCTAAAAAACGGTGATGGATCAAGCCCTGATCTGTTGACTGGGTATGAGTGTTCTGTTTAATTCAGATACTCTGTCCATCACCACCCCCTTTTCGGAATCGTTTTACACCTCAATAAGTCACACAGCCCGGGGGAAGAGGGTTAGGGTTTGATGAATGGGTGAGAAGGGGGTATGGGGAAATGTTTGACAAAGAAAAACAGTACACATGGACAACAACAAAACACAATCTTGGCAGACAACCATATCCATAAATCTGTTAAGGGAGAAAAAGGAAATGCATGTATGATGATGATAACTTGATGGTTAATGAAAGTAGTACTTACTAACTATTACTAGACAATTAGACAGTACAAGCCAGCAGTATATTGTGCAATTTGCCTTGCCTGTCTGCCCTCCAAGAGACCCGAATTACATACAGTTTCTGTTCTGATGTAGATAGCAAAAAAAATCAAAAATAGCTGTAGGGATGAATTGAATTATAACTAGAGCAAACATAATAATAACAACACACAGTAGTAATGATTGACGAGAAAAAATTAATCAAACTATTTAAAAGATGATGAAAGTTGATACTGTTACTATGTGTTATCCTGGTCAAAATGAGGAGTTGTATCACAGCATTCCTCTTGGTCCTCCCTTCCATGGACGCTCCAGCCATCAATCTTGGGTGACGCCACTGCCTGCCTGGCAGATGTAGATTCATTGGTAAGGTAAGTATGAGTTGTTTTTCCCAGTATAGCACAGGGTAAGGGCCGGTCTGTAATTGTAGATGGAAAAACAAAAGGGATATTGAAAAATCAAGTAGAAAAAAATCCATAAATTACAGTGGAGTGCAACAACAACACTTTCAGAGGCGGCATGGATACATCATGTCTACTCAAGTCCGTTTCCACCATTAACCTCCAATAACAACAGGACACCTAACTTTGGGTGAATTTCCAACCTGGGGTAAGCCAGAAAACTGTAACCCTTGTAAATGTGATAACTTTTCAACCCAGGACACGATGCATTTCGTCATGTTTTGTGACTTTTATCAAGAAATGAGAGGTAAATATTTGCTACCGCTGTTGAAAGAGGCCGGCTTTATACAAGTCAGACCAGCTCTCTTATATTTACAAATGTTAAGTTGTCCTAGGGCCATGTTTTGTGTTGCGAGTTTTCTGGTGGCTGCGGTCCGGAAAAAGAAAATATTAGATAGACTGGTAAATGCTATGTAGGGGAAAATTTCTTTTATTGATTTGTCTTCCTTTATTTACCTGGCACTTTGTACTTTGTATACATATGATGAGATCAGGTCTGCTAGATGCAGTAAGTGTTGAAATGTGTATTATGTCCTTATGAACTACCTCTATTGTAAATTATATTTTTAGCCTGAATTTTAATGAAACTGTTAAACTCTTGTTTAACGCAACCAGACATCTGAATGTATTGTGATTACGTAAATTTTTATTTTTCTTATTACATTGTACATTGTACATTGTACATAAAATTCATGATTGATTTATGTAATTAACTATGTGTATATATATGTATATATGTATATATGTTCATGATTGTCTTTTTATGATTTTTAATAATCGAAATAAAATGCTTTGACTGACAAAAACAGGACAGAGCAGGCCCACGGCACCCGTGACCCATCCTCCATTTAGCGTACATTTTTTGACATGGGCAGACAAAGCAAATAAACAGTAACATAGCATTTTACAAGTTAAGTGACTAAATCAATGCACCCCTGTCAGTCATATCACCGCACTAGAGTCGACCACTACACAGACATGTAGGTCTGCAGTGGTTGTTGTTGACTTGGTGTCGGGATTATAAGCGGCACAAGACAAACAAAACACCACTAACCTTTAACGGGTAACCAGCAGAGACGATGGCCGATGATATACCCCCTTCTTCCCCCTGACACAATTCCTGGCAATGAAAGTACTCACTGCTTGAACCTGTGCCCAGGGAAAAAAGGGAGAGAACAAAGAAAGAAGGGAGCGAAATGATCTGCACTTCCAACAACGACTGGTCGAATGTACAGCACGGCTGCGGCGGGAGTTGGAGTGCTGTAGGACAGGAAGACAAGAATACTACCATTAGAAACACTCACTATGATGACCACCCTTCCCCCCGACTCACCAGAACTCCCAATCGATAAGGCCGGGACTCTCCACTTCTACCAATTACAACATTGGAGACTAAGGGTTGAAGTAACGAGTTCAAAGCACTGTTAGTGAAACCGAAAGTAATAGCATATTTTTCCAGGAAAACAAGGTATAGAATTCCAAGTACGGACAAATGAGAACAAAACAAAAACAGGAAATGAAGTAGAAAGGAGTGCGAGCCCGCACTCCTAAAGTACTTGCGATACTCCGGGAAATTCAGGAGGAAGGGCGTAGATACAGACTGACCGCGCAGGCTCTTGATCGGCGTAGACCCTCGAAGACAGACCCACTGACCGTGCTGGCTCTTGATCGGCGCAGACCCTTGAAGACAGACCCACTGACCGCGCAGGCTCTTGATCGGCGTAGACTACTTTCTGGCTCCTCTGAACGCACCTTCCGACTAGGCTTGAGACCATATCTGGATTGTCAAGCACTTCCTTGTGCGGAGGAGGCGCTTAAATACAAGACGACACTCCCCTTACATCCCGCTTCCCATGGCCTTCTGGGACACGTAGTTTTTCCATCCGTTTCTCGCATTTGCGAATGACACCATTGCACAGCATTTTCCTCGTCTGAGGACGATCGCGACACTTGTTTGCCGTTTATGCCACTCGTGAAACGCCCTGACTTATTCCATCAATCATCTCCGATCCTACTGAGTGACTGCAAAGATATATCATTACCTGTTCCTTCTCATCTTCAGTTAATGGGCAGTCTCTCTCGGCTTGGAAAGGAGGATAGCTATAGTAGTCATCAGCAAGTTCCACTTCTTTTGGAGGGACTCAACGAGGCAAGATTTTTTTTTCTTCTATTATGCTACATCCAATCATCATCTGGCTTGAGGGCAAAGATTCAGGGCGATTTAGGAGGATGGAGGAGCAGGACTCAGAGGAGTGGACTGAAATGCAGACAGCTGAAACTCATATATGGTAATAAAAGACTAGAAGACGGTGGTGATGGATTTGTTGCGATTCCAAATTTCCAACCAGAAAGACAGACACACAAATAAAAGTAAATAAGGGAGGAAGACAGTCAGATGTGGAAGCCTAGTTGTCAGGGAAGTAAAGCTTGTCCTCAAATTCTGGGGGTTCAACCTGAAGGAGGCAATCATCATCTAAAATGCTACTTCCGTCACCTGAGCCGCTGTCCTCATCTTCCTGCATTGATTCATGTATTGTGCAATTCGGTGGTATAAATTGCTGATTATTTTTGATCATGGTTAACCTTTCCACGTTTTAGGGCGAGAGACTGGTCCTTTTCACTGTTACAGTGGAACCAGCAGCACTGAAAACACGTTCAGAAAAGACACTAGCTACAGGGCAAGCCAGATAGTTTATTGACAGCCTGCTGAGCACTGGCCATTGGCCCCTTTTGCCATACCAATACTGCAATGGGTTTTGATCAATGTAGACCTCTGTTGGGTCATCCAGATAGGCCTGGACCATCCGCTCAATGTTCAGGGGAGCTACACTTTGCTCAGCCTCTTTTGTTTTTGCATCAGCACTGGAGCTAGCAAGTCCTTGCTGTAAATACCAATCCTGTGCCGGTTTTACTGGGGCTGATGATCCGGTTCGTGTTGGTGTTGGTGACAGCGGTGAGCCAAACACACTGCCCTCAGGCTCTGAAGTTGAACTTGACGCCGGATGCCCTGCTGCAGTACTTGTTGTGGGTTTGAGTAGGGGGCCTTTAATTACCAGCCATTCATTTTCCAATTTACTGGCTGCCTCAGCTATCCAAGTTTTGTACCTGGCAACATCCACTTCTGAAAAAGGAAGTAATGTCTTACCGTTCAGTGCCGATGTGTACCGTGGATCCAGAATTGTAGCACAAATGTAAGGTTCTTGTGACAAAAACTTAGTTGAAGGGATGAGCTCTCCACC
Organism: Lissotriton vulgaris; assembly: GCF_964263255.1. Classification (NCBI taxonomy): domain Eukaryota; kingdom Metazoa; phylum Chordata; class Amphibia; order Caudata; family Salamandridae; genus Lissotriton; species Lissotriton vulgaris. The sequence continues at coordinate 386,866,288 of NC_141697.1, forward strand.
AACTCATATGCTTATTTTTATTCCTCCACACTTACGCTTCAGACACCTCCTTCAGCTGTTGCTCTAGCTCTAGCTCTAGCATGTGCAACAATGGGATAACTTGGCTTAAAGTAATGTCCTCCTTGCTGACTTTACATGTGAAGACCTTGAAAGGAAAAAGCATCTCTGTCAGGCATTTGACTAGGCACCATTTATCCATCTGAAGGGTCATGCCTTTCACAGTACCATCCCCTCTTCGCATGACATATTCATTGCTTGGTCTGTACTGCTCCAACAGTGGGTCAAGCATGTAATAAGTCAAGTTCCAACGTGTTGCCACCTTCTGGATGAGTGCTTTGACTGGCATTCTGTAGTCACGTTAAATGATCCTCAGCTGTTTCCGGGCTTTAAAAGAATGGCCTAAATGAGTGCATATTCTTCGGCAGGTGGTCAGTAAGTTGCTGTCTATGGCTTCTTTTTTCAGAAAGTCTTGAACTATATTGTTAATGCAGAGCGCCAAACATAGGACCCTGAAATAGCAACCAACCTCCATGGCATTAAGTACATTACTGCCATTATCAGCGGCAACAAAACCAATGTTAGGCCCCCTTGGGTGCAGCCATTCAAATACCTTGCTGTTAAAATCTTCCAAAATGTTTGCAGCAGTATGAGATTTCCCCAATGGCAAACATGGCTACAGTGGCATGTTTCCGAGTAGGATTAAAAATTTCAGCTGTGTCAACAGCATCAACTTCAGATAGCTTTTCTCTATTCCCCACAAAAGAGACCCAGTGTGCAGTGATGCACATGTAATCAGTGGCTTGGCAACTGGTCTACATGTCTGTTGTCAGGTGCATATTGTGAACAGCACTCATCTGCAAAGTTTCTTCAACCAATTCCAGCACATCGTGATGTAGTTCTGGCACAACAACTCTGGTGAAATAGGAGCAGCTGAGAACCTTCCATTTAGAGCAGATGGCTGACACAAATTCAGGAAAACCCACCCCTTCCACAAATGAAAAAGGGGGAAGGTCCAGCGCTAACATTATAGCCAGCTTGGCATTGTACAACCATGCCGTTGGGTGGTTGCGTTGGTACTGTTCCTCCGACCTAAGCATGCTGTCAATGGTAGGCTGGATTATTTTCCGTTGTGTGCAGCTGTCTTCATGAACCCATTTAGGCTCAACGACAATGCACTTTTTCTCATTGCAGTGCTCGGTTGCCTGGGTGTCTCAGGCTGACTCTTACTACGGTGCCACTGAGATGTTGTGGAGGATGTGGGTGGTACCATTACACTGTTGGGACAGGGCTAGGAATGTCTCCCTCTTGTTCCCCTTCCATCACGATCATATCTTCCCCTCCTTCTTCATCCCCAACAACAGCAATGGGTTCAGATTTACTTTATTCTAAGCGAAGTAGGTGAGCCTCCCACTTGATACTGTGGTGTTTTTTTAGATGACTTGTATGGCCTCCTGTACCATAGTTTGTACCAAGCTTACCCAGCCTAAGAGCCTGCTGACAAATTGAGCATTTAGCAGTGTTCTCCTCCTTACTGCTAACTGGAAAGAGGTCCCAAACTGGGGAGGAGAACTTTCTGGCGCTGCTAGAGGTGCCACTTTCAATACCAGATGAGCTGGAGGGTGTGCCTAGAATTTGGCTCTGTGCAGTTACACTACCACTACCTACTGAGGTGTGGTTGAGCTGGATGTAGGTCCCTGCTGGGCCTTTGCAAAGGCAAATATGGACGCAGGAGGTCGTGTTGGTGTTACCTGTGTTGGTTGTATCCGTGCTACATCCCTCGCAGTGATTTTGGATAGTTTAATAATGTTGGTCTCTGTCTCCTCTGGGTGTGAGTGATGTTCATGATGACTGGCTCATCATCATCACCCCCCACTTCTACATCTACCTCCATAAATTTAAGGATTTCTGGAACCTTCCTTTTCACTAGCCTTGTCTTGTGGTGTGCATCACTCTCAGACTGAGCTGGTGGCTTCCAAGTGGCATCTCGATCATCAGAAGCAGGGCTTGAAGAAGAACTTGATGGTCTAACCCTCCTTTTTCTTGCCTGGAAGACAATGGATCTTCTGAAACAGTGGCTTGCTCCTCTATGTCTGCAAAAAGCTTGATTTCCTGAACTGCCCCTACTTCAGGAGGAACAACTACTATTGTGGGCTGTTGTTGCGGCTGTTGTTGCGGCTGTGGTTCCGGCTGTGATTGCAGCTGTGGTTCCGGCTGTGGTTGCGGCTGTGGTTGCGGCTGTGGTTGTGGCTGTTTTTGCAGCTGATGTTGCGGCTGTTGTTGTCCACTTATCTGCTGAATTTCCGCCTGCGAGTGCGTTGATTGGGTATTACTTTGCGATAATAATATTTTAACATCACTGCTCGTTAGTAGACTGGCTACCTCTGCAACACTCATGGGCTTGGGCCTAGGTTGGTGGGGTGGGCCCGCTGATGCAGAGGAGCTGCTCCCAGCTTGGTCCCCGCCGAACACCGCCGCTGCAGGCATATGTTTTTTTCCCCAAAAAACAAATCGGGCGGCACACCAGTCTTGGCAAGGGCCACCTCCTTCTTCGGTTCCTTCTTTTTCTCACTGGCAACTTTCTTGGTACTGGAGGACCTGGTACCTTTCTTTAGGGTCATCTTCTTCAGATGTAAGCAAGACGCAGGTGCACAAGTTGCAGAGATGTCTGTGGTCACACGTGGACGTGACGTGGTGCGCAGCAGGACTTCTGTCTGGCAGTACAACAGGTGATGATGACACCTCCTCTGTCTTTTTGTGGAACTAAAAGCAAAGAGGCCAGGAGAACATCAATGAAATGTTGCATTTGTTGTTGTGGTGCAATTAATACTAGTACAAACAAACAAATAGAATGTATAGTGTTGCCATTTGTGGGACTTTGTCAACAAGGGCTTTCATGGTATACCGTGTACACTCTCAGGAAGGATAGGAAAGAAGAGGAACAACAACAAAAATACAAATGTAATGGAAGTGGACCCCATCTGGCATTAAATTATTTGCTCATCACATCATTCAGGGAGCTGCACTTGGCAAAGGTGATGGATGGAAGCAGTAAACCAAGAAGAAAACGATGAAGGCCTATATTGCAAAAGCAGCACATTTATAACTCCCACCAGAAATGGCCACCAGCCACATGGACACTCACAAATCACAAGCAACAAGCAGGAGGCCTGGAAAGCAACGTACGGAAAACAGACCTATAATAGCCAGGCAAAGGCTGCATGCTAAACCACACTGCTTTGCCTGTAATGCAATAAAACGCAAACACGAACATCCACAGGACTAAACAAGGTCTACAAGGTACACAACACACCACACACAACAAAGGCATTTATTTAACACACAACCAAAAACTGAAATACACCCAAAAATACACATTTTACAATTCAATCCAATGGCATCCATGCCCTAAATGATGTTTAAATTCAACAGAACACACAGAAACAGTTGTTTCATCATGCACCCACCCATGGCTAGCTATGGGCCTACTGGCTACCCACAACAATTTTTTTTTTTAAATGATGAAAAGTACCAATATTGTAGTTGCAGCAACTGCAATACCCCAATCAAACAAACAACACCAACTTACTTGTAGAATATCAAATCCAAAAGTCCACAAATCCAATGATAATGATGCAGCAGACACATTTTTTGAGCAATTCCGCGTTCTCCGCAGATCGCAAAATTGCCTAAATTCCACAAATTTCACGAGCGGAATTTAACTCCCAGGCCTACTTGAGACGATGTATAAAAGGTGCTATCTCCAAAAATAGGCTTAGTCCAGAATGAAACATGACACTCTAAAAATGCAAAACCCCAAATCTCACAAAACAAACAGAGAGGATTTCACCCAACAAAGAGTCGTTAGGTCCTGTCAGTGTTCTGGGGGAGACTGATGTCCCGGAGGCCTGATGTCTGGGCATTAGTGCCCAGTTAGAGCAGTGATACTCAAAGTATGGCCTGGAGGCCGCCTGTGGCCCTCTTGACCTTTACATGTGGCCCCCCAAGGTGAGCAGCAGCATGAGCTGCTGTTTAGTTGCTGAGCACTAATATTCGGAAACAAATGTTAAATAAACGGGCAAGCATTTTTAACCTGCAAATAAATGCTTGCCTGTTTATTTAACATGTTTTAGATCTCCTTACACAATCCCTCACCACCCAGACTCCCTTCCACCACCTCGCAGGCATCTGTGCAGCCCTTGGTCACACCACAAACCAGACTTTGTGGCCCCTGGGCAAATGTTTGGCAGTAGCCATGAGTTAGCGACCAGGGGTTGGTTGAATGTTCCATACTGCCTGCAGAGTTGGCAGAATTTTTGCCACACCACATTCCTCTTATACGTAGAATTCTGGACAAATTTCGGCAATCGTTCGTGGCAGAATGTTTCTCCTACGAAGCTACAGATTATGTGAGCTGGCAAGCAAGATATGTCGTCCCCTAGCATGATTATCTAACACAGGCAGTCACCGGCATTTGAAAGCGGTCGCAGTCAGAGAGCTTCTCTTCAACTAGATGCTAGTTATGATTTGACATCGATAATGGCCTTTTAATTTCACTTTTTGTCTGTAAGGGCCCCCACTTAGTTTAGAAGTGCATCCCTGTCATCAGGTGTATGCCCGCCCTCTATTAAACCAAGTTTTTAGAGATGCCTACTATCACAAATTAACACTGTGGCACCTAGGTCACCTAACTGGGAGTGGCTCCATTTGTGCTGAACGTCATTTGTAACCTCCCATGGCTACTGGGCCCTTTACCTCGCTTGTTACACGGTATGTGTTATTTTGTATTGTAAGCATTGTTTTCTTCATTGACTTTCTTTTAATGCAAGCACAACATGCTCTGCTTACACAGAGCGCTTCACTTTTCAAGCAGCCATGACAATGGCCACGCCATAGGTCTCGCATTTGAATGCGAGACCTAAACATGTTAGAGCAACCCCCTGGTTGGCGTGGGCATATACCTTTTGGTATAGCATTGTGATATACATCTGGCAATTAATAAATAAAGAATGTTCGACAGGCGCAGTTAGTTAAAAAGAGCTTGCAACGTAATACCCTGTGTCCGTGTCTCATTTAGGGCAAGCACGTGGGCGTAATTCTACACCCATAACTGGCACAAGTGACTTAGCTTTCTCTGGTGGCTAAAAGTGGACGAGACTAACTCTGGCTGCAGGCGAGGAGACCTCTCTAGACCTCGGGGGCAGCCCTAAGACAGATGATGGGGGAAATGTGTGCCATATGTGATGTGACTTTCCCGCTGTAATAGGACTGCCCCTGAGACATGGAATGGGATTAATCATGAGCCCATTTGATAGAGCCCCCATTGCCACAGTTGACATGTCAGCCCACGGAGTCAGTCAGTGACATACCACGAGTGGCATGAGCTTGGGCAAGCTGGGGAAACTCCCTCTCCTTGTCGTCCTGTTCAAGGCATAATGACGAAAATGCTAATGTACTTGTTTATATCAAAATTAATAAAATACTTTGAAATAAAAAAAAAAAAAGTAACATAAGAAACACCACTTGGGTACAGTGCATGAACTTCCAGGAACAATGGGGTGGAGGTGGCGTCTCTAATACATAGAGAGGCTGTGGCTTCCCTTGCACAGAAGGCACCTCACATATCTCAGTGTTCACTTTTGCAATGCAAGAGCCGCACCAAGAGAAAACAGGGAGGGTCTGATTCACGCCAATGCGTGACACAAAAATGCTCTTGTTTTTTTGCAGATTTATACAGTGCAAACTCGAAACAACGGTTTTGGAGCGCTTTACATGAGAGCCAGTTGCATTGCACAAGGATGCATTTTAAGGAGCAGATGTAAATTGCAAATATGTGTGATGCATACACACAGAGCCCGGTCTCATTTGCACTATTTTGAATAATCTCTCAGGCCTCCCTATAGTTATAGAGCAAGTGGCTCCTCCCCTTACTGGGTTTGTGCAGCAAAAATATACCAGTGCATGGTAAAGTTAGTAATGATGTGATTACCAGTCTGTAGCGTTTCTAAACGCTGCGTTAATCATGTGCAGCGCGCTCGCACTAATAAACACAGGAGCCAGTACATATGGTTCGTCACGCGGCTCCCGACTGACTCCGTCGAGGCCACGCCCCTTTATTTCTACTCCCTTGCATCTGACGTCACGTGTCGGCGCTTGTACGCTCCGGCAGCGCGGGTAGGCTAGACCGCCTCCTCACGCGCCAGGACATTACATTCCTTCTAACCTTTAATTAAACAGCAAAACAATCAAAACACAATACAGAGGAAAACGATGGATCTGTTACCAGTCGGCCAGGTTCAGTTCTTGCTCCTCACACCAGATAGTCGGCCAGTTGTGATGACGGTGCAGGGTTTTTCCGCAGGCCATATCTGGACTGCCCGCCTCGGGACATGGTCACCCCCGGGGTCCTGCAAACGGGGTTTGGGTCTCCCTCTATGGGTGTGGGAGAGCAGGGCAGGCTTCTCCTCGGGGTGGCCGGCAGTGGTTGGATGTCTTGGTCAATCAAGTCCTCTTCGTCCATCGGGTACTGATCTACCTCCTGGTCTTCACTCTGTTGACTCGGGCTCATTCTCACTTGTCCATGTCCGGAGTCCGATGGAATGTCGGGATAAGCTTTCTTGAAAAAGGAGACGTCCCTGGTGACGGTTTCAGCTCCTCTCTGGGCGGTCACCATGGAGCCGGTTCGGCGGGTAACAGTCCATGGTTGGTGTTCAAAAGGAAGTCTGAACTTGCTTCCCGGGTATCGATCCTTCACATACACCTGGTCTCTCAGTTGGATGTTGGATTCCCTGGGTCCGGTTGGCTAGGGTCCTCTCCTCATTGGCTTGCGCCGGGACCCAGGTGGGGTGGTGTGGGAGCGTGTCACTCACGATCCGGCCCATGGTTGCTGTTCCTGGTGCGGCCTCCGTTGTGAGGTGTGGGGTCATTCTGTACTCCCTCAAAAAACTGTATATAGCCTTCTCTAGGGGGGACCCGTCGGCCAGTGCAATGCGTATGGTCTTGTTGAAGGTACGCATGAACCTTTCCACTTCCCCGTTGGCTTGGGGCCAGCGTGGGGTTATTTTGAGATTACGAATTCCCCAATTTTTCAGGTACTCCGCAAACTCCTGTCCCTGGAAGGGGGGGTCCATTGTCCGTCTTGACTACTTCAAATATGCCATGAGTGGCGATGGTCTCCTCAAACTTGGCAATGACCTCCGTAGCTGTCTGGCTCCCCACAATCTCTCCCTCCGGATATTTGGTAAAATCATCGATGATTACGAGCGCATAGCGTCCATCAGGGAGGTGCCCAAAATCTGCACTCACACATTCCCACGGCCTTTGGGGTTTGTCTTCAGTTACGACTGAGTGTGGGCGATCTGCCTGTCCCGCCGCTTGACCAGTTGCAGGTCCTTACCATCTGTTCCACCATGGCATCCATACCTTGGCCCTTAGTCGGCTCTTGGTTCTCACCATGCCCTAGTGTCCTCGGTGCGCTAGTTCTACTGCCTGCTGGGTTAGGCTGTTCGGCATGACCAGGCGAGGGCCTCGTAGAAGGCATCTTTGGCTGTCGATGAACAATTCTCCCTTTATTCTTAGGATGGATTCCAGTGTCATTCTGGCTTGTGGTGTCCTTCGACACATAGACTCTTGAATGGCGCGCCAGTCTCCTGACTTGACTGCATCCACGACTAGCTGGAGGCACTCGTCGCCCTGGGAGGCTTCGACGATAGTAGCTAGGCTCATAGGGAGTGGCCGTGATCTCTCTGTCACTAATCGGACATACTCTTCTGCGTCCTCCGCCTCCTCTCTCTCCTCTTTGGTGGCCTTCCACAGGTGCCTCGATAGATAGTCCGCTGGATTTATGGATCCCGGCTTGAACTCCACTTGATAATCGTAGCCTTGCAGTTGGAGTATCCACTTTTCAATTCTCGGTGGCGGTTTTGACGCCGACCCTTGGTATGAGGGGTATGAGGGGTTTGTGGTTTGTTGATACTGTGAAATGATGGCCATACACATAGACATGAAAATGCCGGCAGTCCCAATGGATGGTGATGGCCTCCCGCTCTATCTACGAGTACCTTTGCTCCGTCTCAGTAAACGAACGGCTGGGGTAAGCGATGGGCGCCCATTCTCCATTGCTCTGAAGTTGAGCTAACACTGCTCCTAAACCATAGGGGCTGGCATCTACTGCCACGTTGGTGTGCTTGGCGGAGTCAAAATATGACAGAGTGGTATCTGCGGACAGGGCTGCCTTCGTTGCTCGGAAAGCTTGCTCTTGTTCCGGGCCCCATTGCCATGTGGCGGTGGATTTAGTCAACTCCCTGAGAGGCTTGGTGAGGTTGGAGAGGTCAGGGATAAAACGTCCACAGAAGTTCACCATGCCCAGGAAGCTCCTTGCTTCTGAGATGTTGGTCGGAGCCGGGGCTATTTGAACATCCTTCAGTTTGTCTGGATCAGGGGCTGCTCCTTGATCGGAGAACGTGTATCTGAAGAAACTGATTTTGTTCTGCAGGAATTGGCATTTCTCCTGGTGCAAGGTAAGGCCGGACTCTTTGATTCTCTGGATTACTCCCCTGAGCCACTGGTGATGCTCCTCTATTGACGTTGCGTACATCAGCAAATCATCGCTCACATTCAAGATTCCTGGTAGTCCACTGAGGACCTCTCTAATGGTTTTCTGAAACACCTCTGCAGCACTTGGGATTCCGAAGTTAAGGCACCGATAAAGTCTGAGGCCTACGTGTGTAGAAAAAGTAGTTATGTACCTCGAGTCTGGATGAAGTGGCAACTGATGATAGCCGGACCGAAGGTCCATCTTTGAAAAACACTTTGCCCCGTTCAGCTCCCCTAGGATATCATCGATGGTGGGCGTTAGGTGTCGTTCTCTTTTCACTGTGGCATTCGGAAGGAGCATGTCCACGCAGATGCGGACCTGTCCTGGCTGTTTTGGCTTCCGGGCAATGGCATTCGGGGACACCCATGGAGTGGGTCCACTGACCTTCTCTATGATGCCTTGTCTTTCCAGTGCCTACAGCTCTTCCTTGACCTTCTGCCTCAAGTGGAATGCAATGCGCCTGTGCCTCAGCGCCACGGGTTGGACGGACGGGTCGATGTGTAGGGATACTTCCTTCCCTTTTAAGCACCCAATGCCTTTGAATACTTCACTGAACTCCTCCAGGATGGTGTCTAGTTCCTCCTCTAACACTGCCATGGCAAACGATATCAGTTTCAACTCTTCAGCTGACTGTCCACTCAATAGAATGCCCATGACCTCTTTGGTGACGTAGATGGTGGTAGGTATCTCCAACTCTTGGTGTTGCAAGTCTGTCCTGAAGCATCCTATTAGAGGGATGGGTGTCTTTTGCCTATATGCAAACACTCGGATCTTTGCCTCCCGTAGGGGCGGCCTCGTGCGTAGTTGGTTGTATACGTTAGTGGCCATCAGTTCTATGGATTCCCCTGTGTCGATAGTGGCTCTCCCCTTCTGTTGGTGAATCTTGATGTGGCACTTCGGGAGGCGGCGTTTCTGTCTTTGAGGCTGATTGATCGCAAACACGTAGTGGACCGGGCAGTCCCTGGTGTCATCATCCATGTCTTCACTGTCCGGTTCCTCCTGCACTGCCTGTGCGGTCTCCTTCTTGACTCTGGTGGACCTACACACCGCTGCAAAGTGGTTCATCCACCCACATGCACTGCATTTCTTTCCCTTCGCCGGGCAGTCTTGAATCCGGTGGAGCTGGCCTCCGCAGTATCCGCACTCCTTCTCCTTGTTGTCCGGTTGCCTTTTCCCCCCGGTTTGCCTCGCCTTGGGTCTCACCACGTTCCCCTTCTCTGCCATGTGGACTTGTTCCGTCTTGACGGGCCGGTGTAGGGCTGCTTCCATGTGGGAGGCTCTCGCTTGTGACAGTTCCTTGGAGCGGCCTAGAGTGAGTATGTCCGCAAGAGGCTTGCCGTCTTCTTGGAGGATGGTAACTCTGAGCTTGGATGAGTAGCACCCCTGGATGATCTGTCCTCGGATTTCCTCCTGCTCGTCTCGGAACCCGCACGTGCTGGATAATTCTTTCAACCTGCCACGGAATGCGTCCAGTGACTCTTCGGCTTCCTGCTTGGCTTGGCGAAAGATGAATCTTTCGTACTCTTTGCTTGCCATAGGTTCGAAATGGGCATTTAGGGCGGTCAGGAGTGTGTGGTACGTCTTTGGCGTCGCTTCCACGATTGTTTTATATATGCGGTGGATATCCTTGCCTCCTAGGTGGAGCAGTAAGGCTCTGCGCCTCTCTCTGGATATTCCTGCCCCCTCGAAATAGATCTGGAGGCAATCAGTCCAGTCCCTCCAGCGTGGGGCAAGGAACGACGGGGCACCGCCGACGATGAAAGGCTCTAAGGCGGGAATTTACGCCATTTTGGCACGTGCTCAGCGTGCTGCGTAGGCCGCACCTCGCTCCCCTCCTTTTGCAGTAATGCACTATAAGGTGGACGACGTCCTGCACTCACGGGGCTTGGCCCTCTTTTTCCCCCTCCACAGTGGGTGCGTCTAAGATGGGCAGCCCAGATCACAGGGGCCTTGGCACATTCTCCGGGCATATGCTGTCCACATGGCTTGGATTAGCAGCGCGTAGTGCTCCTTTTCCCTTCAAGGTGGCTTGGGGCAACACTTCAGGGGCCCAGGGAAAGCACCTCATACCTTTCCTCCACAGACTCGGCGATACTGTCCCCAGCAGAGTCCACGTGGGCACCTCAGTGCTTGAAACAGCCACCAGCTAGGCAGAACGACCTTCAATTCAGCAGGGGTCGCCCACACAGCATCGTGGGCTCAAAACAGACCCTCATCGCAAGTGTAGAGTTTCTAAACGCTGCGTTAATCATGTGCATGTAATAAAAACTGGAGCCGTTACATATGGTTCGTCACGCGGCTCCCGACTGACTCCGCCAAGGCCACGCCCCTTTATTTCTACTCCCTCGCGTCTGATGTCACGCGTCAGCGCTTGTAAGCTCCGGCAGCGCGGGTAGGCTAGACCGCCTCCTCACGCGCCGGGACATTACACAGTCGACGTAAATTTATCCAATGTTACATCTTAATTTCTAGCAATGTACTTTTGATATTAATTCTGAATAACTAGTCTTTTTTTAAAACAGTTTTGTTTTGGACAAACACTTATTGATCTCGATATTAGAGACAGGTATACGGTCACCCAGTTAGTGGACGGAGGGAGCCACATAGCGTTTCATTACGTTATGTGCAGTTGTATGTTTTTACGCAAGACACCAGCGATTTTAAATCAAAAGGATAGCAATTTTTTTAATTAAGGTAGCTCCGTTGGTTTGTGCTTTTGGTACAAAACTTCCTACCCCACCCGGCAGGTCACTGATCCAAATTTAGGGCAGGCCCACTCCGACTATCATCTGTCATGGGTTGATAGAATTAGTTTTATTAGATTGGACAACAGTGCCAGTAAGTTCTACTGAAAACATCACTTAAATCGGTTTAACACTACTTCTAGACTTCTAACTACTTCCTGCATGCTTTTAAAACTGATACATTTTTAGAAACACACGATGAAAGAGTAGAAAGCTTTTTAATGTTGTATATTAATATTTCCTGGAGGTTTTCTCACTTTTTTATGCACTCATGAATGTCGGACTGGGTGGTGAACACATATGTATCCATGTTCTCTCTCTGTCTGTCCCCTCCAATTCGCACGGCAGGCTACCCATGTATCTGTCTGTCTGTATGTTTGTCTAGCTTGACTTTTCCTTCCTATTTCCAGTGCTTTTATATGTGGGTGCAGGCAGTGCTTTAAATGGACTGGTGCTGTCCGTTACGCAGTACCAGCACTTTTTTATTTTGAGAGGGAGAATACCTGCACTTCAAGAAACACTAAGTACTTTTAATTGGAGAGTACCGGCACTTCTCAGAACCAAGCAGGCACTCTGTTACAGAGTACCTGCACTTTTTTTTCACTGTTAGCACTTGGTGCAGCTGCGATAACCCTGTATTGTCACAGCCAATTTTGTTATCACCAGTTAGTTGGGCACAGCGCAAAGAGACAACTATATACTGTTCACGCGCTTCAAAAGTAAGAATAACATCACACGGTATTCATCTTTTTCTTTCTCCCCTTTTCTGTCTTAAAGGTGTCACTCACACAGAACCCTTGACTTTTTGACTCCCCTGTTAGCCTTGCACTATGAATGCTTCATGGCAAAAAGCAGCATTTTCTAGAGCTGCGACTATGGTAAGGTTTTAGCACGTCTTCGCCATGCGAATGATCTCTTGGCGCTAAGACATTACATGACAAACCTACTTGGCGTTCCACTTCTACTTCTTTGATTCTGTGACAGCTGTGACATAATATTTCTGTGAGTGGTAATTTACAAAACAGACTTGAAAAGATGCACAGATCTGTCCTGTGTCGGTTTGTTTCCTTTGATTATCAGTGCTCAGGTCCCTGTTTCATAAAGGTTTTCTGCGCACTGTAATGGGTCATCTAAGCCTAAGTGTCAGTACGAAGAGAAGCTTCACCCACTCCCCCTGCTCTTCTTTTTCATTGGCTTGTTTGTTTGTTCTTTGTAAATGCTGTCTTCTGATTGAGAATGAGGCTTATTAGTCCCGCCTTAGTATAGCCATGTTGTCATTTGTAACCTCCCATGGCGACTGGCCCCTTTACATGGTACGAACACATAGAAAGAAGTAGTGACCTGATATTTACTGAGTCTCCTGCACACTGCACAGAACCACAACGTATATAATTAAGAAGATCACAACACCTTTAAGCCAATTAAGAAACAAAACACTGAATTGAGCCACACTACCTATAATTAATCATTCCACGCCACTCAATGTGGTAACAATCCTTCTACATTTACTAGGGTGTCCCCTTTCTTGAACTCAAGTAATCCTTTCTTACTTTTGCACCATTTAAAGCACTAGTGTGTGTGGGAGTGCAAGTGCAAGCTTTGCCCTGAGGTCTCTCTGAGAGCCAAAGCTACCTTACCTGATGCAGGCGGAGGTGCGACGCTAGGTGAAGTGGAAGGTGTGGGAAGCAGTTTTTGTTGTCTGTGAGCCTTAGACATAAGGCCAATGCTCCCCCCAGAACCCTACCACCCAGCATCCTTTAACTGCCAACTAGAGGTGAAGGTATCCCCAATACAGCAGAGTACAGGCATTCACTGTTGACTGACTACAGCATGATTGGAATCCTGCGGGTACGCTGATGTGGGGATCCTGTATAGGAGAGAACGTACTCCCCTTCACGCACCTGCCCTGCCGCAGAGCTGACCAGGGCTACCAAGACACTCCGCGGCAAGGACCTCCGTGCTCGGCATTTCATCAAAAAATGCAAGTGTGTAGTGAAGTACTCCAACAAGATGTAGTTGTAGAATATATTTATTCATAGAAAATACAGGTAACAAACAGGTGAGAGCCAGGGAAGCGATGTCTTCCTCTCAACAGCTCAGCATACCAAGAATGTTCCACATGGAATACTAACACAATACTACTCTATATTCTACTCTCGTGATACTTAAAGAAACATACAACATAACACATCCCCCCCCCCCCCTATACAATGAAAGAAAATAAAAACATAAAGAAAGAGAAGTAGCAAAAAGGGATAAGAATAAAGCAACAGAAAGAAGTAAAAAATATTACACAGTAAAGTCCTTAAGCCAACCGGGCAAAACTCTTGTTCTTTTATCAGGTAAAACATCGACCTTACTCTGAGTACCACGTTTGTCCAAACGTGTAGTGGCACAAGTATTTGTCTGAACATTAAAACTGACATTAGAACTGCAACCCTTGCCCACTCCCCCCTCATTACACAAAGGTGGGCTGGATTGCTTAGGCTCAATAGAAACAGATGCAGAATCATTACCTAGTTGAGACTGAACATGACTATTCTCAAAATGATCTTCTACCCAATCAGAACTATTGACATTAGGATTGGAAAACACCTCTACACAATTCTGATCAGGGTTCATTGCAATGTTTTTAAGATTCCACACCCTTCCATCATCTAATCTTACAGAATTCCTTAAAATTTCAGCAACTTTACATGGTGGTTCAAAGCGACTCATGCCCTTAGGCACCTTAAAGGGTTTCTTAACTCTCACCCAATCTCCAACCTTGACAGAAACCTCTTTAGTGTTATGATGACAGTCATAAAACTCCTTGCTCTTGTCATGACTAGACAGTAATTTATCTTTGACGTCTACCGGAGACCAACATGCTATTTTCCCAACAAAAAGCCATCCAGGGTTAAACTTACACCTCGCTGTTCTGCCTCTCATCATGGTGAACGGGGACATGCCAGTGCTGTTTTGCACAGTAACTCTATATGACCAAACGGCCTTCTGTACTTGCACTTTCCAATCAAGTTTACTATGCACAGAGGCCTGAATGACGCCTTTGATCACTCTGTTGAACCTTTCAACAATGCCGTTCCCACTAGGGTTGTACAGTGCAGTTGTCTTATGTTTAATACCACATCTGTCAAAATACTCCTTAGCCTGCTTGGACGTAAATTGGACACCATTGTCAGATAGCACACAAACAGGCAAACCCTCCACAATGAACATTTTATCTAAGAATTTAAGTACTGTCTGAGTGTCGATTTTCTCTACAAATTTGACAACTGGCCACTTGGAGAAAAGGTCAATAGCAAGTAACCCATATTCTTTAGAGTCCCCAATGGATCCAATAATATCAATAGCAATAGTGTCCCAAGGAAAATCAGGAATTAAACCATCACTCATGTTAGGCTTAAATGTCCTAAGGGTCTTGTCTGCAGACATGCAAACCACACATTTCCTTACAAATTCCTCTATCTCGCTGTCAACACCTGGCCACCAAAACATCCCTTTAACAATTGATTTGGTTCTCATAATTCCAAAGTGCCCCTCATGACAAAGTTGTAAAATTTTCCTTCTCAATGATACAGGTGGAACGATTCTATCACCCCTAAAGAGTATATCATTTTCAGAGGACAACTCCATGCGGATTTGCCAAAAGGCATCCAATCCAGGAATACCTTTCTTCTTGGGCCAACCCTTGCAAATGTATTCTAATACATTCTTCAAAACAATATCCTTTTCCTGTTCGGCCAACCATTCGGTCTTATTTATGGCAGGCTCACCACAATCATGCACCAATGCCACACAGTATTCACTCCAAGGATCGTCCTCACATTCTTCAAGAGGAGGTGGAAGTCTTGATAAGCAATCAGCGATACGGTTATCTCTCCCAGGTAGGTAAACCATTTTATAAATGTACTCCTTCATCCGCATAGATAGTCTCGCTAATCTTGCTGACGCACCAGAAATGCCCTCACATGACAATATACGGATCAATGGTTTATGATCTGTACGAATGGTCACAGGCTTGCCCCAAACGAAAGCTCGAAAATGTTCTAATGCCCACGCACACGCAAGGGCTTCTCTCTCGATGATAGGGTACCTACTCTCAGCAGGGGAAAGAGCCCTAGATGCGAACAAAATTATCTTTTCTTTACCATCCCCATCATGTTGTGACAACACGGCACCCAGACCCTTGTCACTTGCGTCAGTTGTTAACAAGCAGTCAATATTAGGGTCAAAACTGGCAAGTGCATTCACATTTTGCAATTCACTCTTGATCAACTTAAACTCTTCTTCACATAACTCACTCCATACGAACTTAGTGTTTTTCTTCAAAAGTGCACGCATATTGTAAACTTTTGCAGCAATTTTTTTTATAAATTTGGCACAATACTTGGCCATGCCAAGAAACGCTCTCACCTCATCTTTTGAAACAGGTGCAGGGAATTTTACTATATTCTCTACTAACGTGGCTTTGGGTTCGATACCTTCTTCACTTATAATGTGTCCCAAATATGAAACACTTCTTTGGCTGAATTTGCACTTGGATAACTCCACAGTCAGGCCTGCTGACTGTAGGGTTTCCAGAACTTGTTTTAATTTGGAGTCATGGCTCTCTTTGTCTTTCGCCGCAACTAGGATATCATCTTGGAAAAATGAGATATTTTCCATGTCTCCCAAGAGCTTATGCATCAGCCGCTGAAAAACAGCAGCGGCTGAGGCCAACCCAAAAGGCATACGCCTGAATTGAAAACAACCAAATGGCGTTATAAACGCCGTAAGGTTCTTTGAGTTGGGATCTAACATAACCTGGTGGTAAGCGGCAGAGAGATCAACCGTGGAGAACCATGTAGCACCCTTAAGGGAAGATACCATTTCATTGATTCTGGGAAGGGGACATTTTTCAACCACGATATTATTGTTCAAGTGACGTAAATCAATGCATAAACGGATTTTTCTGTTGGGTTTCCGGGCAACCACAATCGGAGAAATCCTTTCAGACGTCTCAGTTTCCTCTATAATGCCTTTGGCAAGCAGTCCCTGAATCTCCTTCTTAACTTCCTCCCTTATCAGTATAGGTATGGACCTGCCTTTAAACAAAAAGGTAAGCCACCTAAAACCAATCATCCCAATTCTATTACCCCTATAACTGATTGGGCAAACATCAGGTGGATTCAATTGCTCACCAATCTTATTTACAAATTTCTTTCTCCAAACCTCTTCATTTACAATCGTGTATGGGGAACCGGAGTCCGCATACACACTTACAACCACCCCACCAAGAGATATTTCACAAATTGGTTTACCTTTTAAAGAATCCTCAGAAATGCTAATTACATAGTTTCCACGAACACTCTTTACGGAACATTCGTCTTCAGTTTCTACCTCATCCATACTCTCAACATCTTCTTCATACATATACTTCACATTATTGCGTCTGCGACACATTTTACTAAAGTGACCTAAAAGTCCACATATACCACATTTTTTTTTTAATGCTGGACAGAGTCTACTAAATGCTAGATGTTCTTTGCTATCACATCTATAGCATCTCCTCTCCTCTATGCTCTTATTCTGAACCCTTGTAGGTTGGCTAGTCCATTTTCCTTTTTGTTGCTGTTGGCGAAAGCTTCTATTAGGAGCCTGAATCTTACAAACAGTTCCAGAAGTCTTGGACAAATCTTTCTCAGTTTCCTTCATGACCGTAGCACACCTCCCAGACATTTCAGATTCCCTCATGATGGCTACCACATCATCAAGAGGTGCATCTCCATTAACCCAAAGACGATCTTGTAGGGCAGAGTTGTTGTTGTGCATCACTAGTTGATCACGTATTAGGTCATCATGTAAATTGTCAAATTTACAGTCAATGGCAAGTTTTTTAAGGTCATCCATCCACTCATCCACAGTTTCCTCTTTAGTGTGCTTCCTTTGAAAGAATTTGTGCCTTATGACCCCAATACACACTTTGGGTGCAAAGTACTTATCCATATTTTGATCGCATTTTCAAATTCATCAAGATTGGAATCATCAGACTTACTCATCCTGGAAAAAGTTTTTAATCCTATGGGTCCTAAAGAATGTAATAAAAGTCTCTTTTTTTGTTCAGGTTTCATTTTCTTTGTTTCATCAACAGCTTCTAAATAATTAACAAAATACTCTTTCCATTCTACCCATTTTATACTGGGTTGAGCACCTTGAACCCAAAATGGTTCAGGAGGACTAATTGAAAATTTTTGTTGTGCCATGTCTCTGTCCTTATCAACAGTACTCACAATGCAGTCACCTTCTTCCATGCACTGTGAAGTACATGTGAATATACAAACTTAATAAAAAAAAACAACCTTCTCCCGACCTTCTCACCTGTTGTAATGTCACAAATCAAATAACTTTATTTTTTTTCTTTTTATCTACTTCACCTTAATGTCTTGACCGGAATGTATATTCTCTAAAATGTAGTTGTTGCCCTCTTATGCGCTGTGAAATTCATATATTGTTGATGCCTTTATTCATGATGTCGATCTTCTTCGTAATGAATACTTAAAATGTAAACATTGGTTTACAAAATGGCCGCCACGTTGGGGTCACGCTGCGTGACCTGCGTCCGACGTCAGTTCCTGAGGACGCGCTATTGCTTGCAGTCGCGTAATCAAGTGACGCGCGCAGTCCCTCTCGAGCAAGTCAGCCAGTCGGCGCATGCACTGGAATGGCGAACACGGGTCAAACAACGCAGGTACCTGATGACTTTAACGGTTACCCCGTTAGTGGCGCTAGGCACAGATATAATCAAGGATGTAACTAAAGCAAAGCGCATTCGGCAAAAGCGGTGACAACCTCAAAGTAAATGTAGACATGTAACTCACAGCATTGGTTCACTCCGATCCATTTCTTTTTAAAGATAAAATTTTCTTCGAATTTTCTTGAGTATCAATTATTCCTTTGTAGAGATGTTCGTGTAGAACTCCAGTTTCCCTCATCGCCAATCTGTAGTGAAGTACTCCAACAAGATGTAGTTGTAGAATATATTTATTCATAGAAAATACAGGTAACAAACAGGTGAGAGCCAGGGAAGCGATGTCTTCCTCTCAACAGCTCAGCATACCAAGAATGTTCCACATGGAATACTAACACAATACTACTCTATATTCTACTCTCGTGATACTTAAAGAAACATACAACATAACAAAGTGCAAGCCTATTATTTTTATTTTTTATGGAAATCCTCGAGGGCGGAGGGGTTGGCGTTCGACTCAGGACCTGCTGATCTCGCCGTCCCGTATCTCTGGTGTTGGGGTGTTCTTCGGGGAAGTGGTGAGCTGCATTGCTGGGGAAAGTAAGTTATCTGCTGAGTTCTAACTTTTTTCCAGGAACTTACGCAAGGATCTTTCCCGTGCTTTGTCTATGCTTTTTGGGGCTTGTAGTCTTGTTTAATGTCATCATAAAATTAGGACTACAAGTTCCAGAATTCAAAGTTAAAAGCCTGGGTTAGATGAGCTTGTCACACACAGACCAGGGAAATGTGGGAGCTCAGCATCATGATGATTTTCGTGAGGGTGAATTTACGCATGTCGCCGATTTCATCAATCTACAGCTCTAGATTTTCCGCGTCTTGTAGTTGCACCTTTTGCTTTATATACATATTTTCTACAGTTACTACCAGGGCTTTAAGTGGGATGAAAAAACTGGGTTGGGGGGTGTCCCTCAATGAGGCAAGGCCGATGTAATTATGGCGTGTCTTAAAACACGTAAGCTAACAAGCATTTGCAATGCAATAGGTCTCACAGTTACGCGAGTTTGAGCTATTTGCATTGTAAACGACAATTTACAATGCCAATAGCTTAAACTTGCGTAAATGCGAGATCTACTGCATTGCAAATGCTTGTTGAAGACTCTAATCACCATTTGCAGACACGGAACTGCTTGGAGCCTTGTCTCTTTCCTGCACAAAAACAATCCTGCTAACAACGCAGGCACACTTGCACCAGGGTGCAGAAATGCCTGCACTGGCGTTAGGCAGCACATTGTGTTGCAGCTCTGGGAAAATGCAGGAATGGGCTATACATTAAGACCAGCACATTCCTGTCCTTTCCCTATCACTCAGTGCAGCACAGCAAGTACACTTGCTGCGCTATGCTGCATGATAAAATGATGAATATACCCTTGTATCTCCGGGCAGATGAAAGGCTAAGACGGTATGCCTAGGTTTAGTCTGGTGTAGTTGATGGTGCCTTTGTAGTCAATTTCACCTTCAAGAGGTTGGCTTAGTGTGAATATAAATCAGTGTTTAATTTGTGCTAGTGCTTTCCGGTGCTTAGCTCAGGGTGGGGTCTAGACCTGCGTAACGTGTGTCACACAATATAACACACAATATAATAAGTGTTCACATTCTCACTCTTTATTTTTTTTTTTATAAAACCATTTTTATTTTCATTTCAATGTCAGTATTTTACATACATCAAGAAACTACAGTCGTCTCCATTCATTAAGATTCAATACAATATACGGTCACAATGCACAGGAGAGGGTTGCTCAATACCATCCAATCTCCAATCACTTAAGTAAAAACATCCCTCCCTCCCAACACCCTTTCCCCACCCCCTTATTAATCGGTTATACACTTAGCAGATGGTCTCCCTTTAGGTTAATTGACTGCTTTCAGGGGTCGAGGATACACGTGGTGATTCACAGATGTTCCCCCGGGATTCATTCCTTTTCCCCCATATTCGCATCCATTTTTTGGGACATCTCCGGTGGGTGTAAAATGCTTTTTCGGCTACCATAGCTGTATCCATATCATTCTCCCATTGCAACTGTGTGGGTACCACCCCAGATCCCCAGTTTCTCGCTATATTTCGCTTTGCCGTCGCCATCCCTAGTGTTGCCCATGCCTGCAGCCCCTGGTTCAGGTCCGTCGGTTGCCATATATTCAGGAGGCAACACTTGGGGTCTCTCTGGACCTCTACCTCACTCACCTCCGAGATCTCATGCAATATTTGCTCCGAGTAAGTTTGTATCTTTGGACAGTCCCATAGAATGTGGAAGTATGTTCCAATTTGTCTGCACCCCCTAAGGCAGAGTGGGTCTAGTGTGTGTCCAGTTTGTGTATCGTGGTGCGAGGGCAGTATATACAATGTAACATTTTCAGTTGCACAAGTTTTAAGCGAGACGGGATTGCCGCCTCCCTTACTGATGCTAGCGCGTCCATCCAGTCAGAGTCTTCTATGTCTCCCAGCTCCACTTCCCATTTGCTACGCAAGACTACCATGGTGTCCGGGAGATTATTCACTAGTTTACGGTATGTCTGTGATATGGCTTTTTTATCCATGTGGTCGGTGAGGAGTCTATCTTCAAGGGGCGAGGAGTCTGCTAATTTGGTGCCAATGGGGACAGGGCTTTGAAGTGCATGTCTGATTTGGATATAGCGGTAGAGCTCAGTGTCTGCTAGGCCATATTTCTCTTGGAGTGCTGTGAATTGGATGATTTCCCCTCTCACCCATAGATCACCAATTTTTGTGATACCTATAAGGTCCCATTGTCGGAATCCCTTAGTGTTTGCCAGGGTGCCCAGGCGGCGCGTCTCCCATAGGGGAGTGGCCAGTGTAAGTACTCCCTCCCATCTGAGAGCCCTCTGTGCAGTGTGCCAAATTTTTACCGTGTGGGCCGTGGGGCCTGTCAGCGCATGTCGTCGTTTGTTTGGGTATAGGGCCTTCATTAAGCAATCTAAATTTCAAATTTCAAATTCAAATTTATTTATTATGTTTTGGCTCTCAAAGAGGGCCACATAAACATATACAGACAAAGCAACACACTCATCAAAAGTACAAGAATTAAAAAAAACAAAAACATAATATTCGAACCGTAGTAGCTACACTGCAATCCATCAGTCCAACAAGGCCGGGCAGACACAGTTTTCCAGCAAAATTAATAAATAGCTAAAAATCCTTTAAAAAAGTTAAAAACATAGGCACAAAACATTTCATTTGGTGGGCAATACAGTGCATGAAGAAAATCTTGTAAAGTGACAATGCTGAGGTGGAGACAGATTACTTTAAGCCATCGATTGCGCAAGTTACGTAACATAGGACAAATCAAAAGTACATGCATACAGTCCTGGTTATTCATTTTACATAAATTGCACAAAGGTGAACTTCCATGCCATTTGGACATCAACACGTTAAGAGGGATCAAGTCATACCGTAGTAAAAACCAAAACCTACGTATCCCATGTGGTAAGTTCCATAGGGCATATGGTTGAGGCTGTTTCAACCTATAGGAGGCTAAGAGCGGCTCCACATTCCTTTTATCTCCAACTGTTTTTTTGTCGGATAGAAAACAATACTCCCACGAAGCCTCCTTAAGGACCTGCTTTAACTGCGTGGGAGAGTAGGAGAAAAGAGCGCTTTCACCCAGTTTAAGGATTTTCACTGCCCTTCTAAAATTACTAACGAGTTTAGAGAACTCCTTAAAATTGCCCAAAAGTTCATCTTTGAGTAAAACTCGCAGAGTTCCTTCTCTCGCTCTGGCCAGACAGGCTACCCACCTTATTAGGGCGCACAGCCCCTGAACCCAGGCACTCCTGAGTCCAAAATCCAGCCTGCAGGCGGCCAGTGGACAGGCATTATTAAGCGTCGAGAGGGATCTTAGGAGTTTTCCCTCAGTCTTGTGGCAAAAGTCCCAATGTTTTATCTCTATTATTTCTATACCGTACAAGATGGTTGCGGGGATTTTAGCTCTAAATACTTCTAGAAGGCTAGAAAAATGTCTTTTCCCCGTTGCCAGGTATAGGGACTTTAGGCCATTGCCATGGGCAAGAGCTTTGCGAGAGCAGTGCTCTATATGGAGATTCTCGCTCATATTGGCCGAGAATATTTTCCCTAAAAAGGTATAACAAGTTACGACCTCCAATCTATGCCCTCCAATAGCCCAACCAAAATTTGTAGAACGGCATTTCTTCCTACCCGCAATACACATCACTTTACTTTTATTAATATTGATCTTCATATGATGCTCCCCGGCAAAGTCCTGAAGGGCCTGAAGCCGATTTGCCAAACCCATGGGAGTTAGGTCGAGCAACAACACATCGTCGGCGTACATCAGACAGGATATTGGCGCCCCTCCTATCAACGGCGCAATCCCCTCACTGTGAGACACAGCAGCAGGGAGGTCAGTTGTATATAGGGAAAACAGAAGGGGTGCCAATAAGCAGCCTTGCTTGAGGCCATTCTGAGATGGTATTTTGGTCGAAAGCCCCCTTTCGCCCCCCATTAAGACCCTGCACCAGGTCTCAGTGTGCAGAGCCCGAACCAATTCCAGCAGGGGAGTAGGGACACCCAGCATCGCCAGTTTTCTCCACAGCGTTCCACGATCTACTTTATCGAACGCTGTGGAGAAATCAATGAAGGCGGCGTATACAACACCCCCCCTCACCTGGACATATTTATCAGTAATCACCTGAAGGGCAGTCAGGTTATCCAGGGTGCCATGCTCCCTTCGGAAACCAGTCTGTTCCAACGGCAAAATGTTGCGCTCCTCGACCCAATCAGAAAGAGAACTGAGGAGACATTTTGCAAAGACCTTTCCGATGGAGTTGAGGAGCGCAATCAAGCGATAATTACTGGGGCTGTCCCTTGCCCCCTTTTTGAAAATAGGGACCAGAATGCTTCCTCTCCACGAAGCAGGAACACATTTGGAAAGATGGGATGCCCTAAACAGGGGGTACAAGATTTTGCTCCAACTTAAGGGGTCTTGTTTTAGGACCGTCATCGGAAGCTCATCCGGTCCCATGGCCCCAGAGGGTCGCATATTTTTTATAGCCGACTCGATTTCTTTCTCAGAGGGAAAGAAACCCGGGTCATCCGGGGCAGCATACACGGAGTTATCCACACCTGTGGTCCCATTCCCTGCATATAATTCTCGGATATGGGAGGACCATAGGTCTTCTGGTATAGATATGGGAGTAAGGGAGTGGCGTGGACCACATCCTTTCCCGATTATTGCCCAAAAATCTTTAATGTTGCCATGTGCAGCAGATTCCCTTAATTTAATCCATACTTCATCCTCCCTGTCCCTTTTAATTTTTAGCTTAAGTCTGCTTCTCTTTCTTTTTAACCTAGCGATATCTTTCCCACGTTCAAGTACCCTTTCAACGTACTGTGCACGTATTAGTTTGTTTAATTCCCTATTTAAATTACGCAGAGTCAGAGGAACTATCACTCCTTTTTTCCTAGGGGGGACAGTGTTTTTAGCATTCAATAAAATCTTTAACATAAATTCCTCAAAACAAACTATTTCATTACCATTCCACTCTATTTCCCTGAGGGTATCGGCCAATAGGTCCTGCACCCCATTGATGGCAGCATTATTCCAGAAGCATCTTCCAGATGTGGAGTGGAAGGTAGCCTCTTTGCCATTTAGCGACCAGGACGCCGTATTCAGAGAGTTTAAAGAAACTGATAGTAACAATATACTATGGTCGCTCAGAGTCGTGGGTATGATCTTTAAGTCAAGAATCTGGGGAAACAGACCATAGCTGGCGATAGCGTAGTCCAAAATTGATGACCCAAAGGGGGATTTGTGGGTATAATTTGCGGGGACGTCAGATGGGAATCTTCCATTTAAGATAATACCATCCCCGATCGCTAGTTCTTTTAACAAGATCTTCCCCCTTTTATTTGTCCTTAAGTTTTCCGGGAAAAGTGTCTGGGGGATGCAATGTACTTCCTCCTTAGCTTTATCCCTGAAGAGTTTTAGACTAGCGTTTGAAATTTTACAATTCAAATCACCAATAAGCAAAATTACAGGAAAAGGAGGGGAATTTTTTATCTTTTCCATATACTGGAGAACCCGCTGCAATTTATCATTAAAACATTCCTCAGGCGGAATATACACATTAAAAATTACCATAGGGTATTTTTCATTGTCATGGAACAAATTTTCTAATGTTATTGTGTGGAAAAGTCTACTGGGATCAATATAATGAACAAATCTCCATTGAAACTTATTTGACAGTAAACAGGCGAGCCCCCCCCTAGCATGCCCTTTCTTAGAGGGCGCAGCCGGAACTTCCAAAACATAGAAATCTTTTAAAGGCATTAACCTATCTATGCACCATGTTTCCTGAATGCACAATATATCAGCCTCCAGAGTGGATAAAAAGGTCATTTTCTCCGGGCTGCTGTGGAATCCGGCCGCGTTCCAGGAGATTATGTTTAATGCTGGGTTAAAGATGGTGGAACAATTTGGGGTTATCCTTAGTTTTTGTTGATAATGCACTATGGAGCCAATTCCACCGATTATTATCATCATTGAGTGTGGAATTCTCAATTAGTGGAAGAGGCTTCACGTGGGATACTGAACGTTTTCCCCTGGAAACCCAAATTTTCAGGTCTCTCAGAGGAGAGGTTACCCCGTTGCGCTCACCACCCCCGACCCCTGCTTACTGAGAGAGTTTGGCTTGTCTGGGGTAGAGATAGGGAGAATATCAATACCTAAACGTTGAAAATTTTCAGCCTGTTCTAGTATCAAATTTGTTATGATAGGGGAGTAAAATTTCACCCGAATACTCGAAACCCGACTTCCACCCCACAGAGACACCAGTTCTATGTCTCTAGACTGAATGTGATGAAGACTTTCAACCTCACTGAATCGCTTGAGAAGCCAGGCTCTATTTAACAAAAGGTCAGTATCAAATAATGGCACAAAATCTAGTACACGCACATCCACAGGGGCCTTAGACATATTTACAGTCCGGGTCAGAGGGCAAGAATTTTCAGAATCAATTGTTACCACAAAGGGGGGGGCCAAAGGGTTTAAAGTCCCGGATGGATAAGAAGTTGGTCCTCCCAGTGCACTCCGTAAAGGAGAGCCTGGGAGAGAGCCCCCAATTTGTGGTAAATCTTCCAGAAAAAGCAGGCTACATTGTTCATTTTCCTCCTCCACTGAGGATGAAGCGGTTGAGTTCACATCTATGTCCACTTTTAAGGAAGTGGATAAGGATTCCCCATTCCTTATTTTATTCTCCCCTGCCTCTGTGCATTTTTGGAAAATGATCCTCCGTTGCCTTTTCTTTCTATATTTTCGAATTGGTTTCCTCTTACTAGCTTTGGTACTTTTTTGTTTGCCACATTTTCTCTTTTCTTCAATGACCTCAGGTTTGTCGGCCAGGAGATCTTTTCCGCATTCTGGGACAAAGATGGGGAATAACTCCTGGACCGTTTTGGGGCCAGGCAAGACTTTGTCCTCCTCCTCTATCTCCAGAACTATATTTTTGATACAGTTAGATGCTGCAGTATAAGGCACCTCCTTATGAGGGACCATAGAAGGGACTTCATTTTTCCTATCTAGTTCGCTTCTAATGTCTGTGTTTTTCCCCTCAGATACAGATTGTTCAGGCTTAGGGGGAGAGGCCTTATTCATATCTGGCGCTTTCTGCAGCAATAACTTTAGGATTTGGGTAACTGATTCAAGAATACAGTCCGAGCTGCCTACAAATTTCCCTAAAAGCAGCAAAATTGAAGCGAGAAGTTGTTCCAGCGCGATCATGGACTCAGATATCGGCTTTTCTCGCGCTTCCGCAGTGCAAATATTATCCAGGAGATTAAGGTCGGGGCTCTTGGAGGAGTTAAGCAAGTCAGATATTTCATGTCTATTTAACGACGGGGTGCTATTATACAGCATTAACCCTGATGGGGTGGCTCCCCCTGGAACTTTAAGTTGCTCTAGAGATTCCACTTTCGCAGGGCTTACGTAGCGTCCCCATAGTTCAAGATCAATGGATAGTGCAGATAGATCATCCTCCGGTCTGTCATTCATGGGTAACTGAGGAATCGATGGTATGTGCACTGGTTCACTTCCAATCGTCAGCTTCCCCTCTGTAGGGTCCCGGGATGGAGACCCCCCTACCATAGTTTGGGGGGCCCCCTGCTGGACCTGGGGAGATCGGGAGTCAGAGGTATTTGGTAAGTGTACTTCCAGGACTTTAGTATCTGAATTATCTATAGTCGCACATTTAGTTTTTTTTATACCAGATAGATCCCAAAGTTCAGATAACTGACATTGTCCTTTCAAAGGTGGGTTATTTACTGACTTGTTTCTTGTGCGGATGGTAGTAAATTTTCGGGCAGGTTTTTCTCCCACTACCCTTCCTGATCGTAATGTTTTAGACATTTTCCACAGAAATAAGTTGTAACAAGAAATGTAGAAATATAAAATGTATAAAATCTGGAATAACGTCAGTCCCTGTCGGACCAGGTCGGACCGGGTTGCAGTATAGCCTCACAGTACTTGCATCAATTTACCCTCCTACTCAAGTGGGGGCAATTGCAAACAGGTAATAACAGTATATAAAATGAAATGTAGGGGACCGGGCCCAGCCCGGCCTACCTCGGTCACTGAGGGCCACAGAGGGCCCGCCCTTTGCCCGGGCTTAGCCCGGCGTCGCCCGCGCGCGTCCCGCGATGCGCGTTCCTCCTCCTCAATTATCGCCAGGTGAGGGGGGCGTGTCAGGGCGGTGCTCCAGGGCCAAGAGGTTTGTGGTTCCTGAAGTCCTGTAGTTGTTCTTGCAGTCCGCCGACCAAGGAATGCGAGTGTTTCCCGCGCAGCGGGAAACGCGAGCTGTAATGGTGCACTTGGGTTGAAGAGTGAGCACAGCTCAGTGGCGCTTCAGGCGCTCCAGGCGCTTCAGATGAAAGCGCTAAACAGCCCTTTCCTCGAGCAAGGGCTCAGCCAAATCCAGCAGCAAAACGAAGAAAGCACAGCAGCGAGATTCTGCATTCACCCCAGTCCAGCGCGCCTCCTCCTCAATTATCGCCAGGTGAGGGGGGCGTGTCAGGGCGGTGCTCCAGGGCCAAGAGGTTTGTGGTTCCTGAAGTCCTGTAGTTGTTCTTGCAGTCCGCCGACCAAGGAATGCGAGTGTTTCCCGCGCAGCGGGAAACGCGAGCTGTAATGGTGCACTTGGGTTGAAGAGTGAGCACAGCTCAGTGGCGCTTCAGGCGCTCCAGGCGCTTCAGATGAAAGCGCTAAACAGCCCTTTCCTCGAGCAAGGGCTCAGCCAAATCCAGCAGCAAAACGAAGAAAGCACAGCAGCGAGATTCTGCATTCATTAAGCAATCTACCAGGAGCATGCTCCTGTCTAATCGGTATGCTGGGTCATCGCGCGGGGCGTGGAGCCATTGATTGATGATTGTTAGTTGTGCAGCCCAGTAATACAACTTCATGCTTGGCAAGGCTATACCTCCGTCGTACCACCTCCATATCAATTTAGATTGTGCTCTGCTTGCAGGTTTCCCATCCCATAATAAGGAGGAAAGTTCTGCATCAATAGCCATAAAATAGGAAGAAGGAACCGGGAACGGGGTATTTTTAAGTGCATAGAGGAACCTTGGGAGTGCATCACATTCTCACTCTTATCTCCAAGTTTCCGTGAAGAGCTGTGCCAGTAATACATCCATGCCTTCAGTAAGTGTTGCCGAGGCCACTGATTGGGCTGGATTTGGTCATGTGGAGCTGCGTGAGGCAGCGTCCGTAGCCTTTGTAAAATTGCACGCCGCCGCCCTCCTTATGATCAAGACACACTCATGAAGCACAGGCAGTTCTGCATTATTATTTGAAGCTGCGTGTCGTGCAGCAACTGTTAACCAGTAAGTAGCCAACAGTTGATACTCTTGATCGTGGTGATTTGCATGAACATTACCTTTACATGATGCGAGATTAGGGCTGATACCGTTAGTTATGTGCCCGTCAGACTCCTCTTCGCATCTCCGAAGTAGTGACTTGTTCAGAAATAGAAAAGTGTTGGGAGATCTGACGTTGTCCCACAGCAGGAAAAAAAAGCACCCCACTCAAATATGATTCTGTTCCTTTGCTCTCTGATTAAGGCTCTGTGAGCTGAGGGATCACTTACTACCCTCACTCCCATCCTCAGTTTTGGCCCTGCCATGCATTGACACTGGAGTGTAAAGTACAGCAGGCACTTGCCCCTTCAGGGAACGTAGCCAGACTGTGGAGGGCTGCAGAATATTAACACTCATTAATACGAAACAGTCCCCGGTGTTATAAAAAAAAAACACAAGTTTTGTCAGAAATAAAACTGCATTTGTTTTGAAGATTATATAAAAATATGAACCCTTGAGTAATAATTTGACTTTTCTATTGAAGCACGGACATGCTGTTTTGTTAACACTGCTTTTGAGTAAACATTGTGCTTTTGAGTAAAAAGGGAAACTTGCCCACTGCAAAAATATAAGTCAGGCATCCTAGGCCTCGCATCGGGGTCAATGTCAAACTGTGGTTAGTTTCAGCTATAGCCGGGCTGTTGAATAATAATGGCGTCTCGCGGCGAGACCAGTGTCCTGGCGCAGTGGTAGGTGTCATGCCTGGCAGGGTCCAGATGGATGTCAGCCTTTGTTTTGGGCACACAGAGGTTGCAGCGACATTTCTGGCCTTGGAATTCACCTAAAATGGGCTGAGGTGGAGAGAGGAAACCGAAAGCATGCAAGTCCGCATCAGGGCCGGACTGAGAACAGAAACCAGCCCTGGCAAACTGCTCAGCTGCCCCCGCCCCCCCCCGCCCCCTCCCCCCCCCGGGGGGAGGGTTGTGCAGCTGAGCAGTTTGCGACGGCCTGTTTCGCCCAATTTTGTTACTGGGGGCTGATAGTGCAGACCCCCGGTAACAAAAACGGCCCCCCAGGGGCACAAAACCGACCCCCACCCTAGCGGCCTACCGGGGAAACGCCCGGTGCCCACTATGGCCAGTCCGGCCCTGGTCCACATTCCCAGGTGATGGCGGGGAAGTCACTGTCAAAGTGAGATCACAGTTTAAATACTGGCCTGAAGAAAGGTAATGGGGCCCCTGTGCAAAATGTGGTGAGGGACCACCAAGACTCCAGTCTCTCAGTGAGATTCATAACCCGGGTCGGATTGGAACACAATTAGGCCTGGGCACTCCCCAAAAAACTGGCCCACATTCCCAAATCGTCCGTTTCATTAATCACACCATCTACGTAGTCTTATTGGAATCTGCCAGGCTATTCTTTGTAATTGTTTTTGTAGTTTTATATAGCGTGAACTCAGCCCATTGGCACTGGGGCAGTGTACATGAGCACCAGTAACATTACACAAGATCCAATTTATTTTTCTTTCAGGTGAGACAATTTTATTTTAAGGGAGATTACATGATTTGACCAGAATCACAGGAAGTTGAGCTGATGCCGGGACTTGCACCTTGTTCTGTCAGCAGCTCTGACTATGAGCGACATCCAATTTGTTTTCCCCCCTGGGAAAGGTGATCTCACAGCGAGGCTTCTGCAAGAGCTCCCTATTCCTCCCATCCCTCCCAAACGAGGACCAAAAGAGGTGACAACACCGGCCTTAAACAGGAGCCTCATGACGAAGGTGTTCACTGACAGAGAACTCAGCTGTGCAGCAAGAATGTGCACCATGCAGATCACATAAATGTATTTTATGTGCATAGCTCTGTGGGTTACTACTGTTGTCACAAAAGATCATTTTGTTTCTGTACAGTTCATATGTTACAATAATAATCTAGTTCAGTGAGCTATGAACTGCATCAAAGAGCTGCATGCAAACTACATGATACAGGTTACAAAGTTATGTTATTTTCAATCTTTCATTATCGTAATGCTGCTAAAAAGGGCTTGTTTGGGTAGAAGTAAATTCTTATTAGTAAATGTAACCCTAACCACTGTGTAATGTTTTGAGTCCCAAGTTTGTGCTTCTCCAGCCCAAGCACTCTTATGCCTACCCCTGGTAGTGCCCTTGGTCTTATGTAACATTTTCTATACACTGATTTACAGATATATTATTCATTGTCTTCATATGTGTTTGATGTAAAGTGCTATGACACCATAATCTGGTATGAGAAGCGCTATAAAACAAATGAAATACCTGAGAAAGGGTTTATGGAGAGATGAGGGGCGGGGGACTTTCTATCAAAACTTTACTTGAGAAAGGCTCCTATGCTGAAATCAGATCGCGTATTACATCTGGCTTTCAGCAGTGCCAGTTAAAGATGTGGGTGGAGCCATTAGAGTGAGTGGGTGGAGCCGGGGAAAGTGGGTGTTGGCCTCCGACAAACATTTGAGCACCTGGACTTCATATTTTACAAATTAAGCACTGATATAAATGCCCTGTAGATTAGGCTCGGGCAAAATTTCCTTTATACCAACATAAGCTTGCATAATTTCTGGCATTTCACATTACGACTCTTATGCAAAATTCACAAAATTAATTGAGTAACTCCAAGTCTGTTCAAGTAACATTCCTATTGTGCCAGCACAAGCTCAACATGGATGAACAGAATGCTTGCAGCTGTTGTTTGAGGTACTTGTGGTTTTTGTGCTATTTTTTAGCCCGAAATGCCTCCAAAATTGACATGATGCCCTCATTGTGCATTAAAAGATAGCACTAAATTCCAGGTTTGCATTTTGTGTAATTTCATATAATTTTGCTACGTTTTTCTGAAATTTGCCATAATTAAGCAAAAGGAAAATTATGCAAATATCACACAAACAGGAAGTGATCGCTGCTTGAACATGAATGCCCTGGAAGATTCCAAAGTGCAGTTCAGATCTTTAGGGTTAGAACGAGGAGCTCGAAAAGAAGATACCTTTGGTGCAGAGCTATGGTAACTTTTCGCTGTACCCTGGTGTGGGTAGTAGGTGAGGAGGCTGATTTTGCTTCGGAAATCCTCCTGATCTCAATAGGGCTGCTTCTAGAGAAAACACCAGACTTTCTGTGACCCAAGTGCTACATGGTGTGGCAAAACGCCACCAGCTATAATTTTTTCTGGGATTATTCTGGTCCTAACAGCACATCTTCACAAAGTGAATGAGCTAAGGCACTGGATGGTACCCTGCTCACTGTCCAAAGGAAGCCCTCAAGTAAAACAGAAATCTGCAGGTTTTGAAGCCAGATACTTTATATATGGCGGGTTCTTTGTTGTCACCTAGGGGACGCATGTATTACAAACCTAAAACCAATAAACATGACCTCATATCACCTCACTGCTCATTCTTTGGATAGAAAATGATCAGCAGCTTCTTTTGATAAGGGATGTATGACGTTACAACGCATGCTTTTACCACGCATGCCGTTATAACGCAGTTTTTACAACACATACCATTACAACGCATAGTGCTTTGGGGTGCTGGATAGGGAATAGTTTAATTTACTATTCCAACTCCAGTCCCCGTGGATAGTAGGGAAGGTGTTGGATAGTAAATTAAATCTATTCCCTATCCTAGAGCGCCCCCCAGCGCAATGCGTTGTAATGGTTTGCGTTGTAATGGTTGCGTCGTAATGGTAGTGCGTTGTAAAAGTTTCGTTGTAAAGGCTGTTTACCTTTGATAAGTAATGACTTTAGTCCAGCTCCCGAAGTTCTTGTTCTTGTCCCTCCCTCCCCATGTAATTGATGTGTGTGCCTCAAACAGCTCATGATTTTAAATTGCTCTTCTGGACTATTACCCAGAGAGATTTCGTTTAGTGCTGAATATCATCAGCTGTTCCTGCTGTGATATAACAGGAGCCAAAGGACACATGTAGATGTTGAACATTATGGACACCTGTGAGATGTTTGGTGCACCAGGCCGATGTCCCAAAGATGATTTGTTGGTTACTGCTTAATAATAAGAAGTGGCACCAACACAGGGTGGTTCTAAACTGTCCAGCAGAGAAGTCCGTGTTCTGGGCAGCTGATGGATCAAGCAAGGGGTTCGGTGCTCCTGAATCAAGTAAGAATACATATTTCTGCATTATGTTACCTGCAACAGATTCTATGCCCTTGGGGGCAGATTTATGATGCCCTTGCGCCGCAATTGCGTCACTTTATTTGACGCAACTGCTGCACAAACAATGCGCCCTATTTACAACGTGACGCATCTAGGAGATGCGTCATGTTGTAAAGCCCTGCGCCATAAGGAGGCGTTCCTGCGCAGGGGGGCGTTCCTGCGCAGGATCGCCTCCTGAAAGTGGCTGAGTGAAATCTATGAGATTTCACTCAGTCACTTTCAGGCCAATGCTGCGTCAAAACCCTGCACCTGCTTGAAGCAGGCGTAGGTTTTGATGCAGTATTGTGTAGATGCGGCACCCCCGAGCGTTGCTGGAGCTGCGTCGCGTTTGCGACGCAACTCCAGCAATGCGCCACATTTCTGGCACAGATGCGTCACGCATCTGTGCCGTTTTTGCACCATGGTGCGCCGCATTATAAATGCGGCGCACCATGGGTGGCGGAACTGTGGCGCACTGTGGCGCACGTTAACTGGCGCATCCCTGGGGATGCGCCAGTTAACATAAATCTGCCCCTTGATGTTCAAACATCAAATTAGCAGTCGTTTGGCTTATTATTTTCTTCCAGATATTCATGGACTTCCCTCCTCTCTCTCCATAGACTTACAAGTTAAAAATAGGTCTGTAGTTCACGATTTCACTGGAGCCTCCTTTTGTCCTCTTAGGAAGTAGAGTAATTAAGGCATGCTTTAGACCCATAGGGACTGTGCTTTGTTGAAGGAAAACATTGATAACTGATGTGGTGTCACGTGATATTGTCTTTATGTTGGAAATTGATCAAGAGGTCATATGAAGGGCACAGGGAGCATTCTTGATTATTTAGTGTTCTGCCACACCACAGAAAGAAGCACATAGCTCACTTAAGCAGCCTGCCTGATTCAGGCATCACAGTGAGCCTTTTTACCCTTTCAGGTACCCTGTCCTGCAGACTTTAGAGTTTACTTTGCTGGATGAGGATCAAGTTTTTGTCCATTGTCTTTACAAGTTGTGTCCTCATATTTGTATGCAATAGATTGAAACAGAGAACTACTTATTAGTTGACTCAGAGCCTACTTTTGGGTTATTTAGGTTGAATGGAGTACTATATCAAAGGTCATTGTGTTGCGCTAATTTAGGGGCACATTTATGGGCCTTTGTGCCGCCAAAGCATCTTTTTTTGTAATGCTCTGGTGGCGCAAACTACAAAATCGTATCTCTGAGGTCATGCAAAGCCACTTTGCACAGCTATTTTTTTTGCAAATTTATATAGAGCGAACTCGACCCGCAGGTATTGGAGCGCTTTACATGAGCACCAATTACGTTACA
Source organism: Lissotriton vulgaris (assembly GCF_964263255.1). Lineage (NCBI taxonomy): Eukaryota > Metazoa > Chordata > Amphibia > Caudata > Salamandridae > Lissotriton > Lissotriton vulgaris. The sequence continues at coordinate 386,899,729 of NC_141697.1, forward strand.
CAAGGACACATTAATTTTTTTGGTAGGCACGGGGAGATTAAGTGATTTGCCCAGAATCACAGAATGTGGAGTCGACCCTAAGGCTCGAACCTTGGTTTCCCAGCTCCAAAGTCGGCAGTCTAGCTGTGAGACCATATCCTCTCCCCAAGCAGGCTTTGAACGGCCTCATAGATATGGAGTAAGGCAAGGCTGTGCAAATCTCTGCGTTGCCTTACTCTGTGCTCAGGAGGTATTACATAATAAATCCAGTATTTGTAAAGCGCGAACTACTCACCCTTACTGGTCTCAAGGCGCTGGGGGCTGTCATTGAAATTAAGTGAGCTATTGCCCAGAGTCACATGGTGCTGTGCTGATCTGCCTCCGGAGCCGGGGATCGAACCATGAGCCCTATGCTCCGAAGTCATCTGCCCTGGCCGCTGAACCACGCCTCTCCACATTATATGGGCATTGCAGTGGGTGTTCTCATTCAACACCCATGGATCCTGACGCTCCCCCAAATTTATAAGAATGTAAGCTTGGGGAAACGGTAAAAACATATGTAACCCGAGGTGTGACATAACAAGGAGAAATTACTTTGTTTCTACTCCTTTATTCTTCTTACTGCGTTCTGCAGCACACATAGAAAGCGTAAGGTGCTCCTTCCTGCACAAAAACAATCCTGCCGACAACACAGGCACCCTTGCACCATGGTGCAAGGGTGACTCAGTTGGCGCTATGCTACTGAAATCCAGCGCTGTCGAGTACCAAGCATCATGGGTTAGACTAACGCATTTTTCTGCTGGTGTCCGCAACACCGCACTAAAATGCATTAGTCACGCATAATAGCGCTTCTGGGGCCACCGCAATACAACAAAGGGTGCTGAAGGCAGCTGGATAATAAAGGCAGCCAACTTGGTAATTAGATTGCTCTGGCAGTGCCTGCGCTGGTATTACTTCTCCGAGCCTGCCAAAACTGTCTCAACTTACATTAATTCACACAGATCAGAGCGCTGGTGTCTGTGTTTACAAGAAATTATTTTAAAGGCGGGCAGGGACCGGTGCTTCTAATAAAGTGGAGCCCAGGCTGGCCTCTGGCAGCCATATGGTCTGTCTAAGCAAGGCTTGGGTGTAAACAACATAAAAACACAGGTTGTTGATTATTCGAAACTCTGTGTCTCTGAAGCACATGGATCAGGGTGGCACCTTCCCTGTTGTTTTCCACCAAGGCACCACCCTACTGTGAGAACTCAGCGACATGAGCCGATGATTGGCCCAGGAAGACACTGAGGTGGTGGGCAGCAGCTTTGTTTTTTTCTTGCTGCGCCTGCTGCCAAAAAAAACAATTAGTGCCTTGTGCTGCCTCAACACCTCAAAGTGCTCTTTCAGCTGTAGAGGAAGTCTTGCTGGCAGCGTGTATTTTTAGGTTTCTCCTGCACAGTGCTGTGAAATTTCTTTTATTTAATATATCATAAAAGGGGGCTCTTATCAGTTTCCAGAGCCGAATTACTGTGTTCATTGTCTTTTGTGTGGAATTTAATTTTCTGTTAAATTCCTGTGGCTGCACACATTTACAATACTTCTGTTAAAGCTGTTCACACTGTTGAACCCCCATTCTCTGTCAAGATAAGATGTCTTCCCACAGAAAAGGAAGACAACTTCTAACAGTATGCTGGAATGCTTGCTTTTTATTACTTGGTCATGTAAAGCAGATGTTTTAGCCATAGAATGTTTGTGGCATTTCCTGTTCATGCCTCAGTACCTTTCTTTGCACTTTGTAGGCATTATTGGATTGATTTTTTTTGATTTGGTTATTATGATCAAATTCTAAATGTTGCAATAAAAATTGCACGTTCAAAATAAAGTTAATATACAAGAGCTGTGCTATATTTTACTACCAAATAGGCAGCCACAAGTGTAGTTACCCTGCAGACAACAGAGTCATGATTTGAATGGTGCAGCAGGTGCAGTAGTACCGGGCCCAAAAGCAGCCAGAACTCCTCTAAACATGTACAATTGTTATCTTTGACTACTAAACAGGCAGTCACAATTTCAGTTACCTTGCAGTTAAACATAACTTGATTTGAATGGTGCCCCAAGTGCAGTGGCACCGGGGTCAAAAGCTCTTGGGACCCCACTAGATCCAGATTGTTGCTAAAATCTAAAACTAAACAGTCACAAGTGCATTTACCTAGCAGTTAAAAAAGAAATGATTTCAATGGTGCAGCTGGTGCAGTGACATTAGGACTGAAAGCTCTGGGCACCCCACTAAAAACCTAAAATTTCTATATTTTACTACGACAGGCAGTCACGAGTGCAGTTACCTTGCATAAAAACGGGTCATGATTTGAATGGTGCAGCAGGTGCAGTAGCACCAGGCCCAAAAGTTATCAAAACTCGTCTGAACACACAATATGGTCATATTTTACTACTAAACAGACAGTCACAGTTGCAGTTACCTTGCAGTTGAAAGGGGCTTGATTTAAATGGTGCAGAAGATGCAGTGGCACTGAGGCCAAAAGTTGTCATAACTCCACTAAACACCAAATATTGCTATATTTTACTACTAAACAGGCAGTGACAAGTGCAGTTATCTTGAAGGCAACAGGGTCCTTATTTGAATGATGCAGCAGGTGCAGTGGCGCAGAGCCCAAAAGTTATAAGAACTCCTTGAAACACCTAATATTGCTATACTTTACAACTAAACAGTCACAAGTGCAGTTATCTGGCACGTACTAGGGTCATGATTTCAATAGTGTAGCATGTGCAGTGACACCGGGATGAAAAGTTCCAGGCACCCCACTAAACATCTAATATTGCTATATGTTATTCCTAAACAGGCAACCACAGTGCAGTTATCCTGCAGTTAAAAGGGACTTGATTTGAATGGTGCAGTAGGTCCAGTGGCACTGGGGCCAAAAGCTGTAGGGACCCCACTAACCCAGATTATCGCTAAAAAAATAAATTAACTAAACAAGATGGTCACAAGTGCATTTATCAAGCACGTTAGAAGGTCATGATTTGAATGGTGCAGCAGGTGCAGCAGCACCGGTACCAAAAGCTCTAGGCACCCCACTAAATACCAAATATTGCTTTATTGTTTTACTAAACAGGTAGTCACAAGTACAGTTACCTTTTAGACAACAGGGTCATGTTTTGAATGATGCAGTAGGTGCTGTGGCACTAGGTCCAAAATGTGTCTTGGCCTCCTCGAAACACCTAATATTGCTATACTTTACTACTATATAGGTATATACCATTGCAGTTATCTTGCAGTTAAAATGGGCTTGATTTGAATGGTGCAGCAGTTGCAGTAGCACTGGGGGCAAAAGATCAAGGGACCCCACTAAACCCAGATTATTTCAAAATTTTATTACTAAACAAGACGGTCACAAGTGCATTTATCAAGCACGTAAGAAGGTCATGATTTGAATGGTGCAGCAGCACCAGGACCAAATGCTCTAGGCACCCCACTAAACATCAAATATTTCTTTATTTTTCTACTAAACAGGCAGTCACAAGTGCAGTTACCTTGCAGACAACAGGGTCATGTTTTGAATGGTGCAGTGGCACTGGATCCACAATTTGTCAAGACCTCTTCGAAACACCTAATATTGCTATATTTTACTACTATACAGGCAGACACAATTACAGTTATCTTGCACTTAAAAGGGGCTTGATTTGAATGGTGCAGCAGGTGCACTGGAGCCAAAAGCTCTAGGGACCCCACTAAATGCTGAATATTGCAAACATTTACTACTAAATAGGCAGTCACAAGTGCAGTTATCCAGCAGGCATTAGGACCATATTTTCAGGGGTGCTGCAGGTGCAGTGGCACTGGGGCAAACACGTTGTGAGAACTCCTCTAAACACCAATGATTGCTATATTTAACTTCTAAATAGGCAGTCATGAGTGTAGTTACCCTGCAGGCACCAGGGTCATGATTTCAATGGTGCAGCAGGTGCAGTGACACTGGGGCCTCAAGCAAAAGGAACCACTCTAAACTCCAAATATTTAAATATTTTACTACTAAACAGGCAGTCACAAGTGCAGTTACCTTAAAGGTAATAGGGGCATGATTTGAATGGTGCAGCAGGTGCAGTGGCACCAGGGACAAAATTCCTCTAAGCATCAAATATTGCTATATTGTAGTACTAAATAGTCAGTTACAAATGCAGTTATCTTGCGGGCACTAGGTGCGTGATCTGAATAGTGCAGCAGGTGCAGTGGCACAGCAAGGTGACTTGCTGTGCTGCCCTGCGTCATATTCCCATGAATGAGGAATTTAGAGTCCACGGGAGCAGCTCAGGGCTTACATTCAAGGTGGCTGTTGTTTCTCGCAGGGTGAAAGATTCCCAGAATCTGGCTACACCTGATGTACCTAGGATATAGTTGAACAAAGCGAAACAAAAGGGGATGATGGACGGAGCGTTTGAGCAAATCAAACACTCATCCCCAGTCAACTGATCTGGGTTTAATCCATCACCATTCTTTAGCCCACTCAGCCACCCCAGTTCAGACATGGCCATATGCAAATCAGTCTGACCATGAGCCTCATGGGAACAGTCCAGCCCGAACTGCCAAGCCATGTCTTCCCTGGACCGTAAACAAGCATCCTGGGACCGGTTTTGGATTCATAATCCTAATCAGTCCAGCCCGAACTGCCAAGCCATGTCTTCCCTGGACCGGAAACAAGCATCCTGGGACCGGTTTCGGATTCATAATCCTCATCAGCCAGGCTATCTTGAATCCAGTGGCCAATTGAGCAAGGGACTCACGTCTGAGCATACCCTGCCAACTTAGGGTGAACAAAGTGAAATAAAAGGGGATGATGGACGGAGCGTTTGAGCAAATCAAACACTCACCCCCAGTCAACTGATCTGGGTTTAATCCATCACCATTCTTTAGCCCACTCAGCCACCCCAATTCAGACATGGCCATATGCAAATCGGTCTGACCCTGTGCCTCATGGGAACAGTCCAGCCCGAACTGCCAAGCCATGTCTTCCCTGGACCGGAAACAAGCATCCTGGGACCGGTTTCGGATTCATAATCCTCATCAGCCAGGCTATCTGGAATCCAGTGGCCAAGTGAGCAAGTGACTCACGTCTGAGCATACTCTGCCAACTTAGGGCGAACAAAGCGAAACAAAAGGGGATGATGGACGGAGCGTTTGAGCAAATCAAACACTCACACCTAGTCAACTGATCTGGGTTTAATCCATCACTATTCTTTAGCCCACTCAGCCACCCCAGTTCAGACATGGCCATATGCAAATCAGTCTGACCCTGTGCCTCATGGGAACAGTCCAGCCCGAACTGCCAAGCCATGTCTTCCCAGGATCGGAAACAAGCATCCTGGGACCGGTTTTGGATTCATAATCCTCATCAGCCAGGCTATCTTGAATCCAGTGGCCAAGTGAGCAAGGGACTCACGTCTGAGCATACCCTGCCAACTTAGGGTGAACAAAGCGAAACAAAAGGGGATGATGGACGGAGCGTTTGAGCAAATCAAACACTCACCCCCAGTCAACTGATCTGGGTTTAATCCATCACCATTCTTTAGCCCACTCAGCCACCCCAGTTCAGACATGGCCATATGCAAATCAGTCTGACCCTGTGCCTCATGGGAACAGTCCAGCCCGAACTGCCAAGCCATGTCTTCCCTGGACCGGAAACAAGCATCCTGGGACCGGTTTCGGATTCATAATCCTCATCAGCCAGGCTATCTAGAATCCAGTGGCCAAGTGAGCAAGGGACTCACGTCTGAGCATACCCTGCCAACTTAGGGCGAACAAAGCGAATCAAACACTCACCCCCAGTCAACTGATCTGGGTTTAATCCATCACCATTCTTTAGCCCACTCAGGATATGGTTGAGCATTAGGCTCAGAATGTGTCTGGCTGTGTAGGTTGAGGTGTTGATTCACTGAGTGAACATCTGAAGTAACAGATTTAATACTTGCTTGTAGCATTTATTTAAAAGAAAACAAGAAACAGAGGGACAACTCCTTGTCTAAGCGAATAAGGTGGGCCATATAAATTGCAGAAAGAATGGGGCTCTGGCCAGAGACAACCATATGGGTGTAAGATAAAATTTTAGAACACATGCAAAAGCTAAATTAGATGGGTAATGCAATTAGAATTATGATTTGATATGATTTAGTGTGTCGCTACACAGTTAACATCAGTACCAAAAATGCTGCTAATCATTTATTGGCCAAGAGAATGAGAAGATCGCTGGAAAATAGGTATCCTAAAAATACACCAAAAGGCTGGACCGAGAAGAAGGTGTATCAAGCAGTCAGGTACATCTACTCTGTTGAAGCTTGTAGCAGGTGCATATAAGACACATTACAATGTTCAAACAGGGAGGCAGCATCAGTTCCTAAATTTATAACACATATCTGGATAGTTCTCAGACCCCATTCGGGGAGGCACCGGGCAGACAGTGGCCACTGGGTTTCAACAGTCAAGGTAATTTGCCCTGGTATCTTGGGGTTCACCCTGATAGGGCGTTGTAAACTGAGCCAAATAGACCCATTCCGTACTTGAGTACAAGGGTAGTGAGGATGAGCAGTCAAAATCTTCTCAGAGAGGTAGTGTGGGGAACAAGACGTCAAAACTCAACAGTCAACCAACAGACACAAGGCTGTATTATCCATCCCAGGGCTTATGTTTTGAAAACATATTGTACTTTAGTCTCACAGTATCACATAACACTACACAGCAGATTTAGGGGAATGTGACACAGGGTTGATATCCTGTTCGCAATCTTGGAGTGCTACACCCATCGGTACCCTCCACCTTTCTGATAAAGTTCCCCAGGGTCAATAATTCTTGTTGTCTAATTTAGGATACTGTGGTGATTGGGCACTGGTGCAGTTCACTCAATCGCCCAAAAGGCCATAAGCTTGTTTGAACCCTGAATACTCCAGGAATTCAATCACAGTGTTTCTTCTTCAGCTGTCTTTTTCATAGTATGACAGGTGCGACCTCCTGGTCGATCTCCACCTTGCCAATGACTGGCAGTTGAGGTTCCTGGGCAAATCAGTATGCTCATCTCAGCATCGATGGAGTGCTCTGATGGCAGAGTCGGCAGCGGCAATACCACTCTTTCAGTCAAAGGGCCTGTTAACGAGTTTAGGTGTTATTTATCGCACAGGATATATAACGATACCACAGGGTACGGTATTTATCATGTGCAATAAAAAATACCTATTATGAGTTTTTGGGAAATAACATCCAGATTTTGTTTTTTAACGCACCAAAATCCACATGATGCGGTAGATACCTTGCAATCCCCCCTGTTAAATTTTGGCAGGTTTGCCCTGATGAACTTTAACTAAGGTTGAGTTATTTAACGCATTCAATAATTATTGGATGCATTAAACACCTTCAAACTCATAATTCCGACCCATGCATAAACAGTTGAAACTTGATTTTTTGACTAAGGCTTGATAAACTGCATGACTAGAATTATTTTGGGAGACCTGGAGACCAAGGGACCACTTCCACACACTGGTCGCTTGTAGTCGCTCGCTCCCTCTGACTATTCCCCATGCCAGGAACACACTGGGATTCTTTTCCTGGACAGTATCTCCAGGCATAATCCTTTCTTAGGCCTAAGCAGACCCTCAGCTTCTCTGCAGAAAGCCCAGACTCCAGGTGACGTCTCCTTGCCTCTGTGAGACTGGCTTTCATGCAGATACCAGTCTTTTGTGGAGCACTATTTTCCTTGGTAATGAAGAACTTGAACCTAAGCCTAGGTGGGTTTGTTTGAATCCCATTGTCATATGCATTTTCCAGGCAAGGGATGTGGATCCACTGTTTAAGGTTTCTGAACTGATTTGGACTGGTTATCTTTCAAATGTAATTTTCTATCTGTTCCCTGTCCGCAGCCTTTATGCTAGGTGTTGGCTCTCACAGCAGGTAGAAATGATGCTGGCTACAAACATGCATATCTAAAACAAGAACACATTAAAAGTTTGAGCTCTGTACACCTGACTATTATAAAACTTCCAGAACCAGTAATCCAGAACAGACAAAAGGACAGGCCCTGCCTAGAAATATTGATCTTAAACATCAAAAACTGCAGTCTTGGTGCTGACCCCTAACATCTACCACCTAACAGTGCTCTGGAAGAGCTAATCAGCACCTCTTTGCTAACTGGGTCCTCACTGAATTTCAATGAGGAGCTCTGTTTCCATCCTCCTTTACTCCAGTGTCCGAGCCTCTAACTTCTAGCTACTAGAATGAAGTCAAAACACTTCTTGTGTCTGGGGGAAGCTGTATCCACCCTTCATCTTGTGTCATGCTAAACCAGGGGCAACCTAAAACTGCATCATGGTTACATGAATGAAATAAAACTGGAAAAAAAACATTCCTTATAGACGGGATAAATAAGGTAGAAAACTCCTCTAAAGAATTCTACCAAATCTTGAAGGAATTCACAACTCCCAGCAATCACTCATCAATACCTACCTCTCAAGATTGGATTGATGCTCTTTCTAAATCCTTTGAGGAAAAAATCTCAGCTATTCATCATTCTATTATATTTCAACACAATAGCACCTATCCTGAAGATCTGCCCAGCCCATTACCCGATCCCCCTCATATTCTGAATGAATTTGTAAAATGTGACTGCAAGTCAGTCACCTCTGTCATGCAGAAGATAAAGTCTGGTTCCCCCACCGACCCTGTTCCTCCCAAATTTTTCTCCATTATTGCTCTGGTATTATTGGAGAGACTAACTAGTCTATTTAATAAGTCTCTTTCGGAGGCGGACTTTCCTACAGCATGGAGAGGAGCCAGAGTAAGACCAATTTTAAAGAAATCAATGGCCTATCCCAATATTCTCCTAATTTACCGCCCTATCTCACTACTCCCCTATTTCAGGAAGATGCTGGAATCTCTTGTCAATCAACAGCTTGTGGACCATCCCGAAAGCCATGGACTCTTAGACCTCTCACAGTCTGGTTTCAGGACAGCGCACAGTACTGAGACAGCATTGGTCGAGGTCACTGATAACATCAGACTGACCCGAGACAAACGTCAGTCAGTCATCCTCGTCCTGCTCGATCTGTCCACCGCCTTTGACACCATCTCCCATAGCATTTTAAAACAGCGGCTTTGGGAGATAGGTGTCAAAGGTAATGCCCTCAAATGATTCAACAGCTACCTATCTGACCGTGTAACAACTGTTCAGATAGGAAACAGCACCGCATGTGAGAGACCTGTTGAGATGGGAGTACCGCAGGGCTCTATTTTGAGCCCAACGCTTTTAATGTGTACATAACACCACTAGCTAAAGTGATCAGAGCCTACAGCTTTGATGTCATATCCTACACTGATGAAACTCAGATCCTGATCACCTTGGGCCCGGACCCAAATGAAACCAAGCAGCGTTTTTTTAAATTTTGCATAACTCATGTTGATAAGTGGATGAGGGCAAACCATCTCCAACTAAATGGTAGCAAATCAGAGATCATGCTCTTTGGCAAAGCTCCGGAACATTGGGCACATGACTGGTGGCCATCCAATCTAGGCCTTTGCCCAACCCCTAAGGAAATTGTCCAGAATCTTGGCTTTTACATGGACAACCAATTGTTCATGAAAAACCAGATCAATCACGTCATTGGCAGTGGCACCTGTTTTGGCGTAATGCGCAGTTTGCAGAAGGTTTTTAAATGGATTCCTATTGAAGCCCGTAAACCATTAATACAGGGATTATTTTTAACAGAATGGACTACAGGAACGCCCTACTGCTTTCAATAAATGAAAACCTCTTAAATAGGCTTCAGGTTCTGCAGAACACCGCAGCTAGGTTAGTCCTCGACCTTCCGCAAAGATCTTCCTCTGCCCCCTGCTTAAAAGCCCTCAACTGGCTTCCAGTGAAAAAGCGGATCCTTTTTAAAACCCTATGCTTGGTTCATAAGCATATGTATGGAAACGGTCCAAAGTATTGGTCACAAAAGCTTAAGCTGGTATCAGCCACGCAGAACGCTTAGATCCAGTAATGAGGCATTGCTTACTCCTTTCAGAATCCACACTGCCAGGAATGGGGGCCGAGCTTTCTCCTTTCTTACTCCGTCAATCATGGAACAAAATGCCCTCATATCTGTGTACCATCTACAAACACAGCTGCTTTCGTAAGAAGCTGAAGACATGGCTTTTTCGGAAACTAAGCCATCACCGGTTTACTTATGTCAAAGCCGTCTGCAAGCACCATGAGACTCTTCTGAAGTGATATGTGCACGATACAAATGTTCCTGACTTGACTTGACTTGACTGAAACATATCCCACTGACCCTAGTGCTCAGACTCTAAACAAGCAGTCCAACTATCATATATATGGCAGACACCAACTGCACAAAAATGGGGTCAATGTGTATACAACATTTTAGCACAAGGATATGGGGTTCCCACAACAGTAGAGCTTAACATGTTAGGGGGTCACAAAAATTTGGACTTGTGCCACCACCAATGTATTCAACATATTCAGGGCATTTACTGTAGCATTTGCTATGAAGGCAGACGTGGTGCCCTTCTCTAGGTCACATAAAAAGTTATGGACCTCACATTACCAGGGAAAGGCTTAGGCTTCTGCACACATACTAAATTAGAATGACGCCAAGGCCAAACAAAAAGTTTAACAAATAGATGAGCACTCAAGGCAGGAATACAAAGAAGTTCACCATGTAGAGGACATTTCTATCTCAACAGAATTCAGTGTAGCATAGCTATCCTCCATAAGGTCTAAACCAATATGATAGGCTACAGGGACATTCAATAGGACAGTTGAAATAGAATAACTCTACAAACTTGCCATGTCTGCCTGACCTCCATGTATAGAACTCCCAGAAATAAGCATAGTATCAAGGAACATTACAAGGTGGTATGAAGAGGCTAATGACCTGGCAGGCTGGACCAATTAAAAAGCAAATGGAGCAGGCCTAATTTTACTTCAGGAGGCCAAGCAAGATAAGGCGTCGGCAATTAAGGGTCATCAATCCCTAACAGAAGGAGCCAGACATAGCAAGTTGAGAAACTGTCATATAATTTGCAGAATTGGCAAAATGCAAAAATATGAACCATCCCCATCGATCCCTCATCTTGCAAGTCGTTGAAATGCACTTTTAAAAAAACACAAATGTAAGATGACCGATCTCTGCGCAAAACCCCAGCATAACACCTTCAAATCTCTTTGAGAAAGCATTGATGATCTCCCATGTGGAATTAATCAAGATGTGGACCTATTATAATTCTGCCTCTTTAACAACTGTTTCCTCTTCAACGGGAAGTACTATGCCCAACTACAAGGGACCGCAATGGGGGCCAAATTTGCTCCACCCTACGCCTGCCTCCTGATGGGAGCAGTAGAAGAACACTGGCTCTGGCAAGAAAGATCTGATGACGTCACCGACAACATAATTATGTGGGGTCGCTACATAGATGGTATTCTTCTAATTTGGCAAGGCAGTGAAAAGAAGTTGAGAACTTTCATTAAATCTCTGGTACCAAACACATGGGGCATTGAAATCACATACAACATATCAAGAACAGAAATAGATTTTTTGGACCTAACCATCTATGTCTCGGATCAGCAATTACACACGAAAATACACAGGAAATCAACATCTGTAAACTCAATTCTTCATGCCTCTAGTAGTCATCCATCACATACCATCACAAACATTCCAGGAGGAGAATATAGACGGGCTCGTCTAAACTGTAGCTCAACTGAAGAATACCAAAGCTACTCTGAGGAAATAACACAACGACTCAAACAAAGAGGCTATAAGGAACACTCGTTAACTAAAGCTCAGAAAAAATTCTCAAACACCAACAGACAATCCCTACTCCACAATAATACCATCACAGAGAAAAAATCAATTATTCGCTACAATACTGAATACCACAGTGGACAATACGCTATCCGAAAAATCCTGAACAGACACTGGCATCTCCTGAGAGATAATTAAACAACAGGGGGTGGTGATGGATAGAGTTTCTGAATTAAGCAGAATACTCTCACCCAGTCAAGAGATCAGGGCTTAATCCAACACCGTTTTTTAGCTCACTGCACCATCCCAGCTCAGAACCTGGCTATATGCAAATTAGTCTGTCCCTGGCCCAGTGCATCATGGGAACAGGGCAAACCAAACTACCAAGCCAATTCTTTCACTGGGAAGGAAACAAGCTTCCGGGGACCGGTTTCTGGCATTTCAGCCGTCTTCGGCCCGGCTTGCTTGAATCCTGACGGTGCAATGAGCAAGGGACTCACGTCTGAGTATACCCTTCAACGCTTATGGTGGACAAAATATTTAAACAACAGGGGGTGGTGATGGACAGAGTTTCTGAATTAAGCAGAATACTCTCACCCAGTCAAGAGATCAGGGCTTAATCCAACACTGTTTTTTAGCTCACTGCACCATCCCAGCTCAGAACCTGGCTATGTGCAAATTAGTCTGTCCCTGGCCCAGGGCATCATGGGAACAGGGCAAACCATACTACCAAGCCAATTCTTTCACTGGGAAGGAAACAAGCTTCCGGGGACCGGTTTCTGGCATTTCAGCCGTCTTCGGCCCGGCTTGCTTGAATCCTGATGGTGCAATGAGCAAGGGACTCACGTCTGAGTATACCCTTCCACGCTTATGGAGGACAAAATAATTAAACAACAGGGGGTGGTGATGGACAGAGTTTCTGAATTAAGCAGAATACTCTCACCCAGTCAAGAGATCAGGGCTTAATCCAACACCGTTTTTTAGCTCACTGCACCATCCCAGCTCAGAACCTGGCTATATGCAAATTAGTCTGTCCCTGGCCCAGTGCATCATGGGAACAGGGCAAACCAAACTACCAAGCCAATTCCTTCACTGGGAAGGAAACAAGCTTCCGGGGACCGGTTTCTGGCATTTCAGCCGTCTTCGGCCCGGCTTGCTTGAATCCTGATGGTGCAATGAGCAAGGGACTCACGTCTGAGTATACCCTTCCACGCTTATGGTGGGCAAAATATTTAAACAACAAGGGGTGGTGATGGACAGAGTTTCTGAATTAAGCAGAATACTCTCACCCAGTCAAGAGATCAGGGCTTAATCCAACACCGTTTTTTAGCTCACTGCACCATCCCAGCTCAGAACCTGGCTATATGCAAATTAGTCTGTCCCTGGCCCAGTGCATCATGGGAACAGGGCAAACCAAACTACCAAGCCAATTCTTTCACTGGGAAGGAAGCAAGCTTCCGGGGACCGGTTTCTGGCATTTCAGCCGTCTTCGGCCCGGCTTGCTTTAATTTCTGATGGTGCAATGAGCAAGGGACTCACCTCTGAGTACACCCTTCCACGCTTATGGTGGACAAAAGAATTAAACAACAGGGGGTGGTGATGGACAGAGTTTCTGAATTAAGCAGAATACTCCCACCCAGTCAAGAGATCAGGGCTTAATCCAACACCGTTTTTTAGCTCACTGCACCATCCCAGCTCAGAACCTGGCTATATGCAAATTAGTCTGTCCCTGGCCCAGTGCATCATGGGAACAGGGCAAACCAAACTACCAAGCCAATTCTTTCACTGGGAAGGAAACAAGCTTCCGGGGACCGGTTTCGGCATTTCAGCCGTCTTCGGCCCGGCTTGCTTGAATCCTGATGGTGCAATGAGCAAGGGACTCACGACTGAGTATACCCTTCCACGCTTATGGTGGACAAACTAATTAAACAACAGGGGGTGGTGATGGACAGAGTTTCTGAATTAAGCAGAATACTCTCACCCAGTCAAGAGATCAGGGCTTAATCCAACACCGTTTTTTAGCTCACTGCACCATCCCAGCTCAGAACCTGGCTATATGCAAATTAGTCTGTCCCTGGCCCAGTGCATCATGAGAACAGGGCAAACCAAACTACCAAGCCAATTCTTTCACTGGGAAGGAAACAAGCTTCCGGGTGTTAGATTCCAGCCGGCCCAAGCACTGCAGGAACGTAGCATGCACCAGTCCCCTTCACCTGCCCACTGGACACCCACAGGACAAACTCTATGGGTGCACCTATGGACCTGAAAAGAGGGTGGTTATGTTGAGGAGACACCAAGTCTCCCACCCTTTGAGGTAACAGGACACAGCTCCCTCTGTCTTCACGCTTCTGCACCTATGTACAATGGGGGAAAACAAAACCTTTCATGTGCACTGTACACTAGTGTAACCCAACCCCCAATGGCCATGCCTTACCAAACATACAACCCTTCTTACCAGTGTCATATGCAGGCTCTGCCTCGTAAAGATGTGAAGTACTACCACAGCAAAAATGGTGTACTCCGGTATCTGCGCTGATGACTTGTAGCAGAAATAGGGAAGGAGCTGTTATTGATATGTCCTCGTACCAAAAAATAATATAAGGGGAAAAAGGTCGAATTTGGCTTACAGCCAATACCTAAAAAACCCTGTTTTCTAAAGAAAGTAAATCGAAGGGACAGGGAGCAGGGAAACCCTCCGTTTCGCTATGGAAACAGCGCTTTCGGTAACGAAGCCGCCGTGGAGTGACCCAAAACGTCACTTCCGCACACAACGAGGTGAAGCGTAATCCAGCAGAGACGCGCTGGAAACAGCAGCAAGCCTCGGTAACTCAGCGTTTAATTAATCTATAACGCTGGAGTGAACGGGAGCCCCCGAACACCCAAGACAATAAATAAACAGTATAACTGGGACAAAAAAGGAATGTGGGAAGGGGGAAGGATACCAGGATACCGCTAACTAACTAAGAAGGGAAAGTAAAACGGGGAGGGAACCAAAACGAATCAGGAAAGATGACAAACCCTTCTCACGAGCCCGTGAGAGGGGGCAAGGCAGCAACAAAGGAGTAAGGCAGCAGATGAGGAGTCTCTGCTCTGCAAACTTCAGCACCCAACAACCAGGAAGGAAATCCAAACACTGGCAATATCGAGCAATGAGCCACAGGTAGGACTAGTCTTTATCTACCTATCCATGGTCATGTGATGTTAAGGCATGGTCATAAAGATAGGACTAGCTCGATTCCTAACGGTAAATGTAAATGTAAATGTATTTGAGCTTATATAGCGCACAGCTACCCACAAAGGGTTTCCCGGCGCTTGCTTAGGGAACCCGTCCTGGTATTCCCCTGTGAGATAACCCCGGCAGGGTATCCACAAGGTGAAAGCCAGGCATCCCGCCGCGAGGGGCCGTTGTGGAGATTAAGCAAGCTATTGCCCAGAGTCGCAGAGTGTGAACCCGTGAGTCGAGAAGGCACCGGAGCGAGAATTATCGAGTCCGTGGAATTTTTGAGCCCAAGACCCGCCCAGGCGGGGAATTGAACCCTGGTCCAGGGCCGATCTCAGCTTCCGGGTCTGCCGCCTCTAACCCCTGAGCCACACTTCTCTGGTACCCCCCCCCCAACAATCCTCCCCACAGGTCTGGGCTTGGAGGGGTGTAGTCTATGGAATAATCGAACCAACAGCGGGGCGTGCACCCCCCCAGCCGGCTCCCACGTCCTGTCATCCTTCGTGTACCCTTTCCAGTCCACCAAGTATAAAAGACGTCCCCTGACTCGCTTCGAATCGAGGATAGCCTGGACCTCAAATTCCTCCTGCCCATTAATCAGGACCGAAGGAGGGGGCGGCAGTACCTGGTCTGTTGGTACATAGGGTTTAAGCAGTGATGTATGAAAAACGGGGTGCACACTATACTCCTGTGGTAACCTAAGCTTCATTGCTACGGGGTTAACGACCTGGAGGATGGGATATGGACCCACAAACCTGGGCTGCAGCTTACGAGATCCCTGTAATCTCAAGTTACGTGAAGACAGCCATACAAGATCCCCTATCTTGTATGCAGGAGCAGGGACTCGATGTTTATCCGCCTGTACCTTCATAGCCTCCTTTGCATCCAAAAGGCCTTTTCTAGCCAAGGCCCAGATGTCTCCCAATTGCTTACACACGTCGTCGATGGCTGGCACGCGACCCGTGGGCTGTATAGCCATCGCCCTCGGATGGTATCCCAGGGAACAGAAAAAGGGTGTCATGCCCAAGGCGGAATGCACACTGTTGTTGTAGGCAAACTCCGCGATGGGCAGGGCAGTTACCCAATCACAGGACAAGGACGCAATCAGACACCTTAAGTATTGTTCCATCGTCTAGTTAGTACGCTCAGTCTGACCGTCAGACTGAGGGTGGTAAGCCGAGGATAGACGTATCTTGGTTTTAAGCACCTGACACAACTCAGTCCAAAAGTGTGAGACGAACTGTGCCCCCCTATCAGATACAATCACCTCCAGCAACCCATGCAAGCGCACTATTGAAGACATGAACACCACCGCCATCTCCTTTGCGGTAGGAATTTTGGGAATCGGTATAAAGTGGGCCATCTTGGTGAATAAATCCACCACCACCAATACGGCGGTGAGGCCTGCGACAGAGGGTAGATCGGTTACAAAATCCATGCTCAAAGAATGCCACGGGCCAGATGGAACCTCCAAAGGCTGTAAGAGTCCCGAGGGTTTACAATGCGAGGGCTTGCTGGTTGCACACACCGGACAAGCACTCACATAACCCTGAACATCCCTTGTCATGGACTCCCACCAAAACCACCTCATGCACTAGTCCTTGGTCTTTCTTATACCTGGATGAGCTGCCAGGGCAGAGGAATGACACCACTCCAACACCTCAACCCTCAACACAGGGGGAATAAACAACCTGTCCTCCTTATACAAAAGACCATCTTGCAGCGCTACCTGGGGTAGGGATAACCAAGGGGCCAGATCCAAGTGGCTTAATCGGTCTTTCACGAGAGCAGGAAAATCGTCCACTGTCAATGCCCCTACGATTCTTTCTTTAGCGATCATTGCCCTGCTCATACTCAAAGAACCTTCATCCTTTACATCCACGTGTATTCGGGAAAGCGCATCGGATTTCACCTGTTGGGCTGCAGGCCTGTAGGTTATGATGAAGTCGTATTCATTAAAGAATAAAACCCATCTCATCTGACGCGGTGTTAATGCCCTAGCTGAACGAAAGAATTCTAGATTCTTATGATCAGTGTAGATGGTAATCACGTGACGGGCACCCCATAAATAATGACGCCATTCCTCAAACGCCAGTTTGACCGCCAGCAGCTCTCTCTCTGCCACCGTATAATTACGTTCAGCTGGCAATAGGGTTTTAGAAAAGAACGCAATTGGATGCATATGGCCTGTGGCTTCATCTCGCTGTGACAAAACCCCACCTACAGCACACAAGGAAGCATCGGTTTCTACAAATTACGGCAGGGCTGGATCAGGATGCACCAATACCGGAGCAGACACAAACTGTCTCAGCAACATACGAAAGGCGTCCTGAGGCTCACTGGTCCAATCAAAAGGGACACCCTTTCTCAAGAGGCGAGTCATTGGAGCCACTATATCAGAAAAATGCAGAATAAATCGCCGATAAAAATTAGCGAAACCAAGGAGCACCTGTATTTGTTTCACATTCGTGGGCACTGGCCAGGTCTCTATAGCCTGAATCTTTTTCGGGTCCATACGAATGCCTGCAGCAGAAATAACAAACCCCAAGAACTCCACTTCGGAAGTACTAAACTGGCAATTTTCCAGCTTAGCATATAAATGATGTTCCTGTAACGTCTGCAATACCTGTAACACATGCTTGGTATGATCAAGCCCTTTCTCTGAATAAATGAGGATGTCATCCAAATACACTATGACTGTCTGATCCAAATACCTGCCAAGAACTTCATTAATAAAAAACTGAAACGCCGCAGGCGCGTTGCACAAGCCAAACGGCATTACGGTGTATTCAAATAGTCCATACTTTGTTTTAAATGCCGTCTTCCACTCATCCCCTGGCCGAACCCTTATAAGATGGTATGCGCCCCGCAAGTCCAATTTGGTAAAAACCGTAGCCTTGCGGAGCTGGTCCAGTAACACGGAGATGAGCGGAAGAGGGTACCTGTTCTTAACTGTGGCGGAATTCAATGTGCGATAGTCAACACACGCCCTCAAAGACCCCTCCTTCTTAGGTATGAAAAAGATAGCCGATGACACTGGCGAGGAAGAAGGACGTATATAACCCAACAACAACATCTCGTCAACATACGCCTTCAGATGAGCCTCCTCAGGTTCAGACAGTGCGTAGACCCGACTACACGGCAACGGAGCCCCTGGTATTAGGTCGATCTTACAGTCGTACGACCTGTGTGGAGGGAGACCTTGGGCACATCCCTTATCAAACACATCCTTATAAGCAGAATACTGTGGAGGAATCCTACTCGTCTCGGTCACGGCACAGGACAAAGGATCGATCTGCTCCGCCGCCACAACATAACAATTCTTTAAACAATGTACCAAGTCCAACGTAACCAGTCTTTGTACCCAGTCGATCCTGGGGTTATGTGTTTGTAACCACGGGACCCCCAGTACCAAGCCGAACGAGGGTTCATCGATCAAATCAAAGATCACGGATTCCACATGCCCATTGTCACACAATAAACCTAATGGTTCAGTCTGTCGGGTAATACACCCCGAAGTCAACTCAGTCCCATCGATAGCCCTTACTGGCTCTGGTTGTTCCTTTAGATGACAAGGAACCATCAGCTTATCTGCCATCGAGATATCCATAAAGTTCCCAGTGGCCCCGGAATTAAGTAACACTGACACCGGGACACGGTTCTGCGCTGATATCAGCAATTGAGCATTAATCACAAAATGCCTAGGGGCCTGATCTATCGCCCCCACCACTTCATACTGAGCTTTCCTTTCCTTCTCTGCCTTTTGCTCCACTTGAATGCATGCCACCTTTTTCCCAAACCCCACACCAGATGGTTTCACGGGACAATCACGTGCGAAATGTCCCCCCTGTCCGCAATACAGACACAAATTCTTCTCTCTCCTTCTCTTCTTTTCCTCTGGAGTCAAAGGACCCCGTACTCCACCTATCTCCATAGGCTCGGGGACGGTTCTACTCTCTCCTCCCGCCTTCACCTCCGGTTTCACATAACTACCCCGTGAAGACTGGAACCGACTACGTTCTCCTCGCCGTTCCGTCACCCGATGATTCAATTTCACCACCAGGTCGATGAAAGCCGCGCAATCCTCAGGCGGATCCACCACCTGTGACACTATATCCTTCAATTCTTCGCATAAACCCTGATAGAATAGGGATGTCCTTTTCTCAGTCGGCCAATGCGTCTCAGATACCAATTGGTTAAAGTTGGCTATATAAGACAACAAGTCCTGCCTGCCCTGCCGTAATTTCAACAGTTCAGCATCACTGGCCTGCATGAACGCATGTTTGGCAAATAGACTACTCATCAACTCCTTGAACGCCTGATAGTTATACAACACACAGTCGTTGTTTTCCACTTATGGAAGCGCCCATTGGGCCGCGTTACCAGCCAGATACGACAGTATAAACGCAATCTTTGCAAAATCGTCAGGAAAGGCATTCGTTCTACACATAAAGTGCAGCTGACACTGATTCATAAAGGTACCGAATTTATCGCTCTCTCCTGTGAATCTCTCAGGGGGGGCTAAAGGCACTGCCACAGGGGTTGATACTGTTACCGCTATGGGAGAGCCGCCACTTGCGGTACTAGATCCCGCCCCTCCGGAATACTGGAATGTGGCTGGCTGTATCACGGGACCAGTTCCCCTATGCTGTGACTGTTCTCTGGCCCTTACCGCTACTAACTCCTGTTTCAGTCCTATATTCTCTTGTTGCAACTCTTGCACCTGTGCCTGTAGGGTGTGTACAGCTCCCATTATATCCTGCATTGAGGGACCCCCCGTACCTCCACCCATCGGATTCCCGTCCTCATCCATGCTAGTCCGGGCAGTGCTGTTTTAACGTGGGCTCGATATTCTGTTAGATTCCAGCCGGCCCAAGCACTGCAGGAACGTAGCATGCACCAGTCCCCTTCACCTGCCCACTGGACACCCACAGGACAAACTCTATGGGTGCACCTATGGACCTGAAAAGAGGGTGGTTATGTTGAGGAGACACCAAGTCTTCCACCCTTTGAGGTAACAGGACACAGCTCCCTCTGTCTTCACGCTTCCGCACCTATGTACAATGGGGGAAAACAAAACCTTTCATGTGCACTGTACACTAGTGTAACCCAACCCCCAATGACCATGCCTTACCAAACATACAACCCTTCTTACCAGTGGCATATGCAGGCTCTGCCTCGTAAAGATGTGAAGTACTACCACAGCAAAAACGGTGTACTCCGGTATCTGCGCTGATGACTTGTAGCAGAAATAGGGAAGGAGCTGTTATTGATATGTCCTCGTACCAAAAAA
Organism: Lissotriton vulgaris; assembly: GCF_964263255.1. Classification (NCBI taxonomy): domain Eukaryota; kingdom Metazoa; phylum Chordata; class Amphibia; order Caudata; family Salamandridae; genus Lissotriton; species Lissotriton vulgaris. Next base: position 386,920,002 of record NC_141697.1, read on the forward strand.
TAATATAAGGGGAAAAAGGTCGAATTTGGCTTACAGCCAATACCTAAAAAACCCCGTTTTCTAAAGAAAGTAAATCGAAGGGACAGGGAGCAGGGAACCCCTCCGTTTCGCTATGGAAACAGCGCTTTCGGTAACGAAGCCGCCGCGGAGTGACCCAAAACGTCACTTCCGCACACAACGAGGTGAAGCGTAATCCAGCAGAGACGCGCTGGAAACAGCAGCAAGCCTCGGTAACTCAGCGTTTAATTAATCTATAACGCTGGAGTGAACGGGAGCCCCCGAACACCCAAGACAATAAATAAACAGTATAACTGGGACAAAAAAGGAATGTGGGAAGGGGGAAGGATACCAGGATACCGCTAACTAACTAAGAAGGGAAAGTAAAACGGGGAGGGAACCAAAACAAATCAGGAAAGATGACAAACCCTTCTCACGAGCCCGTGAGAGGGGGCAAGGCAGCAACAAAGGAGTAAGGCAGCAGATGAGGAGTCTCTGCTCTGCAAACTTCAGCAACCAACAACCAGGAAGGAAATCCAAACACTGGCAATATCAAGCAATGAGCCAAAGGTAGGACTAGTCTTTATCTACCTATCCATGGTCATGTGATGTTAAGGCATGGTCATAAAGATAGGACTAGCTCGATTCCTAACACCGGGGACCGGTTTCGGCATTTCAGCCGTCTTCGGCCCGGCTTGCTTGAATCCTGATGGTGCAATGAGCAAGGGACTCACGTCTGAGTATACCCTTCCACGCTTATGGTGGACAAAATAATTAAACAACATGGGGTGGTGATGGACAGAGTTTCTGAATTAAGCAGAATACTCTCACCCAGTCAAGAGATCAGGGCTTAATCCAACACCGTTTTTTAGCTCACTGCACCATCCCAGCTCAGAACCTGGCTATATGCAAATTAGTCTGTCCCTGGCCCAGTGCATCATGGGAACAGGGCAAACCAAACTACCAAGCCAATTCTTTCACTGGGAAGGAAACAAGCTTCCGGGGACCGGTTTCTGGCATTCAGGATTCAAGCAAGCCGGGCCGAAGACGGCTGAAATGCCAGAAACCGGTCCCCGGAAGCTTGTTTCCTTCCCAGTGAAAGAATTGGCTTGGTAGTTTGGTTTGCCCTGTTCCCATGATGCACTGGGCCAGGGACAGACTAATTTGCATATAGCCAGGTTCTGAGCTGGGATGGTGCAGTGAGCTAAAAACGGTGTTGGATCAAGCCCTGATCTCTTGACTGGGTGAGAGTATTCTGCTTAATTCCGAAACTCTGTCCATCACCACCCCCTGTTGTTTAATCTCCTGAGAGATAACCCTACTCTGTCAAAATCATTAACAGACAAACCACAATTAGGATTCTCCAGAAGCAGGAATCTACGTGACATTCTTTGTCCTTCTTTCTTTGAAATAAAGAACAAAACCAAGGACTTTCCACCACAAACTACAGGTTTCTATACCTGCACAAATTGCTTAATCTGCAAACTCGGTAACTCCAAGACCAAAGAAGTTAACATAAATGGACGCAGATACAAAATCAAAGATTTCATTAACTGTGAAAGCACCAATGTAATATACCTGATCACATGTCCGTGTGGCCAGCATTATATTGGGAACTCAAGGAGACCCCTCCAAATTCGCATTCAAGAACACTATCGGAACATTCACAGAACAGACACAGACAATCTCTAGTGGAACACTTTCTGAAATACCATGGACATCATTTAACATTCTCTTTTGTAGGTATAAAAAGACTAAAAACTCCGAAACGTGGTGGCGATTTGGACCGCCTTCTACGAAGAGAAGAGAGCTCGCTGATCATTGAAATGGAGACAGTTGAAAAGGGTTTAAACCAAGAATACGAATGGCCCCATTGGCTAGAGTAAAGTGTACCTGTGAACTGGACTCTGACATAAGGAATTTGTGTCTGTGAACTGGTCTCTACCACGAGCAAAATGCCTTGCTTAACCATCCCAAAAACTTGATTAGAGATGACCACCGATGGGAGCAAGATCTCAAGTTAACAAATTTCCCTGTGTATCAAGATCCTGACCCAATGGGGACACCTTTTTCAACAGCTCATCAGGAGCCATATCACTGAAAGATACTGAAAGTACCAGACTTGTCAACTGATTTTATCATCTCTCTTTTACATGCTAGCCAAACAACTTGTTATTGTCTATGCTATATGCTGATCTAAGGTATATAGAAGAGTAAATTATGTGACCTCCCATCCCATAAGATCGATACACACCGATGCTGCCGTCCCTACATGTAAACCCGAACACAGTGACTCCCTGCCCCCCACAGTAATGTTCCCCTTTATCTGGTGTAACATTGCTCACTTCCCCTGAAATCATAATGACATCGAAGTAGCTGTCGACTACCTCTATTGTCACTTCCGTAATGACCAAAAGGTACTACTTCACAGACACCTTTGTCGTCCGTTTTAAACTATAAACATTGAATTAGTTTAAATAACTCCACTCTGCAATGGTGGAGGTTAAAAATATGACTTCACGCTCCAGCTGAAGTCCCTTGTCCATCTTTACTAAGTCCGTAACATTGCTTAAATCCTCCGGGTCCACCGGCAGGAATATTCACGATTAATAAATGAAAAGAAATAAAAAATTACTTCAGTGTGTAGGAGTAACTACTGAGCCTGCTTAAATTTGAACGTATATTTTGCACGGTCCGTCAAAATGATCAGAAGTAAAGAAAATTACTCTCTTTTTGTCAAACCGCACCTGCTCTGACTTCCGGGTCATCCCTTGCCCTTCCGGTTTAAAAGAGGCAGCCCGAAGCTATGCAAACATGCACATGTGAAAGCGGAAGGAACGACCTGCAGGCTCCTGACTTCGGAACTTAGGGATTTCCCCTTACAAGTAAGTGCGCTAACCGGCTATATGGACAGGCTTGTTCCCCACATTTTATTCCCCGTGCCCGTGTGACCCTTACGCTCACTACATACCGGACCCTTTCCCTTTTTGACTCTTGCCAAAACGCCGTCTGTAAACAACCTCGCTGGCGTTATAACTTCCTTTTGACCAAATGCTTGACTATACATCCCAGGTCATTAATACTGTTCCCCGCTAATTAATCCGTCTTGCATTGATGTTGTTCTATAAAAAAACAGTGACCGCTTTTTACTGAAGTGCTACATTTCCAAGCGCAAAAATAAATATGACATTGGCTATGTCCCGCAAAAAAACGTAACTCTACAACATCAATCAGAAAAAATACCCAAATGTGCTTATAGTGATTAAATTACAAGTATCCGTGTGCACTGCTCTTCAATCTGACCTAATCTAAAAACGTTACAGTGTAGACATCATTTGCTTTTGTAACTAGTCTTGCAGAGATAAGGCAATAGCCAGCTTAGCAACTGCTCATACCGTATAAAGTGCATTTTCTCTGTTAATGAAAAAAAGTGTTTGTAAAAAAATCCATGAAGATACTAGACAAAGATCTTACCTAAATGAAAATGTTGCATTAACAGATTTATACTTTGAAAAATCGAATGTTTGTTGAAAACCAGCACAATAATGAGGAAGAACTGCAATGAGCAGACTTATATGTAAATAGGTATGCAGTACTAACTATGAGCATTCTGGACTATTCTATCCTCTTCTGTCGTGTTAACCTGATCACTTGGAATCTTATGGCCTGTCTTGTCTGATTTGATTTGATTTCCTGAATTCTAACTTCTTAATAGTCGAACTCACCGTGCCTGCTGTTTTTAATATGTCACGTGTTTTACATTTTAAGGCAGCTCTACTCATTACATGGCAAAGAATGAACATACATATTAATGCCTTGTGTGGGTTATTGATTATCATATGTAAACGGATTTCTGAATCGAAGTACAGGTTCACTGATGAGTTTAGCTGCTGCATTCTGTCAGCAGAGAAAAAAGATGATTACTTCACACAACTAAGTATTAAAACTACATAGGTGCACCCTCTTTTCCGCCTGGTATCAACCTCCTTCCTTGCCTCCTACCTTTTAAGCTTGTCATCACGGCTCTTCCATACAGTGGTTAAAATTAGAAACTTCAAAATGAAAGTGCCACCACAAATCTTTAAAGAGCACCTCTTTTTAAAAAACCTGAACCCCCCCTCCAATAATCACACCATGCATGAAAGCATCGGATTTAAGAAACTGGAGTCTCTCTCGCTTCACCCTAATCACTTTCCTTTTTTCTTTCCAACACTTTATTCACTTGGCTTGGGGTCAAAGGTCAGTCTTTGGCAATTTTTACTAAATATATACATGCAACTCTGATCTCTTACAGCCTTGAAAAAGCCCTGGCGCGAATCGCCAAAGGGGGCGAAACACGTGTCGGCTGTTCATGTTTTTACTTGAATCAATAAAGATCTCCTTTCTACATAAAAAATGGACTTTTGACTCAATCTATATGAGTAAGGATTCAGCCTGATGATACGAAGAACTGTTGTAAGCACACTCACTACCCCCTTAAAGACTTTATCTGTTTAAAACTGAAGAGGTCCAGAGTTTTTTGAGTGTGTCCGTCTTACACAAACCACGTGAAGACTGATATAGCCTTGGAGTCTCTTTTGGACCCCCCTCTTTTCTAGAAACACCTGTGGCACACCACCTCATAAAACTCATAAGGAGTCTGGTCACAAACCATCAATAATAGCAAGGTCCAACAGAGATATGTTAGTGATCTACTGGTGCTATCCTACCCAAAAAGTGGTACACCACCCCTTGGAAGCTAGAGTCACAGGAGTAAAACACACAACCAAAGCAGCTTGGGCAGTGGATTTCTGACACATCTGTCGCTTTTGGCACTTGGGCTGGTAATCATTGCCAGCCCTAAAACACAATTGAGCAATTGCGAATGTTTACCAATTGACCGCTGGTAAGGTTTCCCTTTGTAATATATGTGTTACAGTGAATACTTGTTTCTGAGTACAAAGGAAATGTAAAATAGCCATTAATAAATCTACTTATCAGACACTGAATAAAAAGTTCACACCTAGGTGATAACACAGCATCAGGTGAGTTAGTTTATTGTAAATGGAGTGGTGAAGCAACAAGATTTTTATTTTGCTTTGGAATTACTGATAATAGCAGTGAGTGGACTGGATGGCAAAATCACCCATTTTAAAGGTGTACTCTCTGCACAACCCGTTTATTTTGTTGCCATCACTTTATATGCCATCTATCTATTATTTCTACTATTGTGTGACTAAATAGGTGTTTTCTTCTTGCTGACTTAAAAGACACTGTTTAGAAGACAAAAGGAATTTATACAACTGTAACAACAGCCTCTCATAGCATGCATGTATTGTGCCAATACAGGTTTCATTCAAGAACGTGTTGAAAGATTAATATTTGACCTGGAGTCTCACCTGGTACTGTAGTGTAATATAAATGGTTTTGTTTGAGAACAAATCCAAATTATTGGAGTAGTGTGCTGAATGTTGCGTGATCATAAGAGGCTTGTGGATGTTGTTGCATTTACTTGCAGATGTCAATTTTGCAATTACAAATGCTCAATCATGCTATGACTACTACATAAATAAACATAGTAGTCCACATGTGAAAACTTAAATCAAGAAACATATTTGCCCTGGATGTACCTTAACTCTCCCTTTGCAAATAATTTCTAGCATATACTTTTATTTTCATTAGATTAAAAGTTAGTTTCAAATGTAATGTAATAATATGTGAATATGCACTTACTCTCATGTGAAGACATAAGTCAATTCCTTCCTCTTCACCACTATCATTTTCATTTGATATTATACCATCCTTACCCGGTGGCTCATCATAGTCCTCGTCCTCTGCAATGAACAGGATGTTCCGTCGCAGGGCTATGTTGTGTAACATGTAGTATGCCATGGTGATTTTGCACACCTTATCGGTGAGTAGAGGAGGGCTCCACCAGTCTTATCCAGAAATTGAAATCTGACTTTCAGGAGTCCAAAAGTCTATTCCATTGGCCTCCGTGTTCTTCCATGGGCCTCATTGAAGCAGACTTCCCATGGCGTTTTGGTATTCCTCAGCGGTGCTAACAACAATGGTCAGTTTGGATAAGCTGAGTCTCCTATATGGAAGAAAAACAAATTGATACAAATATGTAACACTATTTTAGATCACTTAACTTTAAATTAACCAAACAATATAATGACAGATCGTGCTCACCAACAAGCCTGGCAGTCTTAGGTCCACGTTGTGACATTTTCTGGGATATGGTGCTGTTCCGTAGTACAAAGGAATCATGGGCAGATCCTGGAAAATGCACACACACACTTGTGATGTATAAATATGGTAAGCAGACAACTAGCACATTGATTGAATGGACGTTCTATTGATTGTATTATGCTTGTTCTCTGGCGTGTGATGGCACTACGGCCTCCTACCCCTTTACTCCAACCCCCCATTCTTCCTTACCCTCCATTTATCCCTCCTCTTTGCTCTTTAATTGTTTCCCTTTGAGACCTAGCTGTTTGGCTGATGCCCGGTGGAGCTACTTAATAGCTAAAGAGGAGATGGGCTTGTGGACTTCCCCCTCTGCCGTCACAGACCCAGCTGGACTTTGGGCAGACTCTCCTTTAGTCTTTCCATCTTATCTACCTCCTACCCCTTTACCCCACCCCCTTATCCTTCTAAGCACCATTTATTTCGTCTTCTACACTCTTGAAATGTTTTTACAGTAACTGATGTAACGTGTAACTGATGTAATTTTGTATTTTCTGTGGAACCTTATGTAAAGCACTCTGATACCTTCGGGTCTAGCCAGAACTATATAAAACTCTCAAAATAAAAATAAAAATAAATAAAATAAATATGTGTGCCATCAATTAATGTAACCACACATGGTAGGCGACCCAAAGCATAAAAGTATCCCTTCACATTGGCAAAATTCTCATTTCAAGGAAACTGGATGATGCTTTTGATTTGTCTCATCATTGAAGAAAGAACTTCTTGTAGCAGACCACTGAATGTTGGTTGCAACATTCCACCAGTTACTGCCACAGTGTATCAGAATGATCCTGTGGCCACAAAATGAAGTACTGCCATGATTGTGACTATTGGTGTTATTGCTGTGGGATTTAGATTGTGAGGCAGGAGATCTGGCTCCGGCTGATGACATAATTCAATAATTGTTTGCCTATTCAATGTGAATTTGTTTATGATATCCCATTCTTCCATGGTGGCAAGGCCTGGAAATGGTTGAAAAACTTGAGTCTACCATCTCCTCACTCTTCTTGCGTTTGTATGTCTGCATTAAGAATTTAAAAAGATGCTATAACATTTGGATATATAACACAAATGTCATGTAGTGGTAAAAATATATTAGGTGTCCTAACATAATTTTATAGAACATTTATTATTGTTAATATTTATTTACGAATAACATTTTGGACATGTTCATTAATTTTTTTTAAGAGATGTGTATAATTTACACATTTTCTTAAAATGATTTTTTTATCAAAACTTTCATAAATTGAAGTATAAACAAAACTGTGTAACTTTCGCATTTAGCACAATAACACACAACATAATACAGTTTATGTTTAAAAAAATTGTACAATTTTCATTTCGTATATGTAAACAAACTAGCCACCATTTTGAGTGGTGGTGATGCACTTAACATTTACAAACACACTATTTTACCATCTAAAATACCGGCTGCCTGACTTCGCCGTCAGGACATTTACAATCAGACGGCCTTTGGCAGAAGTTGACTGGTCAGTGGGTGTCAAACTACATGACGGACACAATCATAGGCTAAAGTGTGTGAAACCAACATACGATAACCAATGGCTGTGTCCCTCACTGTTGACGATCCCATATGTCGTATAGATGTAAGCGCCATTTCCAAAAAAGCTATTTTGCCTCCTAACACTGCAGCCAACAACTCCCCCCCAACTTTTTTCTGCTGTTTTCGACCACTGGGAACCATGATGCATGGAAAAGTATGTGACAGGGCCATAGCCTTCTCACCAGAAGTGCTGGACTTGCTGGCTACGGAGGTCCTGTCCCTGTACTGCTAGCTGTATGGCTCACCAGAGGAACATGTACTTGTCAAAACAGAACACTTTATTCTGGCTAACTTGTTTTTAACCACAGGCTAGAATTACCCTTTTAGTTCCTGAGTGAAGTGCAGTGATTGAAGTGAAGTTTCAGTTCTTTTTACACTAAATAGAAAAATTGTGGTATGTATTTTTAAACACATTATAGCATTATAATTAGACAACATCACAGCCTTAGTATGTGTTGTGTGTTTTACATCCTATATTTTGTTTGGTGTGTGTACAAATATATATATGTTTATTTATATAAATATATATATATATGTGTTTATTTATATAAATATATATATATATATATGTATGTATGTCCTTCTATCCTTTTTACATTTATACTGCCCCACATTAACCATTAAGGGGTATTGTGGGATATGTAGTTTTACAAACATTTTACATTATTGACAAAACAAAAAAGAAAGACAAGTGTGCCTAATCGTCATTGTTTTTCAAATTGTATTTGGTTTTCGATGTTTATCATCAAGGAGAAATGTCATGGAGTTTTCTTTTTCATTAATGTCTAGGTATAGTACCCTAAATATTGAAAACGGAAATTTCAAGGTCTGTTAGAGTCTGTGTTGGGTATAGGATTCTAATGCTTGTTATTTGCCAATATGAGGAAATAATTCATTGGTTTTTAGTCCAGATGTACATAAAGTTCTTAGTCATTATTAATGCCTCTCGGGTTCTTCGTCCGAAGTCTAATGATGAGTCATGATTCCATTTGGCGTAATTTCCTTATGCGATCTCCCCCTCTTTCCATTGGTGGCAGCATTTTAATTCCATAAAAGCTCATTGATCTCCAATCTCCCATTTGGCATATACTCAAGTGCTTGGCAGCTGCATAGGTCATATTTGCATTTTTTACTGCACGTATGTGCTCTAGGATCCTTTTTTTTTAATTGATCAATTGTGATTGGACTAACATCCTATTTATATTTTTGATTAGCCCTCCAGATGTAATGTCCTGGTTCATTTTCTTTATCTGTTGATTTTCATGATGTCTTACATTTTCACAGATGAGCATGTAAGCCAGTGTGTTTTTTGAAAGAAGATGTTTGATAGGCATATATTTTTGGAAGAAATAGACAGGAATGTGTACACATTGGTGAAAGAGCAACACATACCCCAAAACAATTTTTAAATGTCCTTTGTTATGTCCAGGTGGTAAATCAATGATTAACAAAAAAAGTATACAAATAGAAACTTTTGCAGATGAAATGTTCCATCACATATATGTTGGAGTATCCCATCTGGAAAAATGAAAAATCAGGCACAACTCATGACTCATTAGGAAATTGTAGCAATGCATCAAGGTTTAATCTGTTCCCTATCGTGGTTTGCATTGTACAGTTTGTTTTAAAAATTACATACGAGTCAGTGTTTACTGTGATGTTGAACCAAATTTTGCCTAAAGTGAAAGCCAGCATATTTTGTACACTTTTTCACAATGGTAAAACAAAATGTAATCAACTTCAGAAATTTTGGAGTACTCTGTACTAAAGTGGATTAGAAATATATCAAGCCCTATGTATTTACTTATGCAGTAGAAATCATGTGTAAATCCTCCAAAAAGTGTTTATTAATTTATTCCACAGCATAAGTATATACATAGGGCATGATACATTAATAAGCAACTTCAGTACTGAGTCCATATAATATTTTAAATATTTGAAATACACTTAAATTACTTGAAGTACGTTTTACCATTGTGAAATGCCCAAACAAAGGAAGCAGGGTTTCAGTTCCTACACATATTGGTACAACATTGCAGTAATTGTTGACCCAAATTGATTCATATTTTATTGTTTATGAATGAGATCAATTCAGCTTTTTTGGCTTGTACACACACTATACCAAGGTATTTTTACTTTATATCATTTTTTGTGACATACTTTCACTAATCTAAACAACAAATCAGAACCATTCAGAGCTGTTTAACAGTTCCTGGAGAGAATTTAAAATGGTTAGGAGACAAGATCCTAAATGATATCGGAGCAATAATGGAAATTTACAAAAATGTGACCAAAGGTTGTTTTTTTTAATGTTCCCTACATGCATGAGATAATAAACATGAAGCAAAGTCTTTAAGCTTTGAAGCAGGTGAAATCGGAAAACTCTGTAAAATGTTTTGAAAAACAAGTTCATGATTAGTTATATTTACACAGAAACAATAAAACTATTGTATATGTCTTTTCATCATCTTCAGGAGCAGGTAAAGGGGGCAGTGGCCACGAAGGCGAAGATGCCACTGTGTTTTGGGTGGTGAGACCATGGACACCAATAGACACAATGGCACGGAGGGTAAGGCGACTGCAATGGAGGCCTCAAGAAGTGGCCAATCCCCAGTGGTGGCAGACACTAAAGCACTTGCATCCTTGTCCGCAACCCGGAAACCCATCTCCACCCTCCCTCTTGTTCCACCCCAGTTAGCCAAACTTGCTCTCCAAAAGGGGTGTGATGTTCTTCACCACGGCACCCCCTACCCCAAGCTGAGTGCGGAGGCTATTGACCTCTTACGCAGCATCTCTGTAGGCCAGACTGTGATGATGAATGGCATCCAGGTCCTTAGTTGCCAAATGCAACAGATGGTTGCATTTCTGGATGCCATTCACAATTCGATGTCTGCCAAGCAGCGATCACTTGCTAAAATAACCTCCTTCTAACCTCAGCCTCCCATATAGTCCAACCTTGTGCCCCAACGCAGGCCCCTACCTCATCCCAAACCCAAGTACCAGTCCTATCCCAAGCACACTCACTTCTTTGCAGGAACCCACTTCAACAGACACAAGCAGCACACCCACACACACATAAACACAAGCACATAAGAAACAAAAAACAAACACCCCACCAATATACTAACACTACACCGACAGACACCACAACCACCATTACATTAATGAGCACAACTACCACCACACCCTCCAGAAGCACCACCACACCCACAAGCACCACCAGATCCACCAGCACACCGATAACCACTACCACACCCATAGCTACCAGCACACCACAACCACCAGCACACCCACAAATACCACCACACCCACAAGCACACTAACCACAGCAGATGTATCCAACTGCACACCTACAAGCAAAACAACATTAACTAAACACAAATATCCACACTCACCCGAATACAAAACATCTGAGAAACAACAGTCATTCAAACATACCCCAGATCCACATACAACTTCAAAATATACACCCACAGGCACTACAACCACACCAACCACATCAACTGCACACTCATCCAAACCAACACCCTCAAACACAAGCACACCTCCACGTAAAACAACACCCACCAAACACAAATGCAACATACTCACCTGAACAGCTTACACCTGCCAGGAAACAAACACCCAAACATACACAACAAACATCAGATCCACATGCAACTGCAACACCAACAAACACATGCGCATCACACACTGCATCTATCTCTACCTCCCTCTACCACAATCCTCTCCCAACCCTCTTACCTGTACTCCTCCTCCTGAAGTTATAACTTACCTGGCCATAACCACTGTCAAAACCAAACCCTACCCTCCCAAGAAAGATCCTTGAGGTACCGGCTCTGTGCCCACTAGATACCCCTTACTGAGGATGTTCCCTTTGGCAGTTTGTTTAGTAGGCAGGTTCGGGCAACACTCCAACATCATGTATTGGTGACAATCACAGGTTTTACTGTTTTATGTTTTACAATAAACTTTATTTGTATGAAAGAAGTATCTCACTTCTTAAGATTTTTTTTAGTTTCATCAAGTTTGTCCTGACATTATTTTTCATTTACAATTATTTGATTCTTAGAACTGTTAATGTCTACTCTGGAAAGTCCATACACTAGTAAAAAAAAGTATGTGATGGACATTTAAATTACAGTGCAAGCATTGATCATGAAGATGGACACTCACACCAACAAATGAATTTTTCATTTTTTTAGGTGTTAATTCAGATGTGTTTATTTGTACTTGATAAGTGATGAAAATAAGCATATACACATCGCACCATAAAATAATAATGACACAGATAGCATTTAATAAAATACAGGAAATGCACTAAACAAGGGGAAATCTTACATTCATAAATATATTAATTGATTAAAGTTTGGAAATAACATTGATTTTACAGTTATTTGAAAATAAATGTTTCACTTTGTCAAGTGCAATATCTACGTTATATTGCATTTCAATTATCCCAATAATATGTGCTGCATTTGTTTATGATTTTATAGTTTATGAAAATTAAGTTAACACACCTGTATGATCGTTTTTTGATTTTTTGATTCATTTCCATTTGTGTGAAGGCGTCCATTATCATAAAGGCAGCTTACACAAAATTTATAGATACAATAAAATTATGCAGGTGTATTTCTTGAACTAAATTAACTCTCCCCTGTGTGTGGCTCCATCCTGTATAGTGAAGCAATGATAGGCGTAGCACTGGTGTGATTCTCCTTGTTCTGTGTTTAGAGCTGAGCCCTTAGGTGTGGTGTGAGTGAGGCAGGGCACTGGTCCTCCCTGGCCATCCATTCAGAATTAAACTGTCATGGTAACTCACAGGCCTCAACATCTAAAACCATCTTCAGAGGCATTTTTCTATATGGAAAGTGTAAATAATGAGATATAAACATGTTTCTCTTTGCTACACCTCTGTTGGGATGTCATTGCATTCTGACGCTATCCCATGTTTACTACTCTTAGTAAATCTGGCATTGCACCAAAATCCATGGGTGGATGCTTGCGAATTCCTGCGCTCCACCATGGAACGCCTTCCCAAAGCAGAGTAAAGCAAGATGGCTATATGCGCTGCCTTGCGTTGCTCTGAATTTACTAAGCCCACAGAACCATGCAAGGTGTCTTTGTGTGGCTTAATGAATATCACTGCATCCTTTGCATTGCCGTTATCACCTTGTGTGACACAAAGGCAACACATAGTCTACATAAATCTGGCCCTAAATGTCAAAAGGAAAACATTGTTAGTGTATGGTAGTGCTCCACTAACACCAGTGAAAGTCAAATTGGGACCTATTCACTGTCAACAATAAACGTCAAACTTGTATAATTTAAATAACATGAACCCTTCCATATTTATATGGTACCTTGGTGGTGAATTAACATTAGTAAAATGTACAGGTTACTTATGCAATGTAGTTAACATTGCCAAGACCATTTGCCTTTTAAGAGTGTGCTGCAGGTCTTTAATATTATGTTAAATAATACAATTTAAAATAAATGTCAAAACTTTTTTACATCTCAAATTTCCTTGTGATAAATTCCTTCACAATTTAAAAAAAAAATTAAAAGCATTTTTTATATTGATTTTGCTTAGGTAAAAAAACAAAGAATTCACAGATATGTTTTTCAAGTACTTTACTTGGGTGGAGATGACCTTGCACCTATTATGTGTTGTTGTGTGGCATTATCCAGGAATCACTACGCCAAACGTCATCACGCATGACGCAAAGGGTGTGGATACCTGGAAGCAAGTTTTTAAGTGTCCCTTTCACTTTCATGTGCTGGGGTGTTGGTTGTATTGGTCCTGGAGAGCATGTTCTCAGAGGTATTTTGTCTTTGTAGCTCATATTGTTTTGTATTGTCTAATCATAGTGTTTGACTGTGTAGTTGCGGCATGGTTTACAGTTGGTGATTGTCATTGTTGTTTGTCTTAGTCTGTCTTTGTGCTGTTGTAATTAGGGGTTTGTTAGAGGTAGGTTCATTTGTTTTTTTATATATATTCATAAAGGGCCATAAAAACAACTTTGCGGTGAGGGGTTTTGGGGTCCTGGTTTGACTTGTTGTTCATTACCTGCCCAGGATGCTAACCACGGGTTGAAGAGTCGGTAAGTCTACACTTATGGAAAAAAGGATGATGCGGTGGAAGAGGGTACATTGCAATCTGGTTACACTCACAGCTATAGATTGTATGGTGGATCATGTGCAACATCGTTGGGCAATTATGGTATCTCGGGAGGAAGACCTGATGGACCATTTGGACATTAAAGTAGCCAGACCACCTGGTAAATGTTTAACAATTCTTTTCCTAAAATGTTTATGATTGTGTAGTATGTTAACAAACATGCATACCAATTTTTACAACTGCTTTCTCTAGCATCGAAAGTCATCACAGCTAATGTTTTACATATGTATGAGTTTAATTTTAAAAAAGCATTCCCAAGTTTCTATTGCATTTTTAAATTCAGTTAACTTAAAAAAATTAAGATAAGTTTATAGCGGATTTTTATATTGTATTATTACAAATATTATTACAAATAATTTATACTAGCATTTTTTCTGGGGTTTTTTAAATACCCAGCTGGATCACATCCATTTTCAGAGAATGAAATCGCTGCTATCAATTATCGGGATGTTACTGGTAAGTCTTCAGCATAAACCTATTTTATTACATCAGGAATTAAAAATTATTTTATGCTATAAATTGTGTAGATGGATTATAGTGTCAATCACACATCTATTCCAAACATTAATTCAATAATCTAGATGATAACTACACAATTGCTTCACTCAACACTCTTAGCTTCCCCCTTCCACGACAATCAGTCGGGTCACATATCTATGGTCCAGGTTTAATCAAAATTAATGCAAGGCTGGCCAGTTGAAAAACTGACTGTGTTGACTTGCGTTGATGTGACAGTGTCAAAATGTGATTTTGCTAACAGTATATGGTGCTTTTTATTTACACAAGGCACTGCTGCAGTTGTGGCTGGGTCACACCAATGCAAGCAGCTTTGAACCATATTGCAAGGGTAGTCTGCGTTAGAGGCAAGATTTTTTTGTACTGGAAAGGATACCTTCACACATATAAATAATCTTGGTAGACTATTTAATATTTCTATATGTGCCGCAGAATGCATCACTCTTAAAAAAAAGTAGTTACTAATAGAAAAAATATTTATTTCCTCATTACGCCCCACTGGAGAAGGGGTACCAATTTGATGCATTCCAAAGTTTACTAGCTTTAGTAAAACTCGGAGCACAGCAAAAAGCGTGGGTGGATGCATGGAAATGCTGATGCTCTACCCATGGAAGGTCAACTGTAGGAAGGTGGAGTACTATTTAGTGATGCTGGTTAGGGTTCACTATGCAATACTCTCTCAAAAGCCCAAAATGTGGTCCTTTGATTCACAATAACAAATCCTTGGGTCAGTCCTGGTAGAGTGGCAAAGAGCAATCAGGCTTTACTAGAGGAGCATGTGTAAAGTATTTCAAAGTACCAACATAAACAATCAGTAATTGACACGACTCAAAAGAAATCCAACACCAATTTATAAAAATAAAACTGATTTTCTTTAAATAAATTTAGACACAAAAAGGAAGCTAATTGGATAACTATGCCCAGAGTTATAGATTTTAGAAGAACAATTAAATCAGTGCAAAACATACTGCAAAACCTTAGAATTGCAGTCAATGGAAAAAAGCATTGGTGACAATCGGTCACTTGCAGGTCAAGTTGTGTGAAATCCACTGAGGGTTAAGGTGATGCGGGTCCCAGGACCAAGACACAACAGTCAGGCTCCAGAACCCGGAGTGCAGAGTTGTCCTAGCTGTCCTTGGAGCTGAGGCAGGATCAAGGGGGAGCTGGTTTTACTGATAAAACGGTGCTGGACAGGAAATGTTTGCAAAAAAGTCAACAACTATGCCACTGCTTGCGTTGGATTAAGGTGTAGTGGTGTTTCCTCTAGTTGCAGCCTTTAGTAAAGTTGGTGGTTGCCCGACTGGCCAACAACATGCCTTGGCAGTGTTAGGCACAGCAGAAAGTTGTTTTGATGTATGGAGGTGTGTGGGAAAATGGTAGCCACTTGAAACTTCCTGGTGGTCAAGCCTATGCTTCTCACAATGCACTGGACCATCTACCTTTGGAGGGCAGAATGGCCAGTGATACTTTGTTTCTGGTACATTGTTTTTACCTGCAGACTGCAGGAAACTAGAGCCACTAATCCAAGGGAGTCTGGAGCTGCCTGTGGCTCCCAGAGGATTTCCTCTGTCTGGAGGAACTGTCCTTTGGTCCTAGATGAGTCGCAGTCCTGCAGTTCCAGGAAAGTTGCTACAGATGCAGAGTATCATGCCTTTGGCTTGTGGCGATTCTGTGGCCTTTGATGCAAGTCAGGTTAAAACTAAGGTTCTGGTTTCAGGGCTAGTCCTTAAATGCTAGATTTATGGGCATTGGGGGTGTGGGTGCCGGTGGCCAATGAGCTAGTAGCCCCAGCTGCTAATCTGCCCTTCAGGTAAGCACATCCAAGGGGGTGTGCCACCTTTCTACGAAGAACGCTATATTCGACCACTTTTAAAAATGGTAGAACACTTCCTTAGTTGTACAGACCAGGTAGCCCACCCTAGAGGGATGGCTAGCATTCTGGGGGTTATGCTTTGCGCTCAAATAACGGTTGAATGGCAGTCTATGTCATCTGATAAATTGTTTTTATTCTTTTTAAATGGAGAGTGGTGTTTACTTTTATGTCTGTGACTGTAAAGTTTGTGACTGTTGTCAAACAAACTATCTTTAAAGGAACTGCTGCACAAATATTTCAAATTATATCAGCATTTGAAGAAGTGTAGCACATTATTTTGCAGTTCTGAGGTGTATTGAAAACAATGATTTTCATAAGAATAAAATAAATCAAGACACCTTACTTGGTGATGTGCAAATTGTAAATATTTTCTGAAGCCAATTTCCACTCCCTATTGTTTGAATGGAATATAATTTTATCAGTAAAACTGTATATCAGGGGGATTTTTTTGCCAATTTCAATGGAAATGTGCTGTAAGTAAATGACAGAGTGCACCCACAGCATGTTTGCAACAGTGATTTTCAAAATGCTCCACTGCATTCATACCACACCCTCACGACCTCTGCCGGAATGGGCACTGCTCATTTCCTATGCTTGTTAGTAGTGTGATTTTTGGATTTTTTCACAATCCTATGACTTTAGTGATGTAACATTAAGGGCAGCACTGACATGCCGATAATTGTTCCAGCGCCACTGGCCCTAGTGCATTTTTTTTTGTTAACATTTTCATGCTTTTTGGCTTGGGTGCCTATGTGTGATATTTCTGTGCTTCCTGACCTGGGTGCTATGTGTGACATTTCCATGCTCTGTGGCCTGAGGGCTTATGTGTGACTTTTCCACGGTCTACAGTCTGGGTGCTTATGTGTGACATTTACACGTCTTATAAGTATATATAGTAGTAGGGGTCATGCCCAAATTACCCTTATATACCTGAGCATAAACATCAACGATGTAGAATCAAAAAATAATGGTAGAGAGGGATCAATCAAAAGTATTTATTTTCAACCAGAGTACAGTTAATTACTCTGCTGTTCTCATATTCTAATTATAAACAAATACATTTCTGCTAATCTAGCTTGTGTACATTACAAGTGACGGGAAAAGAACACAGTATAGTCACAACAAACTAATACATATACAATTTACATATATACACAATTTACACTTCATTACAGAAACAAAATCACACTCATATATATAATACACTACATATATACACTATATGCAACATATACAACATATATATTCAACGTATACACATATCAAAAAACCAATAAATTAATAATTGGTTCCCCTACTGCGAACATAACAAACAGCGTGTATACTCTAGAATCAGAGCAATACACTACAAGGTAGTCCCTATAGCGCCTGAGGAGTAACACCTCCAAAACTATACAAGGGGCGCTTTACTTTCTTAACACAACTCTACTTGATGGGACTCCTTTAGGAATGTCGACGCTGGCGCGGTTGCGTTTCAGCCAGAAATTCCTTATGGCATCATCTGTACAGGGGATTCAATATTTCTGAACAGGTTAATAGTTCTCTTAAACAAGACACGGCTGGCAGAGACCAAACCCACTACCGCCCTGCCAAAGAATGGCCCTTCGACCCTTCAGAGGCTGTATCCCACTCTCGAAGAAGAAAAAATAGTGTCACCAGTCCACTTAATTTCTCAAACGGTGCAATCAAACAGGCACTTAATACCTGCACATTCGCGGTCCCGTCACTCACAAAAAGAACTGCCAAATGATTTCCAACAGCAAGTATCCAAACGTCTTATGGCATAGGTGCTTATGTGTGACTTTCCAATGCTTTTTGGCCTGGATGCTTATGTCAGTTAGTCATTCCCGATTTACTCTGCTTTAAATGGTAAACTGTTAAATATGTCTTGAAAAATGTGTTGTGAAATGCACTGTTTTATTCTTCCTTTTTACAAATTTTTCATGGGGAAAGAATCCCCCTAAACTCCTCTACCAGTTTTCAGGCTTTCTGCGCTTGCTAGCTACTCACCATATGGGGTCTGCTCTGGCAAAAGTTGCCTGGGCTGCTTTGGGTTCCCAGTCCAGCCCTGAGTGTTGATAATTAATAATGGCTGTGAATCGCAGTGGGTAACTTACTCTGCACAATGCCACCCCACGTTACTTTTGTAGTAATACTAGAAGCCAAGGCTTAATGGTCAGCTAAATTTTAAAACCCTTGTGTGTCTTTCGAGTGAGCGCTGCAGGGCATGGGTATGTATTGGAAAAGGCCTGAATTTGGGTAGGCGAAGAGGGATCCATTAGGGTTGTACTTGTAATTAGAGTCAGGGTAATAGATATGCAGGTACAGAAATGTCTTTGGTGCAAATAAATATTATGCTTGTTCAGAACTGTGCCTGTTAGATGAATTGACATCACACTTGACTAGTGTGTTTTCTTTTACTTTGCTTATCTAAAATGTCACACACTGGAAAGAAAAAGATTTCATGCCACTTCACAAAATGTAAGCCCAACAAAGATGAGCCTGCTAGCAAACTTGCTAGAAAAGACGATGTACCTACAATTGATGACGAGAACAAGGAAGACGATGAAGTGGAAGAGACAGCACCAGATGAGAGTGACTCCACTACTAATAGAAGCGTTAAGACCCCTATAGAAGAAAAGACACAAGATAGTCCTCTTAGAAATTAGCAGAATCATGCTGTGAAGCTTGACGCAGAGACAGAGGAAACACGAAGCACTAGCAAACAGTTTGACACATTATCACTTAAACCACATTCAGCCACATTTTTTTAGGAAAGGCATTCTTCCTAAAAATTGGAAACATGACCAAAACTGTGTTTCAAATGCAAGCATCCTTGGTTAATTGATAAAGGTTCTAACCTGGGCTGTTCTGTGTCGCCAGGTCTGTGACCATGGTGCTGAGAAATCCAGAAGAATTAAATTGTTCAAAGAATGAACTGAGTCTACTGTGAAGGCATATGGCACCAATATAGACCACAGCTGAAATAATTGAGGAAAAATATGCAGAATATGCATAAACCAAGGCTCATGTTGCTACTTTAAAAATCATAGAAAACGGTAAAAAGATCCTTTATTGCAGGTAACTGCAAAAGCTCAATCTGTACAAATTTTAGTAACAGACAGAATATTCTGTGTAGCTCATAAGGAAACAAAGCAGAACAGGCCAGCATTTGGTTTTGAAATAGAGATAGACTGCCACCAGGTGAATGGACTGAATATGGCACATTTTGCACTCCAAAGTGGCTTGCTGAAACATACAATACCACATATCCTTAGAAATGAAGAGGAAGATATTTGCCAAAATAAAATAACTTTCCCCAAAAGTATGTATTTTACTAGATTAAGCCACCACTTTAAAGAGGAAAAGTTCTTTAATGGTGTACATGTGAATGGAGCTACCTGGAATGGACTTCCCATGTAATATTTGGTTCATCTCATTGAGCTGAGTGATTAGTCAGCTGATGGCATAGTAATCAGTTTACTATCTGCACTAAAACAGATTCAGTTAACATAAGTGAGGACTTCCTCTCCAAATGCCTGGCTTCATTTGTCTGTGATGGGGCTTCAATGATGTTTGGCCACCACAGCGTTGTTGTAAAGAGGTTGCAAGAAAAATCTCTCCCACTATTGTAGCCTGGCACTGCTCAGCACATCACCTGGAACTTGCAGCTTATGTCATGAAAGATATTGGCTCTACAAATCATTTCAAAAACTTACTTGATAAGCTTTATTCTCTATTTGCCACATCTGTTAAAAAACATTTGGAGAATAGGTGTTAGATACTCGCTAGGTTGCTTCAGTACAGTGAAGGCTATTTGGAATGCTTATCCTGCTCTCTACAAGCACTTTACTAGTGCAGCTGATGATAGTTTCCGTAACATTTCAACATGAAATATGTACCAGGCCTAGAAAGTGGTTGTCATCTATCCAGTTTATTGCTAATTTTGGCCTCATGTATGATGCTCTTCAGGAGTTATCAGAGTTATCACTTGAGTTACAGAAATGTGGCTCTACAATCAATGACACTCATCGATCTATTTGTGGGGGAACAACAATGTTTGAGGTAATGGTAGACATGCAAGGGGACCATTTTTCACAGTGTGAAAATGCCACAGAAGAAATATATTCCAAGGTGTGATGCTGCACAAAGGACAGACCACTGACAAAATAATTGGACAATGTTTTCGCAGCCTTGCAGAAACTTTAAGACATACTTTGTTGTCTATAGTAGGTGCTAATTCAACTGGCAAAACGGCTCGGTTTGATATACTGATTAGTGAAGTGATGTTTTATACTGGCCTAATGAACTACCTGCTCCTTATGGTGAAAGTGATATTGAGTCTCCGTGTAAAAGATTCAATATTGCCAGTCAATAAACCATACATGCTTACAGAGAGCATACAGAATCTGGAGGGAAATAAAGTAAAAGGCAGTTCAAGAAGCTTTAGATAGCTTTACACACTATTGCTATCAGCACTGCAGAATGTGAGCAGGCTTTTCGCAAATGTATCTTATATGCATATCTACAACAGCAGCATTGCTGGCTGAAACACCATATTCTTTCATGTTTTTAAATGTTGTTGGACCACCGTTTAAGAGATTCAATCCCATCCCCTATGTTCAGTCATGGCTTGCAAAAGGACGAAGAGTGGCTGATGACACTAAGAGTAAAGCGAGGAAAGAGGAAGAATTGGAATGCACAAGCAATTTAGACAGTTTGTGGGCTTTTCTGGAAAAATAGATGCTAGCTCAGTCCAAATGACAAAACATGTGCCATTGCAATGTTTGCAATAAGTTAGAAAGTTAGGCTTTACTGTGTTTGGATATTTAATAATTGTTCTAGTTTATATATGTAATTTATTTTGCATTTATAACACTTTATTGACAGTATAAATATATTTAGGGGCAGATTTACAAGCCCCCGGCGCCACTTTTGCGTCACTTTTAACATGGGAAAAGTGACGCAAAAGTGGCGCAAGAGGCTTGTAAATCTGCCCCTTAATATTTTGTAATATTTGTATGTCTTCCTTGGTTGGATGTTATATTTATTGTTCTATTTTACATATTCTATTTATTTTGTATTTATAAGACTTAATTCGCTTTTTTTTCTTTATTCTAGAAAATATATTTATGTGTATTTGTGTTTATATTTTATTTTTAGTTATTTTCTGTTTATATATTTATATTTTGTATAACACTTTGGTCATTTTACACTAGCAGGTATGACTTGGGATACAGTCAAATTCAAACTACCCAGCCACTACCTTTTTTTGGCTTAGGTTCTTCTAGCACTTTTTTGGGAGATTACATTATTCTATGCTTTATGTTAAGATACAAATCTTTAGTTAATTTTTTTTAGCATATGCCTCTTTTGTAATATCTGTCTTATAGAGGCGGGGGAGGCGGGGTTGCCATCATCGCCAAAGATAATCTCCCTATTAGGACCACCTCTATACCATCTACCACCTGTGAAGCATTTATGTTCAGTATTCAACTCACTCCCCTTTTCAACCTCAAAGGCGTACTGATATATCGCCCGCCAGGAGCACGCGCCCCCTTTTTATCTTCCTTGGGGTCGATATTGGAATCCATAGCACTTGATGATCACTGCATGGTGCTAGGGGATTTCAATTTCCACCTTGAAAAGGCCAGCGACGTTGATACAGCTTGTCTTTTATCAGACATGGAAACGTTAGGGTTGCATCAACTTATATCTGCCCCCACCCACGAGGCCGGTCATACCCTTGACGGCATATTTACCAATCTGGAGACATTACACATCCTAGCTCTCCTTCCTATGCCATGGACCGACCATCATGTCATATCAAGCAAGTTAGCCATTCCCGATATCCCCAAGACGCGAGTGGTTAACCATGCCCCCAAACAGGTGAGGGCTTGGAAAGACCTACACCCGGAGACACTTAATACTCTCCTGGTAAGAATATCGCCTCTGTTGTCCGACGATCCTAGTGTCGCCACAGATCAGTTTCATAACTGGCTCAGTCAGGCCACACAGGAGCTAGTGCCACTAAAATCTGTTTCCCAGAATCGAGCCTCTCCCAGTGCTCCTTGGTTCTCTGATGAACTCAAAAAGCAGAAACAAACTAATAAACAAAGAGAAAGACATTGGCGAAAGCACTATGACCCCGAGAGTAAAGTGCTATATAAAGAGTCACTCACTCGGTACAAACAAATGATTGCGGAGGCAAAAAAAACTTACTATGCTGAACAAATAGACAAGGCAAAAAACTCATGTAAGGAGCTATTTGATATAACTAAGCTTTGTCAGGTAGTATGCAGGATCTCACACCCCCTCCTTCACAACATCTTTGTGATGCTCTACCCAATTTTTTCTTCAAGAAAGTCAATGATATCTTCCAGGCATTCTCCCTAAATACCAACATCGATCCTCATTCCCCTCCTTCTACACCGCGTGACAATACACTTACACGCTTTGCTGACCTCACTATGGACCAGACGCAGAGCCTCACTTCAAGGATTAAATCAGGGTCAGCACTGGATCCTTGCCCGCTGAAAGTGCTTACACCAGTTATGGACACGCTGATTCCGGTCATTACACAGGTTTGTAATGCTGTGTTTAGATCGGGCATTTTCCCTGCCTCACTGAAACACACGTTGGTTAAACCCCTACTAAAAAAATTCAATCTTAACAAAGATGAACTAAAAAACTATCGGCCGATAGCTAGTCTCCCCTTCCTGGCCAAGGTCATAGAAAAAGGTATGAACCAACAATTGTCGGAGTTTGTTGAGCGGCACCAGTTGCTCGACAATACTCAGTTCGGTTTTCGCAAATGTCATGGCACGGAAACCGCCCTCCTAAAAGCGGCAGATGATATCCGAGCCATACGAGATCAGGGGGGGACAGCAGTCTTGGTCCTGCTGGATCTATCTGCAGCCTTCGACACGGTCGACCACAAGATCTTGGCCGACCGTGTCGAACGATTAGGGGTCCAGGAAACAGCGCTGGACCTACTTGTATCATTTCTGGCTAACAGAACTCAGGCGGTATCCCTTGGACCATACCAATCTCCTAAGGTGTCCTTGCCGTGTGGGGTCCCCCAAGGCTCGTCCCTAAGTCCGACGCTCTTCAACATATACGTGTCGGACCTTGCTAGTGTCATCAAAGCATTTGGGATGAGCCTGACCTCCTACGCCGACGACACCCAACTGGTACTGGCCATTAAAGGGGATGGGGATGAAGTGGCCAAGTTATTCACCAGGGGAATGGTGGCCATAGGTGACTGGATGGCCACGAATTGTCTCAAACTTAATTCAGATAAAACTGAAGTGGTCATCTTCGGTCACCTTTCTCCGGCCTGGTCACCAGAATGGTGGCCAACATCGTTTGGAACTCCTCCCAGCCCAGCTCTTAAAGTCAGAAATCTGGGTATCACCTTTGATGCAGGTCTAAATTTCATGGCACACGCTAACAAGACTGCGGCGACTGCTCATATGAAACTCAGAATGATCAGGAAATTACTACCATACCTACCGGACACGGCTGGGAGAACTCTGGTCAGCTCACTAGTCCTGTCCGCACTGGACTATTGTAATGCTCTATTCCTAAATGCACAATCCCGGGTGACTAACAAGATGCAGTCCATTCAAAATGCTGCCGCCCGGATGCTGGCGGGACTTCCCAAGTTTGCATCGGTCTCAAACACCATCAGGGAACTTCACTGGCTTCCGATACGTAGCCGTATCAAATTTAAATCATTGTGTATTCTTTACAAGGCACTCAATAACCAAGGCCCCCACTTCCTTAAACATAATCTTCATCACTATACCCCAACCCGTTCCCTTCGCTCCTCTCACCACAATCACATAGTAGTGCCTCGTACTAGAACAGTCACTTGGGGTGACAGGCGCTTTCTGGTTGCCGCCCCCAAACTCTGGAACACCCTTCCTCTACACATTAGGACCAGCCCTTCCCTGTTCATATTTCGCAAACAACTCAAGACTTGGTTATTTGACCAATAGCTCCACTTTTTGTTAGGTCTTCTAAAATACTGATCCATCCCTTACGCCAGCGCCGAGACGCCTACGGGTATTCGCCGCGCTCAATAAATAAATAAATAAATAAATAAATAAATGCACATAAATTGCCCCCGGAGAGAGTGAGTTATAGTAACAAGCCCAATTAATCATATTTTTTTCTTGTTTCTCTAAAATGTATCACTTTTATGGAATACCCACATATTTATGAACCAAACCCCTTTGGCCACTGGAAGTGACACGTGGCTCATTTAAGTGTATTACAGGATTTTATAAAAATGTTCTGCTTTGAATTTTTTCAGAACATATGAGTTTATTTGGTCACATGAGATATGTTAAAAGTTGTATCTTTAAACACATGACACACAATTAGACTCTGCTAAAAATTACAACAGTAAGTACCTTTGCACCGGACGATCCACCCCGGACCCCGACCACATTTTAGTGACTCCATCACCAATTTCGTCAGCATACACGCCCTCACCTCCACGGACTACATCCTCCTCGGGCACCCGAACTGCCACCTCGAGAACAACAACGACACCAACTCCCCCACCCTGATCGACAACCTAGCCAACTTCGGACTCAGACATTTCGTTACAATACCCACACACTCTGCCAGTCACACGCTTGACCCCATCTTCTCCGCAAGCCCCCACGTCTCCTTCAACCACACCACTGAACTCCACTGTACTGACCATCGCTGCATCCACTTCACCTTCAAGAAACCCACCACACACCACCGCACCCAACAGATGCCTTGCCGCTGCTGAAGCAAAGTCACCGAAGACTAGCTAACCACCACCCTCGCCCAGAGCCCACCCACCGACCCCAACACCGCCGCCCGCAACCTCAGACAGTGGATCAACGACTGCGCCAACACCCTCGCCCCATCAAGAAACCCTCCAACAGTCACACCAACAACAGACCCATCTGGTTCACTGAAGACCGCTGGGCCTCCAAGAAAACCTGCTGAAAGCTGGAGAAGATCTGGCTCTGTGAACGAACACCGGACAGCCATGCAGCCCACAAGAACCCCACCCGCAGACACCATCACCTCATTAGATCCGCCAAAAGGGCCAAATTCAAAGACCCCCTAGACAACAACGCGCACAACAGTAAAGAGCTCTTCAACATCGTGAAGGAACTCTTCAATGCCAGCTCAATGACGTCCCACCATCGCAAGACCTGTGCGACTCGCTGGCCACCTTCTTCCACTGCAAGATCGCAGACATCCACGACAGCTTCAACGCCACGACCGCCCCAACCACCACTGAGACCACCGCCCCCACGACCACCATCCGCACCAACCTACTGCTCTCCTGGACCAACATCAACGACGACGACGACACCATCAAGATCATGAACACCATCCACTCAGGATCTCTGTCAGATGACTATGACCACACCACATCTTTAACAAAGCCAGCACATCCATCACACCTCATCTCCAGAAAGTCATTAACACCTCCTTCCAGATAGCAACCTTACCGGAGAGATGGAAGCACGACGAGATCAACGCCTTACTCAAGAAACCCAAGGCAGACCCCAAGGACCTCAAGAACTTCCGGCCCATCTCCCTGCTCCCGTTCCCGGTAAAGGTCATCGAGAAGACCGCCAACGAACAACTGACCCGCTACCTCGAGGAGAACAACATCCTGGAACATTCCCAGTCTGGGTTCCGCAGCAACCACACACCGAGACTGCCCTCATCGCCACCGACAACATCAAGTCCCTGCTGGACAATGGAGAAACGGCGGCCCTCATCCTCCTGGACCTGTCAGCCACTTTCGACACGGTCTGCCACCACACAGTACGAACACGCCTCCACAACGCTGGGATCCAAGAGAAGACCCTGGACTGGACCACCTCCTTCATCTCTCTGGCAGAACACAGAGCATCCGCCTTCCCCCCTTCCGCTCCGAAGCCATTGAGATCATCTGTGGCCTACCCCAGGGCTCATCCCTCAGCCCAACTCTGTTTAACATCTATATGGCACCGCTCGCCCACGTCGCCCGTCTGCACGACCTGAACATCATCTCCTACGCCGATGACACCCAGCTGATCCTCTCCCTCACCAAGGACCCCCACACCGCCAAAACCAACCTTCACAAAGGAATGAAGGCCGTCGCTGGATGGATGAGGAACAGTCGACTGAAGCTGAACTCGGACAAGACAAAGGTTCTCATCCTTGGATCCACCCCTTTTTGGCCTGGGACGACTCCTGTTGGCCGACCGCACTGGGAACCGCTCCAACACCCACAGACCACCCACGCAACCGGGGTCATCCTCAACTCCACCCTCTCCATGACTAAACATGTCAACACCGTCTCCTCCTCCTGCTTCAACACCCTCCGCATGCTCCACAGGATCTACAAGTGGATCCCCACTGAAACGAAAAGAATGGTCACCCAGGCCCTCGTAAGCAGCAGGTTGGACTACAGAAACGCCCTCTACGCAGGAGCCTCGGCCAAACTCCTGAGGCGGCTCCAACGCACCCGGAACGCCTCTGCACGCCTGATCCTCGACATCCCTCACCGCAGCCACATCACACCCCACCTGAGAGACCTACACTGGCTCCCGGTCAACAAAAGGATAACCTCAAGCTTCTCACCCATGTACAGAAGGCACTCCCCAATACTGGACCAATGTACCTCAACAGACGACTCAGCTTCTACACCCCCACCCGCCAGCTACGCTCCACCAACCTCGCCCTTGCCGCAGTCCCCCGTTTCCGAAGAGCGACCTCCGGCGGCAGATCGTTCTCCCACCTCGCCGCCAAGACCTGGAACACCCTCCCCATCCACCTACGGCAGACCCAAGACCTGCTGACCTTCCGAAAACTCCTCACGACCTGGCTTTTCGAGCAGTAGCAGCATTCCCCAGCCCAGCGGCTTGAGACCCTCATGGGTGAGTAGTGCGCTTTACAAACGATATGATTGATTGATTGATTGATTGATTGACCTTTGCACATGCCCCAGTATTGTCCTCAATATGGCCTCCAGAATAGTTTGCAGAAAAGAAGAAAATGCCTACTGTGAAATACTTGCCAAGTGAGCAGAGCAGAAGTTGACTGAAAATATCTCCAAGCTTACACTTGCAATTCTGCCAACAATTTTCTTGTATGGGGTTCTGAAAGCTGACCACAGGCTTGTGCGTGTGGTTTTGCTTTCGCCTGCTGCCATTGGCTTTAGCTTCTTTTTTTTTTAAATAAGGCACGCATTTGGACAAAGGCGGGTGCATGTCCCGCATTTGCTCCGCCCAGTCCCATCGGTGTCTATTACACGCATCAGTGCGGCACAGACGACAGGCTCCCTCGCCCCCGCTCCTCTGTGGTGCGCGCACACCACTGGTTTCGATTCCAGCTCCCCTGTGGTTCGCGCGCACCACTGGGTTCGATTCATTGCAATTTTGTCAGCTCGGGGAACGAAAGCAGGTTAGGACAACTTGTTTTATTTACACGCATTTGAAGAACATGAAACAGAGTGCGAGCGGAGCACACAGATGTAAACCAAAAACCACACAGAATGTCCAATCACGCTATATGATATACGTAACATCGTACCTACAACAAGTCAGCACTATTGGTTTGTCAATGGTTGATGTTGCATCAGCTGAAAAAGCAGTAACTATGGCTTTGACTAGACTACATTGCTCTGCGATCTGACGCAGGGGGTGGGGGGGCAAGCACGTCACACACTCACTGCGTGCAGTTCCTGTGGTAGAGGGGTCGAGATGCGGGTTACCAAGCGTCTCTGCAGTCAGGATGGGACTGCATGACCCCTGCCGTAAATAACTCCCAGAAGAGAGCCTTGACAGCACCCAACCCGAACCCAGATACCGCTCTGGGCTATTAAACTACCAGCAGGCTGCAAAGATCACGTGGGCCTGAGACGCAGGAATTGCGGTCGGTGCCGGCGGCGCCTTAATCCTCAAAGCTACCGGAATGTATAAGAAACCATGGGGCAGATGCATCAAGGCTTTTGCGACTCGCAAAAGGCATTTTAGCATTCTTTGTTATGTAACAAAAAATCGCAAAATAAGGAATCGCAAAAATTTGCGATTCCTTATTTTGCTTAAGTATTGAAGGAATCGCAAATTTTGCGATTCCTTAAATGAGATGTATATAACTATTTGAGATTGCGAATTTGGGTTAAGAAATCGCAAATTACCACCAACTTGTAGTTGGTGGTAATTTGCGATTTCTTTTAAAAATGTCCTATTTGGCATTTGTGAGGGTGGCATGTGATGCACATACATGACCATAGGGCATGTATGTGCGCCACATGCACACACATGTAAATTTCAGGGGTGCAGCAGGGTGTCTTTGAGACACCCCTGCACCCATGAAATAATTCTCAAATTGCGAATTCGCTATTTTAGAATTATTTCTCAATCATTCCTATGGGCCTCCTGGCCCATAGGAATGCATGGGAATTATTCCTTAATTGCGAATTCTCAAATAAGGAAAAATAAGGAATCGCTAAAAAATAGCGATTTTGTACATACATTCCATTTTGCGATTTCTAAATAGCAATTCCTTAAAAATCGCTATTTAGAATTCGCAAAATCGAATCTTGATACATCTGCCCCCATGTGTCGACGCAATGGGCCCGGCCGCCACACCGTCCAACATGTGGTCAAATTCCTCCCACACTGCTTCCACACCCGAGTGACCCGCAGCATCTTCCCACCGCAAGACAGGGTAGCCAGGTCAGCTGCTCCGCCACGGCGAGGGAACCACACGTGCCCACGCCCTCCACCCATGCTCTCCACCCGCTCACCGAGGGCCTCGGCCCTCGAACCGGCAATCCTGTAGGTAAGGGTGGTGCACAGTCTCGCAAAAAAACTTTCCATAGGCTCCACCAGCGACCATATTGGAACAGATGCTGCATTTGCCTGCTTGAAACCCAGGCAAGCTCCGGACCCATTACGCCAGAGAGGGGCATGCCAGCGCCCTAAGGCACACGCTGAGGTTCCGTGACGATTCGAACCCGTGTTTTCAACATTGTCGTAAACTCACAATTTTGGTACCAGTGAACCGCAAATGATCCATTTAGCATATCCTGGTGTTTTCGCTATGCTACGAGCAAGAGCACTCCTGTTATAATCACATTTCTGATTCACCCATGGCATCCATTTTAGATTATGGCAGCCATTTTGTATTCTTGCCCTCACATAGTCAATGGACACACAGTGACCTCTGATCAATTCATTTCACTTAAGAACACGTAGGCTTTAGCCGGCGATTCACCTTGCTAGTGACACGTGCACCTTAGGACAGAAACGCTGTGGCCACATGACTCGCCAAAAGCTGCCTCCCCGGCCTGAGGCCAGTCCTGCTTTACTGGTTCTCGTGTTCGTTGGCCTGATCATGATTAGGCGGCCGAAGCTGGTAGCCTTGCCCATTTACGACCCACAAACATCTCTTATCCTGTTTTTCTATCTTCTGCACCTGGCTCTGCTCCTTTCCTTCTGGGCCTTTATTAGGGGGAGGTAACGAAATTTACGATGAGGCGGTCCGGCTCTTGAATGAAAAGTTGACATGGGATTATGATGGAACAGTGGGAACCCCTCGTTCGTAATGTTTTGACATCAGATATTGTTGACGATTCCTGTGTAATGATAAATATTTATTATTTAGGACATGAAGGTTTAGAAACGTACTAGCATGTGAAGAATGTTGCCCCAAGCTAAATAATTTGTATTTAAGGAGCAACCCACTTTGTACAAATCGAACAGGCTCCTAGAATCTGCCCGTGTGTAGTTTCTGTGACTTCTGTGTCCCTGCAGTAATAAACCTTTGGTCTTTGACGCCACCATCGAGAAGCCTGTGTTTCTGTTTATTTGTGCACCGAGACAGGTAGAACTCAGGGGTCTTCGGGTGTTTTCCCTGACACCTCTGGACAGTACCAGAAAGTCCAGAACTCCAATTGGCGCCCAACGTTGGGCGACGTCATTCGGTACCGGTCCAAAAGCCTGAAGAGTTCGAGAAGCTTCGTGTGAAGATTCCAGAGGGAGGCGCCCCACTTCATCGATCCCGGCATATCGCAAAAGTGGCCCGACGTTCTCTTCCACAAGGGTTCCCGTTCGGACGGCTGCAGTGGTCCGCTGCCTTGACTGTCGCCCTGTCTTGGACCCGAGGTGCAGACCTTAGTACGGCGAGACGAGACGGGTTTCTCCTTGGTGACGTCTTCAGTGCCTCAGTTAAGTATTAAGTGGTTGCTTGCTTGTTGTTCGGTTACTCCGTAAGGGTTTGCTCCTGTTTGGATAATCCTTTTAGTTCCTTGGTTTGGTTTGGTTTCGTAAGATTATCACTGGTTGTTCTAGTTACGATAATCTTTTGGTTTAGTTTGGGTATCGATACATTTGTTCACTTTGGTAGGCCTAAGTTCTTGGTTCGAGTGCGCACCTTTGTTTGTTTTTGTTCTGTGTTCCGGTTTATAAAATGGTAAGTCGGAAAAATTGTATGTTGTCATGTTTTGGTTGCAACAGGGATTCCCGGTTGGAGGACTCATGTCTGGTTCCTCCGATTGGAACTCCTCTTTATGATCTGTACTGTAAGCACGGTGTGGGTCCTATATCTTATAATGAGGTATGGATCCGATACACAGAGAAAGATGGTGTCCTTAGTTGGCCACTGCATGGTAGTTTTGAACCCGAAATTCTTGATAATTTAGAAATGAAATTGTTTAAGAAGAAAGCCCGGCCGGCAATGTTTGATTCTTTCCGTTATTGGCGAAAAGAATCCAAACAGATAGAAACTAAAAAATTAAAGAAAGAGCAAAAAGAGCAAGAGTTGACTTTAGAACAGTCTGCCAAGCAGCTGCAACTCAATGAATCTGAGAAAGCGATAGAGGTGGCCAATAGAGAGCGTAATTTAGCGATGGACAAATGCTATCCTGCCTTGCCATCGAGTACAGCTAAGATAGTAGAGGACCCTGAAAAGGATCCCCTGTTGTCCTACCTGTTGAGGTCACCCCCACCGTATGCACAAGGTGCTACAGCTCCACCCTTGCCGAATGTTCAATTACCGGTTGCTGGACAGCCTGGTATACCTGCTCCTGCTCCCCTGAATCAAGCTCCTGTACTTCCTGTGGTCAATATTAATATTCCTCCGGCACCCCCTCTTCCAGGATTGCCAGCTCCTCTGCCTATGCCTGTACCACTAATACCTGTTGTTTCACAAGCTACTTTGCCTGCTACCCCTACTATTGCTGTTTCCTCTGTTCCGACTACTACTCTACTCCAAACTTCTGCAAGCTATGTGACTCCGCTTTCTGTTCATCGGAGAATCACTGATTCTGTCACTAATATTCTATCTCCCTTTTACAAAACTCTGATGAGGAGTCCTGCCTCTGAATCTGTTCAGAGACGTAGTCAGCTTCCTAGTAGTGAAGAACGAGGACTATTAGATTCTACTGCCCTTAGGTGGATTTCGAAAGTTGGAAGGTATAGTGTACGAGATGTATTAGATACATTCATGCAATGGAATGAACCGACACAGCGCTATGTGTTTGATGTCATGTGTTCTCTTTTACGTGAAGAGTGGGAGGAGAGCGAATCTGAACAAGTACCGGATGAATTAATCCAAGTTCAACAAAAATTTGCTGCAGGTATGATAGTTGGTCAAGAAGTAAAAGAAGCAATGGAATTAATTTTAGATTTTAGATTCGATCCTTCCCTTCGCTCACCAAGAGATCTAGAAAAACGTAGTATGAAACAAGGTCGTCAATATCCTATGAGAGAAGTTCCTCCAATTTGGCGCGAAGCTGTGCAAGCTGATGCGGCCCATGGTATTGCAGCCGCTCCGGCCCAATTCCAGAGAGTGTGGATACACATTCCGTGGAAACGAGCTGAAGTATTGGCAGTAAAACAGGCCTTGCCAGATCCGCGTAAAAATCCAGCTGGATATTACAAAGAATTGGCCCAGACGGTTGAAGCTTGAGTAATGAATTTAGCGGACATTGACATGTTATTTGGCAATGTAGTACCGCAACCAATTTGGGCAAAAATTCGTAAAGAAAATCATCCAGTTGCCCTTGGTGGTGATTGGGCAGCTATAATAGCGGCAGATGGTCAACAAATAGGTGGTTCTAAACCCGAACCTCTAATTGCTGATTTGCCTGGTAGAATAATCGATTTAATGAAAACTCTGATGCCAGCATTGCGCGTTAACTGGGACAAGTTGTCCGCATGCAAGCAGAAAAAGGATGAAAGTGTCTCCGACTTTTTCGCCAGATTCGAAGAAACTTTCGTAGATCACAGTGGTCAGGATATGAGCACGGAAGGAGGACAGAGACTATTTGTTGATAAATTTGTGCACAATCTGTTATCAGAGCTTAGTAATGAATTAAAAGATTCTGAAAGTGCGTGGGCTGTCTCTACGACTGTGCAAATACTTGCAACTGCCCAATACTATGAAAATAGGGATAAAGAAGAGAAAGAAAAGTCAGAAAAGAAAACAAAAGATTTAAAAACTAAAGTCCTTTTGCAGCAGGCATATCCGCCTCGCACGAATCAGACTAATACACAGCAAGGGCCATATCAGAGGACCGACTATGGTTCTCAGAGACCGCAATACCAATGGAATCAGTGTGCTTACTGCAAAAAGGAAGGTCGTTATAAGAATGAGTGTCCAGTATTAGCACAAAATAATGCTGCTGCAGCTCAGAGAGGTCGTGGTGGTTCTACGCAGAATTCTAGAGGTCGAGGACGAGGTGCTATGCCTCCACAAACGAATGATCGCCCTTCTCATTATTTTGATCAGCGAAACGCACAATCCGCCCAACCATCTAGATCTCAACAGTATCACGTTGAAGACTACTGTGAAGTTAGTGAGGAATTTCAGCAAAATGAGTACTAGGACAGCCATGGACAAAGAGAGGGAGTAGTATCAGTTCCAGTAGATCAGAGTGGGCCTTATGTCGCAGTAGCAACATCAGGTGTAGTCGAACCGTTTCTGTTGGATACTGGTGCAGCAAAAAGTTCTATCATACATGCGAAACTCCCTGGCGCACCTTTGTCTGGCTTAACAAATGTTTCAGTAGGTTTTTCAGGCGCCCCTGTTCACAACCCCGTATCTGGTCCTTTGTCTATTTCTGTTGGGCCTCGTCAATTAAAAGCACCCCTGATTTTGACGACTGGTTGTAATGAAAATCTGCTTGGTTTAGACTTGTTAAAACGCCTCTATGCGACTCTGTACTGTTCTCCGTCAGGAGTACAGCTTACATTGGGTAAGAGAATCATCTCTCCGATGTACCTATCAATGGATGCGCTCCCACTGGAGCTGCGTTCTCTCCCTGATACTCTTTGGGCGACTGGTCCTAACGACGTAGGTCTGTTGGAAATTCCACCATATGTAGTAACTTTGAAAGCTAATGTCAAATTTCCACGAATCCCACAATACAAGATCTCTAGTGAAGGTGAACGTGCACTCTTATTGATCGTGCAAGATTTGATCAAGAAAGACGTAATAGAGGAAACTAGAGGAAATGTCTGTAACAGTCCTGTACTGCCTATTCTAAAACGCACTGATCCTTCAAAACCTCCAGTCTATAGATTTGTAATCGACCTTAGAGAGGTTAAAAAAATTGTGATCCCACAGTTTCCCGTGGTTCCAGACATTACTGCATTGTTAACGTTGATTCCTGCTACAGCCACATGGTTCTCAGTTATCGACTTGAAGAATGCCTTTTTCAGCATTCCGATAGCCGAAGAAAGCAGAGATATTTTCGGCTTCTCTCTAGGAGGCCGAAGCTTCAGGTTTAAACGTGCTCCACAAGGCTATTGTGAGAGCCCATCCATTTACAGCCAGACATTAAAAAGTCAGTTAGATTCCTTTGTACTTCCTCATGGTTCTGCTTTAGTGCAATATGTCGATGATCTTCTAATGGCTGCTTATGACAAGGAAACTTGCAAAGCAGCTACAATTTCCTTATTGCATCATTTGTCTGATTTAAATCACAAGGTGTCACCTTCCAAAATGCAATACTGTTGTCAAGAAGTGACCTACCTAGGTCATCTCTTGTCAAAGGAGGGAAGAAGGTTGACCCCAGAGAGAATAAAAGCAATTACGCAGATGAATGTTCCTAGCACACAAAGAGAAGTGCGTGCCTTTTTAGGTATTACCTCATACTGTAGGCAATGGATCCCAAATTTTTCTCTTTTGGCAAAACCATTGGTGGCCTTGACTGGAAAAGGTGTTCCGAGTCCGGTGCCATGGTCTGCCGAATGTCAGCAAAGTTTTTCTGAGTTACGAAATGCACTGTGTTCAGCTCCTGTATTGGGTACACCTGACTACAGTAAGCCATTTACACTCTATGTCCACGAGAGAGAAGGTTGCGCGTTGAGTGTTCTGACGCAACGATTTGGTGATAAACAACGCCCTTGTGCGTATTTTTCATCAACATTGAATCCGGTAGCCAGAGCGTTGCCTAGTTGCTTGAGAGCTACAGCCGCAGCTGCAGCGTCCATTCGACAATCTGCTGGTTTGGTCATGAACAACATGCTAGTGGTCATGGTTCCACATGCAGTGGATACACTCATGAACCGAACCAAGACACAGCACCTTACCAGTGCTAGATTATCAGGCTATGAGCTGACACTGCTAGCAAGTCATATCCAGATTAAAAGATGCAATGTATTGAATCCAGCAACATTGTTGCCGACTAGTCAGGAGTCGAGTGATTCTGAACCACATGACTGTTGTTTCAGAACCGAGGAAGAGACAAAAGGACGGATTGATCTTAAAGACACTCCGTTATCAGATCCAGATGGCACGTTGTATGTTGACCGGTCTTGTTTTAAATTGGAGAATGGTGATGTAACAGCTGCCTACGCAGTAACGACTTTGAGTACGATTGTGGAGACTGCAAGAGTGAGTCAGAATTCTGACCAAGCTGCAGAATTAATTGCATTGACTAGAGCGTGTGTTTTAGCTAAGGGAAAGAGAGTGAATGTGTTCACAGATAGTCAGTACGCGTTCGGCGTAGCCCATAGTTTTGGCCGTTTGTGGAAGGAAAGAGGTTTCATTACGTCCCACGGGACTAAGATCCAGCATGGTCAGCTAGTCAATGACTTGTTGGAATCTCTAACCTTACCGACTGAAGTTGCGATTGTGAAGTGCAGTGCTCATCGAGCAATCACGGATGATGTTGGTCGTGGAAATGCCTTTGCTGATGAGACCGCTAAACAGACAGCTAGGAATACGATGAGTAGAATGTATGTTGCAACGTCTGCAAGATGGATTACTGAATCAGGAATGTGTGAGGATACAGTGGAAAGTGTGAAAGCAATTCAGGAGGAAGCGACTGAAGAGGAAAAGCTTGAATGGAAAGAGAATACGGGTAAATTGGACTCGAGTGGATGTTGGATTGATTTGCTGGAACAGCAGCGTTGGATGTTGCCTGATGCGTATGTGCTTGCGGTGGTAACAATGGCGCATGGAGCAGCGCACATCAGTTCTAAAGGGATTTGTAAGATGTTGGCTCCAGTCTGGAAGAACGATGGAATTAGTAGATGTGCAGAAAGAGTGGTGAGAAATTGTATGATATGCCTGATGCATAATCCTGGCAAGGGAATCCCCACACCCGCTGGTCACTTCGCTCCTTCTTCTTGCCCCTTCGAAGTGATTCAGTTAGATTTCATTCACATGGATCGTTGTAACAACCTTAAGTACGTTCTAGTGGTAGTATGTGCTTTCTCAAGGTGGATTGAAGCATACCCACTAAAAGATAATACTGCTTTGTCCACTGCCAAAATCCTCCTAAAAGAATACTTCCCTAGGTATGGTATGCCACGGATTGTATGGTCAGATAACGGAAGTGAATTCGTAGGGAAAGTTATGCAGAGTGTGTGTGCAGGTTTGAATATTAAACAAAAATTCCACAGTGCGAATCACCCCCAGTCTGCAGGTCTAGTTGAAGGCTACAATGGCACCCTCAAGCTGAAACTGGCCAAGATACAAGCCTCCACGGGCTTGTCCTGGCCAGATGCACTGCCTTTGGTCCTGTTATCCACAAGAGCGACTGTGCATTCTCGAGTAGGGCTTAGTCCCTATGAGATTGTGTTCGGTCGCCCTGCTAATGTTTGGGGGGTACCTAGACCGAGGGAGTTCAAACAACTGGAATACCCAATGCTAATTGATTACCTTTTTGACTTGACTGCTAAATTGAGTCTCATTCACCAACAGGTTTTCGATGCATTGCCAAAGCCTCCGGAAAGTCCAGGTCATCAGCTGAAACCCGGCGACTACGTCGTCATTAGGAACTTTGGACGGACCAGAAATCTGCAACCCAAGTTCGTCGGACCGTTTCAAGTACTTTTGGCAACAAGGACTGCTATACGTGTGGCTGGTAGAAAAAACTGGGTCCACGCGACACATGCTAAGCGTGTACCCCTTCCACTGCCTTATGATAACTGGGTGAGAAAAGGAATTGGTGCCTCTGAAACCGAACCTGTTCCTAGATACGTTCCTTTCAGCGATGCAGAACTGATAACTGATTCACCGAACTCTGACTCCCCTTCTGAAACTGCTCCTTTGAACACTGAACATTTGTCCTCTGCATCGAACGAACACTTGCCATCTGCGAACCCGAACATTGTAACTCCTGCTGAAAATACACTATTTCCGGATCAAACTACTCCAGGAAAACTGAGATACAACCTATGTTCTCATTCTAAGAACTAATAAAGCAGGAAACTGCCTATTTTTCATATTTTGATTTGATACATTGCCTCCAGCCAGGAAGTTTGCTAATATTTTGTATTTTTCTATGTTGCTTTAATTACCTTGCCGTCTGGGTAGCCGTAGGGTCGTGGCTTTGTGCCTAGTTGAATCTGCGGGGGCCAGACACAAGGTCGGTCTTTCTGTTAGTTCTGGGAACTCCCAGGGCTGATAGAGGCATTTTTAACTACGTACATATCATCAGTGGTCGCGAGCGGTTGTAGAAGATGGAGCTTCCTGGGCTGCACCGAGAGAATGTAATTTATGTTCGCAGAAATAGACTCTACAAGATTCTTCATAACAAATGTTTTCTGATGCAATGTGCAATTACGTTTTTGATTGTTTTAATAACGTTGGTGGGTGGAATCGTCTTTGGTATACATTTAATTTTTGCACCGATAACAACTACAGTACCTCCCCTTGATCTTGTTTCTTCTACTGTTGCTTCTTTTCATTCCTTTCACCCGTTCCCTGAACATGAGCAAGCTTGACGCTCAGAATTTATAAATAACACTTTTGTACAACTCTTGCATCAACACCAACTGGTAGTTAACACAACAGACTGCTGGGTATGTGGGTTGATACCACACACTATGGATAAAGGCATTCCCTATCTGGTCTTGCCTTTCAGCTATAATGGATCATGTCGGGCCTTCCAAACTGTATTTGTCTATGCTCTCGAGACCTATCCCCCGCGTCCTCCACGTTCCGCTAAGTATACATCAGTTAATAAAGCCTTGATAAAGGGAATAACTGACATGATTAAAGACGTCAATAACTCCCCATCTGTCCCTCGAGATGAACTACGGGTTTATCTGAGTTGGAATTCTACGGAGTATAGTATTAGTTTGGGTGAAAGCAAGCGTAAGAGCTCCACTCCAGTCTGGGTCGTACCTCACCGAGGTCAATTCTGCTTGCAAGGTAATGGGAGAAATCCAAGAGCTCGGCTAGGGAGGAGTGACTGTGTTGAGACTTATGTGTACCCGCCGAACTCCTCCCCTGCCTTCCTAACTGCTAAGGGTACCTACTTCATCTGTCAGGATAGAGCATATACATGGCTGTCTGCTGACTTTTCAGGTTCATGCTATATTGCTCGACTGTTGTCTCCGACATATACTGCTTCCCCAGATTATCACAAGACCAGAGTAGCAAGAGGTGTTTTCAGCAAAGAAGATACCGCTGGTCAGGAAGCCGGAGACTTTTTCAAAGGTTTCCTTCCATTCTGGGGGCCTTTGGCCAATAGTAGAAATCTACGTCAGCTAACACGGGTAGTTGAATCTACTATTACAGAAACTGCTGGTGCCCTTAGTAATCTAACAGCTGAGCTCCAGGCGGATCGTCTCATGACGTTGCAGAACCGTATGGTTCTTGATGTAATACTTGCAGATCGATGTGGGGTATGCAGAATGATCCAATCGAGCTGCTGTGTTTTTATACCCAATAATGCTCCGACCGTATACGAGGCGATCTCTAAGCTACACAAGATTTCCGACTCTATTCACGTAGACAAGGGAAATTGGTCCTTAATGGAGTGGCTTTGGACTCTACTATCAGCGTGGGGATGGAAGGTTCTGATGGTCGTTGGTATTATCTTAGTATTCCTATTCTCGTGCTGCCTTATTATCCAATGTGGTCCCGCTTTGTGTAGCTTCTGTGCTGCAACCTGTTTTAGAAAACCGCCTGTGTTTGGAGACAAGGTACGAGAAAGGATGATGATGCAACAACATATCACTGACCTAATGAACATCGAGATAGACTCTGATATAGACTGAGTAATTGCCTATGTAAGGGCAAAAGGAGGGTCTGAGGTTCCGTGACGATTCAAACCCATGGCATCCATTTTAGATTATGGCAGCCATTTTGTATTCTTGCCCTCACATAGTCAAAGGACACACAGTGACCTCTGATCAATTCATTTCACTTAAGAACACGTAGGCTTTAGCCAGCGATTCACCTTGCTAGTGACACGTGCACCTTAGGACAGAATCGCTGTGGCCACATGACTCGGCAAAAGCTGCCTCCCCGGCCTGAGGCCAGTCCTGCTTTACTGGTTCTCGTGTTCGTTGGCCTGATCATGATTAGGCGGCCGAAGCTGGTAGCCTTGCCCATTTACGACCCACAAACATCTCTTATCCTGTTTTTCTATCTTCTGCACCTGGCTCTGCTCCTTTCCTTCTGGGCCTTTATTAGGGGGAGGTAACGAAATTTACGATGAGGCGGTCCGGCTCTTGAATGAAAAGTTGACATGGGATTATGATGGAACAGTGGGAACCCCTCGTTCGTAATGTTTTGACATCAGATATTGTTGACGATTCCTGTGTAACGCTAAATATTTATTATTTAGGACATGAAGGTTTAGAAACGTACTAGCATGTGAAGAATGTTGCCCCAAGCTAAATAATTTGTATTTAAGGAGCAACCCACTTTGTACAAATCGAACAGGCTCCTAGAATCTGCCTGTGTGTAGTTTCTGTGACTTCTGTGTCCCTGCAGTAATAAACCTTTGGTCTTTGACGCCACCATCGAGAAGCCCGTGTTTCTGTTTATTTGTGCACAGAGACAGGTAGAACTCCGGGGTCTTCGGATGTTGTCCCTGACACCTCTGGACAGTACCAGAAAGTCCAGAACTCCAACGCTACTAGATTATATGGCCAGGCCTCACTCTCGGAGCCAACATTACGCCGCTTGCACATGCCCGATCTCGATCCCGTGCGCCGCCGTGCTCTGGCCTTGATTGTAATAAAGTGTGGCCTATAGGCCTGAGCTGCTATCTGGGGAACCATGTTAGAGTCTTGCATCGGCTCGACACCCTAGTGCTCTGGGCGCATCACTGAAATGTCCGGTGCTCAAGTAAGTAATATGAGCCTGTGTAATATGGTCTTCATGTAAAGTGCTCTGGTGCCTTCGGGCGAAGTTTGTTGCACATGTGTGTATGTGTTTTTACGTCAGAATAAAAGCAATTATAATACAATAGCTGTGTGCACAACTGTCTCTTTAGTGGCACCCACATTGCACAACTGTCTCTTTAGTGGCACCCATGTGGGTGCCTATCTCTGTGAATACATATGACTGCGTCCAACTATGTGTCCATGTCTAACTTTTAGTGTGCACATTTATGTATAATTCTCTATCTTCGAGAGTGTTTATTTTCAGGTATCTGTGTTTTAGTCGGTTAACCTCCGTATATGTGTGTGCGTGTTCATGTTTAGGCTGTGATACGTGAAATGTGCATTTGAGATCTTGTGCTTATCAACCTATCACTATGATTTTTAGTGAGTTGATGTAATTTTGCCTTCTCTTGCCACATAGCCCTGCCATATAAGCCCTGGTTTTAGCCTCCGTACACTATTGTGTGAATATGCAAGTTTACTGCAATGTTTCTATTAGTGTCTATCTGTCCGAGTTCTGGTGTGTTGGTGGCATGTTAGAGTTCTAGTCCAGTGGTGTGTAGAGTGTTGCTGCAAATGTAAATTGATACTTGTATAGCACACTACTCACCCGCAAGGGTCTCAGGGCGCTTGTACAAATACCGCTGTGGAACTCGTCCTGGCTTTCCCTGTGAGACGTCCACTCCTGGGCACCCCCAGGGTGGGGGCCAGTCATCCTTAGTGTTGTGGGGGCCGTTGTGGAGATTAAGCAAGCTATTTCCCATAGTTGCAGAGTGGGACTCCATGATTGGAATAGGCACCGAGGCGAGAATTGTCAGGTCCGTGGAATTTTGAGCCCAAGACCCGCCGAGGCGGGGAATTGAACCATGGTCCCGGGCTAGACCTCTGCATCATGGTCTGCTGCTCTAACCATTGAGCCACACTTCTCCACAAATGTGTCAGTGTGCACTGCACATCCCCGTTTTTTCTCTCTGAGCTAGGATTCGCACGTTTGTGTGTACGTCCACATGACTGTCTTTTTGGTGTATCCCCATGTCTCTTTTTTGGTTATATTGTTTTACTGTGTGTGTGTGTATGTCAGTTTACCTAATCTCTATGTTTGGATTATGGTAAACTCCTAAATGTGTATTTATTGGCAAGTGTTTTTGTTCGGATGTGTGTGAGTTTGTCTCTCCTTGTGTCGGTCTGTCAGGGCTGTCATGTGTGTGTGTATGTTGAGATGTAGCATGTAGTTGTATCTGTGTTTCTTAGTTGTGGTGTGTTGGTGGACAGATGGTAGTTCTTTTCCATGTAAAGTTACCCAAACATCACAGCGATGCGAAGCATAATAACGGCACACAGCATTATAGAAATCCCTGTTGACATTGCAAAGCCCCTATGATATAAAATAATATGGTTGTGGTGTGTCATGTACATGCATCACCGCTTGCACCCTCTTCCTTGTCTGGGTTATGGTGTTTGATGTGTCTGTGTGTCTCTGTGTCCTCTGTCTGCCTGTTTGGGCTTCGGTGCATTCCTCTGTGCAATACCCTTCCCAATATGGAAAGCAAGCAACATGTTTAGCCAAGGCGAAGAAAGGCGATACTACTGATGTCATGCCACCTTCCAACAGGAAATAATTCTCACCTGAAGCAGCTGATCCCATCTAGTCCTGTTGGACAGCACTACGAGGCAATATAAACTTTACTTTCATCCACCTCTGTGGCCTGTATTTATTTTTACGTTATTTCCAGCACTTTTCCATGTATATCTAAACACAGATTTTCTTTATAGTTTTTCATTGCAGTGCCTTTAGAAATGTGTAAACTCGCGTGCTTGTTGCTTTCACATCCTGCGCTTGCAGCGCTCATTAATGGCTGATTTTCATATGGATTCTTTAAAATCGTTTCCACAACTTTGATCTCCTGGGATCGTATCGAAGGCTGGAAGCTCTCGGCAGACATGCCCGGCACCGGTGCACATGGGCCCGCCCGCCCTGGCCACCAGGTGAAGCGGTTGCCTTTTGGGTCCGCCCGCGATCAACAGTGATCGCTTGATCTGCACCAAAGCTCCAGTCCCCGTACTGCAACAATGCGCTTCTGGGCGAGGGATGTAGCGCCCAGTGCAGCGCACTTAGGGGCAGATTTATGAGGCCCTTGCGCCACGTTTACGCCGCTGTTGAGTCACGCAAGGCGGCGTAAACGTGGCGCATCCCTACGAACGATTTACAACGTGACGCATCTAGGCAGATGTGTCACGCTGTAAAGCCCTGCGCCGCTTGTGGGCGTTCCGGCGCAGGGTGGGTGTTCCGGGGCAGGTGCGCCTCGCAAAAGTGGCTGAGTGAAATCTATGAGATTTCACTCAGTCACTTTTAAGCCAATGCTGCGTCAAAAGCCTGCGCCTCCTTGAAGCAAGCGTAGGTCTTGACGCAGCATTGTTAAAATGGGGCACCCTCGAGCCTTGCTGGAGCTGCGTCGCGCTTGCGACGCAACTCCAGCAATGCGCCACATTTCCGGCACAGATGCGTCACACATCTGTGCCGTTTTTGCACCATGGTGCGCCGCATTATAAATGCGGCGCACCATGGCTGGCGGAGCTGTGGCGCACTGTGGCGCATGTTAACTGGCGCATCCCTTAGGATGCGCCAGTTAACATAAATCTGACCCGCTCCCTGCTCGGACCAGCCCTTAATAACAGTACTGGGTAGGTTATCATCATTAGGGTGTCCTGTATGCAAGGAAGGAAATGTATCCTTCCCCCACTTCCCGGCTAGTGTTTAAATGATAAAATACAGCAATATTCAGGGCCCGTGGCCCTCCAGGTCTTTGGCCCGGTGCCACTGCACCTGCTGCAACAATGGAAGCACCGCCTCTGCATGTCATCGATATTGAGACGATAAAATGCAGAGATGGAAACCCTTGACCTGCAAATTAGGGAAGGAGCGCTGCAACTCACCCCAACCCACTGTGCCACAATGTGTTTTTCTGTGCATTCCCGGGCCTTCTAGGCGCCACCTAAGTATTCAGTATCCGTGGCTGAGGGCCAGCTTTAGCACCCGGTGCGACAGTCATTTTTAGTGCCCCCACACCCAGGACCTCCTGCTTGGATTCTCTCACTACCTCGAGGCAAAAGTGCCCCTCATCTCTCCAGTCATAAGTTATTGCTAAACACAGTGCCTGCCCCCCCTTTCCCCACCCAAGGTCAGCACCCTGTGCGGCCGCACCTGTCGCACTGCCCTAAAGATGGCCCTGTGTGGCTGTGATGAGCTGTATACAATCACATTGCAGTGCTACGAAATAATGGTAGTGGCGGCCCAGAATGTCATT
This sequence comes from Lissotriton vulgaris, assembly GCF_964263255.1. Classification (NCBI taxonomy): domain Eukaryota; kingdom Metazoa; phylum Chordata; class Amphibia; order Caudata; family Salamandridae; genus Lissotriton; species Lissotriton vulgaris. The sequence goes on from NC_141697.1 coordinate 386,963,305, forward strand.
TAAAATCACATATCGCAGTGCAGTGGAGAAGTGTGGCTCAATGGTTAGAGCGGCAGACCCTTATGCAGAGGTCTGACCCAGGACCAGGGTTCAATTCCCCGACTCGGCGGATTTTGGGCTCAACATTCCACGGATCTGATTATTCTCGCCTCAGCTCCTATTCCAATCATGGTGTGCAACTCTGGGCAATAGCTTGCTTAATCTCCACAACGGCCCCCACAACGCTAAGGATGCCTCCACCTTGGGGGTGCCCAGGAGTGGACGCCTCACAGGGAAAGCTAGGATGGGTTCCACAGTGGTATTCCTACAAGCGTCTTGAGACCCTTGCGCGTGAGTGGTGCGCTATACAAGTATCAATTTACATTTTACATTTACAGTTGATGCTTCCGCCTTTCAGTGTGTACATCCAAGGATGTGCACCATGTGAGGACCTGCCTTCGTGTGTGTGCAGAGATCTCAGGGACATTATTTCCAGTATTAGTACATAATATTATTATTGGTTTTGGATTTGCCTCCCATTGTTAACACAGGTCCACAAGTACCAGAATGCATGTGTAAAACAACAGTACGAAATGGGCTATTCACGAGTACCATGGAAATAACAGAAGGATCCTTCCTTTTTGTTCAGAGAAGAGAGAGGGATGAAGTGGTGTCCCTCATTACTCATATTCCTGGAAATCCTTTGCGGTTAGAACATTGTGTGCTGCCTTGGATTGTGACTTTTTGTTTATTTTTGTTTAAACTTCTTTATTAATTTTAAGATAGACATATCACACATAAAAATGGCATACATTCCATAAACCCTATATAGGCTACAAGTTCAGTTTTACACGTCTCGCAAATTCATTAAATCCATCTTCCATTTTAAGACAAACCAAGCATTTGCAATGCAATAGGTCTGGCATTACTGAACGTTTGAGTTATTGGTGTTGCATTTTTATTAGCAATGCCAATAGCTCAAACTTTTATAATGCGAGACCTATTGCATTGCAAATGTTTGTTGTATATGGTGGAATGGCATGTGCATGAGATATTGTGGGTTCCAAACAACGAGAAATCTTCTCCAATACCTATAAGATGGTCTCTTTGTTCAAAAGATTTAAGATAACTTCCTCATCCTTCAAATCAATGAGACTTTGTTGAATATCATGTTGGTGCAGCCAACACAACTGCAAAAAAAGTACCTCTGTGGCTACAAACAATTTTATATAGACTGCTAGGGGTTTCTTTCTTTTATATTGAGAACATTTCGTGGCTAGCTATGCCTGCAAGGGTAAGCCCTAGCATTCTGGTGCAATGTTATCATTGCAATGCACTGTGTGGGGCTGCATAACACAGCTTGTGTTTTGTGAATAACAATGTGTTATGCTTGCATTACCATTTGCGTGGAAACATCCAAGTTGCAGACATTAAAATCTGTGAAACCTAACCTGCCGCAATGCAGAAATTGCCCAACACAGGACAAGAAAAAACACACAAAAAACACACTGTGAAGCATAGTAAATATGACTTAAGACACTCTTTTGATGACGCAATGGCTTGGTAAATCTCGGCCCAGGTTCTAGCCCTTCCCAATAGGTGTGACATATTTCCTGCTGTGAGAGCTCAGTCAGACCTCCAATTGTGGGAGTGAGTTGAGATTGTCGTCCCAGGACATCACAGGTCCTCACACAGTGGCATAGGAAGGGGGTGCAGTGGGTGCGGGCCGCCCCGGAAGTCATCACTGAGGGGGGGTGACAAAATGGCAAAAATATGTGTTTTAACCCTTTAACCGCGGCAGAAATACCTCCAAGGTGCGGGCGAAATAAAAGATGGGCGTGCATCCAAGGGGTTAAACACATATTTTTGCCATTCTGTCAAGCCGGGGGTAACAAGAAATGTTCTGCACCGGGTACCACCTGACCACCTGACCTTGCTACGCCACTGCTCACAAATGTAATTTACATTCACACCCTGACAACTCCTATCATGCGCCAACTCCTACACTTTTCCTCGAAATCTCTCCCTTTGGGCAACATTTTTTGCTTGGCACGTCACTCAACCTCATCTTCTTCACTTTCTCTTCCACCTACTAAGCCACCTCAAGCCAGGAGTCACTCGCCTGGAACATCGCTCCAGTTACCAGTCACCAAACTTCCAATGCTCCACATTAAGGTCACGCCGACAAACATCCTTTCAATGCATGCATGTGTTAGGTAGCGGCTCTTCAAGACCCCGTGGTTGTGCAGGACAGTGTTAGATAATATGACGCTGACAATAGTTATTTGCACGTGAAAGTTGACATATCGGGTAAAAATTCGTAACATTCTACGATCCAATTAGGAAATGGTTTTGGAGGTAAATGTACTAAATAACTAGGGGCAGATTTATGTTAACTGGCGCATCCCCAGGGATGCGCCAGTTAACGTGTGCCACAGTGCGCCACAGCTCCGCCACCCATGGTGCGACGCATTTATAATGCGGCGCACCATGGTGCAAAAACGGCACAGATGCGTGACGCATCTGTGCCGGAAATGTGACGCATTGCTGGAGTTGCGTCACAAGCGCGACGCAGCTCCAGCAAGGCTCGGGGGTGCCGCATCTAATCAATGCTGCATCAAGACCTACGCCTGCTTCAAGCAGGCGCAGGGTTTTGACGCAGCATTGGCCTGAAAGTGACTGAGTGAAATCTCATAGATTTCACTCAGCCACTTTCAGGAGGCGTTCCTGCGCAGAAACGCCCCCCCCCTGCGCAGGAACGCCTCCTTATGGCGCAGGGGTTTACAACGTGACGCATCTCCTCGGTGCATCACGTTGTAAATAGGGTGCATTGTTTGCGCCGCAGCTGCGTCAAATAAAGGGACACAATTGCGGCGCTAGGGCATCATAAATATGCCACTGAGGTGCCGGGTTTTTAGGAACCCGGTGGTGCCAGGGGATAACACCCGAAGACCTCTGAGTTCTCCCTGTTCCGGACCACAGAAACCAAGAGTCTTCTAGTTGAAGTCAGAGATCGAGTTTTATTGGCTGCAACCAAGTAACATGTGTCCTAGAAGCACGACAGCACGGGTCGTAAGTTCTCAGGAGACTGTTCGTTTTTACAGAACCAGCCTTCTCCTTTTATACACAATATTACACTTCAGGCAAGAATTCTTGAGTTTACAATACGGTCATAGACATATTTACACAATAGAGCAAAACGCACAGTCATGTTGGCCAACCCATATTTTAGATGTCCAGTTTGTGATAGATGACCCAGCCCAGCCCGGAATTACAATCAGATATCGATGAAACCCCAATAAAACAGGGCACCTCCTTGTCATAAAACTGGCCATAAACAAGGAACATGGACAGGTATATGTGTGTAGAAAACATGGTCTGTATGTGGTGAATGGTTTATGGCATGTCGTGCTTTGATGATATCTTACTCGGCCACTGGGCGAGGAGCTGCCCAAACAGGTTTGGCTGGAGGCGGTAGAGTCAGTTCGGCCAGGTCATGGGGAAGTCAGCTAAGGTGGACGTGTCCTTTCAGATCAAGCTCGACCTTAATCAATTGACTTATATGAGGGCAAGGCATAAGATGGATGCCGTTCACAAAATGGAGTCCGAGGGTTCAGAACGGAAACCACGATTTGAGGGTGTTGGCATCGTTCAATCACGACGCAAATACACAGGGATAATGTCCTAATTATGACCGGTCTGCCGATACCAAATTCGTCATGGTACGACGATATTTTGTGACACGAGTGTTGGACCTCGGTACCATATCACAGCAGGGTCCAGAATTTCAGAACCACAGACCCTCCTTTTGCCCTCATATTAGGCAATAACTCATGCTAATCTGAGTCCAAATCTGTATTAATAAATTCATGGAGATGCTGCTGTAGCATCATTCTGTTTCTCAATTCGTCCCTTGACACAGGCTTCCTTACACATGAAGTAGCACAGAGGCCACATATTGCAGGGGCGCACTGTACAAACAGGCAGAACATAAACAGAACGGCTAAGATCATTCCAATGAAGATCAGGGTTTTCCATCCCCAGGCAGAGATCAGTTCCCAGAACCACCCTAGCAGGGACCAATCCCCTTTTTCCACGTGAAGGGAATCGGAGATTTTGTGCAGTTTGGAGATGGCCTGGTACACTGTCGGAGCATTATCAGGGATGAAAATGCAGCAACTGGATTGGATCACCCTACATACACCACCACGGTCTGCAAGTATGACATCTAGGGCAACCCTGTTCTGAAGGGTCATAAGTCGATCCGACTGAAGCTCAGCTGTCAAATTGCTAGGGGGACCGGCCGTTTCGATCACGGCGGACTCAACTATCCTTGTCAACTGTCGAATGTTCCTGCTGTTCACCATAGGCCCCCAAAATGGCAGAAAACCCTTTGCGAAGTCCCCAAATTCTTGACCCGCAGTGTCGTCTTGACTCACAACACCCCTAACTGTCCTTGTCCGATGGTAATCTGCCCCGGCCGTGTAGGTGGGTGGCAGCAGAAACGAGATAAAACACGTGCCCGAGAAGTCAGGGGGCAACCATGCGTATGCCTTGTCGTGGCAAACGAAGTAAGTACCCGTAGCCGCTGAGAATGGAGGGGAAGTTCGAGATGCAAACACATACATTTCCGTGCATATGCTCTTCCCCAACTGTGCTTTGGGATCCCTGCCAATACCTTGCAGACATAGTTGACCTCGGTGGGGTACTACCCAAACCGGGGAGGATCTCTTCGTTTTCTGGCTCTCACTTAAGGAAGTCCTATACTTAGTGATGTTCCACCTACTGTATGGGGTAAACTCATCTTTGGGAGTTGCTCTAACCGTGTCAATATCTCTACTCATATTTCTGATTCCTGCCACTAGTGCCTTATTGTTTGAATTTTTCCCTGGAACGTACGGTTCAAGGGAAAACAGGAACATGGTCTGGAAAGCCCACAGAGAACCGAAATAACTAAACGGCAGGACAAAGTAAGGGATACCCTTATCTGTAGTGTGTGGCATGAGTCCGCATATCCAACAGTTCGTAGTGTTCATGACAGATTGGTGCTGGTGTAGAAGTTGGACAAATGAGTTATTTACAAATTGTAGTCTTCTGGCGGACTCGTGTTCAGGTAGGGGATGAAAGGAGTGTGTAGGAACAGGAGGAGGAGGTGTGAGATGAGTGTTGTGCATGAATGGAACTCGAAAAATGAACAGAGCATAGCCAGTTAAAAACATTATTATACTACACAACATTGAGATGCTTAATACTAGAGATCGTCTTCTTGCCATTACAGTGCATATTTTCTTTTCAAAGTTCATGGGTCTAGCAGGTCTCTCTACCCTCGGAAACTCCATCCTCTAGTTGCTGCCCGCGGTGGGAGTTTGATTCTGCCAGGGAGTGCGTTCTGTTCAGTCCGGGGTAATTCCCTCAGACCAACCAGAACCGTTGACCTAAACGTCTCCAGCTGCACTCTCTAGACTTCAACTGCGGCCCTAGCAGCAGAACCGGATGGCGGTTCGAAAATCAAAAATGAGCAAGTTCCCTGGGCGAGAGAGCTGTAAAATCAAAAATAGTTCTTAGGGGAAAGAAAGTCGCATACATTTGCTTTTATTAGTCCCTTTTTCTCGACCTCAGATTATATTGTTGTTTCCCAGGTACGGTGTGGTCTTCAAACAATGTTTCCGGTTCTGTAGTGTCCAACTGCATTGACGGTGGCACAAATCCTTGCAAAATGCGATCACTCTCCTTTTCTGTACCAGTTCCTTTCAGTCGTGCATCGCTGAAGAGTGCAAAGCGAGGTACGGATTCGGTCTCAGAGTCAGCGATTCCGTCCTGGACCCACCGGTCATATGGAAGAGGCAGAGGGACCCGTTTACAGTGGGTCCCGTGGATCCAGTTCTTCTTTCCTTCCACCCGAACGGCTGATCTTGTGGAAAGAAGGACAAGGTACGGTCCGGTCCACCTGGGCTGTTTGTTGTTCGTGCGCTGAAAATTCCGCACCAGCACCCAGGTGCCGGGTTCAATGGAGTGACCTGGATCATCAGCGGCTGGCAGAGAGGAACTGTGAACCTGTTGGTGTAAAACACGCAATTTAGTTGTCAGTTTGTGCAAGTAGTCAAGCAGTACAGGGTGCTCTATTTCGTCTAGCTTCTTTGGCCTTGGCACGCCCCAGATGTTAGCTGGGCGGCCAAACACTATTTCATGAGGGCTAAGTCCTAATCTAGAAAGGACAATCATTCTGGTAGACAGGAGTGCTAAAGGCAGGGCGTCAGGCCATTTAAGACCTGTGCTGGCTTGGATCTTGGCTAGTTTGAGTTTTAGAGTGCCGTTGTAGCACTCTACTAGACCTGCTGATTGGGGGTGATTTGCAGCGTGAAATTTCTGGTGGATGCCTAGACATTCGCACACTCTCTTCATCACTCGTCCCACGAACTCACTTCCGTTATCACTCCAGACCATTCTAGGCATACCAAACCTAGGGAAGAATTCCTTGACAAGGGCTTTGGCAGTTGACAAGGCAGTGTTGTCCTTAAGGGGATACGCTTCCACCCACCTGGAGAAAGCGCAAACAACAACAAGCACGTATTTCAGATTGTTGCACCTCTCCATGTGGATGAAATCGAGCTGCAAAACCTCGAACGGATACGTTGGAGGCGGTGTGTTACCGTTACAACGGAACTTTTACAACGTAATGCTGTTACAACGCAGCTATTACATCGTAAATACCATTACAATGCATGCCATTACAACGCATGGCATTACATAGCAGATGGTATTACAACGCATACCATTACATCGTAAGTATTGGTAAGTATTTATTTTTTTTTTTTATTTTATTTAATATGTTATTATTGTTTTAATTATTATTAATTATAAAAAAAAAATTATTTCGTTTTTAAATATTATAAATTAAATATATTAATTTAAGTATTTTTTAAAATAAGTATGAGTATAGGAGTATATGTTTTGGGGTACTGATGTATATGTTTTGGGGTGTTTGGGTATTTTTAGGTTTTAGGGCAGTGTTTGGGTTTTGGGGTACAGGGGTGTTTTTAGGTTTTAGGGCTGTGTTTGGGTTTTGGGGTACAGGGGTGTTTTTAGGTTTTAGGGTAGGGTTTGGGTTTTGGGGTACAGGGGTGTTTTTAGGTTTTAGGGTAGGGTTTGGGTTTTGGGGTACAGGGGTGTTTTTAGGTTTTAGGGTAGGGTTTGGGTTTTGGGGTACAGGGGTGTTTTTAGGTTTTAGGGCAGGGTTTGGGTTTTGGGGTACAGGGGTGTTTTTAGGTTTTAGGGCAGGGTTTGGGTTTTGGGGTACAGGGGTGTTTTTAGGTTTTAGGGTAGGGTTTGGGTTTTGGGGTACAGGGGTGTTTTTAGGTTTTAGGGTAGGGTTTGGGTTTTGGGGTACAGGGGTGTTTTTAGGTTTTAGGGTAGGGTTTGGGTTTTGGGGTACAGGGGTGTTTTTAGGTTTTAGGGCAGTGTTTGGGTTTTGGGGTACAGGGGTGTTTTTAGGTTTTAGGGCAGGGTTTGGGTTTTGGGGTACAGGGGTGTTTTTAGGTTTTAGGGTAGGGTTTGGGTTTTGGGGTACAGGGGTGTTTTTAGGTTTTAGGGCAGGGTTTGGGTTTTGGGGTACAGGGGTGTTTTTAGGTTTTAGGGCAGGGTTTGGGTTTTGGGGTACAGGGGTGTTTTTAGGTTTTAGGGCAGGGTTTGGGTTTTGGGGTACAGGGGTGTTTTTAGGTTTTAGGGCAGGGTTTGGGTTTTGGGGTACAGGGGTGTTTTTAGGTTTTAGGGCAGTGTTTGGGTTTTGGGGTACAGGGGTGTTTTTAGGTTTTAGGGCAGGGTTTGGGTTTTGGGGTACAGGGGTGTTTTTAGGTTTTAGGGCAGGGTTTGGGTTTTGGGGTACAGGGGTGTTTTTAGGTTTTAGGGCAGTGTTTGGGTTTTGGGGTACAGGGGTATTTCGACTTTATATAAATTAAATTAATTAAATTAATTTTATTTACTTTAATTAAATTAATAACAATATTTACAATTATTAATTTAATTGTATTAATAAACGATTATAATTAAATTATATTATTTAAAAATGTTTAATTAATTAAATTCTTTTAATTTTATTAATTATAATTATATTATGTATTATTTATAACTTAATTAAATTATAATTATATTTATTGTAATTATTTGCATTATATTATTTTCAATTTAATAATTTTTTATATATCATTAATTATATTATTTTAAATATATAAAATTAATATATTTATTTAATTGTATTAATAAACGTTTATAATTAAATTATATTATTTAAAAATGTTTAATTAATTAAATTCTTTTAATTTTATTAATTATAATTATATTATGTATTATTTATAACTTAATTAAATTATAATTATATTTATTGTAATTAATTACATTATATTATTTTCTATTTATTAATTTTTTATATATCTTTAATTATATTATTTTAAATTACTATAATTAAATTAATTACTGTTTTAAAAATGTTATATTATTTTTATTATTTTAAATTAATTTAATTAACTTTATTACATTTTTTAAAAAAAAGATATACTTACCAATACTTACGATGTAATGGTATGCGTTGTAATACCATCTGCTATGTAATGCCATGCGTTGTAATGGCATGCATTGTAATGGTATTTGCGATGTAAAAATCGCGTTGTAACGGAACGCGTTGTAAAACATCGCGTTGTACTGACACCAATCCGTTGGAGGCGCAAAATGACCAGCTGGAGTTGGGGTTCCCCTACCGGGATTGTACTTCAAACACACCATACAGTTCCTGACCAAATTCTCTGCGCATTTCGGGATACCACTATTCTGCTATACTGGGGCCAATAGTTTACAGATTCCTTTCACACTGATGTGCGCCATTCCATGGGCCATTGTCACCACTGCGAGTACATATGCGTCAGGTAATAGCCATCGCTGATGTTCTGACAATTCGAACCAACAACCATTCGCATCCAATCTTCCCTTGCTTTCTCTCCATTCATTCACCTCTTTTTCGGTGGCATCAGCTTGTATGGACTTCACACTTTCAATAGTGTCCTCACACATACCCACATCAGCAATCCATCTAGCAGGGCCTACAACGTACATCCGACTCATTGTGTTCCTTGCAGTCTCTTTCGCAACCTCGTCTGCAAATGCATTCCCCCGACCAACATCATCTTGAATCTTTCTGTGTGCACTGCATTTTACAATCGCAACTTGTAGTGGCAAGGTCAGTGACTCGAGGAGCTCGTTAACTAGCTGACCATGTTGGATTTTTGAACCATGTGACGTCAGGAATCCACGTTCACGCCACAATCTTCCAAAACTGTGGGCTACGCCAAAGGCGTATTGGCTATCTGTATACACATTCACTCGCTTTCCTTTTGCCAACACACACGCTCTTGTAAGTGCAACCAACTCTGCTGCTTGTGCAGAATGGTGCGGAATGCGCGCGGTCTCTACAATCGTGTGCAATGTTGTTACAGCCTATGCTGCAGTCGTATCACCATTTGGCAACTTGAAGCATGAACCATCAACCCATAAAGTATCATTACATTCAGGAAGGGAAGTGTCCTGCAAGTCTACTCTCCCTTTTGTCTCTTCTTCTGTCCTAAAGCAGCAATCATGTTTTTCAACCTCATCTGTCTCTGCCGAGATAGGTAATAACGTGGCGGGGTTGAGTGTATCACACCTCTTTATGTGTATGTGGCTCGCTAATAGTGTCAGCTCATAGCTGGACAGTCGAGCACTAGTTAAATGCTGCGTCTTCGTTCTGTTCAGTAAAATGTCTACTGCATGTGGGACCATAACGATCAGAGTATTGTTCATGACTAACCCAGCAGACTGTCGAATACAGACAGCTGCTGCAGGAGTGGCCCTCAAGCAACTTGGTAATGCCTTAGCTACAGGATCTAGAGTCGCTGAGAAATACGCGCAGGGGCGCTGTTTGTCCCCAAGGTATTGTGTCAGTACTGATAATGCGCAACCTTCCTTCTCATGGACGTATAATGTAAAAGGCTTACTGTAGTCGGGGTTGCCCAACACAGGAGCCGAACACAATCATTTTCCCGCGATCATCGCCGCTGAGAGACGTGCCGACCCGCCACCGGACATTGGGAGCCCTGCCGTATATCTTCGGGCAGGGAGAACTTTTAATTTCGAATCCTGGATCTACAAGAACCGAGTAATCCAATAACCCTCGAGACCTAGAAAATAAGAATATCAACTGACGTAGGAAAATAAATTGCTATTGAAACCAGTACTCCATCGGGACTGTATCTTCCAGAAGGTTGAAAAATCACCATAGGGATGACTCAATACCTATTAAGATAAAGGGTTCCGGTTGGCGGGCAATAACTATTCTGATACCAGACTAACCAGTCATATCCATACTGGACACGAAAAGATAACAGTGGTAAACTGAGAATCTACTATATACAGTTCCTTAGGAAAATAATCTTTTCAATATTACGTGGCTACTCCAGGAAGAAGGCGCTGGCCGCCGAAACGCGCGTAGAGACCCTATTTTTATGCCACTCACCCTCTCTCCTTGTGTTTTACTTTTATGCATTGATGTCTATGTCATATGATTACTGTGAATTTTTAATCTTAATTGTGTGTTATATGAAATTCTTTTTGATTGTGACAATTGATAAATAAAATCATGTTTTTTTAGCCAGCTATAGTCATACCTTCATTAGTCCTTACCATTACGGTTTTGCTATTCTTAAAAATTACCTAGGTTGCTACTCTTTGCGGAGTAGTGCCAGCAAAGGTCTAGCCAATAGCGAGAAATTCGGTATCCATTGTCTACAGTACGATGTAATGCCCAAGAAGGCCCGAACTTCTCTTTGTGTCCTTGGGGCACTCAATCTTGCAATTGCCTGTATTCTTTCTGGGGTCAGTCTCCTTCCCTCTTTCGATAAGATGTGACCTAGGTAGGTCACTTCTTGTCGACAAAATTGCAGTTTTGAAAGAGAGACTTTATGCTTCATGTCACATAAATGACGCAACAACGACAGTGTGGCTTGCTTGCAAATCTCTTCAGTATCTGCAGCGATCAGCAGATCGTCTACATACTGAATCAGAGTTGCACCATCCTGTAGAACAATCGTGTCTAGTTGTGTTTTCAGAGCCTGACTGAATATTGATGGACTTTCATAATAGCCCTGAGGAGCGCCTTTGAAGTGGAAGCTTCGTCCTCCTAAATTGAAGCCAAAAATGTCTCTGCTCTCCTCAGCAATCGGGATGCTGAAGAAGGCGTTCTTCAGGTCAATCACCGAGAACCAAGTGGCTGAAGCTGGAACCATTGTCAATAAGGCAGTAATGTCGGGGACGACGGGAAACTGCGGTACAACAATCTTATTCACTTCTCTGTGATCAATCACAAATCTGTACACAGGGGGCTGTGAAGGATCAGTACGCTTTAAGACAGGCAAAATAGGACTGTTACAAATGTTGCCTGTTGTTTCCTCAATGACGTCTTTCTCAATCAGGTCGTAAATGATCGCTAACAACCTTTTCATATTCGCTAGAGATCTTGTATTGGGGAATACGTGGCAACCTAACATTGGCTTTCAATGTTATGACATACGGTGCTATCTCCAAACGACCTACATCATTAGAACCGGTAGCCCAAAGTATATCTGGAAGAGATGACAATTCAGTTGGAATATTTTCCTTTGACAAATACATTGGGGAAATCACTTTCTTACCAAGGGTAAGTTGTACTCCCGAAGGAGAACAGTACAAAGTCGCATATAATCTTTTTAACAAATTTAAACCTAACAAATTTTCGCCACAACCTGTTGTAAGGATGAGGGGTGCTTCTAATTCGCATGGGCCAACAGAAAGGGGCACAGGACTAGAAATCGGGTTTCTAACAGGGGCGCCAGAGGAACCTACTGAAATATTCATTTCACCAGACAAAGGTGCGCCAGGAAGTTTTGAGTGCATAATCGAACTTTTTGTAGCACCAGTATCCAGCAGAAATGGCTCCGACACTCCTGATGTAATCACCTCGACATAAGGTCCATTCTGATCTACTGGAACTGAAACAACTCCCTCTCTTTGTCCATGGCTGTCCTAGCAATTATTACCCTCATTCTCGTTCTCTGCGTAGTAGTCATCAGCATAGTACTGAGCTGACCTAGAGGACGCATTATTCTGTTGGTCAAAGCTATTCATCGAATTCTGAGGCGGAAAAGAAGTGTTATTCTGGGGGAAATTTCCACGGCCCCTACCCCTAGGAGCCTATTGAACACATCTACCTCTTGCACCAGAAACACCATTCAGGCGTCGCGCCAGAGCTGGACAATTGTTTTTTAAATGACCCTCTTCTTTGCAATAGGCACACTGATTCGGGCCGTACGGCAAACGCTGATGGGAAAATTCGTTACCTTGCGGATTTCTCGAATACTGCTGTGGTTGCTGATAATTGGGCTGACTAGGAGGGCGAGGCGGATAGGCTTGCTGGAGAAGAACTTTAGTTTTTAAGTCTTTAGTCTTTTTGTCTGCCTTATCTAGCTCGTCCTTGCGCCTATTTTCGTAGTACTGGGCTGTGGCTAAAATCTGCGCTGACGTGGAAACAGCCCAAGCTCTCTCTGAATCTTTCAATTTACTGCACAGTTCAGGAAGCAAATTATGTACAAATTTGTCTACAAACAATCTTTGGCCACCCTCGGTAGCCATATCCTGACCACTGTGATCGACGAAAGTCTCTTCAAACCTTGTGAAAAAGTCAGACACATTCTCATCTTTCTTTTGCTTGCATGCAGACAACTTATCCCAAATGACACGCAATTCAGGCATTAAGGTCTTCATGTACGTGATAATTCTACCAGGAAGTTCAGCTATTAAAGGCTCAGGTTTGGAACCACCAACTTGTCTAGTATCTGCAGCAGTAATATTAGCCCATGTGTCACCTAGTTCTTGATCATGATCTGCATGACGAATTTTACTCCATAAAGGCTGTGGAACGACGTTCCCAAACAACATGTCTACATCTGCTAAATTCATTATACATGAGCTGGCCGTCTGTGATAACTCCTTATAATACCCTGCAGGATTTTTACGTGGATCAGGTAATGTCTGCTTGAGTGCTAGCACTTCAGATCTTTTCCAGGGGACATGTACCCATACACGCTGGAAATGCGGTGGAACGGGTGGATGTGCATTCGCATCGCCTTCCATCCAAACTGGAGGAACCTCTCTCATAGGGTACTGTCGCGCCTTTTTCCTACCTGACACGTCATCTTCATACAATGATCTAGAGACATTTCCCTTACTCCTATAGGATAATAACAGATCTATTGCTTTTTCAACATCGGCACCTACAATCATGCCTTCATAGAACTTAAAACGCATACGAAATAATTCCTTCATTTTGCGCTTTGGATCGTTTGTCTCCAAATCTTCACAAAGATATACACACATCTCTTCGAATACATATCTCTGAGTGGGTGCATCCCATTGTCGGAAGACTTCCATAACAGACTGAACATCATATCTAACAGTGTCAGTAACCCATTTGCGTGCTAACTCATTCAGCACTTCTCTTTCCTCATAATCAGGCAGTTTACTACGCAACTGTCCACGTCCTGTTTTAGGGGTCGTTTTAGGCGACCCAAAGAAAGGTGAGAACAGGCCAGTAACAGTACTTGCCACTCTCTGTCAAACAGAAGGAGAAGTTTGCGGAGAGGCAGATGTGCCAGAAAAGACAGGCTGATGTAAAGAGGAAGTCGAGGCAATAGCAGAGGAAGTCGAAGCAGTAGCAGAAGTAGTATCAGGATAAACAGGTGGAGCGGTAGGTAAGGTTGTAGAAGAAGTAGATGGAGTATGTAGTAAAGGCGGCGGCCCTTGAGAAGGCTGCGCCGGAGAAGTAGGAACCAGCTGAAGAGGAGCTGGTGCTTGTGCAAGAGCTGCATTTCGTGCGCCAGGGCGTGGTATAACAATACGCTTCGGGGGTCCAACAATACTCGATGTATATGGGGGTGGTGAATTCAATAAATGGGACATTAATGGGTCTTTCTCGGATGTTCCCTTGGAACCTCGTCCTTCGTGTGGCAACATCGGGTAGCATTTATCTGCAGCTAACCTCTTGCTTCTGAGCATTTGTTCACTCTCCTGCTCTTCCTCGTTATCCCTGTATGCAACGGCAGCTTGCACCATTGACATACCTCTTTTAATTTTCTTAGCTAGTTTTATTTCTTTCTGTTTGGCTTCTTTGCGCCATAAGCGAAAAGAGTCAAACATCGCCGGCCGGGCTTTCTTCTTAAACAGTTTGACCTCGAGGTTGTCTAAGACTTCTGAGTCAAAACTACCATATTGGGGCCATTTTAAAACACCATCTTTTCTGGTGTACTTTATCCATACCTCATTATATGTGATAGGGCCTACTCCGTGCTTGATATATAACTCATATGTTGGAGTTCCAATCGGAGGAACCGGACACAAATCCTCTAATCGGGAGTCCTTACTACAACCAAGACAAAACAAGTTTCCAAGTCTGCTAAGACCAGGCATCTTCGCTCACTAGTCTAGCTTCAAACTTCAAGGGATTATCTAACTTTGATATTTTCGTGAATACACGAATCCCTCGGTTTTGGCGCTTGAAAGTTCCAAACAAGGTGTACCTCAAGGATACCAAAGACTAGGAACCAAACTAAGGACTAGGAGACGCTCCACTTATACTTAACTTAAGTATTGAAGATCGGTGACGTCACTAGAAGACTCGTCTATCGTTTCGCTCTACCAAGGATCACTGGGTCCAAAACAGGGCGATAGTCAGGGCAGCAGTCCTTCGTAGCCGTTGGGACGCGGGGAACCTCGCAGCAAAGACCTTCGGAACCACGTCGACATACAGGGGTCGCTGAAGTGGCTGGCCGTCCTCTGGAATTTTCACACGAAGCTCCTCACGAACATCTGGCTTGGACCGTCACCGCTTGATACCTCCCCGAGTTGGGCACCAACTGAGGTGCCGGGTTTTTAGGAACCCGGTGGTGCCAGGGGATAACACCCGAAGACCTCTGAGTTCTCCCTGTTCCGGACCACAGAAACCAAGAGTCGTCTAGTTGAAGTCAGAGATCGAGTTTTATTCGCTGCAACCAAGTAACATGTATCCTAGAAGCACGACAGCACGGGTCGTAAGTTCTCAGGAGACTGTTCGTTTTTACAGAACCAGCCTTCTCCTTTTATACACAATATTCCACTTCAGGCAAGAATTCTTGAGTTTACAATACGGTCATAGACATATTTACACAATAGAGCAAAACGCACAGTCATGTTGGCCAACCCATATTTTAGATGTCCAGTTTGTGATAGATGACCCAGCCCAGCCCGGAATTACAATCAGATATCGATGAAACCCCAATAAAACAGGGCACCTCCTTGTCATAAAACTGGCCATAAACAAGGAACATGGACAGGTGTATGTGTGTAGAAAACATGGTCTGTATGTGGTGAATGGTTTATGGCATGTCGTGCTTTGATGATATCTTACTCGGCCACTGGGCGAGGAACTGCCCAAACAGGTTTGGCTGGAGGCGGTAGAGTCAGTTGGGCCAGGTCATGGGGAAGTCAGCTAAGGTGGACGTGTCCTTTCAGATCAAGCTCGACCTTAATCAATTGACTTATATGAGGGCAAGGCATAAGATGGATGCCGTTCACAAAATGGAGTCCGAGGGTTCAGAACGGAAACCACGATTTGAGGGTGTTGGCATCGTTCAATCACGACGCAAATACACAGGGATAATGTCCTAATCATGACCGGTCTGCCGATACCAAATTCGTCATGGTACGACGATGTTTTGTGACACGAGTGTTGGACTTCGGTACCATATCACAGCAGGGTCCAGAATTTCAGAACCACACCCCCTAGTTCCTTACATTGACAAGTGTTGCGTGAGGGACAGCCCGGTTTAATAACCGCATTGTAGTAATAGTGTGGCGATGTTGTTTCTGATCTGCCAAAGGAAACATTGTTTTGTCTCACCTGCTGCAAAGGTTCCAAATCTGAAAACTCAAACACCAGGACAATGCCCCCTCAGGAGGGGTTAATTTGTAAAATAATAAGTGCCAGTTCTCTCGTCAGGAGGCCACTGCGACATGCACCACGCAATTGCTCCTACCAGAGCTGTCCATAACAGTACTAACTAAAACACTAACCAATACACACACCTAGCAGTGTGACAATTTAGGCTATTTTAGGCCCCCTTAGCTACAAGAATGGCTTCTGCCACATGTATTAGTCGTTTTTCATGTATTTTAAACTAATACCAAATGTTGGACTGATCTCTAAATTAGGGAAGTCTGCCACATGGTGGCGCTGGTTGTCTGAGTGCTGGTGCTGACAATTAAGTGCCGGTGCTGATGAACACCGAAAATCACCAGATCAAATTAAACACTGCACCCTAAGCATACTGATACTGAATGTTTAAATAGAATGGAAACCTTATTTAGGCACCAGATTTTTGTCATTGAATCAAATTCTTTTGGATCAAGTGGTGCGGATTATTATGCACTAATGAAAATCATTCTAGGTAAATATATAAAATGACAATTTAATCAACTAAAACACGTGTTTATGTTAATAATATATAAGAGGTGTTTTCATTTATAAATTGTCTTTCATCCAAACTTTTTCGCGATGGTGGACATTAAAAATATTCCATTGGTGTCGACGCCTGTGTGTCTGGCTACTTTGATGCCTGGACTAGTGTTTGTTTGGAGAGGATGTAAGTGGGACATTTGCAAGTTAATGTCTAATTTCGGCTTGGCGACATGGTGCTGATATATAAAAAAAACGACATATTTGAAGTGAAAATAAATATTACTATCGGTGTTATTAACTATAGGAATACATATTCATGATAGTGTAATGATGATTAACCTTTTTATATTGCAGTGCTTGCTATGACGTTCATTTGGCTTTGGAGCCCTGCACGTAACTTGCTCCTGGTACCCAACCCAACTGGCCTCAGAAATGCTAAGATGTACGCGAGACCGGCAAGATGGCCAGGTCAAGGGTTCGAATCGCAGTATAGTCGTACACACCCTCAGCAAAAAAGGAGAAGATTCGCGGTCCCCCTTTTTTTGTGCCATGATAAAAAAAACTCTTATTAAAGTTTTTGTTGAATGTGTGTTCATGTTGGATAAATGCCCCTTCCGCTGGTGAGAGTGAAGGAGAAAGGGGTTTAACCTTCTTGAGCGCCTCGTGACAGTGGACGCACATGACCATATAGAAAGGGGGGGGGGTCTTCTTTTCAGTGTGACGAAGGCAGCTGTTTGGCTGATGCCTTCATCACCTTCGAGATTTATGATTCGGTATTAATTAGCGAGGCTCCTGTGCAGTGCTCTGGATAAATGATTTGGGAGGGAGCGTGCCCTGGGGCTGCATATTATCCTCTCTGCATGTTTTTTCCCTTAAATGAGTCAGCCCCCTCCGAATGAGTGACACTTGACGTGTCTGCGCGGTTCTCACATAAATTACGCGAGGAGCGCATGGGCTTAGCTGCCATGCTTATCCCTTAATTAGGAAGAGCATCTCCGGATATTTCTTTTGGTGCCACGAAATCCATTCTCCACTTTCCCTCGTGAAGGGTCCTTTTATCTAGTCTGATAGTCCCCGCTTTTGGACAGTGCGCGGCGCTTCCCTCGGACTGTCGAGTGCTCCTATTAGCGCGCGGCTGTCACCAGGGCCCGTTTCTGGGCCCGAGCTTCAAGCCAGGAAGCGCCGTCCAATGGATCACGGCAGACTGCAGAGAGCCGGCTCTCTTTCCGCCTTTGGGGCGGTTTAGCTGATCCAGGCAGCGCGTGTTCAGCTCCCATCAGCAGATGAGACGGCCTTTCTGCGCTTGACTGTCTGTCTTTAAACTCCCATAGACTTTGCAATGTCCGCTTTGTCACTGTCATTCTAGTTATGATTTCCAGCTCTTTACTAGCAGTTTGGTGAAATGAAGGCTCTGTAAAAGGTCGCTTCCCTGGTTTTGGGCCTCTAAAACCAACTTTTGGTTGCTGTAGTTCTGGAAATTTGTACGTAATAAACTTGCAATTTCTTCTATGTGATTTGGTTACCTGTTGGAGTGAAACAATACTCAATAAACCATTTATTTTGTTTTCTCTGCTTTTTTAGGTCTGGATTCAAGCTGTTTTAAAAAATAAAACACAACATGCAGGAAGCCCAAAGTCCAACGAGCATTTAATGCAGAATAGCAGGCATCAAAGCAAAATATCAACAGTGTCATTTCAATTGACAACAGCTCCCAAAAGAAAACGGTCAGTTGAATCTAAGATCTAAAATTCATATCAAATAAACCTTGTATATATAAATTTTATCTCAGTACATGTCAATTCATCCGCATCTGTTGACAGAAACTTGTTACTCTCAGTAAAAAACGTATCTAATGTGCAAGTGTCAGGATCTTGCCCTCAAGGAGGCGCCTGTCACCACCACACGCAACCACGCCTCACCCCAACAGACCATGCTCAGCTGGACATCGCTCACAACAGAGCACACACTCAAGACCATGAAGAGCATCCACTCAGGAGCCCCATCAGATTCTTACTCGTACCACATCTTCCACAGAGCAGCTGCCGCCATCACCCCCAGCGTCGCCGCTCCATCGAAACCGCCACCTCCAGCCGTCCTCAGACCTAACAGGCCTTAAGAACTGCAGACCCATCTCACTCCTCCCCTTTCCAGCCAGGTAATTAAGAGGGCCACCAATGGCAAACTCTGAGTTCATGGAAGTATACCAGGTTCTGGACACCTCTCAATCCGACTTCTAAAGTAACCACTGTCGCAGGGATTCTGCTCCTACACAGAACTGTGCATAGAGACTCGGAACCTCAGTGAATTAGGGTGTGCCAAAACTCACCTTAGTATCAAAAATCAACTACCAGACAAGCAATCAGTGTCTCATTGGTTCTTACACACCCCCAATGATTAGACAACCCAGAACATGGACTTAGAACACCTCAGGTAACGTGGAACACATGAACACTCTTTCGTTATACTAACATATCAGTCCAGAACGAGGAGTAAATGTTGACAAGTGCAAGTTTGAAATATTTATTTCTAATGCATTGTTCTCAAGCGCAGTATCTTAGCTAATACAAGCAAACATATTATAAGGAACAAGGTTAGCAGCATAGTTACTATTCCATAAAATACAAAGGGAGAAAGCATGTCAAAATGCTAAAGGGAAAAGGTCTAAATAGAACCTCAGTTTACCCTCCCTTGCTAGTATATTATATTATATCTACAGAAGGTCTCTTTGGGTTTACAAGGGCGGGCCCATACCTCTGGTCTCAGCAGAAATGGATCACATCATCTCCTGCACCAACTCTCTGCATGCGAATATTCATCAAGTGTGTAATGCATGCTCTGTGCAGTGTATTATTAATCGCGCCTAAAAGCCAAAGTTGGCCACAGCTGTATATGTATTATGTCTAGACTGTGCGCTGATCAAACCGAACAACAAGCGCTGTGTTGAAATAACCTTTAAGGCCTCGGCACTCACTGTACAGACTTAGCTTACCAAGCAAGGCTGATATTAGAAGCAAACATATTATTCTTGTGTGAAGCAAATATTCTACTAGGCGAAAAGCTTTAATAACAAAATGTGCCGTGTGCAGAGGCTGCAGAAAAGGAAAATGGCGTTTAAACTTCTAACACGCTCATGCTAACATAACACAGTGCGAAGGCAAAACCAATCCACATGACACCACAGCACGGAGACCAAACTCCTTGCTGCCACTGACGATATCGGTTCCCTCTTTGATCGGGGCGAGACCTCAGCCCTCACCCTACTGGACCTCTCGGCCACCTTGGACACCATCTCCCTAATTACGAGACTCCATGACACTTGCCCCCGTGACAAGGCATTGGACTGGATCCCCTCCTTCCTCACCGGCATGACACAGCGAGTTAGACTACCTGCGTTCTTCTCAGAATCTACAGAGATCAGCTGCTGAATGCCCCAGGGTTCCTCCCTGAGCCCCACCCTCTTCAACAACTACATGGCCCCCCTCACAGACATCATCAAAAGCCGCAGACTCAACATTGTCTCCTTCGCCAACAACACCCAGTTGATACTCTCCCTCTCCAATGAACCCACAACTGCCAGAACCAACTTCCACTGCTGAATGAATGCCGTCTCCAACTGGATGAAAGACAGTTGCTTCAAGCTCAACTCGGACAAGATCAAAGTACTCATCCCGGGTCCCATCCCTTCAGCCTGGGATGACTCCTGGTAGCCAGCCGATCTGGGACCCTTTCCCACTCCTACGGACCACGCATGCAACCCATGCATCATACTTGACTCATCACTCTCAATGAACCGCCAAATCAATGCAGTTTCCTCAGCCTGCTTCTTCACACTCCGCCTGCTTTGAAAGACATTCAGATGGATCCACACAGAATCCAGAAAGACTGCCACCCATGCACTCATCACCAGCAGCCTCCACTACAGCAACGCACTCTACGCTGGCGTCACTCAGAGACACCTCAAGATATGACAGAGCGTTCAAAACGCCACTGCCAGACCGGTCCTCGACATCCCCCACCACAGCCACATCACGCAACATCTGCCACAACTCCACAGTCTTCCAGTCAACAAGAGAATCCCCTTCAAGCTCCTCACACATGCCTATAAACCTCTCCACAACATAGGACCACCATACCTGAACCACCGTTTCGCATTCCACGTACCCTCCAGACAGCTCCGTTCCACCCATCGCGCCCTAGCATCCGTCCCCCAGGATCCACAAGACCAGAACCGCAGAAAGAATTTCTCCTACCTCGCCACCAAGACCTGGAACACCCCTCCACCTCAGGCAATCCGCGTCGCTGACCCAATTTAAGAAGGACTTCAAGACCTGGCGCTTCAAATGATCCCCCACACCCAGGAGTACCCTCCCCCCCCAGCGCCTTGAGACTCTCACAGGTGAGCAGCCGTGCTTTATAAACCCATGATTGATTGATTGATTGATTGAGGTGTAAAATGGCTTCAAGGACAATATCTCATTCTTGCACACATTAATAGCCCCATTATTCTCACAAAATCCCACTTTCCTTGCCAGATTTGAAAACATGATTATGCTGTTGGTATGTATGTATGTAGTGTAGCACTGAGCTCTATGACTACCCCAGCTACTAGAGCCATGAAGGTTTGCAAACATAATCAGTGAAAAAGGAAGCTTGAAAGTAATACAAAATGACATATATTTATGATTAAATGATTGATACATTCCGGATTACATATCTGATTGTTAACATTGATACATTCAGGATTACACATCTTATTGTTCACACAGCGCTTTAAAAAGAAAGAATATATAAATGTGATACAGCCAGATCTTAAGTTAGTTTTCAGACTGTATTCCAGAGTTTATGTCAAGGCAATGCGCATTCACTGCATTCAAAATTCAACAGAAAGAGATGGCTTTAGACCAGCCCCTGACCTGCCAACTCACACTGTGCCACTGTGTGTCCCACAATTTTAGCTCTCCTCACATGGTCACGCGGTGAGGAGCCGATATCACACAGTGGGAGGGTAAACAGCTAAAAAGCATGTTCACAATAGTGGCTTTACAGCTGATTTTGGAGGCTCTAATCAACCGAAGTCAATTAAGGGGTGTGAAAACACTCCAGGAGATCGGGATCGGTGGCAGCTTCCTCAGCAAGAATTTGTTCTATTTTTTGGTTGGTTCTTTTGGGGGGGAAAGGGGCCATCGATGGTGAAGGGGGCAGTAGTGCCTCTTACAGAAGCAGTTCTCGGCATGAGGCCCCACTTCTTTAATGGCCCGCCCCTCCTCACACAGTGACATTTTTACTTAGTTGGCAGGCCTGCAGTCCTTTTTGCCATTGGCGTTTTGGGCAGTGGCGGCTGGCCTGTACCGAGTGTGGAGAAGCGGGGGCACAAAAAAAAATAGACTTACCTTCTTGGCTTGCTGCACAACGTCCTCTACGGTTAGATCTTCTCTCTTCAAGGCAGGCTTCAACGTGGAACCCACTCAACACCCCTAACAAATCCTTGTGCTGCTCTCATGCTGTTAACCAGCATGAAAGAAGTGCCAGGATTGGAGACAGCAGCCTCACTCAACGTCCTCAAGAACACCAGAGGCCTGCGCTTTTTCTAACCCAGCTGTCTAAGGCAGATGTGTTAGAGATGTTTTAAATGTCCATGTCCGATTGGCCGTCGCAAGACAGTTGGCTGAAGAGACATGCGCATTTCAAACATTAGCTCCCAGCTCCCTGCTGCAACTTGGCAGCAATGGTCCCATCCCATCCTGACACTCCGTTCGGGATGGGTTGCTGAAAAATAAAATGGCAATAAATAGCTTTATTACCATTTTATTTTTCAACTCCGGGACTTGTGGGGTGACATTCCTCTGCTCAAACGGAGGAGCCGCCCCTGGATTTGAGTGACTTTCTTTCAGGTTTCGTCAATCAAGTTTTGGGGTCCAGCCCTTGGTATCTTTCACGGATTTACATATTTTTTGAACTGTGATGACATCACACAAAAGCCCATTGAACCCGCTGCAGTCTTTTCAGTCCATCACCCATGG
The DNA here is from genome assembly GCF_964263255.1 of Lissotriton vulgaris. Lineage (NCBI taxonomy): Eukaryota > Metazoa > Chordata > Amphibia > Caudata > Salamandridae > Lissotriton > Lissotriton vulgaris. The sequence continues at coordinate 386,985,850 of NC_141697.1, forward strand.
CAGGTAGTGGTGCACCTTGCCATCTCCAGAGAATGGTGCCCTCAACAGGTGTCAGCATCATGGTCACTGAGCATTGGTCACAGAAGTTATGAAGAGTGAGAGATTGTGGAGGGTGATCCTAATGAAATCAATTAAAATTAAAAGTATAACGGAGGGTGATGACGTTTTTCTTGGGGTGTGCTCTTTTTCATGTCAGTGGGAGGAGTATGATTTGTTTGTAGTGTGAATTTGAGTTCCAGGAAGGCGACACCCTCCAATTGATGGTGAGGTAGAATGTATGTTTTACCTTCTTAAAATCAATTTAACACAAAATAACCATTTTATAATAGCAGTTTTCCTTCCACCTGAACATGCTACACCTATGATTTTCAGAAACTAGATATTTCAAAGGGATGGAGATATTCATATGTCAAATTAATTTGAACAAACACTGACATACCTGGTGTTTCATGTAATACATTGCATACATGTAATGTATATGTAAAAAACAATGTAACAATAGACAATTTCTGGAAAACTTCTACAAAACTTTGGAAACCTGTCGACCGAGCATGTAGTTGTTTTTTGCCTGTAAAACATACATTTTCTGCTCATTTCTTTGCTATACATGTTATCACACCGAAGACTAAACATACGTGCTTACTATGAGGTGTAAACGATTTTAGGAACCTAGAGACAACAACATTAACCATCTTCATTGATAGACCATATAAGTGGCAAGGCTTTAATACCCAGGGGAAAAAGGAAATGAGAGCGACTGCTGTTGCTCTGTCTCCATACAGGGATTTGAATCTTTTGAGCCCAATATGACTCCGATGTAGCCGTTGCAAGTGTGTAGTGCCGTTCAGATGTTTGTGAATTGTCATGGCCAGATAATTATATTGCTTCACCTGACCAATTTTCTAACAATTAATACTCCAAGCAAATTTTGCATATGATCTCATAAAAATATTTTTTTTAGCTTAGGTTCAGTTTATTAAGAGATGATTAGGGTTACTCTACCCTTCCAACTTCTTAAACAAACTGAGGGCCAACAGGCATGTGATGAAATCAGAACAAGGTCAGCAGCATAGATCTGATTTGATATTTGATGCAGGTCCAATTCTGGAGAAAAATATTTCCATTCTTTTCTGATTCAGATAGATTTGACATATATACAAAAGAGTAGCAAGGGAGCAATAATGCAGCCCAGCTTTAGGCCATTGGGTATTGACATTTTGGGAGAATAGCTGCCATTAGCCACCATCTTCACCATGAACCAGGTGTCAGTGTGAAACTCAATTAACAGGTTTATGCGTGAGCCATCGGTCATTTGGACCACATCTGTGTTCGATCACCCCAAACCAAAGCTGTAATCCAAAAAGCACATGAACAGTTTATCATTTTGGGCAGGCAAGTATCAACTGGCCAGGGACAGTAAAGTAAAATATTATCCAAATTGAAGCATCTACTCAGTGGTGCTTACTGCTTACTTCATGAATATATTGATTTGCAGTTCTAAACTAATCCTGAAGACATTTGACTTTTCACCCATGTTCCATCGTGCACAGGCCTGCTTGGATGTAGCCCCTCAGGTGAGTGAGCTACCTATGACAGTTGAATCTTTTGACCTGCAGGTTACACTAGAAAGCTGGGTTCTTCAGTAGGTTAAGGAGCACTCGACCCCTTTGGCATTTTCTGGGTTACCTCTGTCTGGGTATATTAGTTTCTATTTATACACTGATTACAATTTTCTGGCATGGCATGGAATGAATACAGCCCTTCTGGACCTATGTTGGTCACTACTGCTACAGACAGATGGCTGCAGAGGGTACATTGCATTACTGACCTCTCTCTTGGATTTCAACATACATGTGATATTATGATTATACATGTTTCCATAGTATTTTCTCAGGCGCTGTGCTACGTTCTGAAACCAGGTACCAGAAAGTTAGACATAGGACTCTGTAGAGGGTGTTTCAACCCAGTAAGCTATTTTACTGTACTTGGTAATTGTGACCTGCAGGTTATGCACCATGGACTTGATTTATCAAAGTATTGTGTTACTGTTGCATCATGCAAAGTGATGCAAGGACAACGCAATCCTTATGTCAGATTTACCAAGCTACGCAAGGACACCTTGCATGGCTGTGTTGCTTGGTAAATCTGGAGTTACTGCATTGCGTTACTCTGTGCCAGGATCACTCCTGCACCACTATCCCCGTCTGGGAAATAGATGGAGCAGAATGCCTTGGTTTCCACGGTGCACTATCAGTACACCAGTCCTTGGCCGGAGTCCTAATAGACAGGCCTCCTGGTCCAGTCTGCAATTTCTTGAAATCCAACAATGAGACAATCTCCCCCCATTGTTCTTAGGTATGATCACTTCTTGGTACTGGGTGACCTTAACATCCACTTGGACAAACCCATGGAGCCTGAGGCCATTTCGTTGAGTGAGTCCCTCACCATTTTCAACCTGTCCCTTTATGTTTCCTATCCCATGCAGAATAAGGGCCACACCCTCGACCAGATTTTTTCAAACTCTGATATCGAGGTGGATTTGCCCCTTCCTTTAGTGTGGTCAGATCACTACCTTATCGGTTCCAATGTCTACAGGTCTGCAAGGGGTCACTAATCCCAAGTCAAGAATGGGTAAATATGCAAAGGCCTTTCCTTCGGATCACTCCGTCTGCTCTGAGTGAAGCACTGGAGAACCATCCTCCTTCACTATGTGGCTATCCGGAGAGTGACGCTCTCAGTCTCGAGAACCGGGCGCAGCACTGCACTCACATGCTCGCCCCTATGCCCACCCACACCCCCAAGATAGGCAGACTCTCAGCCCCCTGGTGTAATGAGGCGCTGAGACTGAGCAAAAGCTCCTGCAAGCGCCTGGAAAGGATATGGCGCAAAAAAAATCAATTTGGAGGATACAATTGAATACAAACAGGCCTTGAAGGCCCATCACACTAACATTCAGGATGCAAAAAAAAAGTTCTTTTGGTGCCAAACTTGAGACATCCTGCAATAAGGGCAAGGGCATTTTTTAAATTGTGAAAGCCTTTTCCTCTCTGCCCTCTGTCGCCAGGGCTCTTCCACCTTCTTTTGAATGGGCTAACCAACTTGCGTCTTTCATCCACGATAAGATCAGAGTCATTCAGGACTCCTTCGTTGAGGGCTCCCCCACTGACACAGTACACACCAACACTCTAGCCCCTCTGGCCCCTATAGATGGCCCAACACTAGTACAGTTTCCCCCACTCCAACCGGAGGTGTCCCTGAAAATCATAAAAAGCCTGAAGTCCGGCTCCCTCTTGGACCCCTACCCAGGCAATTTATTAGCCTCTATGGTCAAGTCCATCAACCCGACGCAAAAAAAGTCCTTAATTCTTCTCTGATAACCGTCCACGTGCCCAGCATGTGGAAAAGCGCTAAAATTCTCCCGCTGCTAAAAAAGCCCTCAGCTAACCCCTTGGAGTCAGCTAATTATAGACCTATTTCACTTTTGCCTTTTTTCTCCAAGACTTTGGAGAAATACGTCAACTCAGTGATCTCCAACTACGCTGAAAAAAATATTCTCCTCCACCAGAGCCAGTCAGGTTTTAGATCCAATTATAGCATGGAGACAGCTCTTCTTGAAGTCTCTGAGTGTATCAAGGAGAAGCTCGACAAGGGGGGAAAGCCATTCTTTGTTTATTGGACCTCTCTGCAGCTTTTGATACCGTGCCGCATGATAGACTCCTGAACAGGTTACAGGACTGTGGTCTAGGCGGCACGGTTCTGAAGTGGTTCTCCTCCTTCCTGGAGGACATACACCAGGACGTTTGGACTCCCCATTTCGATGCTCCCATCCCGCCCTGAAAGTGTGAGTCCCTCAGGCCTCGATACTGATTCCCATTCTTTTCAACCTTTACATGTCTCCCCTGGCTCCTCTGGCAGAAGTGTGCAGCGCTAAAGTTATCTCTTATGCAGATGACACACAGCTTCTGTTCACCTGTGACAAGGGAGCAGACTTCAAAGGTGAAAAGATCAACCTATGTCTTTTGAAGGTTTTTTCCTGGAGGAGGTTGAACCAGCTTAAATGTAACACTGAGAAATCTGAGGTAATATTTTTCGGCTCCTCACCCACGGATGAGTGGAAACGGGGGTGGCCATCAGATATGTCAGCACCCCTCTCCTCTGTTAGCACGGTCAAAAATCTGGGCATTTATATAGATAGCACCTTGTCAATGAAAGCGCAGGTCCAGTCAGTTTCTGGTTCCTGTTTTGGCCTCTTACAGATGCTGAGAAAATTCCTCCCCCTCCTGCCTCTTGATCACAGGAAGACCGTTGTCCAAGCTCTGAATGTCTCCAGACTGGACTATGTCAACGTCTTGTACCTAGGCCTTCCCGAATATCTGCTTAACCGCTTACAGGTGGTTCAGAACGCGGCTGCACAGGCGTTCCTCCTGCTCAAATCCATGATTCATATTTCACCTCACCTGAAGGCCTTACATTGGCTTCCCGTAAAATGATAATTTGTTTTAAGGCTGAGTTCTCATCTTCAAGACCCTGCAGGGAACCGCTGCGCAGTACCTCAGGAGGAGAGTCACACATTATGTGCCTCCTAGAACATTGAGGTCTTCTACACTGAATCTGGCTTCCATTCCTAAGGTCTGCCGGTTACGCAAAGGTGGCCGCTCCTTCCAGGTGCAGGGTGCATGTGCCTGGAACCTCTTACCTCTGATACTCAAGCAATTGTCAGATGTAACCACAGTCAGGAAAATGCTCAAAACCTGGCTTTTCCGGAACTAACCCCGGGTCTCCCTCCCCATGGGGCAGCAGCAGGTCTGGTTGAGTCTTTCAGCGCCAGGACACTCTTCTCTGAGTAGCAGTGCGCTTTATAAATGCTCTTCCATTCATTCATTCAGGAAGGCGATACAAGTGTGAAGGGTGTGTGTTTCAACACATCCACACATGCTTTTCTCGCATTCCCAGATTTTCCAAGACTAGTGAAAATGGGAATGAGTCAAAATTGTACAACTTCCTGCTAGAGGTGCAATGAGAAGAAATATCTTTACTTGTCTTCGTTGTTTCCCCTTTCCAAGTGTGCTGCAGGCCTTTTCCTCTTTCTAAGGATTGTTTTTTTGCAGGAAGGTGTCCCCTACTGTACAAAAACAATCCTGCCTGTAATGCAGGCAACCTTGCACTGTGGCACAAGGATGCCTGCATTGGGGCTAGGCAGCACATAGTGCGCCAGAGCAGTGAGAAAGCAGGCATGTGCCATATCTTGGTAAACATGATGCATTCCTGCCCTCTCTATTTGATGCAGGGCAGCAAGTTGTCTTTCTGCTTTGCTCTGCTTCAAATAATGATAGATCTGGCCCCATGTCTCTGAAAATGTTGCCTTAACCAGCAAAGCTATCTTTCTTTGATGGGAATGTGTGAAATTCAGCTAATACCCAAAATTTTCCATATGTCAGATTAGCTTTCTGAGCTAACATCATCAAAAGGGAGCAGATGAAATGTGCAGTCGCAGCCGTCACAATAATGAGGTGGTGGGGCGGCTGGAGAGGGTGTGGTGGAGCACTGGATGGGGAGCGCGCGAGGGGGTTATAAGAAAAAAAATAATTAAAAAGAAAAACTTACCCGGAGCTGCCTCCCGTGACGTACTCAGCATTGTCCTTCCTGGTCCTAGCAATCACTGGGGCAATGTCATTGACTCCCTGCAATACCCGCCCTGATCTAATGGGAGAGCAGCTTGGGGATTGGTCTGAGCAGGCAGGAAAGGCGCCCTGCTCATACCAAGGAGTCTGTAGGGTTTCCCCAGCCCAGCTGCTCGATGCAGCAGGTATGGAGCAAACCTAAGTGTGCATGTGTGTTTTGGACGGCCGGTGATGGCCGGCCAAACACATATGCGCACTTAAGGAGTTCACATAGCACTCCTCCACCCCTCCCTTTGCAAGCTGGCTCAGAGCCGGAAAATGACAAATAAAATGATGACATTGTTTTTTGGGTTTTTTTCTACTGGGTCTGAGCCAGGTGGTGGGGCAAGACTCCTCCACCATTGCAGAGGAGCCACCACTGGAAATGTGGGACACTGCCAAGGTTTCCAACTACCTTTCATGTGTTGGGAAATGAAAAGATTTCCTTACAGTCATTGCCCTGGAAAGCAGTTTGGTTTGAGGAAGAATCAGTCGCATGAACAAGGTGATTTTGTCAACCTTAGCAGAATGAAAGACAAAGCCAAGCATACCTCTTATACGATTACCTTTTCTCAATCCTTACCCGCTATACTGAAATGTGATGAAATATGTCAGCTTTTACATTAATTAACCTTATTGTAGTCTTTGGAGCTAGATCAATACAATGAATATCTGAGTTAGCTTTTATCTGAGTTAGCCCCAGCGCCATACACCTCTCAAAATCCACTGGCTTAGTGAAATCTGTATTTTATGTTTAGCAATCTTATTATTTTTTTAGCAATTTTCGAAAGTTAGAAAACTGTATGAGGTGATTCTAATATATTTTTGATTCACTTAAGCACTTCCAGCCTCTTATCAGAACAGACTTGCAAAGGATCTTTCTCAATCTTCAAATTATTGTACCTCATCAGTAGTTGTTTCATTAAAGGTGAGGGGAGGAGCCAGGCACATTTAATATGCCACTTACTCAGAAGAAACTCATCAGTAGCATCTTGCTGTCTTTAAATTAGAGGTGGGAGAGCCATTGAAGGCTCAAGTCTGGCTCAAGACAGCAGTGCTTAATTTGTAAAATATTAAGTGCTAGGGCCCTCATCATGAGACTACAGCAGCTCGCACCCTCCCCCTTTGTCATTCCAGTACTGCAACTGACAATATCAGCACAAATGTTAAACATCACGCTCCTACAAGCTTGACAATTCTGTCTATCCCAGGCGCCCATCACTTTGAGAATCCCTAAGGCAGCAGGGATTAGTCTCTATGAATGTATATTGAATTGAGAAACTACTGTTGTTGTGCTCATTTGTAAATTAAACAGACAGTGCCACCACGTGGCAGTGTTGCAAAGTCATCCTGTGCTCTGGGCACACCCCATCTTTTTGCTGAATGGTACTGGTGGTAACTGACTCTGACTAACCCTGGGCTCTGCCTAACCAGGCTCAGGGCCAGTGCTATGCTGAAAGAGACACATTTAGAATACAGTGAAAACACCTACATACACTAGGCTACACTAAGGGTTGGGGTACCCCTATGGTTGGCATGACCTACCCTATCAGACCCTATTAAATATTAGGGCAGGGGGATTAAAACTACCTAGAAGTACATAGCCCACAATAGGGCATGGCAGTTTGGAGGCCAGCAGCTTTACTGCAAATGCATGTGGGCACTGCTGAAGCCTGAGGTCAGTTTTAAAAGTTGCCCTGGGTGGCAGGATTGCTTTTAAAAAGTACATTCTGATCAAACTCAAATTTGGGGTTTAGGGCACTTAAAAAGGGATAACCTACAATTTTTTGACATATTAGGAAACCCCAGGGTCTCCCCTATGTGTCTCAGGGGTGGGGGGTCGAGTATTTATAAGGTAGACCCCTATAAAATGAGTTTTATATGCCCTGGGTTAAGTGAAATTTCACATTTCACTCCCCACATTGTGATAAAGTGCTGCCCAAATTCGACTTTGAAGCTAGGAGCCCTGTGGAGGGAGGATCTGCAATATTTCTACAGATTCAGAACCCCTAAAGTCTCCCTTAGTTGTCCCATGGGGTGGGGGTACTGTAGATATAAGCTAAGTACTTATAACATATGTTTTTGTAAGTCCTTGTGCTGGAAAAATGGCCCAAGTCATTTTTCCCATTGCAAATCCCCTGCTACATAGGTAAACATGGTAGGAAGTTATTAACTAATAACTCTTGATAGGAGAGGGCTGGAAGTACCATTCAAAGACTTCCCCGAATGGTATTATTAAACTCAAGAATATATGGTTGAATTTCTCCTAAAGTGTACATACAAGAAGTTATAAGCCTTTTTTGTTTGTAAGTCGAGATTCAGCCTTCCAGTGGTCTGTCCTGATTGGTCAGAGTTAAGTGGATTAGCCAGGCTGCCTTCAATAGGTGATAAAGAGCCCCTGGGGTTAATCAGCTCTGCTGGGAGGCCAGTGTGCTGCTAGTCTGGAATGCCATAGCAGGGGGAGGAGTCGTAAACTAAGGCCTTCAAAGAGAAGAGGAGGCCTTAGTGTCATTTACAACTCTTAACTTTTCACCTCAGCCAGAGCTAGGCTTATGGAAGGAATGCACAGATGCAAGGGGGAGTGTTTATGGAAAGTAAGCCATCATAGGGGTGTGCTTAGCCAGCTCTTACCTTCCTGTTGGAAAATCAGCCATTATGAATTTGGGGGACTTGGTGAACTCTGAGACAAAATAATGCCACACTCTACAGGATGTGATCATATTCTTGGGGAGTTACCTTGCTCCCAGTGGTCAGCAGTGACCTCCTGCTTGACCCAGAGAACTTGGAATAAGTTTCTGAGAGGGGCAGTGACTCTCAGATCTGCTGCTTGAAACTTAAGGAAGCAAGACGTGGCCACGCGGAGAAGTTGGGGTGCAAAGTTCTAAGGCCTGTCCTCTGAAGACTTCACCAGCTGAAACTACAGCCCTGTGAATTACCTTGCTGCAAAAGAACCAAAGAGTGGACTCCCTGCAAGCTACAGGTTAACATAGCTCACCTGGATGATCACCACCAAGGATCCTCAACCTGGAGAACACCAGTGGATTTGTAAGTGTTTTATCTAAGTGGATTGTGATAACTGAAGTCCTCAAATTTCAGGGACCATCTTGGCGCTTCCAGACCCTTGGAGTGAGTTTGAGACACTTTGGGACCCCTATACAAAAAACTGAGGCTTTTTCAGCACACCATTAGATCAAATATTAATCAAACATTCTGCTCACGGCATTTTCACGTAGCTGTTGACACGAGGACTGATGGGGACGATATAGTTATTTATAAGGTGAGCGCCATGTTCAAATGAGGTGGTGAACATGTGGGCAGGTTACAGATGCCAGGATGATTGTGCATATTGTGGTTTTTGTTTTTAGGCTGCAGCTCATATTTTGGGAGGTGCTATAAGGACGGTCCTGCAATGATTTTCTAGTACTGTGCCAATTTGATACTCGATTGTGGATTGTAAAGGGTCTATAAACACATATAGAGGCACTGAAGTGACTGATTGCATTGGTATGTCAGAGTCATTAGAACTGGTCAGTTTATGCGATATTGAGATCAAGTCAGATCACTCAAGGACTTTGCAACTGCATTCTGTTATGTTTCTTAGGGCGAATCATTGCGCTGTATACAGCTCTGAAACACTGTGGATTTTACAATTACGGTGTTGGATGCCAGGATTTTTTCGCAAAGTGACAACTGTGGTGAGTGTTGGAACACAGCCTGTTTGTGTGTCATATATTAAAAGGATAAATTAAGGGCTACAGAGTAAGCGAAGGTAAGTCTTTATTGATTGATTCATTAAAATCTTAGCAGTCCATGCAGTTATAAAAAACACGTATATAACACAATTTCATATTTCCTTAAAAAAAAGGTTACTATATTCTAAAAAGAAGGGTTTAAAATGGTTAAAAATACATGTGATAAAGTTGAAGGGTTGTATGATGTTACAACGCGATCTTTTAGATCGCGGTACATCACAACGCAGGTTTTAAGACGCAAGTCGTTACCACGACTTGCGCTGTAGGGTGCTGGACTTAGGAATAGTAAGATTTACTATTCCAACACCAACTTACGTACAGTAGGGAAGGTGTTGGAATAGTAAATCTACTATTCCTTAGTCTAGAGCGCCCTCCAGCGCAAGTCGTGGTAACGACTTGCGTTGTAAATCCCGCGTTCTATTGGCACTGTGGTCCAAAATCTGCGTTGTAATGGATGTTCCCCAAGTTAAAGTAAACTTCTTAGTATAGGCAAAGTCTGTTTGTGAAGCCCAGGCTTAGATCACCACTTGTGGCCATAGATCAAATGGTTGATTGCTGGGTCATGGCCTGCCAATTTTATTGTCTATGCAGGTTAGGAATCAAGTACAGTGCCTGGCAGGAGGACATGGGCGTGCGTGGTTGGCTCAGGTTTCTGCGCCTAATTTTGTTTGTACTTCTTTCATAAAGCGGACAAAGCTGCAAACTAGTATGATATTGGCCCCGTCAAAGCATGCCTTCACTGCCTGTCTGCAGGACCGGATCTGCATTTCATTTATATGTGGCTTTAACAGCTTTCTCCTCTCCCGGTCTAGAGCCTTGCAGATACACAGAAAGTGCAGCACATCTTCTTTGTTTTCTCCACATAATCTGCACAGGGTAGTTGGAAATTAGCGTTTCCAGGGGGGTATGTGGGTTTTATCAGGTAAAATCCCCATTCTCATTGCCAAGAAACTTTCCTTTAGCATTCTGGAGAAACTGGACCCTAGGTACAATTGTGGGGAGCATTTTGAGTAGCTTTGGATCACAAACCAACCATGTGCTCTCTTAGTTAAGTCTGCTTGGTCTTTTTCAGTGGAGATGAGTTTTATTGACTTATTGACCAGCGCTTTAACGTTGTTAAAAGGAAGGCCAGATTCCCAGATGTTCTGTAGAGCTAGCACGCTGAGCCCTGATTGGAGATAACCCATGGCGGGGGAGTTGTTTTTCCCTGAAATTTCTTTCTATAGAAATGAGTTTAACGATCCGGCAACGGCGCTCCTTATTTTATACCAGCTTTTAACGTACGCGCCTTTCCGGTTGATTGCCTGGTTTGGTAATCCGAACTCGAGCCTTAGTTGCACTGGGGAAGTGTATTTTGGGAGCTTGAATATTATTCTTAGCGCTTTGGAGACCGTTTTGTCCAGGGTTGTTTCATCCCTCCCTCGCATGGCCTCGCTGCCGTAGGTTATCATTGGTAAGAGTTTTGCTCTGAGTACTTCGAGCAGCGGGAGCAGGTTTGGGCCAGGTATTTTATTTTTAAGATTTTTTAAGGTGATCTCTAGGAGTGCCCCTCGCCTTTGAATTGCCTCTTTTTTTGGTCGTATGTCCCCTTATTGTCAAAGATTATTCCCAGATATTTGTACTCTTTGACCACTTCGAGTTTACTCTCGCCCAGCCGCCACTTCGGTCGCTTTTTTGCGCTTCGCTGGTTTAGTACCATCATTGTAGACTTTTCTAAGTTTATTTCCAACCCATTGTTTGAGGCGAAGTTGTAGGTGGTGTTGAGTAAATTCTGTAAGCCAACTTGGGTTTGACTGATTAGTAACAGATCGTCAGCGTACAATAAATTTGAAAGGGTGAGGCCGCCCAGATTTGGTGCATGATGATTACAGTTGTCTAGCTCAATTGAGAGGTCGGCCACAAAGAGGTTAAAGAGAGTTGGGGCAAGGACGCAGCCCTGCTTTAAACCTCTGGTAGTTGGAATTCGCCTAGACACGATGGAGCCACTCCCCAGTTTTATTTGAACCCATGCCTCGGTGTGTAATAGAATGATTTGATTCAGGAGAGCGGGTCGGATTTCCCATCCAGCTAACTTTGACCATAGTTTCCCTCTTTCAATGCTGTCAAAAGCGGCTTTGTAATCAATAAAGCAAACGAATAGTGGTTGTCTCGTTGCTTTTGTGGAGTCAGCGAGGAGAGAGAGGGCCAGAATATTTGTGGTAGTTCCCATGTTTTCCTGGAACCCTGTTTGATTGATTGGGATTAATGTTTTTTCCCTGGCCCATTCCTGTAATTCGGCCAATATAAGGCCTGCGTAATATTTGGCCTTAATGTCAATAAGAGCTATAAGTCTGTAATTTTTTGGGTTGCTCTTACAGCCTTTTTAAAGATGGGGAGATAATTGAGCATTTCCATGATTCTGGGATTGTTCTTGTGTTGGCGATGTTGTCAAAGAGTGATAGTAATGCGCTGGACCAATATTTTGGATCTTGTTTGTATAATATTGGTGGCAAGCCGTTGGGCCCGGGCGCTCCCTCTTGGTGGCTTTGCTTGATTCTGCTCTCAATCATTTTCGGAGAGAAACTGAGTGGTAACCCATACTCTTCGAAGGAATGGGGTGCTTGGGCAGCGCGGTACTCAGCCCGCTTTTGCAGATTGCTGTGTGGTTCAGAGTTGAAATAGGTGTGTAAGTGCTTTGCCCAAACATCCTCCGTTATGTGTGAATTAATCCCAGATGCCAATGGGTTCTCAATGCTCTTAACCGTTTGCCAGAATCTCGCGCTGTTGTTCATTTTAGCGTCATACAATAGTTTTCCCCATAGTGATTCTGCGTTGTCCTTTTTTGCGCTCCAAATGATTTTTTTTCCTGATTCGAAGCTTTCTTAATGCCTCTACGGTTCCGTCGATCAAGTTGTTTTAGCGAAGGGAGCGGATTGCTCTGTTTATAGCTCCCCTGATTTGTCTTAGTTCGGCATGCTAACTTGACGAAAGGAGGATACGTGGTGTTTTTCAATCCCAACACATTGTTTTTGGTGGTGTTCACTTTTAGGTTGTTGTGAGTCGACTGAAGGAGCCGATTGACCTAAGGATTTAGTGAAGATTTCCCAGAAGGGGACAATATTTCCTTGTGAGGGTTTGGTTTCCTCCCACAGGGTTTTTGCGGCGGCAGGTAGCTGTTCTGGCTCACGTATTTTGCATCTGATTCTTCTGTGTTGGTGTCTCGTCATTAAATGGGAGTCCGGGTTTGCATTTGTTAAGGCGGTGCCCTAGATAACAAGAGTGAGCTCTTGTGGTTGATGGTCGCTATAATCTGACACCCCAACCCTAAAGTCCTTTGTTAAGCCAAAAAATGGTAGGGCGAGGAAGGTATAATCTATTGCAGTGTTAACTAGGTTGCTGTGAAAAGTTGGGGCTTGGGGACTATCCCCTTGCGTGCGTTCATTTAGCGCTTCCAGCGATAGACTTTCCAGCTCTCTCAACAAGTCCTTCGAGGTCTTAATTGGTTTGCCCCTCTTGTATTTATCCTGTCAGAAGATCCCCCATGCTCGATGGTTGTCGTCTTCTGGGCTGTTTTGATCTGGGCCCTCGGCAAGAAACATGTTAAAGTCCCTGTTATAATGTAACTTGAGTCTTCTTCCTCCGTTATTAGCCTTGTCAGTTCGACTATTAACTGCTTTGTGCCGTTCTTCTTACTCTGAGGGTGAATATAGATGTTTACCAAAATTAGATGCTGTGGATTGCCTTGGCCCTGCGTTTCAAACCGTATTGCCATCATTTCATGGGATGTAAAAACATTTCTTATTAGCTCTTTACCTGTAGATATAACTTTGATCGAAGCAAAGATGGTTAGACCTCCTTTACAGTGGCCGTGGTTTGAATTACGAACTGCAGGTAGGTGGTAGGTCTTATAACCTTGGAGATGTAGGGGCTCCTCCAACCATGTTTCCTGTAGGAGTACCAGGTCGAATTTTTGAAAATATGACTGTAGTGAGTGGTCGCTGATTTTGGTCCAGAGACCGTTTATGTTCCATGAGCAGAGTTTTAAGTTCCCGTGCTTATTTCCCTGTTCAATACTGGGTCATGGGATCTCTGTTCTTAGATTTATGTTTTTTTGATATCCAGGACCAATCAGTTGGTGGATGGCTTCGTTCTTGACTCAGAGGACCCCCAATTGTGGGGCTAGATGCGTTTGGACTTGCTACCGAGATGCTGCGGGCTCCCTTGAGGACTGAGATGACTTGACCGCGCACTCTCGAGCTGTTGGGTGACCTCTTGTTAGAGTCTAAATGATGTTGGAGCAGTGGGTCCGGGTAGCCAACTGGTCGGGTTGATACACTCGGATCCCCCAAGCTACTAACTGGGATTCTTCACTAAGAATTCTCTCTGCTAGTTCTGTAGATGCCCATTCTGTCCTAGTTTTCTCTTTGTCCGAGAGATGATTGAAAGTTTCAAATTCTACTGACAGCAGATCTAGGGTTCTGATCCCGGCCAAACTTCTGATTGCATTTAATATTTGGAGAATATTACCACGGTTTAGGGTATCCCTTCGTCCTTTTGACTTGTACTCTGGGACAAATAGGATTATTTTTGAAGTTGCTGGTTGACAATTGTTCACTGGGTTTCTGCTACATAGGCGCTTGCAGCCTCGCTCTTCACTTGAAGACATCGTTTGTGTTTTTTCCACCTCATTACCCTTGCTAGGTCTTTGATCTTTGGGATTAGGGTATTCTCTGGTACCTGGTTGTTGGGGGGTGATCGTTTCGGTTTTTGTTTCTAAGTTGGATTTGACAACCAAGGGTAGGTGCTGATTAATATCGCAGGCTGCCCGTTATGGGGTCCTCCTTTCCATGAGTGTTAGACCGATGGCTGCAGGTCACTTTGTCTTGGTGGTTAATTAGGTACTGGTTATGATCGGTTGGGTGGTCCTCTACTATTCTTACTGGGCTTATTGGGATCTGAGCATTAGTTGAGTTCTGGTCCAATTGTTGGAATTTTGACATGCCGGGTCCTTTGTGTACCTGCTGAGAACCACTCTGGAGATTTGGTAAAATTTGGAAGTATGATTTTATGAGTGAGTTCTTTTGACGACCTTTCCTCCTTTGTTTCCTTCGCTGCTTGGAGTTTTGCCCATTTTTCTGCGCAGTCTTTCCTTCTTTGAAAGTTTCTTCTTGTGTTTTAGGGCTGCTGGTGGTCGCTGCCTTTAGTTCGAGATTCGTGGACTCCACACCCCCTGCAGAGAATTGAAGAGTGGCAAATTGGGTGTTCCGGGAGAACCTTTGGGGCCAGCTTTTGTGTCTCGGCCTGCCCCATGAGGGTTTGGGGCCGTAGAGTGCGTTGCTTCGTGATTTATTCATTTAGCTGACCCTTTGCCGTTACCAGATGGATTAGGGGTGGTAGTTGGATTGGTGTCTTGAGCAGCCGGTTCTTGCATCTCCATATGTGCACACTTATTTAAAGCGATTGGCCAGTCGGTTGCAGGTCCTCTAATACTGGAGTTTAGGCTGTCTCTGTCTAATTTGGAATTTTTGCCTATATTTTTCAGGTCGATGAGGAGATCATTCATCACTGTCGGAGGGTTGCAATTTTGTCCACTATTAGGTGGCAAGTACAGCTATGTGGGAGCATAGCCACTTCACTTTAAGCTCTTTCTATGAAGTTGTTCATGTCTGAGAGCTTACTGTCGATGCTGGTGACGTGTAGCGCCAGACAGTTGAGAAGGGTAAGCTGGATGTCCATTTTGTCTGAGTGGTATTCCAGGGCTTTGGTAGAAAGTTGCATGGTGTTTAAAAGGGAGGCCCATATTCCTGTTTCGCTTGGCAGGGTGCTGGCGTCGCTTTTGGGGGGTAATTCCCTCACTTTGGAGGACAGTTTCTTTTTGATCCTCGGATGTGTATGTGGTGACCAGTTTTTCCCATTCTTCCTTTGTGAGGATCAAGATAGTGTTGCCTCCTAGGATTATATCGTCTGGTTCACCCTCCACGGTTACCACTCTGCTAGTTGGCTGGGTAGAGGAGCTGTTGAATACATTTCTGTCAAGGTTGGATTTGAATGCTTATGGATTATTCTGTTGGAGGTAACTGAGTCGTATGATGTCCTCTGGATGACTGCGGTTTCCTTCTTATTGTCTTTGCATTCCAGATTGGGTTTAAATTTGTTAAACTCATGATAGCAGTTGGTGGAGCTGGAGTTCGGTTGTAGTTGAATGGATGTTGCACTTAGTAGTTTTATGTCAGTTGTACCTTGTAGGGGGGTGGTTGTGAGACCTGTAAAGTGAAAAACCGCCGACGTTGGGACAGAGAAAGCAGGGGGAATTGTAACTTGGGAGAGGCTTAATGTTTTGCGGGTCAATACTGTAATTTCGGGCTCTAGAGGGAGCCTAGATGATTCCATCGATGGTTCCATCGATTCTTCTTGTGGAGGAGGGGGGACTGGGAAGAGCACAGTTTGGTGGTGCTGCGTGCTCTGTATAAATGCGCCCCAGTCCCTTTTCCGGGGTGGTTAATAGGGGGTACAGTGGCTGCTGGCAGCCCTGTTTCTTCTTTTTGAGTCCCTGGAGTTAGAAAGAGCAACATGTTTGTCGGGCTGGGACTTTCCCCCCCCCCCCGATTTTGTTGACTGGGTCAGCAGGCCAGGTGCTGGCGAGGTTGATAGGACTAATACATTTTCTGGGTTCTGAGGGTGTAATGGAGAGGGGAGATTCAGTTGATTATTGATGTTAAAGTTTAGTAGTGCTCCTGCGTCTTTGATAAAGGAAAATCTGGAGTAAATGTTAGGTTGGTGTTGTTTTTTCCCCTGAGACGCTAATTGCTTCTCGGTATTTATTACTCCTTCCTCTCCTTGGTCCAAATCTAGATCTACTAGCTTATTCCCTGGTGTTACAGGGTCCTTGTAGGCAGTCTTTTCCCTCAGTGTCGGAGTGGTTGGTATGTGGTGATTGCTGTTGGTTGACACTATTGGGCCCTTGGTATTTTTGCTCTTCTTTTTCCTGGTGTTAGTAGCGGCTGTTATAACTCGCCTCTCCCTGCCAGACCTCATTGTCGGCTTGATGCCTCCTGCGATGGATTGGGCTGAGAAGATCGGTAAGTTGTCCTTAGCTATTTTTGCTGTTTTTGCTTTTCGTTTTTTGTTTTTTTTAAAGGTTTTTTTCCCAACTGTTAGTGGTGTCTTTACAGCACTGGGCCAATTCAGCTCCTGATTAATAGTAGCTTTATAGTGGGGATGATGACGATTATTTGATTTAATTGTTGATGGCTGTTAGTTGTTGGAGGGGCTTACTCCATAATAGCACTTGTTTGATAGATTGCCTTTTCTTTCTTTTTTCCCTTTTCCCCCAGAATTTTGGCGCCCTTTGGGGTTTGTGGGGCCTTTTTGAGCATTGTCGTTGCCCTTTGATGCTCTTTTGGTGCAACAGGGGTGTTTGCCGTGCCTAGTGGTGACGGCTAAGAAGATCTGATTTTTAAATTTGGATTAGAGTAATTGTTTTTTGCTGATTTGCTTTTTTGGCGCTGTGGCTAGGTGGGCTAGGTTGTATGAGTTCCGGAGGTTTTCCTCCCCCTCGGGTTACACAATACACAATGCTGGTTGCTTTGCTGACCCTTGCTGGGTCTTTCTTGCTCCCTGTCTGGTGCCTCAGCCACAACTCGTGTTCTGGGCTCCGATGCTTTTACATGGCCCGATTGGCCCGGTTGCTAAGGCTGCCTTGGATTGTGGTTCGTGGCCCCTTCCCCCCACATCCACCTCTCCGCTGGCTCTCATGGTGGGGAGGTAAGTGCACGATGCAATCCACCGCTTGTGGGCAGGATGGAGGGGACAGAGGGCAAGGAGCGCTGGCAAACGAGACTAGACAGAGTTCAGAGTCCGAATCCGGGCGATTACAGGCAGTAACAGGTAGAGGTTAGGCGTGAGGCAATTTGTTTATGGGTAGGTAGGTAGGTAAAAGGTAGGAGGTGGGGAGACAGACAACAGAGGCAGCAGAACCCCTCTGGGCTGCGGAGGAACCCCCGAAGCAACACCCTGAGTAGCTCAAGAAGGCAGGGGCTTGGTTACTCACTCCGTCTGCGTCCTTGTTGCGTCCTCGCACAGGGTTTCTGGAGACTTGAATGGGGCGGGCGTGCCGCCGGGACCGAGACAAGAGAACGAGAACGTCGGTCACACAGCACTCGCCCACTCAACTCCTCTCCCCGCTTCAATCAGGGTTCAGCCCCTCAAGCTCGCTGCCTCGTAGTTCGCGGCTCCCCCTAAACGTGGTTAGCCCCCAGGAAAGCCGGTAAAGCCAGTCAAGCCGCCAGTCGAGCGGCGAACCGGCGGAGACAGCAACAGAACAACGGCAGCAACAGCGGTAATATGCGACTCCTCCTTCGCCTTTAGCGGTTTCTGACACAGTGGGACAACAGGGCACTGCAGGCAAGCGGGCCGGGGGGGCAGGGGGCTCTCCGCTGCGCGTTTGCTCTCGCTGTTTGTTCTCGCCGCTTCTCGCTTCTCGCTCACTGCGCACCATGCTCCACTCTCTGCTCTGACAACGGCGCTCAGCGGTCGTATCTGTCTCTAATGGAATAGGTTAGGTACACTCTGGCCACAGAGTAGTGGGTTGGAGCAGCAGCTTAGCATAGGTTGGTCGCTGAGGAAAATGAGGGATTCTAAGTCACATTATTGATACAATTCCGGCACAGGACGCATTGGATACCTAATTTCTAAACATTGGTAAGACTGGTTGGCAGCAATATCATGTTGGTGATAGGTTGCTGCTGGTCAGGATATTGGAGACAATTGTGTTGTGGGTATGAAGGGACAACAAGGTTGTATGTGCACAGGCTCTACACGCACAATAAGTAGGTGCGTGTTTGAGAGTATAAAGATAGCAAGTTACAGTATTGGGTGTCGATAACATGCTGTGAACATCAGGCTACTTTCCTGGCCTACATTATGACTATTAGGATATATATACTGCAACTGTGGACAGTGTTTGGTTTAGAACGTGATGGTACATTACTTGCCGTTACATGCTGTGTTTGTACTTTATTCATCAGAGCTGAGCTGTTTATTGAATATCCGACTGGGGTTCTTGTTTAGGTACTAGAGCACAAGAATGGATTGTGCCTCTTCAAACCTGTTTTTTGTGAATCCTACATTTATGTTGGGTGTACCCCTTTTTTCTTTTTTTTTCTTTAGTGGACTCTTGCCCTCGGTATGGGGATGTTCACAGGTGTTCGGGCAGTGTCGGAGGATACTATTCCTAATTCACTGCTGTTATTCCAACTGAAATTTGCTTGCACTCGGTATGGGCATGCTCACATGTGTTTGGGCAGTGTCGGAGGATACTAATCCCAATTCACTGCTGTTATTCCAACTGAAATCTAGGATCTCTTCTTTCTTTTTTGTTCTTTTTTCTGATATGACTTATTAGGTGGTTGGGTTCTCCTCTTCACTTATGCATCTATCTATAGATGTTTCTGATATAAGTGTAGCCACCAGTGCATTTATAAGAGCATATATGTTTATCTTCTCACGTAGCATCATTATATATTTGTTTTATATTTACGTCACAACATTGTCATGTGTGTGTATTATTTTAGGTTGTCTTTTTTGACTTCATTTTATTGTACATAGCATATTTATTGTATTATGTTATAATTCCAACCTTGAAAAAGTCTAAGCAAAGATGAAACACGTATCGGCTAATCGTGTGCTGGGAATTTTAATTTTGACATAACACGAATAAAGAATGCCAAACAGCATGAATAATGACCCTTCTGGATCTCAGTTTTTTTAATAATTCTGTTTTTTGATTAATATTGTTGTATCTTGCTCGTTCTCAGTTTAGTGGTACACACCTAAGGGTCTAACAGATTAGCACCTTGGCTGCTTGAGAGATTCCTCTCCTGTGCTGGCCCTAATAGAAATGGGTGTGGTCATGACGAGCTCAGCTCGTCATGAGCACACGAGCACTGTGCCTCATGACGAGCTCAGCTCGTCAGGAGCACCGAAGGGGTTAGAACGTTATTATGTTTGATTAATATTTGATCTAATGGTGTGCTGAAAGACCCTCAGTTTATTGTATAGTTGGTTGCACATTTGTTTGTGCTAACAACACCTTTAGGTAGTAGGTGTTTGGGGCTGATCTAGCACCCGGTTGCTGTAATAAAGCTTGACAATTTGACTTTTCACGCTTAATAGTTACGGATTGCATTGTGCTTAGTGAATGTGCAGATATTTCCCTGTGAGGTAACACTACTTCCTGTGTGTTTTTTGACACTTTGGGACCCCTTGAGGAACTTTAGGAAAAAGTTCAAGGAGTTTGGAGAACTTTGAAGCAACTTTGAAAAAAAGCTCCATAGAGGAACCGACTCAACCTGGCCAGCCAAGCCGCCTGCTTTCAACCGCGAGCCGGCCAAGCCATCCAGGTTTGTCCCGCTAAAAGCTCCCTAGGTCCAACTTCCAGAGTTTGACAGGGAGTAGAAGAAATCCAAGGCCAGCGAACCCTCACCGAATCCAGCCTGGTGAAGAGCATTGAGGGACCTTGCGAGAAAAAGCTCTGTAAAAGTTTTCAAGTCTGGACAAAGAAAAGGTGACCGGGAGCAACCGTGAAAGCCAAGCCACCTGCCTTCAACCGCGTGTCTGTCTGGATCCTGGGTTTGCCCTGCTGGAATGCTCCGGTGGTCGAACTTACATAAGTTTTACCGGGAGCTCATCGTAAGGCTATCCGGTGAACCCTCACCGAATCCGGACTGGCTGAGAGCTTCGAGGAAGATGAAAAGCTCCAGAAAGTTTCTAAGTCCAAAGGTAAAAACTGTGACCGGGACCTACCGCGAGTGGTAGCAGCTCAGGGCTCCATTGCGGTCGGCCTGAAACTTTGACTTTGAGCCGGTCTATCGCGACCAGATTTCCCAAAAGGCGCTAAATATTTCTAAGTGCTATATAATGCTAAATCTTTGGAAATTCATATCTCCGGGTCCCTACATTGGATGTTTGTCGTTTTGGTGTCATTTTAAAGATAAAAATATGTCCTATTTGTATAAATTGTTGTTGGATTTTATAAAATATGTTTTGTCTTTATTATTTACTGAACTGGTGTTTTTAAATGTTTTGCATACTTGTCTTTGAAGTTAAGCATGTCTGCTCGCAGCCACGTTACCAAGGGTTGAGCATAGTAATAATTTTCTAAGGCCTATGCTGAGTCCTATCATGTGTTAGTAGCCTTATTGTCATTGGCAGACCTACATTTGCCCCTACCAATAATCCACTTTCCAAAAGGCAGGCTATCATAAGTGCCTTGTTGACAATTCAATGCAGAGCACCGGAAAACACCAGCTCAAGTTAAGCACTGCAAGACAGATGACTAAGTCTGGCTCAGCCCAATGCCCTGCCGAACTGTTGAAGGGATGACTTCCTCACCAACTGGAGTGATTCAGCGAGGGAGGTAAGAGCGACCTGAGAGGAAGAAAATAAGGTAGGGAAGATAAAGAGTCAGGTCAGAGGAAGATGGACAGTGGTTAGGAAGTGGCAGGGCAGAGAGGGATATAGGTGTCAGCCATGGGAGGGACACACAAGCAAGAAAATAAAGGAAAATTGGCATGGGAAGCAGAGAGGAATGGGAAAGGAGAGAAAGAGAAGGGGCAGGAAAGAAAAGCCATGGAAGAGGGATAAGTGGGAGAGGCTGCTGTGAAAAGCAGGTAGGGCTGATACACAGTCAGTAATGTGACAAGTGACTGACTGCGACTATTTACACCATGGGCTTATCAAGTTCACCAGCCAGCCCATATCCCCTATCCATCTTTAACCTCTGCCTCCACCACATGTACTCCCCCTACCAACTTGGCCTGTCACAGCATGACCATGATTTAGTTGATTCGCTCATGGTTTGGCTATTAGACCCATGCATTGGTCGACGGACTATATTGCTCACCTCTAGTTTAAATCTCAGTATTTTATTTTCACTCACCTTAATTGTGCTTATATGATCAACCTCAGAATTATAAAGGGCTGTGTCAAACCTGTCCAGATTCAAACCTCCAAACTGTAGGTTATCTACACACCAGATGGTCTTTTAACTGCTCTTATATCTTTCTGCAGAATTGAATGTGCTCCTCTATCTTATATGACTCTGGACGTTTTTGCTCATCCACTTTTCCAAATTCAAATTGCACCCAACCTCTCTCTGCCCCTCCCTCCCTATAGCCATCCCATTTTTTTTAAATTATGCATTAAAGTGTTTTTCATCCAAATCTCAGTTCTGAATTGCCGAGCATCCCTTGAAGATAGCGAGCACAGGGATTTATTCTGTCTTGTCTGAATCTATAAAGAATATTTGTGTCGCTTGACGATTCATAAAGACCCAGGAATAACCCAAATTTAATTTGGAAGGTTTGCAGGGACCTGAAAATCACTAAAAACATTTGCCCTTACCTTCCCAAGAAACCTATCTGCAACATAACATGACGTGCATTTTATTACCAAAGGTTTGATTAGCTATCTGGCGACCGATGTCCATTTTGTGAGGATAAGACAGTAACCCCTGCTTCTAATGAGGGGTCATCTTTAGTGGCTCCACGGGCCAGAGCAGGGAGGCTGGATGGTGGTGACCAAGGACACTGGGGGTGGGGCAAATCACAGTACCAGTTGGCGGGTTCTCATGGGGTGTGAAATAGGAGAGGGTGTCCTAGCCCCCAGGTTTATACAGTTTCAAGCTGTGACATTATTGGGGGCACCAGGGTGGGGCTTAAAACGCTGTAGGACCATGGGACTCAAGACCTCAATCTAGAAAGCCAATGGCGTTATGACGGAGTAAAATGTAAAATGTAAATTGATACTTGTATAGCGCACTACTCACCCGCAAGGGTCTCAAGGCGCTTGTACGAATACCGCTGTGAAACCCATCCTGGCTTTCCCTGTGAGGCGTCCACTCCTGGGCACCCCCAAGGTGGAGGCCAGGCATCCTTAGCGTTGTGGGGGCCGTTGTGGAGATTAAGCAAGCTATTGCCCAGAGTTGCAGAGTGGGACTCCATGATTGGAATAGGCACCGAGGCGAGAATGATCAGGTCCGTGGAATTTTGAGCCCAAGACCCACCGAGGCTAGACCTCTGCATCAGGGTCTGCCGGTCTAATCATTGAGCCACACTTCTCCACTGCCTTTTCAGTGTGTGCTAAAAAATGAACTCAATTTTAGTATGGGATAATCTGTCAAAAGGTCTACCATAACACAAATGCCTTAGGCTATAATTATTATTATTATTATTATTATTATTATTATTATTATTAATTAAATTTACAGCGCGCACAGCTAACCTAAACAGGGTTTCCCGGCGCAGGCAAGTCAACTACTGCAAACTGAGAACATGGATAGCTAATCACTGAGAGAAAAGCCAGGTCTTAAGATTTCGCCGAAACTTAAGATAGAAAGATTCCTGTTTCATAGAGCAGGGAAGAGAATTCAATAATCTGGGGCCGAGAAATGCAAAGGACCGGCCACCCATTGTAGATAGTCTGCAACTAGGTGTTACAAAATTGCCTTGGGTGGCTGAACGTAAAGACCGGGAAGGGACATAAAGATGAACAAGCTCCTGAAGATAAGAAGGAGGCAACCCTTGTTTCATTTCAAAGACCAGGCACAAGGTTCTGAATTTGATGCAGCTCTCAATGCGGAGCCAATGTAGATAATGCACTTTTAATGCAGTGGATGGGACATATGCCATTTTTGTGAGCACCCTGTCTGTCAAATTCTAAATTTAAAGACACTAAGGGCCAGAATTAGATCTTGGTGGCCGGGTTACTTGGTCACAATGGTGACGGATATCACATCCGCTGAAATATAAATACTATTGGATATAATAGGATTTATATTTCGTGGACACGATATCAACCGCCATTGTGATAGAGTCACCTGTCCTCCAAGATCTAAATCAGGCCCTAAGTTTTAAATTTCAATATTTCAAGCTTATGGTGTGAAAGATTCCATGAAACGTGTTGCTCTTTTTCGCTATATTTCGCACACTCATTCAATTACTGAGGCAATTCTGTTGCACTGATGCAATCACCCCAGTAGCACACTTGCTTTCATCAAATCACTTGAGCTTTAACAATGGACTCATGCAATCACCCACACACTAGGCATGCACTTATCTAATCAGCCAGGCACTACTGATGCACTCATTCAATTACGCAGGCACTACCCGAATTATTGAGGCATTAGTCTTGCACTTATCTCATCACACTTTGGTGGATGTATATAAAAAAAATCTACTACAGAAGGCATAAACGTGTCTTTTACCATATAAGTGAGAACTGATATATGATGTTATTAGGATAGCTATAATGTTAATAGGAAATAAAGTGTTGTGTTTTGCTTTGGGTTTGTGATTGTCCTAGTCACTGTATAGATGACTGGGTATATGTATTAGTATGTAAAAGTACCAATGATTCTTAATGCCACTGCAATTGTAATTACATACTTTAACAAAAGTCGAATGATACAACGTCAACATGAAATCATTTTAAATGAAATTGTGGCTTGTTCATACCCTGAAAATAAATCGGTAAATATGGAGCCAGAAATAACTGATATAAAACAGAGTAGTGAATGGAATAGCCGTCGCGATCGAATTAGACATTCAAAGACACTCTGGGCAATTTTACGTTGCTTCTTGTGGTATGTTTTCAAGTAGTTCAACATACTTGTTGTACCACATGAACATTGTTTTACTGTGCCTCGAGGTAATGTATTTAGTTGTAGGCTTTGATTCACCAGATGGAACTGTGAAAAAATCCCAAGCTATGCTTTGTTTCTTCATTGGTACTGGTAGTTCTTCATCTGAAGACTGTTTATGTGCAGCTGAGCCCTACTAGTCTTCAACAACTTCAACCAGATGTAGGTCTACCTCTGGTTCTTCTGATAGCCCAAAAAAGTTAAATACCAGCACAATTTTCAAAATCAGTTCAGAACAGGTCCCATAAGAAACAAACCAGTAGCTTGAAAGCTCAAGAAGGGGGGAATGGGTGTGTACTTCCTTTCATAAAGGAAACTGTGCAAACCAATGGAATCTCTTTGTTTGGTAGTAATGTTCTATTCACGAGTTCAAATGTTGAAAGTTAATTTTTGAGTCTGTTGTTTTGGTTAAGATAAAGTAAAACAAATATGTTACTAAACATCTAAACTCGAACTTTTTATAAAATATGTCTATATATCTGTTTTACACTTTGTCATTTGTATTTGTGACTACGACGTCATTGCGACCTCCGGTGTTGCTGTGAAGTAGAAAAATGCATTTTTGAAGTAGTTTTTTCGACAAATGAATACAAAGGGAAAGTTAAAATAGTATCTTACTATACAGCTACACTGAAACTTTATGTTAAATATGTCTATATATGTGTTTTACACTTTGTCAAAAACATGCAGTATTTGCGGTGTCTCCTTAGCAATCGGGACATCATCGTGATAATCAAAAATATCTTGAAGTAAGATGATTAATGTGCTTTTTAAATAAATTGATGACAAAGACAACAATAAATGGTGCACCATGCAGATGTAATGTTCAATACCTAATCATGGGAAAAAAATTACAGGGACATTATAGTTATAAAATAGAATACAAAAACATCAGAAATTCACTGAAAAAAGCAAAGGTTGCAGGGACGTTATAGTTAGGCTGACATTTCACTCATACAAAACCAGAGAAATTCAGCAGTTATAGTTAACTGAGCTAACTATAACTCGTGCCCGCAATGCACTGCTTATGACCTCACATAATACATCACTCATGACATGCTTATTATCATCACAGATGACATCTCAAATGACATCACTGATGACATCATCCACAAAATCACTAATGTACCCACTCATATCCCCATGGAACCTTTCATACACCCACTGGTTCATAGATCTATACACACACATACTCACCAATCTAACCACTCATATACTGACACACTCACTAATACAGCTACTGCCATATGCACTCATACACCCATACAGCTACTCACACACTGAGTCAGTCACCCATAGAGCTGCTCACACACTTACTCACCCATGCAGTCAATTACACAGCCACATACTCACCCAAACAGCTAAACACACACACTTACTCATACAGATACTAATGTACTCACTCACCGATACAGTCACTGACACAAGCACACACTCACCCATACAGTCACTCTCACATTCATTCACTCCTTCACCCATATAGTCACTCATATACCCCATCACTCACATATACTGCCTTTCACATTAATTCAAAAGGGGGTATGAGAGGCAACATATATAGAGTAAACAGTTGGTATGTACAAAGAAAAAGAAGGAATTCCACGTTGTATTATCTTAAGATGTATTTTATTCATGATGCACTTGATTTTCATATGAAGACAGCCAAGTGTTTCACCCAAGTATTGGCTTCTTCAGGGTGATTGTGCGAAGTATTCAGTTCACCAGGTAAGTGAGGTCAGGTTCAAGGTCCACTCAACTCCTCATCAGGACAGAAATGCAAAAGGTAATACCCTTTGAGGTAAAGGGCAAGGTTAGTCCAAAGGTTTAAGTGTTGTTAGGTATTCGTCTATGTTTCGACTGAATCCGCGTGATTAAGTAAATTAATTTTGTACGTAGAGCTCCGTGTACGAGCTGTGTCCAGCGCCGTCACGTTCCGACATGGGAATGTGGCTTTCACATTCCTAGTTCCTCATCAATATACTACTAACACATCCACTCACTCACCCACACAGCCATGCACATACTCACTCACTCATCCATGCAGCCCCTCACACATGCACTCCTTTACCCATACAGCCACTGACTCACCCACTCACTCATCCGTACAAGTCACACATGCCATCACCCACCCACGCAGACACTCAGACACCCATGCAGGTACTCAGACAACCAATCACTCACCCATACAGTTACTCCCATGGCCACTCACACACCCAAATAGCCACTTAGACACCAGTTGACAGACTGTTACAGACATTCACATAACCAGTCACTCACCCTTATATTCACTGAGATACCTAATCACTCACTTATACAGTCAGTCAAGCACCCACTGAATCATCTATTGTAGTGTAGTTCATATATTCCCAATGGGCTCTGTGCATTGGAATAATATATCCTATAGATTTGACGTAGGACTTATGTCGACTAGGTCTCTATCGAATATATTAGACTTAATTGTGAGTGCCAGCTAGCTCAGAGGAAACTTTCTTGAATACACCAGAAGGGATTCGTTTCTGACAACTGCATAAACATGACAACTTTGTTTCCCCAAGAATAAAACTGATCTTCAGAGTCATGGAAACAATAGATGGATATTTTACTCAGTCAATCGTGCATGCTTCGTTTCATCAGAGGTGTAGAGAGATGGGCATTTTCAATAAAAGGGTTTTATTGAACAGTCTTCTTTCTCATGCAAGTAAAGTGAACTGCTGCAATCGTTATACTGGTTGCAAAGTATAATGCGTACAGTAAAAAGAGGATTATAAAAATAATACTGTAAAAGCATTGTATGGTTTCTAAACCAGATATATATATATATATATATATATATATATATATATATATATATATATATATATATATATATATATATATATTCACAGAAAAAACCATAGGTTATAGACCATATATAGTTAGGAATTTGCATTTACAAAACCTTGAAAATTCACTGAAAAAACCATAGGTTATAGACCATATATAGTTAGGGATTAGCATTTAAAAAACCTTATTTTATTTGCACAAAACCATTGAAATTCCATATATAGTTAGTTGCACTAACTATATATCGCGGACCCGCAATCCACTGCTAATGATGTCACATATTACATCATTCATGACATGGTCAGTGACATCACTGATGATATCACTGATGACATCTCAAATGACATCACTGATGACATCACTGATGACATCTCAAATGACATCACTGATGACATCACTGACATCTCATTTGACATTACTGATTACATCACTGATGATATCATTTATGTGATAATACATCTTCAGACTCTAATATAACCTTAGATACACTCAGTGTAAACAGGCACTCACAGACTGTCACACATCCATGGAGTTACTCACACACCTAGTCAGTCATGCAAAGAATCAATCACACCTCCATTTCCTCAACTATACAGTTATACACACCTTACTTATTCAAACATATACTAACACATATTTACTCTCTTATACAATCCTTGATACAAGTTCACAATGATTCATACAGCCACTCTCACATTCACTGGCTCTTATGTTCAGTTATTTATATATGTCAACTCTCACATGGAGTGTGTTTTACATATGTACTTACTTTGACATGTAGAACTGAGATATCCATTCACTCACCAATATACTCATGCACACAGTCAACTGTCCATACAGCTGTTTCTACATGCACTTTTGAAGCCATACACCTAGGGAATCAACTGCTCACACATCTATGCACAGAGTTATACACCTCCCAGCCACCCACACACATACTCAGTCTCCCATACAAATACTTGGGCAACCATTCAATAACCCATATAGTTACTGATATAGCTACTGATTTAAACATGCAGCAGTTTACAGAAGAACATAAATAATGATTGCCAAATTAAGACACTTTAATCACTAACCCATGCACTCAGTGAGACACATTTAATCATTCTCTCATACAGTCAGTCATGCACCTACTAAATCCTTCATCCAGACACTTATACATCCACTCATTCTTCAATATGTAAGACATATTTTAACTTTACAGAAACATACAGTCACTGGGTGTTGTCATCAGTGATGTCATCAGTGATGTCATTTGAGATGTCATCAGTGATGTCATCAGTGATGTCATTTGAGATGTCATCAGTGATATCATCAGTGATGTCACTGACCATGTTATGAATGATGTAATATGTGACATCATTAGCAGTGGATTGCGGGTCCGCGATATATAGTTAGTGCAACTAACTATATATGGAATTTCAATGGTTTTGTGCAAATAAAATAAGGTTTTTTAAATGCTAATCCCTAACTATATATGGTCTATAACCTATGGTTTTTTCAGTGAATTTTCAAGGTTTTGTAAATGCAAATTCCTAACTATATATGGTCTATAACCTATGGTTTTTTCTGTGAATTTCATTGGTTTTTTAAAAGCTAATATCTATAGCTGTAAAATATATTCTTTATTAAGTGACGTATCACGTAGCCCGTGAGACGCCTCATGATGCATCGCATAACCGTGACGTATCGTCTCTGCAGCGCAAACCAAACCCAAAACGTAAGCGCGCCAAAACACGCTTAAAGATATATATATTTTTTTAACCTTAATTAGACAAAATCCACACGTGCACATATCACAAATGTTCAAAAAACACAATATGTCGGACTCCCGTTACGCTGCCGGTTAGCTGCCCGGTTAACGTACCAGGAAGCACCTTTACCGCGAAAAATCGCATTTTTTTTTCTCACCCCCCAGGGAACTTTAATAGCCCCCTCATCAATCCTAGGGGTTCAGGAGGGGTCTGCCTTACCCCTTTCATTCATTTACACCTTTTTTCCACCTCTTGTCTCTCGATCCCACAGAGAGACAAGATGGCGGCCGCTCCAGACTGTTTACAATGATAACAGCCAATCAGCTTCTCCTCAGACTCCCGTTACACTGCCGGTTAGCTGCCCGGTTCGCGTACCAAGACGCGTCTCTAAAGCGAAAAAATCGGAATTTTTTTTTTGGGCCCAGCGTGGCTCTATAATATCCCCTCATCAATCCTAGGGGGTCAGAAGGGGTCTACCTTGCCCCTTTCCTTCATTTCCCCCTTTGTTTTGGCCCCCTCTTGTCTCTCGATCCTACCGAGAGACAAGATGGCGGCCGCTCCGGACTGTGTACAATGTTGACAGCCAATCAGCTACTCGTCAGACTCCCGTTACACTGCCGGTTAGCTTCCCGGTTAGCTGCCCAGTTAGCTGCCCGGTTCGCGTACCAAGACGCGTCTCTACGGCGAAAAAATCAGAATTTTTTTTTTTTTTTTTTTTGGGCCCAGCGTGGCTCTATAATATCCCCTCATCAATCCTAGGGGGTCAGAAGGGGTCTGCCTTGCCCCCTTTCCTTCATTTCCCCCTTTGTTTTGGCCTCCTCTTGTCTCTCGATCCTACCGAGAGACAAGATGGTGGCCGCACCGGACTGTTTAGAATGTTGACAGACACCGGAGAGCCAATCAGCTTCGCTTCGCAAAGTTCCGATAAGCGAAAAGTACGCGAACCGGATCGCTGCCCGGAGCGCTGTTACAGATATATATCTTGATTTAAACGTTAATTTCTCAAAATCCACTGAAGCACATATATTGAGACCTAGCAAAGGCACATCGGGCTAACAGTCCCTACAATTTTGCCAAGTTTCGTGGAAATCCATTCAGCCGTTCGGGCTAAAAGTGAGTCCAAGCGCCCTATGGAAATTAACATGGGAAAAATGTGTTTTGGGACCCCCCTTTTTTCTCGGCCCCCCCTTGACGAACTCCCCCCAAATTTTCAGGAGCTGCTCAGAAACAAAATGTGCCATTTTCCTGAAAATTTCAGCCGATTCCGTCCACAAACGCCAAAGTTTTTAGACATAGAATTTTCAGAAATCCCATAGGGAAAAAATCCTAACTATATATACCTACTGGCGACCGCCAGTAGGTAATATATATATATATATATATATATATATATATATATATATATATATATATATATATATATATATATAATATATATATATATATATATATACATAAATAGCAAAGGCTACAAAGTACTCAATTGGTGCTTCTAAAATACGCCTACCCCAATGTACCTAACCTAAGTCTAGTACGTGGGAAGAAGTAAGTGAAGTGTAGCATAGGTTTAGTTTTTCTTTGTCAAGAATCTAACCAAAGTTTCTCTTAGGGTCTAATCAGCTCCGTACCTTGGTTTTAGAATGAAGGAGGTCTAGTATCTCTGTCTCGGACTCGATTTCCCAACACCCCGTGAGGGGAGCTTGGAAACACTGGAGCTGGATTCTCAGTGAGAGAAAGGACAGCTTCTCGATCAGTGCATCAGCTGGAGGGTCAGCTTCCTTCGGCACTTGCTGTAGGGAGCTGCATCGGGCAAGTAGATAGTCGAGCTGCTCCGAACCACCGTGTGTTTGCTAGGGCAAGTGTAGGCATATTTATACCTTGAAGGTGCCTAGTTTGACATTAAGTTGGACATAATACCGTCATCAAAGAACCCCAAGAGAATGGTAGTTCTTTGAAAACTCCATGATTTCTAGGACAAATCAATATTCAAGCAAGGGGATGTCCCTGACTGCTGAAGCCGAGTTTGACAAGAAATCGTTGTGGCTTTTTGGAACATGTGGAAGTAGCCATGCCTGTATTTGGATGGGATGGGTTATGTCTAAATATGGGTATGATTTCTATGCCTATATAAGGGCAATGCGAAGTATACCTATGTAAGGTCATGAATCGGTAAATTACGCTTGGATTCTAAAATGCTACACAACACTATACAGGCACTAATACACCCACTGATTCTCCAATACACCTTGCTATATATATTTGACACTCATAGACTTCTGAAAAACACTCACAGCACTGGATGATATCATCAGTGATGTCATTTGAGATGTCATAATTGATGTCACTAACCATGTCATCAGTGATGTAATATGTGAGTTCATAAGCAGTGCATTGTGGGGACGCGAGTTATAGTTAGCTCAGCCATCTATAACTGCTGAATTTCTCTGGTTTTGTACGAGTGGAATGTCAGCCTAACTCTAACGTCCCTGTAACCGTTGGTTTTTTCAGTGAATATATATATATATATATATATATATATATATATATATATATATATATATATATATATATATATATATATATATATATATATCAATCACCTACGGGTCGCCAGTAGGTAGTTATAGTTAGGACCAAGTTTCCATAGGAAGAGCATTTTTTGTTTTGCTTATAACTTTGGCGTCATTTGATGAATCTTCATTAGATTTTCCAAACAAATTCTTTGTTTATATCAGCTCCTGTGTTGAAAGTTTTGGGGTGATTCGTCAAGGGGGGGCTGAGAAAAAAGGGAGGTCCCAAAACGTGTTTTCTCCATGCTAATTTCCATAGGAAACTTTAGACAAGGCTACAGGTCGAACGGGTGAACGGAATTACCCCAAATTTTCAAAGGATCTCAAAACGTACTTGATTGACTCTGTCCCAAAGAGTAAGCGAGGTGGAGACAGAGAACGAGACCTTAGAATATTGGAGATGCATTATATCCTCAACCTTGATAGTAAACATCCAAATGGGCTTAACAGCTCAGAGGAGTTACATGCAAGTTTACTATAATAAATTAATTACATAATCCAGTTGAGGGTATTTAATATAACCATACATAGTTTACAGCCAGTGTTTAACGCCAAAATCATAGAGCCAAGTAAACAAAATTTCTCTCAGAAGTAGATATCAAATCATCATTGCCCCATAATCTGTGCTCTAGATAATGATAAAAATAAAAATATGAAATAGTTAGAGCGTGGTAGTAAAAACTAAATCTACCCCTTTTCCTTTTACCCAAATTTTTTCTTTCTATTTTTTACTACCTTTTAATCACTGTGCACCAACTGAAATCATTCACTTTTTTTAATGTCCAAGCACCAGCACTTTAGATTAATAAGACCCAATAACATGATATGTGAATATTGACAGAAGGCAAATTATTTAACTTTAGGAGTAACGTATACAAAGTAAGGTTAAATAAGTTTGAGTGCAGGTTGTTATAAGTAAAATTGTAATTTATAGCGTTAACAACCAAGTAACTGGATGGAGGTGTGTACAAATATGATATTATTTATATGTGATTTTACGGATATATTTATATGTATTTATTTATATATTTATTGAAAATACGTTTTAAATTTCTTTTGTATATACACAAAATCCGGCATTTACGCCAGTACAAAGTCACTTGAAACGAAAATTGCATTAATGCAATAATTGTATGTGTTTAGCCTAGCGCAGTAACTACTACTCCATGCCTTATACCAACCAATGTCAAAAATATAAATGATTGCTAACAGCAATTTTATGTCACGTTAATAACGGTCTGTTTTCTGTACACGTTAAACAGCACATCAATGTCATTGCCAGTTCAATGAGTGAAGTTTTGGTAAATCAAAAAGTATGACAAAATTTAAAAAAAGACAAAAAATAAAAAAGTGATTAACTATTTAAAGAATTGCCATTGTTAGTGAAGCGTCATGTGATCAAGTCCCCCCGGCAGGGACGAAACGCGTCATGGCTGCCAGCGTTTGTTTGTTACTGACCATGCAAATAAACTAAAAGGCATTGGAAAACAGCTTTGTGGTCCGTGCTCTCTGTGTGCATCCTGCGAGGGAAAAGCAGCAGCAGTAGGAGTTTTCGGCGATATATATATATATATATATACATATATATATATATATATATATATATTACCTACTGGCAGTTGCCAGTAGGTAGTTATAGTTAGGACCTATTATGCATAGGAAATTCGCAACACTCTATTCCCAATAACTTTGGCGCCGATTGATGAATTTGATGAAATTTTCCAAACTTTTGGCCAGCTCTGGTCCGCTTCTATCCTGAAAGTTTCACGGGGATTCTACAAGCGGGTGGCAAGAAAAATTCCCCATGCAATTTCCCATAGGACCTTTAGCCCAGCTACAGCACGAACGGCTGAACGGAATTACACCAAATTCGGCAAAGAGGTGATCCTAAGTTCAGACTTGTGCCTTTTGCTTAAATGGTGTCAATCTGTTCAGTAGTTCCTGAGAAAATTACAGTTAAAGTCATTTATATATCTATGGGCGCGGTGGATCCACGGAGTCTGCGCGTATTGTCATCGTACCATAAGAGCACCCTTCCGATCACGCGCTGAATGCTAATTGGCTGGGGAGCTGCATGTTAGTAGCTCCCCATGTGGGAAGGCAATGCCGGCTCCCAAACGCGTAGAAGTTGTGCACCAAAGGCGCTGGAGTTGTGCACCCTACAGATTATAAGTCGTGCATCTAGCGCGTGCACACCAGGGAGCCACACTGAGCACTGCGCTGGGTGCGCAACTTTAAATTTCACCGGAAAAAAATAGCCCCTATCAGTAATTTTGAATATCCCCGGGAACCCTATCCCCCAGGTGTTATAAAAAATGTTGGGGACCATGGGGGGAGGCACAATGTCCCCACGGTCCCGCCGGCTCAGTCCACATGGGGTGATGCTAAGTTGCATACGGAAAAGCAATCTGGTTTTGATTTTGAAAGTGAGAATAGATTTCACTGCTGTGTCTTTCAAAATCCAAACTAAGTTTGCCATAGGAGGGCGGGAGCCGCGAGACTCCCGCCCTCTCATAGCAAACAGCAATGTCCTGGGGGTAGGCACCCCGGGACAGTGCAGGAGCCGGCCCTGGGGCGTTGTGGTCCCCAGGGCCCTCGAGGGCTCCAGGCTCCAGGCAGACGGCCACGCAGTCTGCCTCCCACAATACACAATATCCCGGTTGGGGTGGTTTCCGGGGCTTGAGGGGGGTCGTTGAGGTCCCCACACTTCTAATTTTGCGGGGGGGGCCTTGGAACCCCCCAGAACCATTTATTTTATAGCCCCGGGGGGTGGCTCTCAGTCTTGTATAGGAAACAGCAATGTTGAGAAAATCTTCCGGTAACAAAACAAAGGATTTTGAAGTCCATTTTTGGTGTTTTTGTTGTACTTTGCAGGCGTTAAAGCAACAACAATTTTAACTCTGTCTTTATAAACATGCCACTAAGTTTTGTAATGTTGACAATCTGGTCTTCCATTTAAATAGGCATGAAGTATTTATTGAAGTTCATTGTGAATCATGAAACAACACTGTCTAATTGTGATCGATAAAGAAGTGAATGAGTTGTGTACTTGTTTTGCTCGTAATGTGGATAGGGGCAGGTTTACAAGTTCATTGCGTTACTATTGCATTACTTTCAAGATGGGAAAAGTGACGCGAAAGTGGTGCAAGGGTGTTGTAAATCTGGTTTGGATTTTGAAAGAGAGAGCAGGGTGCATCTGTAGGGTAAGTGCAGGTTAGTGTAGGGGTAAGAATTACTAGTCTAACTCCAGGGGTGTGCATCTGTAGGGTATGTGCTGGATAGTGTATGAGTAACATTTACTAATGCAAATCCAGGGGGTTGAATCTGTGGGGTATTTGTTGGATAGTGTATGAGTAACAATTACTATGAAAAAGAAAGAAGTTAAAGGAGAAGAAGACATGCACTTTCACTGTGAACCTGGAAGAAGAGAAAGTGACGAGAGATGATTTTCAATGTGTTTAGGCTTGAGAGCCTGGTTAATCATTAAATGGCGTCTGGCAGATAAGTGCATACTTATTCTGCAAGAAGCCTTTCGGGGTTTAGCGAAAGCAGGTCATCTTTAATAATTGCCTCTCGCTGCGTGTACTTGCAAGGTCATCTGATTTGCTCGTATGTTAAAAACAGAAACTTTCTACACCTCTTTTTCATTGGTTGAAAAGCATTGTAAGAAGACGTATTACCGACCAATCCCTTTCCTTGCGCAGATTTTGAAAAACATTTGATTGGCTGTTGTGTGGTTCACTCTACCTTCCTGATCCTAATGTTGATTGGCTTGTTTTTTCTATGTGACGTTACGATATTCTCACCATGTACCTAGCCCATTTTGTGACACACTTTATTTTACAATGCGTTTCCAAAACTAGTTGTGGTAGGGTGTTTTTAACTTAAACTGTGTACTCAGCTTACGAGGTTGTTGACTGTTAAGGTATTTAAAAATATGATTCTATTTTCTATTCTATCATAATTATGCTGACTTTTCTCCTTTAGTGTGAAGTACTATGTTCTTTTATTAAATGTATAATTCTTCAAACCATCCTTGAACGAAAAATGCTTATGTTTTCAAAATATTTTTATTGAGTCTTTTATATTCATCATATGGGTGAAATGCAATTTTTTTTTCATTCATTGGTATCACGCGTTGGACCACATTTATGTTATTTTATCGTAAGCACTCATTCCTTATGGTTACATTATATAAGTGTTGCCTCATCTTCTTTATTTAAATGTTTGGGCTTTTTTTACTTTCAGATAAAGTAGAATAGAAGTGCTACGACAAACACTCCCTCACTACTTCATCTTTCTTTTTTTATGTACATTTAATTTCATTATTACATTTAACAATCCAAAAAATGGAAAGAATTATTAACATTTGAAGCTACAATTATATTATTTTTTTCAAAAAAATTGCTTGCGAAGATAATCCTCCTGTTCTTCACGAGTAAAAATTGGTAAAAGCACTACTCAATATAAATACCTTTAGCCCATTTTCACTCAAGAAGACAAAGAATATTCTCCTTTATTCCAAAGTATTTCATTTTTTCGTCAATAGTTTATTTATACTACATTTTTCAATCATTAAGAAATACTTGCATACTAAAAAAAATATTATTTATTATTGTTTATTTATTTTTTATTTTTGACATTTGTACAGCGCACTGCTACCCAAAGGTGTCCTGGCGTTTGAAATCCTCTGTTGAAAGTCATCCAACTCCAGTTGAAGGATCATAAAGTTATATATAAATTAAAATATACATTAACAATATGATCCCTCTGTGGAAATGAAAGATGAATTCAAGATGATGGGATTGCTCCTAATCATTACTTTGCACGTAGTAATTTCTTAATTAACCTATATTTCTTGTAATGGTTCTTTCGTCAACTCGTTATTATATTCCATTTAAACTTAATCATACCACATTCTATAATCATTTAAATATTTTTGCTTTCTTTTTTAAAAATATCAAACATATACCCATTCAGATAATTGACCTCTCTTCGATATTCTTTCCTTGCTCCATCGAAATTCATCCAACTCCTCTGGAGGGGACATAATGTTTTATGTATTTTTAAATATATATATAGTAACATATATATAGTAACAATATGTTCCCTCGGCGGAAATGAAAGATATTCTCAAGATGCTTCTGCAGCCCTGAATCATTACCTTGCTCGTAGTTTCTTCGCTCGTATTGATTCTCTGAAATGAAACTAATTATCCCACAGGGTGGTTTATATACTTTTTGGTTACTTAACACTCTATGGGATCAATTTATTGCTCCT
Organism: Lissotriton vulgaris; assembly: GCF_964263255.1. NCBI lineage: Eukaryota > Metazoa > Chordata > Amphibia > Caudata > Salamandridae > Lissotriton > Lissotriton vulgaris. The sequence goes on from NC_141697.1 coordinate 387,022,366, forward strand.
CCCACTTTTAACTCACATTTTTCAGTTGACAGGTGATCTCATTTCCACTGTTTTAGTGCGTCACGTGTTTATGTAAACATGCCTCTTTCCATACTTTTTAACTTTCGTATAATTTCTAAAATGCTTTATTTTAACTGTTTTTCTTATTAAAGCATTTCTATAGGTTTCTTTTTTTTAATACAAGTATTAACATTCATTCCCCTTTTTTTTCCGACTTATTATTCTAGTAACTTCCCTTTTTTTGTAAAACTTTTTTTATTATTCTTCATTACCCTAAACCCCTATTTTCCCTGCATCCCGTGCTAGAGATACTCTCTATTAAACTTTGAGTATTCTAATTTATATCCAAGTATTCATTTATTTAATTCCATCATTCCGAGTTTTAATACATTTATTTATCTAATATATTTAATCTTTATACACTACAAGGGATACTGTTATTTGTCTAGAACCACACTATGAATCAGTGTCCATTTGGCAAAATTGAGAGAGAATGATTTGGTTGGTTGATGTGTTTGCAGTTACATAAGTAGCTATACTCTTGTAGTAAGCCAGGCTTTAGGGTATGCAGTGCTTCAAACTCCTATGCATTATGCATGTAGTGGTGTAACCACTTTCACATGTGTGCTTCAGGCCTACAATTCCCCAGTCACTATCTATATACTCCAGCAAACACAGTGTGACTGCTGTTGCAATTTCAAAATGACTCTTTCAGTACCATGTAGTAATTCATTCACTAAAGTAAAAGTCAACCAATTAAGAATTCACCCAGTGTCTTTACTTATATTAATGTAATCGTTCAGTCAGTAAGCATGTACTGATGCAGTGAGCCAGGCTTTAGTGAATGGAGTGATTCAAAGTGCTATGTATTATGCATGTAGTGGTGTAATAACCTTCCCATTTGTGCTTCAGGACTGCATTTCCCCACTCACTATACATACCAGGGATCTCCAACTAGTAGCTCGGGAGCTACTGCTAGCTCACCGGCACCCTGAAAGTAGCTCTCAGAGGTGAAGCCAAACCAAGCCAATCTCCGAGATTCTGTGTATATTAAAGAAGGTAGTGCTGCTCATTTCACTACCCTTAAGAGTTACAGACAGCCAAACCAATGGCAGGGCCTGTTGATAACACTCAAGCACACACTGTGGTGGCATATCAATTAATAAATTAGGGATGTATAGAGCGCACTACTCACCTGTGAGGGTTTCCAGGCACTGGGGGAGTATGTGGGGGGGATTTGTGCAGCTTTGGTCATTCGAAAAGTCAGGTCTTATGGCTCTCCCTGAATGCTTTTAGTGTGGGGGTTCATCTGATGCTGAGGGGGAGTTCATTCCAGGTCTTGGCCATGATGTAGGAGAAGGGTGTGCTTCCTGTCTGGTTCTGTGGATGCAGAAGATTTCGGCCAAGGCCTGGTCAGCGAGTGGAGGTTTCTTTTGGGGCTGTAGAAGGAGATTGAGGTATTGGAGTCCGGTGTTGTGGAGGGCTTTATAGGTGTGTGTGAGCAGCTTGAAGGTCACTCTTTTTTCGACGGGGAGCAAGTGGAGTTCTCATTTATGCTGGGTAATGTGGTCTTGTCGTGGGATGCTGAGGATAAGTCTGGCTGCGGCGTTCTGGACAGTTTGAAGTTTGTGGGGTAGAGATTTGTTGATTCCGGCATAGAGGGAGTTCCCGTAGTCCAGCCTGCTGGTGATGAGTGCTTGGATGATGGTCTTCCTTGATTCGGGGGGTGGGGTCTATTTGAAGGTCTTGCTGAGTATATGGAGGGTGTTGAAGCATGTGGAAGCTGCAGCGTTGGCCTATGGGTCTGTCTCATGAAACATGTTTATCCACTTTAAGTCTAAGTTGGAGAGACTTACTGCTGTGGTAATACCATTTGTGGCACACTGCATGTGATGATTTGAATTTTACTTGATTAGAAGCATTTAATATTGATAAACGTTTTCCTAGGATTCTGCTGATAACTTCACCTGGAATTTTTGGGTGGTTAATACTGATAATTGTGCTTAGGGTGGTCATAGTGTAATGTTAATACATACCGAGCACAACCCCTACACTTCACAAACACCACTAGACTACCCTAAACCTTAAAACACTACCCCCAGCATGAACCTCTACACTACATAAACACCACTGCACTACTCTAAACCCTAAAACACTACCCCCTACAGTAGACGAACACCACTGCACTATCCTAAACCCTAAAACACTACACAAACACCAGTGTACTACCCTAAATGCTAAATCTACCACCACACGACCCCCTACTCCACACAAAGACCAATGCACTACCTTAAACCCTAAATCTATCCCCAGCACAACCTGTTCACTACACAAACACCACTACACTACCCTAAACCCAAAAACACTACCCCTAACACTTATACAAACAGCACTTCATTTATTCATATAGATAGTAACTCATAATTAGTGTTATAAAATCACTATTACAAGTATACAGTTATCCATACAGTTACTGATGCAATCACTGAGTCATATGTATACTTATTTATATACAACAAATGTCACATACACTGCCTTTTATTTTTGTACTTTGTTGCACATGTACCATTGAGAGATATATTTGCTCATCACTACACTCATAAAGATATTAACTCACCCAAACAATTGTTATAACATGTAATCTTAACATCCTATACCTACTGAATCAACTATTCACACAACTTTGGGCAGTCAGGCACCCCCTACCGAACCACACACACATTCACTCTCCCCTAAAAATACTCAGTTAACTAATCAATAAGTAATATAGACTTTCACGTAGCTAGTAACCAACTGGTGCAGCAGTTTACAGAACAACTGACAAAGTAATACTGATATTCACACAGTTTAGTCACTATCCAATATATTTAATGAGACACTATAAATTACTCAAGTAAACAATCACACTGCTACCAAATCCTTTATCCAGATTTACTCATTCATCAATGCAGATTGCTATATATATATAATACATATTTAAATAACAAACCAAACGACATTCACTGGAGGCTGCCATCAATGACGTCGTAAGTGATGCCATATGAGATGTCATCAGTGATGTGATCAGTGATGTCACTAACCATGTCATGAATGATGTAATATATATACGTAAAGAGTTGCGTATGAAGGGGCCGTACTTAGAAGGAAAGGAAAAGTCATGCAGGGTAACTTTTTCTCTCCTTGTAAATATGGAGGAGCCACCTGTGCAACCAGTACGTCACAAAAAGTGACATACTGGTGGCGCAGAGAGATTGTAAATCTGCCGCAGAATTGTTTTCATTCCTCCTCATTTTTTTCTTCCAATATATGCTACAGCATACATGGTAGGAGAAAAATACCTCCAATAATTGTTTTTGTGCAGGAAGGTGTGTCTTCCTGCACAAAAACAAACTCCACACGACACAGATATTCTTGCACCATGGTGCAAGGGTGCCTGTATTACCACATGCCTGCAGTTTAAGCAGCAGTGCAGAGGGAAGGACAGACTTGCAACATATTTATGTACATATGTTGCATCTCTGTGCTTTGGAAATAGCTCAGCACGCTGTCGCTAAAGAGCTTATAGTGTCATGGTACAGCACTTCCTTATAGTTCTGCAGTTATACATTCACCATATATTACAAATGCATTCTTTAGTCAATTATGCATTACGTATACTTTTATGTAAACTTTCACACACTAGCATATACATTTAGCTCTTTCTTTAACGAGAGTAGTTAGTTCTGAAAAGAACTTTCTTTTTTGTTTTTTTGTACTTTTATATTTATTTATTTTTTTGAGAAAGTTTTTTTTTTTTTAAAGAAAACAAAAGTCAACAGGATGAACAAAACCATGAACTTTGAGGGAATAAAAAAAACTAGCATTGATGGTTATCACTTGCTCTGCAAACTAGGTTTACTGATTGCTCCCCATAACAAATTAAATGATTGCACTTCACGCAGTGCATTCTAACTTTCACGAATAGTGGACGTATGTCTGGTGGTAATGTTGAAGGCTATGCCGCAGAGGTACTTGGTATTGCTGGTGTGGAGGTACATTTTGGCGCAGTCTTCTACATTCTTCGTGAGCATAGTTCACAGGATGCATGGATTGGAGGGTCTTGCGCATACTAGCAGTGCCACAGGAGTAGTTCTTGTTTGGATCTCCTCTGGACAGTGCTGCCTGGCAAATCTTGCATGTTACTTTGGTGGCATTACATTTCTTGTGCCCCTCTGGAAAAGTAAATGATTTCCATACAATGGATGTGTATCTTTTGGGAGGGTGAGGTTCCGGTAAAGAAGTTCAGATTTCCAATGAACAAAGAGTGACGTTCTTTTCTGGATAGGTCTTCTCCTAAGGAAGGTCTAAGAAGAGTAATTGGAATGGGTGGGGTTCTTCAATAGTTAGAACAGTAAGTGTTATAAACTAATGAAATCTCTTTTTTTTGGTCACATGGGATCCGCGTTGGGTGCGTACACACAGCACGCATCTAGTGTGACTTCTCCAAATTGCATTTTAAAGTAATGTAAGTTTATTAAAAGTAAAATAATATTATTTTTTTCCCCTTAATATTTATATTAAATATTTATATATATCAGAAAATTTCACGGAAGTCGTGCGCCCACTGCGCTGAGTACGTAGATGACGTCATGCGGAAACGCGCGCGCGCGGTTTGGTGTGATACGTATAGGTTGCGTATGTGCTTGAAGTCACGTACGGGTCGCAGAGCAATCGCGCATGAAAATACGCACCCATCACACACCCTACTCGCATCCTCAGAACAATTGTAAAATGGCGGCTACGTTCTGCGCAGCAATCGAGAGAGGTGCGCTTTGGGTACGGGACTGCTCAAAAAATTGTACAAAAAAAAAAACCCAGAAAATAATATAAAATATTTTTTAAATTATATATATATATAACATTTAAAAAAATATATATATTAAAAATGTGTAATGTAATCTAAAAAATAAGATATCTAATAATAACTATGTTTTAAAAAAAATTGTAAATCAGTATCAAAGAAATAAATATGACAATTAATAGATTTAAAAATTGTTATTGAATAAATCTTTCAAAAACACTAAAAAAATCTTGGGTTTCAGGCAGGTTATACTTTGGAATTATCTTTTAAAAGACCTTTGAAATTCACTGAAAAAAACAAAGGTTTCAAGCAGGTTATAGTTAGGAATTATCATTTAAAAAATCTTAGAAATTCACTGAAAAAACCATAGGTTTTAGGGGTGTTATAGTTAGCTGGACATTTCACTCATACAAAACCATTGAAATTTCTCCGGTATAGTTAGTTGTACTAACTGTAACTCTTGCACCCGCAATCCACTGGTGATGATGTCACATACTACATAATTCATGACATGGTCAGTGACATCACTGATGACATCACTGATGACATCTCAAATGATATCACTGATGACATCAGCAAAAATGACGGGACCCCCTCTATGGTATTTTAAGGTCAGGGAAAAGAGAGGAAAGCAAAACACAAATAAATATCACAAAATTTCCCTCATTGACCAATAGTATTTTAGATATACCAGTGACCCCCCCCCAATTTTCTTTTTGTTATATCAAAATTTTAATATATTTCTTTGTTTAATAACATGTCATTTTTTATAAATAGAAAGACACTTTTTTCACTTTAAGAGTTCATTCTTTATACAATACATTATATCATTGGTACGTTTCTTTTATAACCATGATAATTGTAGAAGAAGATCCTAAAAATAAATACATATACAATAACATTACACAACGTCCTCCTGATTGCATACCGACACATTCACTCTAATCATACAAAACATTCACTCCCATACAACTATCAACATACAATATCTGAAGATGATAGAGGATAATGGTCAGGAAAAAACTATTTTTCTCCTGTCAACATTACGGGTCTCATAAAAAAGGAGAAATTTAGAGACTATGCACTGGGTCGACACGCGTTTCAGTGGAATACGTGTGTTAGACACCACCTTCCTCAGGACTACTGCAGATATGACAGCAAATCAGGGGACCTATACATGTAATATTATTACACTTTACAACACTGGTCTATCCAAGAATATCTACATTGATAAAGCAATACAGACACGAGCAAAACACTAATGAGTACATTCTAGCATAACCTGAAATACATACATTATTCCATTATATATTACCGTTCAGAGGTAAAGAAACTTCAATTCAAAAATCCTACAAATTTATTATAGAAAGACAAGTCCAACAGAGAGACCGACAGAAAATGTCTGATACTTTCTATCCCTATGGACACTGTTTGAAGACGACATCACCATCACCCAATGTAAAACAAGTATATATAGTACCTACAATTCACAAGTCTAATCCAGATAGCAGAACAAGATATAAGATCATTAAACCCTGTGACAAAGGGGGAGGTATTGCTATTTTGAGTAAGACACAATACAATCATAAAATGATGGATATGTTAGCTATAGAGGAACACTACAGACCAGCACAATCTAGGGAACTGTCAAGATTGAACACACATATACAGAATATGACGTTAGAAGCCCTGAGTGAGGGCTATATTTGTGACGAAGAATACAAATATCTCAACAAATCTTGTCCTGTCACCACAGCTCTTTATGGTCTTCCCAAGACGCATAAAAATGAGAAAGATCTCCCTATGCGCCCAATCATATCCACTATAGGATCTTGTACGGAACCCCTATCTAAATATGTAGATTCTTTTACATGTCCTTTAATACAGAGATATGAATCATATATACGAGACACATGTGATATCATCAACAAAGTAGAGGGAGTTCCTTTTGACTCTAATAACCACATTTTAGTAACGCTTGACATTGAGGCGTTGTACACCAACATTCCTCAATGCCAGGCGTTGCTTTCTGTGGCAGCCCTCCTGAATAGATATATGGATAATAGACCAGATAATTTCATACTTAAATGACTGGAGGTGGTTTTACTTAACTTCTTTGAGTTTAATGGTTCCCTTTATAAGTAGATCAAAGGTACATCAATGGGAGCTTCGTGTGCGCCAAGAGTGGCGAATGCATTTATGGGTGATTGGGAACTCAAAAATATCTTTAACAAAGCTGCCCATTTTTTGATAACGTGCTTTCATGGAAGCGCTTTATCGATGATATATTCTTTATTTGGAGGGGTGAACAATCTGACTTACAGGAATTCATCATTTGGCTCAATGCCAGCGATGAGATTCTAAAATTTACAGCTAATTGGAGCACTAACAGGGTAGAATTTCTAGACATTAACATCGATGGTACTAGTGGCAGTCTACAAGTACGTTTATATAGAAAATCTACTGCTAAAAATACCATTTTACAGTTTGGAAGCTACCACCCCAATTGTCAGAAAGATTCTATCCCTTTTGGAGAGTTCCTTCGAATAAGGCGCAATTGCACAAATATGAAATCCTTCCATATACATGACGATGCCCTGAAGAAGAGACTTATTCTTCAAGGTTACCCGCACCAGCTGGTGCGGCATGCTTACAAATGGGCCAAATATTACGATAGAGAAGCATTACTCAAGGGAAACACTCGCAATACTAGAAATCAAGAATATCTACATTTATAAAGCAATACAAAAAATCTATTTTTTCTTTTAATTTCTTTGACCAGGTGCAGACACGAGCAAAACACTAATGAGTACATTCTAGCCTAACCTGAAATACATACATTATTCCATTATATATTACCGTTCAGAGGTAAAGTAACTTCAATTCAAAAATCCTAGAAATTTATTATAGAAAGACAAGTCCAACAGAGAGACCGACAGAAAATGTCTGATACTCTCTAACCCTATGGACACTGTTTGAAGAAAACATCACCATCACCCAGTGTAAAACAAGTATATATAGTACCTACAATTCACAAGTCCAATCCAGATAGCAGAACAAGATATAAGTTGCGATAAGAGTCTGTTAGATATTCTCAAGTGCGTCAATTCTATAACCTGAAATATGGGGAACATATATATGTAAACTCAATTTTCCTTATAGCCAAATGACAGAAGAAAGATGTTATATCTGTCAGTTCATGTAATTACCCAAAATTGAGTAGGAAGAGATATATGGCTGGATTACTGGTTTGAATCGCTTCTCCAATAAATATAGGTGACAGAGGGAAAAAGGCTGAAATAAAACAAACAAGGCCTCATCAATATGAATGCAGTCAATTAAACCAATAATGTGTGAACCCTCATGATAGTGAACTAACCTCATCATATAAATCATTAGTATAGTTAATTTTTCCTCCTTACATCTACTTTGGTAAGGTTCATAAAGAAATGACGATAGACAGAGGCTACCTGGAGAAAATACGAGAGCAGTCTGCTTAAAAGTCCAAAAATCTTTTCTAATTAACTACAGAAGGCGATAACCCTGCCTTAATAGAGCCACTCAAAAATTTCCATGCCCCAATCAATGAAGAGCTTATACGAGGGCAATTGAACTGCAAGACATCAGTGTGCACAAATCTCTATGCCACGCTATTCACATGACGATAATAAAAAGCATGCACCTGAATTCAAACATTTTGCCAGCCAAAAGCGGCTCAGTCTACTATTATGCGGCATTACGACTCTACCAGAATAATACCTATGGTGTTATATCCGAAGGAATAAGTCGATTCATACAGTGCTTCACCCCACATGGAAAACTATGTATAAACCGGCATAATGAGTGTCCACTATATCGGCAGAATAACTCTTAGGGCTCATTATTTCCAGCCAGCAATACATGCGTTATACAACACAAGAATGCTGCCCTAAGCGTAGAAGCACTTAGTTAGAGGTCGACTACCCTGAGGCACGACTACTGCACTAACCTTGTATCTCTTCTTAACGGCCGCATCGTCCACTATCCCTGCTGTCAAGACGTTGGTGGTATCACGCCCTGGATTTAAATGTCCCGCTGCAACTATCGTGAGAATAACAAACGCGACAACGTTAATGTGGTAAACATAGAGGACGGACTAAGGAGGCGTGGCTTGGGCGCCGATGGCGATGGTCGCCTGAGAGCTCGGCTCCGGGACTGAGCCCGGGATTATCCTGTTAATCGGAGGCCGTGGGGCACCCTAACCCCCGCAAACTGTTGATCGGCCCGACTGGAACCTGCTGAGGCACCTGGCGCAGCCCGGACGGGTGGTGATCCGACGGAAAATCGAAGTTTGTGGTCCCGAGGAGAGCGACCCAACATGGCGCCCGGACCCCATTGTCCCCTCGGACGGGACCACTAGACTGGAGGAACATCGCTGATTACAGCGCGCCCTCCGCCCTTTTGTCTTCTTGGACTGTGAGGAACCGGACTTTTAACTGATGGGACTCTGGCATTGGAGATTGCGCCTGGATGGTCGGATGCCCCCACCATAGTGGACCTTGGCACACGGACGCCTGGAGGCCCTGACGGTGGCGCCGACCCCCTACACAGCACTTGGCTGCATCTCCTCGATCGACCCGATCCCATGGGAGGCACAACCCCCTGGCGCCATAAAGTCTCTGGTGGTGTGGGTAGCCCTCGCTCCGGGTCCTCGTTAACCAGACGGGCCTGCCCGGCCTGGCGCCGAGTGTCTCCGCCTCCTCCTCAGTGCTCTCCGACGACGCAGTGGTGGCGCGAGCCGAAACTGTGGAGGTCCACCAGGCCCTGGAGAAAGGGATCGCCAACCCTCAGCCCGAGGGCCAGCACTCGGGAGAGTTATAGCCGACGCCCGCACTTGGTGGCGCCCTTGCCTGGGCCCACACTGTGCGCTTCCCGCGACATGGGGAAACCAAGGGGGGCCAAGGGGACCACCCCAGCCGCCTCTGATTCGGAGGCCCCGGACAAAGAAGACCATGGAGACCCGGGGAGTGCTGGCGGAGCGCCATTGCAGCAACAGTTTGACCGCGTCCTGGAGGCGATCGCGACCACACGCTCGGCCCTTCAGCAGGACATTGCCCAGGTGGCGACGAGCCTGGGCCTCCTTAGGGCGGATCACGGCAAGCTTTCGGACAGGGTCAAGGACGTGGAAGGCTCGGTGAAAACCTTAGAGCCGGCGCAGCGAACTTTGGCCGCGACAATGAAAGATGCCCTGTCCCGGATTTCTGCCCTGGAGCAGCAAGCGGAGGATGCGGAAGGCCGTAACAGGCGCAACAACATCCGAGTGGTAGGCCTGCCGGAGAAGATCAAAGATGGCGACATGGTGGCCTACTTGGAAGCCTGGCTCCGAGACACGGTGGCCCCGGAGGGTTTATCCTCTTTCTACACCCTTGAACGAGCTCATAGAGTCCCAGCGAGGCCACCACAACAGGGCCGTGCACCGCGTCCGGTGGTGGCACGCCTATTGCATTTTCGCGACAGAGACCTTATCCTCAATGCCGCTAGACATAATGGCCCCTATAAGGTGGAGAACAGCCAGGTGAACATCTTTCCGGATTACACCTATGAAACCCAACGCAGGCGGTTTTCATTCTTGGCGGTCAAGCGCGAGCTCCGGAGCGAGGGCATCCAAGACTCGCTCCTATTTCCTGCAAAGCTCCGAATCATTGTGGATGACAAGACTCAATTTTTTGACACCCCGGAGGATGTCTGTAACTGGCTTGAACTCTATAGAGCTGGGAAAGATGGTTTCACCTCCGCATCTCAACTAGCGGTGGAGCCGGGACAGCGTCGGCGGTCTAAGAGAATACGAGTCGCCGGGGCCGGTCGGGCGGCCCTTCGACTGCGGAGACTTCGACGGAGCGGAAGGGAGTGTTGGAGGTGTTATCTGCACCATCTGGTTCACGAGACGGTGCCATTGCAGAAGAAGAGGACCCTGGTGACGAGGGTGCACCGACGGACTCGGAGGACTCGGTGACGGATAGCGTCCACACGCCGGTGATCACACCGAAATCGGTTGAGGACCTTCTGGATGGACAGGGTTGACGGGGTGTGCTGCATCCTTTTGGGTGGGGGCCCGAAGCGGGGGTGGCGGGAGCCGATGGTTGATCATGATCTCCGGAGAAGGGGGGAGGGGGTGCCTTGCTCTTGCCCCGAGGGTTTCCGTTACTGTTTTGGGCTTGCTTTAGTCCTGGTAGCCGGGGCATCGAGGGCCCGCTGCCTCCACCCAGCCCGCACCTGGCCCTTAAGGCCTTCCTACGGTGGCGACCGCAGGATTAGTTGGGGACGAGGGGTTTACCGAGGGCATGGTTTGGATGGGAACTAGATGGTGCTATTTGGGTCCTGTTCTGGGGAGGGTGGGCAGGGGTTTGGTTAGAATAAGAGTTGTTGAGTTTTGGTTGGGGAAAATGGCCGCCATCAGTGATGGGTTGATTGTTGTTCGTTCTTTGTTGGGACCCAGATGGGGAGACTTTGCACAAACAGTATGGGACAATGGCTGAGGTTGCTAATGTGAAATGTATTACTTGGAACGTGCGGGGGCTTCACACCATGTCTAGGCGGCACAAAGTCCACGCTTATTTAGTGCGTAGGGGAATACAAATGACGCTGCTGCAGGAGACCCATCTGAACAAGGCGGAAGGGGCGGCGCTACAGCGTAGGTGGAGGGGGCAGGTCTTTTACACATCGTACTCCGCGTATGCCAGGGGGGCGCTAATTTGGATTAGAGCTGGGGTTCCCTTCCAGGTCACAAACTCAGTGGTAGATCCAGAAGGGCGCTACGTGGCCATCTCGGGCACTCTGGGGGGGAGGGACCTAAACGTTTGCTGTGTATACGCACCTAACATGGACCAGATTGCCTTCCTTTCCAGGTTATCGGGCTCGTTGGCCCACTTTTTCACTGGACCCCTCCTGCTCGGTGGGGATTTCAATTCAGTAGTGGATGTGGAGACCGATCGCTCGCACCCGCCCCTCCCTGACTCTCCGGTCCGCCGTGTGGCTAAGGGTCGTAGGGACTGGCAGCTACGCTGGGGTTTGACGGATATTTGGAGGGCGCAACACCCCGACACTAGAGACTATTCCTACTTCTCGGGCCTACACGAGTTACACGTTAGGTTGGACAGATTTCTTGGCTCGACTGAACTGGTTTCAGCAGCGGTCCGTTCCGAATATTTAACTAGGACCATCTCGGACCATAACCCCCTCCTGCTGGCCCTTCGCTGGTTTCCTGGGGCGCCGGCGGTGCCCACCTGGAAGTTACATCCCGAGATCCTCGAGGACACTGTATTCAAAGCGGACTTAGGGGATAAGATTGCGGAGTATTTCGCGTCCAACAGGGGCACTGCGAGTTCGAGAGCGCTGGAATGGGACGCTTTTAAGGTGGTGGTGAGGGGTTATTGCATCACCAAGAGGGTAGGTATGAGGCGGGTTATCCTCGATGACTTAGATGTTGCCGATCGGAGGCTCCGTGAGTTGGAACTCCGCCGCCCCGGACACCCTGAACTTCAGGGACGCACGGTGGAGGCGAAGGAGGCGGTGGCGGCAGAGGTCGAGCGGCTGCGCTGCTTCGACTACAAGGCCTATACGGTTAGATCCCTCGCAGAGGGGGATAGGTCGAGCGCATTGTTGGCGTGGCTGGCTAACCCTACGCGCCAGACCTCACTGACGACGTCCATGCGCATGGCGGACGGGACCGTGGTGCACACTCAGCCGGAGATTCTGAGCTGCTACCGGCACTACTACGATCAGCTGTATCGCAGTCGTTCAGCCAGGGACCCTGACCTTCTCGAGGATTATCTACGGCCCCTGGAGCTCCCAACGGTGGAGCCTGACGTAGCGAAAGCCCTGGGGTCCGATATCGAACTGGGGGAGATCCGCAGCGCCATTAAAAAGATGGCACGGAACAAGACCCCGGGCCTAGACGGCCTCCCTGTGGAATTGTACGCAGCCTACGCTGACCTCCTAGCCCCGAGACTGGTGATCGTATATAGAGAGGCGAAGAGGCTTGGCCGGCTCCCCGGCTCGATGCGCGAGGCCTTGGTGGTTCCCCTCCTCAAGCCGGGACGGGACTCGGCCGATCCGGCGTCCTACCGTCCCTTATCGATGCTGACGGTCGATTATAAGATTCTGAGCAGCATCTTGGCCTCGAGGCTGCTGGGCCACATGAGCTAGACCAGGCTGGGTTCATCCCCAAGCGAAACACGACCATGAACATCCGTAGGTTGTTCCGCTTGCTGGGGGAACCGCTCGTGGACGCTCCGTGCCCGGTGGTCCTATCGGTAGATTTAGAGAAGGCATTTGATAGCCTGGAATGGGACTACCTGCACACTGTGTTACGGCGGTTCGGCCTCGGCGAGGGTTTCATCAGATGGACCACGGTCTTGTATACCTCTGTATCGGCCAGGGTTCGGGCAGGCCCGTTAATTTCCTCACAGTACCCGGTGGAAAGAGGCACGAGACAGGGCTGCTCGCTATCCCCACTTCTCTTCGCGCTGGCGGTGGAGCCTCTCGCGTTGCTACTCCGATCGGGGGCTCATTATAATGGCTTTTGGACACCTTCGGGCCCGCACTATATTTCGCTATATGCCGATGACCTGTTGCTCTTCCTTGAAGATTCGGTTGTTGCCCTGCATGGAGCTGCGACGGCGCTCACGGCGTTTGGGGAGGTCTCGGGCCTCCGGGTGAATTGGGCTAAGACATGCCTTTTCCCGGTTCGCAGAGGCACCCCTAGCCCTGTTCTCAATAGAGAGATTAGATGGGAACCTGACTGCTTTAGGTACCTGGGAGTGTATGTCTATCATGAACCATCTGACCTCCTAGACGGAAACATTGCCAGATGCAGTCGAGCGCTACGGGGTAATATGGACTTCTGGGCTACGCTACCGCTCTCGATGGCAGGGCGGATCGCTCTGCTCAAAATGGTGGCGCTTCCCCGGTTGCTGTATTATTTCCGAGCGCTACCGATCTGGATCCCGCCGGCCACATTTAGGCTCCTACGGTCAATGATAGTCGGATTCCTCTGGGGCTCGGGCCGCCGAAGGGTGGCCCTTAAGACCCTGATGAGGCTGAAAGCCGAGGGTGGGCTGGCGGTGCCGGACTTTGAGAAATACTATCTAGCGGCGCAGCTCCAGACCCTCACCCAGGAAATCGCCAGGGAATTCCGGGGCCCGGAGGACAGAAGAGGTACGGGGATGGCCAGGCATGTTCTCTCCTTCATAGCGCTACGACAACGTTTGGCCTTGCAAGACCTGTCGCTGGAGGAGAGGACCATTCGCCTGTGTTGGAACCGAGCCCACGCCCGGGGCCAACTGCGAATACCGTATGCGCCTGAAATACCTTTAGGGATGTTGACGGCCTTGCCCCATGGCGGTGATTGGTCACGGTTGGCGGACTGGGAGACCGCGGGACTGCAGTTGGTGGGGGACCTCTATGAGGATGGGGCGCTCTTGCCCTTTCAGGAGCTCATTGACCGCTTCGAGGTTCCCCGCGGAGACTTTCTATTGCACTCGGCCCTGGTCCGAGCGATCCAGGCGCACTGGAAAAGCGTGCAAGAGGAGCCCCCTACGTCTCCGGTGTGCCAATATGTCATGATGTCTGCGGGCACGGTGAAGGCGGTCACTTGCCTCTACGGTAGACTGATCAATGAGGGGCTGACCCCCCTCACGACCTTGAGAGCCCGTTGGGAGGCAGACATAGGCAAGGAGATCCCGGAGACGACCTGGTCCCAACTCGTGCGGCGAGCTTGGAAGGGCACGCGCCACGCCCGCTTTCAGTTGGTCCACTATTACGTACTCCATAGAGCATACTTGACCCCGGCGAAAATCCAACAGTATTTCGCCACGGGCTCGGCGAACTGCCCCAGATGCCCGGCGCCGGAGGCGGACCTCCTCCATATGTTGTGGGCCTGCCCGGGATTGTCCTCCTACTGGATGGAAGTGGGGAAGACCCTGCAGGAGGTGACAGGGAGATCCTTATCGGTCGATGCGGCAGTGGGACTCTTACATTGGTTTCCACATACCCCCAGAAACAAAATTTCCAGCAAATTCATTGATTTGGGGCTTCTCCTAGCTAAACGAGAGGTGACCAGGAATTGGAAGGCACGGGCTGGTCCGACTGGGAGCAGGTGGCACAGCGAACTCTTGAAGTGGGCAGCGGGAGAAAGCACGCTGAGATACCAACTAGCTGGGAGACAGCATAACGAGAAGGCGCAGGAGGCAGCGCTAGAATGGGAGACATTGGTGCAGGCCCTCGGGGACTATTGCTCCCCCAGCGACTCTGACAGTGAGGGAGCAGCGCGCCCCGAGTCCCGATAGGCGATTGCAATTCATGTTCTGATACTCTCCTCATGGGTCCTCTCATGAATCCTACTGCGGCTGCTACCATACACTGATGGCGGGGTTGGGTTGGGTAGGGGTTATTTGGGTTATAGTGTTTTATGGGAGGGGTTTTCTTTGGGGGTTTTATAGGCTTGTTTAGAAAAGCAGATGACGGACAGTGGATTATCCGGACCAGCTTTGCTTTCCTGCTGAGCCCCCATTGGACTTTGCCGCCCGACCTTTGGGTTGTGGGCTGAATGGCTGTATATGGGTACATGCTGCTGGGGGATGGTGGGATGCAGTTCATTGATTTTATTGGATTTATACTGCTGGTCGTATATGTAACAATTTGCTAATTCCTGCAATAAAAATATATTTCAAAAAAAAAATAGAGGACGGACTAACCCGATTCCATAAATGAAAGCGAAGGTGTAACAAACATAGCGGACGGACAGCGACCCGGTCCCATGATTGAAGTGAATCAACAAAAAATGCCGAGAACTACCCATAAAAAGTCCAAGGTGCAATATTGTTAATCCACTAATATCCTTAACATATCTCCAAGAAACAGTTACCAAGTTTACATATAATTCAATGACCCTTGCCTGGTGTAAATATGATATAATCCTAGACAAGGAAAACTGACTAATAATACAGCTAATACTCCAGGTCCTAACAGAAACAACCAACAGACTCTCAAGAAAACTCAGCTATCGGTTCATTTAAAAAATAGAACTAGATAGTGTTGTCAGTATAATGGTCAAAGATGTAAAGACCACCCAATAAAGATGGGAACCCAAAAGAACCTATTAAGATGAAACATTGCGATTTTCTAAATAGGATAATGAGCCCATATACTGAATAGGGACTAATACTTATAATATACAGATAATGAATATAAAGAATATAGAAAAAATATAATTACCTCAATAATGAGTACATTATATTATTTAAGTCAAAGAAAAATGCAGATTACCACTAGGCATGATTGAACCGCCTAAATAAAATGTAAACATGCTCTAAAACTCAGTAACATCCCGTGTATGGCATATATATACACTGCATATAATTAAGAGAGAATACCTTTTGGTAACGTACCAAATTATATCTTCATTTAATCCTTTACGCACGCTATCAAATTGGAATATCCAAAAGGTTTCACGTATTTTGTGTGTGAAGTCCATAGTTTGCCCCTGCTTATGTTGTACCTTCTCTATAATGCACTGTAATATAGAATGGCCGGAATACGCCGAGTACTTCAAGATGGCGCCCGGCTGGGCGCCTTGCAACTCCACACTCGGCAGTCTAGCGTTGCAGGAGAGCAGAGGAGAGAACAACAGTTATCCCAGGTGGGGGTAATCAAGAGCGGCGCGTGAAGCAGCAGGGGGAGAGGTCGAGGAGCGGAGGAAGTCGGAGGAGGAGACTGGAGGACCCGAGCCAGCAGAGGAGGAGAACAGAACCCCAACGTACACCGCACTCGTATCCGGTAGTTCCCTGAAGGCACAGGACGCCGAGATACCGAATGCTACAGTCACCAGGGACCATAGCCCCAGGCAGTGACGGGGAAGGAAGGGTGGAAACAGAGGTTGTAGGAGAAGGGTTGGTGGGGGTTTTGGCGCAAATAAGGGCCCTTGCTAGTAATAATTCCCAACCTCCTTGTTACCTGTTGTTCCTGTTCTTACCCACTACTTTCCATACCTCACTTCGTTGTGGTGACCTTAGAACATTGGTGAAGGGGAGCACCTTAGAGCCTATAAGTAATGCGGATAGATAAGTGACTGTAGTGTCCTTTCTTTTCTCGGTTTGCCTTGCCTCTTGGGGAAGTACCAGCCTGGGTTGCAGTGTGGAAGCAGCATAACCGGAGGATAAAGTTCGTCCTGCGAGACTATACCCTAAGAGGATTCTACTGGATTAAGTAGTTTTGTCTTCGTTGTAGACATATGAGACACTTCAACTATCTGCTCTGTAATAAATAAATAAGTGACTATTTTTGGAGAAGTGTGTATCGATGCAAAGGCCATAAGCCAACCCTCTCTATCTCTCTTTGGTTAAAGTAAAAACCATCACATGCATCATTTTAGGTCCTTCTCTGTACTGTTGATCTGTACAAAGTGCGGGACTAAAGGGGCAGTCATTTTGTTTGTCCTGATAGCGGACTTATGCTCACTAAAACGCAGCCGAAATTCCCGTCCTGTCTCTCCCACATATGCAAAGTTGCAAGGGCAGAAAAGAACGTATATGACATTATTACTTCTGCAATTAGTAAGACTTTTCAGATTGATATCTACATCATTATGACGTAAGTGGTCTATAACTAGGGCAGAATCACAAGCGTGACATGAGCCACATCTGTGACTACCTCAGATGCTAGGTAGACCAGTGATGGAACTTTGAACAGCTTCTTTAGGTGTATCACGAGTGTGAACCAACAGGTCCCTTAGATTCCGGTTTCTTCTATATGCCACCAATGGAAGGGGCAATTGAGAATCGTTCTCATCAGTATTTAAATTCCTCCAGTTCTTATTAATCAAATTTTTTATTTTATAGTTTAATTTGGAGTGAATAATCACACAGGTAATTTGATCTCTACTATTGCGAGTGTTTCCCTTGAGTAATGCTTCTCTATCGTAATATTTGGCCCGTTTGTAAGCATGCCGCACCAGCCGGTGTGGATCACCTCTAAGAATAAGTCTCTCCTTCAGGGCATCGCCATGTATATGGAAGGATTTCATATCCGTGCAATTGCGCCTGATTCGAAGGAACTCTCCAAAAGGGATAGAATCTTTCTGACAATTGGGGTGGTAGCTTCCAAACTGTAAAATGGTATTTTTAGCAGTAGATTTTCTACATAAACTTACTTGTAGATTGCCACTAGTGCCATCGATGTTAATGTCTAGAAATTCTACCCTGTTGGTGCTCCAATTAGCTGTACATTTTAGATTCACATCTTTCTTCTGTCATTTGGCTGTAAGGAAAATTGAGTTTACAACCCCAACATGGCACCGAAGGCCAAGAAGGAAGCAAAGTTGAAGGCTTTGAAAGCTAAAAAGGCTGTAATTGAGGGGGTACACAGTCACAAGAAGAAGAAAATTAGGACAGCCCCCAATTTCAGGAGGCCGAGGACCTTGAGGTTAAGGAGGCAACCGAAGTATCCCAGGAAGAGTGCTCCTCGTAGGAACAAACTTGACCATTATGCGATTATTAAGTTCCCTCTTACCACGGAGTCTGCCATGAAGAAGATTGAAGATAATAACACGCTGGTCTTCATTGTGGATGTCAAGGCTAACAAACACCAGATCAAACAGGCTGTAAAGAAGCTTTATGATATTGATGTGGCCACGGTCAACACCCTGATCAGGCCAGTCGGCGAGAAGAAGACATATGTGCGTCTAGCTCCAGACTATGATGCACTGGATGTAGCCAACAAAATTGGCATCATCTAAGCCTGCTCTGTAGATGCCGGACAGTTCAGAATAAAATTTAAAAACGAGTTTACATATATATGTTCCCCATATTTCAGGTTATTGAATTGACGCTTGTGTGAATGTCTAACAGACACTTATCGCAACTTATATCTTGTTCTGCTATCTGGATTGGACTTGTGAATTGTAGGTACTATACATACTTGTTTTACACTGGGTGATGGTGATGTTTCTTCAACCAGTGTCCATAGAGATAGAGAGTATCAGACATTTTCTGTTGGTCTCTCTGTTGGACTTGTCTTTCTATAATAAATTTGTAGGATTTTTGAATTGAAGTTTCTTTTCCCCTGAACGGTAATATATAATGGAATAATGTATGTATTTCAGGTTATGCTAGAATACACTCATTAGTGTTTTGCTCGTGTCTGCACCTGATGAAACAAATGAAAAGAAAAAATCGATTTTTTTGTATTGCTTTATTAATGTAGATATTCTTGGATAGACCAGTGTTGTAAATTTTAATATTATTACATTGATAGGTCCCCTGATTTTCTGTCATATCTGCAGTGGTCCTGAGGAAGATGGTGTCTAACACACGTATTCCACCGAAACACGCGTCGACCCAGTGCTGAGTCTCTAAATTTCTCCTTTTTTTTGAGACTCGTAATGTTGACAGGAGAAAAATTATTTTTTCCTGACCATTATCATCTATCATCTTCAGATATTATATGTTGATAGTTGTATGGGAGTGAATGTTTTGTATGATTGGAGTGACTGTATCAGTTTGCAATCAGGAGGACGTTGAGTAATGTTATTGTATATGTATTTATTTTTAGGATTTTGTTCTACAATTATCATGGTTATAAAAGAAATGTACCAATGATATAATGTATTGTATAAGAATGAACTCTTAAAGTGAAAAAAGAGACTTTCTATTTATAAAAAATGACATGCTTTAAACCAAAAAAAAAATTAACATTTTGATATAACAAAAAAGAAATCGGGGGGTCACTGGTAGATCTAAAATACTGTTGGTCAATGAGGGAAATTTTGTGATATTTATCACTGATGACATCATCCACGTGACAATCAGATACACCTCATCATACACTACTATAATCTTTCATCAGTCACTGTAAAATACAGAGTACCATATTTTAATCCATTGACACAGCACTACTAGTATCTAAAAACCCACTCAGTGATTCCTAATTCTACACACACATCTAATCAATTACCTATAGATTCATTCATACATGTTGTCAATGATCAATAGAACACAATCAAATATACTTATACACTTCTATTGACATTACACATCAGCACACATACTATTATGTTATGCAGTCATCCTACTCACTTTTGCAATCAATGTATCCTATTTACATTTACGCAGCTACACGCTTATACAAATAGCATTTCATTTATTCATATAGATAGTAACTCATACTTAGTGTGTTATGAAATCACTATTACAAGAATAGAATTATCTATATAGTCAATCATCGAATCAATGAGTTGTATGTACAGTTATTTATATACAACAACTGTCACATACACTGTCTTTTATTTTTTCTACTTTGTTGAACATGTACAATTGAGAAATGTTTTTGATCATCACACACCCGTAAAGATATTACTCACACAAACAGGTATTATAATACGTAGTCTTAACCTCATATACGTACTGAATTAACTATTCACATATCTTTGGGCAGTCACAGACCCCCCACCGAAGCACACACACATTCACTCTTCATTGTAAATAATCAGTTAACTAATCAATACCTAATAAAGAGTTTCACGTAGCTAGTAACCAACTGGGGCAGCAGTTTACACACAACAACTGACCAAGTAATGTAGATATTCACACAGTTTAGTCACTGTCCAATATATTTAGTGAGATACTATAAATTACTCAAGTAAACAATCAATCATCAATCACACTGCTACTAAATCCACTTTTCAGACTTTTATATATCCACTCATTCTTCAGTGCAGATTGCTATATATATAATGCATATTTAAATATGAAACCAAACCACATTCACTGGACGATGCCATCAGTGATGTCATCAGTGATGTCACTGACCATGTCATGAATGAAGTAATATGTGCCATCATCACCAGTGGATTGCGGGCGCGAGAGTTACAGTTAGTACAACTAACTATAACAGAGGAATTTCAATGGTTTTGTATGAGTGAAATGTCCAGCTAACTATAACACCCCAAAACCTATGTTTTTTCTGTGAATATATATATATATATATATATATATATATATATATATATATATATATATATATATATATATATATATATATATATGTGTGTGTGTGTGTGTGTGTGTATTTTTTGTGGTCCCTTGGGGATTGAATAATGATGAGGAGATGTGGGTGCACCTCTAATCACTACATGGGATCATGTGGCGACTAGACAGAGGGTCGCTGTGCTACAAGCAGATGATGATAGTAACTGAGAAAGAATAAGTCTAGCGCTCATCATCTACTATCGGTGTTAGATGGTCTAAAACACTGTAGAGACATACTGGGACAATGCCCATTCAGGGCTACACGACTAACCATACAGGTTTATGAACTTATAGAAACCTGTAAAAACGATTTATGGTGGAATATACATGAGGGACTTACGTCTTTTTAACATTTAAAATACTCATGTTAGGTATCCAACAGTTAAATATGAAAATGTTGTGTATGATGTTCAAAGCAGATCTTTATTGTTTAGTTTCTAATTTTCATTTTTTTGTGTTGTTAGATTAACTGGGGATAATAAGCACTTAAGCACTTTATTTCTAATGTCTTTTTAACTTAATGAAATGACGAAGCATTTAGACACTCACAGATGGCCGCTACATCCGTAACTGGTGTACTGGGTACCTTCTCTATGTTGTTGGAGCTCCAAGGGTGCTCAGAGAGTTAAAATGGCGGTACTGTGCACACACAGGCTGACACTGACGAACCCGCTAGGCGAAACGCATCTAGGGGTGAGGGGTTTCCAATAAAGAATTTGTAAAATGGATACCAGCGTGCTTGCCGTTTTTGACTCGATGGAGCCAAGGTTTGTGGATATATATATATATACACAATTTTATTGATTTTCTTGAAAGACATTACAATCATATTCCTTGAGTTAATATATTAATTAGAAATTCTAATATTAATTCATCGATTGTCAGTTATGGGTTATACACAATTAGTAGAGAAAAAGACACCCTTTTGAGTTCTACTTCCTTCACCTCGGTCACTACTCCAGAAAATCATGATGTCAGGAGGAACGAGAAAGGGACCCCGTGCTGGAACATTTACCTTTGCTTGCTGAGGGAATCACATGGGCCAGGGATCCGCCATGCCACAGCGGCGATAACGCTCGGGCTGGATCCTCTTTGTTACAGGAAGCAAGAGGCAGAGGCGGGACCTGTAGAACGGACCAATCCCGACTCACGGAGCCAGGAGAAAAGAAGGACGCCAGCGTAGAGAGTTGTGTCATCGCCACGGAACCCGGAAGACGCCGAGAGGAGCTGCGCAGGGAGGAGAAGACCACAACGGGAGAAAACGCGGACGCCAAACCGGAGGAGACAGCTGAAGACGCTGAAGACCAGGAAGAGTGGCCGGAGGACTGGTGGACACTGTCTCCCACCCAGGAGGGCGCAACTGCTGCCTTAACTCCGGAGAGTTACGGCTTGGGCGGTGAGTAACAACGTACGTGGGGCATAACGGGGAGAGACAGGGAGGAGGGAGGGACAGTGTGCGTGGCGGGAAGAAAGACGGGGATCGGGGAGGGGGAAAAGATTGAGTATTTCTAATACCCTGCACAAGATTTCGCCTACTTTTCCCTACACAAGTCCCTGAGCACATACCCACCACTATCCCTTCCTTATGCACATGGACCTCAAATGCTCTATCTAGAACCTGCTACAAGAGGAACCTTTGTTATTAATCGAGGCCTGAACTACTACACTGGGTGTGGTGAAGGTTTTTCCCTATTTAAGACCTCAACAAAATACTTACAGTCCTCTTTTCTTTTCTTTGAGCATCCTGGGATTGGCAAAGACAGGACCGCCCAAGCCACCTGAAAGAAGAGGAACACTCTACACATAACCCAGGACCCCATCCATCTAAAGAAGGAATCCATCATTTCAGTCATCCTACTATTCAATAAACCACAATTGACAACTTCCTAAAGCCTCCTAGCTTCTATTCCCGCACATCCCTCCCACAGGTGGTGTCAGAAGTGGGATCGGGGAAAATGGAGGCCATTATGAATAAAATGGCAGACACTCAGGAACAGTTAGGGAAAATCATGGAGAAGTTCCTTGCCGTAGCAGAAGAGGACCGTAAAAAATTACACCGAACTCTTACAGAACTAAGCACAGCTCAAGAGACTGTAATTGGCAGACTAGCAGCGACACTAGGCCAATCAAGACCCCATACAAGCCTCCCATCAGTCGTGATGCAAAAGTATGTTGCAGGGGAGGACCCAGACTTCTACTTTGCTAATTTTAGGTTTAAGGCATTTTTATTAAGACAAAAGAAACATGGGGAAGGGGAATAGGAGGTTAAGGTTACATACAGTGTAGTAAGGAAGAAGCGCATCTCAGGAGCGCTGGCGAAAAGTAGTCCGGTGGTCCAGAAGAAAAATACAACAAATGTAAGGCAAATAAGCAATCTGTGTAACCCTCGCATGCACCTCAACAACCCATCCAAAGCCGAGCGCGGATAGCCATCAGCGATTCATCAAAGCACAACCCAGTCCCTCCGATCCCCCCACCCCCAATAAAGGAAAAAGAAAGAAAACAACACCCCAACTCCCCCGTCCAATGGCCCTGTAATAGGATAACCCGCCCCAAGCAGCCCACCCCCCATCCCCTAAGATCCCGTCCCCCATGCAGTCTAATCCGCCGGAGTCGCCGGTGGCGTCAGCCTAAGAAGTCGAAAATACCTCGGGCAGGTGAGCTCCCGGAATTCCGTGGGCAGTAGTGCTAGGAAGGGTTGCCATAGCTCCTCAAATTGATCCACATCCCGAGCCACTGTAAGCGACATCTTCTCCATTCCCAGCACCTGCCAGAGCCTATGCAACCAACCAGTAATGGAGGGGACAGTGGTGGTGCGCCAGTGGACAAGGATATTCTGGACCGCTGAGCCTAGCGCAATTGCAATCTGTCTACCCCTGCGGGATTTCAACGGGTACATTAGATCATTAGGAAGGCCTAACAAAACATACGCCGGGAAGCGCGGCAGCTCAATCTCAAAGTGCCTATCCACCTCGTCCAAGACCTCCTTCCAGTAAGCGGTCAGCACCGGGCAAGCCCAAAGAATGTGTGAGAGGGTACCCTCCTGTCCACAACCCCGCCAGCACCCCTTGTCAGTGTGTCTATGCATTTCATACAGCCTCTCCGGGGTGTAGTACCAATAAGTAGACACCTTAGTGAAGGTCTCCGTAAGTCCCGTGTGATATGCAGAGTGCCGCGCCCGATATGCAATTTTGTCCCACTCCTTATGGCTAAGTGTCCTACCCAATTCTCTGTGCCAGCGCTCCCTCCCCGGGTTATGATGGTGGAACGTCGGGGGCTGAAGGAATTTATATAAATCGGTAATTAGCTTGGCGTCCGGGTCACCAACCACCGCTCATACGGTGTGATTTGGCGAGCAGCGGTGTCGCGAACTTGGGGTTGGAGAGCCCAGTGTCGGACCTGCATATAGTGCAGTCTGTCCATCTCCATCAGGCCGAATTCCTGTCGAAGTTGTTGGAAAGGAATCACGCCTTCCGGCCCGTAGATATGGAAAAGCGCCCTACAGCCCGAGCTCACCCAATGGGAAAAGGCTCCCGGCTCCATCCCTGGGGCAAAGTCCGGGTTACCCACTATGGGTGTGAACGGCGAGGGGAAGGTGGTCAGATCATGAGTTTCGCAAACCGCATCCCACACCCTCAGGGGGACCCGCGTAACAAAAGAGGCGTAGAGATTAGCAGGGCGATGCGCGCGGCGTAAGAACGGAACCTCCTGGAGGGTGCGGCCCGCCACCGCCTGGTCTTGAAAAAGCCAGTGTTTGTCAGACTCCCATCTGCTCCACTCCACCAGGTATCGCAATTGCGCCGCCTGAAAGTATTTACGGAGGTCCGGGATACCAAGACCCCCCGCCTCCGGAGCAAGCGTGGAGAGAACCCTCTTCATCCGCGGCTTGCGGCCTTGCCAAACGAAGCGGGAGATGTCAGCCTGCGTTTGCCGTATCCAACCTACAGGGGGTTGGAGAGGTAGAGCGCGAAAGAGATACAGAATCTGGGGCAGCACCGTCATCTTAACCGCCGCGATGCGACCCAGCCACGAAAGCAGGCCCTTGCTCCAGCGGCCAAGTTCCTCCTTGATCTTCCTGCTGAGGGAAGTGTAATTGGCTGTCACCATCTCAGGCAATGTCGGCGCCAGCAGGATCCCCAGGTATGGCACCGCAGACGAGGACCACTACATGGGGAAAAGGCGCTGAAGGTCCCTCCTGGTATCCGCCGCCAGTGACACATCCAACGCCACCGACTTGCTCATATTCATTTTAAAGCCGGCCACACGCGCAAAGGCGTCCAGTTCCTGGACGCAAGCAGGGAGCGACCTCTTGGGGTCGTCTAGGGTCAGCAGGACATCGTCCGCGTAAAGGCTGACCGTGTGGACATATTGGCCCATCTTGACCCCAATGGCGTCCGGGTTGTTGCGAATCCTCTGAGCAAACGGCTCCATGTAGAGGGCGAACAAAAGCGGCAAGAGGGGACAACCTTGCCTCGTACCGCATTCGATGGCAAAACTACCGGAGCTACACCCATTGACCCGCACCGACGCCGAAGGACTTTTGTAACAGTTGAAGACCATGGTGCGGAACTTCTCGCCGATACCCAGTTTCCTGAGAACCAGCTCGAGGTACGGCCAATGAACTCTGTCGAAGGCCTTCTCCGCATCAACTGATAGCAGCATCCGCTCCCCCGGGATACGCGAGGCCTTCTCTAGGACATGCATCACCCTCTTGGTGTTGTCCACCGTCTGTCTACCGGGGACGAAGCCAGCCTGGTCCGCCTCCACCAGTCCCGGTAGGTGTAGACCAAGCCTGGACGCTAGAATCCCCGTATATAGCTTGAGGTCAACATTTAAGAGTGAGATGGGTCTGTACGAACCACACAAGGCCCGGTCCTTCCCGGGCTTCGGGATGACCGATACCATTGCGGTCAGGAGGTCCGGTGGGATAGCGCCAGGCTCGGAGAGGGAGTTAAACAGCCGAGCCAGGATTAGGGCCACAGCGGTGCAGAAGGTCTTATAAAACAAGGATGTGTAGCCATCCGGGCCCGGGGCCTTACCATGCTTCAATCGCGCTATAGCAGAGATGACTTCCTCAACATGAATGTCCCTCTCTAGATGGTCCGCCTGGGCGGGATCCAGCACCGGGAGGGCCACTGACTCCAAATAGTCCTCGGCGTCTCGCGGCTAGGAGGGCTCCCCAGCATACAGTGCTTCGTAGAAGCTGCGAAAAGATTCCGCCACCTCTGCGTCACCAGAAACAACAACCCCGTCCGTGCCCACCAGTTCCTTCACGACACTACGCTGCTGTGCGACCCGGAGCCGGTGGGCCAGGAGCTTACCACACTTGTCCCCCCCTGAGTAAAAGGCATGCTTCAGGCGTAAAGCGGCATACTCCGCCCTATCAAGATCCAGTGCCGATAGGAGCTTCCTCGCCGCTTTCAATTGCCTCCAAACTCTCGGAGCCCCTGTGCGGCGATGGACCTGCTCAAGCTCCCGGACCTGCGCGGTCAGTTCATCCCTCTTACGTTGCCGTTCCTTATTTTCGGCTGATGAGATGGAAATAAATTCCCCCAGGAGGACCGCTTTCAAAGCTGCCCACTGCGTTGCTTGGGACGTGTCGGAGTTGCCATTGTGAATCAGATAATCCTGAATGACCTCCCCTATGCGCTTCACAACAGACTTCTTATGTAAAAGGGTATCGTGAAGACGCCACGTTCCCGAGAGGGAGAGGCCCCCGGCCACTTGAAGACGCCGGTAACTGGTGCATGGTCGGACAGAGACAGGACCCCAATGTCCGCCGCTGTGGCGGCAGTGCACAGTGGACCACTCACCAGGAGGTAATCCAGCCGCGAGTAAGTGCGGTGCGCATGGAAAAACTAGGAGTAGTCCCTATCAGTGGGGTGCATAGAGCACCAGAGATCGTGCAAATCCATCTCCACAATCCGATCCTTCACCGCGCGGGAAAGTTCCCCCGTCTGCGGGGAGCGTTGCGCCGACCTGTCCATAGCAGAGTCGAAAACAATGTTAAGGTCCCCTCCCAAGATAACATGGCGGTCGGGAGAGGCAGTAACGTCTACCAACACCGAGTCTAAGAAACGATCCTGGTGATCATTCGGGCTATAAACTGAGCCAACCGTAAAAGCTATTCCCCCTAGTCGCATGCGATATGCAAGGAGCCTCCCCTTTTGTTCGGCATACTTGTACAGAACCTCGCCTCTAAAGGAGCTCGCTAAAAGAATGGCTACTCCCGCAGTCTTGTTCGCCGCTGAGGAGAAGAACTGAGTGGGGAACTTGGCAGAACGCAGCCTATGGCAGTCCCTGGGCAGCAAATGGGTCTCCTGCAAGAGGCATATATCCGCCTCCGTCCCCTCCAGCAATGATAGGATCGCCCTTCGCTTCACAGGGTTATTCAAACCCTTAACATTAAGGGTCACTACCTTTAAAGACGGCATTTCTCCCGGGGATCAGAGGCGCTATGCAGCAAGCAAGGGATCAGCGGGCGGGGCGCACGGGGCAGGCGCGCGGGAAAGGCCAGGACAGGCCAATCGTGTGCATGGACAACAGCGGACGGGACCCCCCCAACAACAAAACAACCCTTACACCCTCCCAAAACACACTCATGGCAACTAGCCCAAAACAAATTGAAACACCCCATTGTCTCAGTCAAGCCCCAAGCGGGCAAGTCCGTAGGAAACAACAAAGTGGACGTTCAGCCACTCACCTCCCCCCCCTGACCCCCGGCCCCAAACCCAGCATCATGGAGGCTAAGAATCTCTCCCCCCGGAGTGAATTTAGGCCGTCATGGCCACGCCATTGGAGTCGGCCAAGTCCCTGGACGCCGCCCTCAAAGCATCAGCCATGTCCGCCCTGATAGTAGGGGAATCCGGACGACCTGCACTCGCTGGCGACTGTCTCCTCGTTGACCTCCGTCGGCTCCGTCTCTCCGGGCGCCTCCACGACGGTGTAGCTCCGTCCTCCTCTGTGGCCATGAGCCCCAGTACCCCACAGATGTCTTGTAGGGAGCGCAGTTGGTGCAGCACCCTGTTCCACCTAAAGATCAGACGGAAAGGGTGTCCCCCGGAGTAAGGCGTCTCGTGTTCGCGCAGAAAGTCAGTGGCGATCCTGAAGGACCTGCGCTTCTGCAGCGTGATGGCGGACAGGTCTTGGTAGAGCGCTACAGGCCGCTCCCTGAAAGTTAAAGGCTGCTTCTTTCGGGCCTCCGCCATGATGCGTTCTTTCAGCGGGAAATCGGGCAAGCATGCCAAAATGTCCGGAGGGGGCGCCGATGACTGGCGCTGTCGACCAACCCTGTGCGCTCTGTCAATGCGGACAGGGAAGTCTGCATCTTCCCCCAGGATCTCTCGGAACAGGTCCTGTAGATAAGCCACCAAGTCGGTCCCCTCGTCCGCGGATGGGACACCCCGCACCCGGATGTTGTTCCGCCGGGACCTGTTCTCAAGGTCCCCAGAGTGGGCCTGGAGCTCGACACATTGCTCCCGGAGGCGGAGAACATCCTGTTGAAGATGGACTATCTCTTCATCCCGGCGCTGGCCCGCCGTCTCCACTGTTTCAACTCGCTCGCCAAGGCCCTCCACCTCCCTGCGTACTTCACGGACCTCACTGGTCACTTCTCTCTTCAGAGTTTGAAAGTCTTCCTTGAGGGAGCTAAACAGTTCCTCCATAAAGGACCTCGTGACCGGTGGCTCGCCCCCAGCCGCATCCGCCGAGGCCCGGGAGGATCCCGGCGACGGCTGTGTTCTGTCCCGCAGCTGCTGGGCCCTGCCAAGCATATCCGGCAGGGTGCGGTCCCCCTTCCTCGAGCCACCTCTCCCAGTCATCGTAGTCGCTGCAGTGGACGAGCGGGCTCAGGTCCGGCCGCCTAAGAGTTGCCCAGTCGCCGGTGGCGCCAGATGTGGGGGCCGCTCCGCACGCAAGGGTGCTGCGCCACAAGCGACAAAATGGCGGTCCGGCCCGGGCACTACCAGTCGCGGCGCCCGGCCAGGGCGGCGATCGGGAGCCAAAGCAGGGGTCTCCCTTCAGCACGTCCCACAGGAAGTTAGGTCAGTAGCGGAGGCGACAGCAGGCGCCCGCCAGCCAAAGGCACCGACGGAGGCCACCAACACCAGCCCTTCGGGGACAAGATGGCGGCAGGGCGGGGCCAGGTAGAGCGGCCCGGGCTGGCGACACCGCCGGCGTCCCCTCGGAATACAGCGATCAAAGAAAGTCCGCAGCCAATGTCACACAGTTTTACCGAAGGGCCCAGGTGGGCCGATCCCAGCGTTGAGGCCCCTGGTCGTCATTCACGGGGCCGGGGCCCGCACAGCACGGTGTGTCGCCATCGCTAGTCGGGGGGTCAAGGCGCAAGTCTCAAATCCAAAGTCTTCCGTGTCACCAAGACCCCGCCCGTAGGGCTCCGCTATTCTCCGGTACGCGGCGGGTCCGATCCCCTCGGATCGTCAGCGTTCAGCACCAGGCCCAGCCGAGGCGTCTGGACAGCACCGCAGTTCTCTCCGCCTCCCAGGCTCTCCTCCGTACCTCGATCCTTTGACCAAACTTTTCAGGTGCTTCCTCCGGGGCGATTAGGGCCAAAGTGACATCAATGTGCGCGCCAAGTACTCCGGCACACTCCTCTCACTCGCTGAGCATCAGCGGGGGGAGAGAAGCGGAAGAAAAGGGGCTCGAGCTGAGCCGGGCCGGAGGAGCTACGGGAGGAAGCGTCCGCTCACCCCGCCATCTTGGCCACGCCCCCCTACTTTGCTATTTTTGAACAAATGGCCAGAGCGGCAGCATGGCCTCAGGACAAGTGAGGACAATATTTAAGCCCATTACTTTCAGAAGACCTACAATCCGCCTATCAAGCAGCGAATCCCTTAGGTCTCACTCCTTATGAAGATGTAAAGGAAAGTATCCTATGGCGCATGGGTATAGATACAGAAACCTATTGGATCAGGTTTCGGCAGATCAGAGAAGGACCCCAAGAAACTCCAAGGGCATTATACTATAGAGTAAAAGATCTAGCAGATAGGTGGCTACAACCGATAACTGCCACCAAAGAAGAAATAATGGGGAAGGTATACTTAGAACAATATCTAACTTCTCTACACCCACCTATACAGAAGTGGGTCCGACAACACACTAACCTCACCTTAGAAAACGCTTTAGAAATAGCCAGCGCTTTTAGTCGGGCACAAGAGAGCCAGAAAGGAAGGGATGAACCAGCCTGGAGACATCACGAGTGGGGCAATACCATTCGGACAGTTAGACCCCCGTCCCTCAAGAAACCCGAACCAGTAACTCTTTTACCCAGCCCGCTATCTGTGGTCCCCAGACCACCAACACCACAAGGACCCCAGTGTTTTCACTGTGGTGGATTCGGACATATGGCTAGACAATGTCCGCAAAAGGAAGAGCCAATGGAGATTGGATTAACCCGGTCCTATCTCTGCACATCAGATAGAACACCTCTTCCTTATCACCGACAGGTATCTGTTAACGGAGAACCCCGAGACGCCCTGATCGATACGGGGTGCCTACAAACAGTCATGCAGCCTCAAATCCTTCCTGGAGGCCTCCAGGATACTTAAGGGACTGTGAACATAATCTGTGTACACGGAGATCAGAAACAGTATCCTACTACAAACGTCACAGTACAGCATGACCCCAAAATTGAGCCGGTGAAATTAGACGTAGGACTCATCCCTAAACTACCAGAACTTTTTATCCTTGGGAGAGATTATCCCTATTTGGAGGACATTTTGAAAGAGAGACAGACTAATGAAGATAAATGGAGAGAAACCGCTCCCTTTACACTCCTCACGGATCAAGAGTGGCCCTCCTCAAAACAAAGGAAAAGCAAAAACCAAAAGAAGAAAGAAAAAAAAGACTGGAATCTAGTATCCTTAACGCAGACTCTTGATAGTTGTCTCTGGGAACATGATCAGCAGTTTCACACAGCTCAAAGAGAGGACCCTACACTAAGAGAAGCCTGGAACAGGGCCGTGGAAAACGAAGATCCCCAAAACATAGGTCCCCAGTTTGTAAAGGTAAAAGGGTTATTGTATCGGAAAGGGGGTAGAGGTCAGAAACTTCAATTATTAGTTCCACAAGCCTTCAGGGAAAAAGTCTTATTTTTGGCCCATAGTCACCTTTTAGGAGGACACTTTGGAGGGGAGAAAACAGAAAGCATTATACTCGCCCAATTCTATTGGCCAGGAATATATCAACAGATTAGAAAATACTGTCAAGAATGTCCCATATGCCAGAAAAATAGCAGATAAAAACCACCTCCGGTTCCTCTTCGACCTCTTCCCATTATTGAAGAACCCTTTTCCGAGTCGGGATGGACCTAATTGGTCCCCTGTTACCCTCTCACACTGGGTGTCGTTATGTATTAGTCATTGTCGACTATGCTACACGTTTTCCAGAGGCCATACCTTTACGCCAACCTAATACAACCCAAATTGCAAAAGCTATGATCTCTTTTTTCTCCAGAGTAGGTTTCCCCAAGGAGATAATTACAGACCAAGGTACACCCTTTGTCTCAAGGGTGATGAGACAGGTGTGCCGGCAGCTCCAGATAAAACAGATACGGACGGCCGCTTACCATCCGCAAACGGATGGCCTCGTTGAGAGGTATAATGCCACCCTTAAAACTACCCTGAAGAAGCTTCTAGAATTAGAATCCCGGATATGGGAGGAGATGCTACCCCTATTACTCTTTGCTATCAGGTGTCACGAACAGAAGAGCACCGAGTATTCACCTTTCGAACTTCTCTATGGAAGGCAACCCCGTACTCTTCTGGACATGGCTAGAGAGGAATGGGTAGAAGAAAGCAATAGGGGCAAACCCCTTCCAGAATATGTGTGGGGCCTAAAGACGCATCTAGCCCAAATCAGAAGCATAGTGAAAACCCATTTAGAGAAAGCCCAAGACAAGTAGAAACCACAATATGACAAAAAGGCTGCTGAAAGGAATTTTAAGGTAGATGATATGGTCTTGCTAATGATGCCAAGCTCAGACCACAAACTGATAGGTCAATGGCAAGGTCCATATCGGATTGCAGAGAAAATCACACCTGTCACATATCGACTAGAACTCGACCCTCAGAATAGGAGAAACACCCAGATATACCATGTAAATTTATTAAAGAAGTAGCCAGGTCCTAAACCCACCTATATATCTCTACCTGAAGGGGACGCTCCCCTGTTTCACCAGAGTATAGACAGTGATCTACCCATGGACCTCAGAGAAGATCTCTGTGTCACATTGTCCTCCCTGAAACAGGTATTCTCCACGAGTCCAGGGAGAACTAACCTGATACAACATGAAATACACACCATCCCAGGGAAAAAGGTCCGACTCCGACCATACAGTATACCTGAATCAAGAAGGGAAGCCATAGAGCAGGAGGTGCAACAGATGCTCCGTATGGGGATCATAGAACCCTCGCATAGTGAGTGGAATTCTCTGATTGTCATAGTACCTAAACCAGACGGATCAATACGCTTTTGCATTGATTTCCGCGAAGTTAATAAGATTTCACAATTTGATGCGTATCCTCTTCCTAGGGTTGATGAGCTGGTGGAGAAATTAGGCCGAGCACAGTACATCAGTACTTTAGATTTGTGCAAAGGCTATTGGCAGGTTCCTCTCCGAAAACAAGATAGGGAGAAAACAGCTTTCTCTACCCCTGGGGGTCTGTACCACTTTTTGGTGTTACCCTTTGGCCTCCATGGGGCTCCGGGCACTTTTCAGCGCTTGATGAATCACATACTCAGACCTTGTAGTGACTTTGCGGCCGCCTATCTCGATGATATCATCATATATAGAAACTCATGGAAAGAACACAAGGAACACCTTAAACTAGTTGTATAGGCCCTACAAACTGCAGGACTAACCATAAATCTAGCCAGAAGATGAGTCAAATACCTCGGGTATCTATTAGGAGAAGGTTACATCAAACCCCAAGCAGAAAAAGTTGCGGCTATAGCCAAATTGGAATTTTCCCTTACAAAAAGAGATCTACGAGCTTTTCTCGGGATTCTCGGGTACTACCGGAGGTTTATTCCCTCTTTTTCTCAGGTGGCAGCACCCCTCACTGATCTCCTTAGAAAAGAGATAAAAACTGAGGCAAAACTCCACGACCCATCAACTACAATGTTAAAAGCCTTTCATAATCTAAAAAAGCCTTGACAACCAAACCTGTACTGCTCAGTCCAGATTACACTTAACCCTTCATCTACTAACGGATGCTTCAGAGTACGGACTGGGAGCTGTCCTATCCCAAAAGGACAAACAGGGACAGGAGAGACCAGTCATGTATATCAGCCGAAAATTGTATCCCCGAGGAAGAAACTATGCAGTAATCGAGAAAGAAGCAAAGGCAATCAAGTGGGCCATTGAATCTCTTAAGTATTATCTAGAAGGTAGAGAATTCACTCTATTCACGGACCATGCACCCCTCGACTGGCTTGCGGGTAACAAAGGGCACAATGACCGAGTATTGAGGTGGTTCCTGACCTTACAACCATATCGGTTCACTATTTTCCATCTAAAAGGACAGGCACAAACCAATGCTGACTTCCTTTCTCGGTAGAACGTTTTCTTGTGAACAAGAAAATAAGGGAGAGGGGATGTCAGGAGGAACGAGAAAGGGACCCAGTGCTGGAACATTTACCTTCGCTTGTCGAAGGAATCACATGGGCCAGCGATCCGCCATGCCACAGCCGCGATAACGCTCGGCCCGGATCCTCTTTGTTACAGGAAGCAAGAGGCGGAGGCTGGACCTGTAGAACGGACCAATCGCGACTCACGGAGACAGGAGAAAAGAAGGACGCCAGTGTAGAGCGTCGTGTCATCACCACGGAACCCGGAAGACGCCGAAAGGAGCTGCGCGGGGAGGAGAAGACCACAACGGGAGAAAACGCGGACGCCAAACCGGAGGAGACAGCCGAAGACGCTGGAGACCAAGAAGAGTGGTCGAAGGACTGGTGGACACAGTCTCCCACCCAGGAGGGCGCAACTGCCGCCATAACTCCGGAGAGTTAAGGCTTGGGCTGTGAGTAACAACGTACACAAGGAATAACGGGGAGAGACAGGGAGGAGGGCGGACAGTGTGGGTGGCGGGAAGAAAGACTGGGATCGGGGAGGGGGAAAAGATTCAGTATTTCTAATACCCTGCACAAGATTTCGCCTATGTTTCCCTACACAAGTCCCTGAGCACATACCCACCGCTATCCCTTCCTTATGCACATGGACCTCAAATGCTCTATCTAGAACCTGCTACAAGAGGAACCTTTGTTATTAATCGAGGCCTGAACTACTACACTGGGTGTGGTGAAGGTTTTTCCCTACTTAAGACCTCAACAGAATACTTACCGTCCTCTTTTCTTTTCTTTGGGCATCCTGGGATTGGCAAAGACAGGACCACCCAAGCCACCTGAAGGAAGAGGAACACTCTACACCTAACCCAGGACCCCATCCATCTAAAGAAGGAATCCATCATTTCAGTCATCCTACTATTCAATAAACCACAACTGACAACGTACTAAAGCCTCCTAGCTTCTATTTCCGCCCATCCCTCCCACACATATACTTCTAAAAATAGAACAGAAAAGTTAATACAAAGTAGGATAAGAAGTCAAACAAAATGCTCTTAATAATAGTGAAAGAGCTTTGCAGCCTATGTTATGGATTGTTATTTTTGAGATATTGACAAATAAGCAATACTGTGAACTTCCAGTGTGTATTCCATAATCAGTATCTTTAAATTGTACACACTGCATTTCCTGATGCCAGACTACAAAGATATAAATAAAAGAATGCGTTCATTGGGTTATCACTGATCTTGCTACAACAAATGCAATTGATAAAAATGTGACAAGTTCTTTTCCCTATCTTCTATCTATTCCGGGTACCTAAAGCAAGCTAAATTAGGGTCCGCTTCCAAAATACAGCCAAGTTCCTTGCTTAAAAATGTAAACAAATCTGCCCAATATGCTAATTAATGGAGGCAAGCTCACAATGTATATCCCCTTGCCCTAATCGTCATTTTTGCATTGTGTGCATGATGGATCAATAGTGGTAGCAATTTAGTGGCACATTTATCAAATAGTCATGCAGAGCAGCAAGCCACCTTGCTGTATTATGCTGCACTGCACTGCATGACAGGGAAAGGGGAGGAATGCTCAGTATTTAACATTATATGGTGCATTCCTGTCTTTTTTCTGCGCTGACGCACAATGTGCTGTCTAGAGCCAACACAGACACCCTTGCACCATGATGTAAGGGTGCCTGCATTGCAAGCAGGATTCCTTTTGTGTAGGAAGGAGCACCTTTCTTCACAAAAACAATCCTGATAGGCAATTTTCTCTTTCTATGTGTGCTGCAGAATGCAGCACACATTGAAAGAGCAAAAAATGAGGAAAAATAAAAATCTTTCTTCCCGTTACATCTCACCTGGGAAGGCGTAACATTTTGGCACATTCCCAGGTCTACCAGTAAAGATATATCTGGGGCTGCACCAAAATACATTGGTTTGCGTGGGAGCATCTATACTGCCTTAAATACAATGCACTTTTCATAAATAGGACACATGGGGGCAGCATTTATTGAGTTGATGATAAACTCTGCTTGAGACTGAGCATACAGCTAGGCCAATAATTTTACGAGTTGGGAGTGGTAGTAATATGCCTCTGAGATATAAGGCAAGCAATCTGTGGTATGCTGTTCTAGATATTATGTGATACGTTGTATTGAGTTCTGGAATAGCTAATTATTGAATGCTCCAGATAAGAATTGATGATTTGAAGTAAGTGGGAGATGTAGCTAGAAATTAGTGTGGCTCTGACCACTGATGGGTGAGGTCTGATGAACAGGACATACCAAGCTGAATAAAGGATGAAGAATAGCCACTTGGTGTGGAGATTCCTCTATTTTACACAATCCAAGCTCATATCATCAACGGTTTTCCCTGCATCAAGCATCATGATTACTGGGGTTTGATTCCTAGAATACCAGTCTATTAATTTGAGCAAGTAATTTTTGTTGGAATAAAGATTCCCCTCTTGTATAAAGCTATTCTGGTTGAGTTTTATTAATATATTTACAACTCTACTGATCCTGATTGCTATAATTTTTTCAAATAATTTAGAGGCAAAATTAAGTAAATATATCAGTTGATGTGCGTTTAGTCCTCCAGCTTCCTCATGGTTTAAGAAAGCTAACAATTGTGTCCTCATGGAACGAAAATAGAATTGTCCAAATGGACAAAATATAGTTCATGACCTTAACTAAGTAATTCAATAACATTTCTATAAATGCTTTTATAGAATTTAGGGGGAATTACATCCTCCCCACATGATGTACTATTTGTAAGACCGGCAACATCTTTACTCATTTATAGGTCAGAAATCGGGGTTGATACAGAAATGCGCGCACCTGGAAAAATACCAGGGATCTGTCTCTAAATATCAGGGTAAAAAAATTAAGTCACTCTGATCTGTGTCTTGCTCTTTTTTTAAACATATTTTCTTTTATTCATCCAAGAAAACTTCATGAATATCAATCTGAATCTCAATCTGTTCAGTTGTATGCAATTCTGTCCCAAAGTGTTTTATATTATTTTCTTTTGATGACCATGCTAATAATTTCCCTGTGATTTCGCCTTCTTCCTACCATCTTTGGCATTATGTGGATGCGTTTCCTATTTCCTCTGAATATTGAAGATATTTTATGGGCTTTTACATCATCTCAGCATTTTCTGTTTTTATGTGTCCTATGAACTATATATACCTGTTGAGTAGGTTACCTTTCACTTTCGAGCGCTTTAGCCTTTCACTTCTTCATTGCTAATTCACCTATAATATAGGAAGCTGTTTTACTGCTGCTTACAGTTTTAATAATCCCATACAATTGTAGGCTCAGCTTGTTTCGTTTACCTCAAACAACTCCTTAATAAAGGAGTTGGTGTCTATAATCCACACAGTATCTTCTAAGAGCAATGTATTCATTTGCTGCCTTTTACTCAGCATTTAAACTTCATCAAATGGAAATTCTCGCAGAATTTTTGTATGGCCTGAGAAACAGTTAGGTAAGGAATCTTCTGCACCTTGGTTAAATGTTTGTGATGTTAAGAAATAATGTAGCCTGGGGGTCATTTGATAACTATATGAGACACAGGTGTACTCTCTTGAAGTGGGATTTGCATGGCCCCAGGCTTTTATTATGCCCCATTCTTCATACTTTTTTCAATGCTTTAAAAACGTTGTTTACCTTGTTTTCTATTGGAACTTCCTGTGCACATTACCTGCTTTGGATGGTACTGTGTTGACTAACTTAGCCTCCCCTTTCCCTTTTGAGACTAAATCTGATCTTTTTCTGTCCATTGAAGTCTCGTACCCAGGGGATGCTTTGGCATCCTACAGTTAAAATGGAGGTATTCATTGATCTGATTTGCAAGATCTGATACTTGCACTTGGGGTCCTTTGTGGTTAGGAATAGCTAGGTTTTCAACATCCATTTTTTTCCAAGTTGCTGGCTCTTTAACCTATGATCTGTTTTTCTCCTCAGCCTCAAGTCTGACTGAGACTGTTACTTTTGATTGTTTTTAACAACTTCTCTGGGCTGTCTTCTCTAAAGGTTCTGACATCTATTTTTATCTGCACACCATCTTGCTGCTATGCACCATGTCTGAAGTTAGTGTTTAATTTCCCTTCATCGTTTCATGACTCCCTAAATGATTAAAGTTCACTAGCTGTTGAGATGAAAAGTCCTCTTCATTGGAAATGTACTTGTACCCGTGCGCTGAGTGCCCAACTGTACTGTTGTCTGAATCCCTAATGCAAATTGTTGTTGACTTAGGCAAACAAGGATCATTAGTGTGCTCCATGACATAGGCTTGTGTCACGGATCGCAGGCTTATTGGTCCGGGAGGGGAAACCAAAGCGATATCCTCATAGTCATGAAAGGCTACTGTCTTCACCAGGAGCTAAGTAGCACGAGCGCGGTGGTGGCAGCTTACAGTAAGGAGATCAGCAGGAGTTTACAGGTCTTTTTTAATTTGTGCCACTGAAGTGAGGCATACAGGTTCACTCAACTTTTTTAAGTTCCACTGCTGTTGTTCTAACTTACCCTTAGCCTACATCATTAAGCAGTAGAGTGCTGCTCAGTGCATGAGTGGTGACTCTGTGCTAGTTGTATATGTGCCTGGGAAGAGTACAGTACATGGATAGAGCAGTGCTGCGCTGTGCTTTGCAGTACATGTATAGTGAGTGTGAGAAATTGGGTTGTTAGTTGACTGTTGTGTGAACCCAGGTCAAGCAGCAACCACAATCCTAGTCAGGTTGAGGCACAAGACAACCTTAAATTAGCCTGTGCTCAACCCTTTGGTAGCTATGCACAGAGCAGTCAGGCTTAAAGTAGATGTAACATGTAAAGTATTTATGCAGTGCGTCAAAAATTATTAAAGTGAAAACTCCACACAAAAAGAATGCCACACCAAGTTCGAATTTTTGACTTTTTTATAAACAAAACATAAAGCGACAAAAATCCAATTAGTAGAACTGGAGATATGCAATTAGGGCCCCAAAATCGCAAGGGGCCAACAGTGGATATCTAGTTGCTCTGGAATGGGACAAAGTCACAAGTTCAGTCTGACCATGATGGAGTTCAGGCTGGCTACATAGATCCAGTTTGGTGCAATGAACAGAGTACTTTAAATCCAGTATTGCTGAGCATTGTGATGATCGAAGACATGTCATGCAGCTGGAGCAATGTGTCAGTTCTGAGATGCAGTGAGGCTGCGATTTGAGGGCATGTGTCCTCTTCGAGGATCCTGTCAACGGGGCTTGCGATACGAAGTCCGACGTTAAGGATGCAGCGTGCTCTCAGGGTGATGTGATTGTTTAGAGGAGCTGCAAGGCTGCAATGTGGAGTCAGGCATCGTCATCTAGGCTGCAGTGGCAATATGGGTCTGTGCGACGGGTCCAATCCATGCAGCAGCGGACATGCATCAGTTCTGCTCTGGGTAGGGTTACACAGCAGTGAAGATCCATGGGTTCCTCTGGATCCACAGAGGCTGGCGAAGCACCTTAAGCCCACTTCCAAAGCTCCAGGACTGGGGTGGTACCGCTTGGCAGGGTAGACTCACCGATGACATAGTCCAGGTTTAGTGACAAGGTTGTAGGAAGCCTCCTGTGTCCGTGAGGCTTCAGAACAGGAGGCCAGCCAACTAGCCCTTGGAGTTAATCTGGGGTCTGGGTTCAAAAGATGCAGGTCCAGTCCTTCTCACCCAAGCCAGAGGGCAGGAGGTCAGTATAGTAGGGCAGTAGTTCCTTCAGAGCAGCAGTCCAGCAGAGTGGCAGTCCTTTCAGCAATACAGCAGGTGTTCTTCCAGGCAGGTCCAGAGTGAAGTGTACTGAAAAGTTGGTGTCTGAAGTACAGTATTTATACCCATTTGTGCCACTGAAGTGAGGAGAAGTGTCTAGATTCCTTTGAAGTCACAGGTGCCCTGCCTTCCTGGCCCTGGCTCCAGACTAACTACAGGGGGTATGCAGCCCATTGTGTGGAGAAAGGACAAAGCTGAATCAACTGGAGTGTAAGTGGGGCTGGGCCCAGCTCCCCCTCCCATCCAGCAAGTGATGACCCATCCAATCACACCTAAACTCCCCATTGTGTGTGGCTGTCTAGGAGGAATATTTGAAGCCCCAATGTCACCCACACCCAGTCATGTGACCCAGAAACAGGCGCCAAATGGCTAAGGCAAGGAAATGGCAACTTTCTAAAAGTGCCTTTTTCAAAATTGTAATTTCAAATCTGATTCCACTATAAATTAGGATATGAAATTACAATTCCAGAGACTCAAAACATGGAAAGGTTGCTTGATCCCTTTTGGAAATTACACTAAGAAAATATAATAAGCTAGCTCCAATGTTATCCAATAAGAAAGACAGGCCTTGTAGTAGTGAAAACAAACCCAATTTAAGTGTTTTTCACTACCAGGACATGTAAAACTTAAAAGTACGTGTCCTACTTTTTAAATACATTACAACCAGCCCCCAGGGCTGTCCAGGGCCAACCCTAGGGGGTGACTTATATGTATTAAAAAGTACGCTTTGGGCCTGGTAAAATGTTTATTTTCAATGAATTGTCTCAACCTGCACACCTTAATAGTGTTATTCTAACCAAATTAATCTAATGTTATAATGAAACATTGTATGCTGCTTCGTATATGGGATCTTCCTCTATCCCTCAAGAAAATATCACTGAATTGGGTGTGAAGAAAACTCAGTACACTGTTGAAGCGCACTGCTTAATTGCCCCTAAGGTTTCGACACAATAATAGCTTACTTGACCAAACATTAAACAAAAGATATATTTTCTTTTGATTAAGCATGATACATGTATACACCTCGCTTAACGTGTGCACCTATGATTACGGCACATCTAACACTTTTATCTTCTACACGTTTCACCTACTGTAATGCATGAATTTGGATAGTGGTTTTTAATTTTACTTGTATTTTTATTAGCGTTGGATGGTTCAGCATGTTTGCAGACAATGATACGTGGCTTTGTATTATGGAGTGAGAACTACAAGACATTCTATTTAGTTTTTCTTTTGTGTTCCGGCAGGAGGCCCTTGAACATTTGCTCATATTAAAGTTATCCCCCTGAAGAAGGGTTCAAGTAACCCGAAATGCATTGTGGGTCATCATAAGATGCGCAACGAAAACATCAGCTGATTTGTTAAACAATGTTTGGATCTTTGTAACATTGTACAATTTGATATGAGTTTTCAATGATGTACTGGTTTGTTTTTTTGCAACATTCAATTGAATATATATTCAAAAATTAACTCACTGATTTGATTCCAGTCATATATCTAGTGTTTAATGTTTGGTCAAGTGAGCTATTATTGTGTTGGAACCTTAGGAACAATTAAGCAGTGCGCTTCTACAGTGCACGGAGTTTTCTTTGCACCCATTTCAGTGAAAAGGTTTATTTTGCCAGGTTTAATTGGTAGTTTAAAACTGCACATACACAGACTGCAATGGCAGGCCTGAGGCATGTTTAAAATGCTACTTAAGTGGGTGGTATATTCAGTGCTGCATGCCCACTAGTAGGATTTAATTTACAGGCCCTGGGCACAGGTATTGCTACTTTCCAAGGGACTAAGAAGTACATTGAATATGCTGATGGGGTATAAGCCAATCTAACATTTTTTAAGGAGAAACCCCAAGCACCTTAGCACTGGTTAGCAGTGTTAAAATGTGCAGAGTACTAAGGCCAGTAAAAATGAAGTCGCCAAAATAGGAGGTATGAAGGCAAAAAGGAAGGGAGAAACTACACCAAGGTTGCCAGATCAAACAGTGAGTGCATAAAATGAATGTATGTATACCTGCTAGGGAATTACATTACATTATAGATCTACTGTTATGCAGTGGAAGCATGCGCTGGGTGCATGTGTGCTTGCAAGAAGTGCAATACATGCAGTGTTGTGCAGCCACACAGGTGAATGTGTAGGGTGAAAGTGTGTGTGTTTGCAAGTAGCACTCCATGGCACAATACAGAAAAGCTACAGAAGTTAACGGTGCACAGAGCAAATGTGTGTGCTGAGTACAAGTGTGACTCTGAGGGCACAATGCATGGAGGCAGTACCGGATAGTGTATGTGCCTTGACCATACACAGAGTGCAAGTGTGCCTTCAATGGTACATTACATGGAGGACCCTGGGTTTCATTTTGGGTAGCCCAGGCATGCTCGGTGAAGACATGAGGAGTAGAGTGATCCTCCCAGACAGTTTTGTGTATTGGAGAGGGAGAGGGGGAGAGAAAGAGAGAGATAGAGAGAGAGAGAGAGAGAAAGAGAATGAGAGACTACTGCTTTACTCTTCAAAGGGTGCTCTTTGATAGTTCACAAAGAAAGGTCCTGGACACATCTCAGGAAGGAAATGAGTCTGATACAGGAATAATAAAGAGTAGGGCTGGAAGCCAGGGATTAGTCTTTTGATGCTCAAATCACTGTTGCTGACATCCAGGTGTGAACTCTACTCACTCCCATAGCCTGTGTTGTGAGACTATCAGGTTTTAAGTCTCTCCTACTGTGACAGACAGCCTATCAAGAAGACGAAGAGAGAGAAAAAAATGTACATTTCAAAAGAAGCAGAACTCCATCATAAAACCTCAAAGTCCCAGACCCTAAATTACAATTTCTGTCTAGAAATGGACTATAAGAAGAGAAGGTTGAGACCCCAAAATTGCTCATCTGCCAAGCAACTAGACAGGCTGTGTGAGGAGGAGAGGGATTTTGAAAGACTTCTGCTAGTGACCAGGACTGGTGGCAAAATCTTCCTGATGTGTGAGAGGACAACACACATGGAAACAAAGACTACCTGCTCTGGAAAAACAGTGCCCCCCTGCTTGCCAAGACCGGTG
Organism: Lissotriton vulgaris; assembly: GCF_964263255.1. Taxonomy (NCBI): domain Eukaryota; kingdom Metazoa; phylum Chordata; class Amphibia; order Caudata; family Salamandridae; genus Lissotriton; species Lissotriton vulgaris. The sequence goes on from NC_141697.1 coordinate 387,064,684, forward strand.
TGCCCTCTGAGGAAGGAGAGAGCATTGGTGGGAGCGAGCTCCAGTGGGGAGCCCAACAGAGTAAACTCCCAGTGTGAGGTGTGAGGAGATGGCTGCTTCATTGATCGGGTCGTTGCCCATGTACAGATCTAGTCACAGCAGCGGTCGGTAGTGGGAGTACCTGCCGGGCGGTGACATGGGAAGGAGGAGGGGCAGGGTGGGGGGTAGTAAACTATGGGTTACGGAGGTTTACAGGTAAGTAAACATATACATAAATAAAACGAATTTTGTTGCGTGCACTGCATCCCCAAATGCGATGCTGTGTGCGAAACGAAATTCATTTTATTTATTTATATGTTTACTTACCTATAATCTCCGTAATCCGTAGTTTACTACCCCCCTCCCTGCCCCTCCCCCTCCCCACGTCACCGCCCGGCAGTTACTCCCACTACCGACTGCGGCTGTCTAATCGGTGACTCCATGTGCCAGGAGAGGGCCCTATGAAGATAGTCATGAGTAGAGTGCTATGCACAACAAGTGACTGTGTTGAACCTGTTGCGGTGACCCTGTTTGTCGGGAGGGTCCACCATGAAAGTTATCGCTCGATCAAAAGGGCAGAAGCCTGCACAGAGCATAAAGGAGACCATGATGCCAGGAGGGGCTGCTGTGGTACGGAGTACTGTTTGGTGAGGGCCAAAGTGGTTGCAAGGATAGGGCCATCACCAGAGAAATCTAAGCTGTGGCGCATATTTCAACACGAAGCAATAAGTATTGAACCGGAACTGCCTCCATGAAACTGAAGAAGGAGCTGTGTGTGCATCTTTGCATCTCCAAGACCCCAGCTGGGAGCACAGGAATCCGATTGCCACAGCCCCGGTGTCGAGAGCGCAAGACTTACCATGCAGGAGAAACAACGGAGCACCTCCAATCGATGCTAGATCTGGCCTCATATGCTCAGGACACCACAGCTTGGAGCTGACTTGCTGCATCGGGCTGGAGCAGGGTGAATGCCCATAGTCAGGGCCCTTACTGGGACCTTGCAATACTCTTTGCTGTTGGAGTGGTAAGACTGGTTACTGGCCTGTCGGGACCCATGGGAATTCTCTGCTGCGGATGAAGTGGCGCCAACACACGTTTGACTATTTTACGAAGAGTTGAAGTGGACTCTTGAGTTAAGGCCTGCTTGTCCCCATTCCATGAATGTGCTCACCAGTTAATAGGGAACAACCCCATCACATTAGAAGAGCGGGTGGGAGAGGGGAGAGGGATTTATAGCGGAAATGTGTTATTTTTTATAGAAGTTATATGATAGGTTGAATGCGTCAAGTTAGAAATTGCTTTGAATGCATAAAGTTAGAAATAAAAGTATTATTTTTACTATAAAAATAAGTATCTGAATAGACATTGATTTATTAAATAGAGAAAATAACTCCTAGGCAATCAGGATAATTCAAGCATTATATATAAATAATGTAATATAGGGAGAAACAAAGGAAAAAGAGAAAAAATGTATAGAAAATATAGACATTGATTTATTGACATTGCTGTGCACTCTTTCAGTTCTGAGTCGTGTTCATTGACCTGTACTCACACTTCCCCAAGGGAGACTTGAACTGTTCTACTACTGAGAGTCAAGTGCAGAAGGCACACTTGGCCCAGTTGGTCAGGATCCACAGTAGGTCAGACCCAAGACATCAGGAGTAAAGGGCCTTAGCCCCTACAGTTGGTCCAGTAATCCGTGCTTGCCCCATAGCCTTCGAAAGGGGTCCTGACACTAGTGATTTTATGTATCAAACTTGGGCTCTGGTGTAGATGACACTATTTCCTGCTGTTTATGGTGAAAACTCTGTGATGCTGCTCCACTGCTAACGAATTAAGCAGGACTTTAATTTTGGTAGCTGTGTATTCACATTCAACTTAGTAGGGGACCCAGGGCTTAAGAGGGCATTTTTGCACAAGCAGAGTTGGTGATCTTTTTCTTTGGCATAAATTGGCCTTTCTGGTCTCTCAGTTACGACTGGCACAAAAACAAAAAGAAGGCGAGAGGTAATGACACATAAACCTCCCTCCCCACTGACAATACCATGCACTAAGAGGTTGATGAAGTAAATTCAAAAGTACCTTCTAAGGGATCCCTACTATTTGGAAACAATTGCCCTTGCCCACTAATAGTTGCATGCTTCATCATTGGGCTGGTTCTACACTTTCTGTATTGCTACGGGCAGGGGTGAGCATACGTGAAGATCTCGGATATTAAGATGGGATCATCATTTTGAAAGTTTTTTTCAGGTTAAAAGTATATCATGTTTTTCAGGTTAAAACTATCTCAAGGACACCCAATCTGTATTTATGTTTTGTTCCTGGATCCCCTAGACAGGATTACAAGTCAATCTAAGACCACACAAACTATCCTCTTAAATGTTTAAATCAAAATTTTGCAGTGTAAAGGTTCAGTAGTACCCAAAAATCAAAGGGATTTTTCAAGACTAAACAACATTTTTTACTATAGCACCCTTTACCAGAGTTGGATTTTTATATTACTCTTGGTTGAGGAAAAGATTGGAGGTGCTGATGTCAACGTTGTCTTTTTCTTGAAGTGATTCTCCAGGCACCCAGACAATCTGGGACCATGCCTCCTTCCTCAAGCCATGCCTTCTTTCTGAAATGGAGTCAGAGTTTTCTTAGGAGTGGCAGAACTGCGCCATGGAAGTGTAGTATGTGGTTCTATTGAAAAAAATACAACAATTATGTGAAATAATACACGAAAATTCAAAATGTCTCAAAAGATTTTGCGATAAAGATCAATGTCTGTGTATGGCAGAAGCATGCATTGGCTGATGTCACCGTTCATAGGGAAGCTGCATGAAGTGTGATATGGTGTACAAAAGAAAACCGCAGTAAATACAACTCCTAGATGGGACAGCATTGGCTTGGGTAAAACAGACTGTTCACGGCTAAAGGCTGGGGCGCCGCTTCAGATATATTGAGTTCTATACAAAAGCTACAATACACAAACATACAATTGATAGTTTGTAACTAATGATCACTTTTTCTTGCCTAATCTTCTTTCCTCCTCACTTGTGGTGCATTCAAAGTTACATACACTGTTTACCTCTGTATATGCTATGTGGTGTCTTTTTTTATTCATGTTCTTTTCTCTCATTTTTTAGAGCGGTGTTAGCCTAGAACTTTTGATTTTACTAATATTATATGTATTAGATTGTTAAAGGGCTTTCGCCAGCCCTCTGATCTATTGGTTTCTTGTTGTGACATTTAAATGTTTCTTAAGCCCATTGCTGCTTACAGAAACAGGGCAATGGATCAGCACCTTTAAGCCATTTGCTAACTTTACTTTAAATGAATGCATTCTGCTCTTGCACAGTGAGCCCATCTGGACACAAAGTGACTCCCTTTAGTGCCAGTGATTCCTATAGCAAAGTGTGCTTCTTGAGGCCTTAAGACCCAACAAAAATCTTTTGCTTTTACCTCATGTATATTTTTTGAATATTGTTGATGGTAATGCAGATCCCCAAAGTTTTAGAAAAACTTGATAAAGGAACACAAGCTTTGATAAAGCCATAAGGCTGGCTGCCAATGTTAGACCCACTGGCCTTGCCAGTGCTTTAATGTATATGTTTGTAGTGAATCTTTCATTGATGCGGTTTATTTCTGTGTATTTGATGTATATGTGTTTGCGGCATAAGTCAATACATTTGTAGATTGTGATCAATCAATGAAGAGGGAAGCACAAATGTAAGCTCTACCTGCCCATTTAAAAGATAATGTTGTATTTATAATGTTAAAACATACAACTATTACAACAAGAATAAAGAGCTGCATCCCCTCGCATAGTACAATCAATAACTGGATATTCATCGGATTATTTATTAAGGCAGGCAGATGGTAGATTTCATATATTGCAAAATAAGCAGCATAGTACATGAACAATGAAGTCGTATGAGAAGTGCAGGTCTCGGTCAAACCAGGCCACACCAGGAGCAAGTTCATAAGCACGTTAATGAGTTGCAGGGGCAGCAGCAGGAGAGGAGGACTGTGGCTGTGTCAACAAATACAGCTGAAATGGCTACCAGATGTCTCTAGGCCTACTAGCAGAAGGAAGTATAGAATAATATAACATTAAGTGCTCTTGACAATAAGCCACGTCTAACAACCACTCTTGGGTAGTGGGGATCCTCCCATGGCCCTAGGCGCAAGCCACCCTATGCTTGGCTGGCAACAAGGTCAAGGCAATCAGTTTCTTGTGATCATCCAGCATTTCTATCGGGAGTCGTAGCAGCGCCAGCCCTGTTGAAGGATGGAGTGGGATGTGCAAAATGTCAGAAAGGGTAGTGAAAACTCTAGTAGGCCAATATTGGATGGCATGTCCAGACCAGATGCATAAAGTCAGCTTCACTCCCATGACATCTAGCACATTCATCAGTGGGTCGAAATATGTATTGGTACAATTTTGCTGGAGTGTAATATGCATGGTGAAGAAAACAAAAGTGTATAAGACGCAGCCTACCATTGAGGAACAGAGATGGCGCAACCCACGCACGCCAGCCCACTCCGTATCAGAGATAGGTTTGCCAAGGGCAATCTCCCAGCGGTTCTTTGCCCGCTGTGAGCCCAAAGTCATCTCAGACTGCGCAGATGCATAGAGGTGAGACTGGATGTGCCACAAAGAAGATGCTAACAAGAGAAGGGCGAATGTGCTAGAGATATGCCCCATTATTGAAAGGGGCAGTTTAATCCATCCCCAAATCTGGTCTTCCAGCTTGGACAGTGCAACACCATAATTCTGGAGTATAACTTCCGGCTTGCTGGTACCTATGTGATTCCCCAAATATTTTAAGGAGTCAGTGACCCAGTGATGGGAAAATGAAAGTGGACGAATTGTGGTAACTGGGATAAGGGGAAATATGAAGAATTAATCCAGTTGATCGCAATGGCCGATACCATCTAGACTAATGAGAATTCTCAGATAACCGGGTCAGATTTTCCCTGGGTTTGCTCAAATAAAGAGTGACGTTGTCCATATATATCATCCTCTCCATGAGCACGCACAATATCGTACAGATGCGAATGCAATCGCTCATGGTCCACCAGGGCTGTGTATTCAGTTAGTGCAGCTTGAAGCTCTGCCACCACGCAAGGCTGATAGGCAGACTCCAATTCCAATTCTAATTGACGAAGGCGGAGATCCAAGTGCTCCAGATGGTGCCATAGAGCCTTTTGGATCGAGAACTGGCTGGATATACACATCCCCCTCAGGTGCACTTTAAATGTTTCCCACACTGTACCCACGGACTCCACTGAGCCCTCCATTAATTTAAGACAAGTCCCTAATGTCAGGCTGAATATCAGACCGAAAGACCGGATCTAACAAGGCCAGAGGAGAGAGCATCCAGGCAAAGGCAGTATGCTCAGAGGCTGGGTGAAAGAGGGTAAGAAGCACTATGAAGTGATCAGAGAAAGCCCGAGGCAGGTGTTTGATCCTTGCGACCCAACCATAAGTATCAGAAATTCCTAGCCAGTAATCTAACTAGCCCGGGATTCATGCACAGTGTAGATATGTGTGCCTTCTTTAAGCTCAAGGTGAGGGGCTCTTTATAAACCATCAGACTATTGACATCCATAATATTAGACATAGCGATGGACACAGCCTGGTGGGTGCAAGATTCAGGTTTAGAACAGTCCATAGCTCTGTCAAATACAAAGTTAAAATCCTCTATCCAAATAACGCTACCAGGGGATGAAGTTAAAAAGCGTCTCCAGACAGTCCAGACAAAATCTGGATCGTCAATGTTGGGCTTCTATGTATTCCTTATAGCAAAATGCTTCCCATGAATGACCAGCTGCAGAATGGTATATCTGCCCTGCGGGTCAGAGAGCTCTGTCAACAGGCAAATAGGAAGACCCCCTCCTGACCACCCTGGCATAGGCTGAATAGTTCGCATATCCCCTATGAGCCGCCCAATTATCCATGAACAGCACCTGCTCTTGGGCCTTAAGTTGCGATTCTTGCAGCAACGCAATATGAAATGCACTTTTTCCCTGGATCACTGAGGCCACTCACATTCCAGGTGATAAGTTTATCTCAGTTATCTTCTGGTGAGACCATGGCATGCATGCCTGTAATCGGGAACATAGGCAAAGGCCCAACTACATGGAAGGGCCCAAAGGGTTCCCAAAAGTGCCCCTCCACCCAACCCAAGCAAACATCCATTGAGCTAATGGACAATATAATATCAGCAGCCAGTCCACAACACCATCAAGAGAACAAGTCAAAAACATCCCCCTCCCTCCCCCCTCCCACACAGATCATTACCCATCATCAGCGCATACCCTAAAAACAAAAACAGTTTAATGAATATAATAACAGAAACCCTTGCACATTCAAGCATCAAATTTAAACAGATGAAAAGTGCATTGCACTTTGGAGGGTTGGGGGTGGGGCTTTAGGGAGGGACTAAATGCAGTCTACCATCCCGCCCACATCAAGGGCCGGCTACCCCATGAACAGTCATGATATTGTCTGTAGCCATTTAAAGATTTTCTTGCTAAGCATCATGAAGTCAGCCTTAACAGCTGTAGTTCAACAAGTATTGCAAATAAGATGCGTGTTCCAGAAAAATACCACAGCACACATATTCCCCAAATTCGCACCTCTGCACTAAAGTGTAAAATCGATGCACAAGGACAGGCAATAGCACGTTTGCAGTGAGTGCAAGTCAACAGAACATTCTTGCTGGGAGCAAATTTGTGTGAAGGCTACTGTATGGCCCTACATGTGGTTTTACTTTACTGTGGGCAGAGCGTCAGAGGGAAAGGTCACCCTCAAAGTGCCAGGGGAGAGAAAAGGGAGCAGAGCAATTTGAGATCACTGCAAGAGCGTGTACTGTACCTTATTACTGTTAAATATAAGCATATGTTTCCTGGAACGAAATGATAGCAGAGCCAGGGTCCTACTCAAGAGCCTTTCAATCTCCAAATTTGACACTTCACAGAATTGTCAGAATATGGCATTGCTTTGGTGTGTTTTATTCAATTTTCCTGTCATTGCAGCCTTATTTCACAAATCCCTGATTGGAATTTGAGCTGTATATATTTTTGGATTTGTTTAAGTGAAGCCATTCATTGCCTTGTTTGCAAAAGTGGACGCCAGTGGAGTTAGCGTTGTTGTACTCAAAACTGAGAAAATGTAAGCACTACATTCTGATAGCACATTAGATAAACGCTGTGACTCCAAAACAAACCAACAGGTTTTTACATGTAGAAATTCTCCAATTATAAATACTTACAATATGCATTCCTTTAGAAAATGAACAATAGCTTATGATCCTTATTAGGAGACTTAAAAAAGTTTAAAAAAAATATTTCTTAAAAAAACATTTTTACCATTAAAAATCTTTTCTTTTCCCGTGACAGCCAGACTAAAATGTAAAGACATAGGCTTACTTTTCAAGCTCTAACTGCATAAGCTGTTCATTTAATTAGTACATAGGAGAATTCACTATTGATCTAAAATGTATTTTTAGTGATCACTAAGAATGTTTCTTACTTATCCACAAGACAAGGGTAAAACTGCAGGAGGCAAACATGGCAGGGTCTGGGAACCCAAATTTCAGTGCTTAACTTAAACTAGTGGTTTCCGGTGCCTGGCACCTGCACTTAATTGTCGACGCCCGCACTTATGACAGTCTGCCACATGAAGGCACTGATTGATTGATTTGTCTAATTTATAGATAAGCACAACAACAGCTGTTTATTAATTAAATATACATTAAACATGACTAATACCTGCAGCCATGCCATTCAGACAGCGGTGGGGGCCTGGAATAGTCTGAATTGTGACACTTGTAGGAGGAGTGCAATGGTTAGTAGTTGTGTTAGCACTGTCATTTGGCAGCACTGGCAATGGGTGGTGCAAGTTGCAATGGTCTCCTGACTGGGCAATTTTTTAAAACAAATTAAGCACTGCCAAATTTGTAACTCTTTCCCTGTGGCTGAAAGGAGCAAGGATGAGCACATGTATTTCTGGGTCTCTTAAAACCCTCTGGCTGATTCATTTTGGAATGGAGAAGCAGGAGATGCAATGACTGCCACTAACAAAATGTTTGGTCCCTGGCATGTACTCCATACACGATATCACTCACTTGCCTATTCCCTCACTCACAACTGCAAAAGTACTGACAGATACCACCTAACCAAAAGTTTAAAAAACCGAACTGTCAGGAGAAGTCATTTTGCAAACATTTTTGCTCGTTAATATTTAGGATCCATAGAGACATACAGAAACATTTCAAACTATATGTAGCAATTAAAATAAGGGCCACTGGAATTATGAGATTCTTTGGCTGTCGTTTTCTGCATCATGATTTATTTACCACCCTTGATACATAGCCCAGCTGCTGCTCGATTCACAGATTAAAAAAAAAAGGAATTTTGCTTGTTGCGCAAATGCATCAAAGTTTAATTAAAAAAAATAATGTCACATGTAGTGTTGTGCAGTGGAAGACCATTTGTAAAGGTTAACTGGTCACTTGTTTGCTGTTCATTGCTGTATTCATGTGATAATCTGGCACTAATGAGGTTTAAATCTCTGCACAGAGAGTATTGTTTCAAAACGTTAAAATAGTGAAAATATACTACCACAGAATGTGCATAAGGCATACTTGACCTTTTATTGCCGCATAATGTAGTGCAGTACCCACTCAATTAGCATCTAGCATGGTTACTATCATAGAAGTCTACGATAGATTAGCGAACAAAATATAGTTCACAACTATAATATCTTCCACAAAACATTGTAGTCTAAAATTCCATAATCTTCTCTCTTAATTTTCAAACACACACAAACTACTCGTATTTGGGGAGACCCCTGGTACCTCTACCTTCCTCCACATTTTTTGTCCCCTGGCATGCCCCAATGTTACCCTCCCAACTGTTCTTCTGCTGCACTTCTAGACCTAACATACAGTGAAACCCCTCTGCGCTGCACTTATGAAAGGGTTTTGTAACTTAACAATGGCCCCTACACTTTTATTCCTGTGGTAACCTCCCGTTCCTGCAGCCTTTAGACCCTGTATGCAATTGCTAAAATGTTTACTATTGTATTTTGATCAAATGTGCTTGTTACTGTTAGAAATGAGATTTTTGGTCGGCTAGGGCCCAAAGGCAGGCAGAAACCCCCATTCTAGTCAGGCTAAGGGCGACCTCTTATTGAGCTTCCCAAAGCATGGCGTCCGCAGGCGTCGGTTCCGGAGGTCGGTGCAGGAGTCGTCGGGTTCCTCGAAGTCACAGGCGATGCAGATCGAACTCCTCTCTGTTGAAGTCAGGAGCGCTGGCGTCAATAAGCGTTGGGTGCTGCTGTGCGAATTGCAGCAGTGCTGTGCGCGGTGCCCTCAGGTCGTAGTGCGAGCAGTGGCTCAGTGGTGGCATCAGATGGCGTCCTCGGTGAGACCAGGGTTGCGGTGCGAAGTGATTGAGATGCTCATCGTGGTGCTGGCAGGTCGCGGTGCAAGCAGTGGCGTTGTCGTTGCTGAAGCGCTGTTGTCGGCTGACGAACGGAAGTCAATGGCACCGGCGTCGGTATGCCAAGGCTGCGGTGCGGGATGAGGGCAGTGCATCGTGTAAATTTATGAGCGGTGCCCTCGAACCACGGTGCAGGCAGCAGCATAGATTTTGGCATGAAGCGGCGGCATCGGGGATACCAAGGCATCGGCGTGAAGCGAGGCGGTGCGGAGTGCGGTGCCCACAGATCAGGGTGTGAGCAGTGGCACAGTGGCAGCATCAGCAGGCGTCATCGCTGAGACCAGGGTCACAGTGCAGCATTGTGTTGGTGCCCTCTGCAGTGCCTATAGGACACGGAGTCGGCAGCTGCATTGTCGAAGTTGTCGGGTTGCTTCTTCTTCTGTTGCAGCACAAAACACACAGTCCCCAGTGATGAGGGCAGAAGAGCTTGAAGTCTTTGCTGTTTTTGAGACTTCTTGAACAGGGGGAAAGCTCTACCTTGCAGAAAGTTCAGTCCAGTCCTTTCAATGCCAAGACAGAAGCAGCCACTGCAGGCCAACACAGCAAAGCACACAGCAATGTGGTAGTTCCTCCTCACAGCTTCTCCAGCTCTTCTTCTTGGCAGTCTTCTTGTTCCAAAAGAGTTCTAAAGTTCAGGGATCTGGGCCCCAATATTTATATCCCAAAATCCTTTGATCTCTTAGGCAGAGAGTGTCTGTGCCCAGCCAGAACCAGCTCTGCTTTGTCTGGTGTGACTTCCTGGCAGGAGGTGGAAACGGCATGGTCAGAGGCAGACCAGGCCCTTTGAGGTGCAAGGAAATCTCTTCCTCCTTCCCCCATTGCAGCCCAGGTCTATTCAGCCCTTTCCTTACCCACCTAGACTATCTGGAGCCATTCCTGCTCCCCAGCCTTCTGTCATCCAAAACCCAGACAGGCAATCCCCATTCCAGCAGAGGCACATAGGATGACTGAGCATGAAAATACCTACTTTCTAAAAGTGGTATTTTCAAACACAGAATGTAAAAATCACCTTCACTAAAAGATGCATCTTTAGATTCTGAGTTCAGGCATACTCAACTTTATTTTCCTACCTAATTCCCCAGACCAGTTATGTTTATAAGATGTTATAAACAAACTCCCCATTCTGTCCTATGGGGAACAGGTAGCCTTGCAATAGCGAAAAACGAAATTGGCTGTAATTCACTATCAGGACATGCCACACAACCCAGGGCATGTCCTACCTTTCACATACACTGCAGCCTGCCCACAGGGGTTCCTTGGGCCTATCTTAGGGGTGGCTGACATGTAAGAAAAGGGAAGGTGAGGGACTGGCAAATGTGTGCACTGGCCAAGTCGACATGGCGGTTACAAACTGCACGCAGACCCCGCAATGGCAGGTCTGAGGTACCTTTTTCGGGGTACTCTTGTGGGTGGCACAATCAGTGCTGCAGGCCCACTAGTAGCATTTGATTTACAGGCCCTGGCACACTTAGTGCATTTTTCTAGGAACTAACAAGTAAATCAACTATCCAATCATGGAAACACCAATCCATACAATTTACCACAGGAGCACTTGCACGTTACCACTGATCAGCAGTGAGAAAAGTGCACAGAAACACTACGCCAGCAAAAACAGAGTCAAAACCTGGAGGTCAGAAAGCAAAAACTCAGGGGAAACACGACAAAAGATGCCATGTCTAACAATTACGCAGATTATTTATTTTTACTTTCTTTTTTTTGATTATCAAATTTAACATATCCATCATAGTTATTGTTGGTTATTGTAAATCACATATATTTGCAATATAAAATTAACATGCTAATATCTAATAAAAAACAAGCACCATTGTCCAGCATCTTAATAAAATCGTATACCACACTTATTAAACAATTGAAATGCTATCAGCATATGTCTACGGAGTCTCTCCCTATTTATTCCTAGAACATGCTACGTCTGGAAGTCCCAATGGGTCCTGATCTCTAAAAAATGTAGGAACATTATGAGGCAGCGGGCAAGCAAAAGTGATAGTGCTCAAAGCGCCGGGAGATGTCTAATGTGTCTAGTTCATGCATGGAGTATTCCCACCCCCGTAGGTGCTATTCCTGAAACGGACTGTGAAGAGGCGGGAATGCCCAGGGTATCTATGTAGAATTTATACGGGCCCCAAATATTTCTGGGCCGTGCTGTGTTAGGTAATGTGCTGGAATATATCTCGCTATTTATGTTACAGTGTGCTAGGCTTTGTAACCAGCCCTGTAGTGTGGGGGAAGTCTTGTTGCCCCAGCGTAATGCAATTTCTCGCTTCGCCAGCAATAAGCTAAGGGACGCCAGCTTCCGGACTGCTTTAGAAAAATTCACTGTGTACCCCAGGATCGCCACCTCCGGTACAGGATCAATATGAAGTCCAAGGATCTCACCTAGTGTCGTGTGTACTAGGTCCCAGAAGGGGCGTATGCAGGGGCAGGTCCAGGTGTGGTGGGCAAAGTCGACTTGCTGAGCGCCGCATTTCCCGACACACGACTCAGATATGGAGGCTCCCAGGTTCCGTGACGGTTTACGGGCAGTGGCCAACTAGATGAACTCCAACTGTCTCCAGTTAAATACCAAGAAGACTGAGGTTATGGTGGTCGGCAAGCAGGCGGGGCTGTGGGGTGACAAGTGGTGGCCTTCTGAACTAGGTGTGACCCCCTCCCCAGTTTCGGAGATAAAAAATCTTGGGGTCTGGCTTGACCCGACCCTCAGTTTTATCTGTCACACCAAGAAGGTGGCGGCCTCCTGCTATGGCATTATCAGAGGACTTAGACCTATTCTCAAATTTTTTGATGCCTCCACCAGACAACTGGTGGTTCAAGCATCAGTGCTGTCCCGGCTGGACTATGCCAGCTCTCTTCTGGCTGGGATTAATCAGTCAGAACTCATCCGGCTGCAGCGAGTTAAAAATGCCGCAGCCAGAGTTGTGATAGGTCTGCCTAGGTGGTGCTCGGTTTCCAAATCCTTGCACTCTCTACTGGCTCCCTGTAAATCAGAGGATCAAATTCAAGGTTCTCTGCCTTGCGTTTAAAATCCTTAAGGGTGCGTCTCCCCAAATTCTGGAGAATCTGTTGACATCCTATGTACCCCCGCGAACCCTCAGATCCCTGGGTCAGAATCAGGCTGTGGTTCCGCGCTTTAGGCTGAGTAGAGTTGGTGGCCGCTCTTTTCGAGTGCTAGCGGCGAATTGGTGAAACTCCCTTCCTCTTCATATTCAGGCAATTGATGACCTTCTTCAGTTCAGACGTGCTATCAAGACCTTCTTATTTGCTTAGCTCTCATGCTATTCCTGTTGCCTTTTTCCTTCTGTCGGAGTTGTGTTGTGTTTGCCTTGTCAAAGCACCAGGACGCCCCTTCGCTGGGGCAGCTGTGCGCGGTATAAGTAAAAATAACATAACATAACATGTGGGATCTACTGGGATCGATTTTATGCAGCTTGGCTGATGTCATATATATTCGTCGGAGAAATTTATAGTGCAATCATTTTGTCGACTATTCAGTGAAATGTCTTTTGTGGCCCTGCAGCATACTGTCCATTGGTCATCTGTGATCTGGTGACCCAAGTCTGTCTCCCATTCTGTACGGAGTTTTTCGTCTATGATAGGGAGTTGCTTGATGCAAAGTTTATAGAGCTTCGATACCATGTGCACTCCACTATTGCTCTCAATAATGAGGGATAGAGGGGCGAATATGTCAGGTTCTAACGGAAAACCAGTAAGCGTGGCTCGTAACGCAGAATACAGTCTTTTGAGCACAAATTTATACATGAATGAGGCCTCCTGGAAGCGATCTTCCTTAGTGGCCGAAAAACTGTGGCTGCCTGGAAATAAGTCACCTATTATTGAAATATTAAACTTAGTCAACGTGCGTTGCGCAACTTTCTCATCTGAAATCGCAAGCCAGCGAGCATTAGGCAGAGGAAGGGCTGGCGCGTATAAAATGGACGCACCTGTGTAACGATGGAGCCTGTTCCATACCCAGCTAGTGGTCGAGACTGTCTGTATATCCACTGGGTCTCCAGGTTCTCCCTTGGGCAAGGCGGCAGCCAGTCTCTCAGGGAGGACAAAGTCTGGATCTGGGCGCAAAAAAGGAATCCCAGCATCTGGGTGGTACCAAGCGAAAGCAAACCGACACTGTGCTACTAAATAATATAAATAAAAATCCAGAACCCCAAAGCCACCCCTCTTGTAAGGCAGCGTCAGTATCCTCTACCGAACACGGGGCTGTTTTCCGCCCCAGATCAACCTAATAAGATGGGATCGTAATGATGCAAAAAAGGCGTGCCTAACGGGCATGGGAATGTTATTAAAAAAATACAAAAATTTAGGCAGCATCGTCATTTTAATTATTGCAATTCTACCTGCCATGGATAATGGGAGACGAAGCCATCTTTCCACCTGAGTCTCCAATTTGCTTAGTGCTTGTCCATAATTCAATCTGATAATCTTGACAGGGTCAAGGTGTATATACGATTACCAGATATTTAACTGAATCCGAGCCCCACTCCAAAGGGAATTCACAATTCCAAGGTGTGTTACTGGTGGTCAAAGGAAAAATTATTGATTTGTTCCAATTAATGCCCAATCCAGAATGTTGACCAAATTGAAGAATCTCCCTGAGGAGCGGATCTAGATTTAAATGCGGCTCCCAAACATAGAGGATGGTGTAGTCGGCATATAAAGAAACCAATAGGGGGCCCGTTTTAAACTGTAGCCCCCTATGGTAGAATATACGTTGTACTGATCTGGATTGACTTATAAATCCATTTGCCGAAACTCTCAAGGTCTCATCTTGCATCATTTGAACATTCTCGAGTGTTGAAAACTGGTTTCACTGCAAACCCTTCACATAACACGTGTGCACAGGACTTTTGTTTCATTTGTACATGTGGACCAATTGCCACACCAACGCAGGGGTTGTTTTGTTTTGGGTTTGTTCTCCCCTGACCTGTTTGCACCGTATACTTTACTTTCACTCCCATATCCTTTACACGTATCAGCAAGAGGGCCATTACTTCCTGGATATTAATCTAAACCCATCACCCACATATTGCCCCCTGTGTAAATGTTTCTCTTGAAAATGCCGCTTCTGAGGTCCATGGCGAGGATGAACAGCAGGGGTGATAAAGGAAAGCCCTGGCGAATGTCACGGGTCAACAAGAAGGAGTCGGAGAGGGTACCGTTTACGCAAAGTCTGGCCGTTGGGCGGCTATATAGTAGGCTCACTGTGGCTATAAATCCAGCTGGCATGCCCATGCGACGCATAATCAGTTACGCAGAATTTCAGTTGATGAAGTGACTTTTTTGGGGCACATGCATCAAAAATCTGTTTTGCATTCCTTAAATTGTGAAATTTAGGTAATCGCTATTTAAGGAATGCAAAATGGTATGTAAGAAAATAGCATTTACCTAATTGCGATTCCTAAAGATTCGCAATTGCAATTAGGTAATCGCTATTAGGTGATACTACTTCATCCATTCCTATAGACCTGGCCCAAAGGTGTGAATGGTTTTGCAGTAGCTAATTTGCGATTACCTAATTGATAGTCGCAAATTAGGTATTGCAAAAGGCCCCCCTGAAGCACCCCAAAAAGAAGATGTGCATGTCCTGAGGGCATGTGTGTGCTACATAGCACTTTGAAACATAATTTTTGGTGCAATTTTCAAAAATTGCACGATTACCATCGACTTGGAGTTGATGGTAATAACATTTTCTAAATGCACATTTTGCATTTAGAAAATGCTTGGTACATGTGCGTACAGAATTTCGAATTGAGAATCCCTATTTGCATTCACAATTTCCGATAATCGCAAAAATTGCGATTCCCTAAAATTAACTAAAACTACAAAGCCTTAAATACATCTTGAAACGCTATATTGTATTTTCAAACAGCCAAAATTTCCTATTCGCACAACTTGCAAATGCAAAACTATTTGATACATGCTACCCTTAATACCCTATCCGATAATCTTGAATGCAATTCACAGACGTCACATTAACTAGCTAACAGGGTGGGGAGGCGAAGGGACAAACCACTAGCGATTTATACCACTGTGCAACACACAAAAGGCGATGGGAGGCTGATTGAAATGTCTAACCACTAACAATTACTTGCGTTAACATCCCAACCCATGGTTCTTTTGCTGACCATGCCAACTCAGGGGCTTATTTATGAGCACATGTGACACTTTTACAGTGTTGATGTGTCACTTTTTGTGACACACAGGTGGCGTAAATAATGCGCCACGTTGTGCCCTGTTTACAAAGTGATGCATCTAGGCAGATACTTCACTTTGTAAACCCCTGCGCCACATTATACCTGCACCAGGTACAATGTATGCAGGGTGGGCGTTCCCCCGCATAAACACCTTGTAGAAGTGGTACACTGGAATCTATAAGATTTGAGTGTGCCCCTTCCAGTAAGCCATTGGATCAAAACTTTACACCTGCCTCATGGCAGGAATAAGGATGACGCAGTGCATTACAGATAGGCCTCCTCCACGCATTGCTGGAGTTGCGTCATGGTTGCGACACAACTCCAGCAATGCGTGGCTTTTGCGTCAATAGATACGTCAGGATTAATGACAAATCTGTCTTTCCTTGTGACATGGAGCACCGTACATTAAATACGGCACATCCACTGTGTCGCAAGGAGGGCGCAGTGAAAACTGCTGCATCGCTGTTTTGTCGCAATGATGCAACAGTTTTCATAAAAATGATGCCCTCAGTTTGGACTCAGCCATACGTAAATAATATGTGCCCCTGCTCCAATGCCCCTGTGGTAATGGTATTTCCCACGTGGGTGGGTCTTCTATTGGGACTGGAGGAAAAATATGTTTATGTTTTCTTACTTAAATTTCTTACGTAATCTCCCAAAAAGATCTACATGACATTCCTGGATGTTGCTGTCGTTGTTAACAGTATGAATATGTTTATGGTCGTGTACGCTGGTTACTTGTGAATCTTCTAACGAAGACACCTTATTGAGAAACGTTGCATATTTCTGTACCTGAAGATATGCTGAGGGGGGAGGCAATGAGCAGGCTTGCATTCCCGTTCTAATGACAAGTGACGCCTAATTGGTGAAATTATGGATTTACACCCGCAGAAAAATCCAATATATTCTTGAAAGGCGAGCTTTGTGCCCATTTATCAGTGAAGATATAACAATGAATCCCAGATGTTGCTCTTAGTGGAATGCAAAACATTTCTTAATTTATTCCCCAGACAAGTAAAGTCCACAAAGGTCAGACGAGACGGACTTGGGTTTCATGTTGAACAGGAGCAGTCCAGAACATTTTTTTTAATATTCGGTGTCCGTTGCTAATGGCTGTCAGGGAGTCTCTTATCTATGGGTCACGTGATGTTTTCTCTTCAAAGTTGAAGCATGCCCATGTAAAAATGCAAACGTATCACTGTGCTTAGCGGATGGTGCAAAGGAGGAGAACGTCTTACAGGCGGTGATATTTACATGGCAAGACATTTATGTGCCGATGGGTCATACAGTAGTCTGACCTCGTTTTGTATTTTGCATCAAATAATAAAAATGGCCAGGGTGTGACCATATTGGGGCAAATGTAGTAACACATTTTAAATAAGCTTTTCAGAGCCAATTGGTCTATCTTTTTATTAGTGAAGGTGCTTGGTAGTTCATGGTGTAGTTTGCTTAGGATTGTATGTATGGATGAATGTTGGGGTTTGCAAGTGGGTAAATATGGGTGATGGTACAGTGCATGAATGGTTGAATAGGTAAGAAGAGATAGTGCATGGAAGGCCACAATCATCTTGGTGACCGGCTACCCCTTCTCGCTCATCCACCCATCCATGCAGGAGCCCACTTTCACTCCCAATCATACAACTGCAATCTTCCATATTCACCAACTCACATAACCCCTAGCATCAGTGATTCGCTCATCTATACAACACCACGCAAGCACACTCACACAAAGTCGTTCCTTTCTAACAAACAAGTTTCACGAATAAGAAGCCGGACCGTTTAGCTTTATGCTATAAGTTCAGGCAAGTCAGAAAATGTGGGGATTCCGTGAGTGGGTGGGTAAATGCGAGTGAATGTGTATTGGTGGGTGAATCAAGTGGCAAAGCTTAAAGCGGGTAAATGACTGAGTTCTTTGCTGTATGAAGGTAAGAAGTAGGCCTGGCTGGAGTTGGAGGAGTTTTCCTCCGCAGAACTCCGCGAAGTGACAGAAAAAGTCTGCTGCGATCCACCGAGTTCCGCGAGCGGCGGAGTATGTTAGGTTGTGCTGCTTGCACTCATTTTAAACACCGGAAGTTTGTTCTGCGCTGTAAAATCAGCACGAATGGCACTCCGCGTCACGCCGGAGGGCGCTGCTGCTTTCAGCCGCTCAAGTAGGCATTCTACATGACTGGCAACGTCTCATCGTCGTGCGCTGACAGATTTCTCAACTCAAGCAGGCGTGACTTGCTGCAACCACACATTGAGAAATCTCACAGAGAGGAGGTCCAGAGTGATTCGTCAACTTACTGCTGGCAAGCCACGAGAGAGAAAAAACTCTGCTCCACGTTGCTTTGCAGAGTTTTGCGAAACTCTGCACAGAGCGCAAGGTTGGCAATACTCCACGAACTCTGCCAACAGAGCGGAATACTTTTCCCACCCCTAGTAAGCAGTAAGAAGTTCAATGACAGTAGGAGCATTATTGATGGTGAGTAAATGGTTGTCTCTCACTTGTCTTCAAAGGCTGTGATACTGAACAAATGATTTGCCTCACTGTGCCTCATCAGTTCAAACAAAGGGCACCCACAACTTGAAGTATTTGCTTTTCCAATAGAAAACAATGGATATCTTGGAAAGCCATATGTACTCAAATAGCATAACCTGTCATTGTTTGAAATACTAGAGCCAAAAGATACCAGATGCAAAATAAGGGTAGGAAAATGTTACGCTTTTCTATTGTCTAAATTACATATTTTACATGGTTTACTCTTAGGCAGTTGTCCTCGTATTGAAATGTTACTGGAGAGCATACCTCAAGCCAGCCAACCAGAGGGCAAGTGTCCAGAACCAAAGACATACCTGATGCATTTGTAGGTGATGAGTTGATTGGAGACTTGGGGGCATTAGGCAGTGCTTTGTAAAGGTCGTTGTTGATGGTAGAAAGGGGATAGAATAGGGGCAGGAATGGCAGATTTAAAGAGAAGGAGGTGTTAAGTAGGGTCACACACAACAAGGCGTGGCTGTCTTACTTACCTGACTTCCCATCTGCTAGTTGTTTATTTTGATTCATTTCTTGGTGTCGTTGATTTCGTTTACATAGAAGGTCTAGTAACAGAATTTTTTTTTTAGGATTTCCGTTGTCTGGGCATTACATTATTTAAATCTTTCATTCCACTGAGTTTAGGTTTTGCTTATTGTCACAATAAGATTATAGGAAACTACTTTGAGGCACAGAACACCTATGCAAGTAGTGAATGCTTCCATCTCTTTTTTTTTTTTTTTTTTTTTAACTTTTTTTATTTTCTCCAAAAATCATAGTTACATTTACAACACGCATTACTCAATTAGATGTTTACAATACTGACATATTTCTTTTCCCACCAAAAAAAATATAAACATACAAATTCAAATAAACAGTACTAATAATATTTTCCAACTTTCAAATCTTACCAACTAATATCTTTTACTTTATAAGCCCTCATAACCTCCTCCCCTTCCTACGTTATCGGCCTGTTTTTCCAGTTTTCAATTGGGTTCCAAATCCTCTTACCCAAAGATCTACCTCTTTTCCCTTTCCTGTCATAAATTGCTTTTTCTAGATTATAAGTTGACAATAGTCTAGCAATCCACATTTGAAAAGTTGGTGGTGCCCTATCAAGCCATAATGTTGCAACACATATACGAAATACCGCGGCTACCATAAACATAAACTCAGTAGGAATATCATCTTCCCCTGTCACCACCCCCAACAATAGTAATTCATCAGTCAGATTAACTTTATAACCTAGTGAAACATCAATAAATTTTTCAATATCATTTTTCAAAGAATACAGTTGCGGACATTTTGAAAATACATGAATTATATCTGCATCATTAGCATCACACCTGGAACACGTGGTTCCTGTTGTACCTCCCCATTGTGCGATCCTTGCCGGAGTATAGTACAACGAGTACAAGGTTTTGTAATGCTGTGACTGTAAGGTTGTAGAGCATAGAGTGGTTCGACCCAAATCAAGCGATAATTGAAAACCCTCTGGTTGTAAACCAATTTTTTCCTCCCACTTCCTCACATATTTATCCCTATCATCACTTTTATACTTACCCAGTTCTGCATATAGACATCGAATTGTACAATGACTGCTGTTCTCTATATAATCCATTATACGACATGAGCCAAAGCCCAAAGATCCACCTTGTTTATTTGAAAGATAGCTTCTAACCTGAAGATATTTAAAAAAGCTATTATTCCCTACCAAAAAAATGTTTTGGATCTCATGAAACTGCATGATTCCACCCTGTTGGTCCAGTAAGTCCCCAATTCTCTTGATCCCTTTATCATCCCATTCCTTCATTACTGAATCTCTAAATATCTCCCCCGGGAGGGATCTATTAGTATACAACCGTGTGTACCTGTTATATCTTCCTATCCCTATTTTCTTTGATATCGTCTTCCAGATAGTATAGGCAGCTTTAAATCTTGTGTGCTTGAAATAGCTGAAATCAACTGTATTCAAAAATCCATTTAGTGCCCCGTCCCCCATCAACACCGTGTAAACATTGAAAAACCCTTGTGACCTAACTCCCTGTTCTTTATTGCCACCACCAATTAATCCCTGAAAGTACTGCAAAGCTACCGCCCAATAGTAGAATCTAAAGTCAGGTGCCCCCCACCCTCCTCTTTCCCTTGGAAGTGTAAGATGTCGATATGCTCTTCTGGTTTTACCATGTGCCCAAATAAATGTATTTACCATAGCTTCTATCTTGTTAAACCGTATGTGATCAAAATAAAGCGGTATTGCCCTAAATAGGTATAAGAATTTAGGGAATGTTATCATTTTGATTACATTTATTCGTCCCATCAATGTCAGATGTAATCTATGCATCCTTTCTGTATTCTCTTTAACTTTATTTAATAGTGGTCTGATGTTAAGATCTACCAGCATATCCAGATCTGCCGTGACTTTTATTCCTAAATATGTTGCTTCCTTCACAACTCTACTATCCTGAAATATCATATAGTTATTTTGTACTATTTGTGTTTTCCCTCTATTGATTTTATATCCTGAAAGTGCTCCAAAGTTTGATGCTTCTCTTTCTATCTCTGGTATTGCTATATCTGGTTTGTTGGTGATGACAGCCACATCATCTGCGTACGCAAATACTTTATATCTTCTCTCATGTAACTCGATTGGGGGAATCCTATTGTTTTTTTCCAGTCTCCGTAAAATGGGATCTATATAGAGGGCAAATAGAAGTGGTGATGCTGGGCAACCCTGTCGTGTCCCTCGTTGTATCTGTACTGTCTTGGTATACCCTTTATTTATTCTTATTCTAGCCGTAGGGCTGGAGTACACAGCCTGTATTGCTCTAATGTACCCTCTGCCAATTCCATACCACTCCATTACCTCCCATAGGTAGTCCCAAGAGACCCTGTCGAAGGCCTTCTCTGCATCCAAAAATATAGCCGCAACAGGATCTCCTGCAACCTCCATAGCGTCCAGAATCGTAATCATTTGACTTGTGAGTTGTGTAGTGCCCTTCCCTGGAATGAATCCGTGCTGCGATGTGCTAACCAAGTGCTCTATAACCTTACTTAACCTATGTGCAAGTGATTTTGTGTATATTTTAGCATCCGAATTCATAAGTGTTATTGGGCGATATGACCCAGGTTCAAGGGGAGGCTTATCTTTCTTTAAAATTACAATAATGTCAGCCCCTGCCCAAGATTGTGGTACTGACTCTCCCCTCTGTGCCTGAATAAAAGTTTCATGCATGTCTTTCCCTAGTATGTCCCAAAATGTTTTATAAAATTCTGCTGGAATCTGGTCTGAGCCGGTAGCTTTCCCAGAGGGGAGACTATTCACAGCTTCCTGAATCTCCTGTAGTGTGAATCTAATGTCCAATTTATCTTTCTCGTCCTCTTCTAATACTGGATGCGTTATAATATTTAAGTATTCTGTGATCTCAGATTTTGATTTAGTTATATCCTGTTCATAAAGTTTCGTATAGAATCTCTTAAACACGTCCTGTATGTCTGTTACCTTATTTACTACTACTCCTAACTCATTTTTAATTTCCTTAATCTCCCCCGCTGCTGACTTCTGCCTAGTTTTAATAGCTAGGAGGTGCCCAATTCTCTCGTTGTACTCATATCCTTCCTCTCTTTTGGCTAAATAATTGGCCGCAGCCCTCCTTGCTACACTTTCACCTGCCTCTGCCTTTTTTAGCTCTATATTTAGCAGTAGATCTTCCAACCGATCTTGCTTGGTAATTGCTAGTATTAGGAGGTCTTCTAGTTCTTTTAAGTCCATTATCCTTGTTTCCATTTCCTCTCTCTCTTTTTTTGTCCGTTGCAGCGTGAAGCAGAGCGTTTCCCCCCTGATGCCTGCCTTAAAGGCATCCCAAACCATAGCAGTTGTTGCTGTCCCTCTATTAGTTTCCCAGAATTGTTTAATCCAAGCTGCCATTCTATTCACATATCCCTCATCTTTAAGGAGTCCTCTCTCAAAATTCCAGTTATAAATCTTCCTCTCATCTGCTATCTTCTGTGGGAGTGTCAATACTAGCGGGTTATGATCTGATAACATCCTAGGCAGTCTCTCTAATTGACTAACACCTACTAGTGTGCTAGAGATCAGAAAGTAGTCTAATCTGACAACCAGTCGATGAGGTGCAGAATAGTATGTACTGCCCGTTCCAGGTGGATGTCTCTGTGCCCAAAGATCGATTAACGCATTATGTCTCATAAGATCACATACAGCCTTACAAACCCTCTTCTTCCTCCCCCCGTACGTCCCTCCACCCGTCATACCCGTCCTACCCAAACCGTTCATCCCATTTATGTTCAAATCCCCACAGAAGATAATTGGCTCTGGCCACAAAGACAATTCCTGATCCAAATATTCGAAAACCTCTGGGTCGTCTTCTGTAGAACCATAAATCGAGACTAAGGTACAGCATCCTGCACTAGTTTCCCCCTCAATTATAACCCATCTTCCCCCCTGATCTTCTTTTTTTCTTTTTGTTTTACAGACTCCCTTCTTAGCTAATATAGCTACTCCCTTGGTCTTGGTATCCTGTCTGGTAAAAGCTAATACCTCAAATCCCATTTGCTCAAGTAGATATTTATTATTTCCTTCAATATGTGTCTCTTGGAGACAAATTATATCCAGTTTGAGCATTCTTAACATTGCTGCTACTTTCTGCCTTTTCCCTCCGTTATTGAGACCACATATATTTATAGAGGCAATCCTCAATGTCATCCCCAGGTCTTATATTTTTCCTTCAATTGATACCACATTCTATTCTCATAAGCTTTTGCCTGTAGTACTCTTTTCTCAAATGCATTGTATCCCTTTGTTTCCTCTTTGCGTGTTGTATTTAACCATATGTCGAACTCCTCCTGCCCCCCCCTCTCCCCCCCATCCCTCCCCCCTCCCCCTGTCTCCCTCCCCCCCTTTTACGGGCAAATAGGTCAATCCTGACCTATGTGTGGCCTCTTCAGCTGTAGGATCGCCTCTCTCTCCTGCCCTTGCCTGTTGCTTAATAGTATCATATTCTATGTTGTTTTAGGTGTATTTCTTTCTTTATTATTTCCCCCCCCCCCTCTGCTCTGTTCCGTAAGCTCTCCTGCTTTAATTTCTGACGCAAACACCCTGATCTGCCCTCGATTAACAATCTTTAATCTTGCTGGGTAGAGTAAATACGCCTCTGCACCTAGTTTACTAGGTGAATGCTTCCATCTCATTGCATTTGTGCGGCACTGACTTTAGCATGGCACATACCTAGATATCTGAAGTAAATCTTCTTGAAATGGCGTCCAGACACAGAGCTGGCTGCCTTT
This sequence comes from Lissotriton vulgaris, assembly GCF_964263255.1. Lineage (NCBI taxonomy): Eukaryota > Metazoa > Chordata > Amphibia > Caudata > Salamandridae > Lissotriton > Lissotriton vulgaris. The sequence goes on from NC_141697.1 coordinate 387,088,246, forward strand.
ATAAAGTGGGCAAAAAGGTGATTGGGAATTATGTCATGGTATGCTTCATTTTTCAACATAGACGAGGGAACCCAAAAGGTAAGTAAGGAACTTGGACATCAGTATTTTAAGTGAACAATGGTCCTTGTTAAGGAGCTAGTGTAGGTACACAATCAATATAGACTAGAATCAGAACTATGGGGCCGATTAGGATTGCGGTGAATCCGCATCCTCCGGGCCGGGGGAAGCCACCGCCAGCCCGGAGAATGCGGATTCACCGCTGCGGTGATTCTAAAGACCCCCTACCAGATTAGGATGGCTGGGGGGTCATCGGCAGACGGGAAGACCGTCCGCCGCTTTTCCGCCGCAGTCGCCTTCCGACCCCGGCGGAAAAGCTCTAATATAGTGGCGGTGTCTATCATACACCGCCAGCCATATTAGGATTTGCATTGGGACATGCCTTTCCGCGGCGGCAATGCCGCCTTGAAAAGGCATACGGTCTTTTCTTTGGGGGCCCGTTGCGGGCCCCCAGGGTGAAGGGGGTGGGGGGTGCACATGGGGGTACCTATGGTACCCCCTGCATTTACATGCACAAAGCGGCAGGCACCGCGCGGTGCCTGCCGCTTTGTGCATGTAAATGTAAAACATGCTTTTTGCACCATGCGGCGGGTGCTGCTTCAAGCAGCACCCGCCGCAAGGTTAAGGATCCAGGATGTGACCGCCAGGGTGGCGATCACATCCTTATTGCACCGGAGGGACCGCCGCTGCCCCTGCGGACGGTCCCTCCACCTCGAGGGTGGCAGATGGACGCCATCCTAATGAGGCCCTATATTAGTACTGTCCAGCCGGACAGTAAATTTAATGAATGATCAAGTAAAAATTTTAAAATGCAACAATAAAGTGGGACACAATCCTGCGTCCTACATAGTCACAAAACATTTACATTTAAACAAAACATTCAGACCAGACAAGGAAAGCTTGTATATAATGCAAATGGTTAGAATATCGAATGTAAAAATATAGAATGTTAGAATATCGAAATTAAAAATATAGAGTGTAAGAATATCTATATTTGGATTTTAGATTGTTAAATATGTTGGTTAAGATATAAAAATATATATATATTTGTTTCTAATTTTTAATAAATAATTTCAAAAAATTAATTATTTAAAAAAAATGTATAATAAAAATTAGGAGCGGGATGTGGGTTTTTAGGGGAATAGGGTGGGGAGTGTTTTTAAAAAAGTGAATTTGGAATTTATTTATTTATTTTTAATTTTAAATATTTGATTTTTAGAAAAAAGTTTAAAAAATGTATCATAAAACTTAGGAGTGGGATGTGGGTTTTTAGGGGAATAGGGTGGGGAGTGTTTTAAAATTGATTTAAATTTTTTTTTTTTTTAATGAATTACTAATTTTTTTTTAAATGTTAATACAATTTAGGAATGGGAGGTGTGTTTTTAGGGGAATAGGGTGGGTAGTTTTGTTAAAATTTGTATTCATAAATGTTATTTTTTTTAAATTCAAAAGATTTAATTTGTTTAAAAAAATTAAAAATGTATATTAAAATGTAGGAGTGGGATGTGGGTTTTTAGGGGTATAGGGTGGGTATTGTTTGAAAAATGTGAATTTGAAAAAAAAAATGTTTTAATTATAAAGTATTACATTTGTATTAAAAACAATTAATTTATAATAAAAATCAGGAGTGGGAAGTGGGTTTTTAGGCGTATAGAATGTGGAGTGTTTTAAAAATTTGAATTTGTAAATTTTATTTGAAAAATTTTAGAATTACTAAAAAAAAAAATAATAAATAGTAAATTATATTGGTTTTGTGTACAGTACCTTCCCTGAGTTTGTACTTAGTGGAGTGGGAATAGTTAATTATATTGTTTGAGTGTCCAACACCTTCCCTGAGTTTATACTTGGTGGAGTGGGAATAGTAAATTATATAGGTTGATTGTCCTGCACTTCCCCTGAGTTTGTAATTGGTGGAGTGGGAATAGTAAATTATATTGTTTGAGTGTCCAGCACCTTTCCTGAGTTTATACTTTGTGGAGTTGGATTAGTAAATTATATTGTTTTTGTGTCCAGCACCTTCCCTGAGTTTATACTTGGTGGAGTGGGAATAGTAAATGATATTGGTTGATTAACCTGCAATTTCCCTGAGTTTGTACTTGGTGGAGTGGGAATAGTAAATTATATGGTTTTGGTATCCAGCACCTTCGCTGACTTTGTACTTGGTGGAGTGGGAATAGTAAATTATGTTGTTTGAGTGTCCAGCACCTTCACTGAGTTTATACTTTGCAGAGTTGGATTAGTAAATTATATTGTTTTTGTGTCCAGCACTTTCCCAGAGTTTATACTTGGTGGAGTGGGAATAGTAAATTTTATGGGTTTGGTATCCAGCACCTTCCCTGAGTTAGTAATTGGTGGAGTGGGAATAGTAAATTATATGGTTTGAGTGTCCAGCACCTTCCCAGAGTTTATACTTGGTGGAGTTGGAATAGTAAATTATATGGGTTTTGTGTCCAGCATATTCCCTGACTTTGTACTTGGTGGAGTGGGGATATTAAATTATATTGTTTGAGTGTCCAGCACCTTCCCTGAGTTTATACTTTGTGGAGTTGGATTAGTAAATTATATTGTTTTTGTGTCCAGCACTTTCCCTGAGTTTATACTTGGTGGAGCGGGAATAGTAAATTATATGGGTTTGGTATCCAGCACCTTCCCTGGGTTAGTAATTGGTGGAGTGGGAATAGTAAATTATATTGTTTGAGTGTCCAGCACCTTCCCAGAGTTTTTACTTGGTGGAGTTGGAATAGTAAATTATATGGGTTTTGATTCCAGCACCTTCCCTGAGTTTGTACTTGGTGGAGTGGGAATAGTAAATTATATGAGTTTTGTGTGCAGCACCTTCCCTGGGTTTGTACTTGGTGGAGTGGGAATTGTAAATTATATTGTTTTTGTGTCCAGCACCTTCCCTGAGTTTTTACTTGGTGGAGTGGGAATAGTAAATTATATTGCTTGAGTGTCCAGCACCTTCTCTGAGTTTATACATGATGGAGTTGGAATAGTAAATTATATGGGTTTTGTGTCCAGCACCTTCCCTGACATTGTACTTGGTGGAGTGGGAATAGTAAATTATATGGGTTTTGTGTACAGCACCTTCCCTGAGTTTGTACTTGATGGAGTGGGAATAGTAAATTATATTGTTTGAGTGTCCAGCACCTTCCCTGAGTTTATAGTTGGTGGAGTTGGAATAGTAATTTATTTGGGTTAAGGGTCTAGCACCTTCCCTGAGTTTATACTTGGTGGAGTGGGAATGATAAATTATTTGGGTTGACTGTTCAGCATTTTGGTAGAATATATGACAGCGCTTGAATGCACATGTGATGCCTGGGAACACCTATTTAGGGCGAGTCCCTCCTGCTTGCAGCCCCTGACAAGGTAGCTGCTGCTGCGAGAGCGCTTGTGCGTTTTTGCAGTAAAACTGCTGTTTTAAAAACGTTATATATTCTTTTTGTTTTGGTCATTTTGACCTTTTTTAAATTGCCCCTTACCTGCACCATAAATTGTGCCCCTTCACCGCCGTTTTGGCAGGTCTGGTCCTGGGGTGGGTGCCTGGTTCGTTTTTGGCGGACATCTTGGAGTGGGGTGAGTGGAGTGAGGCTTTTCCAGCTGACAGCGCTTGAATGCACATGTGACGCCTGGGAACACCTATATAGGGCGAGTCCCTCCTGCTTTCAGCCCCTGACAGGGTAGCTGCTGCTGCGAGAGCGCTTGCGCGTTTTTGCAGTAAAACTGCTGTTTTAAAAACGTTATATATTCTTTTTGTTTGTTTTGGTCATTTTGACCCTTTTTTAAATTGCCCCTTACCTGCACCATAAATTGTGCCCCTTCACCGCCGTTTTGGCGGGTCTGGTCCTGGGGTGGGTGCCTGGTTCGTTTTTGGCGGACATCTTGGAGTGGGGTGAGTGGAGTGAGGCTTTTCCAGCTGACAGCGCTTGAATGCACATGTGACGCCTGGGAACACCTATTTAAGGCTCCTCCCCTAGCGCAGCGGGATCGCACAGCGGGCGTGTCCTCGCGTGGCCGGAGTCGTGCCAGAGTCCTGCCCGTCTGCGCCCGTCCGCGCTCGGTTGCGCTGGCTTCGCGGCGATATTTACATCAGGTGCATCTCTAACCATGCTTATGTATACCAGGGATAGTCTCCTGGCATTTAACACCTGTCTGCCTCCCTGCGCCGAAGTCCGCGTTGACCCTTTGTGTGGCCCCCATCGCTGTGCTTGTGGCGGCTGGCTGCTCGAAGCCCCTTCCTGTTTGGGGTCTTGTATAGTGCAGCCTGCCATAAGCAGTAAGGTCTCTTCGGGACATCTCACCATCTGGAATTTAAACGTTAGATCGGCGGTCAAGCATTATCAGGATATTGCTGATCTTGTGGACAATGACCCCCCTGACATCTTTTGTCTGACAGAGACATGGCTGCAAGACACCGATTCTACGGTATTGAATCTGGCGTTCCCCGTTGAGTATTCCATCTACACGCTCAACCGCTCTTCGAGAGGGGGTGGCGTCGCTCTTGCTGTTAAATCGTGCTATTCTTGCGCCTGGAGTGTGCAGAACATCATGGGCTGCGAAAGCGCCCTGTTCAAGGTTGCGGTTACTCCGCATTTTACCTTGTCAGGATTGCTGATTTACCGTCCACCTGGTAGCTCAGTGGCATTTCGAGAGGCTCTCCCTGAGGCGGTTAGTTCACTAGCAGTAGGGTCTGCCAATTTTTCTATCATTGGTGACTTGAATCTCCATTTTGACACTTTGTGTCTTTCTTCTGTGGGAGGGATAGTGGCGGACCTTGAGGCCCTTCAATTGTTCCAGCTGGTCTCGGACCCCACTCATAGTGGTGGCCACACTCTGGACCCCTTTTTTTCTAACTTAGAAGGGGTTATAGTGCCCCCCCCCCTGACCTGGTCAGACCACTCACTCGTGACCATTCACTGTCCTCTTGACAAAGCCCCACTTAAGGTGCCACTGCGAGCCATGCCCAGACGGCGCTGGAGCAAATTAAAGGCGGAAGATCTCCACCGCCTTCTCACTGACGACCCACTGGGTGCAGTGGAGAACGTGGAGTCTGGTTATGACCATTTCTGCGGATGGGTAACCAGGGCCCTCTACTCCCTTATCCCGATGGTTTCCAGTAAGTGTGGCTCCCGCGCCCCCAGTCCCTGGTATGATGGCAATCTGAGGGCTCTGAAAAGTGTCTGCAGACGTGCAGAAAGAGACTGGAGGAAGAGGTATGACAGCAGCAAAAAAACCTTGTATATGGCTGCGGTCAAGTCTTATCACCGCGCGGTTTGTAGAACCCGGGCTGAATACTACGCTCTGGAGTTTCGCAATAGTGGGAATCCTGTTAAAACCATCTTTAAGGCCCTTAAAGACCTTGTGGCAAGGAAGCCGGCCGGTAACTCCATCAGCTCCAATACTCATTGTGAAGCGCTGGCGGCTTTCTTCCTGGAGAAGGTCCAGACCACATATAGGGCCTTCCCCTCCTCCACTGCACAAACCAGTATGGGGCCTCCCATCCGGTTGGATCAGGTGGTGCTAGACTCTCTCCCCTCTCTCTCTTTGGAGTCTTACACGGCCTTGGCTCTCCGAGTTAAGTCGGGGTCGCCGGACGACCCGCTCAAGCCACCTATGTTCAGAGACCAGGTTTTTGCTCGCCCGGTTTGCGCCTTAATCAACACGTCGCTATCATCAGGCCAGGTGCCTTTGAAATGGAAGCATGCGGTAGTAATGCCCATTTTGAAAAAACCATCTCTCGACCCTACAAAATCGGAGAACTACTGCCCGATTTCGCTTCTCCCGTGGCCAGCCAAACTCGCGGAGGCGCATGTCAACACCGCCCTCACTGGTCATCTGTCGCGTGCCAACATTCTGGACGACACCCAGAATGGTTTTCGGGCTGGCCACAGTACGGAGACAGCACTGTTATCTATGGTCGAGCACCTTCGGGTAGTTCTGGATGCAGGTCAAACGGCGGCGCTTGTTTTGTTAGACCTAAGCGCCGCCTTTGACACGGTCTCCCATGACATTCTCCTGCAACGTCTTGAGGAGATAGGGGTGATCGGCACTGCACACCAGTGGTTCCGTTCGTTTCTCAGGGATCGTTCCTTCTGTGTGGCGTCCCCGCCCTACCAGTCCAAATGTCATCCTCTGTCTCTTGGGGTCCCACAGGGTTCCTCACTGAGCCCCACGTTGTTTAACATCTACGTGAGGCCGCTGGCTGAGGTTGTGAAGCTCTGTGGTATGACCATGGTGTCGTACGCAGATGACACCCAGCTAGCGGTCACGATCAGCGGGGACTCTGGGGTGGATGCCCCAAGATTCAGAGAAGGACTCAGGGCGGTGGCTGGTTGGATGACGTCCAACCGTCTCCAACTAAACGCCAAAAAAACGGAGGTGATGATCTTCGGGAAGCGGACGGACCTATGGGGAGATACTTGGTGGCCCTCTGAGCTGGGGCCGACCCCCACTCCTGTTGCGGAGATCAAAAACCTTGGTGTTTGGCTGGACCCTTCCCTCAACTTCGTTGGCCACACCAAAAGGAAGGTGGCTTGCTGCTTTGGCATCCTGCGCAATCTGCGCCCTGCCCTTAAATACTTCGATGCCGCAACTCGTCAATTGGTGGTGCAAGCAACGGTTTTGGCGCGGTTGGACTATGCCAGCTCCCTTTTTATAGGATTAAACCAGGCTGAGTTAACCCGACTTCAAAGAGTGCAGAACGCTGCGGCCAGAGCGATCGTAGGTCTTCCTAGGTTTTGCTCGGCCGGTCCATCTTTGCGAGCCTTGCATTGGTTACCCGTTAGGCAGCGGATCCACTTTAAAGTTTTGTGCCTTTCCTTCAAAATTCTGAAAGGCCTATCACCTCCCTTACTGCACCAACTCTTGCGCCCTTACATCCCGGGCCGCACTCTGCGCTCGCTAGACCAAGAATTAGCGGTAGCCCCTCGGTTCAAACTCAGTTGGTGGGGGGTCGCTCTTTTAAGGTGCGGGCAGCCGCACTCTGGAACGCTCTCCCTTTGAAACTCCGGACCTTTGGTGACCTGCTCTCCTTCCGCAAGGCCGCTAAAACTCATTTATTTTCTGAGCTTTGTTAAATCCTTCACTCCCCATTTTCTTAATAATTATTTCTGTTCCCCAGTTGTGTTGTGTTCGCCACCTTGTCGGTGCGCCGGGACGCTCCTTCGCTGGAGCAGCCGTGCGCAATACAAATAGCACTAACATAACATAACATAACATGAAGTGGGTATAGTAAATTATAATATATGAATGTTTAGTATTTTGTGAGAGTATATATAATGATATTAACTATGTTTAACTCATGTTGTATGGTAAACTTATTATAACAATATTAAATAATTATTGTAATTGTTAATAATTAAAAATAAATTAATCAGAGTCACAGCATGTTTTAAATATTTTATTATTTTCAAAAAGGGGGTAATAAAATAAGAAATCAGTAAATAATTTAATTTTATTGACATTTTTAAATGTTATCTGTACATTTTTATTTTCATGATATAAATTAAAAATATTTACATTTTCATCACATTTGTACATTTGCCTCAAAAAATTATTATTGCAAACATAATTTATTACAATTATTTTTAAGAAAGTAATATTTATTAAGTGTACATTTTTTTGTTTATTTCACAGTTTTTAATGTAAAAATGAAGATTTATTTGACAAGTCATATACAACAACTATTTTTATAAGTTTCTAACACGGTGGCAGTATTTTTAAACATTTTTTGAGGTACACATATTTATAAACATTAATAAGAAAGGTGGGTTTTGTTAACATAAATATAATATTTACATTTGTGTTTTTTGAAATAAATTATTATTATTAATATATAAAATATTAATAATATTAATGTTTACAGAGGTAAAGTATTTTTACATTGCTAAAGTTTTTAGGTAAATTATTGGTTTATACAAACAGTAAATAATAGTAATATTAATAACAGTATTGTATATTCATACAGTCATTTTTAATAAGGTAAATGTTTGTTTATTTAATGTACAGTCATTGAAAATAACATATAGTACATTGGAATAATTTTTATAACATTTTTATTTAATTAGAAAAATACAATAGTTACATAACGTATATTGTAACATGTGTAAAATAATTTTAGAATGTTATTTAATGTTAATATAAATGGGACTATTTGTTTGTTTTGGACTATTTTGCAACCACGTCATTTTATTTTGGGTCATTTCGACTTGGAAGAGCTCGCGGTTGGAGGCTGCTTCGCTTGTGGAAGGGTAAGTTTAATTTTAAGTACTTTATTTAAGTTATATGTTTAGTTTGAGTGTTTGTGGAGTGTGTGTAGGTTTTCTATTGTTTGGTAGTTGTAGGATGTGTGTGTTTTAGGCGGTAGTTACGGTTATCGTTTTGGTTCCGGTTTACTTGTTTTGGGTTAGTATGTTAATGAGGTAGGAATAGGGTTAGAAATGTAACTTAATGTTTTGTATTATGTTTAATAATGTTTTAAATTGTGTGTTGGGGTGCATTGTGTGTGGGTGGGTATGGTTTTTTTCTATTTTACAGGTACTTCATGTGGATGTCGCTTTTGGTAGAAGGTTGCGTTTTTTTCGTAAGAAGGGTCTCTATTATTTTTTAATATATTAGAGACACACTTTCTAACATTTTCAGTTTTTCCAGGAGCGTTTTTTATCTTTTACACTATTTTCGGGTTTTTAATGGGTTATCATTGGATCTATTATGGAGAAGAATTGCTATGGATGTGTTTTTTTATTTTATATGTATTACATTTCCATGGAACGTTTTTTTCTGTTTTTGGGAACTGTTTTCGAGTTTTTAAGGGTTTTCGAGTGGATTGTGTTGGAGAAGAACTTTTTTGGATTTCGTGTTATTTTTGGATGATCTCGTTTGGATTGTTTGGGTGGATTACTTCTAAGGAATGATTTATTTTGTTACAAAGGTTTCTCTTCAGCAACAAAGTGAGTAAGTATTTTTCTTTTTTTTTTGGGTGGGATTGTCATGTTATTTTTTATGTAATAATATGGAAAATGTTAGAAATTGTAAGGAAATTATTTAGATATATTTACATAAATATAAATATATTTGAATAATTTTGTTACAGTTTCTAACATGTGTTTAATATGTATATTTTATGTTTACTATTTGAATAGTGTAGGTATGTGAGTTATGTTTAAGAATTGTTTTAGCTATGGTAGATAGGTATGGTAGGTCTCTGGTAGTTGGGTATAGGGTTACTTGGCTTTGTAAGGTGTTGTACATTTATTTCGTTTCTTTAGTTAGTTTAGGGCCTATTTTTGTTATAGATTGCTCCATTCGGAGTTCTTGGTAGCTTTGCTCCTTTTGTAATGCTTGAAGGAGTTTATTTAGGGTTAGGGAACCGCTACCTGTACCTGCTTGGAAAGCATTGTGCCATCCTTCAACAGCGTTGTTGCTTTTAGCTTGTTTATTTAGTGTACTTAGGTAGACGTTCCACCAGGTGATTTGGAATTTTGGTTGCCTTCTGTGTCCAGATCTGTGTAGTCTCCCTACCCATGTATCTTTGAAATAATCTAAGAGAGGGCTTAGTTTTGTTTCATTTTTTTATAATAGGGGCTGTCTATTAATAGGCTGTAATGTTCTGCTACGTCTGTAACTGGAACGTAGGCCAGTGCAATTATTTTTTTTGCCTGCTAGGCAAAAGTACTGTCAGTGCAGTATTGAATGCAGATTTTTGTATATGTTTCCATATACATTTGTTAAAGTGGTAGTAGCAACCTTGGATTGCTGTGTGAGGGTAGGGCTTTAGAATTGTATTTATCATTGCTCTCTCAAAGTCAATGATAATTTTTTGGGGGAAGTAATTATTTGTTAGATCTTTTATTTTATTTATTTAGTACCTCAGTATAGGTTGTTTGCTGTTTGTTGGGTAGTAGGGCATATATGAAGGGGATATTGCAGTTTTGATAAGTGTCCATGGATGGTGTATAATTGGTAGAATGGCTTTGGGCATACTGAGAATGTGCCGTCCATCATCCATGTTTCGCATTGGTGTAATTTCACCATATTGTCTGCTGTAGCAAACATTATAATTCTTTTTTCTTTAGATGCATTGTCATATATGATGAAAGGTTCTTTATTATGGGTTATTGTTAGTTGAGGGGGAATTTGGACTTGCTCAAATGTTTTTGGGGCAGGTGGTGTAGCTGTATTTGTTCTTTTTTACCTAGCTATTGTCCTTTTTAGAGAATCTATAGAAGGGAGTTGGCTTGCTGCATGTTGGGGGAGAGTTCTTAGATGGTCTTTAAGAATAGTTGTAGATGGGCGCTCTGTGTTAGTGCTTGCTTCTTTTAGTGAGTCAAGCATTTGTCTAATTTCTATTTCTGTCACGTTGGGAGGGTGGTTATGTTCTGTTGTGTTAGTTACAGTTGTTTCCTGAGTTATAGCACGCCCATAACATTTATTACTGTAATATTTGCTGTATTTCCAAAACACTTCCAATTGATGTTGTTTTTCTTGGATATATGTATAGCCCATATAACAAAGAAGCATTTTGCCTTTCTGTGAAGTTACAATTTAGCTTCTTCTGTCATTGTTCTGTTTTCTTTCAACAGTAAATGAATGTTACATAGAGAAATTTAGATTTGTTTTACGTTTATCATTACATTTATCAAATTTTCACAGTATATTTACCAGTTTTTTAGTTGTTTGGAGGGCTGTGCTCTGTTTTTTGATGTTTTTTTTCTCTGTTTCTTTTGTTGATGGCTCTTTTGGTAAAAGTAAAATTATTTATTGTATATGTTTTGTTTACAATTATTGGATTACTTTTTATTTGGACGTTTTCTTTCTAAGTTTCGTTTTATAAGTTTTTTCTGTTATTTCAGTTTGTATACTTACTTTGTTTTTAGAGTTGATAGGTTTGTAAATGTTGGCCTTTTTTTCTTTAATTGTGGTATATCTGCAATATATGGTAAAAATGAAAGAAAATGCTTAGTTTATTGTTTAATTTATTATTTGTAGCTTGTAGTGCTAAGCCTTGTAGTTAATGTCAGGTACTTATTTTTGTTTTGTTTATCCTTTGTTTTATGGTAGCAGCTTTCTGTTCTGGTGAAAATTTGGCAGAGTTTCCCCTTCTTCACGTTTTGTAGCACCAAGTGGTATCTAATTGTGTGTTTTCTTTCTTTATATAGTGTTTCAATTATGTGTTGGTTGATTTGATTGGTCTATTTAATTGTTTGGTGTTTTTTATTGGTTGTTTGAGATATTTTGAATTTTTTGGTAGGTATGTGATTCGTTTTGTAGACGCTAGGTAATGGTTTTGTATTGTGGAGCATTTATTTTTCATTCTTTTAATTTAATATTGTTTTGTAATGTGAGCTGTATAATGTTTTATATGATTATATTATGTGAACTTATTGTATTATAAAAAAAATTATATGTTATAAATGTTGCTGTTTATTTATTGTTTGATTGTAGTATGTTATATTTTATATAAGTATGCTGATTTATGTTACGATTTACTGTGTTTTTTTCCTGATATATTCGTATATTTATTATGTATAGTGAAGTCGATAATTTAATTTAGTGATATTTTAGTGGTCTATATTTTTGTTTTCGATATTTTTGATTATGTCTTTATATGTGTTGAAAGTCGATATATTTTATTTGCAATATTTTTTAGGGTCGATAATGTTGTTTTCGATGTTTTTTTGTTGCGATATTGTTGAGTCGATATTTGTGTAGTTTTATGTTTAAGTATTGGGAGTCGATATTTTTGTACTTGATATAATTACGTTGATAACTTTTGTACTCGATATTCGGTCCGTCGATATTGTTTCAGTGATCCACTAGGATCATCATCATTGGAAGGCTGGGTGGAACTGGTGGCAGTGCACGTCAAGGGTGCCCGGATAATTGGGAATGCTCAAGCGTCCAGTATTGAAGCCATTGTGCTCTGTACTGTTTCAACACCGCCCCGGTCACTTTGGTATCGCCTCCGCTGACCGAACATCTCATTTCCATCATTCTTTGAGCATTCCCAATTATCCGGGCACCCTTGAGGTGCACTGCCACCGCGGTCCTTTCCAATTCCTCCCGGCCTCCCAATTCAGGCCTTCGATCGTGGAGCTACGACTAGCTCACCCATATATACCCTTGAAGCTTACTGCTGCCTTTCCAACAAGGCACCACATACTTCAAACTTATATTAAAATTGTCTTGATGATGATCCTAGTATTTTTTTAAAGTATCAAAACGTTGTCGACTTGCTGAAAGACCTTGCACACAAATCTGATATTTAAGTGCAACGGTTGTTGTCTTTATGCTTGTTTTAACAATTTGCATGATATATAAGCTTTCCTTGTCTTGCCTGAATGTTTTGTTTGAATGTATATGTTTTGTGACTATGTAGGATGCAGGATTGTGTCCCACTTTATAGTTGCATGTTAAAATACTTACTTGATCATTCATTAAATGTACTGTCTGGCTGTGCAGTGCTAATATAGTTCTGATTCTAGTCTATATTGATTGTATACCTACACTAGCTCCTTAACAAGGACCATTGTTCACTTAAAATGGTATGCTTCATATCACACTTCTCTAAACGATTTTAATAACAAAAATGTACTACCACCATTTTAATGCTACTCAATTTAGTGACCTCAGAAGGTTGAAAGTTTAACTCAGCCATACCGTTACTCAACCATAAGGCCTTGTAATCTTGGTGGATATCTGTTGTGAATGATAACTAACTGAGGCCAATTGCCATCTGCCAATTCTAGCAATCAAATGATTAATCATGGGTTTGCCACCAAATGAAATAAAAATGAAATCACTAGGCAATGTGGCAGTTCGGGCTGGAATGTTTCTATGGAGCAGGACCAATAAGTGTTGGATATGGTGAGTCACTGTCTAGAATGGCACAAAGGACAAAATAAATGATGGTCTGAAATACATCCAAGATCAATCGTCAGTGGTTGAGATGCAGGCATTGCTACCATCATCTTGTTGGTTTTGCAATAGAAGCACAAGTGTCGCATGTATTCCCAGACGTGGTTCCCATGCTCACTGTGCCATAGGTCTCAAACTATACCTCATTGATGAGACCTAAGAAGGTTCAAAACGGTCTGGAGTTGCTTGATTTATCATCTGGAGGGGACCTAGCTTGGCATTTCAGACTGTAGCCATAGCAGCAGGACCAAGACTGATTTGCATAAAGCAAATCTCTGCATAGAATGATGGCACAGGCAGCAAAGAAACAATGGTCAGGAATGCAGACTAGAATTAATGCCAGTAAATGAGATTAATTCAGAAATTCCTTCCATTATCTTGTCATTTTTGCAGTAAAGGCTTTAATTGGGATGGTCATGCTCAGGTGTGGGTTCTGAACGAACTGTGCCACAGGACTGAAGCTATACCCCACTGATTAGACCTAAGTAGGTTGAAAACAGTCTGGAGTTGCTTGTATTCCAATCTGGAGGGGGCCTGGCCTGGCAGTTCAGGCTGGACGGCTCTTATTGGAGCAGGACCAAGACAGATTTGCATAAGGCAGGTCACAGCCTAGAATGGCACAGTGGGCAAAACACAGTGGTCTGGAATGAGGCCCAGAGCAATCGCCAATTGCTGAGATTCATTCAAACATTTCTTCCATGATCTTATTAGTTTTGTAGTGTCCTATATGTAGCAGGCACAGCGTAGGGACAGATGCCATGGCCAGCGCCTGCTACCTGCAGCAAATGGCCACAAGCAATCACTCTGCTCTCCATGCTCTGGATGGAGCACCAGTGATTGAATTAGTGATGCCATTTGAGATATCACTGGTGTAATGTAGGGTGGCATTTGTATTAGGGCTCCTGGATTTATTGCATTTAATTTTTTTAATTTCTATCTGTATTTATCCATATTTTTTGCTTTTTTATCAGCATTTAGCCATATTTATTTTGGGATTGTAAATTCAATTCAATTCAAATACAGCGTTATTCCATTGTTAAAGGCAATCATAAAAGCATACACGATAAAAATTCATCACATTTCAGTTCATTTTACAAAATCACCATATTATTAAAAAGAACATATAAAAATATACACAACAATTCATTATTGGGAGATTTCCTTTCAAGGCAACCTCATTAAAGTGCAGTACATGATCATAGTTTTTCTGCAATATATCAATTTTTTTTCAAAAAGACTGTGATTATTGCAACACTTCTTTCGTTATACAAATATTGTATACATAACAGGGCCGGACGACATTGGCGCAGACCCATCTGTCTCAATAAAGGCAGTAAGATCCTGCGCCTAATAAATCTATAAAATTTACAAAATAAAAGGATATGCATAGTACTTTGGGGCGACACATCGTCACAGGGACAAGGCTGTAGATCACGCGACCAGTCATTAATGGTTGGGAAACTAACCAATCTATGAAAGATTCCAAATCTAAAACGAGATAATAAAAATCTGTCATAATTGCCAGAAACACAAACCAGATAGGGTTGAATATTAAAAGTGGTTAATAACAATTGATGTTGCAGGACAGTGGGTTTTAAAACCTCTATTGTTAATCTTAGGGTATCCAACAAAGTCAAGCGCTCATTCCTCAAATCTTTCCTTGAAACCGCTGAGATAGTTAGAGGATTTAGAAAGTGTTCTGCTTTACCAATATCCTTGAAAAACGCAAACACATAACTCAGCCATGGAATCCTCCTTGCTCCTTCCAATTTTAAAATATCTGACACAATATCCCTATTAAGCTTGGTTTCTTCTTTGGTCCACAGTCTGTGCCATAAGAGCACAGGCTCAAGCTTAATCAGATCAGATATGAATGGAAGTCCTAATTCTGTGTGGCAGGTATAACTATAGGTGCTATTTGGTACGGCTAAGATAAATTTCAGGAAAGAATTTTCAACTACCTGGATGGGGTCGGGTCTACATACCCCCATACCCCACTCCCATAGATAGCAGCATATACACATTTGGATTTATAGATATTAATAAGCTCAACAGGCGGTCTTGTACCCAATTTTTGGGCAAAAGTCTTAAGGGCAGCAGTAGAACGGACCATCGCCAGTTTTTTAGCTGCTACTGCATAATATACCTAAATAGGAGAATTGCTTGGTTGCCTCAAGCTTCTGTCCTGCAATAAAAATGGCCCTTTTGGTCTTAAAATCTGTGCCACAGCGCATGATGAATGTTTTAGATGAGTTTACCCTTAACCCCAGATCTTTCATGAAAAGGGTAAAACTATCCACCACGCGCTGATGGCCTACTTGGGTACGAGACATTAATACAGCATCGTCTGCGTACAAAAGTGCCGGAATTGGTCGCCCGGCTATGTATGGGGAATCTAAACTATATCTGCACAAGGCTCCCTCCAGACCATTTATGTACAGATTAAAAAGGAATGGAGCCACGACACATCCCTGCCTGACTCCACTCCTGATTGGGATTTTAGCCGTGCATTCCCCCTTCAGGTCATAACAGACGCGAGGTGACGCGTCACTATAAAAACGTTTAAGTAAATAAATAATGTTTTTATCAACCCCTAATTGTCCTACCAAAGTCCACAATTTAGAGTGAATCACGCAATGGAATGCGGCCCAGAGGTCCACAAAGGCCAGGAACAAGTTCCCCTTCTTGGCCGCTATGTACTTTCCCACCAACATTAAAAGATTTAGGCCCTGCTCCACTGTTCCTAGGCCAGACCTAAAACCATATTGCAAGTCAGATAAAATAGAGTTGTGATCGGCCCAAACCAAAAGACGGTCCAAAATTATCCGCCCAGCTATCTTCGTAAAAGAGTCCAACAGGGAGATAAGTCTATAACATCCCAGATCGTGTCTATCCCCCTTTTTGAAGATAGGAAACGATTATGGACTCTACCCAGGTAGACAAAAAACCTGTAGTACAACTTGCATTAAGCACCTGGACCAGAAGGGGAGCCCACATAGGTATAATAGCTTTAAAAATGTCTATGGGGACACCGTCCGGGCCAGGAGCCTTACCACCCTGACTGGCATGAAGTGCTCTTTCAACTTCATCCAAGTGAACATCAAATTCCTTGATCTGGGATAGAGAGTAGGTGTGCAAGGGGAAGTTGTGAAGAACCTGAAATCTTCACTCTCAGGGGTCTCACTAATAGAAAGAAGAACTTGACACAGAAGCTGGAATATAAAGAGAACATTTTTATTAAACTCAAATGAGTGAGGCTACGTCACACAGAAGCCTTAGCAACTGAATGAGGCAGTCTGAGGAGTACAGAAAACAGAGGCCTTATAGATGCTTAGGGTTACAAAACTCAGCATAAAAGTAAGGGGCAGTCCTGGCTTTTGCAAGCATGCAAAATGCCTAACATGGACATGCAAGATCTGCCAAATATTAGCCAATAGGAAAACATTCAAAACAAGGCATCATGTAACCAGAACATCCCCCTTGAGTCGTGACTTTGCCCGATCCCATAAGTCAATCAATGACAGCACCTATAGGTCAATCAGTAATGGCAGAACATGTTTGCGTGCTTCAAAGGAAAGGTTTGTGAAATAGGAAAACACAGGGAGAGAATAGCGAAGGCCAAAAGATAAGATACAGCGCGAGAAGAATGCTAAAGGCTAACAGATAGTTGATACAGGGATTAGGTGGTCCAGACAAGAATTAGTTTAGGCCGGCTGGTGTCTGAGATGGGTTTCAAGACAAGGTTGGAGGGGGTTTTCAACACATTGCAGTCCAAAAGGGCAGAGACACTTCATGAATCATGCAGCCTGTGTAAAGGCAACACAAAATGGAGTTGAATGTAAAATGGAGTCAAAAACCACGTAACCTCAGACCCTCCTTTTGCCATTACACAGGCAAATCCTAAGTAATTGCTAGGCGAGCATTTTCTATTCTAAACATTTCATTAAAGGTATGAGCAGGAATACAAAGAGGCAGGGCATTGGGTCATAATTAACATAAAGTAATGACCACTATTACAAACAAAATTATCATTTTTCACAACCCTAAGCAAAAAGCAAATCCTAAAATTATCTAGTAACATTTTTAGGGCTCCTATGAATTTCAGTAACTTATTATATATTCAGGTGAAACAGTGGCGATCCTTATCAATGCTCTGATGTGAAAAGAGGATACTCTTCCACAGAGTATGGACTTTATTCTGCTGTTACTAAACAGAATACTACTTTAAAACAATGCCAGCAAAACAATAAGGATCAGTCTCCTAACACCGATTTTATGCAATCGCACAGAAACCACTTGTGAAACCACAACCATGCACAGAACCCGTTCCAAGCCTCTCTGGCAGGCTTCTATCGTCCATCAAATCTGCTCCCATTGTTTTCGCATTGAGCCTCTCAATTCAGGCATTCCATGAAAATAGTGCTTCTCAGTATCCATTGGAGTGCCCTCCTGGCAAACACTCACAGCTCACTTGAAAGTCTCAATGTCTCAATGCAGTGCACCAGTGTCTCTTCTCTGCGGCAGACACTACAGATATTGTGCTCTTCATTGGTCATATTTACAACAAGGGGTGGTGAGGGACAGAGTCTCTGAATTAAACAGAATACTCTCACCCAGTCAAGAAATCAGGGCTAGATCCAACACCGTTTTTTAGCTCACTGCACCATCCCAGTTTCAGAACCTCGCTGTATGCAAATTAGTCTGTTCCTGTCCCAGTGCATGATGGGAACAGGGCAAACCAAACTACAAAAGCCAATTCTTACACTTCATTGGTCATGGGCACAGATCATCTTGTGCAGACCCGGGACCATTCTCAGGCTCCAACACTCATTATTCAGTGTCAGAGGACGCTCAGGCTGCTCTTTCATGGGCACCAGAATGTAGTGCCTTTTGCCAATCGTGGATCCTCCGGTGCACTGCACTTCCGTTGGAGCAAAGGAAAAGGGGTGTGTGTGTGGCCAAAACTCAGGCCAAGGGGCTCAAGGGACTGCACACTGTCAGAGTTTACCAGCACATGACAGGTGGACAACGGAAGCCTCAAAACAACAGGAATCCTTCTCTTTCGCACTTTTGCACTGAAATTCTGGTTCTGTGATGTCCAATGCCATCTGATGGAGAAGTACGATGCTTTAAACAGTTCATTGTATAACAAGGGGACTGCAAGCAGGTGGCCTGCAATCTTCAAATGAGTGGCCATACGCCATGGGACAATTCTGGTCTAGAATACACTGTCATTTCTCAAAGGCAATACAAAGACAAAGACAGTAGGCAAAACAGTGCCTCTAGGCTCTTCAATTGGGCTTCCGTGTGAGAGCATATCCTCCAGCATCTAAGGGTGATAGCGGCATGATTAAGTCTAGGTATTCCTAAATTCCTTATCTAGAACATCTCAAAAGAAAATTTGCATAATACAGATTATCAGGGACATGTAGATACCTCCCTTTTAATAACTGTGCATCAGGTGCACTATGCAACACACAAGCTAATGATCAAATGTGGAAACAAAAGACAAGAACTAGAGTGTCCTGGTATTTCCATGATTTAGAACACATCTAATCTCACCAAAAATAAAGAAGCAGGAACAAAAGGGTAAAATACCAAATTAAAAAAGTAATTGAAAATTTGTCATGTTCAAAAAAATAAATGTAAGGTATCTCCTATTGAGGTGGAAAACTTGTCTTACTATAGTATTGAGTCAGTTAACCAGTCCATCACTGCCCTGACAGTCAGACTGGAAAACCTCGAAGTAGGCCTAAAGAAAATTCTTAAAAACCAGTCTGGTCATACAAAAGGGAATTATACATAATATGGGGGTTCCTGGTACATTACTGCAGTCTGGAAGTGTGCTATTGTTCCAGTTCCTTCTTCAGGGAAAAGTGAAACCTGGTTCCCTTTATGGTACAAAGCCATACACTACTTAGGAAGCAGAACAAAACTGACAAATGTAATATAGAAATTAGGTCACCATGTACAAAAGTCACAGATCTGTAGTTTTATCCTTACGTCCAATCAAGATACATAAAGCTAGGGCTGCCTTTTCCTTAAGGGAAGTGGGCAGTAACGTGACTAACAGCAGGTGACACACTTTGATCCTGTATATCTCTTTTTTTTTCTTGAATACTATTATAGCCAAATTGGCATACACTGGTGAAGTGTTGTCTCTGTCGTGCAGTATGAAAATATCATATCTGTGAAATTTAGCAAATCAACCCAACTCTTGTGCAGCAATACGCACCGTCATGTATATCCCTTCACAACACAGGTAAACTTGTAATAGTATCAAAAGCAGCAACATAAAACAAAAACATGCATAAAATTAAAAAAACGCACAAAACGCACATGTCAAGCCATCAGATATACTTGCTGTATATCAAGCACAAAAAGCATAGACAAAACTATAGCATATGTGAATGAGCGGTGACACACAACACCATGTCATGTACTTTATGCACTGTGAACCTGCAGCCCAAAACCCAATATTCGGGCCTGCTTAATTTGTCAGGTTTAAAATCCTTACCCTCCTTTTGACAGCAGATCACCAGGCAGGGGAAATCTGCTGTCAAATACAACTTACTTTGTCTCTTCTGACATACAGGACCAGCAAGAACAATTCATGATAGGACCTAATACACAAACATAAAAAACACATGAACATTTCTTTCCAAAGGAGTTACGCAAAAACACATCTTGTTTCAACCAACCAAACTCATGTGTCTTGTCAGCCTTAAAGTCACCTAGAACAATCCATGAATGATCTGTGGGCAGAAGCAAAAAAAAAAAAATACACAACACACAAAAGAGAGACATTTCTCATAACAAACAAATATCAATTATAACTTTTAATCAGAAGACAAAACATGATACACATTAACAAACACAAAAATAAATTTCCATTACTTAACTGTTACCATCTTGTCAGTCAGCTTGCAACGTTAAGCCACCCTAATTTTAACTTTCTAAAAGTAGAATTGTTTCACTGACACTCCATGTTAATTTGGCACCTACAATTTCCACTGTGAAAAATAATTCTTAATTGGCAAATCGTTCTCACTTAGGCATGTTGCCTTCAAAATTTTAGTAAAGGGCTTCGTCTTATTTTCTGTCTAAGATTTAATGCAATACTTCGTTTTCTGTCAAATAAAAGCAACTAGCAGACATTATTTTTTCAGAGCAGAGACACAAATGTATCAGTTCTGCAGAGCATTTAGCATGATGTTGGGACTTTCAAAGAAACCCTTTTTTCATATTTTCCCTTTGGAATTAAGTTCCTTAATTTTATTGATGTTCTTATGGAGAAACCAGAACCCCTCCCTTTTAGAGGCCCTTTAGCTAGGTCATTCTGCACTTCACAGAGACGAGGCCCTAATTTAAAAGGTCACAAATGTCAACATGACAGCCTCCTTCCATTGTTTACAGGGAAACTAAAGATAGCACCTCAGCGCGACTTGAGCCAGCCTCTGCATCTCTCCTAGCCCCCAGCTTCTCCTCACTCTGAGGCTGTCAAAGACAAAATTACAAAGCTATGCTCTCGCAACTACAATAAGGTATCACAGATAAAGTACAATGACTAATGAGAATCAATGAACAGAAGCAGATTCTTTTGTGTGTTTCTTGTCACAGCAAGATGACGGTTTATTTTCTCCAGACTTGAGGAATGTCACAAATAGCCGACACGTGTTTCGTCGTGTACAGTTGAGTCAACACGACTCTTCAGGGCTTGAAGCTCAACTCAAACGTATGGGTTGAAACTAGTCTGGATTTCGTGTTCTCGTTCTATGTAGGTAGATAAGAGAGAGACACTAGTTTTTCAGAATCAGTTTGTGACTGATTAGGAAGTGTATGTCCAATAGAGTCACGTGCAAGAAGCACTTCTTTTCTTTATATTCCGCCTTATTAATTAGAAGAAAGTCTTCGAGTGTTAGCACTCTGAGTACGGGTATGTATCAGGTGGTAGCCGGGAGGGGATCCATCTGATGAGATGCTCTCAGGGAACGGGTACGTTTCCTCTGTAGCGGTGCGCCGTGGTATGGTATCCCTCCTCCTTTGGTTCCCGGTCGTTGTCTCTTGTGCTAACACTCGAAGACTTTCTTCTAATTAATAAGGCGGAATATAAAGAAAAGAAGTGCTTCTTGCACGTGACTCTATTGGACATACACTTCCTAATCAGTCACAAACTGATTCTGAAAAACTAGTGTCTCTCTCTTATCTACCTACATAGAACGAGAACACGAAATCCAGACTAGTTTCAACCCATACGTTTGAGTTGAGCTTCAAGCCCTGAAGAGTCGTGTTGACTCAACTGTACACAACGAAACACGTGTCGGCTATTTGTGACATTCCTCAAGTCTGGAGAAAATAAACCGTCATCTTGCTGTGACAAGAAACACACAAAAGAATCTGCTTCTGTTCATTGATTCTCATTAGTCATTGTACTTTATCTGTGATACCTTATTGTAGTTGCGAGAGCATAGCTTTGTAAATTTGTTTTGTCTTCTGACTTTTTTAGACGGTTAAGGGTGTTTTTCCGCCTGCTCTTCACGCACTACACATCAACCATTCACATGACACACTGTAACGTAAAATTGAGGCAGTGCGCCCTTGATATCTGAATTTCTAAAAAAACCCTTTTCAGTTCCTGTCAAAGACAAAAGGCCTCCCTAATTCCTCCTAACCTCCAATAATTCACTCTATTTTGAAAAATAACTTCTCCTTTTTAGGCGCTAAAAATTATCTCTATTCCCAGATTATTAAACAACATTTACTGTGAATTATTCACAGAACCTAATAACACACATACCAGGTTTTAGAACAAATGCTTGTTGCAATGGTACTCATTTCATCAACCTAAAATGGATCTCACTGGGCCATTTAAAAGCAAACCCCAAATGGGGGCAACCTGCAAATTTGTATTATACCTAAATGTATGCATTTTACTGAAGCCTAAAGCACTTTAAAGCTATTATAAATGGCAAGAATGCTGTTTTAAATGGTCTATTTTACCCAAATTCGACTTTGATATTAGGGGCACTTAAAAATAAAGATTCTATAATTGTGTTACATATTAATCATCCTCAGAATGTTCTTTACAAATTGCAGAGATTGGACATTAGGCATATCTCATGTAAATCCTTAGAAAAATGAGTTTTTTACGACTGCACTAAATAAAATTCCATATGCTAATGTCCTCATTATGCAGGACAGCACAACTTAAATTAAATTATAATGCTAGGAGGTCCCAGTATGAGCATTAAGCTTCATGAATAGTAAAAAAATGAATTTTGTAGCACTTATTTTTAATAATTATTTTTCATAATTAATAATTATTTTTAATAAACCCAATCATTTTTGATAATTCCACATATAAAAGCAAGGTGCATCCCTTGCCTATCATTTTTGACGCATTCATTTATAAACCTAAGAACAGAAGCCTAACTTGAAACATGACAAAATTTGGCGCCACATTTTTTCTTTCTAAAAAGGACAATTTTTATTTAGCGACAGAAACAAAAATATGCTTACAAAAATGCTTAAAGAGAGGAAACCCTTAATTGAAATGTCTTCCTGTAATACAAAATAATGAACCTTAGTTTTGGAACCTTTTGAAAACAACATTCTGAAATGCAAAGATTCACCCGTGTTTAACTGAGGGCAAAGTCCTGGCTGAGTAAATACTCCTGTTTATTTAGCTTGTCTCTCAGCATTGTAACATGAGCACGGTGGCGGTCTTTTTCAAACGAAGACACATCAATGCATGTTCTATAATATGCGTCTGAGTTCAGCAAAAATTTACTTCAGCTGAAGTGTTTGCCTGGAAATATCTAATACAATGTATGTAAGTAAAAAATGCTATAAGTTTGTTTTCTACAAAAGACACCATTCGTTTTTTGGGGGCCTTTTTATTCCTAGTGAATGTTTATTTTTTTTTAAGCATTTAGACATTATGCTTAATAGACTGAAAACATGAAAAAACCACAAACACATTTGAGCTCATTTCAGACATAAACAGAAAAGGGTCAAACACTCAGGACACACAATACGACGTGCCATGCATTTCGTGAATAGCGCATCGCTATTCACTTACAGAAGTTGCACTAATGAGAAAACCACATAGACATTTAAACACACATTTAACCCACAAATCAATACTCAAGACAGAAACAAAGGACAGCCCACAGACTGTACTTGAACCAAACCATTTGCAAATACTAGTTGTAAGTCATATTTACAAGAATCGCTTCTCAATAGTGTTCCAAAAGACTGCAAAAACAGCCCAAAAGACTGATGAATGTCCAAGAAGCGAAAATACACTTAATTCACTAGCTTTGGCTAGCAGAACACCAAAAAGAAAATAGTTCTGCAGATCTTCATTCATAAAATTGCGCAGAACAAAGGATCCTTGTTTTGTATTATGTCATATTTTAATTTCCTCGGGATACAAAATCACCAAGGAAGAAATATGTTTTTACATCTAAACCTATTAAGATATTCCCTCTAGGGGAGCCGGCAGGCATGCCAAAAATATTTGAAGAATATGCAAATATTGTAATCAAAGTAGTGGTTAAGGTACTTTTCGTACGTGCACCGTTCAACAAAACCAAATACAGAAAAATCTCCTTGTTGCCTGCCTACACAAATTGCAATTTGCATATCCAAAATCCAAAACATATCTAAAGTTGGCCAACACAAATTCCAAAATTCCAAAGCTACAGTAAGCGTTACTAAACTACCTTACTCTTACTAATCAAAAGGTTATCCAAATTCTAACTGTCAGTTCTACATGACCTAACGGTCTTTTTTAGAATACTCACGCCAAAAGTGGAGAAGTGTGGCTCACTGGTTAGAGCAGGTAGACCCTGAAGCAGAGGTCAGACCCGGGACCAGGGTTCAATTCCCGACGCGGCAGGGTCTTGAGCTCAAATGCCCATGGACTCGATAATTCTCGCTTCGGTGCCTGACCTAATCATGGGTTCACACTCTGCAACTCTGGGCATTAAGCTTGCTTAATCTCCACAACGGCCCCCCTGTGGCGGGATGCCTGGCTTTCACCTTGGGGATGCCCTGTAGGGGCTATCTCACAGGGAAAAGCCAGGACGGGTTCCCAAGGCAAGCGCTGAGATACCCCTTCGGGAGTCGATTCAGGCGCTATATAAGAAACATAATAATATATAAGAAACATAATAAAAAGGTTCTCAGTCAGGAGTGACATCATGTGGAGGATCAAAATCAGGAAGATCAGAAATATACTGGGCTGCAGAGACAAAGAATCTCCAGAATCTCTGTGCACAGAGTACCTTCTTAGTAGAATCCTGTCATGTCCTCCTCAGTAGATTTCAGTCTCCTGACAAGATCACTCCCACAGATAGTCACTTCTCTGATGAAGCCCACTTTGGCCGCGCCATTTGAAGAACCTGAAATCTTCATTCTCAGGGGTCTCACTAATAGAAAGAAGAACTTGACACAGAAGCTGGAATATAAAGAAAACATGTTTATTAAACTCAAATGCATGAGGCTACGTCACACAGAAGCCTTAGCAACTGAATGAGGCAGTGTGAGGAGTACAGAAAACAGAGGCCTTATATATGCTTAGGGTTACAAAACTCAGCATAAAAGTAAGGGGCAGTCCTACCTATTGCAAGCATGCAAAATGCCTAACATGGACATGCAAGATCTGCCAAATATTAGCCAATAGGAAAACATTCAAAACAAGGCATCATGTAACCAGAACATCCCCCTTGAGTCGTGTCTTTGCCCGATCCCATAAGTCAATCAGTGACAGCACCTATAGGTCAATCTGTAATGGCAGAATATGTTTGCGTGCTTCAAAGGAAAGGTTTGTGAAATAGGAAAACACAGGGAGAGAATAGCGAAGGCCAAAAGATAAGATACAGCACAAGCAGAATGCTAAAGGCTAACAGATAGTTGATACAGGGATTAGGTGGTCCAGACAAGAATTGGTTTAGGCCGGCTGGTGTCTGAGATGGGTTTCAAGACAAGGACGGAGGGGGTTTTCAACACATTGCAGTCCAAAAGGGCAGAGACACTTTGTGAATCATGCAGCCTGTGTAAAGGCAACACAAAATGGAGTTGAATGTAAAATGGAGTCAAAAACCACGTAACCTCAGTTAATAACACCTCTCCCTCATATACCTGGGCAAAATGCCCTGTCCAATCTTCTTCTGGAATTGCTATCTCTATTTTGGGGCCGATCTCTTCAGCTAAAAAGGGGGTTCTAACAATCTTCCAGAATCCTGCACTATCATTATTTACAGAAGCTGCGTGCAAGGCTTCCCATGCCTCTCCCTTTAACATGTTCTTCCTGTCTTTTACAGCTAGCTTGTATTCTTTTCTAAGTCTCCTCACCTCCTTAACACTTCTTGGGTTTTTGTGCAGTTCTTTCTTTAGAAGTGCATAAGCTTGGGTACATTTAGAATTAAACCATCCTCCCTTTTCTCTATTCTTTTTACGCTGTCTGATAAGAGAATTCCTAATTTCATTTGTGAAAAGGATGCAAGGAGAGTTTCAGGGGAGGAATCTTCCCCAGGCATATCGCGAGCTCTGACGTTCATTTACCGATAACTATATTAAGTATTTCAGTTTGGTTGACCATGGCCCATCGTAACGAGTACCCGTTTGTACTACCAATAGACAGATTCTCACGCACTCTATCTATTTCAGTATGACTTCTTAAGGGGTTCTTCTTTGGCAGTAAGATGGCCATACAGAGCGGGAAGTGATCGCTTAATGCGTTGTCTGAAACTTTAATAGAATAAATTATGTTGGCATGATAATTAGTTACAAAGGCATAATCAATGGTAGAGCAGCAGCCCCTACCATTAAATGTTGGGGGTAAAGAGGATGGTAGCACACATACTTCATTAACAAATCCGAGGTCAAAGTTACTAAGTACTTCATTTAACTGTTCACCCAGAAGAGTGTGATTAAAATGTGATTGACACAGGCCCTCTTCCCATGCCACTCCACATCTATTATCTTCAGCCATTCGACATAAAGTACAATTAAAATCTCCCACCAAAAGAATCATCATATATTTCCTATTGCTTTTAACCTGGGAGGACAATGCTTTAGACATATTGTTAATGACATTTGAAACTTCACCCTGGGGAATATTGTTATAAAAATTAACCAGGGCAATTGAAGTATTAGAGTCCAGTAGAAGTACCAAGGACTGAAAATAAATATATTTGATAGGCTCTATAACCCCTTTTAAGTTCAACTTGTTTGAAATATAAACACTCAACTCCCCCTTAGCTCTCCCATGCAAAACCTCAACAGCTGGAGTATAAAAAGTCTTATACACATTAAGATGGACCGGTTCCTTGCTCCAAGTTTCCTGAAGACAGATCAGATCTTGTGACTGAATAAAGTCCTGACAAAGTGGGTTATCAAGTTTTGAGTTAATTCCAGTGATGTTCCAGGAGGTGATATTACATAGAGGGGATACAGAGGGGGATGGAACGAAAGAAGGGGGCCTAACACCTTCTGACAAGGAACCAGTCCCATTAGGGGGCACTAACTCAAAACCAACTTCCAAGGCCTCCATCCCCTCATTAATATCCTCAATCCCTGCAATACTAGCGTTCTCCACCCACTCATTCATAGTGTCCCCGTGATTATAAATGGAGTTATGATAGACTGCTCCGCCAGGTAAATTGGCAAGATTCTCCATTTGCAGTCAGTCATTACTCTCTAGACCACTCAAAATCTCAAAAGGATTTGATGTCGGGACACAATATCTTCCTCAGTTGTGATCTAAGTAATTTTCTACTAGACAATGGGGTCCTGGAAACCTTCCAAAGTGCGTGGGACGATAAAAGAAACCGAGGGGTAAAATGTTAATGAGCTCTGTGTTAACTGCCCCGTTAAAGCCTCCCTCGATAATGTTTCGTACCAGATGCGGAGACCTAAACATTAGAATTACACAATCTACGCTCAGAGATTTACTAGATGTACCTACCCAGCTAACCCTTCTAGCCATTTTAAATTCAGAAAAGAGTGAGTTGTTAAATCCAGTCCTGGAGGTTAAAAAATGAAGGGATTTGTTCCTCAGTGTCGACCAGTGTTCGAAGACATTGGGGGGTAAAACTGGAACGTTAGCTAACACAACCGTATATGGTGTACCTTCAGGAGGCAAATTTAAAATTGGTAAGGGTATGATTTGACACAGCAGATCTTTTCCTGCATCACTTTTAGTATTGCTATTATCGTTACCTCCCCGGTTTGGGCCTGTTAGATCTGCCACACAGGGTACAATGTTACCCCCTCGGATTATGGATTCCGGTCTGTTATTAACCTCCCTGTTTTTATGTTGTACTTGGTTGGTCGAATCCATAGATATTCCTTTAGGGTTTCCTCTTATATTGGCTGGGGGTGGATGAGCTAATGTCTTGATGGGAACTATCTGAGTGGACTGATGAATGTTAATCATTTTTCCTCTATTTTAGCTACCCGGGTTTCAATAGTGGTAATTTTTAAACAGATAGGCTCTAAGAGTGTTGATAACAAAGTCTCCATTCTTCCCCAAAAATTCTCATTATCTTCTGGCTTACCTAAACTAGTTTGGTCAGAAGCACCATCTGTCTGGCCCTTGCCCTTATTCCCTTTCCGTCCAAATGAATTTACAGCATCTTTACGTTGGTTAGGACTACCTTTCCCTTTGGTGTTTTTTACAGGCAATTCTTCCTTATTTATGTGCTTTTGTTTACGCTCTGCTTTTTGCCCTCTAGTTGTTACATGCGGGCTTGCGTTTTCTGACCTTAACAATGACACAGAAATAGGACTTAAAGGGAGATCACCCCCCACCTGCCCTGGGGAGTCATCAATTAGAAGGAGGGGCTCAACAATTACATTTGGTGGCAACATTGTAGGTGTCAAGGAGAGTCTAGTGGGCAAGGGGAGGGTTCAAAGGACAGATTAAGCTGTATGGGCACAGTCTCATGATTCAGAGAGATGGGCTGGGCACTTGGCAGCCCAACAAAAGAAGACGCTAACATTGAATCTGGAAAATTTACCGTAATCACAGATACATTCACAGATGGCAAGGGGGGAGCATACCAGTTGGGAGAGAAAGGCGCCTTTCTGTGTTCTCAATAGCAGACGCAACCACCCCTATAGTTTTTTGCAACTTTTTATCTATTGCTGTTAAACTCGGGAGTGGAATAGTTAAGGGTGCTTTTTGCTTGGTAAAAGGGCGAGGCTGCGGAGGGATATTTTTACCCATATTCCTCAGCACAGAGGACTTAGGGGTCTAATATAACAATAGTTCAATATAGTGGTCCCAACAAAGATGTCCAATAGGAAGTAAAAATAGTCAGTCACTGAAAGATGGTAAGTATCCAAAGCATAAATTCAAGTGTCAATATGAAATGTCACTTTCAGCAGCAAGCTTCGAATAATTATCGCTAGTTAAAAAATTGAATCAATCGCTACCCGTCCGACCAAGGGGTGTGGCCCAGCCCGGCCTCTTCCTGCCCCGGACGGCCACAGACTGCCCGCCCTTTGCCCGGGCTTAGCCCGACGCGCGCCCGTGCGCGTCCCGCTCAGCGGTGGGCGTGTGTGGTTAAATAGCCCTGATGGGCTGGGCTGAGGTGTCACAGGTGAGCGTGGCAAGGGCTCCTGGATGTTTGAGTCCTCCGCCCTCCTTCCGCTGTTACTGGTGTGTCCCAAAATCAAAGTCCTCGACGCGAGCCGTTAAGTGGTGCTGATGGGCGGGGCTGCCGTGTCACAGGTGAGCGTGGCATGGGCTCCTGGATGTTTGAGTCCTCCGCCCTCCATCCGCTATTACTGGCGTGTCCTAAAATCAAAGTCTACGGCTGCGAGCGGCAACTGGCATTTTCTGTATATATTGAACCAATACATGTATGTTCATGCTTGGATGCCTGTGTCGTGAGGCTACATTTAGCCAAGATATAAATACATTCAGATCGAAACATGACCATTATAGCTCTCATACATTCATATTTGCAGCTCTCTTAATTAGAAAACATTGTCCTTTTTTAACTCTCTCTGTTGTCAGTGAAGATCTATTGGCTATGCATTCCTGGGTAACAGCACTAAGAATCTTCTCAAAATGTGTCCTTTTCTGTTTTTTTATCCATATTTAAAAATAGATAGAGACAAGGCAAAGGATGAATATCTGTCTGTTTTTATACGTAGAAACCAGTAACAACAGAAAACAATGAGCCTTACTCCTAATGTCATCTGTGATATTATTAACGAGAAGTTCTTAGGGTAGAATTGTTGTGCAGTTTCCATTACTGGCATATTTTTGGGCCTTGAGTTGGGTCCATAATATACCTCTCACTAATGCCTTTCTGAAAATACTACATAATAGATGCATATATATGTGTGTATTTGTTGGAGACCTGTACAGGTATGCATGCATGTCTGTGTAGGTGGGTGTGCATGCTTAGCACACACTGCAGGGACCAGGCTGGTCCTCACAGTGTTGGTAACCTGTGGGAAAGCCAGACAAGCACCATCTCTGTAAGCACCAACATGTTTTGAGGAATGGCTGGCTGTGTGTTTAGTTAATTTCTAGAGGTGGGTGAGTCAAAAAACTAGCAGGTTAAGAATCTGGCTTGGCTCTAAAAGCTGGTGCCCGAGCCCAGCCGTGAAAATGTTTTGGTATGTAAATTGTCCAAATCATTTCACATAAAGTATGCTAAAGCCTCTTCAAAATTCAAAAAAGCATATTTCTTTAATATGCAGAAGCATTTCACCTTAGTGCATCATATTATATTTCTGCATTCATAGGCATTTATTAAAAGTGCTTATTTTTAAACATGAACTTGGAAATATTCATGTCTCCTTCCCTGCCGACAATGCCATTAGTGAACTAAGAGGCAAGTCTGTTGTCATGTGCATTCTGTATGTGGCCTAGATTATTATTATATATGGATCAATATTATATTCTATTAAATCAAACACAAGAGATGCTTTTGTGCAGCTCACATCTTGAATTCGCGTATTAATTCGCGTATTTCACGATGTGCTCATATAAAGGTAAAAATAAATGTAGGCATGGTGAAATAGAATATTTGCCTAGGATTAACCAATTTCACCAAGCGGGGATGTGGGAATTGGTCCCAGGTTTTCTGGTTTCACATTTATTGTGCAAATCAGCCACTAGAAGGGCATATGTTTCACTCTCCTGTTACAACAAAGGTTAATGCTTTGCCTTTATTCCTTGGCACATGAGGTTAGAGCGGCAGACCCACATGAAAGCTCTGCTCGTTGTGGGCTCAGGGGTCCAAGAAGGCTTCAAGCTGACCCAGAGCCAGGCATCTGGCTTGAGCCTGGCTCAAGCCTCCAGTGACTCTTGCCCACCTCCAGTACTTTCAAGAGAGTAGATAAAAAAACAAAACCCACAGTTATATTTGCTATGGTCCTCTGCATAACCTAGCCCAGTATCAATGTGTGTGTGGAGTTAGAATAGTTAATGCTCCTTCCAGAAAGGTCAATGACCTTTCCTTGTATATGTAGGTGTGTTATGTTGTGTGTGTGCCTGTATGCGGGGCTTTAAGTGGGCCGGGTCTTGCTAGTGCTCAGCACCAGCAGTTCTAAAAAGCAGGTGCTGAGACGGGTGCCTATCAGGCTCTCCAATTTTGCCCTCACCCTCAGGATGAAAAAATATATATATCTTAACTGCAGCAGTACCACCCTTCACTGCCTTTGATGAAAATTCAAAGTGATTCTTATAGTTATTTCACAGTCTCATCATTTCAAAACTGAAGCATTTATAATAGGCCAAACAACGAAGCCATAATTGTTGCTTATTTATCTTATGCAACTTACAAGCAGTGACAAAGCCAATAGTACTGGCTTGTTGTAGGTGTAATGGTACTTTTTTAAATTATATATCTGGATGCAATGACTGAAGTAGCAAAATACCTGTCGGGCGGCAGACTAAGATAAGCATAGATTCTTAGCTTATCTGTGTATAAGCCACGCCCTTAATTCGTCGGCAACGCCCCTTTGAGAGACCCTCAGTTTTTTTCATCCCATTTAAAGCCTTGGCTGTACTGACTGGTCAAGCCTAGGCTTAGGTTGACTCTGCTATATATATCCAGAGATTAAACAAATCAAGGTTGTTCAGCATCTTTTAATCTTTAATCTCCAGTGTCCTTTCTTGTAGTGAGTAGTTGTTTGCGAAGAATTGCTCAGCTTTTGAGATGCACCCGTAAATCTCCGCGCAGATGACAGTGTTCCTTTAAAGTGCGGCTGGTCTGGATCACATGACACATTTTTGTCCAAGTTTCTTTGTCACGTGACCACGTACACTAGATTTATGAAATGATGCACAGATGGCTACTTTGTAGCCGTTCTTTGAACTGACAGATGCTGGTGTAAAAATAAAATCAATTAGATTTCACTTGTCAGAATTTTTATTTATTAATTTCTGTGATCTTTAGCGGAAGGTTATTTCCCTGCTTTATTTCCTGGTTGGATTATATACTTCAACATATATTTCTGCATCGTTCAAGGAGAGGAAATAAAGCAACGGCGTGTTATTCGTCCAATGGCGACAGGCCTTGCCCGCGTTCACCCGTCTGCTTGCAAAGAATTAACCTTAGGCCTGATCGAGGGCTCTGCATTCTCTGTGGGCACGAGAAGTCGCTGGCACCATGCGGGCTGCGCCTTTCCTGCCAAGTGAACGCTGCCAGACGAGAGCCCGCCTTAAAGCGTTACTGCTCGGCGCTTTGTGATGTCCTATTAATGGGGGACGCGTTCTGTCTCCGGGTCCCAGAGGATGTGTTATTCGTGTAATACGTCCTCAAATTGGAATAAATACAACGCTTTCCCTCCTTTGAAGGTTTGGCGCACTTTTTGGTTAATCGTTCTCCTCAAAAAGGGAACTTATCTCAGAGATCAACAACGTAAAACGTTTAAATAAGACAGGTGGTGCAAAACGAGTAAGCGCCTCCAACTGGTAATTGAATCTAAATTCGTGGTTAACACAAGGAAAGCGAAAGAAAGATGTCTGCAGAACGTTTGAAAAATTAGCAAAAACGAGGCTGCATGTTGTTGCGCGTCTCAGTGGGGCCCTTTGATGTCTTCCGAGTTTGTATCAGTTAAAGTGCAGCTATTTCAGGTCAGAGTAAATAAGTCATGTCGTGAATGCCCATCAGCTTTGTACCGGTGCTTTCGGCTGGTGAATTATACATGGCCTCGTCCATTATAGGCCTACATGTGCACGCATTGGACGCGGAGGCAGTCATGCAAAGAGGCCGTCTTTGGGGTATGTGCCAAGGGCTGGAGACGAGGGACCCGCGCGGCATACTTTCCACGACCTCCAGAAGGTCAAAGGCTAAGCCCATCTCTGATCGCAGCAGGTAATAAATAAGTCATGGAGAAATATTCCACATGGAGAAGCCGCTCGCTGGCACTTTTCCCAGCAGTTTAATTGGTTCGCGTATTTACCTATTAATTAGTCATCATTACACTCCTGCTTCAAGGAGATTAGATAGCCAACTTTAATGGGGATTTCTGTTTTCGTTTGGCATTAAAGCCGAATCTCAGTATAATTTTCCCAGTTGGTCCACAATACGTTTCCCAGAAAAGTGGTTGTGTCAGTGCTGTTTACCCGTGGTTTTAATGACCTATTAGTGAAAGTGGTCTCACAAAAAAAGTCTTTATTAATCCTATATTTTTTACATTCCTCTGAAGATGTATTTTCCATGGGTGCACTAAGGTTCTGGACAGCGATTTCGATTTTGCAGCATTTTAGAAATTTTACAGTCTTGACTCAATAATGGCGGATAGTTTCCATCGGAGTTAATATGTTACTAAGTACTTATAAAGTGCAAACTTACGCCCATCTATTGGTGCTGAAAGCAGTAAGAAGGCAGCAGAAGAACAAAGGAACATTTCCGAGGGCCTTATTCACAAAAGTAAAGGTACACTTTTGTGTAGGTTTACAATTGTTTGATGTTCACAAAGGGATTTACAAGTAGCATGTTTACAACTGCGGAGTAGTATTTTTAAGACTACTGGAGTAGGAGTAGAGTAAGGCTTTATTTCGATAAAAACATATCTTTAAAAGCATAACATAGTACATCAACTTAATATCCACAACTAGTACAGTACTCGAACAACAAATCGATTAAAAATAATGTATATATTGAATTAAAAATTACGTAAAAAGTCTAAATATAATAACACTAATTATACAATTTCATTAAGCCTTTTGGATCTGATAGACCAAGCCCATCTTAACAATTTTGACAGTCCGCATACATACAAAGGCCGAGTGTCTGACATCAGAATTTGCAATGCTACAATGTGATGTCTAGTGCCTAGTTCTCTGCATATTGGTTTTAACCAGCTATTTCTCAGTGATTTGTATGCCGGGCATTCAACCAAAATGTGAGCAAAGGACTCTACTCTGATCGTACAAATTAGGCAGAAGGATGAAGTTTGGAACGGGACTTTCCAGCGTGCAGTCAGTTCACCTACTGGAAGGGTTCCTACCCTGAATTTAAAATACAATGCCCGATCAGTAGGCTTTAAAATGATATCAAGGTAGGGTTCCCGAACTGCCACATCCTTGATCCTCAGAAACTCAACAGTTGCTCTGCCCTGTTTCGAGTCAGAGCTGCTTTTGCTGGATGCCCAGCTCCAGGAAAGATTCTTAAGGACAGCTTTGGGGGGAGCAGATCTAGATACCCAGGCATCCCCAAGCCCCAGCTCACCAAGCAGAAATTTAACATTGTTAAGCCACCTGATTTTGGACCAACCCGACATCAACATTACTTCCAACAACAAATAATTGGCTAATTCTGGGGCTCACCATAGATGGGCCCATAATAGTAGCGGACGGATTTGTGCCTGGTCTTTGATCGAACGGCACCCCATGTGAAGTAGCAGAGGTAACGTGGGGGTACTCTGTGGGAGGGCCATCAAGTCCTTCAAGAATTTATTCTCAGATCTGGATAACTGATCTATGTTACATGTTCCCCACAGTTCTTACCCGTAAAGGGCTGCTCTGACTCCTCTCGCCTTATAAATATCTATAACTGGGGCGATAGGTCTAGATGAAGAGGAGCGCTGTTCCTTAAGGAGTGCCCCCACTACCCTTTTGTGGCTTAATAACATCTTCTGAAGAAGTGGATTCCACTGCATTGTATCTGATATGCGGATACTAAGATAGTCAAATTCCGCAACCCTTTCCAGGGGCACAAGGGGCAGGGCCGGTGGTCGTCCAAGTTTTTTGGGGGGTTCAACACCAGGTATTTGGTCTTGTCGGTGTTAATTATAAGCCCTCTGCAGGTACAGAAGGACTGGAAACTGTCCAAAAGGCTCTGTAAACCACAGGGGACTTGGAGATGAGGAGGGTATCATCAGCGAATAGGAGGGTTGGTATTCGCTTGCCCGCCAGGGAAGGTGCATCAGATGGATTTTACAATAGGTGCTCCACCACTCCATTCACATAAAGTGAGAACAGAGTGGGGGCAAGGCACAACCCTGGCGGACACCCCTATTCACTGGAATTCTATTAGACTTCTGGCACGGAGTACCCCACCTCACCTGGGCAAAATTTCCAATATGAATCCTCACCAGTATTGACAAGATATATTTGGGCATCCCCATTTCGGACAATACCACCACAGACGATCCTGGGGCACCAGGTCAAAGGCAGTCTTTAGGTCGATAAAAGCAAGATAAAGACTGCCGTTGCCTAATACGACCACCTTCCAATATATGAGCAAAAATCTAAATGCCTGTTCGATGGTCCAAGTGCCGGTCCTAAAACCTGCTTAATAGTCCGAAAGGATTTTATTATCATCAACCCACTGCAACACTCTCCCAAGAACCACCTTTCCAGCGACCTTCTGTGTAGAATCGAATAGACTTATTGGACGGTAATTGGCAGGGTCGTTCCGACGCCCCTTATTAAAAATTGGGATGACCTCTGCCCCCTTCCATGAGTCTGGGATTGCTGCACCATTATTGATGGCATTAAGTAAAGTTGAGATAAGCCTCCCCCATTCGATATAATTGAGACGGAGCAAATCCCCCGGTATCCCGTCTGGGCCTGCTGCTTTATGTGGCACTAAAGATTTGATCACATTTTCCACTTCCTTGGCTGTAAAGGAATGGGCTTCGTACTCCCCTATGGGATCCATTAAAGATGGTATGGTCGGCCCCTGCCTATCATCCAGGTGGGTGGTGTATAGAGACGAAAAGTGATCAACCCACATTTGGCCAGTGCTGTTACACGTAATAAGAGTGTTATCGGGCCTGTTCCTAGCCCTTACTAGGTTCCAGAACCCACTAGAATCCCTCCCCGCACTGGCTTCCTTTAAGTCATGCCAGTACTGGCCCTTCCAATCTTTCCTAGCTTCGCTAATGGCCAGCTTGTATTCTTTCCTAGCCAGCCGGATCAACTCGGAGGACTTGTATTTAACTGCTTTGATAAGTGCAGATTTCATCTGCTGGCATTTTTTAGAGTACTAGCCCGGGTTACCCTTAGGTCTCTGTCACTACCTTAGAGGGGGACCCCTACACTGCACTAGGAATAAGTTGCCCAATTTGAATTTGAATTTTCAAATATTTATAAAGCGCACGATTACCAAGCGGTTTCTTGGCGCTAGGGATGCAGACCCCTGGACAGAGCAGGAAGTGGGCCGCTAATGGGGGAAGGCTTGAGAGAAGAGGAAAGTTTTAAGAGCTTTTCGAAACTCTAAATAATGAGGAGAAGACCTGAGGGAAAGAGGAAGAGTATTCCAGAATACTGGGGCGAGGGTGGAGAATTTCATACCTCCTAATTTCTTCCTCCTAAATCGAGGAACCGCGAGAAGGAATTGGGAGGAAGAGCGCAGCTCTCTACAAGGGAGATAGGCCTTGAGTTCAGAATTGATGAATGCAGGAGCCGTCCCTGCCCGGGCCTGGAAAGTGATACAGCCCATCTTAAAGAGGGAGCGTTCCCGAATGGGAAGCCAATGTAATGCTTTGAGTAACGGGGTGACGTGATGAAATTTAGGGAGGTTATATACAAGTCGGACGGCCTGGTTCTGAACCAACTAAAGTCGCCGTAACTCGCAGGCAGGGATACCAGAATATAAAGCGTTGCCGTAGTCAATACGGGAGATGACCATGGCTAAGAGAATGATTTTAAGGGCAGAAAGGGAGAAAAAGCGAGAAACCTTTTGGATGGTGCGGAGAGTCATAAAGAAGGAGGAAACCACAGAACTAATCTGGGAGTGCAAGTTGAGATGATTGTTCAATTTTATTCCTGAAGTCTTTACTGAGGAGGAGGGAACAGGAGGAGAACCCAGGGAATAAGGCCAGAATGAGGCGTTCCAGGGACTGGAGCAACCACCTGTAAGAACCAGTTCGGTTTTATCTGGGTTTAACTTCAGGTGGTTGTGACTCATCCAGTCCCTGATGAAAATCATAATGGATTGGAAATTGTGAATGGAGTCTGGGGAAGAGGACAAATTAAAAATGAGCTGGAGGTCATCGGCGTAGTTATACACCGTGACCTCCATTTGCTGTAGTGCAAAAACAAGAGGGAAAATGTACAAATTAAACAACAGGGGGGACAAGGAGGAGCCTTGCGGTACACCGCAATGAACCCAAAGCATTAATAGTATCACAAAAAGTACAGATATTTCTGAAGAATCCAGGGTGATAGTGTCCAGCTTGGTCCGGGCAGCTGTCAAAGGGGCCACTATGTTCTTGGCTTTCCCCTCATCCAGAGCAACTTTACACCATTTGAGGCTCCTCCCACAGTTTGATGGGTAAACTTCTGAGGTTGACAATATTTTGGGTGGTTCAACCGGACCATTTATACTCGGCCACAAGGGGTGCAAGATCAAGGAGAGAGGATTATGGTCACTGTCCACAGTAGGCAAAACTTCCATGTCGTACATGAAGCTCCAAAGTTTGAAATCCAGGAGGATATAGTCTATCCTTGAGGAGTGGTCTACCCTATTAAACGTATGAGCTCCAGAAGGGTCCGAGATGGTTCTGTTGTTTGCTGCCCTTAATCCAAATTCCATGGTTAAGGTGTTCAGCTGAATGGCCCCTTGTGACCACCTCTTTAAAGGTTGAATAGTTAATAAGGGTATACCCCTCCTAGCGTCCTCATCGGAGATGTCCAAGATGTCCTCTGCCGCCAGGGGCTCGAATGTACAGTGAAGTCCCCTGCGACCAGGACATGCATGCTATCGGGACACTGCCTGAGTTCGTCTTCAATCATAGTGACAGTGGGAGATGAAGAACCACTTTTAGGCTTACTACCTCCAGCCACTACCCTTTAGGTTCCGGACCATTTGAACAGAACCGACTGGTTGTGTTGCCTGAGAAAACCTAATTTAAACTTTGATCATAGCTGATATTCTTTCATTCAAACCTAGGCCTAACCATTCTAGTTCAGTCTCTTGTATCTACCAATTCTCCTTCAAGCTGGCTCCTCAACTTACCAGTACTCCTTCAGACTAACTTTTGTGTCAAATAGTTATCCTTGAGAACTGGACCTACCAGTCCGTCTTTTTCATCCTGGACATATCTGACCATAATTTCTCAATATAAGTGCCTTCCAGAGCTTACAAACTCATCATTTATACAATGCCCAACCCAGACTGTATACATTGTAAACCATGCTTAACCAGCTTGGACCCACTGGTCATTTTTCTATTTTCCTGGGCATAGTAGTGTTCCAGAACCCACAACTCCCACTACCTCACAACTTGCGGCTAGCCTGTCGGCACTACAAACAAGACCAAATGTTGTTAGGATCCAAAACTCCTGCAACAATTTGATAGGGTAGCAATCCTGCTCCCAGATTAAAACCGTCCCCAGAGAATTTATTCTGCCTCAATTTGATGTTGTCCGCCCCTTTGGAGTGAAAATCATCACTTATGCGGACGACACACAGCTGGTGGTGGCGTTAGACCCCCCTCTCAATTCCCACCACAGCTTATACAAATGTTTGGAAGCAGTCGCCGCCTGGATGTCGGGCTCCTGCTTAAAACTAAATGGGGATAAAACAGAGATTATGCTCTTGGGAAACAACATCACCAAATCCATCGACTCCATTTGGCCCCTTTGCCTAGGCAGTCCCCCGGAACCCAAAGAACAAATCAAAAGTCTCGGCATCTGGCTAGACAGATCACTCACTTTTAACTACCAAGCAACCAAGCTTGCTTTGGGCTCCTGAGGCTTCTTCGCAAAATCCTCCCTCTTCTCCCGTTCCACTCAAGACGGATCATGGTCCAAGGGCTGATTCTATCTCGCCTCGACTGCGGAAACGCCCTATACCTTGGGGCCCCACAGTCCACGCTCAATAGACTTCAAATCGTCCAAAACTGTGCCGCCAGGACCCTCCTCGATATCCCACGACGAGTCTTAGTTAAAGCCCGACTGAAAGATCTCCACTGGCTCCCTGTGAAATCGAGGATCGAATTCAAGGCCATGTGTATTGCTCACTGCTCTTACTGGGGAACAGGTCCTGCTATTAACCGCCCCCTGGTAAATGCCTATCATCCCAATCGTCTCCTCAGATCTGGGACCTCTTGTCTCACCACAGTGCCGCGAATCAGAAGAGCCAGGTGTGGAGGCCGATCGCTCTCCTACAACCTAGCCAAGATCTGGAACACTCTCCCCCTTTCAATCAGATCAGAGCCCAAACTGCTTACCTTCTGAAAGCTCCTTAAAACTTGGCTTTTTAATAAATCACCCTTTTAATAAATCTTTTGGAAATCCGCCTAAGTCTAGCGTACTCCGCTTAGCCCAACCTCTGCAGCGCTGGGACGCCCCTGGGTAGCCATCGCGCTTTATACATTTTCTTTTCATTTCATTTCATTTCATTCATTTCATTTCTTTTAATTTCATTTCATTTCATTTGTCAACACAACCTGCCTTTCGTAACTAAACATTGCCTATCTTTTTTCCCCGAGGTTATTAACCACTAATCCAGGGGGCGTGCCCATGATGGGTATGTAGTAAGACACTTTAGTCCAGTTGCTAAAGCTATATTTAGCTCCCAGCAGCCGGCATGTATAACCCAAGACTGCCTAGATTCAGCACACACCAGTGGGGATACCACCAAAAGTTGTGTCCATCATCTAGAAGGGTGGCCGTTGTCCGCACCGGGGCTCCTGTGGCTGCACAAAGCCTCTACCAGTCACTGAGTGCCCGCCTGGAGGATCGAAGGCCCATGTGCTGCTGTAGTGTAGTTCCTAGTTTCCCACTAGGCCCTGCGCATTGGAATAACATAAACAGTAGTATCGACGTGGAACTGCGGATATTCCAGGCCTCCACTGACTATGCTAAACTTAATTGGGTTGTGTTACCAACTAGCTCAGAGGTCACTGGAAACTTTCTTCTCTGCATAGGAAGTGATCAGCTTCCTTGGCACAGACAAGAAGGGATTCAGTTTTCCAACAACCGTGCAACATGACAACTTTGCTCCTCAGATCAAGAGTCGATCTCTGGGGTCGTGTGAAACAATAGACATATATTTCACTCAGTCAGTCTAGTGCAGTTTACTTTCACGAGATGTAGAGAATAGAG
This sequence comes from Lissotriton vulgaris, assembly GCF_964263255.1. NCBI lineage: Eukaryota > Metazoa > Chordata > Amphibia > Caudata > Salamandridae > Lissotriton > Lissotriton vulgaris. The sequence goes on from NC_141697.1 coordinate 387,127,756, forward strand.
AGACGGGCGTGTATCAATAAAGGGTTAACATTTATTGAACAGTCTTTCTTCTCGTACAAGAGAAATGTATTGCCACAATTGCAATAATTGTTATTATAAAAAGTACGTACAGTAAGATAAGTATTGCGAAATAGAACTGTAAAAGCATTGATATGGTTTCTTAGCCATACAATGGTTTAAAAGTAATAAAACATATATACAGTCATATATACATTAGGCTAACATACTCAACTGGTGCTTCTAACTAAGCCTACCCCAGTGTGCCTGACCTAAGCCTAACACGTGAAAGGGGAGTAAGTAAGTAGCTTTAAGTTAAGTTGGTTTTGCCAAGGTTTGTTTCAAGAATTCTCGTCTAAGGGTTTAGTCAACACCATACCTCTGAATAGAATGATGGAGGATTGGTATCTCCTTCAGGGGTCTCTCTCGATATCCCAGTCACCCGCGAGGGTAAACCGGAAGCGCCGGGACTGGATTTCTCTGCACGAGAAAGGCAGCGGCTTTCTTCAGCGCGTCGAGGAAGGAGGGGTGACAGCGTCCGCGGGCAGCTGGAATCTGCTGGATGTCTTCGCAGAGGACGGCTGTTCAGCTCCTTAAGCGTACTGCACCATAGTTCGCGCTGTAGCGGCGATAATGGTAATCAGCAGCTTCACCACCACAGGATAGCAGGCTGCAGCGCCAGAGTGCTAGTTTTTACCAACACAGGGTCATGCAGGCAGCTGGCATCAGCAACAGGCAACGAACTCACATTGCTTAAGGCAACGTTGGTAATATTTATACCTGACAGGTGCCGGGTTTGACGCAAGTTTGCTGGACATAAGACGTCAATTAAAGATGTCACTAGGAAGTGACAGTTATCAGTTGCTCATTAGAGTTCCATTACTAATCAAAACATAGCAAGCGGGGATTTCCAGGTTTGCTAAGTTTTTTATCTTGTTGAAGAACTCGGAGTGTTATCTAGGAATATCAGATAGTGACTGCTGCTCTGTCATTGCACTAATTGGTCGCAAAGGAAGTAGCAGAGAGTCATGCTGGAATGTGGCTCTGTTCGTGTGAGGCCAGAGATGACTTTTCAGAAAATCGCACTTGAACGGTTATGCCAATATAGGGAATAAATGGATTTATAGCCGAATAGGGGCATAAGGTCACAGTATCGATCAGGAACCTAGATAAGCACGCAACATCCACTCCACGTTTTCATGTCCATCAAAATTACTAAAACTAAGCAATAAGATGCATGTGTAACATTGCCCACCCCAAAATACATAAATGCATTCGAAATAGGCGTACTTGTAATACATGGAATTTAGGTACTGTACGTTTTTTAAAGCATAGTAATCATTCAAAAAAATTATTGCATATGAAATCAATGAACGATTATGCAAAAGGAATTATGCTAGAGGCTGGTGTAATGTTGTTATGTCTCTAGAGGTGTTTAGAAATAGAAGTGTGAAGCTTCTGTTCTCTAAGAATAGTTTTTACGTTAAGCAAAGAATTTGTTCGTGCCAAAAAAGGTCAATATTAGAAAAATTGTCCAATTCAAAGAAAATAGATTTCCAAAGCTCTTGGCAGTTTTTGTTGATCAAAACTGAAGGCCGAATTCAGAGTTCATGGGAACGCTGTGTGTCGGAAAGCTTCTCAAAAAGTTATTGTTTCTCTGTGGGTGAGAACATCGTATCAGACAGGCTCTCAAAGAATTGGTCTACAAATTCAGGTGATAGTTCAACCAAATTAGATAGCGCTGTAACTTGGCAGGTGTGAGAATGATTGCTGTCATCGAAGGCAGGACCAGCAATGCTCACAGAACGTTGTACCTGGATGATGTTGCTTTTGTCACTCGCTCCACTGTTACCACTTGGCTGTAGTACAGGGGTCTCCACGAATGCCGTCATCAGGATTGGTAGCCGCTGGGGACAACACAATGCGTGAGCCGTTATTGGACTGAGCAAAGTATCGACGTCCATTGGTACTGCTGATGGAAGTGAAAGACAGATGTCCAACACGCATTCATCGCCGCAAAGCATACACCGTAGCACAGGTAAAATGCAATTTTGCCATATCGGTCTGAATGAAAGGAACCAGGTCATGTTTATATCTCTCAGCCTGGCCAATCCGAGGACGTTAGTTATCCTGTCCCTGTAGCGCATCGCTAGGATTGTCTCTTCCATTCCCATGGGAGCTATGTCTGAGCCGAGGCTTGCCATAACGTAGCAGGAGGGTCAAAAATAGAATCCCTGCAACGAGTCCCAAAAATAGTGGTATGCCGCCAAAAATGGAGTGCACAAAATTAGGAAAGATTCCCAAAATTGTCTGGAAGGGTGTTAGCAGTCCCGTAAAGACTGTCTTAAATATGCCTGGGATGCTTGTTGCACTAGACATGTTAAGGAGTTGGCTGAACATTTCTACGAAATGCACGGGGCAATTTGTTGATAAAAGGTCATGAACCTCAGTAGCCGTCCTTGCGACTAGAAGATCATACGTCTCTTTAGATGACGTTATAGGCACTGTTGTCTGTAAAAGCACAGATTTCATTTTGCTTAATGTATCAATTCGTATAGAATAGAGATTCAGACGAGGCCAGAGGGGAGTCACTATGTCTGGAGGCCCGCTCGGGAACAATGCTTGCATACAACATTTGACCATGGACGTAACTTGTACTAGATAACTTTTCCCTGGCGCGAGGCCACAACACCTGTGATCCGTTCTAAGAATGTAACTCCCGTTTGCGAGTTGCATAAAGAAGGGCTCTATCTGAGTTGCAGGTGTGACTAGCTGGTGGCATGAAAGGTTGTTTGAATTTCCATCACATGCTCCATGTAAATTAATACCCTGACACAAAAGTATACCGCTTAGTGAGTGTTTACAATTCTCACCACTAAGAAATAAATTTTTGTCGCTGTCACTATAGCAAGAATGAGTGTATGGTAATTTTACATATCCTTTACCCAATTGTTCATATTGGCCAGCAGGTATGTACTCAAGGCACTTTTTAAATCGGAAAGTTGTAATCGGAATTGTGATAATTCCGTGTATTATCCATTCAATGACAGGACTCTCTGACATTGTCAATGGTAATCTCTCGAGTTTTTCGATGCTCAGGATTGTATAGTCTGCTCCTTTTTGTGCCAAACTGATCTGTTTATCAGTAAGGTTAAAACTGGAAAATAATGACGTCGTGTTGATCAAACGCCAAGGCACATAGCCTGAACGAAGATTTTGCAGCGTCCAGCCTAATTCTATAATAGAGCGTAATTGAGATTGGCCATGTTGTAACATTAGCAAATCTCTGTCTATCACATCAAAGGCAGAGGATACAATATTGTCCAAAGAATATATTCTGGAAGACAGAGTCGTTAACCCATTGTCTACCACAGAAAGTGATTTCTCCAAATTAATACGATCAATTTCTCGTATTTTTTCAGCAGTTTCAATTTGCTTTACTTTCCAAGCCTCGTTGTAAGCAGCATAGATACTGGTCGCTATGAAACGCTTTTGACGCTGTTTGCGTGGTCCAAGAATGAAATCGCGCAAATCAGCACCATCTTTTAATAAAGACAAGTGTTGCTTAATTTCAGCCAGTGTGGACGAGGTTAGCCATTCAAGGCAGAGTTTCCCTACACTGTATGTTGTTATAATCCCTGGATGTTGTCTCTGGGAATATCTAGAGTCTAATCTGGTCATTTTTAACCCCTGTGTTTTATTCAGGAACCTATCTTGACAGCTATTTGTGTCTGTAGGCCAGATTAACCACTTTTTCCAATCAGGATGTGTTCTGTTGAAATGTAAAATTTGTGACACGTCTAACTCAATATCTGTGGTTGCATTTTCAGGTATTGGCTTTGGTATAGACGGTGTATTAAGGTCTTTGATCTTAGCTAGGCCAAGACAAGATGTTTGGTGTATTGTGTCATTTAAAAATAACATTTGTTCAGGTATCATGCAGGTTCTAAATAGTGCTTCAATGCCTTGCACCTGCCAATCTTTTGTACCCCAAATGGTTTTCGTTTCAATATTATTTTTCCAATAATCAAAACCAAATGTCATCATTTTGTCATAAAATGCTTCTGAATATATCAATTTAGAATTTGTCAGCATTGTTTTCATTCCTGTTTTTTCTAACAGTTTGTAATAAAACGTGTCTGCATTACTTGTGTTAAACCCTGAAAAGTATTTGAATTTCTTAAAAAATGCTTTAGAACTGCTTTTAGGTGGTGTAGCACAATGTTCCCGTTGATTATACATAAAAACATTTCTAGGCTGTGCAGATTTATGCAAGTAATGATCCCCATAGTGGGTGTAACAGAATAACTGCTCATAACTAGATGAACCTTGTAAATAATCATGATCTGTGAATCTAGCTGACATTACTAAATCAGACATTATGTCATTAATACTGTTAAAGTCCCAATCATCAGAGAATGTACTTGGTGTCACAAAGTCACTTAAGGAAACCTTTAGTTGATGAGGATACTTCAGGATTTCGACCGGACCATAGATCTCATAGTCTGTCTTCTCCCATACTACCCCACCAGGTATTGGAATTGCTGTGACATTTATGGAAAGGGGCGACCACTCGGTCCCCCCGCACGTATGGCAGAGTACCACGATCCCCCCGGGAAGCCATCTTGGGCGGGAGGCGTGTCTCGGCTGGTATGCCCGAAGCGGCGTAGCCGGGGCGCGCTTTTTCCCGCCCTAGAGTGGGCTGGCCTAGACACTGACGCGGCTGGCCACGCCCTCGGGGCAGGCAGGGGCGGGTTTACGCCCGCCCTGAAGACGGATAAAAGGGGACGCAAGACCCGAAGGCATCCTCTTGTTCCTGTGCTCTGAAGCTGCACCTCCTCGCTGCACGTGAGCTCGAGACGGAACGAAGAGCCAATTTTGAGCGTTGTAATCTTTCTTTTGTCTTACAGATACTCTGTCGGAGAAATGCCCAAGAAAGGCGGGAAGAGAATGACGACCGAACAGATGGTTCGGGTCCTCATGAAGGAGATGACCGAGCTAAAGAAGCGGGTGGCGGAGAGAGACGGGGAAGGGGGGCCGGAACGTCCGTCGGCTGGAGCAGCCCCAGGAGGGAGAGCCAAGAGGCCAAGGAGGGGACCAGCTGGAGGAGACGTCCCGGTTCCCTGTACCCCGCTCGAAGCGCCAACCCCAGTACCGGCGGAGGGGAATCCGATTCCCGTGGTGGTCACCCCGGTGTCCAATGAAGATATGCCGCCCGAGCTGGCAGCACAACTTGCAGCGTGGTTGGGCGAAAGTAGTGAGGGCGCCACGGCTGCCGAGGCGCAGGCGCTGATGAAGCAATTGCGCAAGAAACGGGAAGCAGCCAAGGTGTCCGCGCCGGTTGCAGTAGTTGACAAGCCACAAGGGACGATTGCGACCGCAGAGGCAGCGTCCGGTGCAGGTAAGCGGCCATTGCCGATTGCGAGGGATGAGTCAGCACCCTCTCGTAGAGAAAGGTTGGGTCAACATGTGCCTTTGGCAATTAAGGAAAAGATTTGGGCAGGGGAATATGTGAACATCTTCTCGTTGCTTGTTGATCATTATGAAGTGGAGCATGTTAAGGGTCAGAAGGACCTCATGCATCCGAGTGTTTGGCGCGCAAAAATGGCTGCCTTTAAAGTGAATGAAAATATTGGCAATTGGGGCAATGCATGGGGAATCTTTACGTCGATATTGGGGGAACGTAGGCCCGAGTTGCTTTCCGAGTTGCCGACCTATCAGTCGCGAATCATGGGGTACTCGACATCATACCAGGGTAACCATTGGTTTTGCTACGATAATCTTTTTAGAAAGGCTAAAGAGCATAATAAAAGCTTGACCTGGGATTGTTATGATTCTTTGACATGGGATAAAATGAAGGAGACAGGTATGTTGAAAATGCCATTGGTAGGAAGTAATGTTGGCGAATCCTCCCGCCAATATGGGGGGACGCCCTTTCGTTCAGGTACGGGTACCGACGATCAGTCGAGACCGGCCGGCAATACAGGAAAAAGGGGGTTGTGCTTTAATTTCAACAGAGGTAAATGTACTAGGCCCCAGGGATCGTGTAAATTTAAACATGAATGTAGCGGGTGCGGGTCGCCCCATCCTGAGTCCACGTGCAGAGCCAAAACGGGTGATAACGGGGGGAGAGGAGGCGCCAAACAGGTCTGACATAGTCCGAGGGGCGCCTTTACCTACCCCGATTGATACCTTGGCGATGATTCCCTGGCTCAGTGAATACCCGGATCGTACTTCTGCTGGGGTGCTGCGGAACGGATTTTCGTATGGTTTCCGCATCCCGGTAGGGGACTTTCAGGGTGTGGAGAAGTGTAAAAATCAACTTTCGGTCCTGCAGCATACGACCGTGGTACAGGATAAGATCCGGAAAGAGGTTACTCGAGGTCAGGTCGCCGGCCCGTTTAGTGTACCCCCGGTGCATGATTTTGTTTGTTCTCCTTTAGGGGTGGTCCCCAAGAAGGACCCGGGGGAGTTCCGATTGATTCATAATTTATCAGCTCCACGTGGTCTTTCTGTTAACGATGCAATAGATCCGGAAGTATGTTCGGTGCGGTACGCATCCTTCGATGAGGCCGTAGCCATTTTGAATCGCCTGGGGCCCGGGGCGCTGATGGCGAAGTCAGATATCGAGTCAGCGTTCCGATTGCTCCCGGTACACCCAGACGACCAGCGTCTCCTGGGTTTCATGTTTCAGGGTTGTTATTACATGGATAAGTGTATGCCGATGGGGTGCTCTATATCTTGTGCCTATTTCGAGAAATTCAGTAGTTTTCTACAATGGGTCTTCACAAAGAAGACGGGTTTCCACCATGTAATGCATTACCTTGATGATTTTCTGTTCCTTGGGGCAGCCGGGGATCTCGAATGTGGCCGGGCCTTGGCCGAATTTTGTATGTTAATGAAGCAGTTTGGTGTGCCATTGGCACCAGGTAAGACGGTGGGTCCTACGACTTGCCTTGAGTTTCTGGGGATCGAGTTAGACTCCAGTGAGGGTTGTTTTCGTTTGCCAGCTGACAAAGTGTTAAAGTTCAGGGCAGCCCTCCGAGTGTGTATAAATGGATCTAAAGTTATGCTGCATCAATTACAGCAGTTGGTGGGACAGTTGAATTTTGCCCTGAGGGTAATACCAATGGCCCGCCCCTTCTCCCGTTCAATTGCCCAAGCTATGGTCGGCCTAAAGGAGGGCCATCATCGCACGAGACTATCGGCTGAGGTCCGCCAGGACATGCGCATTTGGTTAGCATTCCTGGCGGACTTTAATGGTCGAGTCATCTGGAACAAACCAGCCGTGTCCTCGGAAGAGCTGGGGCTCTGGACCGATTCAGCAGGTAGCATAGGTTTTGGTGCCATCTTCGGCACAAAATGGTCGGCACAAAGGTGGCCGACATGGTGGCATGACAATGGTCTGACAAGTAATATTGCTTTCCTTGAACTTTTCCCCATTTTGGTGGCCCTGAGGACCTGGCCCGAGGGGTCAAAGATCACTCTGTGATCTTTTGGTCTGACAATATGACCGTGGTCGAGTGCATCAATAGCCAGGCTGCACGATGTAAAATGATTTTAAGACTGCTCAAAGAAATTGTTTTACTGTGTATGCAACTGAATGTGCTATTCAGAGCAAAACATGTCCCGGGGGTAATGAATCAGGCGGCTGATGCACTGTCTCGTTTTCATATGCAGGCTTTCTCGGGTTTCCTTCCCACAGCGGACCCAGAGCCGGCACCCTTTCCCGAAGCTCTCTGGTCTCTCGGTGCCCCGAACTTCGTCACCTCGTGGGAGAGAGTCTAGCACCAAGGACGAGGAAGGCATATGAAGGGGCGTTTCGGTCCTATTTAGCCTTTTTGGGGCCCGATAGAGAGGGGCTGTGGGGCCACGAGGAATGGGTAGTGAATTTTCTGATGTCCTTACGTAGGGCTGGGAAATCGGTGGCTACGGCCCAGAGGCATCGTGCTGCCATTTCCTTTGTTGCCAGGGCTCATGGTATCCAGGACCCGACAGCGTCTTTCGTTGTACAGAAAGCGCTGCGTGGGTGGCAACGCCTTGAAGGTCGCAGAGTAGATGAGAGGCGCCCGATAGGTTTGGATAGGTTGGCCCAGTTGTTGGCCACACTCCCTTCCACATGTTCATCTCAGTTTGAGACAGTGTTGTTCCGAGCCGCTTTTACGCTGGCATTTCATGGGGCGATGCGAGTAAGCGAACTGGTGGCAAGGAACAAACAGGATGTGACAGGGGGTTTGTGCCAGGAACATGTTCAGATCAGAGGTGAGACAATGACTGTCTCCTTTGTCAGGTCCAAGACCGATCAAGGTGGGATGGGTGACTGCATAATCATACGCAGGATTCCCGGGTCCTCCATGTGTCCGGTAAAGTGTTTAGAAGAATACCTAGCACGAAGGGTGGCATCATGGGGGGGGACCTTGTTGAGACACGCGGACGCCACCCCACTGACGAAATTTCAGTTTCAGCGGGTGCTTGCGATGTCAATTGCCGCTGCGGGCTTGAACCCGGGCGAGTTTGGGACCCATTCCTTTCGGATAGGGGCTGCTACAGAAGCTACAGCTAGGGGTCTTAATGTTGAACAAGTGAAAAGAGTGGGGCGTTGGTCCTCCAATTGTTATAAGAGGTATGTACGGTTACACATGTTGTGAAGCTGTAATGATGTACTCACGCCTCTTGTTTTTGTTTGGTTTTCAGTTGCGCAAGCCTACGAGGCGGGGCGGACTATGCAGTCGACCCAACACCGGGCCAGCGGTCAGACATCACCGGCTGTGAAAAAGGAGGTGTGGGTCGTGGGCCACTCACACGTGAGGCGTGCCGCGGACGTATTCAAAGCAGGTGACATGATTCACGTAGCTGGGGAATACGGGTACAGGGTGTCCTTCTACGGAAGAGGCGGTCTCTGTATTGACCAGTTTCAAACGTTTTTCGAGGGTTTGTTAGGGCGGACGAGGTCACCGCCGTCTATAGTCATAGTACATCTAGGGGGCAATGATTTGGTCACCACCGGTAGACGACTTCTCCTGGAGGCAATGCTTTCCACATTGTTGACAGTTCTCTTTTCTTCACGTGGGATGATCTGTGTGGTTTCAGGACTAGGTTGATGTTCTGACTTGCTGTGTCCATTGTAATATATTTTCCTTCAATGAATTTTCCCAAGCACAGTACCATGATGAGCCAAAGCAGGAGGAAAAATACACCTAGACCGAACCAGAACTCTAGCCAAGGGGAAATTAGGTAGATTTCCTTCAGTTGATGAAAGAGTTCCGTTGCTTTTTCTTTAAAAGACTTTTTTGTTTCTGGCATCACTTCGGGGTCGTTTAAATCTTCAGAGAAGTTGTCAAAGTTGATGAAATAACCAGAGGCAGTTCTGTCAATTGATGGGATTGTTCTTTCAATCTGTCTCTCGGTAGCACTTTCTGATGCCACATCATTGTAGACTGGTGATGTTTCTTGACGAACTGTTTCAATCTGTGTTTCAAGAGGCACGAGTTCCATGGCATTATTGCATAGTCCTTCATTGTGCACTGCAAGCTGATCGAATGTGATTAGTCTTTCAGTTTGAACTTCTTGGATTGTTGCAAGTTTGGGTATTCTGTTGTTTCTTGGGAGTCCACTGGGCCTACTGTTGATTATAGGCCACATGCTTGTGGTTTTACCAGATCGATGGACACGACTCTGTTCTCCTTTTTACCAGCAAGGGGCGGTAGCACAACTGATCTTGTTCCGGTGACTGCTAAGACAGGTACTGCTTTTCTGTAAGAAGGCCCAAATTCCTTCTTAACCGCGATCTTTTCTCTGACTAGATCCCCAATCTTTGGAATCCAGACAGGCCTTGCTGGGGCTGTTGCGGGTGGTGCCTCGTCAGTGGTACTTGACTGTTGCTTTAACTTCATGTTGCTTAAGGATTTTCTTGTTTCATTCAGTTCCTGTAAAACAGCCAAACGGTCTTTTACATCAAACTGCATTGTTTCTTCTTGTACCACTGACATCTGACTATCGAGGTCCTGAACGTTCATTCTAATTCCGAACAATAGTTCGTATGGGCTGAAACCTTTTAGAGAATTTCTTGGCATGTTGTTAAGACTAGTCTGGACACTTATTAAATGTTTGACCCACCCAGCGCCTGAACCTAATACCTTCGCTGTTATAGATTGCTTTATGTCCCGGTTTTTTCTTTCTACCACACTATTCCCTTCGGGGTGCGACGGACAAGAATACCGCAACCCAATTCCCATGCTGGCCATGGCCTCCTTATAGGCTCGAGAGCTGAAAGCAGGACCCTGGTCAGAATGGAACGAGGTAATTGCGTATGTGCCGATAAAGACTCGCAAATCTTTTATAACCGTTCTAGCGTCAGCCGAGCGCTGGGGACCTCATTTTTTAAGTGCTTTTCGTCTTAACTATTAATAGGACACAGGATGGGGTGTAGGCAGCGTTACGCTCTTTCTGACTGGTAGCCGGTAGCAAGGTTCGCTACTGCGATCCCTATTACAGTTTTCACAGTTGTTTGCATATATTTGGTGTTCTACACTCATTCCCGGCCACCAGAATACTGATTGTAATTCAGTCAGTGATTCCTTGATCTCTCTGTGCCGTAGACCCAAACCCATGTGTGCGTCTGCTATTAAAAATATTCTCCTGTTCATGTTTGGAATTACTCTATCCCCCACTCCAGGGATTCGAGCAAAAGGAACGGAGTTTGCATCGATTATGTATGCATAATTGAGTGGATAGTTTACGGGTAGTGCTGCACAGTCGCCTTTTACGGTCGTTTTTACTGCCAGCATGGTTTCCCCGTCTATGTACTTATCTGTACGTTTTTTTGTGGCTACGGAAGCCGGGTTAGTTGCTTCCGCTTTGGCTGTATTAGCCAATGAATTCCCTGCAACGTGAACGCCATCACGTTGAAGACTCTGTGCGTGAATCACGTGAGTCTTTTGTAGTTCTTTGTGTAAAAGAGCTACCTCGTTCCAGAGCAATTTATGCTTTATTGTGGCACCTGTGTCATCTTTGTAGTCGTTTTCGATCCAACTCTGCAAGTATTCATTATAAGACTGTACGCAATAGAAAGAATCGCACACTATTAGTGTGGGGAATTCGCGATCGGTATTTTCTAGCGCCATCTTAAATGCTACTAATTCAGCTTGTTGAGCCGAGCAATCTCCTAGAGATTGTGTTTTAGTGACCACTGGTCTAAATTTTCCTTTGTGCCAACGACCTTTAACAATCGCGCACGCAGCACTGTAAGCTTGCTTACCCCCAACTGCGGGTTGTGCTGATCCGTCAGTATATATAATACTTCCGTATTCTTCGAGAGGCAGGATTTCAATTGGCAGAGGACATTCATATTCATATTGTAAAAATTCCTGTGTTTTTAAGTTAGGATCAAATTCGTAAACTACGTCTGTTGCAGCAAGAGAATTAACCCACTGAATCCATCTCGGATGCAAAGCTTTAGCATTAGGAATGCTTGCTTTAGTTACCGCTTCTAAAGCCGGTATGGGTGTTACGATTATTATTCGTTTACCTTGTGCTAGGGGCCTTTCTTTCGCTACAGCAGTCTGAACCGCAGTTAGAATTTTCTCCGTTGAACTGAATTTTATTTCAGCCTTTGTATACAAATGTGATTTGTAAGCTATTGGTACCTTTTCTCCCTCATTAGAGGTTAGGTATGTGAATCCGCATCTTCCTGGGATGACTCGGATTACAAGATCACGTGTGTTGTCACGTGTATCTAATTTAGTTTTTGCTAACATGTCTGTTTGCAGTGATCTCAAAATTTCTGTGTGTTTTTGAGTCCAATTGATTTGTTTTAAATCAGGTTTTATTAGTTCGTAGAGAGGTTTAACCCTCTCTGCGTAATTTAGGATGTAAGTTCTTCCGAAATTCAGAAAACCTAGTATTGATTGTAAATTCTTCAGCGTTTTTGGAGCTTGGAGTACAGCGCACTTCTCTAAGAAGTTGTCCGCTAGGCTTTTCCCTTCACTTGATAATTCGTACCCTAAGAACAGTACTGTCAGATGGGCAATTCGGGACTTTTTAAAGTTGAATTTGTAACCCTCTGCTGCGAACCCAAGTATAATGGTGTTCACTCTTTTCAAGTGAGTATCCAAGTCGTCGTCTGTGAGATAAATATCATCTACGTAAGACAATGCTTCATCATCATAGATTTGTAGTAACTCTGTTACCCTAGCTGAGAATAGTCCTGGGCTGTTCTTGAACCCCTGTGGGAGTCGACAGAATTTTTTCTGCGAACCAAATGCGGAGAAAGCGGTCAAATATCTGCTTTCTGGTGCAATGTTTTGACAAAAGAAACCATTAGAAATGTCTAATGTCGTTTTATATTTTTTCCTAACTATATTATTCATTAGGGCTGCACTATGCGAGTTTTGTACTGCAAAAGTTTTGCAACATGTATTAAGATGTCTGTAGTCCAAAACTAGACGATATGAATTGTCTGGCTTGGAGACAGGAAACAAAGGATTGTTCATTTGAGAGGTGCATGTTTCAATCACCCCCTGGTACTCAAGTTGATCTAAGATCTCCCTGACTTGTTTTTTAGCTTCTTGCTTTATGGGATACTGCCGTTGGGCAGTTGGTTCACTTTTTAATTGGATTTTGTGAGGCGGTGAATCCTCATCCCATCCTACATGATTTTTATACAATGCAGGTGCCTGGGCTACTGCCCATTTCCTTGCATATGTATATTTTTTATGAATCGGAATGTGATTCGAGAAGGCAGGCATAATCACTTCTTCGCCACGAGGGCACTCCCTGACAAACTCCGGGGGCCAATCTTTTTCAGCTAACAGAATATCATAGCCTTTTGAGAGCTTATCCCAAAATAGACCCTTAATTTTCCTAGTCTTATCACCCTCTATACGCAATGTTATTTCTTACATTTTATGGGGCTCGCTAAGCCTGGCGTCGGCAGTTTCAACTTGAATGTATTCATTCGTGTCCACTGTCTCCAGATGACTCATCAAGATCTTGCGTGCTATACTGATTTCTGCTGCACTGTCCAACATTGTCAATGCCCACTCCCCGTTTTTCAACTGTGTCCTCAGTATTCTCGGCATGGTTGATTACCCTAATACTGGCTACCTTCTTTTTCTGAAATTGAGATTTCTTATTTTGAGCAGGTTCCTTGTCTTTGGACTTGGTGTGCTCTCCTGGGTCTGACCGTCCTCTTCTTTCCGAATTCTGTGGAAGAGATCGAGAGGGACGTGTATCAATACTTTGATATCTATCAGGTTTTTTTAGATTATCCCTATTTCTAAGGTTATATATTTTCTCAGAGGGCTCCCTCTGGGGAGACTGGCGTTCTCGAGTCGGAGTTCTTTCCCTCCGTCGAGGAGACCTTCCTCTGGACTGGAAAACTTTTTCCTTGGGAGTGGATTGTTTATTTCCATCCCAGCTCTTTTTAGGAGTATTTAAATTATTTTTAATAAATAATTTTTCAGGATTTTCGAGCAGTTGGGGTTTTACCGGTTTCCCACCCAAGCTGTCTCTACCTAATTCTTCATAGCACTTTTCTATGATTTTTGCAAGCTCAACAGGATCTTTTATATCTGTTTCCCTCAACTTCTGGCGGATCGCCACAGATGCTGCTTCTCCCTTTACGTTGGCTAATAATATAGCCGTGACCTGCTTGAAGTCTTTCAGTAATTTCATACCTAGATTTAAAGCGGGCTCTGGACCGAATTCATTTTGAATCTGTTTTAGCACTTCTGGTATTATCGCCATAGACGGAACACCGCGTGTTTTTGTGTAAATGGAAGCAAAGACTGTACCCCAAGTGTCACAGTCCTCCACGTGTGGTGCGATTCCCATAGGAAGGCAGATGGTCAAGATTCTGTGTTTCTCTATAGGGGTAGTATCAGGAAATACTGCCTCTATTTGAGTGATTTTCTGGGCTAACCAGAAAGGAATTTGTTCCCGTTTTACGGGTGTTTTACCAAGACATGACTGTATGTTCTGTGGTGTAATTTTATTTGTGTTCCCCTGATGAGGGGTCAGCTGTGGTGTATTAACAGCTGGCTGGACTGTTGCAGTCCGCATTACATATTGAACTAATTGCCTATGTATTTTTATTAATGTTTTTAGCTGTGCTAACAGCTCTTCCTTAGACATTTTTGCAATGTCAGGATGTGGTGTGTAGCTGGCTAGAACCGGCCACGTGGCTCCTGGTCTACCTAGTGGACCGAGCCTAGTTATGTGATCAGTGTGTTTTAGGGCGCCATTAAACCAGAGCAGGTGCTCTTGAAATTTAAGTGGAATTTCAATCTCCTCGAAAGGAGCGTACTCTTCCGGAGGTTTCTCTATTTTGTAATAGTGAAACTCTTTTGTTATAGCGTTTACCGCTGGAAAGTTTATCCATGAATAGAATACCTCTGTCTGCCGATATTCGTGAGCCTCTATCACGAAAATTACTGTACCACCTTGAGGTGTCAGTCCGTTTTCTATAAGTTTTAAAGTTATAGATCTTCTTAACTGGACCGGGATGATAATAGCACCCGGGTCTGTGTATTCGGGACCTTGCTGAGTCGCATCTGCTGCGGCCCCAGAGGTTCCGTTTTCTGGCATTGTAAAAATGCGAGGTTTGCAGAGTAGGTCTCCAAGGAGACAAAGATTAGGTGCACAATATTTTGGAACACTGTATCCTTCAACGTTGAATAAACCAGAGCTTTACATAGGAATCTCTTCCTACTAAGGTCGGGCGGATTTTAACCTTTCACCCACTCCAGACGTCTATTGGAGTATTTACGGGAGAAAGGGGTGTGAAATATGCACGACTGAGTTACTCTACAAGTCTTGCGTTAGTTTATCGCCTTACCAAACGTTTGGGCGCCATGTAGTGTAGTTCCTAGTTTCCCACTAGGCCCTGCGCATTGGAATAACATAAACAGTAGTATCGACGTGGAACTGCGGATATTCCAGGCCTCCACTGACTATGCTAAACTTAATTGGGTTGTGCTACCAACTAGCTCAGAGGTCACTGGAAACTTTCTTCTCTGCATAGGAAGTGATCAGCTTCCTTGGCACAGACAAGAAGTGATTCAGTTTTCCAACAACCGTGCAACATGACAACTTTGCTCCTCAGATCAAGAGTCGATCTCTAGGGTCGTGTGAAACAATAGACATATATTTCACTCAGTCAGTCTAGTGCAGTTTACTTTCACGAGATGTAGAGAATAGAGAGACGGGCGTGTATCAATAAAGGGTTAACATTTATTGAACAGTCTTTCTTCTCGTACAAGAGACATGTATTGCCACAATTGCAATAATTGTTATTATAAAAAGTACGTACAGTAAGATAAGTATTGCGAAATAGAACTGTAAAAGCATTGATATCGTTTCTTAGCCATACAATGGTTTAAAAGTAATAAAACATATATACAGTCATATATACATTAGGCTAACATACTCAACTGGTGCTTCTAACTAAGCCTACCCCAGTGTGCCTGACCTAAGCCTAACACGTGAAAGGGGAGTAAGTAAGTAGCTTTAAGTTAAGTTGGTTTTGCCAAGGTTTGTTTCAAGAATTCTTGTCTAAGGGTTTAGTCAACACCATACCTCTGAATAGAATGATGGAGGATTGGTATCTCCTTCAGGGGTCTCTCTCGATATCCCAGTCACCCGCGAGGGTAAACCGGAAGCGCCGGGACTGGATTTCTCTGCACGAGAAAGGCAGCGGCTTTCTTCAGCGCGTCGAGGAAGGAGGGGTGACAGCGTCCGCGGGCAGCTGGAATCTGCTGGATGTCTTCGCAGAGGACGGCTGTTCAGCTCCTTAAGCGTACTGCACCATAGTTCGCGCTGTAGCGGCGATAATGGTAATCAGCAGCTTCACCACCACAGGATAGCAGGCTGCAGCGCCAGAGTGCTAGTTTTTACCAACACAGGGTCATGCAGGCAGCTGGCATCAGCAACAGGCAACGAACTCACATTGCTTAAGGCAACGTTGGTAATATTTATACCTTACAGGTGCCGGGTTTGACGCAAGTTTGCTGGACATAAGACGTCAATTAAAGATGTCACTAGGAAGTGACAGTTATCAGTTGCTCATTAGAGTTCCATTACTAATCAAAACATAGCAAGCGGGGATTTCCAGGTTTGCTAAGTTTTTTATCTTGTTGAAGAACTCGGAGTGTTATCTAGGAATATCAGATAGTGACTGCTGCTCTGTCATTGCACTAATTGGTCGCAAAGGAAGTAGCAGAGAGTCATGCTGGAATGTGGCTCTGTTCGTGTGAGGCCAGAGATGACTTTTCAGAAAATCGCACTTGAACGGTTATGCCAATATAGGGAATAAATGGATTTATAGCCGAATAGGGGCATAAGGTCACAGTATCGATCAGGAACCTAGATAAGCACGCAACACTGCCCCCTGGACAAAGACTGCCAGCAAACCCCAGTGATTGGAGCGGATACGAGGTGGCCAACAAAAATCACAGTCACACATAAAACTGACCGGGAGTGGCAAGGAGAGGGCACAAACAATTAAGACACCAGGCGTGGCAGTACTCTCTCTTCTCACTCTGCCCTGGGGTGATGGGGTCTCTGGGACAGGTTGCCTTGCGTTAGTCCCAGTGGGATGGGGCACCTGGGACAGAGGTTTCTCTTGGAGGGGGCCCATTCATTCTCCATCCAATTAAAATAAGTTGCACAGACCCCTGGGAGCTCAGCCCTCCCCGATGGTAAACTGAAGAAAATGCAGTGGAGTGCTCAGCATTCCATTTCCCACTTCAACTAAACTGCAAATGCCCATTTCTGTGTCCCTGTTTGTTGAATTTTGGTTGCTTCACCTGGCCAGCTCTAGCTAACAGCAACATTTCCCTCAGGCTTACTGGCCTCCAGATTTGACTTTTACATATTGAACTTGTTTTCTTCTCTAGTTGTTTGGCCTGTCCTCTGCCTCCTGGAACCTACCTTTTCTCAGGGACGTTCTCAGGAGCACCTCCGCAGCCCACTAGATAGTTATCTTCCCTTCCACACCCCCCAAGCCCCTTGGTTGTTCTATAGGGCACCTGCATGTCAGCAGTGTAGCCAGAAGCCGCCTCTTGATGGATGTCACCCAGCTTCAAAGACTAGTCCACAGAAGATCAAGGGAAACCTTTCAGTACACCCCACTCCCCCGCAGGTCCATCCCTTTTCCATTTCTCAAAGGACATAAGGGGGCCAAAGCAACTGGCCCTGGAGAAACAGTCTCAACCCAAGTGCCAGTTGGAGTCAAAGCCCATATATCCATCCTCGTAGTGAAACCAGGTGGCTTCTCCTACCAGCTAGAAAAATCTCCTGTGTTGTCACTCCGAAGTTCAGTGAGTTCTCAACTTTCTCTGCCTTGTGTAGGGGTTTTAAGTGAGGATGGAAAGTTCTAAAATGCAGACACTTCTGTCCAATCCTAGGATGCCACATCATCATTCTAATCCTTCCCCAACCCTCCTACCCAGAACTCTGTGACATTTAAACATGGCAGCTTAAAGAGGTCTATGGAAAGACCCAGTCGCGGCTCCTCGAGGGAGTGCTGCGCGGTGGTGGACGGGGAAGGGGCAGGGAGGTGGGTAGTAAACTCCGGCATACGGCCGAACGCAAGTAAGTAAAGAAATAAATAAAATAAATAAATAAAACAAATTACATTGTGCACGCTGCAGTGCCAAATAAATAGATAAGACACTGGCAGTTAGCACTCTGTCCTTTTCCACAGATTTTACAGTGAGTGAGAATCAGTGAGACTCACAGGAAAAGTCCAAACCTGGGTAGTTAAAAAAACAAAATCAAGGTTGATTAACTGGGCAGAACTCATTTCTTTGCACAATTCTACCCAGATTTCTCTGCAATCGCTCTGAAGAATCAAAGCGACTTCAAACTGGTCATAAACTATCTCAGAGAACAGAAAGCGTCTTACCAATAGGTGCTCCCCCTCCATTTAATCTTTGGTTCATGCGCGTTGGTTCAGCAAGACCTAAAAAGGAAGCCAAAACCTTCCTAATGAGCAAATTCCTCCATTAACATTCTGTTGTTGCGCACTCTGCGTCTTTCACAGCTTTGGTTTCTTGGCCCTCTCTGTGTACCAATTCCCACCCCTTCTAATGTTCTGTCAGCTCCCTCTGCCATTTGAATTTTTTTGGTTCACTCAATCACAATTGCTGGTTTTCTGCTTCTATCGCTGACATGTCACGATTTTGGAACTGTACCGATTATTGTATATAACTCTAGCCTTTGTCCTATTGTAGTCAATTCCTTTATGCCGATTTTGGTACTGTACTGATCATTGTATATAACTCTGGCCTTGTCCTATTGTAATCAATTCCCTTACCCCCATCCTTGTATTTTGCCTATGCCTAACCTGTACGTAACATGTTTATTCCTATAAAGCGCTCTGATACCCTAACGGGTCAAGTTTGCGCTATATAAAACCTCAAATAAATTGGAAAGGTAAACAAAGAGCCTGAGATCACTTAGGGAAGTTGTAGACCACTTGGGCATTTGTGCAGAGGAGGACGGTGGAGCTGTGGCAGCAGCCCAATAAAGAATTAACAGCAATTGCTGTAATGCCAAACAGTTCCCAACAAGCTTGGTACCATATATCCCCACATCATGGGGAATGCCAAAGCCAAGGAAGACACAATTCGTCACATGAGAGGCCTAGGTAGATGGGGAGAGATCCCCTGCTCCTTATACTGCTGAGGAGCCTGGAAAGGACCATAGTGACTGAATACAGTAAGGGAGCGGCGTGGGGGTAAGAACTGAGCAGGAGCTCTAGGTAGGAACAACTGACACATTATCTGAGAACACCTGGCAACACCATGGATTTCCGAAGCTGGCAATCCTCCAACCACACAATACCCCTATCACTGGGGAAGTTATGCGCCCCTCAGTTCAGTACTCAAATTGACCAGTTTAGCTTTGGTAGGGAAAACCAATAAGGCCCAGTTGGCCAGTCAACACACAGTTTTATGCTAGGGAAAGCAGATGAAAGGAACACAGTAACAAATGTAATATAGGCCAGAAGGAGGAACAAATGAATTGGGGGCTACACCCAAACCCCAGATAACTTCAGTGTAAGGTTCAAGTTGATATCTTAGATTGAAAAAGGGCTGAACTGAACCAACAAAGGACATCAGATTTGGAGCTACATTACATGACTGAATCAGACATATTTTTCCTTCAGGAGATATTCTTCTATTCACAAGGCCTGTTTCACATAAAACTCAAAACATATGCTAACGTCTACTGGGCTTCTGCTACTTTCCTTTCCTTCCTCTTCCTTCACCCATGTATATTCTATGGTCCATGTAAATATATATTTTTCTACAATAAAAAATTACAGAAATAAAAAAAAGAGTTATTAATTATACCATTTGCGTTTTGAGAGGATCATGTCTTGTTGACACAGACTTATTTGGATACTGTAGAAGAAGAATTGTGGATAATGACACCATTGTTTCGGTCAAAAGCTATTATTTATCACTAGTGACATTCGGTAATAAAGAATTTTGTCTATTGTTTTTTTACCTCACACATTAGAGCTTGTTGGGGGCTTGTGGTCTGTTCTTGTTTTGGTGGTTCCCTTCCTACTTTTCGTCTGTACTGATTGTCTTTAATACATTTATCGACTTTTTTTGTCTTGAATAAAGACATATTAGGCTAATTGTTCCTTTTGAATCTTCCTTTTGAGTTCTCTTTTTTAAAATGTATATTACTATCCATAGTTGGATACTATGGTGGGTGATGGTTCTGTTTCTTTTAATCCCAATTGCACTTTTCGTAGCTTTTTCTTGTTTCGGGTAACTACCCCATGTATGACACACTGATGGGTGAATGCTCTGCCTCAAGACATGAGAAAAGTACTGTGACACAGTACATTTGAAATTACAGCCCTGAAGAAGTCTAGGTGTGAGATAACACACAAAGAAACACATGTTGGCTATATGAAGCTGCATTGTCGATGAATCGACGGTATCAAGCTACACTGTTGATTAATCAAGCTGTATTATGGATGAAGCCGTATCAAACTACTGTGTTGTTGAACGTCGAATTTGGACTGAATCACGTCCCTGAACTGAAGTCTAAGGATTAAAAATGGACTAGAACGTATGCAACTTTGAGACTATTATTAATAAGTGATTACTTTAAGCGTGCTCGGAGAGGATTTGTATTGTTAGATTTGTTCTCTTCTTTGAAGGGATTGTTGGGGTGGAATTGGCAGTCGACCCTTCCTCACCTAGTAGCACCAACATTACTTAGATTGAATTTTGAAGAATATTTAGAGTTCCTTCCTTTTTCAAACCTTCTACCAGCCAGGATGTAAATGACAAAAGATTTTAGTGATGGCCCATTACAGAGTGACTTAATGAAGCTTGTTTTGTTCTGCTGAAAACAAAGTACTGTTATCAGCCTAATGCATCTTTTGTCCAGAGCCGGCGCCAGCCCCCTCCCCCTCGGATCACTTGAGGCAACCATAGGGGGGCCCACGCCCCAGTTAGAAGACCCTTGCTCAAGGCAATCTGAATGCTCAGACGTGCTCATGGAGTAACTTATATTCTTACATGTGATCCTATAATTGTCTCTGCTCAGACAAATAGTTACATAACTATAGGGCATACCCACTAATCAGCTGGACCTGGGCCAATTATGATACATACAACAATGGCCAACTGACTGGTGAACTTCTAGAAGACAAAAACAAAGACAGGAAAACACCCCACAATAATGGAATCAGACAATAACCAGGTTGACTTGGTTGTCAACAAAATGTATTTAGACAAGTATTTATCAATTAGCAATTTCAATGGTTGCTCCAAAGTGACAAGGTGAGTAAAGTGCTCAAGGAAGTGCTTGTGAAGTGAAGGAGATGTGGAAGATAAACAATTCAATATTTACAATATTTACAAGAATAAAAATGACCTGTCTAACCATGTTTTCAAAGGACTATCTACTTAGTCCAAGCAATGCAATGCCATGAATGCATGATGGGGTTCTCTGCTTCTGGGCTGAATGTATAAGTATAGGTCCAAATGTAAGAAGAGTAGATGTTTTGACCCCAGAAACTAGAAGAAGACTGTTCACTCCTCACAATTCTTCCTCAGGACAAGTGGAGGAGCAACCTACAAGGTAGGCAGAATTTACCATCAATGATAGTGCAGGTTAGATGGAGGCGCATGATTACAGGGATATGGCAATGGAGTTCACCTCAATAAAACACTGTCCATTCTAGAGTGTGCAGTAGGTAATGGGGCTGGGTCACTCCAGGTGCAAGAGAAATGAGGCACCACAGGTGCCGGAATGAAAGATAAAGGAAGGCACATCAGTGCTCAGTTGGATAATCAAGAATTAAGGCTCAAAAACAATTGAGGCAGTATTTACAGGATTAAGGCCTTACATAAATGGTTAAGTTGGGCCTTGGAGAAAAACCGGCATAGAGGATTAAATCTGAAAAGTAAACATATTCCAAAGATTCACGTAGTGCTGAATGAATCAGTGTTATTCTAAAGAAAAAAGGGTAGGCCAATGGGTAGTAAAAGTCATAATACAATTGCTGGAAGTAGCCATGATGAGGAATTTCTTCATGTTCCAAGAGGAATTTTTCCTCCAAACCGAAGGTGTGGTGATGAGTGCTAGCTTAGTGCTGGACTTGGCCATTTTGTACGTGGCCGACTTTGAGAGCAAATTCGTCCTTGATGACACCAACCCCTTCCACAAGCACATTGTGTTGTGGAAGCGTTACATAGATGATGTACTTTTAATTTGGACTGGGAGTGCCAGTGATCTTGAGACCTTTCATTCTTGGCTGAATCAAAGATCACCAGACATCAAATTTACTGTTGAATACAGTTGCTCTTCGATAACCTTTTTAGACATCTCTATCAAAGCAACCAACGATTGGATCTACACCACGCTGTACAGAAAAGGTACAGAGAGGAACAATCTCCTACGTTACAGCAGTCACCATCCTAGGAGTCTAGGGACAACTTCCCCTTTGGCAATTTCTTAGTATTCGCAGAAACTGTATTCTCAGACAGGACTACTTTAAGGAGTCCCAGGACCTCCTGTCGAGATTGACAGAAAGAGGTTATCCAAAATCTCTATAGAAGAAACTCATAAAAGAGCTTGGTACTATCCCAGGGATTCCTTACTTGAAGTCAAACCCCGCCATGACAACTTCACAGAGCGCATGGTATGTGAGCTATATTCATATTTGCCATTTTTGTTTAAAATCATTGTAAGGACATTTTCTCAAAACAGTAAAGATCAATATTCCTACCCCAAATCCTTCTCAAAGGGGCACTATGAATCCATTTGTTTGCCTCATTGATTTAAGTTCCCAGCCACCTCATACTGTGGATACTTCCAAGACTAAACCTCCAACTTTAACTAATACATCTGTCACATTTCTTATGAAGTACACTGGAAAGATATTTCTGCCACTTCCACTAAGCAATTGCCAACGGAGCTAACAAAACAATGCCTTTCCCATAGGTGTCTGACTAACAACTGTGTATGTATTGTATACATTTTACATAACTCAAAAATCATTGAAAAAACGATGGTATTCAATGGCTAAGATTTATCCCAGATCAGATATTATTTATGCCACAGGAATTTCTTTGTTTTGTTTGCCTTTCCAACACAGTGGAAGGGTGATTTAGGCTAGTTGATATTAACAATGGCCGCGCAGTTGCAGGGTCTGCTCATTCTTGACTAGTAACCACTTATTTAGCTCTTTCTTTTCTAAATAGCAGTATTCATGACATTCAAATTAATCTTGGTCATAAGATCAACATATGTAGTCGGTCACTTAACTGTGCTAAGGAATACCTCACACTTTGTTGAAAAGAACTCTCTTGACATCTGACCAAGTTTCGACCAACAATGTTTGGGACTCATCTGTTGTTCTTTGTGATTTTAAATATCCTCTTCTGAATACATATGCACCTTCCCTACTGAGATTCATGACGCTAGTAAGCTTCTGGGCAATCTTGTGGTCTATAAAAGATTCATGTCAATTCAATTTTTTTAACAGCTTTCAGTATAAGAGCTGTTAATGCAATTGTACCTCTGACGTTTTAGTATAGTATACTTTCTACCAAGAACCTAGAGCTTCTAGGCTGGATTTGATCATTATTCAATTGAAAACTGTTTAAGTGGACAGAAGTCTCAGGACACTTTCTGAGAGTTTATGAACGTTATTCAAACTTTATATTCTTGAAATTAACTCAAATAAAAAGTTCTTTGATTTTGGTGAGGTTTTGTTCCTCAACAATGTTCTTTTTTATATCCTTCTTCTAGGTCTCCCGGTGCTCTTTCCTAGTCAGGTACTTGTGTCTCTGTGAGTCAGTTGGAAACTTGTGCCTCGGCAGAAAAATCAAAAATCAAATGCAAGTGTTTCGTTTCATTTTAGCAAAACAAAAAGGCGGATTTATTTTCACTTCTCTGTTTTCCCTCGCTTACCTTGTGAATTTCCTTGTTCTTTTTCTTCCTCACAGGTGATTCTCTTTGCCTGTTTCCTTATTTCTTTCTTTTTCTCTTTTATTGTTTACTAGTGTTCTCTGTTCTAGGGACTAGGATTTGTGGTATCCCATTAGCTCTTGACAAAACACTAGTTATTTTTGTTTCTATTTTTCTTTTCAGCAAGTTTTCCTTAATGTGCATAAATTAAAGTAGAAGCTGGCAACTGCGATATGAAACCAGCATTTGTGACTCTAGATTTAACGCAGACACATGATCAAGGGTGTTCAGTCTGCTCTCTCCTATGTATTCCCATTGCTCGTCCTGACTATAGCCTGCAAATTTTGTTTCAATTTAAAAAAAAAAACTAAAATTGATTCTCTGATGTTACATACCTATGCAATACCTCTTTGTATGGCAGAAAAACAAATTGCCATTCTCCCAGCTCTCCAAGAAGTAATGGGTCTACTAGTCTTCTATGCAGTCCAGGGGCCCTATTATGTATAGGGCGCACTTTCCTGGTTTGCACCCGGCGCACCTTAAAAACAGGTGCCCCAGGTACAACCAGGGAAACTGCGCCCTATTACATTAATGTGCTGTGCCATTGGGAGCTGCAAACTCAAGCTGCCCTGGGTGAGGCGCATTCAAAAGAAATAGGGAGCGGCTTCGAAGCAGTAGCTCAGTGTTTCACTATGCAGGCAGCAAACCGCCTGCACTTTTAAAGGGGATTAAAGATTGCCTTGCAGGTGGGTGCAGTGCAGTGACAGCTCCTCCAATAAGGTGGAGAGCGTTGCCCCACTGCTTTCAGCACTGTAAAGAAAGGAAAAATAAAATGATAATAACTTGTTGTTATCATTTCATTCGTTCCTGCTGCGGCAGCTTTACAGGCGGAGCGGGGCTGCTCTGCTCACAGAGCAGAGGCAGAAGTGTTGGGCACTCTGTAAGTGCACCTGAATGTTTGGCCAGTCATATCAGGCCACACGGCACTCAGACCAAGCAGAGGTGTGATTGGCTTAGGGGAGCCTGGGTGCTTCTTGTTCCGGCCGGTAGAAACACGAAGAGACGACGGAGGAGAGACGCAGTCAGGAGTTAAGTTTATTTTTTCTTCTTTACGGAATCTCCCCACCCTCATGCTCTCTGCCCCACTTCCAGATCCATGCCATCTGCCACTGATGCAGTGAGTGACTGCAGCCACCTGCAACAGGATGTCTCGCACCCCTCTATAGGGCGGCTGTCAAAGGGCACACTGACAGTGCGCCACCTATTAGGTGACGCACTGTCAGTGTGCCACCTGACAGCTTTTATGCCTCTGCGCCCGCGTCTATAATACAGCGTAGGCTTAGAGGCAAAGGGATTCCCTCATTTGCATGGGGTTACTATTCCTAAAGAACATGTCCAACACCACCCATGGCCAACCACTATTACTGCAAAAAAATCACATAGAAAGTATGCATTGGTAAATGCAATAGATTTTGCGTATGCGATTAATAATAAGCTATTGTTTGCTTTAAGTTGTAGCTTGGTGAGTAGTCATGCAATATAAGTTACTGAAACTCAGTTAAAGTGTTTTGACTTTCAGTACTGCTTCTTAGGGCTGTTTTTCTGGTGATGACATACGTCTCACGACTGCTGCGCTGTGCAGACAGACCTAAAAAAAAAAAAAAACTTCATTCGAGACAGAGGACTATGTGAGATCTCCTAACATCATCACTGACAAAGGGGAGATATTTCTGTCTCACTGCCCACCCCAGGAATGAGGAAGCAGTGTTAGAAGGTGTGCTTGGGGATTCCGGGGAAGTTCCATTTGTAAATGATGATAACAGCATTTACACATAAAGCTTCCTACTACACTTGTGTCTTTTGCAAGTGCTATTGATAACATGCATTACTGTTACCCAGTCTGATGATGCACAATTTACCAACCTTGGAAGGGTGATGGTGGAGTATTAATGACTTGCAGATCTGGTGATGCGTTTGCATAGAACATTAACTCACTTAGCCACCTTGCTGCCTCCAAGGAGTTGTGTCTGAAGACTGGGCCATGGTTTCTTGATATTAGTAAATGTAATGGAGTCCAGAATTATGTTATTCGAGCTTTCATAAATGTATTTTATTGTGTGGGAGATCAGAAAACAAAAGAGAAGCAAAATGTAACATTATTTTTCAACTAAAGTTGTGCCAAATACACATGATCTGCATGAGAGAATAGAGCTGAATGAATGAATGATTTGCATAGCACATAGTGCTACTCAGAGGGCATCCCAGCGCTAAAAGGTGTGCTGAGGGGGATTTAGAGAACAAGGTTTGGGGAGGAAAGCTAGGATGACAGAGGTAGACGTAAAAAGGTTATGACAGTGATAAGGGTGATAAGTGCAGCAGAGGGGAAGGCCTTTGGAAGATAAACATAGAGTGAGTGAGAGATGGTGACAGGGCTGAAAAGCCTAAAATACAAAGAGAAAAGTCTAAGTAAGCGAGTAAAATCAGTGCCTGGAGAGAGAGTCAGGATCGGAAGAAGGGAGTTTAAATTACACACTAAACGTGAAAAGGAGAGAATGAGCGTGAAAAAGAAAGTTAAGGGTGAAATAAAGCCAGTGATCAGAAGCTGAGGGGGTCTCAGTAGTGCCCAGCAGACCTGCACGGCCCAGTATGCAATAAAAAAAACATGACGTGCAAACTATCAATGTAATGTGGTGGTGGAGGGTAATCGCAGTTGGTCATGCTTCACTTGAGCATGTGATACTAGTAAAGAGAAGGAGCTGGCAGTCTTCATCCTCTGCCAAGGGGGCAAAGCTGTCCTTTGCCCAGGACACTCAGTAGGAATGATCCTGCCCCCGTCGTTCTTATGTGCTCACTCTGGCGGGCTAGGACTCTGGCAATACTGATATGGGAATGAGGGTGAAACATGGGGCACTCCACCCCAGTCACCAGTCAAAAGCACTTCCTGTAAACCCCCTTTGCCCACTGGGGGTGAAATCCTGAGACAACCATCGTCTGGTAAAGCACAACTTCCAGCTGAGATGCCGATTGGCCCAATTTTCACAGAGATGCATCAAGGCCTTGTGCATCACTTGAGTTAAGCAAAGGCATGCTATTGGGACATGGAGGTGGTGGGCGGATGGGTAAAGGTACGTGCTTTCATCTCGCAAACATGAGAGCAAACGACCAGTCTATTTACTGAAGCAGAAAAGCACATTGCTAAGACCACACATTCTGTCAGCAGTGCTAGGATTGTGACTGAAGTTCCAGGAGTTAGCAGTACATCTCTGGCCACCCCCATCCTCTGTGCCACCCATTTACTTGCATCAGTAGTAGGTAAAGATACCAAGAACACTTTCCTGTTCAGTAGTACTTATTTAATCAACTCTGAAATAGTGGAATGCGTGTTTTAAAACACCTGACACTGTAACCTGATGGATGTGCATGCCTCTGCAGCAGACAAATTATCCTGCAGAGGGCTCTCACCAGCTTTAAAGGCTGGCTGGGTGAATCGAAGCACACAGGTCTTGCCTTCAAGCAAAATGGCTCCTTCCAGTAAGGGCTGCCAAGGTAGCGGCGAGTAGAGGAAGGATGGGTGGCTTTGCAATTCACACTCCATGTGTACTGTCCTGAAGCCCACCCACAGATCAGTGCATGCCAGCCCAGGCATGTAGTGAGACAGATTACATAAACCATATGTCTGAACACATTCATTTACATCAAGTGACGGGCTCTGCAACAGCATGAAGCACTAGAGTGGGTGCCTGCTTCTGCCCCAGGGGAACTGGTGAGTGTGCATTGCCCTAGGGGGACTGGTGAGTGCCGTTGCAATCGGTTCCCACAAAGCACGCAGAACTGGGATAATGGGGTCTCCACTAAGATCAGCACAGTGCGCTGAGCCCACAGCACTCGAGCAGGCTGTTCTTTTAAAGCAAGGATGTAGATCTTGTGGTGAAAGCAGGGGTGTTGACTAGCTTAAAATAAGTTCCAGAAGAGTGCATAAAAACAGTACTTTGGCCACGGGGCTCTAATAAGAGCAAACACACAAGGAACAAAAGGCAATGTATGCTACAGCCAATCGAAATGGTGGAAAAGTAAGTGGCATGCACTGGAACCGATGAAAAGCAAGACGGTGGGATGTAAGCCCTCTTTAAGATTTATATTGAATACAATAGATTTCACAAGCAAGGGAAATCTAAAAACTGAAGTAGGGATTTTAAATAATGAATGACCCATATGAAATAATGTTAAAATAACTGTAAATAGTTAAAATAGTTAAAAATATAAATATAATTTAATGTTTAAGGTATCTAAAAAATATAAACCTATTATTTTATTATGAAACATTTTAGCAACCTTTTTCGAACTCATAAATGAATGTAGCATTATTTATAATAAAATATACCTACATCAATTTTTATTGAGTCTATGCCTCACTTTTAATAATTATGCATGCATATCTTTTTTTAATTCAGGTGC
Source organism: Lissotriton vulgaris (assembly GCF_964263255.1). Lineage (NCBI taxonomy): Eukaryota > Metazoa > Chordata > Amphibia > Caudata > Salamandridae > Lissotriton > Lissotriton vulgaris. The sequence goes on from NC_141697.1 coordinate 387,155,656, forward strand.
AAATTTATTTTTTAATTTAAACTTGAAAAAATAGTTTAATATATTTTAGATATTTAAAGAATGAAATTGAAATAAGGTTAATATTGCTGTATTTTTCTATTTTGTTCTATATTTAAAATACATGTATATATTTAATCAAAATGAACACACACATATTCTTATTAATTTATTATAACATTTGACAAATGTTTTGAATTTTTCCTATACTTTACCATATGCAGATCTCCTGTGGAGTTTCCCCATGGTATATTATAGGGAAATGTATAAATAACAATTTTATTTAGGTCAAATGAAAAATAAAAGTATGTTTATGTTAAATAATGATGTAAATTATTTTCATATTTTGTTTTAAATTTAGAAAATAATGTTAATAAATGCTACAGCATTCTGGGACTGGTTTCAAGATAACACCCCTTATCATCCAGGCTAGTTTGAATCCAGTCGCAAATTGAGCAAGTGACCCACATCTGTGCATACCCTGCCAACTTAGGGCAAAAAAACAGACACAAGTAGATGATGGATTGGGGTGCTGAACCTTTTCAGACACTGACCCCCAGTCACACTGAAGGACTGGGTTCTTTAAGACCCAGCGGTGCCAGGGCACAACACCTGAAACCTTCGTGGGTAACCTGCTCCGGCGTACGAATGACAGAGACACGGGACACTTCCTTCGGCGTCAAAGATTCAAGGTTTATTTGCTGCAGGGAACACAGATATCACGACAAGTACAACTCGTGCAACTTGGGAAGACTGCTTCAAATTGGTTCTGTGGATCGCTCCTTTTATACAGTTTTTACCCATAGGACAGCATGATACACAAAGGTTTACAACCCGGTTCCCACCATTATCCCCCAGAGGGGTCGCTTTGGTCACTTTGATACACATGAGGTCCGGAACATAAGTGCGGAAACATTTGGCGGTTCCCAACTGTAGAAACCCATCTTCCCAACATTAGTGCATTCCAATCGGCAGTAAAACAGATCGAAATAGGAACAAAGACAGGTGCAGAGGAAGACGGAGACAGTGGGGAGATCGGAAAGGGTGTAAAAGGGGAGGTATCGGGAAACACGAGATACAGGCATCAAAGGGACGTGCCTAATGAGATGCACGGCTGAGACAATAAACCGGCACGGCGAGATGAGCCTCGAGCGAGGCCATCTGCCTTACAGTATCATCCCCCTCGTCATAAAGACACTTACAAAGAACATGTGTCTTCCGCAAATATCCTGGGAGTCCCAGGGTCGCGAAGCGGACAGTGTCCGTTCGCTGGCTACTTGAGGGCAAGAGACAAAATGGATGCCGTACCTAAGATGGAACCCGTGGGTACAGATGAAAAACCCACATAACAAATGAACGGTTTAAGTTAACACAGCGAAACTGCGCACACTTACTAAACTCGTCATTTGCGGTTCATAGATACCAGACTCGACCATATTCGTGCGAGTCGAAAACACCACTTACAATTGTCACGGAACCTCAGACGCTCCTTTTGCCCTCATGTAGGCAAGCACTAGTCGGAATCATATTCGATATTCATCAGACCATCGAGATGTTGTTGTAGCATAGCTCTGTCCAACCGAGTCCCCTTGGTAACAGGTGGCTGTCTCATACACGTTGTAGCACAGAGGCCACATAAGGCAGGACCGCACTGCACACAAAGGCAACACGTGAACAGGAACACCACAACGACTCCGATGATCATCAGAATCTTCCAACCCCAAGTCGACATCAGGCCCCAAAACCATCCAAGTAGCGTCCAATCCCCTACATCCACGTGTATGGATTCGGAGATCTTATGCAACCTCGAGATGGCTTGATAGACAGTTGGAGCGTTATCTGGAATGAAAATGCAGCAGCTCGAATGGATCACCTTACATACCCCACCTCGATCTGCTAAGATGACATCTAAAACCATACGGTTTTGTAACGTCATAAGTCTATCCGCCTGAAGTTCAGTGGTGATATTACCAAGGGCACTGGCAGTAATATTAGCTGTCGATTCTACCACTCGAGTCAACTGTCTCAGGTTCCTACTATTAACCATAGGTCCCCAAAACGGGAGGAAACCCTTGAAAAAGTCTCCTGCCTCTTGACCGGCAGTATCCTCTTCGCTAATTACGCCTCGCACAACTCTAGTCTTATGATAATCGGCATCTACGGTGAACGTCGGAGGCAACAGATTTGCAATGAAACATGAGCCCATGAAGTCAGCGGGCAACCATGCGTATGCACGATCATAACAGATAAAGTATGTACCCTTGGCAGCCAGAAACACAGGGGACGAGAACATCGGCAGAATGTAATTTTCAGTGCAAGCACTTGCTCCAAGTCGGGCTTGCGATCTTCGGCCACGACCCATAAGACAAAAATTACCAGTGTGGGGTACGACCCATATTGGAGGCGAGCTTTTAAGCTGCTTTTCGCTGGTGAACACACTATATTCACCTCTACTTAGGACCCTATAGGCTTGTACCTCTTCCTCGGGAATAAGCGAGGGATCATAGATATCGCTATCTAAATCCTCTATTGCTATCGACAAAGGTTTTTGATACGAGGTAGGACCAGAGTAGGGATAACGTGGTTCTCGAATGGGGTGGAAACCCAGTGCGCTTCGAAACATTGTCTGAAATGCTCGAGCAGACCCTTGGGAACTATACGGTAACACCAGATATGGAATTCCCTTATCCGTAGTATGTGGCATCAACCCACACACCCAACAATTAGTAGTGTTAACCACTAACTGATGCTGATGAAGGAGCTGAATAAAGGAATTGTTGCGGAATTCTACACGTCTAACCTGTTCGTGTTCGGGTAACATATGAAAGGAATGAGGAGAAACAGTGGAGGTAAGTTTAGGGTCAAGAGTAGGAGTAGGTGTAGCAGAAGGTAAGAAGTAAGACATCGTGTAATACACCCCACCCGCCAATAATGCAGAAGCAGTCAAAAACAATACAAATAGTTGGAATATGAAACATTTGGTACGACTGAGTTGCTGCAGCTTGAATCTATGAGCCTGAGCTCCTTCAAATCATTCAGCTTCGAGAATGCCATTCCCTACGACCGTCCGCAACGTTTCTTGACGCACTTCGTTCTGTGTAGCAATAGTCAATCCCTAGGAGTTCCCAGGAACCGACGGCCTTTAACCTAGCGTCAAGACCTACTATCCAGAAGGAAGTACGCGCGCGGCCCTACGGCCTTCAATGCACAATATATATGCAAAAACAATGTCTCTCAGCTGTGAAAGCAAAAAGGATAAGGAACGAAGCTCAATGAATATGTACAAAATAATTACAGTGGTACGAATGTTCAAACTGATCGTGGAAAACGGGATAATGCAATTATCAATACAGTAAAGCAGGATCTTTTATTAGTCTTTAGTGCTAGATCGCAAAAAGTATCGGGTTTTCCCAGGACGTGTCTGTTCGTCGAACAAAGGATCCGTTGAAGGGACAGCGTCCTGTTGATCAGCTGAATGTTTTGGTCTTGAGTCCTTCTCTGACAATTGTTCAACAGTGTCTCTCTGCTGCACTGAGGATTCTCCGACAGGTTGTGCGTCGCTAAAAGGTACAAACGCCGGCAATCCTTCGGTTTCAGTTGATGCAATGCCTTTCCTCACCCACGAGTCTGCTGGCAATGGGATGGGGACTTTCTTGGTGTGGGTGGCGTGCACCCAATTCTTCCGCCCCTCAAGACGAACTGCAGTTCTCGTGGCAAGGAGGACCTGATAGGGTCCAGTAAACCTCGGGTCCAAGTTGTTCTTGCGCGAAAAGTTCCGCCTCACCACCCAATCTCCGGGCTGGAGCTGGTGGCCTGGCCCTCCGTCTGCGTCGGCAATGCTTCGTGAACCTGTTGGTGAATTAACCTCAGTTTAGCAGTCAAGTCATGGAGATAATCGATCAACATTGGGTACTCAAGATCACAGAAAATACCTGGCCTAGGAACCCCCCACACATTCGCAGGACGACCGAACACTATTTCATAGGGACTAAGCCCTACTCGAGAGTGTACAGTCGCCCTAGTTGACAGTAATGCTAAGGGTAAAGCGTCAGGCCACGAAAGACCAGTCGTAGCCTGAATCTTCGCTAGCTTTAGTTTAAGGGTGCCGTTATACCCTTCAACCAAACCAGCCGACTGGGGATGATTGGCGCTGTGGAATTTCTGATTAATTCCAAGGCCCTTACACACACTCTTCATCACACTACCCACAAACTCACTTCCGTTATCTGACCACACGACTCTAGGCATTCCATACCGAGGAAAATATTCCTTCAGTAGGATTTTCGCAGTAGACAAAGCAGTATTGTCTTTGAGAGGATAGGCCTCGATCCATCGGGAGAATGCGCAAACCACAACTAAAACGTATTTCAGGTTATTGCATCGCTCCATATGGATAAAGTCCAATTGAATCACCTCAAAGGGGCATGAAGGGGGAGCAAAACTGCCAGGAGGAGTTGGGGTTCCTTTGCCAGGATTGTACATCATGCACACCATACAATTCTTCACCAGACGTTCAGCACATTTCGTGATACCATCATTCTTCCACACAGGAGACAACAATTTGCAAATACCTTTTGAGCTAATATGTGCTAACCCATGCGCCATAGTCACAACGGCCAGCACATACGCATCCGGTAACATCCATCTCTTCTGATCAGACAAATCAATCCAACAACCATTCGCATCCAACTTTCCCGTACTTTCTTTCCACTTCGTCTTTTCAGCCTCGGTGGCCTCATTCTGAATTGCCTTTACACTCTCAATAGTGTCCTCACACATGCTTGATTCTGTAGGCCACCTAACCGAACTCGTCACATACATTCGAGTGCTAAGGTTCCGGGCAGTCTCCTTAGCAGTCTCATCCGCAAACGCATTACCACGACCAACATCATCCGTCACCTTACGATGCGCACTACATTTAACAATCGCTACTTGCTTAGGCAACGTCAGGGCATCCAAGAGATCATTCACAAGCTGTCCATGCTGAATCTTCGTACCATGCGACGTCAAGAAACTTCTCTCCCTCCACAATCGTCCAAAACTATGTGCGACGCCAAATGCATATTGGCTGTCGGTAAACACATTCACACGTTTCCCTTTCGCCAACACACACGCTCTAGTAAGAGCAATCAGCTCTGCAGCTTGGGCAGAATTCTGATTTAATCTTGCAGTCTCAACAACAGTATTCAACGTTACCACAGCATAAGCAGTAGTCACATCGCCATTCGGCAGCTTAAAGCATGACCCATCCACATACAGTGTACCATCCGGATCGTCCAATGGGGTATTTTTAAGGTCCACTCGACCTTTTGTTTCTTCTTCGGTCCTCAAGTAACAATCATGTTCTGCTACTTCATTTGACTCTGTGCTAATTGGTAACAAAGTTGCCGGGTTCAGAACATTACAACGTTTTATTTGAATGTGGCTTGCCAACAGCGTCAGCTCGTAACCAGACAACCTCGCACTCGTCAAGTGCTGAGTTTTCGTGCGATTCAAAAGAGTATCGACTGCATGCGGAACCATCACCGTAAGCATATTATCCATAACCAATCCTGCTGATTGTCGGATAGAGACCGCGGCTGCCGCTGTTGCTCTCAAACAACTCGGCAATGCTCTAGCTACCGGGTCCAAGGTCGAGGAAAAATATGCACATGGACGTTGCTTACCACCAAAAGGTTGCGTTAAGACACTCAAAGCACAACCTTCTCTCTCGTGAACATATAATGTAAACGGCTTGCTGTAGTCGGGAGTACCCAACACAGGAGCCGAACATAATGAATCACGCAGTTCAGAAAAACTTTTCTGACATTCTTCCGTCCATGGTAAAGGAGTCGAAACATCCTTGCACGTAAGAGCCACTAATGGCTTCGCTAGCAATGAAAAATTTGGAATCCATTGCCTGCAGTACGACGTGATACCTAGAAAGGCACGCACATCTCTTTGGGTTGTTGGCACAGCCATGCGTGCAATTGCTGCAATTCTCTCTGGGGTCAACCTCCTTCCCTCCTTTGACAATAAGTGACCTAGATAGGTTACTTCTTGACAACAATATTGGAGTTTAGTAGGTGACACCTTGTGATTTAACTCACAGAGATGTTGCAGCAGCGACACCGTAGCAATTTTGCAAATGTCCTGAGTATCAGCAGCCACCAATAAGTCGTCGACGTATTGGATTAAGGCCGCACCAGCCGGCAACCTAAACGCATCCAGTTGACCCTTCAAGGCTTGACTGTAAATTGATGGACTTTCACAGTAGCCCTGAGGAGCGCGTTTGAACCGGAAGCTGCGTCCACCAAGAGAGAAACCGAAAAGGTCTCTGCTCTCCTCGGCAATCGGGATGCTGAAAAACGCATTTTTCAAGTCGATCACCGAAAACCACGATGCAGAAGCTGGAATCAGAGTCAGTAGCGCCGTGATGTCAGGCACAACAGGGAATTGAGGAACCACAATTTTATTCACCTCCCGTAAATCGATAACAAAGCGATAAACAGGCGGTTTTGAAGGATCAGTACGCTTGAGAATGGGCAGTACAGGGCTGTTGCACACGTTTCCCCAAGTCTCTTCAATGACGTCTTTCTCGATCAGATCATAAATGATCGCTAACAGTGCTCGTTCACCATCAAGGGAGATACGATATTGGGGAATACGTGGCAATCGCACATTAGATTTCAACTGAACAACATAAGGGGAGATATCAAGCAGGCCCACATCGTTGGGACCTGTCGCCCACAAAGACGCAGGAAGAGAACTCAATTCCGGTGGAAGCTTATCGAGAGACAGGTACATGGGAGAGACAACCTTCTCTCCCAACGTAAGCTTTACACCCGCAGGAGAACAATACAAAGTCGCATACAAACGTTTGAGCAAATCCAGGCCCAAAAGATTTTCACCACAACCCGTGGTTAAAATCAACGGAGCTTCTAGCTCACGTGGCCCAACTTTAAGGGGCAAAGGGCGCGAAACTGGATTGCTAACGGGGGCGCCAGAGAATCCAACAGAAACATTTGTTAAGCCAGACAAAGGTGCGCCAGGGAGTTTCGAATGCTTAATGGAACTTTTCGCTGCACCAGTGTCCAACAGAAAAGGCTCAACGACGCCCGATGTGGCAACTACGACGTAAGGCCCTCTCTGATCAACCGGAACTGATACCACTCCCTCTCCTTGTCTTTGGCTGTCCTAGTAATTACTGTCGTCAGTTCCCTGATCGACGTAATAATCGTCTACATTGTACTGCGCAGATCGTCCTTGCGACGATCCACGTTGATCGAAACAATTATCGGAATTTGATGAGTTATCTGAGCGATCGTTCTGAGCACTCCGACCTCTACCACGTGATGCCTGCTGCGAACCACCACGACCTCCTCTCGATGAGTTACCACTATTACGTTCATTTAGAACAGGACAATTGAATTTAATGTGACCCTCTTGTCTACAATAAGCACATTGATTGTACCCCAACGAGGATCTTTGGGAAGAGGAGTCATTACGAGTTTGGGATCGGTTCGATTGCGGTTGCGATCTATTTTGTTGTGAATTATTCTGATTCGAACGTGGAGGATACGCTTGCTGAAGCAGCACTTTAGTTTTTAGCTCTTTCGTCTTTTTATCAGCGCGGTCATTCTCTTCTTTCTCTCTGTTCTCATAATATTGTGCCGTAGCCAATATCTGAGCTGAGGTAGAAACGGCCCATGCACTTTCCGAATTCCTCAATTTATTGCTCAAATCGGGCAGTAAGTTTGAAACAAATTTATCCACGAACAACCTTTGACCACCCTCTGTGCTCATATCCTGGCCACTATGGTCGATGAATGCCTCCTCGAACCTCGTAAAGAAGTCGGAAACACTCTCGTCCTTCTTTTGCTTACAAGCTGACAATTTGTCCCAGTTCACCCTCATAGCTGGCATAAGAGTTTTCATTAGCGTTATTATTCTTTGAGGAAGGTCAATAATCAACTGGTCGGGTTTAGTAGCAGCCGCTTGTCCGGCATCTGCCGCTACAATGGCAGCCCAGGCACCACCTAATTCATTTGGATGGTTTTCATGGCGAATCTTGGCCCATACCGGTTGCGGTACGACATTGCCGAACAACATATCGATATCGGCAAGATTCATTACCGTAGCATCTACGAGCTGCGATAATTCTTTGTAATACCCTGTAGGATTTTTGCGTGGGTCAGGCAAAGATTGCTTCACCTGCAATACTTCCGAGCGTTTCCATGGGAGATGTATCCATACTCTCTGGAAGTGCGCCAATACCGGAGGAGCAGCATTAGGATTAGCTGGTATCCAAACCGGTGGAACTTCTCGCATAGGAAATTGACCAGACTCGTCTGATTGTCTTTCGACATCCTAAACAAACAAGGCTTGAGGTATAGGAGTGGGACGAAAAGATAGCAATCGTTCAACGGCACGTCGAACGTTAGTATCCACTATCAGTCCAGCCGAAAACTGAAGCTGTAAATCAGACAACGCGGTCAGCACCTCGTCAGGTGCGTCGGCCGATATCTGATCACGAAGAACCTTACACATTTCTTCGAACACAAATCTTTGGGTTGGTATATTGAACTGACAAAACGTGTCGAGTACAACACGTGGTGGATTTCTAAGGGGGTGCGTCATCCAACCCATCGCCATATTATATAGCGAAGCACGTTCTCTGTTACCAGGAAGCTGACTACGTCTCTGAGGACCATCTGAACCGGCGGACCCAAGAACAGGTCCGAGCGAATGAAAGAAGCTAGCCGCAAGAGGAGAATTACGACTACGAGTAGAGGGAGAAGTATAGGACACAGGACTAACAAGTGAAGGAGTAGAAACAGAAACAACAGCAGGGGTTAACAGAGCAGGAGCAGTAGCGTGAGCAGGAGTATGTGGAAGCGGAGGAGCAGTAGGAATAGCAACAGACGAAGGAGCAGGAACAGTCGGAAGGACGGGTGCAGGTTGAGGAACAGGCGGAGGAAGAATAGGTGCAGGAACAGGTACAGGGGGAATCACAGGGGCTGTGGTACCCTGTACGTACGGAGGTGGCGATTTCATGAGATAGGACATCAAAGGATCCTCAACTGCCTCATCCTTCTTTTCCGACTCCGTAGGCAAAGTAGGATAGCATTTATCTATAGTCATACGCTGTAATCTGTCAAACACTTCCTTTTCCCTAACCTCCTTATCATGCTGAAACTGCTCTGCCTTCTTTACAATGGTACCAGCACTATCTCTCTGATTTCGTTTAGTCTGTCTGATTTCTTTCTGTCGGGCTTCTTTACGCCACAACCGAAAGGCATCAAACATGGCCGGCCTTGACTTTTTCGCGAACAATTTAACCTCTAGATTATCTAAGATCGGGGCCTCGAAGCTACCATGTGGTGGCCAGCGAAGGTCACCATCTTTCTTCGTATATTTGATCCAGTATTCATTAAAAGTAATCGGGCCTAGCCCATGTTTGCTGTACAATTCATAAGTGGGAGTTCCAACCGGAGGTATCGGACACGAGTCCTCCAGTCGGGAATCCGTACCACAAGGCCTGAAACAACTAAACAAAGTAAGGCGACCAGGCATCTCGCACACTAGCCGAGTTTCACAAACTTCAAGGGTTACGGGATTTACCAAGTCCCAGCAAAGAACAAAACCCTCGGTTTTTGGCGGCTGCAGTCGTCAAACAACACAACAAAGTACCAAGAACTACAAATGCAATGGAACCATGCAACCACTAAGTAACCACAACCAAGAACTCTGGGAGCGACCCACAAATACTTAACTCAAAGATCGATGGCGTCTCCAGGAAGGCCCGTCAATCGTCTCGCTATACCAAGGTCTACGCCAGGCGCCAAAACAGGTCTACAGTCAGGGCAGCAGTCCGTCGCAGCCGTCAGGAGGCGGGAATCTTCGCGGGAAAAGTCTTCGGGCCACTTATTTCGACAACAGGATCGATGAAGCGGAGTGCACCTTCCCTCGGAGATTTCACACGAAGTTCCTCACGATCGTCGGGCTTGGACCGGTACCACTGATGCAGCCCCACGTTGGGCGCCAACTGAAGGACTGGGTTCTTTAAGACCCAGCGGTGCCAGGGCACAACACCTGAAACCTTCGTGGGTAACCTGCTCCGGCGTACGAATGACAGAGACACGGGACACTTCCTTCGGCGTCAAAGATTCAAGGTTTATTTGCTGCAGGGAACACAGATATCACGACAAGTACAACTCGTGCAACTTGGGGAGACTGCTTCAAATTGGTTCTGTGGATCGCTCCTTTTATACAGTTTTTACCCATAGGACAACATGATACACAAAGGTTTACAACCCGGTTCCCACCATTATCCCCCAGAGGGGTCGCTTTGGTCACTTTGATACACATGAGGTCCGGAACATAAGTGCGGAAACATTTGGCGGTTCCCAACTGTAGAAACCCATCTTACCAACATTAGTGCATTCCAATCGGCAGTAAAACAGATCGAAATAGGAACAAAGACAGGTGCAGAGGAAGACGGAGACAGTGGGGAGATCGGAAAGGGTGTAAAAGGGGAGGTATCGGGAAACACGAGATACAGGCATCAAAGGGACGTGCCTAATGAGATGCACGGCTGAGACAATAAACCGGCACGGCGAGATGAGCCTCGAGCGGGCCATCTGCCTTACAGTATCATCCCCCTCGTCATAAAGACACTTACAAAGAACATGTGTCTTCCGCAAATATCTTGGGAGTCCCAGGGTCGCGAAGCGGACAGTGTCCGTTCGCTGGCTACTTGAGGGCAAGAGACAAAATGGATGCCGTACCTAAGATGGAACCCGTGGGTACAGATGAAAAACCCACATAACAAATGAACGGTTTAAGTTAACACAGCGAAACTGCGCACACTTACTAAACTCGTCATTTGCGGTTCATAGATACCAGACTCGACCATATTCGTGCGAGTCGAAAACACCACTTACAATTGTCACGGAACCTCAACATGGGTCCCTTGCTCACTTTGCCACTGGTTCAAGCTAGCCTGGCTAATGAAGGGTGTTACCCCAAAACCGGTCCCAGAATGCTAGTCTCCGGTTCAGGGAAGACCTGGTTTGGCAGTTCGGGCTGGACTATTCCCATGATTTGCATATGGCTGGGTCTGAACTAGGGTGGCAAAGTGAGAACTTGCTAATAAAAACTTGTTGACATAATAAAAAAAAAAAGTGAGCTAAAGAACGATGATGGATTCAACCTAGATCTGTGACTGGGGGTGAGTGTCTGAAATCTTTCAGTGCTTCGTCCAACATCTCCTGGGTTTGCTCCAAGTCACAACTTACAGTTGCTAGAGCTGGAGTTGAGTGGCAATGTGGGTGGGGGGATGATAGTCAGCTCACCAAAGGCTTTTACAATGCCAGTAACCTAGATACTGCAGTGCTTCAATCAGTTCGTAGCTCACCTCGAGCATCTATACTACATCAACCGTGCCAGGCATCTCGATCCCCTGCCACACCACCAGGATGAAACAATGCTGTAAAAGACATGTTTAACTCTGCCGAGACTGCCACTTATACGGAAGCCCAGCTCCCCAGTATTAAACTCAAGACATTACTGACTACTATATTAGGCAGATACAGGAGCTAAAACAAAATCAAATCTCCCTGGGTCAGTCCCTGAGTGGAAAAATGGAGGAAGTTGAGATGAAAATTGATTCTTATTCGAGTCAATTGGAGGAAGTCAAAACACAGGAGCTTAAGTCAGCAAATGACTCCCAGGCTTAGAAGCTTAAGTTGATTAAACTCCAACCGGAAGACCAGGAGAACCACTCAAGGAGATCGAACTTGTGTTTTGTGGGTGTTCCGGGAGAAAAGAGAATTCGCATCTTCACAATTTGAAGTTATAGAAAGCTTAATTAGAACTCATACTCTCCCAAAATTTAAGAAGGATCTTACAGTTATCAGGGTGCATCGCTTCCATTCACAGTGTATGGTAACGTTACACAGCTATATATGCTGTCAGTTAACTTTTGGGACATTAGAGTTTGAGAAAAGGTCCTCTCGCAAGCAGTAAAACAATGAAGTTTCAGGTCTCCAGAGGGCTTAACGTTTCAAGGTCTATCCAGGTATGACTTTTGAGACATCAAGGCATCGGAAGAACGATTCTCTTGTTTAAAGCATAGAGGACTCAAGCTGCACTAATGTAGCCGGCAGGCTAAAGGTGTTGCTGAAAGGGAGGTTTAAGATCTTTCAAGAGGCATAGGCGGCTAAAAAATATCTTGATGATCTTCAAATAAAATAGGTCACTTTAATATGGCTTTTGGTATTTCTATTTTTTTGCGATATGTGATAGAAGGGTTTTGTTCTTATATTTTTTGTGTTGGGTGCACAGAGTGGCAAGGCTGGAACTAGAGCAGCCCCACGGCCCGTGGAGGGAGTTTCGGTGGGGCGGAGAGGTGGGACGGGGGAGTGGCAGGGTGGGGGGTGCTAAAGACCGGAGTATGGATAATTGAAGGTAAGTAAACAATTTAATAAATAAAACGAATTTCGGAGCGCGGCCTGCATCGCAAAATGTGATGCATGGTGCGCTACGAAATTAGTTTTTATGTATTAAATTGTTTACTTACCTTCAATTATCCATACTCCCGTTTTTAGCACCCCCCACCCTGCCCCTTCCCCGCCCCGCCTCTCCGCCCCACCGAAACTCCCTCCACGGGCCGTGGCTGTAGAGCAGTGCAGTCATTGCACTTGTAAGATGAAGGGTGATAAGGAGTCTCCAAGGACACAGAAATTTAAAGTTGAGGTTTCAACTGTTCTTTTATTTCATTCCTAATACACACACCCCTTCACCAACACTTATTTTGTCTCTGGCTGTTTCAGTCACAGCAGACTTAGTCAGCACTTTACATCTGGAACAAAGGTATGATCTATTCAGGAGGAGCATCTAAGTAAGTTTAACTACCTGCCACCTGGGTCCGGTGTCCCCAAAAATGTCACCTTGTGTTTGACAGAGATGTAGTATAGAGCCACTAGTGGTCTAAATAGTGATATTTATTAGACTCACAATAAAGGGGCCGATTCCGATGTTGGACAGACCTGAGTCCGTCCGACATCGGTCAGGAGCCGTAACTGACCGACCTGCTGTGGTCGGTTACAGCCCTGGTAGTACGATGCGACCGAACCCTGTTTGGTCGCATTTGTTTGGTTCACAATGCAAGCATGCTTTCTGACCGGGAAGCATGCTTGCAAAGTGAAATGCAGGGGTGCAGTTCATCCCTGCACGCTGTGGCCAGCACACCAATGTGCCTGCCACTGGGTGCAGGGATCAAAAGAGGGGTACCACACCCATGGGGGCCCTGCTGGGGGCCCCTAGAGACAGGTTCCGACTGCCTTTTCGTGCCGGATACACCAGCATGAAAAGGCAGTGAAAAACTGCCATCGTACTCCCTCGATCCTAAAGAGGCAACCGGGGGAGTACTGTAGGATTTCCGAATGGTAGATGGGCTCTCCTAGCCCGTCGTACGCCATCCAGAAATCCGAGTCAGATTCCTTTCCGACCAAGCCCATCGGAATGGCTCAGTTGGAAAGGAATCCGTCCGACACGTACCGATTCGGTCGGAAGGGCTCTGAACTTGGTTCGGAGCCCTTCCAACCCGAATCGGAATCGGCCCCATAGTGTTTTAGGTGGCCATCCATTTATACCATATGCTAAAAGTAGGGATTGTAACCTAATTCAAACATGCGTAGACATTTAAATCTATTTTGCCATGTTGTGGTGGGGAGTCACCCTGAGAGTGATGGTCCTGTGTGTGTCACCCAGAGAATGAAGGTCCTGTGTGTGTTGGGTATCATGGAATCACTGACATAAATATCTACATACACAAATGTCGATGTAAAAATATTGATAGTCAAAATATCAACATCCTATCTTTAAAATGTAAATGACTAAAATATCGAAAAAAATATAGATGTCAAAAATATCGATGTCCCAAATGTATATTTTTTTAATATATAAGAAATAATGGTAACACAATTAGATTATAAAATTAACTAAAAGAATATTACTTAGATATAAAGTACATTAAAAAATAGAATAAACACATTTAATTTAAAAATGCTTTAACATACATATATAAAGTGTAATATATAAATGTATATTTACTTTAAAATAATTAATAAACTAATAACTTTAATGTACTTTAAAATATTAAAAATATATAAAAATTAACTATAAAAATATATTTATATGCATAAACCTATAACATAAAATATAATAAAAACATTATATTATAAAATAAAATATGTATACATTTTTAAACTTATTTTGCACTCCATTGAGTGCAACAGAAAGAAAATTCTTGAATTTACTATTCCCACTGCAATTACAGCAACAGTAGGGAAAGTGTTGGATAGCATAGGGGTAAAAATTACTATTCCCACTCCAGTGAGTGCAACAGTAGGAAAAGTGTTGGATAGCAGAGGGGATAAAATTACTATTACCATTCCAGAGAGTGCAACAGTAGAGAAAGGGTTGGATAGTGTAGGTGTAAAAATTACTATTCCCACTCCAGAGAGTGCAACAGTAGGGAAAGTGTTGGATAGCGGAGGGGTAAAAATTACTATTTCCATTCCAGAGAGTGCAACATTAGGGAAGTGTTGGATAGAGTAGGTGTAAAAATTACTATTCCCACAACAGAGAGTGCAACAGTAGAGAAAGTGTTGGCTAGGGGAGGGGAAAGAATTACTATTCCCACTCCAGTGGGTGCAATAGTAGAGAAAGTGTTGGATAGCGTAGGGGAAAAAATACTATTCCCACTGCAGTGAGTGCAACAGTAGGGAAAGTGTTGGGTAGCGGAAGGGAAAAAAATATTAGCCCCACTCCAAAGAGTGCAACAGTAGAGAAAGTGTTGGATAGCATAGGTGTAAAATTACTATTCGCACTCCAGAGAATGCAACAGTAGGGAAAGTGTTGGATAGCGGTGGAGTACAAATTACTATTTGCACTCCAGTGAGTGCAACTGTAGGTGTTAGAAATGGGGATTCCTGGTTGGCTAAGGCTTGCGCCAAAGCCAGGCAGAAACCACCATTCTACATCAGGGCAAGGAAGTCACCCGCCAAGATAACCTCTGCTCACCCCCTTGGTAGCTTGGTACGAGCAGTCAGGCTTATCCCAGAGGCAATGTGTAAAGCATTTGCGCATGTACCCACTAGCAACACCATCCCAGGCCCCCCACAAAAGGAACTCCACACAAGGTTATATATAAAAATAGCCTTTGTATTATACCAAACACATTAGATAATAAACACACAATTTACACTGTGCCACTGGCACGGGCGGAATTTACAGGGGATTATGTACATAAGAGTGCCACATGGACCACTGTCAGGAATAAGCACTTGGTAGAACGAGCACTTAGAACATAGAACAATTGTAGCACCAAATAGAAAATGTAGCACACAACCAGTAACCACTGGTAAAAGATAAGTACCTCCTACGCAATCCTAACCACCTTAGGCATATATCACGCAGGGAACCAGGAACTCACTAGCATAACTATTGTAGGTAAACAACCTCATTGGCATAAACCAAATCTAGAGGCATCAAGACAGGGTGCGCAAAACATACTACACACAGTATATTTCCTAACACCCAAAAGCATCAGCACATAAATCATAATAGCATATAAATCACATTAGGGTCCAGATTGCGCCACTGCGCCAAAACGTAAACATAGCAGCTGCCCACTACTTGCTGGGCAGCTGAGGACAAGAGTAGGGCCTAAACGCTGCAGCTGGCACTAAGTTCTGCGCAGCTGGGGAAGGCCAAGGTAGGGATGAAGGAGTGCAACTAACCACTGAGTCCAAAGACATGTCCCTAGGAAGGAAACCTAAACGGTGCAGCTGCCCACTACTTGCTGGGCAGCTGGAAAGCAAACTGCGACAGGGGTCCTCACTGGCCCTTAGGAGCAAAACTGTGCAAAGGGTTGGAGCCCTCTGGCTCTAGAAATAACTGTGCGCATGGGAGCAGTCTGGCTCTAGAAATAAACACTTGCCCATCGTTGAAGCCCTCTAGGCTCTAAAACAATGTATCCCCAGGAGCCCTCTAGGCTCTTAAAAATAATGGGGCCTCGTGGGAGCCATCTGGGCTCGGGGAACGTGGGAGCGGCGCGCTGCCAACCGGGGCCGCTCTACCCTCTGCAATGCCCCCATGTGCGTTGAGCCTCGTGGGCTCTAGATACCAACTGCCCCCTTTGAGCCTTGTGGGCTTGAGAAACAATGCTGCCCGCTGGAGGAGCGGCCCGCTCTCAACCGGGGCCACTCTACCCTCAGAACTGTCCCCAAAACAAAGTTAGCACAGCTGGGCGGGACGGGCACCGGCAATGTACCCCAACGCCCCCTCTCTACAAAGGAACACGAAGGGCAACACTCAAGAGACGGCTGATTCCTTGGGAGGGTTCCTCCTCTTTGGGCGGCGGTAGCGCGTGGCAGGGCTCTCTCTCTTCATGAGAGCCCCGCCTTCTCAATGCACCCGCTTCGCCCGGTCTTTGCCCGTCCCCCATCTCGGAACAGAGACTTAGGGCGTGTAGCCTTCGTGGCTCCGAGGCAGCAGTCTCTTCTTCCGGCCGGGTGGGACTCCTAGCCAATCCCAGCACATCCGCGGTCGGGACTTCCCTCCAAAACCAGAAGTCCCGCCTCGCGTCAGGCACTACGGTGCCTGACTTCCTGTTTGCAGCACGAGTGCCACGGCGGTGACTTCACGGGCACAGAGAGGGGTAGGCACCCTCGAGGTAAAAAAATAAACGTAGAAGCGGGTGGGCACCCGCTAAGGAGCACATAAACGGAGTAGGTACCCGTAAATAAGAATCAAATAAAAATGAAGACACAGGGTGGGCTCCTGCGCACTCGAGGCATACAAAGGGCAGGAGCGCTTCCCTCAAAGGGAAAACGACAGCTCTCTGCCCAGAAATGAAAAATAAAGCGCTCTCAAGGCGCTGGGGGCACAGACAGCACCAGGCCCCTAAGGAAGGACCCCTTAAGCAACCAGAGCCCCAGCAACAAGGTCCTCCTAGGTGCAGAGGGCAGGAGGGTCCAAAAGAAGTCCTCCAGCATCCGGGGCATCCAGGGGCTGGGTAGGGCCCAGGGAGGCAAGCCTTCCCCTGGGCCCCAGCAGCAGCACACCCCTGGTAGATTCAAGTTAGGAAACAGGAACATTTAACATGAGGTCACAGCCTCTTTTTATACACAGGATCCCTTTGTCTCTAGGGTGCAGGGTGGGGGAAAACCAGACGCAGCTGGTTTTGAAGCACTCTGTTGTGCTCAGCCCCTCTGCCCATTCACTGGCCAGGCTAGCGACATCAGTCGCACCACTGGGGGCGGAGCCAGCATTGTGGAGGGAAAGCCCAGCCCTATTCAGGTCCCAGGTGCACCCCTCCCTGCCATCAACATGCAGATCTCCTCATTCACCACCGGGGCAGACCCATCTGACTCCTGGAGCCAGGCACACCATCCAGCTCCAGCCAATCACAAGCCAGACAGTCATTTCACCTTTGTTACACAGACATGCCAACTTCTAAAACTGGCACTTCCACACTAGGCACATTAATGCCGCACACATCATCACGCAGCATTTAATCACACGAGTCCGCATATACCAAACTCGACCCTGCACTCCCCACACATCAGGAACTAACATGGATACACATATCCCCCATGCATTCCTATGGGAGGGCAGGCCAATCTCACACACGCACTCAGAGAGCGCAAGCACTTTACACTGCGCCACAGTGCTATAGTGCGCAAAGACCAGAAATCACTATACGTATCTCAGAGTTCAATGCAAAAAGTTCAGGGGTGAACCTGCCAGAAGGGCCAAGTCCAACACAACCCCCTTCCAGCCAAAGCGCAGGGCAGACCAATCACCACTGTGATGGACTTCCCTGCTTTGGGCGATAGAACACAGACGCGGGCCCACACTGCAGGGACACCCTCCGGTTCTACGCCCCGTTGTTCCACAAGACAAGCACACATAAAACAAAAATCAGGCCGAACTAGGCTACCCCACTGGTACTCCTTAGTTGTCCACGGCTAGGACCAGGCCCTAGGCCACCCAGATACCACTGGTCCTTGCCAATCCAGAGTGGGGGGTGGTAACCCCTGGCATACAATAGCCATTCTCCACTCCCTTTCTCTGTGTAGTTCCAAACTACCACTGATCCTTCAACCTAGGGACCGTACCCTAAGGCTGACCAGAGGTCACGACAAGAATACACCACCCTACCTCTACTTCTGGGGTTGCGCACTCTCCCAGGGGAAGCACATTCCAGAACACAACTCTCCCACCAGTTTAGGACCTCTCTCCCTCCACTTGTCTACCACCTGGGATCCAAATTCACCGGATGCACAGGGGTCAGACTCCCTCTGACCCCCTTCCAGAGTTCTGCACCCTCTCAGCTGGAGTGGTACCCCTAGAAGACAAACCGGCCAGGACACTGGCTACAGTCGCCCTGCCGTCCAGAACAGGCAGACACCTGAACCTGGCTCCCCGACCCAGGGACGCTACCCTTTGGTTAGATGCCTGGTGCACCAGGGCTTCTACAAGTTGAAAACAAAGTCTAAGGCTTTCTCTTCTCCTTCAGCAGCAAGGCAACCACTGCAGGCCAATTCCCCAAGTCAGGGACAGTACTCCTCCATACCGCTTAACCAGTTCCTTCTCTTCAGGCTGAAGTTTCTTCTTGTAACTTCAGGACACTACTTACAGTTGCCCTTGCGTCCAGATCCGGAACCACCGGCTACTGGCTTCCCAACCGAGGGACGTACCCTTTGGTCAGATGCCTGGCGCACCAGGACTTCCTTGAGGGTGACACATAACTAATGTGTCGTGTAGCAAGTCTGCCTGTCACTCAGGACAGAAGTGGCATCACCATGATCACTCCCCGGCGACACAGCCCTTCCGGCTGGCCCCTGACCACTGGTTCTTCCACTGGGGGGTTTCCCCCTCGCACCCCTCCATCTGGACTTCTGCACCCTCCCAACTGGAGCGGTACTACCAGAAACCAGAACTACTGGAAGCCTGCTTTAGAGATATTCCACTTTCTCCAGACTCTCTGGGAGATCCTCCTCAAATGGCCTATCAGTACAGCTTCGGCCCTGACCTGATGTTCCCTTAAGAAACAATCCAGGCCCTGAGACTGGGTTTCGGGCACCTGGAGACACGCAGTCCCACCCACTCCTTCTCCTCAGTGACAGGATGGGGGCCCCTACATCAGGACCTATCTGGGCTACTCTGAACCTCTTCCACCACGCTGGGCTGCAAGACACCTCAGCCACTCCTTTTGGAATCACTCCCAATCATTCAGCAAGCTCCCTATATCAGAGAACTCACACCAATTATTCAGCACAATGAAGTACTGGGTTTTAGAACCCAGCGGTGCCAGGGAACACACCCGAAGACTTCGAGTCCTTCCTGTTTCAGACTACAGAAACACAGAGTCTTCTTGGTGAAGTCAAAGATCGTATTTATTGGCTGCAGCCAGTAACAGGTATCCTAGAAGTACAACACAGTGTATATTCTCAGGAGACTGCTCAATCTTACAAAGCCAGCCTTCTTCTTTTATACAGAATATTATGCTTCAGGCAAACATTTCTTATTTTACAGTTGACCATTCACATATTTTCACTACAAAGGAAAAGCAGAGTCATGATGACAAGCCCATATTTCAGTTTGTCCAGCCCATAATCAATTAACCGGCAAGGCCCAGTATTTTCATCAGATATCGACGGACCCCCAATAAAAACGGGCACCTCCTCCTCGTAAAGCAAGTCATAAAGAAAGAAACAGGGACAGGTGTGTGTAAGATTAGACATGGTTTGTGTGCGATGAAAGGTTTATGACATGTTGCGCCTTGATGCTAATCTCATTCGGCCACTGGGAAAGGAACTAGCCGAACAGGTTTGGCTTCAGGCAGTGGAGTCAGCTTGTCCAGGTCACAGAGGAGTCAGCAAAGGTGTCATGTCCTTCAGAATCGTTTCTGGCCTTAGTCATTGGCTTATGTGAGGGCAATCACAAAATGGCGGCCGTTCACAAAATGGAACCCGAGGGTTCAGAACGGAAACTCTAATTTCAGGGTGATTATGACGGAAATACTTGTGCATAGTATTTTAACCATTTGCGGTCTGCTGATACCAAAATCGTCATGATATGACGATGTTTACAACACGGGTCCAGAATTTTCAGTACCACAGACCCTCCTTTTGCCCTTACATAGGCAATAACCTATACTCACGCTAATCTGAGTCCAGGTCCATATTCATAAAGTCATTAAGATGTTGCTGTAGCATCATCCTATTACTTAGCTCGTCTCTTGATACAGGTTTCCTTACACACGATGTAGCACAGAGGCCACATATTGCAGGAGCACACTGTACACAAAGACAGAACAGGAAAAGAATGGATAAGATCATCCCAATGACTATCAGAATCTTCCATCCCCCAGGCAGATATCAGTTCCCAGAACCACCCCATCATCTTATGCAGTTTGGAAACGGCCTGATAAACTGTCGGAGCGTTATCTGGGAGGGAAATACAACAACTTGATTGGATCACTTTACATACCCCACCTCGGTCTGCAAGTATGACGTCTAATGCGACCCTATTCTGAAGAGTCATAAGGCGATCCGACTGGAGCTCAGCAGTCAAATTACTAAGGGCACCGGCGGTTTCAACTACAGTGGATTCAACCACCCTTGTCAATTGCCTTATGTTCCTGCTGTTAACCATAGGTCCCCAAAACGGCAGAAAACCCTTTACAAAATCTCCAAATTCTTGTCCTGCAGGGTCTTCTTTATTGATGACGCCTCTAACTATCCTTGTCTTATGGTAATCTGCCGCGGCCGTGTAGGTGGGAGGCAACAGGAGCGAAACAAAACATGTGCCCGAGAAGTCAGGGGGCAACCATGTATAGATTCTATCATGGCAGATGAAATAGGTACCCTTAGCTGCTAGGAACGAAGGGAAAGTCTGAGATGCAAAAACATATGTTTCAGTGCAGATACTTCTCCCTAACTGAGCTCTGGGATTCTTGCCATTACCTTTCAGACATAGGTGACCCTGATGGGGTACAATCCAAATCGGGGAGGATCTCTTTGCTCGCTGGTTCTCACTCAGAGTAACTCCATATCCTGTTATATTCCATCTATCATAAGCTTGTAACTCATCTCTAGGAATCGTTCTATATGAGTCAATGTTTCTGCTCATATTTGTGATTCCCACTACCAATGCCTTGTTATTCGAGTTACTTCTCGTGGAACGTGGGGGATATGGTTCGATGGCATATATGAACATTGTCTGAAACGCCCACAAAGAACCATTGTAACTAAATGGTAAGACCAAGTATGGGATACCCTTATCTGTTGTATGTGGCATAAGGCCACACACCCAACAATTAGTTGTGTTCACTACTGATTGGTGTTGGTGTAAAAGCTGAACAAAGGAGTTATTGATAAACTCTAATCTTCTGGTGGATTCATGTTCAGGCAGAGGGTGAAAAGAATGTGAGGAAACAGTAGAAGGAGGTGTGGGCTGTGTAGTGGGTGCAAAGGTCACTTGAAAAGAGAATAAAGCATATCCTATTAAAAACGTCATCACTCTAAGCAACATGAAAATACATAATATCAAAAATCGTTTCTTTGTCATCAATATACACATTCTGACTTTACAGTCCATCTGTTTGGCAGGTCTCTCCATCTCGAAAAACTCCATCCTCTCTGATTGCTGCTCGCGGCGGTAGGGTGTTCTATGCTAAGGAATGCTTCTGTCAGTCCAGGGCAACTCCCTTAGACCAACCAGAACTGTCGACCTAACGTCTTCAGCTGCACTCCAAAGACTTAGGCAACCGCGACCCTAGCAGCTGAACCCAGATGGCGGTTCGAAAAACAAAAATAAGAAAGTTTCTCAGATGGGAGAGCTGCACTTTCAAAAATAGCAAAGAAAAAGAATTTTTTATTTGTCCATAGTTCTCGTCCTCAAATTATAATGGCTTTTTCCAGGTACTATCTGGTTCTGAAACAAGAGTTCAGGCTCTGTAGTGTTCAATCGAATTGACGGTGGCACAGCTTCTTGCAAAATATTGTCACTTTCTCGTTCAGAAATTGTTCCTTTTACACGTGCATCGCTAAAAGGCAGAAAACGAGGCACAGTCTCAGTCTCAGAGTCAGCGATCCCCTCCTGGACCCAAAGGTCGTACGGTAGAGGCAAAGGGATCCTCTTGATGTGTACGCCGTGGAACCAGTTCTTCTTCCCTTCCACTCGAACAGCTGATCTTGTTGAGAGAAGGACGAGGTGGGGGCCGGTCCAACAGGGCTGATCATTCTTTGTCCGCTGGAAGTTCTTGACCTGGTTATAAAACAGGGGGTGACCCAATTAAGACAAAGGACCTGGGTAGCAAGTATTATAGTGAACAAGTGGTCCTTGACATAGATTCAACATATAACAAAGTTTATAAATTCTAGTTCAATTGTTTTTTAGTCAGCTCTAGATTAAATCTATGTAGTTGGTGGAATAAATACATTAGCCCAAAATGACAAGCTTATACATAAAGAGTTACCCGACACTCAAGAATTCAATTGAATCCAACTGGATTCTCTGATTTAATATATAATTTTGAAAAAAGAGAATACAAGTATTTACATGTTATAATCAACAAAAATCTTATTTAGTATAAAAAGATGAACGTGCACAGAGAAAGATAAAGATTAGTGCTCAAGTGATTGATCGAAGAGATCAGGAAAACAAGGTGTAGAATTTACTATATACAAAGTAATGAGCCTACCCTAACTAACGCTTGTAAAAAATGGATTCTTTTTACTCGCTTCTAATTGTCAAACACAGCCTCCATTGTCCTTAATTTGCACTCTTGGCAAGGGGATTCGGAGGGAGAGGGGGAAGGAAGGGGGGGGCAAAAACTAATAGATGCAGGCTCCAAAGGGAGAAGTGTCGACGTTTCGACCCACATATAATCCGGGTGGTTAGATTCCTCTACTTAGGGTCTTCATCAGGACGGGATTAGGGAGGGATAGGGAATGTTTCCAAGTGCACGTCGGTTAAAAACCAATGTCAATGGGCACCCTTTAGTGGTGAAATACCATGCGTGCGACGATTAGTCCGCACCAAAGGTTTTTGTTTTTAGGTAGGCGCACCGAATCTTTCGGGGCTGTGTTGTCCAAGAAATTAATCGGTGCAATCTCTGATTATTTTAGAAAGCGCGGAGAGGTCAAAACGCTGCCTTTCTCATTCCTTCGTCTTCGCAATGCGGAAGCGAGCGTGATCGCCGTGTATGCCTGGTTGCTAAGTAACCGGCGTCACTACGTCACGGAGGTACAATCTCTGATTATTTTTTACAAGCGTTAGTTAGGGCAGGCTCATTACTTTGTATATAGTAAATTCTACACCTTGTTTTCCTGATCTCTTCGATCAATCACTTGAGCACTAATCTTTATCTTTCTCTGTGCACGTTCATCTTTTTATACTAAATAAGATTTTTGTTGATTATAACATGTAAATACTTGTATTCTCTTTTTTCAAAATTATATATTAAATCAGAGAATCCAGTTGGATTCAATTGAATTCTTGAGTGTCGGGTAACTCTTTATGTATAAGCTTGTCATTTTGGGCTAATGTATTTATTCCACCAACTATATAGATTTAATCTAGAGCTGACTAAAAAACAATTGAACTAGAATTTATAAACTTTGTTATATGTTGAATCTATGTCAAGGACCACTTGTTCACTATAATAATGGAAGTTCTTGACCAGCACCCATGATCCAGGATCGATAGGATGTCCTGGAGCTTCAGAGACCTAAGGCAGAGTATCGTGAACCTGTTGGTGTAAAACACGCAATTTTAGCCGTCAATTCATACAAATAATCAAGCAGTACAGGGTGTTCGATCTCACTGAGTTTTGTCGGCCTTGGCACTCCCCATATATTGGCCGGGCGGCCGAACACAATTTCATAGGGACTAAGTCCCACTCGCGAGTGCACAGTCATTCTCGTTGATAGGAGTGCTAAAGGCAGAGCGTCAGGCCATTTAAGACCAGAGCTCGCTTGTATCTTGGCCAATTTCAGTTTTAGCGTGCTATTATAGCACTCTACTAGTCCAGCTGATTGGGGGTGATTTGCAGTGTGGAATTTTGCTGGATATCTAGACACTCACACACTCTCTTCATAACTCGACCCACAAATTCACTCCCATTATCACTCCAGACCATTCTCGGCATTCCAAACCTAGGGAAGAATTCTTTGACAAGGGCTTTAGCTGTGGATAAGGCAGTATTGTCTTTTAAGGGATATGCTTCTACCCATCCTGAAAAGGCACAAACAACAACGAGTACGTATTTCAAATTGTTGCACCTTTCCATGTGGATGAAATCTAGCTGCAAAACCTCGAACGGATACGTAGGAGGAGCAAAATGACCAGCTGGAGTTGGGGTTCCCCTACCAGGATTGCATTTCAGACACACCATGCAATTCTTGACCACATTCTCTGCACACTTAGGAATTCCTAATATATAAATCACCATGGGGTGACCCAGTATCCCTCAGAACCTGGGCAATACAATATACTGCATGACAATTATAGTCAGTGACATAAGTTTTGCATACACATAAGTTCCAATTTAACATAACTGTATAAAAAATACAGTTGTTAACAGAGTTTCTATGAGTCCGCATTCGAAAAGTTTGAGCTATAAATTTAACAATTCAGGCAGTTATTCACTTTATCCAAGTTCCAACAGCACAAATGAAATATGTATGATTAATACATTCATTGGCAGATAGTTACACATATACGCAGTCTCATACTTGTATACGGAGAATGTTACATGATATTTCAGAATGTAGCAACGATTAAACAGCACCTATTTACATTGTGATATATTCAGAACGATCAGATTCTGTCAGACAATTTATAACTGGCCCATCTGTGTAGCAGTTTCCTCTCGTTCGTTTAGACCACCCTGAACTGCATTAAGGGAATGTATCCATCTACACTCTTTATAATTAAGTGATTTTGTCATGGAACCACCCCTTGGACTTGGTATGAGTTTCTCTAGAACCCTCCATCTGATGTTCTCTGGTGTGTGGCCATGGGTGAGAAAATGTTCAACCAGCGGGGCACCTGTTGTGTTACAGCAGATCCTACTCATATGTTGTAGGATCCTGGTTTTAACTCCCTGTTTAGTTTGTCCCACATATATAGAGGAACAGGGGCATGTAATGGCATAAATAACATGCGTACTATTGCAGTTAGTGAAGGATGACAAGGTGTACGTTCTATTGTTATGTGTAAAAAACGATCCTTCAAGGCAGTAGTCACATGCTCTGCATGAGCCACATTTATGATGACCCGTCACCGGTGGTAGATTTAGTAAGCTCCTTACATCTGGTTGTTTCGGGGGGTCTAGAAAAGCCTTCACCACAGTGTCTTTTATGTTCTTATCCCTTTTGAATGCAAATAGTGGTTGTTGAGTCATTTGAAGCTCTCCTTGTACCAAGTTCCAATATTTTTTTATTATTTTCTGTACACCATGACTCTTGGTGTTGAATGTTGTCACACAGAAAATCCCCTTTGTTTAATCAGGCTTATTTTTTGGCTTCAATAGTTCTTCTCTGGGATGGTACCATGCTCGTTTTCTAGCACGTTTCAAAAGGCCCTTAGGGTAACCACGATCTCTCAATCTCTTGGTTAATTCATCTGCTTCGGTGAAGAAATCCTTCCTTTTGGAACAGTTCCTTCGAAGTCTAAGGTACTGGCCAAACGGTAAGTTGTCCCTTAGATTTCTCGGGTGGTGGGAATCGTACATCAGTAGAGTATTTCGCTCCATCGGTTTGCGATATAGGCCACTGTATATCAAACCATCATCTGCTTGGAAAGTTAGGTCCAGAAAATCAATCGATTCCCTGCTTTTGGCCATAGTAAACTGAATATCGCTGTTCCTGGCGTTACAACACCTTTCCTTTCTTCTTTGATTCACTGTATATAGTACACCTTGAATGTCACCACTGCACTTATTGTGTCACTTGTTTAGTCACCTTGTTTCTAATAATGCGCCGTTGTCATTTTTTATGAATTGTGAATTGAACTTCAAATTAAATGAAAATCATGTGAAACATTTATCAATGAATAACTATTTGATATATTGATTTTTGCCTCATAGTGTGGATTTATATTTTAAAAAGGAGAAGAGAGCTTGACTGGTTAGCCAAGCTCGTCTTTTGACTAAGTAACCGAATGTAAATTGTTTTCAGATATGTTTTGAAGTAATCAGTTTTGCACCCGACAGAACCACTGTTGATAGTATACACTTAGGAATTCCAGCATTTTGCCATACTGGAGCCAACAACTTACAAATCCCTTTCACACTGATATGGGCCATTCCATGAGCCATTGTAACAACTGGAAGCACATACGCGTTAAGCAACAACCATCTCTGATGCTCAGACAAATCAGTCCAACAACCATTCGAATCCAATCTACCTCTACTTTCTCTCCATTCATTCAACTCTTTCTCTGAAGCTTCAGCTTATATAGACTTCACACTCTCAATCGTATCTTCACATTCCAACGTCACCAACCCATCTTGCCGGACCCGCAACATACATTCGATTCATCCCATTTCTCGCAGTTTCTTTCACAACTTCATCCGCAAACGCATTTCCGCGACCAACATCATCCGTAACCTTTTTATGGGCACTGCATTTCACGATTGCTACTTGCAACGGCAAAGTAAGAGATTCAAGAAGTTCATTCACCAACTGTCCATGCTGGATCTTTGTCCCATGCGAAGTCAGGAACCCACGTTCACGCCACAAACGTCCAAAGCTATGAGCCACGCCAAAAGCGTATTGGCTGTCAGTATACACATTCACTCGTTTTCCTTTCGCCAAAACACATGCTCTCGTTAATGCAATCAACTCCGCTGCTTGTGCTGAATTATGTGGTACACGTGCAGTTTCAACAATCGTATGCAAAGTCGTGACAGCATATGCCGCAGTCGTATCACCATTCGGAAGCTTAAAGCACGAACCATCAACCCACAAAGTACCGTCACACTCAGGAAGAGGAGTGTCCCTAAGGTCTACTCTCCCTTTCGTCTCTTCTTCAGTTCTCAGAAAACAGTCATGCTGTTCTTCGCTATCTGTCTCAACTGTAATTGGCAACAACGTGGCTGGATTCAACGTGTTGCATCGTTTAATGTGCACATGACTCGCTAACAACGTCAACTTGTAACCCGACAACCGAGCACTAGTTAAATGCTGTGTCTTCCTACGGTTCAACAAGGTATCCACTGCATGTGGAACCATTACCACTAACGTGTTGTCCATAACCAAACCAGCAGACTGTCGAATCAAAACAGCCGCTGCCGCCGTAGCTCTCAAGCAACTCGGCAACGCTCTAGCTACAGGATCTAAAGTCGATGAGAAGTAAGCACACGGATGTTGCTTATCTCCGAAAGACTGTGTCAGCACTGACAATGCACATCCTTCTTTCTCATGAACATACAATGTGAAAGGCTTACTGAAGACGGGAGTACCCAACACAGGAGCCGAACACAGCGCATTGCGCAATTCGGAAAAACTTTTCTGACAATCTTCAGACCACGGAACGGGATTCGGTGTATCTTTACAGGTCAATGCTACCAAAGGCTTCGCTAACAAAGAAAAATTAGGAATCCACTGTCTACAGTACGACGTAATACCCAAAAACGCCCATACTTCTCTCTCTGTCGTAGGCACACTAATTTTTGCAATTGCCTGAATTCTTTCTGGGGTCAGTTTCCTTTCCTCCTTCGATAAGAGGTGACCTAAGTAGGTTACTTCTTGTCGACAATATTGTAACTTGGAGAGAGAAACTTTGTGACGAAAATCAGACAGGTGGCGTAACAACGACAAAGTGGCTTCCCTATAAATCTCCTCAGTATCAGCGGCAACTAACAAATCATCAACATATTGAATCAGAGCTACACCATCAGGTAAAACCAACATATCAAGTTGTGTCTTCAAAGCTTGACTATAGATCGATGGACTCTCACAATAGCCTTGAGGAGCGCGTTTGAAGCGGAAGCTTCGTCCTCCGAAAGAGAATCCAAAAATGTCCCTACTTTCCACGGCAATCGGGATGCTGAAGAAAGCATTCTTCAAGTCAATCACCGAAAACTATGTGGCAGTAGCCGGAATCATAGTCAATAGGGCAGTGATATCAGGAAAAACTGGAAACTGTGGCACAACTATTTTATTGACCTCTCTAAGATCAATCACAAACCTGTAAACAGGTGGCTGGGAAGGGTCAGTACGTTTCAAAACAGGCAGAACAGGACTATTACAAACGTTGCCTCTTGTCTCTTCAATTACATCTTTTTCAATCAAATCATAAATGATCGCTAAAAGTGCTCTCTCACCATCACTCGAGATACGATATTGTGGAATGCGTGGTAACTTAGCATTCGCCTTCAGTGTCACAACGTATGGGGGAATCTCCAGTAGGCCTACATCATTCGGACCAGTAGCCCACAATGAATCCGGTAAAGAAGAAAATTCTGTCGGAAATGTATCCTTCGACAAATACATTGGAGAGATCACTTTCCTACCCAGTGTAAGTTGTACTCCCGAAGGAGAACAATACAACGTCGCATATAGTCTTTTCAACAGATCCAATCCCAGAAGGTTCTCCCCACAACCTGTCGTCAGAATAAGGGGTGCTTCGAATTCATATGGTCCAACAGAAAGAGCCATAGGACTAGAAATCGGGTTCCTAACCGGGGCGCCAGAAAAACCTACGGAAACATTACCTAAGCCAGACAAAGGTGCACCAGGGAGTTTAGAATGCATAATAGAACTCTTTGTAGCACCAGTATCCAACAGAAAAGGCTCTGACACACCTGATGTAATCACCTCAACATAAGGTCCACTCTGATCTACTGGAACTTAAACAACTCCCTCTCTTTGACCATGGCCGTCCTGACAATCATTACCATTCGCTTCGTCACCTTCAACATAATAATCATCTACATAGTACTGTGCTGTCCTACCAGACGAACTTTGCTGCTGATCAAAACTATTCATCGAGTTCTGTGGAGGCAAAGGATGTACGTTCTGTCCGCGACCTCTACCTCTAGGCACTTGTTGAGCACCTCTACCACGTACACCAGAAGTACCATTTGTGCGCTGCAACAAGACCGGGCAACTATTCTTGTAATGACCCTCTTCTTTACAATACGCACATTGATTAGGCCCATACGGGAAACGCTGTTGAGAAGACTCGTTCCTTTGCGAGTTTCCCGAATATTGCTGAGGTTGCTGATAATCGCGCTAACTATTAGTACGGGGTGGATAAGCTTGTTGTAGAAGAATCTTAGTCTTCAATTCCTTAGTCTTCTTATCCGCTTTCTCTAACTCATCTTTGCGCCTATTTTCATAGTACTGAGCCGTAGCTAAAATCTGCGCTGACGTAGAGACTGGCCAAGCACTCTCGGAATCTTTCAACTTAGTGCACAACTCGGGAAGCAAATTATGTACAAACTTGTCAACGAACAATCTCTGGCCACCCTCGGTAGCCATATCCTGACCACTATGATCTACAAAAGTCTCTTCAAACCGCGTAAAGAAATCAGACACCGTCTCATCTTTCTTCTGCTTACATGCTGACAATTTATCGCAATTAGCACGCACTTCGGACATCAAAGTCTTCATGAAAGTAATTATTCTACCAGGAAGTTCAGCAACTACATCTTCAGGCTTAGCACCTCCAACTTGTCTGTCATTCGCAGCAACAATATTAATCCAGGTATCACCCAATTCATTATCATGATCCGTATGTCGAATCACATTCCAGATAGGCTGTGGAACAATGTTGCCAAACAACATGTCTATGTCTGCTAAATTCATGACGCACGAACCCAAAGTTTGAGTGAGCTCTTTATAATATCCCGCAGGATTTTTGAGCGGATCAGGTAAAGACTGCTTAAGTGCTAAGACTTCAGCACGCTTCCAAGGAACATGCACCCATACTCGCTGAAAGTGCGCAACAACAGGTAGATGAGCATTTGCATCAGCAGGTCTCCAAACTGGAGGAACCTCTCGCATCAGATACTGACGCGCTTTTCTCCTAACTGACGAATCAGGCTCAAACAACCGCTCAGAAGGAGCATTCTTATGAAACGACAACAACGTCGACACCGCTCTCTCAATATCGAGGAGACTCACAATCGTCCCTTTCGCAAACTCGGAACGCACTCGATACAATTCTTCTGGAGCTTTACCCACTTCGTCAATCCATTGTTCATGGAGGAACACACACATCATTTCGAAAACGTACCGTTGCTTTGGTGCTTTCCATTGCCGGAAAACATCCATGATACCCTCAAGATGATACTGGGAGGTATACGTAACCAATCTACGTGCCATATGATCCAAAACTACACGCTCGTCTGTGTCAGGCAATTGACTACGCAATTGTCTACTCTCACTCACAGGAGACATACCCAATTGTCCCAACAAAGGAGTCAAGAAACCAGAAAAAGCAGCAGTCATTCGCTGTCTAGTAGAAGGAGAAGATGGAAGAATAAGGGAAGACGGAACAATAGCGGAAGAATCCAAAATCGGAACAGAAGGAGTATTAAGGACAGACGTAGGGGTAGCAGGCAAAGAAGAAGGCAAAGTTGGCGGCCCCTGAGGAGGCTGCGCCAAAGGAACAATAGCCAACAGAAGAGGAGCTGGCTGTGGAGGAATCGCAGGTGGCACAAGAACGGGAGGTTGCACAGACACAACTGGTGGCGGTGGTGCAGTAGCACTCTGTGCATAAGGTGGTGGTGAACTCAATAGATGCGACATTAAAAGATCTTTCTCAAGATCTTTCTTTTCTTCCTGTTCTTTACGCGGCAAAACTGGGTAGCATCTATCTACCGCTAACTTCTTCGCTCTAAGCGTCTGTTCGCTCTCTTGCTCTTCCTCATTATCCCTAAACGCAATGGCAGCTTGCACCATTGACATACCTCGTTCTCGTTTATTTTTCTTTGCTAATTTCATTTCTCTCTGTTTGGCTTCTTTCCGCCATATGCGAAAAGAGTCAAGCATCGCCGGCCGGGCTTTCTTCTTAAAAAGTTTAACCTCCAGATTATCCAAAACCTGGTGTCAAAACTACCATATTTGGGCCATTTTAAAACACCATCTTTCCTGGTGTATCGGATCCATACTTCATTATATGTGATGGGGCCTACGCCGTGCTTCACATATAATTCATAGGTTGGAGGTCCAATCGGAGGAACCGGACACGAGTCCTCCAATCGGGAATCCCTATTACAACCAAGACAAAACAAATTTCCAAGTCTGCTAAGACCAGGCATTTTTGCTCTCTAGTCTAGCTTCAAACTTCAAAGGATTATCGAATACGATAGTCTCGTGAATACACGAGTCCCTCGGCTTTGGTACTTGCAAGTTCCAAATCAAAGCGATCCCAAGGGGATACCTAAACTAAGAACCAAACTAAGGACTGGGAGACGCTCCACTTATACTTAACTGAGGTATCGATGACGTCACCAGAAGACTCGTCTATCGTTTCGCTCTACCAATCATCAAGTTTCCAAAACAGGGCGATAGTCAGGGCAGCAGTCCTTCGTAGCCGTCGGGAAGCGGGGAACCTCGCAGCAAAGACTTTCGGTCCACGTCGACATACAGGGGTCGATGAAGTGGCGGCCTTCCTCCAGAATTTTCACACGAAGCTCCTCACGAACCTCTGGCTTGGACCAGTACCGCTGAAATTGCCCCACATTGGGCGCCAACTGAAGTTCTGGGTTTTAGAACCCAGCAGTGCCAGGGAACACACACGAAGACTTAAAGTCCTTCCTGTTTCAGACTACAGAAACACAGAGTCTTCTTGGTGGAGTCAAAGATCGTATTTATTGGCTGCAGCCAGTAACAGGTATCCTAGAAGTACAACACGGTGTATATTCTCAGGAGACTGCTCAATCTTACAAAGCCAGCCTTCTTCTTTTATACAGAATATTATGCTTCAGGCAAACATTCCTTATTTTACAGTTGACCATTCACATGTTTTCACTACAAAGGAAAAGCAGAGTCATGATGACAAGCCCATATTTCAGTTTGTCCAGCCCATAATCAATTAACCGGCAAGGCCCAGTATTTTCATCAGATATCGACGGACCCCCAATAAAAACGGGCACCTCCTCCTCGTAAAGCAAGTCATAAAGAAAGAAACAGGGACAGGTGTGTGTAAGATTAGACATGGTTTGTGTGCGATGAAAGGTTTATAACATGTTGCACCTTGATGCTAATCTCATTCGGCCACTGGGAAAGGAACTAGCCGAACAGGTTTGG
Source organism: Lissotriton vulgaris (assembly GCF_964263255.1). Taxonomy (NCBI): domain Eukaryota; kingdom Metazoa; phylum Chordata; class Amphibia; order Caudata; family Salamandridae; genus Lissotriton; species Lissotriton vulgaris. The sequence continues at coordinate 387,187,980 of NC_141697.1, forward strand.
CTTCAGGCAGTGGAGTCAGCTTGCCCAGGTCACAGAGGAGTCAGCAAAGGTGTCGTGTCCTTCCGACTCATTTCTGGCCTTAGTCATTGGCTTATGTGAGGGCAATCACAAAATGGCTGCCGTTCACAAAATGGAACCCGAGGGTTCCGAACGGAAACTCTCATTTCAGGGTGATTTCTTCACCCAAATATGACGGAAATACTTGTGCATAGTATTTTAACCATTTGCGGTCTGCTGATACCAAAATCATCATGATACGACGATGTTTACAACACGGGTCCAAAATTTTCAGTACCACAACAACACACCATTCATCCACACACACCCCCCTCGGACTGGTAAGGCAGTTTCTACCGCCCCTGATTTCTCAACCTGACCACCACGTGACACAGGTACCATTACGCCGGGAACGGGGAATGGGACGTTCACATTCATGCAGCGCATCACACATTCATCCCCAAACTCCTCTCAAGACTGGTGAGACAGTTTCTACCGCCCCTGATTTTTCAACCTGACCACCAGGTGACACAGGTACCATTACTCCGGGGACGGGGAACACATGCACTGGACACACTTATGCTGCAACCACCGGATCCCACCCTTCCTGGGGAATCCAGAAAACTCACACTGCACTTAGGGGATGATCTACCCTCCAGAGCTAGTGACACCTAACTCACAGTGCACAAGAAACACATTTCCAAAGAAATGACATTTAGAACAAACTTAAAAACAATAATCCCCTTTCATGTGACTATCTAAAATGCAGAGTTTTGAAGTGGAGCCAGTTGTCGCTGTGGTACTACGCAAACACAAGTCCTGGTTTACTAAGGCTTGCGCCAAAGCTAGGCAGAAACCACCATCCTACGTCAGGGTAAGGAAGTCACCTGCCAAGATAACACCTGCTCACCCCCTTGGTAGCTTGGCACGAGCAGTCAGGCTTATCCCGGAGGCAATGTGTAAAGCATTTGCGCACGCACCCACCAGCAACAACATCCAAGGCCCTCCACAAAAGGAACTCCACACAAGGTTATATATAAAAATAGCCTTTGTATTATACCAAACACATTCGAAAATAAACACACAATTTACACTGTGTCACTGGCACGGGCGGAATTTACAGGGGATTATGTACATAAGACAGGGCCACATGGACCACTGTTAGGAATAAGCACTTGGTAGAACTAGCATTTAGAACATAGAACAATTGTAGCACCAAATAGAAAATGTAGCACACAACCAGTAACGACTGGTAAGTAACCAGCTCCTACACAATCCTAACCACCGTAGGCATATATCACGCAGGGAACCAGGAACTCACTAGCATAACTATACTAGGTAAAACAACCTCCTAGGCATAAACCAAATCTAGAGGCATCAAGACAGGGTGCGCAAAACATACTACACACAGTACATTTCCTAACACCCAAAAGCATCAGCACATAAATCAAAATAGCACATAAATGACATTAGGGTCCAGGTTGCGCCACTGCGCCAAAACCTAAATGTAGCAGCTGTGCACTACTTCCTGGGCAGCTGAGGTCAAGAACAGGGCCTAAATGCTGCAGCTGGCACTAAGTGCTGCACAGCTGGAGAAGGCCAAGGTAGGGATGAAGGAGTGCGACTCACTCCTGAGTCCAAAGACATGTCCCTGGGAAGGAAAACTAAACGGTGCAGCTGCCCACTACTTGCTTGGCAGCAGGAAAGCAAACTGCGACAGGGGCCTCACTGGCCCTTAGGAGCAAAACTGTGCAAAGGGTTGGAGCCCTCTGGCTCTAGAGATAACTGTGTGCATTGGAGCACTCTGGCTCTAGCAATAAACACTTGCCCATCATTGGAGCCCTCTAGGCTCTAAAACAATGTGTCCCCAGGAGCCCTCTAGGCTCTTAAAAATAATGGGGCCTCGTGGGAGCCATCTGGGCTCGTCGAACCTGGGAGCGGCCCGCTGCCAACCGGGGCCGCACCACCCTCTGCAATGCCCCCCATGTGCATGGAGCCTCTTGGGCTCTAGATACAAACTGCCCCCTTTGAGCCTCGTGGGCTCGAGAAACAATGCTACCCGCTGGGGGAGCAGCCCGCTCTCAACCGGGGCGACTCTACCCTCAGAACTGTCCCCAAAACAAAGTTAGCACAGCTGGGGAGGCGGGCTCCGGCAATTAGCCTTGACGCCCCCTCTCTACAAAGGAACACCAAGGGCCCCACTCACCAGACGGCTGGTTTCTGGTGAGGGCTCCTCCTCTTTGGGCGGCAGAGCGCGTGGCGGGGCTCTCTCTCTTCATGGGAGCCCCGCCTTCTCAATGCGCCCGCTTTGCCCGGTCCCCCATCTCGGGACCGGGACTTAGGGTGTGGAGCCTTTGTGGCTCCGAGGCAGCAGTCTCTTCTTTCGGGTGGGCGGGACTCCTAGCCAATCCCAGCTTGGCGGCGAGCAGGACTTCCCTCTAAAACCGGAAGTCCCGCCCTGCGTCAGGCACTACGGTGCCTGACTTCCAGTTTGCGGCGCGAGGGCCGCGGCGGTGACTTCTCGGGCACAGAGAGGGTATAGGCACCCTCGAGGTAAAAAATAAACATAGAAGCAGGGTGGGCACCCGCTAAGGAGCACATAAACGGGGTGGGCACCTGTGAATAAGAATAAAATAAAAAAGAAGACGCAGGGTTGGCTACTGCGCACTCGGGCATACAAAGGGCAGGAGCGCTTCCCTCAGAGGGAAAACGACAGCGCTCTGCCCAGGAATGAAAAATGAAGCGCTCTCAAGGCGCTGGGGGCACAGACAGCAACAGGCCCCTAAGGAATGACCCCTTAAGCAACCAGGGCCCCAGAAACGAGGTCCTCCTAGGTGCAGAGGGCAGGAGGGTCCAAAAGAAGCCTTCCAGCATCCAGGGCATCCAGGGGCTTGGCAGGGCCCAGGGAGGCAAGCCTTCCCCTGGGCCCCAGCAGCAGCCCGCCCCTGGAAGATTCAAGTCAGGAAACAAGAACATTTAACATGAGGTCACAGCCTCTTTTTATACACAGGATCCCTTTGTCTCTAGGGTGCAGGGTGGGGGAAAACCAGACACAGCTGGTTTTGGAGCACTCTGTTGTGCTCAGCCCCTCTGCCCATTCACTGGCCAGGCTAGGGACATCAGTCGCACCACAGGGGGCGGAGCCAGCATTGTGGAGGGAAAGCCCAGCCCTATTCAGGTCCCAGGTGCCCCCCTCCCTGGCATCAACATACAGATCTCATCATTCACAACTGGGGCAGACTCATCCTGACTCCTGGAGCCAGACACACCAGCCAGCTCCAGCCAATCACAAGCCAGACAGTCATTTCACCTTTATTACACAGACATGCCAACTTCTAGAAGTGGCACTTCCACACTAGGCACATTAACGCCGCACACATCATCGCGCAGCATTTAATCACACGAGTCCCCACATACCAAACTCGACCCTGCACTCCCCATACATCAGGAACTAACATGGATACACATATCCCCCATGCATTCCTATGGGAGGGCAGGCCAATCTCACACACTCACTCAGAGAGCGCACGCACTTTACACTGCGCCACAGTGCTACAGTGCACAAAGACCAGAAATCACTATACTTATCTCAGAGTTCAATGCAAACAGTTCAGGGGTGAACCTGCCAGGAGGCCCAAGTCCAACAGTAGGTTAAGTGTTGGATAGCGTAGGTGTAAAAATAACTTTTCCCACTCCAGAGAGTGCAACAGTAGGGAAAGTGCTGGATAGCGGAGGGGATAAAATTACTATTCCCACTTCAGTGAGTGCAACAGTAGGGAAAGTGTTGAATAGCAAAGGGTAAAATGTGCTATTCCCACTGCAGTGAGTGCAACAGTAGGGAAAGTGTTGGATAACGAAGGGGTAAAAAATACTATTCCCACTGCGGTGAGTGCAACAGTAGGGAACGTGTTGGGTAGTGGAGAGGTTAAAATTACTGTTCCCACTCCAGAGAGTGCAACAGGAGGGAAAGTGTTGGATAGTGGAGGGGAAAAAAATTACTTTTCCCACTCCAGAGAGTGGAACAGTAGGGAAAGTGTTGGATAGCAGAGGGGTAAAAATTGTTATTTCCACTCCAGTGAGTGCAACAGTAGGGAAAGTGTTGGATAGCTTAGGTGTAAAAATTACTATTCCTACTCCAGTGAGTGCAAGAGTAAGGGAAGTATTGGATAGCGGAGGGGAAAAAAATACTATTCCCACTCCAGTGAGTGCAACAGTAGGGAAAGTGTTGGATAGCAGAGGGGTAAAAATTGCTATTTCCACTCCAGTGAGTGCAACAGTGCAGAAAGTGTTGGATAGCGTAGGTGTAAAAATGACTATTCCCACTCCAGTGAGTGCACCAGTAGGGAAAGTGTTGGATAGCGGAGGGGTAAAAATTATTATTCGCATTCCTGTAAGTGCAACAGTATGGAAAGTGTTGGATAGCGTAGGTGTAAAATTACTATTCCCACTCCAGAGAGTGCAACAGTAGAGAAAGTGTTGGATAGCGGAGGACTTCAAATCACTATTCCCACTCCAGAAAGTGCAACAGTAGGGAAAGTGTTGTATAGCAGAGGTGTTAAAATTAATATTTCCCAATTTTTTTTTTATATAAATAAAAAAGAAACAATACCAACTACAATACAAAAATTGTTAACACAAAAATATTTTTATGTTAAAAAGTACTAGAAATTAGCTACAAACATTAATTTATAAAAAATTAAAAAAACATTTTACAAACAAATAACTATATTTAATATAAATTAATTATAATTAAAAAAATAATTATTAATGATATTTAAATAAATTACTTCACTCCATATTGCCCTATAAACGCACATACAACTCCTACATCATTGAAACAATTAACATAATTACCAATTCATTAATTATAATTAACAAACAATTATTAATTAATTAATAATAAATGAATTACCATAAACAACACTATAAAATCAAAATATAAAATAAACACTAATACGTTTTTTTAATTAATTACGTCATTATAATTAAACTACTTTCCACCCTGGTCACCTATAAACCCACAACCTGCTCCTAAAAAAAATAACACAATTAACATAATTATTAATTATTACAATTTGATAACCAATTAAAATTGATTAATTATAAATTAATTATAAACGCTAATAAATAAAAATTATTAAATACTTTATTATATATAGATTACTTCCCACCCTATTCCCCGATAAACCCACAACCAGCTCCTAAAAAATAACACAATTAACATAATTATAAATTAATCAATTAATAAATTGTGTACACTAATTACAAATCAATTAATAAAAATGATTTATAAATACTAATAAATAAAAATTATTAATTACTTTATCATAATTAAATTATTCCTCATTAAACCCACAACCCGCTACAGAACTAAAATACGCAAAATTTAATTTACATAAAATTAATAACTTCTAAAAATTTCACATATACATACAAAAAAAACAACTATACTTATACAAAGAAATTAGAACACATACTTTTAACATACATACTAAAATACAGAACACTAATATAAATATTGATATTATTAACAACGATATTTTTACAAACAATATTACTTACTTTGATATTACAGAAAACAATATTTCCTACCTTCAAGTCGATATTCTGGTCTGCGATATTCTTGCAGTCGATATTATGCCACTTTGAAATTCACAACTCAATATTCTGGTCCTGCGATATTCACATTTTGATATTCTGTCTGTGCACCGGTATGAAGGTATATGGTAAGGTCTATATGGAGAATTAAAGGTTCAGTACTCACTCAGTTTATTTGGAATATTATTAACAAGTCTCCATACAGGGCAATCCTTCGAGTATATCGCGCCATTTTCTCGAAAGAGATACATTCTATTTTGTTGTAAAATTCCAATATATAACTGCATGTCAGGATATAAAAAGTAGAGAGGATCATGTCTTACCTCACAGTGTCTTCATCTTATGTGTAGGATTTATTGAATAGATAGAGTATTGACCTGTTAATAGAATCATAAGTGAGATAATAAGTTAACAGGTATAAGAGTAAGTATGTGTCTCTTAACATCCTATGGGGCAAGTATTATCATTGAGAATCGTTTTTCCAAAATGAACGTGTACATTTATATTACAACAATAAGTGGAATGGTCATTAGCAACCGACATAACTGGAACTGTGCACATCACATCTGGCATGATCATGACAAGTGTGCCACCATATTTTGCAGGACCACATTAAGTTGTGATTGGTAACCACTTGGAGTATCTGAGCTGCGAAATAAATGGGTATGATTGGACATATTGGTGTGAAGCCTAACCGTCACAAAGATCGTGGTGGTGAATCTGGGGACTGAGTAAATGACCATCTTGTAATGTGCATATGGGTAGCCACCTACCACACTATATTGTGAGTCTAATAAATATGACTATTCAGACCACTAGTGGCTCTATACCACATCTCTGTCAAACACAAGGTGACATTCTTGGGGACACCGGACCCAGGTGGCGGATAGTTAAACTTACTTAGATGCTCAGCCTGAATAGATCATATCTTTGTTCCAGATGTGAAGCCCTGATGAAGTCTGCTGTGACTGAAACAGCCAGAGACTAAACACGTGTTGGCAATGGGGCGTGTATAATAGGAATTAAATAAAAGAACTGTTGAAACCACACCTTAACTTTGGATGTCTGTGTGCTTGGAGACTCCTTTTTTGATTTCTGGACTTGTCCAATTGAGAAATAATAGATGGCTCTTTCCCCTTCTGAAGCACCAGAAGAAATTTGAACATTTGAACAAATAAGTTTTATACTTTCTATTGCCCTGGTATGGTTTTGTGTGTGCCTCCTAACCAGCCATTGCTTCTATTGTTGTCTTAAAATGAAGGGTGGGTAGGACATCCATACAGAAGGGGAAGAGGTTGCATTCAATCCTAAAAGAGGGACAGAGGGTGGATTGCTTGGGTTTAGGGAGTATTGAAGGAGAGGGAGGAGAGTTATCAGCTTGTTAGTGGAGCTAATGCTTGGATTGAAAAAGACAGTTTCCGTAATTTGAGATTTGTTTTCAGAAATAGATGTTAGGCAGCGGGAAGAAATAGGATATTGGAAATGGAGATCCTCTGTGCAATATGGCAATACAAGTCCAATAGCAGAATTGTATGGATGGGTATAAGCTTAGCATTGTCTATGAATGTGAACAGGCTCAATAACAGGAGAAAATGTAATCCCATTTTTAATTAGCTAGTAAAACAGAAACCAAGTTTTGTATATTTACAGGAGACACATATTGACAATGAGAAAAAAGGGCGAGTCACATGGGGCAATTCCAGCTTCTGTTGCAGTCCGCTACTTTGGCACCACACAGAGGAGTTGCAGTTTTAGCAAGCAGGAGATTTAGTGGGTAGATTACCAAATCATCAACGAATGAGGAAGGCATATGGTTCTAATAAGCATGTACTAGTTACATTAGTCTCTATATAGGGCTCAGTTGTTGATGAGCTAAAGCCTAAATGATTTGAATCTTCATCTTGCCCAATTTTTGATAAATATTGCAGTTGGAGGAGATTTTACCTGTGCCCCAATCTTGGAGCTTGACCATGCGCAACCCCAAGTGTAAACAAAGTAAGCCAAGAGTGGTGCAGGGTTCAAGGGTGGGATAGGCCTTTTTGACACGTGGCATATATCGAACCCTGATTGAAAACAGTATACGTTTTTTCTGACCGGTTTCAGAAGGCATCAAAGATAGATTTCTTTCTTTCCTTGGACTCCTGTCAAATGTAGAGGCTTCTTATGTTCCTAAATGTTTCTCAGCTCATACAGTAGCTAGCCTGGAAGTCCAAATGTCATCTATAACCGACACAATGTATAAATGGTCTTTTAATAAAGTCCCATTCTCAAAGAAGGTTTTGGATGAGATGGGGAACAGAACTCACCTTGTTTGGGGGAGAAAAGGGGCTCTGTTTCACCAGAAAATATTTGGGAGGTGTATAAATTAACAATAAGAGGTGAGATTATAGTGTATCAAAGCACTCAGAGAATGAGAAATTACTATACCTATCAGGGGTGCTCCAAAGATCTGAAATCATGTTGCAGCATGTACAAGATAAGCAGAGATACATAGCTAGAGAAGCAGCCAAGAAGGTTGTTGACATTCTTATTGGGGAAGGAGATCATAAGTTCCGAGACCTATGGGCAACAGCTATTTGAGGAGGGGCATGTTAGCAGCACATTGCTGGCATGGCATATTTGGTCTCGAATGGTCAGGAATGATATCACCAAAATAAAAGACCCAGTAACAGGGAAAATAGAGAGGGATAAAGAGGGAATAGAGTCTATTGTTAGCACATAATTTTGTAGAACTAATGAAGATGGTATTGATGCTTCGGATAAAGATACCAATGTGTTTTTTAATCTGGCTTAAACTCCCTCAATGGCAGTGGAAACAGCGGGTAATCTCATTCTCCCTAAATAAATAGAGTAGCTGGTGGAAGTGTTAAGGGAACTTCCAAAATATAAAGATATGGTGGAGGATGGTTATCCCTCCGAATGGTACTCGCTGATGATCAAATATCTAAATACCCACTTATAGACCTGTTCAACTATATTCTTAAAGGGATTAAGAAAGGAATACTAATCTTCTTTCCTAAAAAAGAGCAGGTGCACTGTTACCCCCCACCCACCAGCACTTTACCTAATGCAGATTACAAGATTAAATTAAAATGCTCGCTAGGAGAATATCCGATGCAATAACTGATCTAGTGGCAGTAGATCAGAATGGGTTTGTGCCTAAACGCAAATTATTCTCCAATAAACATTTACTAATTGAAGCCATAGATTACTATGCGACTGACCAGATTCCAGCAGTAGTGTTGTTTGTGGATGCTGAGAAAGCATTCGGTACGATGCAGTGAAAGTTTGTATTTACATCTTTTAGACTAATGATTATTAAGATGTTTGCTCAAATATATCAGGGCTCTTGGGCACGACTTGCATTAAATGGGAAAGTCTCAGCTCCTATAAATGTCTCTCAGGCACTGGGCAAGGGTGTCCACTGTCTCCCTTATTCTTTGCGGTTTTTATTGAACCGCATGCAAGTGCCCTGAGAAGGATGGAATGCTTTCGAGTTCCAGTACCAAACTCTCCTAGACTCATACTATATGCTGACAATCTAGTCCTATACATTCTTCCAGTCCCTGCTGAAATTAATAAACAGTTCGAACTCTTAGAAAATTTCTCAGCTTTCTCAGGCTATACACAATAAATACTGCAAAGACAGAGATACTGCTTTTTAATACTGACGTGAAGGACCTACTTGAGGTTCTTCAGAAGCTCAACAGTTGTAGTTCTACAAGTTATCTGGGGATTAAGGTTATGAGGGACCTTCTCGATCTTTATAAACTGAATTATCCCTCCTTAATCATGAAAATCATGGATAAATTATATAGGTGGCAGAAGCTCCAATATTGATTATTGGCGGGGTTATAATGATTAAGATGCATATTTTGCCCTTATTGAATTTCTTATTTCTCACCATTCCAGTTTGCCTAACTAATGCTTTTTTTCTCTCAAAATTTAATTGGAACACTTCTGAGTTTATATGGAATAAGGCCATTCTGCTTACACGTCTACCAAAGTTAAATCTTCGCTGGGAAGAGGGAGGGATGGCACTTCCAGAATGGGAAGTGTATTATTTGGCAGCTTTTTGGTTTATACTATTATCCATAATATATCAAAGGCGTCATATGGAAAGGATGCTGGAAGAGGTCCCACCATGCCTCAAAAAAATGTAATCTTATGAGAGAAACCCTAAGCTGGTTAGATATAAGACAGTGCTATTATTTAAGCAGAAACAAAAACATCTATGGAAATATCTTAGCATTTCACAGATTCACATAGCACTCCCCCACCAGTTTTTATGTCCCACAGAGTTAAAGCAAATAGTAAGACAGCGAGAAAGAGCTAATTTTGGGAGAGTAGGCGATTGGTTCAGCAATAATGAAATAAGTCCCAGGGTAGAAGTCAGAGGAGATCTCCCTCAGCCCAGTGGCCCAGCATCCTGGAATATAAATAAATATAAAGCTTCCTCAAGAAAATTCCCCCTTCAGATAGAGGAATTAACCCCTTCCATGCTCATGATGAGCTCAGCTCGTCATGCAGTACACTGCTTGTGTGCTCATGACGAGCTGAGCTCGTCATGAACCATGGGATTCAAACGCTCTCAGCGCAGCAGAGGGATCCTGGGCAGCAGCCATGTTTAAGAGAAAGAGTGATGGGAATATACAATCATGGAAATGTCGTAAAAAAGCTTGGGCGGTGGGTAAAATGGTTTCATACCTGTTACAAAGAGGCAGACAAGATGTTTCGTGTTGCTCAAGAAAAGTGGAGGAAGGAGGAAGGAGCCTGGAGTGAATTTGTCTGAGGGTGGCAGTTCAGAAATACCCGTCGTCAATACCCAAATGCTGAGGAGAACTAACTTTAGACGGATGCAGATGTACTCATTCTAGTTGATATTTTATACCCATAAGAATGTACATGAGTGGAATATAAATATTCCGAACAGCTGTACTAGATATAATCTAAAGAGTACGTGGGAACATATGTTTTGGAGCTGTAGGAAACAAACTGGATTCAGAGGGAAAGTTTAAACATATACTCAGAAGGTTCTAGGAGCTTTGTTAGTACCGGATACTAAGGCTAGACTTTTAGAAAGCTCTAGACACCAGGGTCAAAAGACTAAGAACATGAAAGCTTGTTTATAGATAACAATTTTATTAGCTCGATCAATAATAATAATTATTGGAAATCCAGGGACCCACTTGAATTTTAAATGTGGGTGAAAATGTTGTGCGGTGTTTAAAATAAAGGATATTTATATGCCTAGAATGTAGGGAGAGGTAAGACGTGTTTTTTTAAAGTGAGTCAGTGTTTTATGCGCTAGCAGCTGCCCTCCCACACTGGTCTCAGACAACAATAAAGTAGTGCACCAGTTGGATAACTGGATTTGCACTGTGGTTAACTGTGTTGCACCTGAAATCACTATCTCAGTTAAAAGATTGGTGCCTACCACATTCCGGTATGGGCCTGACCTTAAACGGATAAAATTAGACTATAGAAGAAGTGAACGTGTGTGGAGGTCAGATTACAGCAAGGAGCATAAAGAGGTCTATAATCTAAATCAAGGAGGCCATTATCGAAGCAAAACGGGTCTATTTCACCACAAAAATCGAAGCTGCCAGTAACTCCACGAGGGAGCTGTTTAAATCTATCCAATTGTTACCCAATCCCACCCAGAACAATCAGTTTCGACCAGACCAAGTTTTTTGCAATAAAATGGCCATTTTCTTTCAAAGCAAGGTTCACTTGATCTAAACGACCTCCTCAACACCCAAGCTAGTGCGCCTAGCATTAACAGCACAGCGCAGGAGGATAAGACTGTGCTTGCTCAGTTAGTCCGTTTTCAGTCACTCTCCCAGAAAGAGGTTAATAACCTCATTCTATCTATAAAGTCGGGATCCACTAATGACCCTTGCCCGCCATCAATTATGCATTTAACATCTTGCCATATCAGTGCTCAGTTAACCCCTCTCTTAAATCAGGTTATAGAGTCCGGCATTTACCACGCCGTATGGAAAAGCGCCTACATCAGGCCGATCCTGAAAAAACCCTCCCTTGACCCCACTGTTACAAAAAACTACCGTCCAAAATCAGGATTGCCAATGGTGGCCAAGATTCTGGAAAAAGCGGTGAACTAGGAGCTAACCCTATATCTCGAAGCCAGTAATCTGCTCGATCCGACACAGCACGGTTTTAGACCTTGCCACTCCACAGAGACGGCCTTGATAATGGGATCCTCTGGGGGAGCAGAGCGACAAGCAGTCTCCCCCCGGGGATTTCCGCCCGATTGGTTCGGGCCAAAGGGAGCGCGAGTTGGGCGGCAGGGTGCAGCGCGCGGTGAGTGACGTAGGTAGGTAGGGAGCGCGAACACCATTTCCGAACGGCGTTTAGTGAGGGAACGTAGGAATTCGGTGAGGCTCACCCACCCATCCCCCCCCCCAAAAAAGAGATGTTAATATATGAAACACTTACGTTTAAAAGGTATGCCGCGATAAGACAGGCAAAAAAAAACTTGTTAATCCATGTTTCTGAGGCGGAAGAGGGGGAGGTCAATGTCTAGAGCGGACATTGATCGTCCTTCATGAGAGAGGGTGGGGGGAAGGATCAGGATGTGGAGAAAGAAAAGGAAGAAGAAAGGAAGTTGAAAGCTGTTGAAATATGGGGTCATTTAATAAAAGGAAATTAAACATTGAAGGTTTTGGAAAAACAGTTATAAAGAAATATGTTTGAAATTAACTTATATGATTTTGGCATAACGTTCAAATTTATACGGTTTTGACAATATAAGAAGCATGTGATATAAATTATGGATATGTGAAGAAATTTGCCTGATCTTATAAATAAAAGCGGCCTTTTCTGCTAAGGTGATGTTGTTCTTCTCTTTTGGTGTGAATCATTTTGGGCGATGGCGACGGAGGAGGTACGGAAAGTGATGAGGAATGCACTTTCATTATACTTTATTGTGGATCCTTAGTTAGGAAATTCGGTGGGTTTTTTGGGAAGATTGGCTGAATGCTTTTCAAAATAAGGAATGAACCTCTATTTTCCGAAAAGATATGAATTCATGTTTTGTTCGGAAACTGAAAATAGTTTAAAAAAATGTTTAAACAAAAAGGTCACTTGGGCAGAGAAGGGATGTCTTCTTTTGTGTTTGTTAACTGGAAGGGAGTTATAGTTGGCAACAACAAAGCAAGCGCTTGTTCTGTGACTTCTACTGCAGTCCTTGCCCCAAATTTCATTGTGAATCTCCCTCTGGAATCACCCGGCTATAGACGCTGCGGCTTTTCATGTGCACTATTTAGCCTTTGTGTTTTTTTCTTCTTCTCCGGGGGTGAATTTTAGAGTTTTCCTTTCACGTACCAGCAAAAGACCGTTAACAATTGCTAATCGTGCGTTTTATTTAATCTACCAAAGCTGTTTTCATATGCGAAAATGTTTCCGGATTCCCTCATGAATCGCGGTATATGTAAATTCGAAGCCCAGAGGTGTGCGTCATATCAGGAAGAAAACAGAAGCGGTCGCGCGTGCACACATCCGAGCGGCTCACGTTTTCCCTAATGAGAAGCATCATTCCTCATATCACATAATTTGCAAATGGTGTCCGCAGGTGAGTTAGGAGACAATGCTAAACAGCGGGGCTTCTTGGATGCCGGAAGCGTCCTATTCAGGACTTCTAGTGAGGAACGTCCAACTCGAACATGTAAAGTTCCGTGAAGACTTGGCAGGGTATATGGCTTCGCTGTTAAACCTGTTCATGGAAAGATCTATTCACGATGGCCGAGTCACAAGGTAGCAAGGAAATGGCGAACAGCATTACAGGAGTACTCTTTGGTACCGTTTCATGGCTTTTGGACCTGCCCTGAAGTATCCAACTCCTTGTTAGTAAGTGCAAAGGGGACATATGTGTTACAACCGTGTACCATTATTCCTTGATTATTCCCATTTTATACCAATTTTAGATCTGTATGTCTAAGGCTGGTGGAAGTTGTATACAAAAAAATTTACTCTCAATAAAGAATATTTTGAAATAAAAAAAAAAGAGTACTTTAGAAGAACCAATTAATATGTACCACAAAACGTGCTTGTGAATAGGCCACGGACAATTTCTTGTGACTTATTCTTGTCGTACGTCTGGCTTACTCCTGGATTCCAGAAAAAAACGAGTTGTACTCAGGGCTTTAATGGGCCGGGTCTCACCGGGTCTGAGCACCGGCAGTTTTTTTACGGAGACCTCGAAACGGGCTCTGTTTTGTTCACTGACAAATGTAAATGTAAATGTGTTTCGATTTATATAGCGCAACACTTTAACCCAGGGGTCTCAAGGCGCTTGCTTAGGGAACCCGTCCTGGTATTCCCCTGTGAGATACCCCGGCCGGGTATCCACAAGGTGAAAGCCAGGCATCCCGCCGCGAGGGGCCGTAGTGGAGATTAAGCAAGCTATTGCCCAGAGTCGCAGAGTGTGACCCCGTGAGTCGGCACCGGAGCGAGAATTGTCGACTCTGTGGAATTTTGAGCCCGAGACCCGCCAAGGCGGGGAATCGAACCCTGGTCCACAGCCGATCTCAGCTTCCGGGTCTGCCGCCTCTAACCACTGAGCCACGCTTCTCCTCAAAGGAGGTCCTTCTTTTTTTGTGCATTATAGAGGAAGAGAAATCCTTTAAAGAGAGTCAATTTTTCTCTGGATTTCTCTTCTCTTTTCGAAACTAAGGAGCAGCAACATTGTCGTGGTGTCACCAGGTCTTTATGTGGAAGCTTTTTAAATATTATATACAAGCCGCAGTTGCTGCTTATTTATCTTATGCAACAAACAGCCACTGACAAAGCCAATAGTCCTGATTTGTTGTAAGTATGATGCTACTTGTATCATATATCTGGATTTAAAGACAGAAACAACAAAATACCAGTCGGGCAGCACACTATGTTAAGCACAAACTTTTAAGTTATGTGTTTTAAGGCACGCCTTTATTTACATTGGCAACGCCCCCTTGAGAGACCCACCATTTTTTTCATCCCACTTAAAGCCCTGGTTGTACTCCTGGCTTACTCCTAGAATTCAAAATTAGGACCGGAAAATCTCCAAGAGTAAGCCACAGCAAACTCTTTGTGATTTGGGCCCTTTACTGCGACCTTCTCCTATAGTACACATGGCTTACTACGGAATTCCAGCAATCAGCTAAGAGTACTCATAGCTACACCTAGAATTCAGTAGTGAACAACACACTAGTACTCCCAGCTTACTTCTGCAATTCAGTAGTAAGACTGGTGACACACTTACAGCAAAATCTTTGTGAGTCAGCCCCAAAGAGAATATACATCATCGAACAGAAGTAATCAGACGTGGAGAGGTGGCACTTCGAGGGTTAATTTATAAGAGGGGTAGAAGTAAGGACTGTTGATTGATCATAGCAGGGGGTGGGCTCCATGTCATAGAAAGAGGAAAAAGAGAGAACGGAGTACGCACGACAAAATGAAACAAGGATGAAATGGATAAGAGAAACTACAGAGCATTCATTCCCTGATAGACAACTGACTGCCAGAGAGCAACTTGCGTAAAATCTCGGTGACTGCAAAGAGCGACTTTAACATGTCATTAGCACCACCATCCCGAGCAGCCGTCCAATACAGAGCGGTCGCAGATGAGTAATTGGCTTTCCAACGGGGCCTGTTTACCTTGAATGGGACTGCGGAAGGGAAGCAGGTGAAAGAAGGCGATGTGCACATTATAAGTTCATTTGTATTGAAATTTCCCTCACGCCTTTGTATATAAATGCGAAATAAGTGCATAATTTATGGATCATTATGTGTGTGGATCTGAATCCGGACTCCCTGGCACACATTCACTCAAGCGTGTCAGGTGTAATGCTAACAAATTTGGACAACGTGCAGAGAGTTATAGTCAAAATTTCTTTCTAACGTTGCAAATCATAATAATAAATGCGGGAAGTATAAGGCACACTTATCTCTCGCCAAATAAATTATGCATACGCAGTTTTTAAATTAACTGTATTGAATGATTAGAGCTGCCATTTTTCACAAATGTCTCTCTTGAGCGATAAATATAGAACACACAAGGGTTCGCTGCGGTCTCTTCACCTAGAAGAGACACTTTAGTCTTGAGTGTTCTTACTCGACAATCATCCATTTTAGTTACACAAAGCTTGCCATGAAGGGATAAGAAAAACATGATTTTGCAAGAGGATTAGTTGAACGTCATTATCATATAGGGGAAAGAAGGGGAGACATGGAGAAGGTTTGTCAGAGAAAGCATGTGCATAGGTAAGAGCTATTAGAGAATGAGTTTGTGTATGTGTGTGAGGGATAGACTGTCAGAGAGAGAGAGAGCGAAAGTGTGTGTGTGGGGGTGTCTGTGTGTGTGTGAGAGAGAGAGAGAGAAAGGGAGCATGTGTGAGGGAATATCAGAGAAAGTGTGTGTGTGTGTGTGAGTGTGTGAGAGAAGGAGATTGTGTCAGTGAAAGAGATTGTGTCAGTGAAAGAGAGTGTGTCAATGAAAGAGAGTGTGTCAGTGAGTGTGTAAGTGTCTGTATGTATTTTTGGAGAGGGAGAAAGCGTGTGCCAGGAGAGAGAGAGAGAGTGTGTGTGTGTGTGTGTGTATATATATGTGTGTGTGTGTGTGTGTGTGTGCATGTGAGAGAGACAGTCAAGAGTAATTGTATCAGAGAGTGAGTGGGCGTGTCAGAGAGAGAGCGGGAGAAGCACAGTGTGTTTGTGTGTGTGTGTGTGTGTGTGCACTGAATAACTTCTACCTTAATATTTATGAGCTTGCATGTACTCCACTTAAACCTAGTACACTGAAGAACAATTGCAAACTCACCACCAAAGGTTTAATGGTGCTCCTAAAAGTGAGCCTAAATGAACAAGCTTCACTCTCGATTGCCAATGGCGGACATCAAGGAAAAGGCAGATCAGCTCCTTAGCAGAAAACACAGAAAAACCTATAACGCCATCAGGAAAATCAAAAGGCCTACCTTATCAACAGTATCAACGAGGGAGCTTTTAACATCTCATCACATTAAAAGGGGAGGGAGGCGATAGGTTTGCTATGCATCCTCCCTTCCTAACTCAATATAACATCAGTTTAGTGAACCCTGCATTAAAGTGCATGAACCCATCCACAGAGGGAATCTTTTGCCCGTAATATGCCTTTATTTGGTAGATAAGAAGGAGAATATCCTCATCCACAATTTATGTTTTGCTTCATAATTGGGTCCTTTCTCTTTACTGACACATTTCTGTAGTCAGGATGAGCTCAACCAACCCTGCGAGCTCTTAGTGTAAGTGCGGGGATCCAAAATCTAAGGAAACTAAGAAAATAAAACTATCTAGGAGACACATGGCAATCCTCCTTTATTCAGGGTGCCTGAATAAAGATTACTAGGGGTGGGCGTAGTTCGCGAATTAGCGCTACGCGAAGCTACGCGAAGTGCACTTCGCACTACGCGAGCTGCGTAGTAGCATGTTCGCACAGTGCAAGATGCGTTTTCAATGATTGCACAGTGCAGACAAGCATCCGGCACTGTGCTATCTTTGAAAATGGCATCTTGCACAGTGCGAGCTGTAGTTTTCTGCTGCTCGAGTAGATTATTACTCGAGCGGCAGCTTTCTCAACGCGAACTGGTAGTTTCTCATTGAGAGCGTCGCGAGCATGCGCAACCACTCACAATGAGAAACCTGACCTCCCCATGTTGAGAATCTCGCCGGGATGTCATTTTGCCTTGCTCGCAGTCGCGAACATGATGTTGAGGACCGCGAACCAGCAAAAAATGACCGCTGCACTACGCTACGCTGCACTACGCGTGTTAGCACTGTGCTACGTGCAGCTCGCGTAGTGCGAAGTTGCGCAAACTTCGCAAACTCCGCGAGCGTAGCGTAGTGCTTCGTCCAGGGTTATTACTAATGGATATTCAGGCTGGGCCGGCTTTAGCGCTGGTGTTGCACAGTGCAACAATCTTTTCTGATTGCCCTCCCCAATGACCGCCTTCTCTACGGATTCCCTCCCTATCATCCTCCAACAGTGACAGTGAACTCACCATAACCCTTCCCTCACATGCATTTCATTTTTTTTATAGCGCTACTCATACTAGTGTAGGGTGTCAGAAACTTTACATCACACACACATTTTACGAAGACAATGAATCATAAGTGTGTTACTCAATCTATAGAAAATGTGACATAACACAATGAGGATTAACAAGGTGTAGGAACTGCTTGTCATCCATATTAGTAGGCAGTATATTTTAACAGTGTTTGGTCAGGAGAAGCCCACACTGACACAGTGAATGGGGTGACATTACTAATAAAAATGTATTTCTAGCCAAACAACCCCTTTTTAGCAGCATTAGGAAAATGCAAGACACGGGAAAAAAACACCTCGTTCCAACCAATACCATGCAGTTTGCATATAGCTCTTTGATGACAGTTCATAGGTCACTGTGCTATATTAGAATTGCAACTTATGAACTGCAAACAACAAAAAGATCTCTGTGACAAAAGCAGTAACTTACTAATTTATCCACATAAAATACAGTTCTTTGATTTATATGGTACAGGTTATTTGCGTCAGAGATGGAGATAATATTCGTCTTGGGGGGTAAATAGTAGGAGGGAAGTGCGGGGGGAAGAGAGGGAGGAGGGAGATCACAAACAGAGTGTGAGAAATTCAAAACAAGCCGCACAGGACTAGATGCTTGACCGCCATTATTTAAGATGTAAAAAAAAAATAAAAACGAGGAGGCGCTGCTGCGTGAGGTTTATCATGGGTCTGGGAAAGGGGTCTCTGTATGTGTGAGGAAGCCTGAAGAGGAGACGGAGGGAGGGAACTAGGGTGAGAGATGACTGAGGAGAAAACGTCAGTACGGGGAAGCTTGTCAGATAAGGGGGAGGAGGTGAGAAAGAGAGGGGAGAGGGAGGCGGTCGGTAGAGAGTGTGTGAAGGAGGGGATTGGGAAGGAGAGGGTGAGAGCCCGGAGCTGCTGGAAGTGTATGAGCGGACGGCAGCATGCTGATCCGGGCTCTGAGAAATAAGGCGCCCGGGCCGTTGGGTGCTGGGGGTGGGGAGAGGAGGGGCGGGGCTGCCAGGGAAGACCAGGAGAGGAGGGATTGGATTAATTCCCGTACAGAGCCTACGGATGGCGTGCCGGAGCTTGTGGTGGTGAGGAGAGGTGGAATAGGCAGCGGGTGGCATGCTGGGGATTTGTGGTGGTGGAGAGAAGGGAAAGAGGCTGCAGGAGCAGGGCAGCGAGCGAGTGGGAGGGAATGAGCATATGGCGAGCAGCGGGGAAGCAGCTTGGGAGCGCATTCCAATGAAGTCTGGTGCGAGGCGTGGGGAGGGGAGCAGGCATATGAGGTGTGAGTGAGGTCAAACGCGTGCCTGGCGAAGCTTCACGCTTCAGTAGACAACATGCATTGTGAGAAATCCGCTTGTTCAAGAGAGTTTGTTTAAACCCAATAGTTCAGAGCTATAAATAGCTCGACCTAAAAACGGGGAAAGAGTGGCTGCTATCTGAAGTTATGGTTCAGTTTAACTACGCTCTACTCTATGAGTCAACATGTTTCATGCCAATTGGTCAGGAGGATCCATGGCAATTCATCAGGAGCTACTGGTTAAACTATCTACACACAGTGGTGGGTGTAAAATCTATCTACCATGTATCAGCACTGCGAGTAAAGTACCCACAGTATCACAGAGCGACCTAAGAGAAAGATACAGAATAAAACCACAACTAAATCAAATGGTAGTTAGGTCACAGTAAATACATCTCTCTCTCCATGTCCAAACATAGTGTGCAAAACGTGGGAACTTCACATAATAAGTGGTAATTGACAATAGTAGGTGTGTCAAGTGATAACCTGCTATAAGTATAGGTAACTTATTCGAACGTTATTAAAAACCAGAAGACTGAGCTAGAAAAAGGGGGTTCGCTATTTCATGAAAGCACTTGTTGTGTGGGTTCGATGGTGATGTGTCTCCACTGAAAAAGCAAAGGAGGTCCCCTTACTATCCAATCTGGGACAGGGGGAAAATACAATCAAATGACAATGTCCCTAGCACAGAGTTCATACAGGGAAATGGATATTGTGGTTGACAACTGTTCTCTCTTGAACCTTTCGGTTCTTGGATACGATTTTAATATGATTCTGTTTTTTATAATAATGATATGAATATTTAACTGTCATGTTTGTAATAAATGAGATATTTTTATGAAAAAAATTGGGCTTTTATTTTTTGCATTTAAATTGTTTTTATATGATTTCTGACACTGTTGACGTACGTGTATGTTTCCTTTGAGCTCCTGACAACCACAATATCCCTTTCCCTGTATGAACTCTGTGCTAGGGACATTGTCATTTGATTGGATGTGTCTCCACTCACATAAAAACTGGCTAAAGCATTGCCTCTTGAGTATCCAGCGGGATAGAAGGACACCTACAATGTAGTGTCCTAAGAAAACAATACAATGGATAGAAAAGTGAGGAAAGCAGGAAAGCGGAGACTAAAGCATACCTAGTGTCACCCAGTGCCCATCGCATGACTGCGGGTCCGTGATGGGGAAACTGGCTTGTCTGTTACATAGTACACCTTCCGTCTCACAGCAGCACTAAGGAGGGATCGGTCAAGAGTGGAAGTACATGCAGAGCCAGAGGAGTCCGCCCACTCTGGGACAGTACCAGGATATTGTAGGCACTATCCTTCGGGTGGTTTGTAGTCCTGATGCATTTCCCTCATGACTCGGGGCTCGCCAATACTGTGGCTGGACAAGCGTAGTAGCTAAAGGTTGCAGGAGCCCCACCACCAACATTTTACCTTGCAATGCGTTGAGAGTTAAGGGTTAAGGGTTGGACTTAGTCTGCTTCGTGGTGACTCACCATTAAGCTCCAGGAAGTAAGCCGTCTAACCTACCCCTCACCGCCGGCACCGGGTAGTAACCATCTACGTCCAGGAGGCGCTGAAATACTCGCTGGCGTCTGTTGTGGGGAGGGGCTGGCATCCGGGTAGCGTCAGTCGAGACATGTGACTGATGCTTTCAGGTCCACTCTAATAAGTTGTAAAAGCAGCGGGCATGTTGTAGCGTGAAAGGTGATGCTATTTTGCATTGGGTGCCCTAACAAGACAGCGTATTATCTCAAACAAAACACAGCCCACCGAAATATGGAGTGTTAGTGGGCAGTGTTGTCCCTATTAGTATATGACTAGCGTGTCTCTGGCCTACTAAGGCTGGAGAATGAAAGCGGCGGCCACCTTGTAATGTGTGCTGCTGTAGGTAACGGACTGTATGTCATATAGAGCCTTCTTAAGGTGTATGGTGGAGTAGGCCCATACCTATCAAAAGGTTGTATGCAGAGGCTAATGTTGTGTAATCTTAAGCAACTGGGAGGTTGCCTACTCACAAGGAATAGTGAATCAGGTGTAGGCACAGGCTATTACCCAATGTTGAGTGGTTGCATGGGTTATACTGTCACCTCAGGAGATTCAGAGAGAGGCAAGGACTATTCACCTATTAGTCAGTGATGCCCAGGGTATATCGTCATTCAGACCCTGTCGGTCGGTGGAAAGCCGATGTACCCATCTTTGTTCTATTCCGAACAGTGCTTGTTGTGTAATTCTGGGGTGGGCTTCCAGAACCAGCCAATGAAGGGATTCTGGGGGGTGATTCAACTCTTTGTAATGTGTGTACATCTTTGTAATAACTCGCTGGCATCGTATATTACTCTTATGCTCAGTGATGCGTGTTTTCCCCATCCTCAGGGTCATTCCTTTGTACTTCATAGTGCAAGGAAAAATTACCAAGTATATGCAATGGGAGGTGTTGCAGTTGGTATGTCGTGTCATTTTCCAAGTAAATGTGCCAGAGAGAGCTATCTCCTTCGTGGCTGTCGTCTGGTCGTACACTGCACAGGTCCCACATGGATAGTGGCCTTTGACCATGGGGAGACCCCAGAATGTTCTTTGGACTTTGTTGGTCTCTGTCTTAGGCCTTGGGTGCACTAGAATATCTTTTAGAGTCTTAGTTCATTTGAAGGCAAACCTAGTTGTATGGCATGCATAGGTCTCTTGTCATCAACACCCCCCCCCCAGTGTTTTAATAATACCCTTTATGCGAGTAGAATCTAGTGTAAAGGATGTTACACATGTAAGAGTGGCAGTGTGTTCTTTAGGGGTCACTTCCAGAAATGTCTCACCGGGGTTGTTTCTAGCTCTTTTTAAGGAGTTCATGATGTGGCGTTCTGGGTATTCCCTTTGTCTTAGATTGGACGATAGGGCTTGGGCCTTAATCTTGTAGTCAGTGAGGGAGCTACAGTTTCTCCTAATATGGAGAAACGGTCCAAAGGGCAGGTTGTCTTTGAGGGCTCTAGGATGGTGGATACTATACAGTAACAGACTGTTTCTGTCTGTAGGTTTTTTGTAGAGGGTAGTGCTCAGTTCGGCATTGTTAAGTCTCATATTCAAATCCAAGAAAGGTACACTTGTGTTTGATATTGTGTGTGTGAATTTCAGATATTAGTTTTGCACATTAATCCACTGGGAAAATTCGTCACAGGGGGTAAGGTTACCATTCCAGAGGATGAGAATGTTGTCAGTGAACCTTTTCTACAGTTTCAAGTTATTGATGTAAGGGTTACTCGGGTGCATAACAACATCCTCCTCAAAGGCAGCCATGTAAAGACATGCCACACTCAAGGCAAAGGTACTCCCCATGGAAGTACCTTGGGATTGGTGAAAATGTTGTTTTCTATATTAAAAAAAGTTCTCAGTCAGTGGAAGGGAGGCACAATCCATGATAAAAGAGGCATGGGTCGGTGAGGTCCACTCTTCTCTTGTGAGGGATGTTTCAATAACAGTTAAGGTGGCACGCTAAGGGATATTAGTGTATATAACGCTTCTACGTCCAATGTGAATCGAAGGTTAATCTCACCTGGGACCTGTGTTTCCTCTATAATGCACAGGATGACGGTTGTGTCGGTGCTGGTTGCATGATTTTTTCTAAAGTGCGCAACTTAGGAGAATTTACCGAGTGCACTTCCTGGAATGTTTATGACAATTGCCTTATGGCAAGGTGATTGATGATCTATATGTGTGTTGGACTTAGCCCTTTTCGGCAGGTTCACCCCTAAACTTTTTGCCTTAAGCTCTGACATGGTGGTAGTGATTTTAGGCCTCTGCGCACTTTAGCACTGTGGCCCAGTGTAAAGTGTGTGTGCGCTCTATGAGCATGTGTGATGAGATTGACCTGCCCTCCCTTGGAATGCATGGGGGATATGTGTGTCGATGGTAATTCCTGATATGAGGGGAGGGCAGGGTCAAGTTTAGTATGTGCGGACTCGTAAGAATAAATGCTGCGCAATAGTATGCCCAGATTTATTGTGGTTATTTTAGAAATTCCTCTTTTAGAAGTTGGCATTTCTATGTGCTGTGTCTGCCTACATGATGTGAATTGCATGTCTGGGTTGTGAGTTACAGGTGCTGGATGGTGTGGTTGGCTCCAGGAGCCAGGGTGAGTCGGCCCAGTGGTGAAAAGGGAGATCTGCATGTAGATGGGAGGGAGGAGTTGCACCTTGGACCTAAATAGGGCTGTGCCTTCCCTCCACAATGCTGGCTCCACCTCCTGTGGTGCGTCTGATGTCCCTGGCCTGTCCTGTGAAAGGAAGAGAGGAGCTGAGAAAAACAAAGTGCTCAAAAGCTCCCCTGAACCAGTTGTATCTGGTTCTCCCATTGCCTGCACCTTTAAACAAAGGAAAATGTAGTATAAAAGAAGAGGCTGTGACCCCATGTAAATGTTTTGCTTTTGGATCCTGATTCCTGGGGGGCGTGCTGCTGTTAGGGCCCAGGAGGACTTGCCAGGAGGGCTGCCTCCCTGGGCCCAGCTATGCCCTGAAACCTTTTTGCTTCATCTTTCAGCCCTAAGGACTTGGGGCTGCCCTAGCGCCCTGTGGGTGCTTGCTTTGTTTTGCACCTGGCCCTTTCAGCGCACTGCGTGCGCTTTGATTTACTGCCCCCAGAAGAGCTTGTTGGCTGCGCAGCACTGTGGCTGCAGCCCTTTTGGAGGGAATCTCTAGCGTAGGATTCCCCCCTACTTGTGAGCTTTGCGGGTGCCCACCCAACTTATTTTTATATTTACTTGAGGGTGCCCAACCCGCAGTATTCACCTCTGCGCGGGTGTCCACCCTGCGACTTGGCTTTTATTTTAATTTGCCAGTGCCACCCCGCTTCGTAGCCTTAACTTAGAGGGAGCCTACCCCTCATTTAGGAGATCGCTGCCGCAGCGGCCCGCCTGGTTGTGGGCGGGGTCTGCAGACGGAAGCGGAAGTAACAGGGCCTCCCTTGAGTTGCGGGGAGACCCAGGTGATGCTGAAGACAGGCGGGAGCCCACCCCGCGCTGGACTGTGCCGGGTGACAAGGCGCCCATGTGAGGAGTAGGAGCGGGGCTTCCTTGAGCGGTTGGGAGCCCAAGCAGCCCATGGAGATTCCAAGCGGAGGGGGCTCAAGGCACATTGTCGGTGCCTGCCCCCCCGCACTAGAGAGGAGTCCCAGGTCTCAGGAGGGGGACCGGGTGAAGAGAAGCAGAGACCGGAGCCACAGAGGAGACCGGAGTCCTGCTGCAGAGTCCCGGAGAGCGGGGGCTCAATGTTTTGTGCCCTTCGAGGCACAGTGCCATTTTTGCATTTCGAGCGGCCCGGTCTTGCAGCGGGTCGCTCCAACGAGGGCCATGATTATTTCAGGAGCCAGTGCGCTCCATGAGGACATGTTTATTTCTGGAGCCCCATGTGGCTCCCACGTGGTGCCATTGAGGGCCCATGCCTCATTTTTATATTTCCAGCTGCCCAGCAAGTAGTGGGCAGCTGTACAGTTTATGTTGTTCTTTATGTGAAGACCTGCCTTCTATGCTAGGAGTGAGACGCACCCCCCTACCCCAGTACTTTCCTTTCACAGCTGCGCAGCACTTAGCCCTGCGCAAAGTGCGAACCACTGACTGTCGCTGCATTGGCAGCGCACCCTGACTCTTTTGGAAAGAGGGAGTTTGAACCCCTTAGAGATGGCCAGTTGGCCAGGGGGACTATTAGGTTTGTAGGGCGCCAGGCCCTAATTTGATTTATATTAGTGCTAGGAAATGTAATTAATATGATATGTTTTATGCACCCTGATTTATGTTCTAAATGTGTTTATGATTATGAGATTTTACATACTATGTTATGTTTTATTTTTATCTTCTACTGTGGTTTAGGTTTGATTTATTCGCTACCGCAGTTTATGCTAGTAAGTTTATTTCCTAATGCGAGTTATGTTTAGGAGATTATGGTCTACTATGTTTAGGCTTATGAGGTTGGTGCAGAATAGAGTTCTTGCCTGATGTGATACTGTGCATAATATTATTTATGTTACAGGATGATGCTGAGTATAGTGTCTGCCAGTGATTACTGGTTGTGGTCTGCATTTATGATCTGTTCTGACTTTTACTATGTTTACCAAGTGATGATTCTGACAGTGGCCCATGTGGCCCTGTCATGTGTAAATAATCCCCTGTAAATATTGCCCAGTGCCAGTTGGCACAGTGTATATTCTGTGATTACCATCTAATGTGTTTTATGATAATACAAAGGCTATTTTTATACATAACCTTGTGTGGAATTCCTTTTGTGGTGTGCCTAGCATGTTGATGCTGTGTGTGTTGTGCAAATGCTTTATACATCGCCACCGGGATAAGCCTAACTGCTCATGCCAAGCTACCAAGGGGGTGAGCAGGGGTTATCTTTGGCGTGTAACTCCCTTTCCCTGACTAGAGTGGTGGTCCCTGCCTGGCTTTGGTGCAAGCCTTAGCCAACCAGAAATCCCCATTTCTAACATTTTTGTTGAAATGTGTTTTATGCTGCACTATGAGTTGGGTGTCCTGCCAAGGACAGAAACCAGAGAATCTGGAAGAGTGACTGCCCTTGTGCAATTTGTCATTTATGGGGTTGACCTGCAGCGCAAGCTATAGGAGTGACTGCCCCTGTACTGTCTGCTATTTCTAGGGTTAGCCTACAGTGGTAACTTAATTGGCATGGAGTAACTAGCTGGGGAGGGTAGATTATACCCTAAGTGCATTGTTAGTTTTCTGGATTCCCCTGTAGGGTGGGATCGAGTGTCAGCAATATGTTGTCCAATGCAGTTAGTCCCATTCTCAGTTCCCGGAGTATGGTACCTGGTTCCCAGTTAAGAAGGGTACAGGTTGTGTTTCAGGGGCAGTAAAGTTGCTGTCTCACCAGTCTTGTGAGGGGAGTGTGGATAAATGTTGTGGTGCACTGGACGTTTGGGTGATTGGTTAGCGCGGTAAATGGTGTTAAAGGGTGCTTCAATCTGTTCGGTCAGAGGGATCCTGCCCGGTAATTGTTTTCCAGAGTCGTGCCAACATCCGTTGGAGTGTGTAAGTTCTTTGGTTCTAGGGAGCTTGCATTGGGAGTGATACTTGAAGAATGGTGAAGGTGTCTTCCAACCCAGAGTGGTGGAAGTGGTTCAGAGTAGCCCAGCTAGGTGACCTTGTAGTGAGGAGGTTGTAGGGACTCACATCCTGTCTCACAGGAGAAGGAGTGAGATTGGGCTGTGTCCCAAAGTACCCGCACCTTAGTCTCCAGCACTGGATGGTTCTTAGAGGGAACACCAGGTAGAGAGCCTAGTCTGTCCTGTTGGACTGTTCTTTAAGGAGAATCTCCCTTGTTAGGTGAGCTGGGAGTGTCTGTAATCAGGCCTCCATCAGTTCTAGTGTCTCGCCGTGCCACTTCTAAGTGGAGGGTGCAGAAGTCCAGATTGAGGGGTGAGAGTGGGTAAGAGTCCCTAGTGGAAGAACCAGCGGGTCAGGGGCCAGCCATAAGGGCTGAGTTCCCATGGATTGGCCATGGTGATGCAACCTCTGTCCAGGGGCATCTTCATGCACTGTCGGATGGACAGGGGGTCGTGAGCTCTACGCCAGGCAGACTGTCACACGACGCATTAGTTATCGTCACCCTCAGGAAGTCCTGGTTCGCCGGGCATTTGTCTGACCAAAGGGTACTGTCCCTAGGCTGGGGAGCTAGGTTCAGGTGTCTCCTGTCCTGGACGAAGGGCAACTGTAATCAGTGTCCTGACCGGTCTTGCCTTCTAGGGGTACCACTCCAGTTGGGGGGGGGTATAGTGCTCTGGAAGGGAGTGCAGAGGGTGGGAGTCCTCGCCTCTGACCCCGGTGCAGACGGTGATTTTAGATCCCAGGTGGTAGACCAGTTTATGGAGAGAGGTCCTGAACTGGTAGGTGAGTTGTGTTCTGGAGATGCTTCACCCGTGATCTTTGGTCAGCCTGAGAGTGCAGACCATAGTTTGGAGGATCAGTGGTAGTTTGTAACTACACTGAGAGGAAGAGTGGAGATTGGCTATTGTGTGCCAGGGGTTACTGCCCCTCACTCTGTGGCTTGACGAGAACCAGTGGTATCTGGATGGTTTAGGGCCTGGTCCTGGCCGTCGGCAACTAGGGAGTACAAGTGGGGTAGCCTAGTTGGGCCCGAGTTTTTTTTCCAGATGGAACCACATTGGTTCAGTGTGGCGTGAAACCAGAGGGTGTCCCTGCTGTTGCGGGCCCGCGTCCCTGTTTTCTCGCCCGAAGCAGGGAAGCCCATCAAGGGAATGATTGGTCTACCCTGCGCTTTGGCTGGAAGGGGGTTGTGTTGGACTTGGCACTTTCCGGCAGGTTCACCCCTAAACTTTTTGCCTTAAGCTCTGACATGGTGGTAGTGATTTTAGGCCTCGGGGCACTTTAGCACTGTGGCCCAGTGTAAAGTCTGTGCGCTCTCTGAGCGCGTGTGGTGAGATTGGCCTGCCCTCAATGGAGGTATATGAGGGAGGTTTATGGCTCCTCAAGCTTGTTTTTGCTTATTTTTGTTTTTGTGAAGGGAAGGGGGTGTGGGAGTTATTCATTTGCGTTGCTGTTGTGGGTGGGTTAACTATAAAAAATATGTGACTGATACATGTGTTTTCTATAAAATTGCAGAAACCCCTGACGAAGGTTATTTAATAACCGAAATGCACTGTGTGCTACATGTTCGTGTTTACTGGGAGGATCTGAGATTCCTTAATGTCCACGAATAGGCCTGGATGGGCAATTCTGGGATACATAAAGACGCATAAGTTTATGGAAATCTCACACCTTTGACATGATGGATTAATTTGGAAAACTATATGAGAAATAAAAGAAGGAAAATTGGATTACTATTGTTGAAGTGTATTAATGAATACTAAGGTGTATCAGACTGTGCAACCCAGTTGGAATTCGCAACCCGGCGGATTACCATTTGTTCACTTTTTAGAAAGTGGGCATTTTTTTTCTTTACTATTCTGTGTACCTCAGTCTGATTGTGTATTCAGAGTCTGGTGTTTGAGTGACAGGAGCTGGCATGTGCATTCACTCTAGAAAGTCACTGGGGGGTGAGGTGTGCCCTGCTGACTCATCGCAGGGCTAAATAGACCTGGTCTGCATTTAAAGTAGTGGGAGGAGTTTCACTTGCACCTGAATAGGCTGTGCCTTCTTTTTCACAATGCTGTCTCCATCCGCTGTGGTCATACTGAACCAGGGAGGACAGGACTGGTTTGGACTGGATTCAGAGACACTTACAGCAAAGAGAACAATGACAAAATGGGGTATAAGAGGACCTTTGCGAGGAAGAAGATAGAAAGGACTGTGTGAGGAGCATTGCCGTTTCTGTGTGAGTGGTGGGCTGGCCTGCAGTTGCTGCATATGTCTATGGTGTAGGTAAAGGACTGACTCGTTTGGCCCTGCTGTGGTATCCTGCTTGCAGAGAATCTCCAAGGGCTTGTGTGTGCTGGCCTCCTGGTTTTAGAAGACTCAGGGGCATCAAAGGCTTCCTTCTGCACGCTTTCCCCTTGCTTTGGGAAAGTTTTGGTGCATGCGCTCTGTTTTGCAAAAGCCCTGGTGCTTCTCCTTTGTGTTACAATTTGTGTCACAAGGGTCGTGTGTTTTCACTTTAATTTGCACCGTCCTAGTGCTGGTTTCGGGAGAAACGTCCTTCCTTGTCCTGATTACAAATTAATTGGGCTCTGGTACCTTGTGGAAAGCCTCCCTGTGCGTGTGCACTGGAAAGCTCGCTTGTAGTATCTTCAATTACAGCGAGCAGCAGGCGACGTGCCGCCTGCCGTGCTGTGTGGTTTCGAAGCTTGGGCGGGCCTCTTGAACTAGAGTGTGGCCGCTCCCCAGCTGGGGAAACGCCAAGGAACTGCCAAGTGTTGCCTGACAACCAACACCACAGCAAAGCCTCCCGTGGTGCCGGCAATACCTCCAGAGGCTGCCAAGGTATAAAGTAGCTGCAGAGGGGCGAAGAGTCCTCCACCACAATGCTGCCCAGAGAGACCGAAAAAAGTCCCAGGCACCTGCGGCTGGCCTCAAGCACTGGGGCAAACCTGCACAGCCGCTCGAGACCAGAGGTGGTCTCCAACATGACAGCGGCCAGCGCGGAGAGCCCACGAGCATCGGCCGGCGAGGGCTGCACCGTGGACTTGCAGGCAGCCTTATTTGCCAATTTTGCCTGTGAGGGACCCAGTGAGGTCTCCCTGCCAATGGTAGCTGCCGGCTGTACCTTCAGCAGAAGGGGAGGACCCAGCTAGGCCTCCCCATGTTTACCTCTGTGTCTGGGCCCCCTCCATCAGGGGGGCAGATACCGTCGGGGCCTGATAGAGTTGAGTCAGGTAGCTGGACAGAGTTGCGATCCTTGACGGAGGTCCTGGTCCTGCTCAGGTTACTGTGATAATTACCATATACCCTGTGAAAGCAGCGCAGAAGCTACTTAACGGGGTAAACAGGGATTATCTTGGTTGTGTAACTCCTTTACCCTTACGAGAGGGGTGGGTTCTGCCTGGCTTAGGTGTATACCCTAGCCAACCAGAAGCCCCATTTCTAACAGTGACATTTTTATCGCTGCCCGTAAACTGCAGGACACACAAGGAAGGTGCAGCTCCGTCGGTCACATCACCCTAAAACCGGCCCTGCGTTTAGGCATCCCAATTATCCTCACATCCTTTAGTCCACATGTTTCAGCCTGTCAATTAAGCTGTTTTGAATCACTGGCCTTTGTCAGGACTAACGCAGCTCTCCCTATGCTCACACTCCCTCACACTAAAAAACTGTGACAGTATAAGTGCACTGTAATGGAAACAGCATTATTATACTTACAACATCAAAGGCAATAAATTATAGGCCTTTCCAGCTATAGACATCACACAGAATAGATACCCCTCTGACGCCCTCGACTTCATTCCGCAAGGAAGGTCCCTGAGCCTAATCCTCTTCAACATATACACGATCCCTCCAGCCAGCATCATCTGCTCTCACAATACAAACGGCCTCTCCTACACTAATGACCTACAACTCATTCTCTCCCTCACAGACATGACGCCCAATACACCGATCAAGTTCTGGCGGTGGAGGAATCTACACAGAGGCTGTGTTCACGGGAGAGGACTGAGTCGACCCCGCCGTTGCTGGACACCGGGACAGCCCCTGCCACCGCCATCGCTGCACACCGGGACAGCCCCTGCCACCGGAGGAGCCGGGAGGGAAGTATTGCTGCCTGAGCTGCACCAGGGGAAGACCGAGTCGCCCCCGCCGTCGCTGGGCACTGGGGCAGCCCCTGACATCGGGAAGGACGGATTGCTGCCTGGGCTGCGCCGGGAGCTGGAGGTGTGGCGCCGCCGCCCGGGGAGCTGCTGGCGTGAGCCCTGAGGCAGGCGGGACCTGAGGGAACGACGGACAACCGGAGCTTGCCCCCACTTGAGCTGCGCCAGGAGAGCCCCCGCCGTCGCTGGACACCGGGGCAGCCCCTGACACTGGCGGAGCCGGGGAAGGACTTATTGCTGCCTGGGTTGCGCCGCTGGACACCCGCGCAGCCCCTGACATTGGCGGAGCCGGGGAAGGACTTATTGCTGCCTGGGCTGCGCCGGGAGTTTGAGGTGTGGCGCCGCCGCCTGGGGAGCTGCCGGGGTGAGCCCTGAGGCAGGCAGGACCTGAGGGGGCGACGGACGACGACCGGAGCTTTCCCCCATCTACACCGGAGGCTGGATGCGACCCAAGCACTGGTAAAGATTGAGGTTTCACCAGAGGAGCACGAAGTCTAGCCTCAACTGCACTTCCAGCTCTCAAACCTGCCAGAAGTCGATGCACACTGTAACTGTGTACATTCTCACTAAAGCCTTGATGTCTGCAAAGCTTCTGACTAAAGCCTCGATGTCTGCAAAGCTTTCAACAACAATTTCTGCGTACCTACTGAGCTGAAATCACAATTAAGGTATTTACTGCACCCTATTCGCTTGCACTCATTTTAAACCTCCTTTGTTCAAAATGGCGGGGGTCTTAAGCTGAAGCAATAAATCCCCCCTGTACATCTAGGTGCCCACGAGGCTCCTCAACAACTCCAGATAAGACTCCCTCCCAGCAAGCTAGAAACGGGGCTTGCATGAATGGAAAGTGAAACTGCTCCTCCCTGCTCTCAAAGCAACATTAACAAACAGAAGACTACTGTCTCTATCTCACCTATTTGGCGGCCATTTTTGACTAGTCTCTCTCTTGGGCGGCCATCCTGGATTAGTCATTTTCATTATCTGTACATACCCTAAGAACTTATCATTTTAGACTAATCTCAACTACCGAGTACTTTGCGCAGCTCTGTATCTACACCTTCTTGTGATAGAATGCTTGCCTTTTATTGCAGTATTATACTCCTACTTGTATTTTGTACATTCCTGTAACCTACACTCAGTTCACTTTAATGCACAGATTGCTACCTCATATATTTTGGTTGCTCACTAATGTCACTTTTTTGATTTTTGGGTCATGTAACCTATTGTTTGCATTTGTATTCTGTTCTTATATTTTATCAGTATTATACTTCCAAGTGTATTCTGCACTACTCTGCACAATTCTGCAACCTGCACCCATTTTTCACTTTTCTCTCCTGTAATGCACCGACTGCTACCTCATATATTTTGGTCGCTCACTAGTGTCACTTTTGCGCCCTAGGGTCATTTTTGATCCATGTAAATTGTTGTTTGCATTTGTATCTTGCATTCAGCACATTTATGCAACCTGCACCCATTTCACTTTTCTCTCCTGTAATGCACCGATTGCTACCTCTTATATTCTGGTTGCTCACTAGTGTCACTTTTGCCCACTAGTGCCCTTTTTGATCCATGTAACCTGTTGTGTTTGCATTTGCATCTTGCTCCTGCATATCATTATTGTTCACCCTCCCGCACTACCTATACCGCCATACCAACATGGATCCCATCGGCAAGCACACATATAAAATCAACCACCCACCCGTGCTCACCAAAAAAGCCGCTAAACGCTTTAAACACGACTTCCTTAGGTCCCACCCAGAAACCCCCTTTACCGACACCTACTTCTCATCGGTCAATGGATCCTTGAACACCAATATCATCTTCCACACCACACGCAGAGCTCAATGGAAAAAAGCGTTCCTCACCCTACTCACCGCCTTCACCACCAGGAAATCCGCCCATGGCCTAACACTCTCCATCACACCATCCCAACTCTTCCCAGGCAGAACCACCATCACTATTTACAATAACGGGATTGTCCTAATTCAATCCACAGACAGGAACCTGGAACTACTTGACAACCTGTTCCCCACTTTCAAAGAGCACCTATCCAATCCTCGGACTTACACTCATATCACCCCCGGTCCTACCACCCCTGACTTCACAGCACCCACCCACAACCCTCCTAACCCAGTTCAGCACCAGAACAACACTCACCTCACCTTTACACCCAGCACCATAGTCAATTGCCCACCTGCTGCAGCTACCCCTCACCCCTCAATCACAGGCATAGATCTCGCCCCCTCATACACCGCCCGCTCCCCCATCCCCCTACCAACTCTCGTACCTCCGCTCATCTTCCCATATCCCCCCCACACTTTGCACTCCCGTCCCGTCCTTCACACCAATCTTCTCAGAACACCCCTCCTCCCCCAACTGCACCCCACACAACATGACTCTCTCTCCGCCTATCTCCCCCCCACACTTAGCACTCCCGTCACGCCTAGCCTTCACCCCCCCCTTCAACCTCTCACCCCCCACTCTCACTCCCCACTATCCCACCTCCACCCCTGCAACCCCCAGCCTCCACACCGCCCCCATTTACCCTTCCCCTCTTAGCACTGATGTCCTTCCCAATAACGCCAACACCAACCCTAACACCAATCCTCTCTCTAACACTTCCAACCCCTTCACCAGCTCCTCCTCTCCACCCCGATTCCCCCCCTTCTCCAGCAACCTATACGCCTGTTCACCGCCAGTACCCTTCCCCAACTCAGCGCCCAACACCACGCTGGACATGATTATGTCCACCCTCCTCCAAATGAAAGAAGAACTACACTCCATCAAAGAGTTGCTCATCACACACCCCAGACACCCCCCTCCCACCACCACCTTTACACCTAAGAACACTTCCTCCTCACCTCCTACTCGCCTTATCACACAACACTCCCCACACTGGACCTCTATCCCCTCTCGCAATACCACCAATCGCCCCAGACGCACTACCAATACGATCTCAGACCATGACATACACATCCTTCTCCACTCTTACGTCCCGACTCCCCAAAATCGCCTAGCCACCAACCATCTGTCCATCCCAACGATTATCTCTAACCCCCTCAGGCACCAAAAGGATAACAACAGAGGCTCCGTCCCCAACAACCTCACAAATGTACCCCTCACTATAGAACCTTCCTCCACCCTCTGCACCCCTAGACTCAAATGCATACTTCTCAATTGCAGATCGGCCCAAAGACATTCCGCGGGGGTCGCCGATCTCATCATTTCTCTGGAACCGGATCTAGCCATTCTGACTGAAACATGGTTATCTGATTCTTCTACACCTATCATGGATATCCTAGTCCCCCCCAACTACTGTATCATTGGACTTGACAGGACCAAAAAGACAGGCGGTGGAATTGCCTGTATTTACAGAAGCAACCTCTCAGTTATTAAAGCGTCCGCCCCCTCTCTTACTTCCTGTGAATACCTCTGCCTTGATGTCATCAGCGAAAGCAAACCGGTATGCTCACTACACATCATATACCACCCACCTAGGGACAAGCTCTCCTTCTCCCAACAACTCATGGACACAATCTCAACCAACTCAGGACGGTAAAACACCCAAATTTTCCTTGGCGACTACAATCTCCTTTGGAATGACAGCAGTGACACAGTGGTAAATAGCCTCAAAAACTTCCTCAACGCCCTTGATCTCACCCAAATATGCAATAGCCTGACCCATGAGAAAGGTTCTATCCTCGACCTTATCATCTCCAAAGAGGACGCTATTCAACTTGAGTCAATCCAACCGTGTGACTGGTCAGATCATCATATTGTCTCCTTCCTTATCAATGAAAAAATTAAATTTAACCCAGTTCAACCCTCTAAGCCCAAAGTTTGGAAAAGAGACATGAAGAAACTCAACCCAAACTCCTTACCGCCTAACAGCTGCAATCTCCTACTTCCCCCTTCCGGCGCTACGGACGTTCAACTCCTGACCGACCACTATCTCAATGCTATGACCACAATAATCAATGAGGCTGCAACCATGCAACTGAAAAGAGTTTCGTCCAAGATCTCCAACCCATGGTATGACGGGAGCCTCAATGAAGATAGACGGGCCATGCGAATGGCAGAGCGCACCTGGAGGTCAGCCCCCTCTGCACTGCACCTAAAAATGCTGAAGAAACAGAGAAACGACTACTTCAGGAAAATAAAACGCTCAAAAAGAGATTTCTTCAGCCTCCAGCTCGCCCAAGCAAAAAACCGCCCAAGAAAACTGTTTGAGCTAATCAGAACACAATCCAAAGAACAACCCCAGACACTCAGCACCATGGGCGTTACACCTTTCTGTGAAGACTTCTCTGCTTTCTTTAACCAAAAAACCGACAACATAAGAAGCGATCTCCTCAATGACGCAATCCTTTACTCCAACCCCCAACACACAGCAGCGTCTGAACGAAAGAACAATGCTACATGGTCATCCTTTGGCACCTACTCCGAAGAAGAAATTGGGAGATTGCTCAGCACCCTGAAACCATCCAATAACCTCACTGACCCCCTTCCTGCTAACGCTGTAAAAGACTTTACCCCTTTGCTCCTCCCACTCTGGACTAAGATTATCAATAGCTCACTTCAACAAGGATCCATCCCTAACGCCCTCAAAGTCGTACAAGTCACACCGCTACTAAAAAATCCAACAGCAGACCCCACTGATCTAAACAATTACCGTCCTATTACAAATATTCCCACTCTCGATAAACTGTTGGAAAAATGCATACAGCTACAACTGACTAAACACATAGATAAGTTTGATCTCCTCAACGCTCATCAATCAGGCTTCCGAGCAGGGCACTGTACCGAAACTGCTATGACTCACATAGTTGACGACGCCCTCCAAATCCTAGACAAAACGATACCTGCCTCCTCATCCTTCTTGATCTCTCCTCAGCATTCGACACAGTTAAACATGAGAACCTACTCGAACTATTAAACACAAGAATGGGCATATCTGGGACAGTTCTCAAGTGGTTCACCTCCTTTCTACACAACCGGTCACAAAGATTCAAAAGCAACAACCTGATGTCCTCTCCGGTACCTGTATCGCTAGGCGTCCCTCAAGGATCCTCCCTCTCCCCAACACTGTTCAACCTAGTTTTGGAACCTCTCACTACTTTGCTACAAACAGCCAATGTTCATTTTCACATGTATGCCGACGACACCCAACTTTATCTCAAAATACAATCTCCCAAGGACATCATGCTTCTGAACACCACGATCAGAAACACCCAATTCTGGCTTGCCGAGAATCATCTCAAACTCAATGCGCTGAAGACTGAGTTCCTCCTGATCTCACCTCCCTCAAAAATCTCTACCGCTCAAACATGGCTTAAGCACCTAACGGCTCTAAATGTACAACCTACCATCGTAGACTCAGCAAAATCTTTAGGCATAACACTGGACGCCAATCTCAACATGCAGCAGCACATCAGCAAGGCAACCAAAGAAGCGAACTTCCAAATCAATACCTTGAGAAAACTTAAACCCTTCCTTCCAGCCAAAGACTTCCAAACTGCAGTACAATCTATAGTCATCCCGCACATAGAATACGGTAGCACCGCCCTCTGCGGGCTCCCCCTAACTACAACAGCACCCCTAAGAGCGTCCCTTAACGCTGCAGCGAGACTCATCACTGGCTCAAAAAAACACTCGCATATTTCCCCTGACTTTAAATCCCTGAACTGGCTACCTTTTGAAGCCAGAATACATGTGAAAATCACCTGCATGACACACAAGGCTTTACACATGAACTCACCCGCCTACCTCACTCAAAAGCTGACAATTTCTGGTGGCTCTAGAACTACTAGAAGCACAAACAATCTTCTGCTGAAGCCTCGAAGATTTCGGAAGGAAAAAACCTATAAACGCTCCTTCTCAGGAATGGCGCCCAGGATCTGGAACTCACTCCCTCCTGAAACCAGGCTCATCTCCTCCAACAAACTTTTTAAGAAAGAAGTAAAAGCGATCCTCATGGCTAAATACACATGATCTATCATTCTGTATTTCTCAAGAATCCGCTCTGTACTACCTGCCTGACCCCTTGGACTATTTGTATTACTTGTATTATCGACTTATTTGATTGTATACGTTCCCTCTTTGTATATTTTTATATTGTTGACGCACCTGTCTGACTTTGCATACTGTACCTACACCACCTCAACTATTCCTACTCTTGTACTACTGATGCACCTGTGTGACTATACACCCTGTACTCACCTTGCTCAACTATGCCTATCTTTATGCTATCTCCAAAAGCATTTTAAGCACTCTTAAACAAGTATATGCTCCTTCTTTTTGCACTTTTATATTATTGGCGCAACTGTTTGACTATGCACCTTTTACCTACACTACCTCACCTTTGACCTACCTCTTGTATTTTGACCTACCTATGTAACTATGCACCTTGTACCTAACTACCTCAACTATTACATTCTATTATTCTATCACCCCCTTGTCCTTGTAAAGCGCTCTGATATCTGCAAAGATCTTGTTCGCGCTATATAAAACTTTCAAAATAAATAAATAAATACCTGTATGACTGAAACTGCCCACTGGATGAAGACCAACTGTCTGAAGCTGAAAGGGTACAAGGCCAAAATTGATATCATCTGGAAGAGCACATCACTGTGGGACTCCACCTGGTGACCAAGACCCAGCCCCACCTCCCATGTCATGAACCTCAGGATCATCATCAACAGCAAACTCAACATGACCTCCCAAGCCTCATGCTACCATAGCCTAAAGATGCTGAGGAAGGTTTTCAAATGGCTCCCAATCAGCACCGGGAAAACCGACTCACGCCCTGGTCAAGTTCAAGTTCAAGAATTTGTATAGCACCAGCAAACTGGGCTACTGAAACACCCTCTATGCCGGTATCAACAAAGAACTCACTAGACCATTCAGACCTCAGCGGCCAAAATCACTGTCAACTTCCTACACCACACTCACATCATCGCACACCTGAAGGAACTCCACTGGCTCCTCATTCACAAACAAGCACAATTCAAAGTCCTCACCCACACTTTCAAGGCACAACATAACACTGGTCCAGCATTCCTTAACAATTGCATTTGCTTTCACAAACCTTCCAAACACCTCTGCTCATTCAAACTTCTACTTGCACATATCCCTATATTGCTCCTAAAGCATGGAATGACCTGCCGCTACATATAAGAGCCTAATTGTCTCATCTTGAATTCTGCAAAAAGCTGAATACCTGGCTTTTTCAGTAGTTTCATTGGGCCCTAGGTGTGCTTAGACTCACACCTGCTCAGTGTCGGGATAACCTCCCTTGTGATAGTGTGCTCTACAAATTTGCATAGAATAACATAATAAAAAGAAAATCTTGGCAAGCAAGCATGCACTAAGCAATGTCCGGTATAATGGAGCAGCTTCTTTTAACGAATAGTGTGTGTCAGGCAGGGTCCACTGACCCTGTGCTTCTGTGTTCAATTGCGAAAGTTCTCAGAGGCATCAAGACATGATGACATAAAGATACTGCAGTTGCGATCCCATATATACTGCTGGATCATTAATACGATTAGCAACCTATTAGGTTTGTCATGTTTGTAAAAAAGGTGTAAACCCTGGATTCTTTGGTGTTATATACATAACAATAGGACACATGAAAGCCTTCTGAAAAGAATCTGGGAGTGGAGCATCCAATGGACCAAATAGGGTATACAAAATCTACACATACGTATGAAAGTCTATAGTGCCATCATTGTACTATCCATATGTATTCATATTTAGTCATGATAGACAGCATTGATTAACAGGTCCTCAAATTACCATGATATAATTACCAGGACCTCAAAATGTATGTAGGATGTGCCAATGCAGCTAGCATAAGCCAAAATATATGATCATTATATTGTATAGGAAGAAAGTAGCGGGAACAATAATGTGTTTGATCTAGGTGCCATATACAAACCCACATGCTCAATCTGACCAGAAACTAACCTAATAATTTTGTGAATTCAATTGTGTGCGAGGTATATCATAATTTAAGCTACGGACATATGTACCCAGTCTGTAGACCCATTGTAGTTCCCTTTCTAGTAGTTGTCTTTTGGTCATAGTTGGGTGTTCTGTTTCTAGTACCTTGTCTATCACTACCCACTATAAATCTTGGTCAGAGTTGCTAGAATCATGGTAGCGGTTAGGCATGTGTGTCATGCTTATTGTTAGAAATTGAGTTACTGGTTGAGTGGGGTGTGAGCCCTGGTCAAGCAGCAACCACAATTCTAGTCAGGATAAGGCACAAGCAAGCCACAAATTAACCAATGCTCACCCTCTGGCACAGAGCAGACAGGCTCAACTTGAAGCCAATGTATAAAATATCTGTGCAACACTTCAAACAGTAAAACTGTGAAAACACCACACTAAAAGATCCCACACCAGGTTTAGGAAAAGTAAAGCTCAGTAAAACCCGGGATATTGAATTTTAAAGTTTTAAGTTGAAATAGCACCATAAAGCATCAACAAGGGGTATCTGGGTGTGCCAGACCGGGACAAAATCACAAGTTCAGGAAGACCACGATGAAGCGGGTGCCGGCTACAGGGATCCAGTTAGGCCTGCTTACCAAAGTACCTTAAATCCTGGCTGCAGAGCGTTGCGTGGATCCGGATCAAAGAAGCGATGTGCAGCCAAGGCGATGTGCTAGTTCCGAGATACAGTGAGGCTGCTGTGCAAGGTCTTGTTGCATCATTGTCAAGGATTGCGTAAACGGGGCTTGCGATACAAAGTCCTGGCATGTGCTAGTTCCGAGATACAGTGAGGCTGCTGTGCAAGGTCTTGTTGCATCATTGTCAAGGATTGCGTAAACGGGGCTTGCGATACAAAGTCCTGGCATCGGGGATGTGGTGTGCAGCTAGCGAAGCGTCAGTTCGAAGAGCTGCGAGGCAGCGATGCAGAGTCCAGCATCATCATTGAGGCTGCCATCGACAAGAGGTGTGAGGACCTGTGTTGGAGATTTGCTGCGCCTTCTGCAATGTGTCAGTTCTCAGGGCTGCAAGGGCAATGCAGGCCTTCTGCGCAGGGTCCAAACCACGCAGCAGCGGCAATGCAGCAGTTCTGCTTGAGGATGAGCTGCTCAGCGGATGA
Organism: Lissotriton vulgaris; assembly: GCF_964263255.1. Lineage (NCBI taxonomy): Eukaryota > Metazoa > Chordata > Amphibia > Caudata > Salamandridae > Lissotriton > Lissotriton vulgaris. Next base: position 387,227,314 of record NC_141697.1, read on the forward strand.
GATGTGTCAGGTCAGCTCAGGGATGCACTGCTCAGAAGAGAAGATGCATCTGTTCTGCTGGTAAGCACCTTAGGCCCACTTTCAAAGGTCCAGGACTGAGTTGGTACCACTTGGCAGCCTAGACTCACAGATGGCAGAGTTCAGGTGCAGATGCAATGTTGTTGGAAGCCTCTTGTGTCTCTGAGGCTTCAGATCAGCCAACTAGCCCTTGGAGTCACTCTGGGATCTGGATTTAAGAGATGCAGGTCCAGTCCTTCTCACCCACTCAAGAGGGCAGAAGGTCATCACAGCAAAGCAGGTGTCCAGCAAATTAGCAGAACAGCAGAGTGAAAGTCCTTTCAGCAGCACAGTGGTTCTTCTTTCTGGAAGAGTATCCACAGGTCCAGAAGTGTACTGAATTGGAGGTGTCGGAGGTCCTTCTTTTATAAACAGTTGTGCCTTTGAAGTGGGGAGTAGCTTCTAGAGGTATGCCTTTGAGGTGCACAGATGCCCTGTCTTCCCTGCCTAACTCTAGACTAACTACAGGGGTTTGCAGCCCTTTGTGGGAAGACAGGATACAACCTGTTCAGGTGTAAGTGAGGCTGTGCCTAGCTCCTCCCTCCCATCCTGCCAGTGATAGTCCATTGAGTCACGCCTAAACTCCTACTGTGTGTGGCTGTCTAAGAGGAATACACAAAGCCCAACTGCCAACTACACCCAGTTATGTGATCAGAGACAGGCACCATATGGTTAAAGCAAGAAAATGGCAACTTTCTAAAAGCGGCATTTTCAGAATTGTAATTTATAATTCGACTTCACCATAAATTAGGATTTTAAATTAGGATTCCAGAGACACCAGACTTGGGGGTCTTATCTCTCCCTTTTGGAAATTACTCATATAAAATGTAATAAGGTCATCCCAATGTTATCCTATGGGAGGCCTTGCAGTAGGGAAAACAAATGTACACGTTTTTCACTACCAGGAAATGCAGAACTTGGAGGTACATGTCCAACTTTCTAAATACACTGCATCCTGCCCTTTGGCCTGTCGAGAGCCTTAGGGGTAACTTATATGTTTTAAAAGGGAAAGGGTGGGCCTGGCATACGTTTTTGCCAGGTTGACATGGCAGTGTAAACAGCACACACAGACTCTGGTTGAAGGATTACTTAAATGGGTGGGAAAGTCAGTGCTGCAGGCCCACTATTAGTATTTAATTTGTAGGCCATGGGCACATGTAGGGCACTATACTAGGGATTTATAAGTAAATAGAATATGCCAATTGGGTATAAGCTAATTCTATCATGTTTCAAAGAGAGAGCACAAGCACTTTATCACTGATTTGCAGTGGTAAAGTGCACAAAGTCCTAAAATCAACAAAGATTTCAGCAAAACAAAATGAGTGGAGGGAAGGCAACATGTTTGGAGGTGACCCTGCAGAAAGGGACATGTCTGACAGCTTTCTTGCACCTAATGTTGCTCTGAAGTCATCTATTTGAATGTGAATCTCTCCTGCGGTTGTACCAATATATTTAAGTCTGTATAAACAGGTGATTGTGTACACATTTTCTGAATTGCAGTTTTTGTGCTTATTCAGTAACCGAGGTGTTCATAGCCCTAGACCAATTGATTGTATGTGTTTTTGTGAATGGGCACATGCTACATACTAAATTGGTAGTGTACATTCACAGGGAGAAGACCCAAAAATGAAGTCTCTGAGTGTGTACCAGTAGTCTTGTAAGTTGACACTTTTTTTGAACAAGAATATAGGCTTCTGCAAATTTAGTTTGCTAGAGACCAGGATTTGCCAATTTTGGTTAATAATTTGATTCTTTTGGTTACAGTGCAGTATGTGATAGTACAGATTGGTCTGTCTTAAACTGTTTTGCGGTGTGTAAGAAAGTGCCTCTTTTTGCATGCTTTCCCCTAACTTTTTGCCAGATACCTGATGCAAACTTGACTGAGTGTGTGCTGGGATCCTGCTAACCAGGCCCCAGCACCTGTGTTCTTTCCCAAAACTGTACCTCTGTTACCCACAATTGGCACACCTCTGGGCCACCTGTAAGTCCCTTGTAAACAGTACCCCTGGTACCAAGGGTCTTGTGACCAGAAAGAGCCTTTGATGGCTGCAGCATAGACTGTGCCACCCTCAGAGATCCCTCACCTTAACACCCACACCCTGCCATTGCATGTACGTGTTTTGATGCAGACCAAACTGGAGTCGACATGTGCAATTCCCACCTACATTGCCTGTGGCATAGGTAAGTCACCCCTCTAGCAGGCCTTACCGCCCTAAAGGCAAGCACATTTGAGGGCATAGCTGCATGAGCAATATGCCCCTACAGTGTCTGTGCCCTTCACAGACATTGTAAGTGCAGTGAAGACATTTTGAGTACATGGACTGGGAGTTTGTCAAACATGAACTCCACAGCTCCATGATGGCTTTACTGAAGCCTGTGAAACTTGGTATCAAATGTCCAAGCACATTAAACCCACACTGATGCCAGTGGTGGATTTAATAACAAATGCATACAGAGGGCCCCTTAGAGATACCCCTGGGAAAAAAAACAACTCTGGTATAGTTCCTGTCTGATTCCCAGCCATCTGCCACCATCGGACACGTTGTTGTACCCCTGGGTAGAGAACCCTTCACTCTCTGGGTCTGGATTCAAAGAACATCCCGGACAGAGGTGTCATTCCTCCTTTCGCAGGATGGGCAGGGTCCTCGAAGAGGGAGGTTTAAAGGCCTGCCGCCTTTGTTAGCTGCCCCCAGCCTTTTGCTTCTACCCCCATTTTGGGTGCGACAACGGATGGGAAACCTAGCTAGGAGAGGATGTGTGCCCACCTATGCCAATCACAACCTTCAGGTGGGGGAGGCCAGGTGAAGCACACATCTCAGTCCCCGCCATCTTGAAGATTGGGGGAACCCATCAATAAGGAAAAGGCCCATGCCCCCCTCCCATTTGAGGATGGCATACTAAGGGATGTAGACACCCCAGGGATGGGACCCATTGGTCCCAACCTGCACACCCCCATACCGCCCCTATATCAAGTATTTAGGGGCACCTCTGAACCTTGCCTCTTTAGATTCGGTGGGACAAGAAGGAGAAGGACCGAAGAGCTGTGCTGCAGAAGAGGACGACAATAACAACTGCTTTGGTCACAGCCCTACCGGCCTCTCTCCCGTTCTGAACCCCTGCGAGCTGGACCCAGTGTGTCCTGCAGCCAGCCGCCTCCAAGAACCCTGGGGACCGGCCCTGCCTTCAAAAGTAACTCTCATCTCCTGTGGACACCAGATTTGTCCAACACCATCCCCAGCCAGGAATCCAGATCCAGCCCGATCCACAGGTTCTCACCACTCTGTATACCATGCCCATGGTCCGAGTTGCCCAACAACCCAGCGAGATCCCCCGGTGATCTTGACCTGTGGTCCAGCGTTGGACGCCCTTCACTGACTTTCTCTTCAACTCCTGTCTCCTCATCCAGAAGGCTCCCCCCAACCTCGACCGGAACCAGTGAGAAGAACCCGAAACAAAAGGACATCCCTGCACCCGCAGCTCTTGAGTCCTGAGATGGCCGACCAACAGTGTCCTGGTGTCCAGCAACTCTTCATCTTCATCCTCCAGTTGTTGGTTACCTTCCTCCTGTCTTCGGAGACCAGCCTGCTGCCCATTTCCAAGACCAACATCCTCCATTGAAAAGCATTGGGCTGCAGACACCTCTGTAGCACCCTGCACCCGGCCGCTCCTGCACCGCTGATGGTGTGAACTTGGTGCTAAACTGTTACCCTGTTGCCCTTATCTTAACCCTAGGAGCTTGGCTCCTGAGACCGAGTGGCCTGCCCATGAGCAGTCCCTAACCAAGGTGCCCCCAGCACCATTGGCTAACATTGGCACCCTGCACTCTGCACCCGCCCACCCTAGAGCCATTGGTGGTGCCCCTTGAGTGCCAATCTGGACCATGGGAAACCTTGGTTCTAAAACCCTAAAACTCCAATCCTAAAACCATTTTACTCACCGGCTAATTTAACACTTTGTTTTCTCCATAGGACTGAATGGTGGGATTTCTCTGAAAATTCTTTTGTGTTGAACTGTTTTGTACTGTACGAAAAGTAAGTTAACCTGCAAGACTTAACCTGCTTGCAAATTTCCTGTGTTGTTTAAATTGTTAGGAGTGTGTTTCGAAATAAACTAAAACATAATAGTAATCCAGCAGTAATCCAAAAGTTATTACAAGCAATTTTGAACAGTTTACAAATAGTTATCTCAATTGACAACGTAATCTGAAAGTTCCTACAACTCCAGTATTCACTAGTGCTGAAAGTAACATTGTATGAAGAGTTTAAACTTACCTGCTACTAAGTAAATATTGGTTCTAGAAATAAAACAACAAAATAACTTTTTATACAAACAATTGGTCTGGATTCAGTCTTTGAGTGTGTGACATCATTTCTTGCCTGAGTGTGTACAACAAATGTTTAACACTACCTTCCTGATAAACTTGACTGCTCACCACACTACCACAAAAGAGAGTAAGGTATTATCTACTTTATCCTCTGCTATACCTCTGGGGATCCACTGGACTCTGTGCACAATCTATCTTACTTTGGTATAGTATATACAGAGGCAGCTTCCTACAGTTTTCAACAGCACTTCCTAGCTTCTTAGCTCTGTTGATGATCTTCAAGGGGTAATGGCAATTCTGTAATTTTTCTGATAGGATGTTTGTGTTTTCAATGTAGTCCACCATGGAATTACACTTAAAGTGGGAACCTAAAAACTGACTGAAAGGTATATTCTTTTCTAATGTTCGGGGTGAAAGATATTAAAGTAGTAGACTGTTTTTATCTGCGAATTTATGGAATACATGATCAGAAGACCATCCCTTGCAATAATGTTTAAACCAAAGAACGCTAACTCAATGTTGGTGATCAACGGTGAGAATTTTAATAATTGACACTGGGCATTAATCCAGTTGATCAAAGCAAACACGAGGAGATGATGGACGGAGCGCTGAAACATTTCAGACACTAGCTTACTTCGCCACCTCAGTTCAGACCCAGCTATATGCAAATCAGTATTGACCCTGAGCCTCATGGGAAAAGTCAAGCCCGAACTGCCAAGCCAGGTCTTCCATGAGCCGGAAACAAGCATCCTCCTGGGATTGTTTTCTGGGTAACACCCTCCATCAGCCAGGCTAGCCTGAATACAGTGGCAACGTGAGCAAGGGATCCACGTCTGGGCATACCCTGCCAACTTGGGGCATACAAAGCAAACACAAGGAGATGATGGACGGAGCGCTGAAACTTTTCAGACACTCACCCTCAGTCACAGATCACCAGTTGATAAAATCATCTGCTTGTGCTCTCTCCCATGTCAAAATTTGAAAACATAATTGTGGAATTAAAGCTAGGTTCGGACGTGCTGCCTGAAGAGGGTAGCATATGAAAAAATATGCTCTACCTTAAATTAGTGTACATAGAAACACATTAGGCTGGTGGGGTGTACTGGAGATAGAGAACACCTTTATATTCAAAGCAGTTTTTGATTAAAGCTAGTTTTATAGGAAGGTGCTTGTGTGTCATATTTTCCCGCTCAAATTGAAGTACAAGTTCTTTTATGACTGATGGTTTCCTATTGTGTGATGCTGGTGTAAATTGAATCTGTCTACCAGCAAATTAATAGTTTAGTGTTGGGGTGAAATTAGACTTTTGCTAATAAATGTATTTAGTGTCTTTGAAGTAGGAGGACATCTTAACCACTGAAGGACATAGGAACCAGTGGCAGAAGCTAGAGAGAGGCTCAAGGACTAACATGATTCCAGACAAAATGTAAACTCCCTGGAGCAGCCTGGAAGGCTTGTTTACTTTGGGAAGCAGGAACAAATAAATCATTCTTGGGTCCTTAGCTATCAAGAATTAAGGGTAATTTTTTTAATCCAGTGAAGATGCTATGTTTCCTCCACCATCATATGATCTCAGCTGGTAGGTCCCTCATGGGATCTGTCTGTAAAATATGGTTTGTACTAGTGTCTCCTAGTAGCCTAAGAGATTCTTGTATATAGAAAGCATCACTTTGATGATAGTCCTCCTTGATTGCTGGTTTCATTAACAGCTGCAAACTGGGGCATATATCCGTTATACCATCCTTTCTGGCCGAGTAAGGTAGTGGAAGTTGTAATCATTATAGGTATAAATGTCTTCTGCTTCCTTTGTAACATGCTTTGTTCAAATACTACTACATCTGGTAGGATACTGTATGAGGGAGGTGAGAAAAAAAGATTTCTTGTAGAGCCCTAGGTTCAGTTTTTCATGTCCACCAGGTTCTACCTCAGAAATGAAAGCCTTAAGTCAGATTTTTCAGAATTAGTCAGGCAATTCACTCTGTAGGTTTAACTTGTTGACTGAGCATCGGTACAAAACCCAGGTCCTTGCTGAGCACCCTCCTTTGGTGTTCATTCAGGGGGACATCCGTTTGATTGATTAATACATCTATAACTTTCTCATCCCTGGTTGTGCCTCTCTGGATGTACTTTGAGTCACTCTCGGACGGATTTCCTCCCACTGAATCTTTTGTTCTTTTATCTTTCTTCTGCCTTGTCCCCAAGTAACAACAATAGAAATGCCCTATCAGGGGTGTTGGGTGAAAGAGTAAATTTGTGAGAGATCCTTGGAATCGGCCATGTCCTCTTGGTTTTCTGTCAGGGCCATTGCCCCGCTAGTGTCGATTTTTTTGATGCTCAAGCGGCACAGAGAGCAGACCCATATATACGAGGCCACGGAAAGCCACTTAGTGTGGCTTTTGATGGCCTCATAGATATGGAGTAAGGAAAAGCAATGATAGTCGCTGCATTTACTTACTCTACGTCAAAGAGACGTTCCATGGGCGTTGCGGTGGGTGTTCCCACGATACACCCATAAATTGTGATGCATTTCCAGATTTAAGAGGGCTTGTAAACCTGGGAATACATCAGAAGCCTAATCCTCCCCAGGGGAGGCCTAACAAGTAAAAAAAACGTTTTTTTCCTCGTTTTTCCTCTTTCTATGTGTGCTGCATTCTGCATCAAATATAGAAGGAGGAAAATGCCTCCATTATTCGTTGTGTGCAGGAAGGTGTCCCTTCCTGAACAAAAACAATTATTTGCATTACTCAGCTCCCCAAGGGGGCATTACATGGGTTATGCACGGACATCCTCATGCAACCACTCATGCCTTTTGACGCAAAACCCTACCTACAAACAATAGTAGACAGGCTTTAGCACCAAAAGCTAAAGCCAATTGAAAGGAGGTGTTAAAATGATAAATTATTTTATTTCTCCCTTCTTTTCCGACTTTGCATGCATGCTGCACTGTGTAGCACACATACAAAGTAGGAACATTTTAAGGTGTGTCTAAGCATAGTATTTTGTACTTGAAGGGTGCCCGTCTAGTAGAAAACCTATGGTAGGCTAACGCACAGACCTTAGCACTATGGCGCTAAGGTGTGTGCCTGGCGCACACTAGGTAAAATCTGTGCCAGCGCTAGGGAGATGGGAGGACAGAGCCATATCTCTGTAGATATGGCTCTCTCCTGCTCCCTCCCTGTCAGGCAATGCAGCATTTTTGGCTGCTGCGCTGCGTTCCGTCACTATTCGGAAAATCTGGGCCTAATTTTTAAACGCTTCAACCTTCCTATCAGATTTAAAAGTTTGTTTTTTGTACATTTTTTGTATTTGATGTAAATTTAAAAATGCACTTGTTTCTGTATTTTTGCATATTGGTTTGTGGTTCACTAAAGAAATTGCTTCGGCTATGGTGACCTGCTTTCAATAGTGATTCAGCGGGGTCCACCAAAAGTTTAAGAACCGCTGTTCTACAGAATTTTCAGTTTTCACTCCCCCATATAAACAGGTGGCGTAGGAGTGCCAACAAGATGTCTGCCCAAATATTTGTTTAATTTATTGGCATTTCAACATTTATTATAATTCTGTGTGGGTCAACTCCTTTAGGTATTTTCTGCTTCCAGTGTTAAAGATTATGTGTATGTATAGTATGTATGTATAATTATGTTGTTTTGTTAGAAAAATCATGTAGATTTCCTTGGTTGTTGTACAATAGAGTATGGGATCCGACTCTGACATTTTGTGTAATACAACTGGTGATGATGCAGACCAACTTACCAAGATTGACTGTGCTGTGGATGTATCCCTATGCTTCACTAAGGCCGTAGGAACCACATTGCACACCAAGGGGGATATTCTCAAGAACGTGTGATAACTATTGCAAATTAGCTTAATGCAACTTTCAACATCTCAGTCCATCGCGGGAAAATTATGCTGTGTTAACCAAGTATTCACAACACAGAGGTACCATGTGATAGTCACACAATAACGCGTCAAATGACAGCGTTAAAACCAATGCGATGCCGCAAAAAATGCGAAACACAAATGCAAAAAATCTGCGATGAGGCCAAACGCAAAACAAAATGCAGGGAAAACCAAGCACAGGCCTGCAAATCCCAAGCGTCAGACGGGAAAATGCACCATAAAGGCAGAGTAAAAATAAACGGAGATGACAAGAGCACAACCCCACAGCTGTGACGCAGAACAAATGACCATTGTCCCACATCAGGTAGGCATCTCCACACAAACATTACGGGAGTGGGGCGTCATCTCGCACCCCAAAACAATCGCACAGCTAATTATGCCACCATGGCGATAATGTATTCATTGGTAAATGGCATATACACTCCGCATGTGGATTCTAAAAAAAGTTGGAGGAAAGTGATGAGAAATTATGGAATACCAGGAGTACATTGATTACTATGAATGAATACATTATCGACATGGTGGCATAATTAGCTGTGCAATTGTTTTGGGGTGCGAGTGACGCCCCACTCCAGTAATGTTGATTACCTCAGTGCTGTTTGGGCATGGCACTAAAATCAATCTGCAAGCATGTTTTGAATAAACTGGACACGTTTTGTAAAGCAGGAAATACGTGGTGTGCATCCTGTCCACATAATGATGATCTCCACACAAACAGCCACAATGTACATTGACATGCATTCAGTATGTGACCTGCGCCAATGCGGAAACATACATGGAACACAATGTGAAACCGCATCTCCTCTTCACATTGCAGAGGGACAATCAATATCCCCTGCACACCGACGTGCCACGTCCATGATCAAACAAGAATGAAAGCATGGACTAATGTGGGGGCAGTGACTCCTCCTTACGTACATGTCGCCCATGTCATGGGACTTGAGACACATGTGCATCCCTGCATCATGGCAGCACATATCAGAGCCCAAAAGAAGCCCTGTTGTGACCTCTAGGCCACAAATGACAGCCAAAATGGAAGAATTGGGACACATGTGAAACGCCAAATAGTGGGATACCGTAACAACTGTGGCACACAGAACTGGCAGTTCAAATACGTGACACCCTCAACAGCCTCACTGCACAAAGGTGACACACCCACCATCCATAAACAAATTGCAAAATTCTCAGCTCTACATGTCGCACCCACACTTGTCTGAGTGAAGTGCCTGTACAGATGAGTGACATGCATGCAGGGAATGTGTTTTGGAATGCATATATTTGCACATGCTGTGCCTGTGGTCAGTCTTCGCATGGTCCCATTATTGCTAAGGACCGTCACAATGTGACATCTACATGAGAAGAAATTGTCTTGGTGGCAGTGGGGTGTGGTCCACCTGTCTCATCTTCATCGTCCAGTGCACCTGGCACTCATATCCATGGGGCTTTGCTGCGTACACATATGTTGTGCAACACACAACATGAAATGATCATCTGGCACACAATGTCTGGGCTGTACAGGAGCCTTCCACCTGTGATGTCCAGCCACCTGAAACGTGACTTCAACACACCAAATTTGTGTTCCATGATGCCCCTGGTCCGTTTTTGGGCTACATTATACGGCCTGTGTGTTCGGGGCTTGGAGGGGTGTCATCATCCAAGCGAAGAATGCATATCCTTGGTCACCTGTGACTTTGCAGAGAGACATGAGTCAAAACTACGTACTGCATGATGTATTGACAGGCTCACTGGGTCATTGGTGTGTGATATGTGTGGCTTAGTGATTCCTGTATGACATGAACTGTTTGTTGCAAATGAGCGGCATCAATGTGTCTTAAGTAGTCTCACTGATGGTGTGGTGTGGCTCACTGGTTAGAGGCGCAGACCAGGAAGCAGAGAACGGACCGGGACCAGGGTTAAATTCCCGACGCGGCAGGGTCGTGGACCAGGGTCAGCGGACTCGATAATTCTCACCTCGGTGCCTACTCTAAGCAGGAATCACACTCGGCAACTCTGGGCATTAGCTTGCCTCATCTCTACAACAGCCCCCCACATTCGCCGGGGATGTTTTGTTTCACCTTGGAGATACCCAGTAGGGACCATCTCACAGGGATAGCCAGGACGGGTTCCCCAGTGGTCTACAGCGCCACGACGCCTCAGGGCAGCAGTGCGCTTTACAAGACACATTACATTACATTACATTACTGATGCACCTCCCTTCCCCCCCAGGCATAGTCACTAGTGTGTGCAACACACTTGCATCACTTGCACTCCTACGGCACACCATTGTCATGCCTGTCAACGCATGTCCACAAGCCTGACTACGACACACTGATGAAATGCGCCGAAGGTGGCTGGCAACGTGGGTTTAGGCCCATTGTAAGGACAGGGCTGACACACATGTAGAGCACCTGCCTGGCTGTGCTCGACATGCAGTTGAGGGTAGAACTTTGGCTCATGCTGCACTAATAGCGACACACACAACAGTTGACATGTGTGATCCCTGACTCCGAGCGGGCATGCCCTCCCCCATCTACCCCTTTGGCCGAGCACACACACCGGGGGTATGCCGCATAGCAACATTGTCAATTGCGTGACGGGTGGCTCAGACACTACAACAGAGACAAATGCATCAGCCACATCCTTGGCAAGGCCTACATCTAACCATACCCAGATCCACGTGTGGAGGAGCCACACCCCTACGCAGTATTGTTGTACGCCTGTCCACCCCACTTACGCTCACAGGGAGGTACAACTTGGTTACATGTCCCAGGTCTACCCCATGCCTGAGGTGACAGGGTTGCGCACGCTGTACACAGCACAATGTAATGTGGAATGGCCCCAGTCCCTCATGCATACATAATGACCACACGGACACACTGAGTGTGTTTGTGGAACTGGCTACGAGCACGTGCGCCCAGCCCCTTTTATTGACAGGGTCTCATGTCCAGTGACGCCTGTGCTGTATGGGAGTTGGGTAGTGTAAGCCACCCCTCAGGGGTTGGTTGGTGCTGGCAACAACCACAACAGTGATCAGACAATCAGTAGTACAAGGTACGAAGAGCAGGGGTCCGTGACTTGAGCAGCACAAAGTTAGTGGCCCGAATGCACTGCGGCACAGGATGGTGACTTGCGGTGCCCAGAGGTAGGGCCACGCAAACTGAGCAGGTCCTCGTCGATGTTCAAGTAGAATGTTGTGGAGGGTTGCAGGGAACAGTGGATGGGGTCCTTCCAGGGAATGATGCAGAGGGCAGAGGCAAGCAGAAACAGGCAGGAGTTGAATGGTACAGACTCCTCTTTTCCACCATGTCAGTATCTGCTACATGATGATGAAGACAACCCCCATCCCATAGACTCAGAAGCCACCAAAGTTCAACCAGAGAGTGCACATGGTTTTCGGGGCACATGCTTAGTGGCACCATAGCTGAAAGGGGATGCAGTCTGCGATGAGGCCTGAACAATTACATTAACTCTGCCATGAGGAGAGCAAGACTCAGTTCAAATTGTGTGACCTACTCCACCGCAGTGTGTGCCGGAGGCAGCGGTCAGCAGTGGCCCACAGCCACGTGTGGTAGGCCTGCGATGCACAGAGTCAGTGGCACCAGTGCAATTGTTGGTAGTGTCCCAACACTTCTGTAATGGAGAGTCTTTTTGCGTCTGGACTGAGGCGTGTCTTCCTTTTACTCCTCTCCTTGCGTATTGTGACATGAACACTGCCATGAAGAAATCAAGACTCAGTTGCAAAAGTGTGACCTAGTTGGCCTCAGTGTCGGCCAGGAGCAGCGGTCAGCTCGGGTTAGCCGCTGTCCAGCCATCTCCTCCTGGATCTCTAACACAGGACGTTGGAATGTGGATTAGATTTGTGGCTGATGGAGGAAGTGGCACAGATCTGAGCGGCTGTGCAGCCTGCAAAATGTGCCGTGTCCTGCCTGATATGGACTGTATTGGATTGGTGTGAGACCTGCAGGACCGCTGTGTAGGCCGCAGTCAGCAATGGATGGAGTCCTATGCACACACTTGGTGGCACCACATCGAAGGCAGTATAGTGACATAAACTCAGGCATAAATAATGTTCTTTTCCATGGTATAATCAAGACTCAGTTCCAAATGTGTGACCTACTTGTCCGCTGTGTATGCCGGTGGAGTTCCTCAACGAGAAAGGGGTACTGAGGTCCTGTGTCGCGGAGACCGTGATCATCGTAGCAGATTGCCAGGTTCATGGACCTCGGGCTTGGAGCTTGCCCCGGCATGTGGTGGGCCCTCTTTGACACACGCCTGTGTCGGCAGGTGAGCAGTGATGCCTGGATGCGCAGGGGGGGCAAGACGGGTCTGGGGACCAGCAGCCTGGGGTACAGCAGGTGCACAGGATCGCCTGCACCACAGCTCACGGTGTCGGCCTCATGGCAGGGTGAGAGGCGCCACCCTGGCAGGGACGTTGGCCATCCCGGAAAAGAGTCAACAAAGGAAGGGGGACCGGGAGCTCGTTGTGGTCCAGGGTCCGTGCTCCTCAAATGCTAGTTAAATCAAAGGGAACACTGTTCCTAGTTACGGGTGCGTGTGTGTCACCCGGTCTGAAAGAGGAGGTAAAGACTAGAATAGAGGAGAAGTAGACAAAAGGGGGTGAAAGAAGGGAAGCAGAGGTTCATCCCCAGTATCAAGGATCCAATCCCGAAGGGGAGAGCCAAGTCTTGCCTCTTAGTCGCCCTCACACACCCTGAAGGATGTCATGCTTCATCATCTGGCTTTTTTAGCTCCTCGTCTATCCTGCGCTGCAATGCCCGACGGGTCCCCGAAGGGTCTCTTCCAAGGAGATCTGTTAAAGAGAAAAGCCGTTTGGTGAGTGCGGGTGTGAGGGAGGGGGGGAGCGAGAAGGGATCCAGAGAAAAGTGGTGGTGAGGTGCGTGCAGGGATGTGTAAAATTACCTAGGGGTTTCCACTTGTGGGTTATTTACTTTTGTGGTACCCCTGGTAGGCTAAAAAACCAAAGGGTTAGTGAATCACAATAAGGCTTAATGTGCCAGTGTAACTAAACACAAGGTCAACATGTTTCACGCTATGTAAGTCCTAGTGATCAGTAGAGTTTCTTCAGGACCTAAAAGGAGAGTGTGGGTGTAAGTGCACGTCAGAAAGGAAAAGGGTTCCGCGGTGGTAACCCTTTCGATGTGTGAGGTCGCTCATGGTAGACCCTAGGGGGAAGTACCCAGAATGGTCAATTATCTCTGTAAGTAGATGTGTCCACGCGATGCCTAGACAGGGATGAAAAATTGAGTCTACTTCTCCTCTATTCTAGTCTTTAGCTCCTCTTTCAGATCGGGTGACACACACACACCCGTAACTAGGAACAGTGTCCCTTTTGATCTAACTAGCATTCCGGAAGAGAACCACCCCAAGGGCTACTTGTTTTTTATTCACACCCCTACGCTAGCCTGACATATCCCGGGCCTGCCCACTCCGCCCACGCTTACAGGGAGGATGTAACAAGATACATTTCCACGATCTTCCCCACTGGCTGGGGTGACATGGTTGCATCCTCTGTCCACTACACTCCAAATACCAGCAGTGTATGTCAAAATGGATATGTGTGTGGTCTGTGGTGGCCCGGGGGGTGGAGGGGCTGGGGGAGTGGTGGGCCTGGGGGTGGTGACAGTGGGTGTTGTGGGCCTGTTAGTGCTCCGAGCTGCATGATCAGTAGCTCCATGGCATCTGTTCTTCAGGTTTGGCTCTGGGCTGGGCTCCCTTTTCTGGTGCAGGTTGTCGTCCGACTTTACACCAGGTCAGAGCAGGTGTTAAATCCCTGCTACTAACGTGTCCTATCGCCTGTTTTGGGATCTTATTGCCGAACTGGCTGGTCGTTGAGAATGTTGCGGAATGGTGTTGTCGCAGCTTTTTGCACGGGAACGCCTACTCTGCATCTCATTAGCGATAGTTGCCGGGGTCCTCTGTGGCAATGTTTTTTGCAGCTGCTATCACAGGTAAAATGGTGATATGGGCTGTTAGCGCCAGCTTGTGAATAGGGCGATTAATTTATCATGACTCTGGCTGCGATAAAGTGACGATGATTCGGCAATAGCTCCTTGAGAATATACCCCCATGAGTTTGTGAACAGTTGTTCCCTATACTTATCTAACTCCCTTCGTAGTGTTCAGGTGAGGTAGAATGCTTAAAAACACAGGTTGCTCTTCTTTTTATGAATTCATTTTAAGCTGATGAGCTGGAGTTTGGGCATTTTATACTAATTAAAAAGAGTCCTTTAGATCTAGGTGCTTTTAAACCGAACTTCCAGTGTTATGTCCAAGTGTTGTGCATAGCTCTCAAATAGCCTTCGTAACGAAAACTGCAATTCAAACAAATATTTAAATTGCAAAGCGTAAAGGCTTTGGCTGTCAGTAATGTTCAGGTCTTGGCTACAGAGAGTTTTAGTTGTCACTTGGTCAAACCTATTGTTTCCAATATACTGTGAGCATATTTGTGAGAGGGGTTGCACCACTCTTGCACCATACAACACTTAGTGACAAAAGTCCAAAATTCGAATTATGAGGCCAAGCAAGGCTATCTTGCAAGGCCCAAGTGGCTTCTTTAATCTGTAGTATCGCAACGCAGAGCAAATCGCTACAATGCGTTACTCTGCCCTGCGAAGGCGTTGTGTGGGTGTTCACATGCAACTTCCATGGTTTTTACGCATTCTCAGATTTATCAAAAGAGGTGGACATGGGAGGGCTAACACAGAGAAATATTTTTTATTTCTCCTTGGTACTTTTTCTATGTCTGCAGCGCGAACAGAAAGAGGAATATGCCTCTCAGGATTGTTTTTGAGCTGGAAGGTAGTCCTTCCTACACAAAAACAATCCTGCAAGCATTTCAGTCTCACAATGTTCTGATTGGTTGACTTGTATCCTTCTATTGTTGACATTTCTTGAATTGAGGGAAATATGTCTTTCTTTTACTTTAAGCAGTCCAATGGAGTGCATTTGTGTGTGCGCTCTCTTTAACGTCTACTGCTCCAAACACTTCCCTTCCCCCTCGGTCTCTGTATTGCTTTTCCACCCCTCCACCACAGCTTGTCTGTTGTTACCTCACCCTTCCCAACCTGCTTGTCTTTTTTTATAACAATATTTACACCAAACACCACTCCTCTGTTGCTCCCCGCCGATCCCCACTTCGCGCCCCCTTTCCCTGTGCAGCTCTTATTTCATTTTTTGAGCTTTTTTTTATTTGTTGGTGACTCTGCCCTATTCTATTTTACCTGGGAGTCTCGACCTGTGCATAGTGAAAAAATGGGTAAACATGGGTTAAAAAAATTATGAAGACAAAACTCGTTTGGACACATTATTTCACATTTTTAGTGCAAAATAATATAACCTTTGCAAATGTTGTTTGTGCTGTAGTATTGTTACAAAAGATTTTACCTCATTGATCTAATAACCCTTTAAGGTCTTTTAGTGCTAATGTAGGCTTTGTAATGGACCAAATAGAAGAGCCTGACAGTGTTTGCATGGCATCAATTTCTATGTAAAACATAAAAAGTGAATAGGTCAATCTGATCCACTGGCAAATACTTTAGATGGCATTCCATTCCATTGTTATCTGCTTCTACCTGCTATTACAGAATATGACCCAGATTCTATCTTGGGAAAAATTCTCAGTGTACATTGACGATATTCCGCACCACTGAATGGTCATTACATTGTCAAACATTAAAACATGAGCAGAAAGGTTAAAGCCATACGAGAGAGAATCTCTTTCACAAATGTATGTGTAGGTTTGGTAAAATGGGACCGTGCAAATAAAACTTCGCCTAGTTACAAAACAACTTTTCGACTTCCACTGCCCCATTGGTAAGTTGCTGGTTGAGTGCTGGGTCACGGCATACATATAACAAGTTTATATTAATCATCTGGCACAGTAGTCTTTGCCAGTATACAAAAGAAGTTAAAGGTACGTAAAAAGACCACACCATTAGTGAGAGAAGGACCCAGAGAATCAAGGTCACTGGTCAGTTCAATGAATGTTGTTGAGTTTCTAGGCCTTCTAATTACCCAGCAGTGAAAAGCAGAGCACATTTTTTCAGCAGCATCCATGTCTCTGAAAAATTCTTAACTTTTCTGGTTTCTCAATGTAGATCACAGATTGAGTGCAAAGTGATTTGTAAAAGTCTTTCGTACCTGTAGCCCGGAGCATTACCAAGATGGCAGCAAATTTCGCTGCAAGGGTTGTTGTCCTTGATGTTCGGCAAGAAAACAGTCTTGATGGCCTTTTTGTGCTGAATTGGAATTCAGGAATCTGGTTCACAGTGTGAAGAACCGGGTTTTAGAACCCAGCGGCGCCAGGGGAAACACCCGAAGTCTTCGGGTTCTCCTGTCTTGGCAAACAGAGACACGGGACACTTCTCGGTGACATCAAAGACCAAGTTTATTGGTTGCAACCAGGAACAGAGGTCTACGAAGCACAACACGGGTGGTTCGCCAGAGACTGCACACTTTAGTAAAGCGAGACATCGTCTTTTATGCCAAAAATCACATTCCTGGCTAGCATCAATTACTTACAAACTGTCCAATCACGTAGTGACATTTCAAACGTATCGCATAACGACAAGCCCACTTTCCGTTGTCCAGCCCACCAGAAATGACAAGGCAGAATCCAACATTCCTGCTCAGACAGGCCGGACAAACCCATAATAAAAGGACCTCAACACAAACCATAAATAGGCCATAAAAGAAGGAACAGAAACAGATGAGAAGTAAGATAGAAGGTTGTGTGCGTGTATCATAAACTCAGCAATGTCCTGCTCTTAGATCTCTATCTGACTAGCTGCCTAACAAGGAACTGGCTCAACAAGGTTAGCTTCGGGCATGGGAGTCAGCTCGTTCAGGTCACACAAAAGTCAGCTAAAGGTGTACGTGTCCCAAAGACTCGCTCGGCCGTAGTCATCGGCCTATGTGAGGGCAACCGCAAAATGGCTGCCGTACACAAAATGGAACCCAAAGGTCCGGAACGAAATCCCTGAATACACATTGTATCCATCAATCGATCATGACGAAAACACTCGTACATGCCGCACTCGTCATTTGCGGTCCGCTGATACCAAAATCGTCTCGATACGACGACCTTTATTGAACGGGTTCAGAATCACGGAACCTCAGACCCTCCTTTTGCCCTTACATAGGCAATAAACCCAAACTCACGTCAGTCTGAATCCAGGTCTATATTCATCAGATCGTCAAGATGTTGCTGTAGCATCATCCTATTACTTAGCAACTCTCTCTGGACAGGTCTCCTTGCACACGAAGTAGCACAAAGCCCACATATAGCAGGAGCACACTGTACACAAAGACAGAACAGGAAAAGGCTAGCTAAGATCATCCCAATGACCATCAGAATCTTCCATCCCCAAGTGGATAACAATCCCCAAAACCATCCCATTAACGACCAATCTCCTTCGTCCACATGTACAGACTCGGAGATCTTATATAGCTTGGAAATGGCTTGGAAAACTGTCAGAGCGTTGTCTGGAATGAAAACGCAGCAGCTCGATTGAATCAATTTACATACCCCTCCTCTATCTGCAAGTATGACATCTAACGCAACTCTATTCTGAAGAGTCATAAGGCGATCCGACTGGAGCTCAGCAGTCAAGTTACTAAGGGCACCAGCAGTTTCGACTATGGTGGACTCAACCACTCTCGTCAGCTGTCAAATGTTCCTGCTGTTAGCCATAGGTCCCCAAAACGGCAGAAAACCCTTCAAGAAATCTCCCAATTCTAGTCCTGCAGTATATTCCTTACTGAAGACACCTCTAACAACTCTCGTCTTGTGGTGATCTGCTGCAGCTGTATACGTAGGAGGCAACAGAAACGAAACAAAACATGTGCCCGAGAAATCAGGGGGCAACCATGTAACAGACAAAATAGGTACCCTTAGCTGCTAGAAACGATGGAGAAGTCTGTGACGCAAAAACATATGTCTCAGTACAGACACTCTTCCCTAACTGAGCTCTCGGATTCTTGCCATTACCTTGCAGACAATAATGACCCTGATGGGGTACAATCCAAATCGGAGAGGATCTTTTCGCTCGCTGATTTACACTCAGACTAACTCCATATCCAGTCATGTTCCATCCAATATATGCTTGCGTCTCATCTGTCGGGATAGTCTCATAGGAACTAATTCCTCTAATCATGTCGACTATATGCTTGACTAGAGCACTATTCTTTGGACTATCCTTCACAGAACGTAGAGGATAAACTTCACGAGCATAGATAAACATCGTTCTGTATGCCCACACAGAACCATTGTAGCTAAAAGGCAGAACCAGGTAAGGAATACCTTTATCGGTAGTATGGGGCAAAAGGCCACACACTCAACAATTAGTTGTGTTCACTACTAGCTGGTGTTGGTGCAGAAGCTGAACAAAGGAATTATTAGCAAATTCCATTCTCCTAATAGATTCATGTTCGGGCAGAGGGTGAAAAGAATGCGAAGAAACAGTTGGAGGAGGCATAGGTTGTGTAGTGGGTACAAACGTCACTTGAAAAGAGAATGTCACATATCCTATTAGAAACATCATTAAACTAAACAACATAAACAGACATAATATTAAAAAACGTTTTCTGCTCATCACTGTACATATTTTGCTCTTAAAGTTCATTCTTTCAACAGGTCTCTCCATCTCGAAAAACTCCATCCTCTAATCGTGCTGTTCGCGGCGGTTGGGTGTTCCCTGCTAAGGAATGCGTCTGTCAGTCCAGGGAACGCCCTTAGACCAACCAGAACCGTCGACCTAATGTCTTCGGCTTGCACTCCAAAGTCTTTGCACAGCGACCTTACAGCTGAACCCGGATGGCGGTTCGAAAAACAAAAATCGATCAAAACAGTTTCTCAGAAGAGAGCTTAACCTTTAAAAATAGCAAAGAAAGAATCTTATTTTATTTGTCCTACGACTCTTGGTCGCAAATTATAACGGCCTTTGCCAGGCAATGTCTGATCTCGAAACAAAAGCTCAGGTTCGGAAGTGTCCAAACGAACTGACGGAGGCACAGCTTCTTGCAGAAGATCGTCGCTTTCTCGTTCAGAGTTCGTCCCAATCAAACGTGCATCGCTAAAAGGCAGAAAACGAGGCACGGTTTCATTTTCAGAGTCAGGAATACCGTCCTGGACCCACCTGTCGTACAGCAGAGGCAAAGGAGCCCTCTTACAATGTACGCCGTGGATCCAGTTCTTTTTACCGTGCACTCGTACTGCTGATCGTGTGGATAGTAGCACCAAGTAGGGTCCGTTGCAGCGGGGCTGCTCATTCTTGGTCCGCTGGAAGTTTTTCACGAAGACCCAAGAGCCAGGTTCGATAGCATGTCCTGGATCTTCAGATGCTTGTGGCAGTGTATCATGAACCTGTTGGTGCAAAACACGCAATTTAGCCGTCAATTCGTACAGGTAATCAAGCAATACAGGGTGCTCTATCTCGCTAAATTTGGTCAGCCGCGGCACTCCCCATATATTTTCCGGGTGACCAAAAACCACTTCGTACGGAATAAGTCCCATTCGTGAATGTACAGTCATCCTCGTTGACAGAAGTGCTAGTGGCAAAGCATCGGGCCATTGTAGACCAGAGCTCGCCTGAATCTTGGCTAGTTTTAGCTTAAGGGTGCCATTATAGCATTCAACTAGACCAGCTGATTGGGGATGATTTGCAGCATGAAATTTCTGGCGGATTCCTAAACCATCACACACTCTCTTCATCACTTGACCCACAAATTCGCTCCCATTGTCACTCCAGACCATTCTCTGCAATCCATACCTAGGGAAAAATTCCTTGACAAGGGCTTTAGCTGTGGACAAGGCAGTGTTATCTTTCAGGGGGTATGCTTCTACCCATCTCGAAAAGGCACAAACCACGAGCACATACTTTAAGATGTTGCACCTCTCCATGTGGATGAAATCTAGCTGCAAAGCCTCGAACGTATACGTCGGAGGCGCAAAATGACCAGCTGGAGTTGGAGTTCCCTTACCAGGATTGTACATCAGACAAACCATACAATTCTTAACCAAATTCTCTGCACACTTAGGAATTCCAACATTGTGCCATACTGGAGCCAACAACTTACAAATTCCTTTCACACTGATATGAGCCATTCCATGCGCCATCGTAACCACTGGAAGCACATACGCATCAGGTAACAACCATCGCTGTTGCTCTGACAACTCAACCCAACAACCATTCGAATCCAGTTTACCCTTACTTTCTCTCCATTCATTCAATTCTTTCTCTGTAGCTTCAGCTTGAATAGACTTCACGCTCTCTATCGTATCTTCACACATACTTCTATCCGGAACCCATCTCGCCGGACCCGCAACATACATTCGACTCATTACATCTCTTGCAGTTTCTTTCGCAACTTCATCTGCAAACGCATTACCACGACCAACATCATCAGTAATTTTCTTATGCGCACTGCATTTCACAATCGCAACTTGCAACGGCAAAGTAAGTGACTCAAGGAGCTCATTCACCAACTGACCATGCTGAATCTTAGTTCCATGCGAAGTCAGGAACCCACGCTCTTTCCACAATCGTCCAAAACTATGAGCCACACCAAACGCATACTGGCTATCGGTATACACAGTCACTCGTTTCCCTTTCGACAACACACACGCTCTGTCAATGCAATCAACTCTGCTGCTTGCGCTGAATTATGTGGGATACATGCAGCTTCAAATATTGTATGCAAAGTCGTAACAGCATATGCCGCAGTCGTATCACCATTCAGAAGCTTGAAGCACGAACCATCAACCCATAAAGTACCGTCATATTTTGCAAGAAGAGTGTCCCTAAGGTCTATCGTCCCTTTCGTTTCTTCCTCTGTCCTAAGGAAGCAATCATGCTGTTCAGAAACATCTGTCTCAATTGAAATCAGCAACAATGTAGCTGGATTCAACGTATTGCATCTCTTTATGTGCACATGACTCGCTAAGAGTGTCAACTCGTAACCTGACAACCGAGCACTAGTTAAGTGCTGTGTCTTGGTTTGATTCAATAAGGTATCCACTGCATGTGGAACCATTACAATCAATGTATTATCCATCACCAAGCCAGCAGACTGTCGAATAGAGACAGCCGCTGCTGCCGTAGCTCTCAAACAACTCGGCAACGCTCTAGCTACCGGATCCAAAGTCGACTAAAAATAAGCACATGGACGTTGCTTATCGCCAAACTGTTGAGTCAAAACTGACAATGCACATCCCTCTCTCTCGTGAACATAGAGTGTAAAAGGCTTACTGTAGTCGGGAGTACCCAACACAGGATCCGAACACAACGCATCGCGTAATTCTGAAAAGCTCTTCTGACATTCGTCAGTCCAAGGAATAGGATTTGGAGTATCCTTAACAGTAAGAGCTATCAAATGATTCGCAAGAAGCGAAAAATTAGGGATCCACTGTCTACAATACGACGTAATACCCAGAAAAGCACGCACTTCTCTCTGTGTCATAGGCACACTCATTTTCGCAATAGCTTGAATTCTTTCTGGGGTCAATCGTCTTCTCTCCTTGGATAAGAGGTGATCTAAGTAGGTTACTTCTTGTCGACAATATTGCAACTTCGAAAGAGACACCTTATGATGTAAATCAGACAAATGACACAACAACGACAAAGTAGCCTCTTTACAAATCTCTTCATTGTCAGCAGCAACTAACAAATCGTCGACATACTGAATAAGGGTAGCATCATCAGGTAAGACAATCGTATCAAGCTGTGTTTTCAAAGCCTGACTATAGATGGATGGACTCTCACAATAGCCTTGAGGAGCGCGCTTGAACCGGAAACTTCGGCCTCCTAAAGAGAAGCCAAAAATATCCCTACTCTCCTCGGCAATCGGGATGCTGATGAAAGCATTCTTCAAGTTAATCACCGAAAACCAGGTAGCAGAAGCTGGAATCAGAGTCAGTAAAGCAGTAATATCTGGTACAACAGGGAATTGCGGAACAACAATCGTATTCACCTCGCGAAGATCGATCACAAACCTATATACAGGCGGCTGTGAAGAATCAGTACGTTTCAAAACAGGCAAAACTGGACTATTGCTCACATTACCGCTCGTTTCTTCAATCACACCTTTCTCAATTAGATCATAGATGATCGCCAAAAGTGCTCTTTCACCATCACTAGAAATCCGATATTGAGGAATACGTGGCAATCTATATGGCGGAATCTCCAAAAGACCCACATCATTAGGACCAGTAGCCCAAAGAGTATCAGGGAGAGAAGACAATTCATCTGGAAGTCGATCTTTAGACAAATACATCGGAGAGATCACTCTCTTCCCCAATGTAAGCTGTACTCCTGAAGGAGAACAATGTAACGTTGCATACAATCTTTTCAACAAGTCTAATCCCAACAAGTTCTCACCACAACCTGTTGTCAGAATAAGGGGTGCTTCAAATTCACAAGGTCCAACAGAAAGAGACAAGGGACTAGAAATCGGATTACTAACCGGGGCGCCAGAAAAACCTACTGAAACATTCGTTAAGCCAGACAAAGGTGCGCCAGGGAGTTTAGAGTGCATAATAGAACTCTTCGCAGCACCAGTATCCAACAGAAAAGGCTCTGACACACCTGATGCAATCACTTCAATATAAGGTCCACTCTGATCTACTGGAACTTAAACAACTCCCTCTCTTTGTCAATGGCGGTCCTAGCAATCATTACCATCCATATTCTCACCTTTGATGTAATAATCATCCGCATAGTACTGAGCCGTCCTACCAGACGCACCATTCTGCTGATCAAAACTATTCATTGAATTCTGTGGAGGCAAGGAACTCGCATTCTGAGGAAACACACCACATCCTCTTCCTCTCGGAGCTTGCTGAACACCTCGACCTCTCACACCAGCAGCACCATTCGTGCGCTGTAACAAAACCGGACAACTATTCTTGAAATGACCCTCTTCTTTACAATACGCACACTGATTAGGGCCTGCGGGAAAACGCTGTTGAGAAGACTCGAACCTTTGCGAGTTTCTCTGATACTGCTGAGGTTGCAGATAATCACGCTGATTGTTATGAGGCGGATACGCTTGCTGCAAAAGAACCTTCGTCTTTAACTCTTTAGTCTTTTTGTCAGCTCTATCTTTCTCGTCCTTATCTCTATTCTCGTAGTACTGGGCAGTAGCCAATATCTGCGCAGACGCAGAAACAGCCCAAGAACTCTCAGAATCCTTCAACTTATTGCACAAATCCGGAAGCAAATTATGCACAAACTTATCAACGAACAACCGTTGGCCACCTTCCGTACTCATGTCCTGACCACTATGGTCGATAAACGTCTCTTCAAACCTAGTGAAGAAGTCAGACACACTTTCGTCTTTCTTCTGCTTACATGCAGACAATTTGTCCCAGTTTACACGCATAGCAGGCATCAAGGTCTTCATGTAATTAATAATCCTACCAGGGAGTTCTGCAACTAAAGGCTCAGGTTTAGCACCACCAACTTGTCTGCCATCTGAGGCACCAATATTAGCCCATGTATCACCTAACTCCTGCGCATGATCCGTATGACAAATCAGTCCCCATAAAGGCTGTGGAACTACATTTCCAAACAACATGTCTATATCAGCTAAATTCGTAGTACATGAGTCTGCAGTCTGTGATAATTCCTTATAGTACCCTGCAGGATTTTTACGTGGATCAGGTAGTCTGCTTAAGGGCCAAAACTTCAGTTCGCTTCCATGGAACATGTACCTAAACACGCTGAAAATGTGCTGGTGCAGCTTGAATACCAGCTTGAGGATTGGCCAAAACGGAGTCTTTCCACACCGGATGAACCTCTCTCATTGGGTATTGTCGCACTTTTCTCCTAACAGAAGGATCAGGCTCAAACAACGGCTGAGAAGGAGACTCACTCCTAAACGACAACAACGTCACAACCGCTCTTTCAACGTCAACACCCACTATAGTTCCCTTCGCAAACTCAGACTGTACACGGAACAACTCAGGCGGAGTCTGTCCCAAATCGCCTTCTTCCCATTCTTCATGAAGGAAAGTACACATTGTCCCGAAAAGATATCTCTGCGTCGGTGCTTCCCATTGACGGAAGTCATCCATAACATACTCAAAATTATACCTCAAAGGATAAGTAACCCATTTACGCGCTAAATGATCCAATACTGTCCGCTCATCGGGACCAGGCAAATTGCTACGCAATTGTTTACGCTCTGAAACAGGGGTCACACCCACTGACCCAAAAAGAGGAGAAAAGAGACCAGTAACAGTATTGGTCATTCTTTGTCGAACAGAAAGAGGAGTTGACTGAAGAACAGGAGGAAAAACGGGATGAGACAAAGTATGCATAGGAGTAGTAGCAGAAGGAGTAGACAATACAGGCATAGGAGTTGGAGACGAAACAGGTAGCAAAGTCGGTGGCCCTTGAGAAGGCTGCACCAAAAGAGTAGGAGCCAACTGAAGAGGAGCTGGCGGTTGTACAATAGCAGGAGGCAAAGCAACCGGAGGTTGCGCAACTAAAGGTTGCGGAGGTGCTGTAGCACTCTGCACATGAGGGGGTGGCGAACTCAACAAATGTGACATCAAAGGATCTTTCTCAAGGTCCTTCGCTGCATCCTGCTGAGGAGATGGCAAAGCTGGATAACACTTATCAATGGCCAGTTTACGTTGCCTGTGCAACTGCTCACTTTCTTGTTCTTCTTCGTTATCTCTAAACTGTATAGCAGCTTGCATTACCAAAATACCTTTCTCTCTATTTGCTCTCTTTGCTAACTTATTTTCTTTCTGTTTGGCTTCCTTTCGCCATAGGCGGAAAGAGTCAAACATGGCCGGTCGGGCTTTCTTCTTGAAGAGTTTAACTTCTAGATTATCTAAAATCTCCGCGTTATAACTACCATATTGGGGCCACTTTAGGACACCATCCTTCCCAGTATATCTAATCCATACTTCATTATACGTGATGTTTTAAATAGAGCTCATAGGTCGGAGTTCCAATCGCAGGCACCGGACACGAGTCCTCCAATCGGGAATCCCTATTACAACCACAACAAAATATCTTTCCAAGTCTGCTAAGACCAGGCATCTTCGCTCACTAGTCTAGCTTCAAACTTCAAGGGAATATCGAATATGAT
This sequence comes from Lissotriton vulgaris, assembly GCF_964263255.1. Taxonomy (NCBI): domain Eukaryota; kingdom Metazoa; phylum Chordata; class Amphibia; order Caudata; family Salamandridae; genus Lissotriton; species Lissotriton vulgaris. The sequence continues at coordinate 387,252,715 of NC_141697.1, forward strand.
AACCTCGCGAATGCATGAGTCCCTCGGCTTTGGAGCTTGCAAGTCCCAAATGAAAGATTCCCAAGGGGATACCCAAAACAAAACTAAGGACTGGGAGACGCTCCACTCATATTTAACTGATTAACTGAAATTTCGATGGCGTCGCCAGAAGACCAGTCTATTGTCTCGCTCTACAAATCATCAAAAGGTTTACAAGACAGGGCAGCAGTCCTTCGTAGCCGTCGGAAAGCGGGTAACCTCGCAGCAAAGACTTTCGGACCACGACGACATACAGGGGTCGATGAAGTGGCAGGCCTTCCTCCAGAATTTTCACACGAATCTCCTCACGATCGTCAGGCTTGGACCGGTACCACTGAAGTCGCCCGACGTTGGGCACCAACTGAAGAACCGGGTTTTAGAACCCAGCGGCGCCAGGGGAAACGCCCGAAGTCTTCGAGTTCTCCTGTCTTGGCAAACAGAGACACTGGACACTTCTCGGTGACGTCAAAGACCAAGTTTATTGGTTGCAACCAGGAACAGAGATCTACGAAGCACAGCACGGGTGGTTCGCCAGAGACTGCACACTTTAGTAAAGCGAGACATCGTGTTTTATGCCAAAAATCCCATTCCTTGCTAGCATCAATTACTTACAAACTGTCCAATCACGTAGTGACATTTCAAACGTATCGCATAACGACAAGCCCACTTTCCGTTGTCCAGTCCACCAGAAATGACAAGGTAGAATCCAACATTCCTGCTCGGACAGGCCGGACAAACCCATAATAAAAGGACCTCAACCCAAACCATAAATAGGCCATAAAAGAAGGAACAGAAACAGATGAGAAGTAAGATAGAAGGGTGTGTGCGTGTATCATAAACTCAGCAATGTCCTGCTCTTTGATCTCTATCTGACCAGCTGCCTAACAAGGAACTGGCTAAACAAGGTTAGCTTCGGGCATGGGAGTCAGCTCGTTCAGGTCACACAAAAGTCAGCTAAAGGTGTACGTGTCCCAAAGACTCGCTCGGCCGTTGTCATCGGCCTATGTGAGGGCAACCACAAAATGGCTGCTGTACACAAAATGGAACCCAAAGGTCCGGAACGAAATCCATGAATACACAGTGTATCCATCAATCGATCATGACGAAAACACTTGTACATGCCGCACTCGTCATTTGCGGTCCACTGATACCAAAATCGTCTCGATACGACGACCTTTATTGAACGGGTTCAGAATCACGGAACCTCAAGTGGGCCACTGGTGGCAGGGCACAAGTCCTAAAAAAAGAAGTGGGCGGATGCTGTCACCGTAAGTGACGTCACGGCAGGGAGTGACATCACGAAAGGTGGCTCCGATCCCGTCCCAGAGAGGCCAAAGAGTGAAGTCCAGCTGTTTGGCCGGGGGAAAAGCGTCCACCCAGTAAAATAAGTGGGGGGGCGCCGTCCACCCGCGTGTTACCCGGACTCGAGCTCTGAGTCTGGTGGTGACTTACTGAAAAGAAGCACAGGTGATGGACAGGTAAGCCTGATTCACTCTTAAACCCTGGTACTTGCCTCAGGTAGCACTGTGTAGTGAGGTGGCATGGAGCCATAACAGGACCGGCCAGGCTATGGCTGTAACCCAAGGACCTAACATGAAAAAAAGAACTTACTGCCAACCTTAGCGGCTCCAGACTAATGTGTGAAGAGCCTATACTCAATTTACAACACACTCCCCTTAACTGAGACCCCTTAAATCTCCACTTATTCTGACCTCTCCTTCAGGGTACTCCAGTGATCCTGAGGACAAACTGTACACACAGGTAGGACAACACATTCCACTAGAGAATTAAAATACCATTTATGCGGCTTACTACCAGAGTTATCCAACCCTTTAGTATGATTTTATCAGATGGTGTACTTTTGAACACCTGCAAAAAATAAAACCCACGCGCTCTCCTCTGCCTAACCTGTTGGGGTACACGCGGACCCCGAGCCCTGTCTGTATGCGGAAATCGGAAAGACTGGTGTGCGGTTTGCCGGCTGCCCTCGGGGAATGGTAAACAAAAGCACAAATACAACTGGCAGTAAAGCTGGCTTTGTCCTTGCAAGTATTTTATGCTGGCGTACAACTATCCTTCGCAGTATATCACTACATCTGTAAGAGAGATATAAAACCTGTCTATTTAAAACATACTTACAAGGAGCCACATTTTCTATAGGGCATAAATCAGGGCTGCAGTTCTGTGACTGTGTAAACCCGAAGTAGCAGTGGCGGTGTACATTTCAGAGTTCAAAGAGGCAGCCCGTATTTCTTATTTAATTGCATTTTTCGGCACAAATGTCACTTGCTTTCTTTCCCTTGCGGTATGTGCTTTGTTTGAGATGGGAGGAACACTCGGCCTCATTTTTGTGAAGCAGGTAGGTCGCCGCCTGTGGAATGCTTGATGACGCACTTATCGGGGAATCCCTTCCTGGCTGTAGTTTGAAGGCCCGAATTTATTGAGCAACCAGCAACAGCCACCGAAAGGAAAGGAGGTCCCATCCGATAACAGCCAACCTGACGTCTGCTAAAAGGTTTTATATTGCGGGAAGTCTAAGCTTGTGCTTGTAGCCGTCACTTACCACACACTTACCTTAAACGAGCAAGGAGCACGCGCACGAAGGAGAAAAGACGTAAGCATTTTGGTACAACCCTTCCACATACGTACAATTCGTTAAGACTGACGTATTCATTGTAATGCACTCATTCACAAAAACGGAATCAAACGTTTCACAAGGTGCCCCCCCACCTATTGCAACTAGCAAGCGTTGCGATATCACAATCAATTAATTAATCAGGCAATTAACAAAACAAACATTGGTAAAGCCAATAGGTTCAGCTTTGGCCACTAGCCTTCTGGCAATTCATTTTTGGTTTTGTCATAGTTTTTACAAAACTTTATTGTTTGGCAATATGATTGACCCTCGTCAATCAAAAAAATAAATGAAATTGCTGCAGGCAAATACGTTTTTTTTTAGGTCTAAAAAACTCCCCACGTTACCTGGCACTGAAGGGAACTGTGTGGGTGTGTTCATTGTGAAAGGGTGGAATGCTGCTACTCTTAGTGAAGTCAGCCAGTGGCTGAAGTGAGCTGAAACATTGCCCTTTAATGCATGCTGGAGTGAATGGAAGGAAAATGTAAATTACACCAACCACACACCAACTGATGAAGTCTGGCTGAAACCCCTATAAGTGACTATGGTATACACATCATTTTAGTAAAATCAAAAGGTCTTCGCTAACCCAGACCTAAAAAGTCAGGCAGTCTGGCTGCAAGCCTCTTGCCTTTGAAAAAGAAAGGAAATAAGAAAGTAAAAAGGAATGAAAGAAGAAAAGAAAGAAAGCAGGCAAGAAAGAAAGATAGAACAAAAAGGCAAGACAGGATAAAAGAAAGAAAGACAGACAGAAAGAAAGAAAGAAGAAAAGAAAAAAAAGGAAAGCAGGAAAAAAGAACAAAAGAAAGAGAGAAGCAAAAAGAAAGAGAGAAGGAAATAGAAAGAAAGAAGGAAAGAAGACAAGAACGACAGAAGGTGAAAGAGAGAGAAAGAAAGAAAGAGAAGGAAAGAAGAAAAGAAGGAAAGAAAATTGAAGAGAAAGAAAGAAGGTGCAAAATAAAGAAAGAGGGAAAGAAAAACAATGTGAAAGAGATAGAGAAAGAGAAAAAAGAGGAAGAGAGAAGGAAAGAAGGCAAGAGTGAAAGCAGGGAAAAAGAAGGAAAGAAAAGAAAAAGGAAAGAAAAGAAGAATGAAGGAAAGAGGGATGGAAAGAAAGTAGGATGGAAAGAAAAAATAAATTAGGAAATAAAGAAGGCGAGAAAGAAAAATTAAAAAGATAACTTAATGGAGAACATTTTCAAATAGACACAATTTGGTATGCTGTGAAATAGCAGCAGTCTGAAAAGCAAAACACTCCGAAAGGAAGTTACAACAGCACTTGCAGGAGTTAGGAACTGATAAAGATGGAATGTGCATCAGAAACTTCATGCTATAATATGAGGCTCTAAACACAAAGACAACACTAAAGTAATTTTATCATAAAACGACAACACTGTCAATGAAGGGAACTAGCTTGAGGGCAGATGTGCTTCTTGTAATAGAGCAAAATGCAGACACTCAAAGTGAGGTTAACCTGTGGATTAAGTAGGCTGACCCATTGCCTCGTGCTATATACTGTAGTGGGTGGAAGTAAACTTTAAATGACACAACAACAAATCAATGGATGAAGAAAGGTGGCTGAAAGCCCCTATATGTTAGTATATTATACATATGTTAGTAAAATCAGCAGGTCTTGGCTCATGCCAGATCTAAAAAAGAATAAGAAATGGGAAACCAAGCTTCAATTTGAATGCCTCTCCTCCTCTTGAGGGTTTACCTCATAGATACTTCTCTACCCAGCCACTGAGAGGGAGGGAATTTCTAGTGTACTCGCGATTCAAACCAATGCTCGCCCTGAAGTATATCTGCCCCTGATCTGCAGCAGACATGCTGGCCTCTTTTCTGGGATACTCTGAAGGTGCCATTTTTTGTCAGCTAAGAAATCAGGATTTGGCGTGAGTCGTCTATCAATTCTGAAAAGCTTGTGCAGAAGCTGCATCATCAGGTATAATGTTCCATTATTGTGTTCTTGATTGACACCCTTTAAACACCGGTTTCTGGTTTAACAAGTTTAGCCAGATTTTATTTATTTATTTATTTATTTTTTACATTTATAATGCGCACAGATACCCACAAAGGGTTTCCCGGCGCCATGGCTAAAAAGGGCAAAGCACAGAAAGCAACTGTTGACAACACATTGGCCGCTATTTATTTAAACAGTTATTTATTAAACAGCCAGGTTTTAACTTGTTTCTTAAAACTGGCATAGTTTTCCTCTTTCCGCAGGGCTAAAGGAAGGGAATTCCAAAGAACTGGTCCCAGGCGGGAAAAAGATTTACCTCCCATTCGGGCCAGTTTGAATCTGGGTACTGTGAAAGTTGCTCCATTTAAAGAGCGAAGATTGCGTACAGGTACATGAGGCTTAACCAGTTTCTGCAAATACCGTGGTGCGGTTCCCGCTCTAATCTTGAACATGTAGGTCAAGGCCTTAAACCGGACCCGGTTTTCAACTTTCAACCAGTGTAGGTCTCTAAGGTGGCTCGAGATCCTTGCTGTCCTAGGGATCTTACACAACAGCCTGGCTGCGGAGTTCTGGACAAGCTGCAACCGTCTGGTTACAGCTAAGTTGGAGCCCAGATATAGAATGTTACCGTAGTCAAGCCTAGATGTTATTAGCGCATTGACTACGGTCTTCTGGGTATCCACAGGCAGCATCCAGATAATCTTCCGCAGCCATTTAATTATCGTGAAACAAATGCCAGCCACTTTATTAGCCTGTTGTTTCATCGATAGAGAATCATCGATGCACACCCCTAAGTTTCTAACCTGGGTAGATGGGCTGGGAAAAGCTCCCAGGGATGGCGGCCAGTGCCTCTCCTGCCACAGATCACGATTTTTTCCCAGAAGAAGAATCTCCGTCTTCTCCCCGTTAAGCTTCAGCTGGTTAGTTGACATCCAGCTGAAGACCTCCTGAAGACCAAGTTTCAGAGCTGAAGGGGATGAAGATTCTGCGTTGGTGAGGGAAAAAATAATCTGTGAGTCATCCGCATAGGTCATCAGTTCAAGACCTACTCGCTCTGCTAAATCAGCGAGGGGGCGGAGGTAAAGATTGAAAAATAGTGGGCTTAAAATTGAGCCCTGAGGCACACCATGGGATGACGGAAAAATGTCCGACTGGGCATGTGAGGACGAGATCTGAAACGTCCGGTTGCTCAGATAAGATCTAATCCAGTCCAATGCGGCCCCTCCGACACCATCCCCACTCAGCCTGGCAAGCAGTCTGTTGTGCGAGATAGTGTCGAAAGCCGCGCTCAAATCGAGCAGGACGAGAGCAACCGTTTGCCCGTCGTCCAAAAGTCCCCTGATCTTCTCCGTGACTCCCAAGAGGGCAGATTCGGTGGAATGGCCTGCCCTGAAGCCCGACTGGGAATAGTGGAGCAAGTTGTTATTCTCCGTGTACAATGAGAGCACGCCATGGATATGTTTCTCTAAAATTTTTGAGAAAGCAGGCAGCAGAGATATCGGGCGATAATTTGCAAGAACCTCTGGGTCGGCAGATGGCTTCTTCAGCAAAGGGCTGACCATAGCGTGCTTCCACGATGACGGAACAGTTGCCAGACGGATGGAAGCATTAAGTGTCTCGGCAATAGTTCCTAAGGCACCGTCATCCAGTTGGCACAGAATGTTAATAGGGAGGGGATCGCACGGAGAACCTGATTTGATGGAGGTCGCCAAAAGTTTTAAGGTGCCCACGGAAATATAAGGCCAGGCATCCAGCCGATTTCCTAGTGGGCTTTCTAAAGGAAGGGCTTCCCTGTCCTCCCTCACCGGGGGGTTAATGTTTGCAAGAATAGTTTCGACCTTTCCCACAAAATACGTGGCAAGATCTTGGCATTTTTGAGGGGTCAGGGGGCGCGCGACCGCCGCCGAATTTGCTCCGGCTAAGTCTTTTACAGTACTGAAAAGGGTACGTGCTTTATTGGCAGCCATATTAATGGTCTCTGTTACATAAAATGCCTTAGCTCTGGAACAGGCCGTGTGGTAGAGGTTTCTAGCCCTACGGTACAGTTCCTTAGATTGAGGATCATAGTGCTTGCGCCACTTCCTCTCAAGTCCCTTACACTTAGTTTTTTCCAGCTTCAATTCTTCCGTATACCAAGGAGCCGGGGGCCGATGGACATTCCCTCTGCACCTTGTAACGGGTAGGCAAATATCCACTGCACTTTGTAGCCAGGTGTGAGCTTCCAGCGCATTGATCTCCATATCATCACCTAAAACTGGGGGGGATACCTGTAGAGCATTCTGCAATTTGATCATATCTATCTTTTTCCAGTTTCTCATGGAAATTGGGGGCCGGGCAGAACCTAGCTTCTCAGGTTGTGTAAGCGTAATGCTAACACTCTAACAGTTTAATGTGTTACCCTGGCTAATATCTGCAAAAAGGGCTGCTCCTTTCATACAGGGGTCTCATCAGGACTCTAGTACTAGGAGAACATAGTGGCTGACCTTCAAATAGAATAACAAGCATGTCCAATGTGTAAGGATGATGAAGGAAGAAATAGAATTCATCAACTTGTGGCAAATAGTAATGTCATACTCACTCAAGGATGATATACACCCCTGGATGGGAGCACTTGATTATTGTGAAGGTGCTGTGAAAGTCAAGCCTCTCTGTAGGAGAGTACCGGTTGTCAATGTCAACTGGCAAATTGTACATAACTGTCAATGTGCTCTACCCCTCCACCCCCACTCCCCCCAAAAGCCAACATTTTTGGACATTGTAGGAAAGTGCCCTTTTTGACATGGTCACCCCCAGTTTTTGCCTGGTATACGATGTGAATTCGACAGAAAGTACACTAGGTGCTAACCCGGTCACCAGTGCCAGATCTCTTTCCTCAAAACTGTGCAATTGTTTTCCCAATTGGCAAGACGTTTAGTACCTTCTTTCAGTCCCTAGTAAATGGCACCCCTGGTACCTAGCGCCTAAGGTACTAAAGAGGGTCTCTAAGGGCTGCATCACTGAATGTGCCTCCTTAAAGGACCTCTCAGCAAGCTCATGCAAACTGCCATTGCAGGCTGCTTGTCTTGGTGCAGAAAAAAAGTGAAAACACGACATGACACACATCTCCGTGTGTCATGTCCTCTAACATTGCAATTAATATTTGAAAGTCACCCCTGTAGCAGGTCTTACAGCCCTAAGGCAGGGTGCCTTATATTACATGTGAAGACATATTTGCATGAGCAAATATTCCCCTGTGCTGGTCAGTTCCATTACTGCCAGTACAAGGGAACAGGGAAGTCATTTAAAACATGAGCTGGACACTGGTGAAAACAAGGTCCCAAGATACATGATGGCTTAACTGAAAAGATCGATGTTTGGTATCAAACATCTTGTATTAATGAACCCACACTGATTCCAGTATCGGATTTAGTAATATATGCTCACAGAGGACATCCTAGAGGTGCCCTCTGAAAACCTACCATCCGCTGGTGCTGACTGACTGGCTTTGGTCAGCCTTCCACCAGAGACATGTGTCTGACCCCCAAAAGTTAGGGCCTCTACTCTCCAGGAGTCATAAATCAAAGCCTGCTTGAGCAGGGGTTGCCTTGCACTTCTGTCCACAGGATGACCTGAGGATTAGCATTCTGAGTCTGTGGGAGCTTCAAAGAGGCCCACCAAATCTGGTTTATCCCACAGGAGAGGAAACTGACCTCCTTGTACATCGCCCTAGGCATCGGGACAGGCAGGAAAATTGAGGCAAGACAGGCATGTCCACCCACAGGTGAGCACGACCCCTGAACTGGGCTACCGGAAGTTGTTGCTACTTTTCATAAGTAGCCATCTTTCTGATGGCAAATGTAAGATCTCTGGGACAGGGTTATGCCCACTTTCCCCAGGAAGTGGTCATATAGTGGAAATAGTGACCCGAGGGGTAAGTAGCCCATTGGCTACTACCTTATATTCCTCTAAAGCCCCTGAATTCATTATTTTGGAGACCCCTGGCACCAGGAAATCAGATCCTGACAACCTATGAAGTAGGAAGGCAGGGAAGAGCTGCAAAAGCAAAGACTACGAAAGAGCAACTGGCTCTGCCCCAGCCCTGTCCGCCTGCCTGCTGTTTCAACATCAAATTGCTCCGAAGTCATCTTGTCCTGCAAACTGTCATGCCTCCAAAGTCAGGGAGGACTGCCTGTCTTCAATAAAGCCTCAAGAAGCAGCAGCACTGCTTCCCTGCATCGTGCAGGCACCCCAAAGAAGACTATGAAACTCCGGAACCGCAAAAGTCCGACACTACAAAGCACCACTGCATCTGCGCTTCCCAGCCCAAGCTGAAGTGGACCAATGGTGTCAGCATGGTCCGCAAACCCTCAAGAGACAGAGTCCATTTTGGTTTTGCCCTTCGTGAGCTTTCTGATGCCACCTGCAGACTCTGTTTGCAGGCCCCCTCTAAAGAGAGTGCTCCCAGTGACGAAAATCAGACGCCTGAAGACGCCTCTGCACCTGTCACCCCTAGCCCGTGGAGAAGAGGACTAAAGGTGTACCCAAGCATCATGAGACCTGAATCCCCCTAGTGGTTCAGACCAAATGTTTCCCAGTTCAAGCCTGCAGCCTATTTTTGACCGGCATGGTCCCCAGGGGGTAAAATTGGGCATCAGATGTTGAAAAGCACCTCTGCACCTGGCCGCCCAAAGTGACGTGTTGGTGCTGCCTTGTACCTTGCCCCATACTTACCTTAAGCCCAGGAGATTGGTCCCGTAAGTTGCTGTGAAGTGTCCAAATTCAGTACATGTTCTTCTCCCAGAACACTGAACAGATCAGGTATTCATTCGCAGTATCAGAACATGGTTACAACCAGTTTCTTTATACCACACTAATAGGATTGTGTACCTTTCTAAGATGGCGCCTACGGTAACTGAGAAGGAAGAGGACGTATGAACTAGTCCGTCGTTAGTGTTTAACTCCGCGGAGTTGCCCCGGAGTGTAGCGGAGTCATTTAAAAAGTCAGTAACCAGCGGAGGGACTTGACCTAGCGGCTTGCGGAAATTGTTTAAGACGGCAGACGGAATTGTCACAGGTATGTTGACAGCGCAATGTTTAGAGTCGGATTGGATAACTTAAGAGTGGCGGCGAGGGTAACTGACGTTGTTGTATTTCGGTTTTTTAGATTTAGAACGCCCGGAGCAAGATAAGGTAAACACGGCGAGCTACCGCGACCCGTCTTCTATTTTTTACCTGTTCTCGAGTTGGAACTAAGGGATAGTTTTGATTTGTTTATTTCAGAAACCCAAGGCACTTTTGGATAAGGTATGTTGCCACAGCGTGATTTATATTCGTCAATGCAGTGGATAAGACCAAGGAGTTAAGACATTTTTTTGCTTATTACCTTTTCAGAAACCAGCGACACTATCATTGAAGGTATGCAGGGTACTTAGTGGCAAACCACAATTAATCTCATATGAATATGTGGATCAGTTACAAATGGGCTTGTATTTGTGTTTTATACAGAAGTGAAGTGGCCAAATTGGAGGACAGAATTTAAACAATACACAACACCAATAACCAGGTATGCACAGATTAAGGTCACACGCTTAAACAACCCCCCACAAACACAAAATACTTACACCATGTTTTCTTATTTTCTTTTTGTAGATTCTGCCCCTGATGAAGGCACACATGAGTGCCGAAATGCATTGGGCTCACTCAAGAAATGTTGTTTAAATGTATATTTACAGAAGTGCCAAGCAAAAGTTGATGAACATGATGTTAATAGCACTGTGAATATGTGTTTGTTATCATAAAATAATGCAAATGTAGAACAATGAAACTATAGCCTATATGAAAAAAATATAAGCATGAAATAAAAAGATAAACTAATGGAAAGAAACACAAGTGTGGTTTAAACAAAATTCAAAGTGATAAAATTACAGAAAGCGCCAGGGCGCCAAGTGAACAGTGCGTGATTGGGTGGAAACTCAACTTCACCTTAACCAACTTCTCCCAGAGGTGACATGCATCTCTGCACCTGGCCATCTCAAGTGACCTGTTTGTACTGCCTTGGATGTTGCACCATACTCACTTTAATTCCTGGAGATTGGACTCGTAAGTCACTATACTGAACCTGAAAGCAGTACTTGTTTGTCCTGCCATTAAATAATGTTGTTGCTTCTAAAAAATGCACTGTGTCGACTTTTTAAGTGCAAAAGTATTTCTCTTAAAAAATGTACCTACCTGATCGTATTGATTTTGGTGCTTCCTTATTGAGTTGTGTGCATTATGTTTTGTGTATTTGCAGATGTCTAATACTACTCTGTGATAGGCCTCAGGCTGCTCGGCCAGACTACCCCTTAAAAGAGCACCTTGGGATTGATAGATCAAGCCCCTGTCTGCTAGTAAGGGAATACCTGGACTCTTTGTATGGTATACCTCTTTTTGATATCCCAACTAAAGAGCCTACCTCCTACATTGGTGGTGCAATTGTGGGATGCAAGACTTAACACCTACTACACCATTTGGTTAATGGGTAGTTTCACTAAGGGATCCAAAATTGTCTTTTAGTTAAAAAGCTTTTTTTTTACTTTCAATACTTTTCCTAAATTGTTTAAACTATCTGTTGGGGCCTTATGTTAAGTACCCCAGTCCAAACTGTTTAGAATTTAAAAGCATTACTAGGTAGCCCCAAAACCTTTTAGGAATATTTTGTCATTGTCTAAAAAGGTCCAAGATTTAGTAACAATGTCTTCTACAGAAGATATGGTTTAGGAGCTCATCCTGATCCCTTACCTGCAGCTTACAATGCAGCAGTTATGGATCGTCTGTAAAACTTGCAAAATAAAAACAGGCCCAACTCCTACCAAGGCAAAGCTCCAGGGGCTCTTGGCAGAGTATGGTAAAACCATCTCGAGGATGACACAGATCTCGCTGAGGGTCAGAGTGGAGACAGTGAAAGTAAGGCGACAGTAGAGCCTCTTTCCCTAGGGAAACATGACCTTCTAGAAGAGGAACTAATTCTAAAAAGACAAGCCAGGAGGGCTGCTTTAGAAGCCAAAATCCGGGCTATAGAAAAGGAAAGAGCTGAGATGGGCCTAGGGCCTATCTCTAGTGGCAGCAAAATAATTTTTAGGGAGAAAAATGAAGTTTTTGACCTTAAGCTCTCAAAAGAGAAAGCTTGTAAAATGACGCAACTCAGTAAAAAGTATTGGGGCTCTTTTCTCTGGGAGCTGTAGGGTTCCATCAATCAATCAGTAAGATTTAAAGCACGCTACTCACCCGTGAAGGTCTCAAGGCACTGGGGGGGAGCAGCTCCGGTCAGTCAAAGAGCCAGGTCTTGAGGGTCTTTCTAAAGATGTGCATGGTGGGAGTGGGTCTGATGTTGAGCAGCACCTCGTTCCAGGTCTTGGCCACGATGTAGGAGAAAGTTCTTCCCCCTGTTCTTGCTCTGCGGATGCGCAGGTGTTCGACAAGGGCGAAGTCGGCATATCGGAGGTTCCTCTTGGGTATGTGAAAGGAGATTCTGTCATTGAGATATTGCGGTCCGAAGTTGTGGAGGCATTTGTAGGTGTGGGTGAGTATCTTGAAAGTCACTCTTTTCTCGACGGGATGCCAGTGGAGGTTACGCAGGTGCTGGGTGATGTGTTTGTGTTGGATGAGACCAAGGGCGAGTCTGGCTGCAGTGGTTTTTATGGTTTGGGGTGTGCAGAGCAGAGACTTGTTGATCCCGGTATAGAGGGCATTTCCGAAGTCCAGTCTGCTGGTTATGAGTGCGTGGGTAATGGTCTTCCTTGATTCGCTGGGGATGCATTTGAAGATCTTTCGGAGGATGTGGAGGGTGTTGAAGCAGGTGGAGGTGACGGCGTTGACCTGTCGGGTCATGGAGTGGGAGGAGTCGAGTACGAAGCAGAGGTTTTGGGCATGGTCCGTGGGGGTCGGGGGGCTGCTGAAGACTGTGGGCCAGCAGGTGTTGTCCCATGCGGAGGGGGAGGGTCCGAGGACCTCTGTCTTCTCTGAGTTGAGCTTAAGGTAGCTGCTGCTCATCCAGGATGCAATGCCCTTCATTCCTTCCTAGAAGTTGAGTCTGGTGGTGACTGGGTCCTTGGTGAGGGAGAGGATGAGCTGGGTGTCATCGGTGTAGGATACTATGCGGAGTCCGTGCTGTCTGATGATGGTGGCGAGAGGGACTATGGAGATGTTGAAGAGCATGGGGCTGAGTGAAGATCTGCTGGTGAGGAAGGAGCAGAGCCAGTCAAGGGCGGTACCCTTTTTGCCGGCTTCGCGGAGTCTAGCGGTGAGTGTGCGGTGGGAGACTGTGTTGAAGGCTGCAGAGAGGTCGGGTAGGATCAATGCTGTGGAGTGTCCTTGGTCGAGAAGGGTGCAGATATTTCTGTGGCAGCGAGTAGAGCGGTCTCAGTGCTGTGGTTGCTATGGAACACGGTTTGGGAGGGGTTGAGGATTGAGTTATCTTCGATGAATTTCGTTAGTTGGATGTTGACGGTCTTCTCTGTGACTTTTGCTGCGAAGGGGAGGAGGTCAGATGGATCAGTAGTTCTTGAGGTCCTTGGGATCTGCTGAGAGCTTCTTGAGTAGGGGTCTGACCTCTGTGCATTTCCAGTTGTCGAGAAAGATGCCGGGTTCAGAGGTGGCATTGACTATGCATTGTAGTTCTGGGGCGGCGGCAGCTCTGTGTAAAATGTGCGGGGAGCAGAGGTCTGTGGGGGCTCCGGAGTGGATGCCTTCATGGTCGATGCAGTATCTTCGGTGGTGACTGGGGTCCAGGAGAAGATGGTGAGCTGGCTGGCATTGCTGGAGGAGGGAGTGGTTTTGGAGTCGTTGGAAGCGCCGGAGGGACTCGGCAGCAGTGGCTCACATCAGTGAAGAGCCATTGGCGGACTCGTGATCACATGACACGGGGTCCATCATTTGGTTACCGGTATGTGCTGACTGGGTAACCATAAGGTCCTTGCATACTATTTATATGTGAAGATTGAGAATAGTAAACCCTCATTTGCCCTGATGAATTTGCTGAAATTGAAGCAATGAAACATGTCGGCTTGAGGATGAACAACTATGGTATATAATTAACCAATTTTAAACAGGAGGTTTTGCAGCAACAGAATAAAAGATAAGCAGCCAGCAAAACCTTGCCTGGTTTTATCTGTCTGTTTGTGTGGGTGTCTTTGTATGTACACATTATTCTACAGTAGTGTCTATATGTACTCACTGGTCTTTCTCTGTCACTATTCTCACATGTACACTTTTGATTTCGTCTGTGTACACTTTGTTTCTTCACATAGAGTGAGTGACCAATGATGAGAAGCGGGTCAACCAGTGATTGTTAACCGGGAACCCCCTCGGGTGTTACTACCGTGAGGCACTCACTCTATTTTCTACACTTTCTCTGGTTCAAGGAAGTGTTGGCCTGTGTTTTTATTGTGTTGAGTTATGTATACATCCTGACCATAGGAAAGTGTTATTTCACACATCCTGGGTACATATACTGAGAACGAGATACTATACCCCATGTATTGGTCTAATACACGGATGAAGTAGATTTGGTAAGGCTTTGTGTGAGTAAATGCTGAGAATTCACCATGCAGCAGTCTGACATCTCGTGAGGGGTGTCCAGTTCGTGACCAAGACTGGGTCCATCATTCTCTCCCACCAGGTAATGGGGTTGGATTGTACCTTGGGGGGATTCTTGACTCTACACCTGCACACACTCCAGGTACACTTAGAGTAGGGTTCGCATAGTAAGAATACTACTGCCCTGTTTTATATGCTAGCCTGTATACATTGTTTTAGCAACATGGTAGAACTATATCTACTATTCATGATTTTGGTGCTTGTAATCATTTTTATCTGTTTCTCTCTATTAATCATTGCAGCACATGTATTCTATACAAGAATAACGTTGCAGGCGATTTTACCTTTCTCCAGGATCCTTCAGTTGATTCCTCTAAGATGGCTCGAAAGCAAAATAAGCCCCAGGTGGCTATTATTATTATTTAGCTTATAAAGTGCCTGGTTACTCCAAACCGGAGTGTCCCTGCGCTAGAACAGCAACAATCCCTAGCACCTGACCAGGCTAGCAGCCTTAGCATAGCCTCAGACTTCCAACCATCAAGGGGCACTATTTTCGTCCTCCATACAAACCTTGAAACAGCCTGGTTTTTAATTTTTTCCTGACAAGGTTTCCGATGAACACAACCGGTGGTACATAGGCAGATCATTTCATGCCTTAACCGCCAGGAGGCCAAAGGATCTCCCCACTGCTTAAGCCTTACGTACCCTGGGCACAGTCACTTTGGCAGTGCCCAACGATCTCAGGTAAAAATCAGGTTGATACGCAGTCATAAGTGGGAGCAAAAATCTCGGCCCCTTTTGATGGAAGATCCTATGTCCAAAGCAGAGGGCCTTAAAAGTCACTCTAGCTTGTATGGGGAGCCACTGGAGTTTCATCAAGGCTACTCCCATTGATGCCCGCCTGGGAATATTCAGAGTCGGCCGAGCTGCTGCATTCTGAACTTTCTGCATCATATTCAAATTCCTGGAGGTTACCCCTGAATAAAGAATGTTATAATAATCAAGACGTGAAGTAACAAGAGCTCATACAATGGTTCGTTTAGCATCCATATGAAGAAGGTCCAACATTTGAAGAATGCCAAAACAGGCTCCAGCTACCGCAGATATCTGCTCAGGAAAGGACAGATTGTCATCGAACTACACTCCCAAATGTTTGACCTTAGCTTTCTGGACCGGAATGGGTCCCAATTCCTCCAACCACCATAACTGGGACTAAAGTGAGGCCTGTTTATCAATTACCAACACCTCGGTCTTACTCGCATTCAACTGAAGACAAACGGGATTCATCCACTCAGCAAGCGCACCCAAAATGCTCTTAAAATCAGATGCCATTTCAGATTCATTTTGCTCCAGCATAGAGATCAACTGAGTGTCATCAGCATATGACACTAGTTTTACCCCATGCCTTAATATATCTGCCAGGGGGCGCATATAGATATTGAATAGGGTCGGGCTAAGAGCCGAACCCTGCAGCACCACCTGCGACAGAGGGTAGACTCTAGATGTAAAAGGATGTTGTATGACCTGGAATGTTCTGTTCTGCAAGACATTTTTCAACCACTCCCAGATACCGCCGCTGACCCCGGCCTCCCTCAGCCTCCCTCAGCCTCTCCAATAACAGGCCGTGGGAGACCTGGCCAGCTGTCAAAGTCCTTAGATTTGATAGATCAATGGCGCTTTCAAAACCCAGGAAAACAAGACTTTTCATGCTTTTCAGCAAAATATGACACAGTTTCCAGGATAGATTTTTTTTTTTAATCTCACATGGCCTCAGGTTTAATACATATGATCACATCCCGAATGCGTTTTCAGATCATACTTTAATTAAGACAGAAATAGCGGGCGCAGGATCAAGGGTGAAAATGCCCATGAGTTGGTATCTTAATAAACTGAATTTGGAAAATGAGAGCTGGTGTATGGAAATAGCAGCCAAGATTAATACTTTCTTTTCCAACAATACAGATTCAGAACCAATAAATATAGTATGTGATGCATTTCAGGCCACTTTACAGGGAATTATTACGTCAAAAGAAATCCTGCAAAAAAAGGCCAAAAAAGAAGAAAGATTAAAAATTGAGGCGTGCTTCACGCAGGCAAATAACAAGCATGTGAAGTATAGAAATTTTAAAACAAAACAGGAATTACGGCAAGCAAAATTGCAGATGCAGGACTATTATTATCAACTGGGGGACGCAGTAAGTAGGACTTATCTTCAAAAGTTATATGACGAGAGTGAGTACACAAAGACATTGGAGATGCCTTTCTGAGACACTACAGGGGACTCTATCAGTCAGATCGGCAAACGTCGCCAGAACTTTACAGGTTTCCTTGACAAATTGCCGATCCTGTCATTTGACGATGATATCAGGGAATCATTACTCGAGGAATTTTCTATTGAAGAAGTTGAATTGGTGATTGGTTTGTTAACCAATTCTAAAGTGATCGGGGAAGAAGGGCTACCACCAGAATTATATAAAAGATTAGCCCCAACTGTTAATATACAAATCCTAAAATTAGCCACCCATCTACTGAAAGGAGGGGAACCCTGGGCCTCTTTCCATACTTCGGTGGTAGCCAGCACCTTGAAGAAAGATAAAGATACGGAAAACGTAAACTCTTACAGACCTATTAGTCTTCTTAACATTGACTACAAGATCTTCACAAAACTTCTTTCAAATAGGCTTAATAGAATTGTGGGTTCACTTATTCATGCAGATCAATGTGGTTTCATGGCTGGGAGACAGCTTTCGACAAATACGAAATTTGTAATAGAAGCCCTGGATTATTTTCATAAGAACAGTATTGAGGCTCAGGTGCGGTTTTTAGATGCTGAGAAAACCTTTGATTTAGTATCCTGGGAATATTTTTTATTCTTGAAAAGTTTGGTTTCCCAGAAGGCTTTATACAATTAATAAGAAAACTTTATAAAGGCTCACAGGCGCAAATATTAATTAATTCTATAATCGTAGGCTCTTGTGGAATAAATTGGGGTACAAGACAAGGTTGCCTCCTTTACCCTATTTCATTTGCCCTTTTTATTGAACCTTTGGCAATAGCTATTAGACACAAAATGTTACATACCACACCTCTACAAGGCATGACTAATATAAAACTTTATGCTGACAATATTGTTCTTTTTTTAAATTCCAGGGAACATACCCAAGAGGGTATGATCCTAGGGATCTTTTCGGAATTCCAAGCAAAAGGTGGGTACAAAATAATATAAGGCCAAGACGGAAATTATACTATGCAACTGTTCCGCGGATACTTTATTGCCAACGTACAACTCACGCCAGAAGGGATATCTAGGGATATTTGTGACAGAAAAAGTAGAGGAGCTGTTCCACTTGAATTATATTCCCAGGTACAAAGCGTTAAGCACCTTTTAGCACGATATAACCAACTACCATTACCAATCTTAGGGCGGGAGGTGCTTATTCGATAGTCAATGTTATTTGCAACAGCTCTGTGCGCCCTACAAATATCTTTTTTAAGGAGATAGTTAGTTTCTTTTCATCCTTTATGTGGGCTAATAAGACACCAGGATTAGCACTAGGCACTTTACATTTTTTGAAGGAAGAGGGAGGATTGTCCATCCCAAACATAAGAGAATACTATTTTGCAAATTTTGCGCACAACAAACACACATTTTTTCCCAACTTGATTCCTCGGAAATAGATAATATTTTTGAGAATAACATTTTAATAGAGTTTAGAATCAAGGACCCAACAAGAATAGTTAAGGATCCTAAGAAAGTGCGGTACAAAGTACTCCATTGGATTCTTAAACAAAGAGCTCAACTGTTAGCTTTTTATAGCATTCCGAGGATAAATGGTACAATGAGTCTGTCTGATCTATATACTGAGGAGGTTAAATTACTACTGTCCAGCATTTAGAGAAAGTGGGAGGATATGGGTATAGGCAAGTAAAAGACTTCCTTAACCTAGACTCCTGGAAAAAGTGGCTGAGATAGAAATCGGGCTGCTCCATTCCAAGGACATGCTTAAATGGTCATACATTAAAATAAAACACTTTCTAGAAAATATAGATGCAGGAACTTTAACAGCAAGTTCAGGAATAACTGAAGCTCTAGAAAACCCTAAAAAGCGGTCATTAAGTGCTTGGAGGAACTCTTTAATGATAATACATTGGTTACTATCAATGAGAAAATGTGGGATAAGTGGCATAAAAAAGAAGGTATGCAGAGTCCAAGAACAACTTGGAAGAGAATTAATATAGCCTTATAGCCCGCTGTAGCGGGCTATACCCGCAATTAAAGGCCCGCTGAATCGTTAAAGGCCCGAGCCGAAGGCGGAGGACTTTAAGAGACAGCGGGACTTTAATTGCCGGTATAGCCCTGCTACGAAGGGCTATAAGGCTATTAGAACATTCTGCCACTAGAGGGCAGAATGTTCTAACAAATTAAACAAAGGGTTCTTGAAGCTCGAGGGGATATAAATCCCCTCGAGCTTCGAGAAGCCTTTGTAGAACATTAGAATGTTGCTCTGCGGGCCTTTAACGGCCCGTAGAAGCAGGGAGCACTCCATTGTCTTCAATAGAGTGCTCTACGTTCCAATGTTCTAATAGAATTAACGCCACAGTACTTAGAGGAGCTAATTTTAAACTAATGCAATTTTATTCAAAATGGTTACTCTATAGAACCCATTTGTTGCGTAAAAAGAGGATGAGGCACATGGTCACATATCATTTGGGATTGCCCAAAAAATGAGAATCTATAGGAAGAAATTGAAAAATATCTTAGAAGTACCATAGGCCAATCTATAGCGATTGACAATTGTATTGCAATTTTGGGATGCTCTCCAAATTCAATACTAAATAATATGCAAGAAGAATGCTTATATATATCCACACTAGTGGCAAGATCTTTCCTTTTACGAAATCGGCAAAGGAAAAATATACCAAAAATATACCGTATTTTCCGGCGTATAAGACGACCTTTTAACCCCTTAAAATTTTCTGGGAAGTCGGGGGTCGTCTTATACGCCGGATACAAAAATTGGCGGTTTATTTCACATAGCGCGGACTTCACCCGAAGGTGTCAGACCGCGTCTCAATTGAAATGGGTGCCGCTTAGGGAACTCCAGCACAGAACAAAGAACGTAGGCGGTCTTGAAAATAAATTGATCGCACTGTGCAACACGATATCAGCCCCTCGCCAGCCAGAGGCAACTCAAACACTGCGCAAGCTTTAAAAGAAAACAAATGGCGCGGGAACTCCAGCACAGAATAAAGAACGTAGGCGGTCTTGAAAATAAATTGATCGCACTGTGCAACACGATATCAGCCCCTCGCCAGCCAGAGGCAACTCAAACACTGCGCAAGCTTTAAAAGAAAACAAATGGCGCCGTGAACCCTACCTGGACTGCAGCTGCACATCCCCCAGGCAGACGAGGCGCTCCTCCACGTGTGCTGATCTCTCTCTCCTTCCGCAATTCTTACGCTCATCGGAAGGAGAGGAGCGTCAGTACCACATGATCTCCTCAGCCATGGAGATAGAAAGGGGACTGTAGGACGTTAGGAAGTGGGGGTCGTCTTATACGGCGAATATATCATGAAACCTACATTTTGTCCATGAAAGTAGGGGGTCGTCTTATACGCCGGGTCGTCTTATACGCCGGAAAATACGGTACCTTCGTTTCAAGCATGGAGAGCAAAACTGTGTAAAGTCAAAGGACTAGAGAGGTGTTATGCACTAAGAACAGGATCTCTTAGGAAATTTGAGAAAAGTTGGGAGCCTATAGGAAATTAATAAAGAAGATCTGGGTATTAGTATTGCTTTCTGAGCAACCCTACAACATATGGCCCTTATTTGTTTGGAAACACATGTTGAAAAAGTCGATTGATATATGTATGTATGTGTTTAGTTATGTAATTTGATCTCATATTGAATATATGCACGTCACTTTATACTTCTCCACTGTGGAATAAGGAATTGTGCAATATCCGACAATATATAGAGTCTGTGCTTTTTAAGTATATTAAGTCTATTGTTTATAGAAGGATGTACTTAGGTATTCTCATTGGGTTGCTAAATGTAATTCATATTGAGCACGTATGCACACTGCACTTTAATTTGTTTTTATGCATAAGTGTCTATATTATATCATGATCTAAACTTTCATAAAAAAAAAGAATAAAGTTGGTTCATAAAATATATAGACAACGTCCCACTGTGTATTCTCTGTATACTTCTCTGAGAGTAAGTGAGCCAGAGTGACTAGGCAAAAGGTTCTGCACTGTTTCCAAAAACTTTGACGGGTCAGAGTTGTCATGTTCAGTGGTTACCAGAAACCCTTCGCTCCCTGGTCGGTTAGGGGTGCTTACGGTGGCACTGTGAGCTAGCTGGTTTATAGGCCATCATATCCTGCGGGGATGTCCGGAATCAGTCTTGGCACCAAGCTCCTAGTTTATGTTGTCCAAGCAATGCGCAGATTCCACGGATTAGTAGGAACTACAAAACAGTCTGGTTAGTAGAAAAGCTATGTCTTCAATTTCGTGTGGAATTCAAGAAAAGAGGAGGAGGCTCAGATGTAGAGTGGAAGGTCATTCCACACTTTAAAAGCGATTTAAGAAAATGCCCATTGTCCTTATCTGGCTCTGTGTCTATGTGGAATGTGTGCAAGCAGGACTCCTGTGGAGCAGAGGTGTCTGGAGGATTGACAGAAGAAGATAAAACTTTTTGGGCCTGAGCTATGTAGCGCCTTGAATGTGTGTGTGAAGTGTTTGAATTGATCGTGTTTCTGTATCAAGAGCCAGTGTAAGTTCCCTGTGGTGTGATGTGAGTTCTGTGTGGGAGGTTGAGGATGAGTCTGGCTGCCACATTCTGGGTGGTTTGTAGTCTTCTAGTGAGTTGTTTGGTGATACTACTGTAGAGGGTGTTCCCACAGTCCAACTTGCTGTGACTAGGGCATCAGTGACAGGTTTTCGAGTGTTGCTTGTTGTGGGATTCCACCCAAAAGAGAAAGGGCAAACCCACGCCATTCACTGAATATTGCCAGCCATGGCAATTGCTATGAAAACATTTGGATCATTTTACCTCCTGCAACCAGGTATCCCTTAAATATATATATATATATATATATATATATATATATATATATATATATATATATATATATATATATATATATATATATATATATATATATATATATATATATATATATATATATATATATATATATATATAAAAGAGCTGCACAAAGTGTTCAAATTGCTTGGTGGGCCAAGTCCGTGCAGTACAATCTACCCAATAAAATGCATAAACAAATAACACAGGAAGAAAAAGTACATAGCTGTGGATTGGCTGTCTGTGCAATCAAAGCATCACATGGTCTGGCATAAAAGTTGCTTTTTTTTTTACTAACGTGATCTCTTGGAAGAGAGGTTACGTGAAAGTAATATAACTGTAGAGTAAATAGTATGTTATTTTCCATTTCGATTGCATTTCCACTGGTCCTTTTTACTGTACTATTACAGTTCACCCGTGAAAAAGAAAATATTGAAGCATGGGGGTAAAACATGTACGAAAGACTGCACAAGCAGAAATATCCTGGAAGCTGTTATTATGAATGATTACCACTTGTGTGAAAGTGTACAAGCTAGTAATGCCATTTGTGGGCTAAAGTCAAGTCTTCTGATGAATATTGTTGAAATAATAGACCAGACCTTTGGTAGGGTACAGAACATTGTGCACTGAACAATCCTTACACATTAATTTGGCCTTCATTAAAAAGCTTTCTACAGAAACACAAGCGCTTGACAATCATAAGGCTGCCAGGCGTACTTTCACAGGTGTTTCAAAGCAATTTAGCATTAGTTAATGAACATCCAACACTACACGGTTACCAAAATATGATTTACATTTCTTCATTAAAAATGTCAAGGGAAGTCCAGCCTTTCTTAGTGCTGTCGCATTTGAAGCCACTGCCAACAGAAAGCTTGTTCTCTATTAATTAAAGTGAAGGTTGGCACACTCGAAAAGTACTGCAGAACAATTTTCTCACTTCAGATAAATGATCGTCAATGAGCTTTCGGTACTTGAGTTGGAACTGGTGATTGCAAAAAATGTTAACATTCCTGCCTTCCTTCTGGCTCTAACATCACCGCTTAGTGTTCAACTCTGGGGTGTTTATAAGCCTCTTTTTGCCGGATTCAGGGGCATATTACCAACAACTAGCGATAATTTTTGTCTCTAACTTGTTTAGAGACAAAAATTATCGCCGCACATCGGCGATTTTTATCGCAGATAAACCTTGCTATTAACAAGGTTTATCGCAAATGCGATAAAAAACGGCCGAAATGCATGAATATCGCTGAAAAGTCAGCGATATTCATGCATTATCGAGCAAATGCTCTTAGCCATGTTATCCACCTCCCATTGGATAACATGGCTAAGAACTGCTCAGGGCAGGTGTTAGCTTTTGGAGATATTCGCGCTTAGCGCGAATATCTCCAAAAGTTGGTAATAGGAGATAGCGATGTTAGGGACTGTTTCCAGTCGCTAACATCTTGGCACGCCCACTTTGCATGTCATTAGTGATAAATATCACTGACATGCAAAGCAAGGCCCAAGATGGTCGCTATCTCCTATTAGCTGTCACTAACTGGTGTTAGCGACAGCTTGGTAATAGGGAGATAATTTTATCTCCGCTTTCTTGGCTTTTAAAGCCAAAAAAGCGGAGATAAACCCCCTTGATAATATGCCCCTCAGTTATTATTGCTTTAAAGGATAATGAATGAATAAGACAGTGAGATGCATATGCAACAAGTTAGGAGCCCATGCCCACTCCAGTTACACCATCTTGCAACTCTCCTCACACAATCTCCACTCCAATTGGTTACATTTTTGGGTGGCACCTTGGCAGCTGAACACTCTCTCTTCCATTCAGGCTCTTTCTTTGCTAAGGAAGGTCAGAAGCGCCCTGGCATTTAACTAAGCCTATAGGCGGTGCTACTTTGCATCTGGTTCCAAAATATTCAAGTCAGTTTTCACATTCTGAGGAAAATTTAAAGTCTGAGGGATAAAGTTGGAAGGCATTCCTGCACCATCCTCCCGGCACTCGCAGTCTAGTTCTCTCCAACTTCAGCACCCAGGCTACACACATAGGCACAGGCATTATAAGAGGAAGGGTGGATCTTTCCTCTGTAGACCCGCTCTCCACCAGAAGAGGGTGGTATGTACATAATAGTTTCATACTTAAATCAGAAGTGGAGGATGGCCTCACCAGTTTGTGGTGTGCAGTTGGCCAGGCTACAGTCCAGGTCTCAGTAAATCCTGTCACTACAGGCATATGAGTCAGATTGGTCCAGCGACGCCGGTGTCCGAGTGCTAAAGTGGCCAACACAGGAGCAGATGCCGCTGGCGATCCAGTGTCCCTGACTACCAACACCACCATGACTAGGAATCTGAGGCCGCATAGGACAATCAGTGCCCCACAGCAATACTGGTGACACCAGTGATGCAACCAGGCACATGACGCAGGACAAGGCCTCCATAAGGAGATGGAACTCAAGGGAGCCACAACATTCATAGATGGGGGTGTGGTTGTTCGACTTCAGCCACGGCCACAATATCTTACACCACCAGCCCATTCCCGCCATCTTTGGTGTCATGCGTAACATCTGCAGTATTGATAACCCTGACAACACCGATAGAATGGTAGAGGAGGAGGCTTGCAGCTCGTATTGCTTTAGGGCATATATCAAGGAGGCAAAAGAGGTAATAGAGGCACAGGACACAAAGAGAGAAAGAGGGAGCAAGGTAAAAAAAGAAAAGAAAAAAGGAGGGGGAAGAAAGTGAATACTGGGCAGGGCACAAGAGAAAACACAGCACTCTCCAGCAAATGCATTACCCTCCATAATTACCTTACCATTATTATTGCTCCTTGGGATTTACTGGGCACACAAAGATCTCTGCAGCAGGTGCCTTAACCCCATAAGTTATTTAAAAATGCAGACTTTGCAACCAATTAAACAGAATATATTTACTGCCACATTTCTCCTTTTGTCAATATCTTTGTTGCAGAGTTTTTACAAAATAAATGTGTAAGTTGAGGCCCACATTTTGTGTTGGGGAATGCGTCACATTTTTGGCACAACCCCAACTCAAACTTTCATTTGTTAAATCTCATAATGCACTCAAATGTACTTATGACAGACCAGCGAAACATATTTGTGAGGTGTTAAGATCTGATGTCACTCCTTGTGATGTCACTTCCTTTGAGGTTATGCAGTATGATGCCACTTCTTGTGCTGTGCGCTGTGATCTCATTCGCCATGACGTCACTTGCATACTTCCTAACTTGGCTAGTCCCCCCACTTTGTTTTTTAGAGCTTGTGCACTGATACTGGTCCATTAAGTCCCTAAGCTAATACAAAATGTCACTCTCACCGGAGTCTCCCATCAAAGGGAAGAGAGCCCCTGAGTCCCCTAAATTGGCTGGTAAATATGTCTCAAGACTCTAAGCTGCTGAAATACATGTCAAAGGACAGCAACATACTCCCTGACCAAAGGTTACAAAGGAACGACACAAGGAATCAACCAGGAAGGGGAGTGGTAACTAGTCTTACAATCAACGCAGACCGAAAAGCTAGTAGAGACCACTCGGTTTCATCCTTAAGAGTCCACACAGCCAATTGAACAGAGAGAACTATTAAAGCAACAGTTAAAAGAGTCTGCCCAGAGACATATATAAGTGATAAGGGGTTGAAAGGTCGACTTTTTCGTTTTAACCACTTTCGCACTGGTTGCCTGACTTTGAGAAACCTATTCAATTTATTTTTCATGAGGTTCTATTTTGTATTTATTGTTCCGATGGTTAATGCATTTTGCGACTATGCGCGTTTGATATTTGCATATTGCTCACTTATTTTTACCTCTAACTGTGCCATCACCTGTAGCACTTTCACAACATTAGAATTGTATTTTTACTTGAATTTCATTAACATACTTTAACCAAGAGAACGACAAGGAAAAATTCAAAAGGTTGAAAGAAGAAGGAAAGGAAAGACGGAAAAACAGAGTAGGTATGAAAAAAGCCCAGCAAGCGTGGGATAGCCATTGAGTGTTCAGTGGCAGATAAAAGTGTCACAAGGTAGAAACAAGACTAAACTGCCTTGAAATTCGACACCGGGGCATTTGATAGTATAGGCCATGGCATATTTTGTTTTTGTTAGTTTAATGAGAGTTTATTAATATAAAAGTATGAAACGTAAATAGTAAAAAAATATAAATCAATACAAATACAAATGACACTTCATACATATGATACTTGTAGGATCTGCTGTAATGAAAATGTGGTGGGGCAGCATGGGGGGGCTGAAACAATATACAAAAATGACCTACCATTCTTCTGCTTGCTGCTCTTCTGGCCGGTCTTGTCCTCTGGACAAAGGCTGAAGCTCCCAGCTTCCCCTGCGGCCAATCCGGACACTGCTCTTACCATGAGAGCAGTGTCGGGGTTGGGCAGAGTGGGCTTGTTTTGTGCTCCATTGGGAGCTGGGAGCTTGTCTCTGCTGATCTCTCCACCCAGCAACATAGCTGGGTTGGTGAGATGTCATTGCCCAGGACAGTTTGGCCGTTCTAAGGCGGCTGGCCAAACTGTCATGCGCACTGACAGCAGGGCCCACCACTCCTCTTCCCCTGCAGCAATGCTGTAGCCCCGCCCCAAGACTCTGATGCAGGACAAAAAATAAAATGATCTGCATTAAGATCGTTTTATTTTTTGTTTGCCTCTGCTGGCAGTGAGGCGACACTCCTCTGCCATAGCGGACGAACCGCCCCTGTTGAAAGGCGACATGTGAATCTTTTCAACGGTTTGTTATTGGATGCAATTGAACCGCAATCAAAAGATCAATTATATGCACAGCAAAAGGAAAACGATTCCATTTGTCTAAGAAACTGCCCAGAAATACATCTGTGACACTAAATGGTATAGACATGTGAAAAATACAATTAATTTGAGACCAAACTCAAGTCAAAAATGTGACATATTTACAATTAAAAAAAAGAATATGCTTCAGATCTGCAATCATGACTAAAATTAGCTTGTAATGTAGGATTAATGACTATCAGGGGTAAATAACAATCTGTTGTATATCAAAAATACGTTTTGTATAGCTTTGGCAGTACGGGATCACTTATGCAAATTACATTAAACTTTGAGCCATAGTGAAATAGGCCATGAAACATATAATTATTGTTTCCAGAGTAGTTCACTTTTAGATTTTGGTCTGTACTCATGTGAGGATATCTTTGGTGTTTTATATCTCAATGCGGCTCCTGGAGCAATAGAAATAGTTTGCAAAAGATGACTATCTAATGTATATGGGGAAGTATCAGTAGTGCAATTAGCAAGAGCATCCAGCAATACAAGTGACAGTAATATATATTTATTTCTATTGGAGGCTGGTAAATTAAAGAATTTCCGAGCTTCTTAAAAGGAGATTATTGTCTCAATACAGATACATTGATTTTCCCATGTAAAATAGATTTTTGACTAATTGTAATTTATTTATTGTACCAAATAGGGGAATTCAGAAAGTTAAGTGTTTTTTTGAGTACAGAGGCTGGACTAAAATAGAGAAGTTCAAATATAGGTAAAGTACATTTTTATGTGTAAATTGTAAACCATAAAAATAAAAAGAGAAGGGTGTTGTAAAGGTAGTTTATGACTTGAGCACTAATGAGGAATATGATTACTGGATTCATAAAGCCAATAAGATGAATGTTTACATAAAAAAGCTCTATGATAAAGAAGAAAATCAGGAAGGTTTAACTCCACCTTCATTTTAGACAGACTTAATCTAAACAATGGTAATCACCATTTTATTATTCCACAAAAAATAAAAAAGGAGGGAGTCATACTTTTCAATAAAATAAATTGGAATCTTCAAGTGTATCATAGAGAGCATATAAATAATGATAGGGACTAGCATCATTTTTATGGAATCAGATGACCCAACCATTATAAAAGAGAGTCCATCTGAATATTAGATTTGATAATATTCCCATTGTTGTTTCAAAATGTAACTTCATAGTGTCTTTAATAGAGGTACTAAATCAGAAACCCAAATATTTTATTTTATTGAGTTTCAAAGAAAATCCTAAATCATTAAACAAGAGTTTAAGATGAAATGTATACAATGGTAAAATATCAGACTGCTCCAAATTTAATTTATAACCTGAAATAGTAGAAAATGTTTGACATTCCTGAATAGATGGAGGAAGTGAAGTTTAAGGATTTTATAAAAACATATTAAAAGAATATAAGAAGCATAAACCAATAATTTTAATTGTTGTCACCATATGGTGTATGTGGTTGTTCTGACAATCGTTTGCTAAGAATGGCTCAAGGGGTGAGAGAGCACATATTAAGTAAAATGTAGAAGTGCACCATATTTACAAGCACGTTGCACCAGTCTAGTTAAAGGAACATATAAGAGTGTCGAATTTATAGAGTGCATACATATAAGAGTGTTTAATGAATACAGAGTGCATATATCAGTGTGAAAAGCTAATGTAGTAATGTTTAGAGATGTTAGAATAATATTAAATTCCATGTTATGTGGCTGTTGCAGAGGAGAATGTAATGCTGCCAAACGTAGAAATGTGTAGGCCTCATGGCAGTTCACTGAGAAAGAAAACGTGCCTTTACAATTTCACATGAGATGGATTACTGTTGTTATAATTCAAAGTATTATTGATCATAGACTGAAAATATATGTTTTATAGAAGTGTTTCCTATAACCAGAGTGTGTAATAAGTTAGAATACTGTTTAGGCTGAAAAATAAAGGTTCATAGAGCGCACAGGCCTGTTTCATGTAATTCTAGTAGGCCTGGAGAGATAAGGTCGTTTCTTTTGATCTGCATGTGCTAGTTAAAATCAGGTCGTGTTAAGCATAAATTGTGGACCATGCTCGAAGGTTTACGACTTGTGAGATAAGCTGGAGACCGGAATTTGGGGCCCACTTCATGGGTGTCTGTTTGCAGGTGCGAGGGGGTTCCAATCAAGAGAGTGATGAATAGAGCTCTGTTCTGGGAGACAGGCACAGGCCTGGAGGAGGGTTCAGGAATTTCCTGGGGGGTACCGTCTTGCCGGAGAAGAGCCTGAGAAGCAAGGCCAACGCTAACAAGGAGCCCAGAGGAGTATCAGCATGGAAAAAGCCAGAACCGACACCACGTGAGGGGTGTACGTGAGGGACATCTCTGAGGGGCGTTTCAACTGTAATTGTGATTTTGTATTAGGGACAGCACCCTTGGGTGGAGAGAGAGCAGATGGCCTGAGGAACCTTAGAGAGCGGATAGGTAGGCAGAGAGGGCATAACTGCGATGCACAGATTTACAACAAAGACTAAGGGAAAGTGAGTGATCTTCTTTGGAAGTCACCACGGCTGACACCTTTTTAGGTTAAGATCCTGCTAAGTAGGGATGTCATTTAGTCTAGTGTAGGGACAGTCTAATCTGGATTTTTCTTCCTTTTGTAAATGACGCTCAAGTTACAACTTGTGTCTATTCTTGCAAACTTGCTGATCTTTGAATTAGTCTTGGTGATATTCTTCTGTCGCCTAAGAGCATTTAGAGAATTCATGTTTGTATTGATGCCAGTATATCTTTTGAACCTTATATTGAGATGTTTGTATCTCCAGTTATCTTTGGCTTTATAATAAAACTTTAAAACTTATTTGTGGTAAGTGGTTCTTCAGAGTTGTGTAAAGTCTTGAGCTGATTAACTTAGTAGTGGATTACTTTTTACTCTATGACAGGTAACAAAGGTTCAGTCGACCTGAGTGGGATCTAAATCAATAGTGATCTGATAAGAGATCAAAAATCCCGCCGTAACAGTTGGTAGCAGTGTAGGATGGTTACCTTCTAGAGGAAGGTGATCTAGACTAGGTTAAGATTACCCCGAGGCCCCTAGAGATCGAGAGATGAGCAGCAGAAGAATCGCCTGCCGAAGAAGGTGCTGACGGTGCGAGAGAAAAGCAGCAGAGTCGGACGAGAGTGAGTATAATAAGGGTCATGCGTTGTCAGATTGCGGTGTTTTGTGTTGTATTTGTATTGTAATGTCATGCGGAGTTGAATGCCTGTAGTGTGATTGAGGCAGGGTTGTGAGCGCGCGCAACCTGGTGAAAATCTTGAATTCAGTGAAGCGCTTAAGTAGTTCGGGTGTATCGGACATCCAGAGTAATTGTCGACCATTGTAAAGGGGGTCATGAGGTACAATTGATCGCCCGCAGGACCGTGATAGGGGAAACGCAAGAGTGAGTGTATGGGTAACGGACGCTGGTCAGAAGTTACTGTGTGTAAGTAACCTATCAGTTAAGGCGATTGTCTGGACGTTCACGGAAAGACATTTCGTCAGTTAAGGTGACAATTACAGTTAGACTGTGGGCGTACAGTCAAGAAAAGTGATCGCTTGGTCGGAAGTAATCGTTTTTCAGGGTATGAATGGGACGCACGCATGACCGGGAGACGAGCTGAGAGAGGAGGGGAACTGCTGTTAAGGGGAGACGAGTGACGTCAGAGAGAGCCGCGCTGTGATAGGCCAGTTGGTGTGAAGCCGCACTGTGATAGGCCGGTTGACGCGAACCGCGCTGTGATAGGCCGGTTGGTGTGAAGCCGCGCTGTGATAGGCCGGTTGACGCGAACCGCGCTGTGATAGGCCGGTTGGTGTGAAGCCGCGCTGGGATAGGCCGGTTAGCAAGAACCGCGCTGGGATTGGTGGATTGTCATCAGGAAGTAAACGAACGCAGGGAAATAGGAAAATATTGTAGATTTCGAACATGAAGTGTTTTAAATGCTTGAGAGCGATCTTTAAGAGAAAAAGGAGAGAATCGTATTACGGGGAAGAGGCCCCGGCAGAGGGTACACCAGCTCATTATATGGCTACGAATGTTGGGTTGCATACTATACTGTGGCTTAGCACTTGGAGTAAGATTACAGAAGGGAACGAGGAACTGACTTTTCCGAAATACGGAACGTTTAGATTAGAAGTGTTGCACCAGCTAAAAGCAGTTATGTCTTCATTGAGACCCTTGCCTAGACCAACACAATTTGAGGCCCTTAATGCGTGGATTAGGGCGGCGCACGACAGGAATCAGAACAGACTTCAAGAAAGGGTGAGATGATCGGTAAGAGCAGTACAAGATGCCAAATGGGATGAGGAAAGCAAGAAATGGAGGGTGCAGACTATTGAAGTGGATAAGTTGTACCCAGTGATAGAGGTTACAGGAGAAAAGAGAACGCCAGAGGAGGATGACGAGAGCGAGACAGAGGATAGCCTAATAAATAGGTTGTTGATAGATAGACCGCCTCCGTACAATAGGGAGATGGAAGGTATCGAGCTCCCAAGGGAAGGTAGGGTTGGCATAGGGGAGAATAGATCACTCCCTATAACGGATTGGGAACCTACCAAAGGTGAGGAAACACCTCAACCTAGTCCAGTACAGAGAGTAGTCAGAAGGTTTGTGGTGCAGAAGGTGCCAGCAACGGAGTGTGTTGAGTCTTATGGATTGCCAGATGCTCTTCAAGTACCCGTTACCATAGGTCCTATAGTATCGATTTATAACCCAGAGAAAGTGCGAGAAGAGGAACAGGTACGGTTAGACAGAGAAAGAGCAGAAATGGAAAGAAGGAACAACATGACAAATGCCTGGAGGCAATTGCCAGGACCGACAAAATGGAGCACCCCATTGGATTCAGCAGTGGATCCCAGATCAAGGGGGTCAGAGAGGACCGATGGATCTGAGAGGACCACGGCCGAAATCCTTTAAGGAATTGAGGGCTGACTTGAGGGAATGGGATGCTGCCACAGGAACTCAGAGTAACAGGTCAAGAGCGGAAGCTGAATGGGGAAGTCGAGGCGATGGGACATTGTCTCACTGTGGGGCTAGCGAAAGCGGTCAGGAGTGGGACGGTAAGAGTCAGGAGAGTAGAGGAGCTACCCGTCATATCCACGGTGGAAGTAGGCAGGAGTAAGAAGGTAGAAGTACAGGGTGTGGAGGGGTGTCTCGTCTCATTCACAGTGAGGGAGACCGAAGGACGCAAGAGTACAGGGATAGCTTTAAGTGCACTCACCATGCACCGGGCGATAACATACAGCAATGGAATCGCGGGAACATGGGGAGCCACGAGGTGTCTCACAATGCGTCAAGCGATCATGGGCAGGAGCGGGATCGCAGGAACATGGGGAGCCGTGAAGGGCCTTGCCATGCGTCGAGCGATGAGGGACAGCAGGGGAGTTGCGAAAGCATGGGGAATAATGGAGTGTCTTACCATGCACCTAGAGACACCAGGCAGAATGGGAGATGTGGGATTATGGGGAATCGAGCAGTGTTTCACCCTACACCAAGAGAGGATGGAACTGCATGGGACCTGGAGAGATGGGAGCATGGGAGAACTCCCCATAACACGCCTGAGCCCAGACGTAGGACTCAGAGCTGTGATGGGAGAGACGTAAATGGGCCCTCTAGAGACAACACACAGAAAGCTGTGATAAAGGCAAAAAGGCTCGATGTGACCAGTTTAAAATCTGACCTGGACGAGATAATAGATGGTACGTTGCCTTTAGAAAGGATCGATATGTACGAGCAAGATGAGGTGCTGTTTATAGCAAAGGATATTACTCGGAAGGCAAGAGCAATTCACGAGAAATTATCTGAACTGGCAGACAAGTATATGGTAGACTTGTTGAGAACAAAGGCATTACAGGGTAACCATAGGTTGCATTATTCAGATCAGGATCTGGATGAGAGGAGGACAATTGGATTAAAAACACACATAAGGGAACTGATCACAGGAATAAGGGCATGGAGAGATCTGAATAAATGGGAAGAAAGGTGGTCCGAGAAAGGGACTGTCAGGCGGAGCGCGATTGTGATGTCCCCGGAGGGAGGGCCACTGCGGATGGAGGCATATCCTTTGCCAGAAATAGCGAATGGGAGTTATGTACATGTGCCCTGGAGTAGGGGAGATTTGGCTACGTTTACCAATTCATTTCCAAAGTTAAGAGAGAATCCTGTAGAATGGTACAAACAGGTAGAGAGGTTTGTGAAGATCTCTAAAGTACTGTGGATTGATTTGAACACCTTATTTGATATTGTGGTCCCAGGAGACTTGTGGACAGCATGCAAAGTTAGTGTCGAATGGCCCACAGCAGAACCAGAAAGAAATGCTCATACTAATGGACCGTCAGAAAGAGTAATGGAAAAATATGAAAGGGTGATGACATGGCTGAAAGAGAAGGTGCCACCGCAAGATATAGATTGGGTGAAAATAGACCGAACTAGACAGGAACCCAAGGAGACAGTCCATGAATTTTATGAACGATTGCTGAAAACGTTCAAACAATACAGTGGATTAGATGTAATGGATCCCAAAGACATAGGACAGTTTGTATCGAAGTTCGTTTTGGGGTTGAGACCTGATATTTGTTTGATGATTCAGCAACATTTAATTTGCTGGCAAAACAAACCATTGGATGAAATTTTGAGATACGCAAGGTATTGCAGTGATGAAATAGATTCCAAAGCAAAGAAACTTAAGGAGAAGTTGATGATGGTTCAGATGCAGTCGGATGGAAAGGGTGGACAGCAGCAACAGGGAACAGGGACGATGGGAAGGAGATCAAATAATCAGAATAGGGACAACGAGGAAAATCCAAGACCTAGAGTAGACTTTGCTACCTTGAAAAGGACAACAAAGTGTCACCAGGTGGGACATTGGAAACGCAAGTGTCCCTATAACACTGAAAACGGAGAACTGGATGTAGAGGAGGAAGAAGTTCAGACCATTCCAGTACAAGGGGTGACAGTACCAAAGGGTAAGGTGGTCAAAGGGGGGACTTCGGCTCCTCGAGCCCAGTTCCCGCAACCACCAAAGATTACGACTGGGGGCAAGATCTATAGACAAATGCCTCTATTAGTAGGAGGAGAAGAGTGTTACTACGTTGATCAACTAACTGGACGGCGAGTGAGTAGAGAGGAGGACTGTACCCTCGGGCCGTTCTAGAAGTGGACCAAAGAGGACCGTTTGTTGAGGCTGAGGTGGCAGGGTGTCCTACGACATTCTTAGTAGATATCGGAGCTACTCGATCAACTTTGAGATCAGCAGTGGTTCCAGATCTGCCAATGTCGGGGGAAACAATTCAAGTGGTAGGAGTCGCAAATAGGAGAATGACTAACCCTTTGACGGAACCAGTGCTAGTGAGAATAGGAAAGTACAGCGATGAACATCAGTTTGTAGTATGTGATTCTAGCCCTGTGTGTCTGTTAGGAAGAGACTTATTGTGCAAACTAAATTGCACAATATACTGCACGCCTCAGGGAGTAGAGGTACAGACTAACGACGATGATGCCACCTTTAAAGTTGCAAATTCAAAAGTATGCGTAGAACTGTATCCTATCCTGACGGTAGGGGGCTCCCCTGGGACTTAAGAGATACTGTGTCATCTGAAGTATGGGATTCCACTGGGGAAGAGATAGGATTGATTAAAGGAGTAGAACCAGTGAAAATCATGATAAAACCAAATGTTGAATATCCAAGAACGCCTCAATACAAATTGACCCCGGAGACGATTGCAGGAATAAAACCTGTGATCGACTCCATGATTAAGCAGGGAATACTGAAGGAAATCGTGGGTAGTCCATGCAACTCCCGGATTATGGGTTTGCAGAAACCTAGTGGGAAATTCAGAATAGTACTGGATCTCCGAAAGGTTAATAACATAGTTGTTTCATGTTGTCCAGTGGTACCGAATCCATCAGTGATATTGTTTCAGATACCATTCCAAGCTGAGTGGTTCACGGTGATAGACCTTTGCCAGGCTTTCTTTTCAATTCCATTAGATGAGGAGAGCCAGTTTCTTTTTGCATTTAAGCTGGAAAATCACGTCTTAACATGGTGTCGTATCCCACAGGGGTATACAGAAAGCCCATCGATTTTCAACCAGCTGCTGAAGAAAAATCTTGAAAGTCTAGTACTACCACAGAACTCGGTTCTAGTTCAGTACATAGACGACCTACTTGTTGCGTCAGAAACAGAGGAAGCTTGTAGGATAGACACCATCACCTTGCTGAACCATTTAGCTGAAAATGGACATAGGGTGTCTCCGAGCAAATTACAGTACTGTCTGACAGAAGTACAGTACTTGGGCCACCGAATTGAAAAAGGAAAACGGACGGTGTCACCAGACAGGATAGAGGCGATCATGAAGATGAATTCGCCTACGACACAAAGAGAGGTCAGGATGTTCCTAGGAATGGTTGGTTATTGCCGACAGTGGATAGCTAACTTTTCCCTGAAAGCAAAACCCTTACAAAAACTGCAGCACAAGGAGGTGAGTGATCCGGTACCATGGGACAAGGATTGTTTGATGTCATTCCTACAGCTGAGAGAGGACTTGTGTCATGCTCCAGCTTTGGGAATGCCAGATTACGAAAAACCATTTTTACTTTACTGTTGCGAAAGGGAAGGTTGTGCTTTGTCAGTCCTAGCACAAATTCATGGAAATGCCCGTAGACCAGTTGCATATTTTTCGGCTACTTTAGACCCTGTAGCCGCAGCGTTGCCCGGATGTCTCAAATCCGTTGCTGCAACAGGTGTCAGCATTGAGAGGTGTGAAAGTATTGTAATGGGACATCAATTAGTGGTGTATGTACCTCATTCTGTGGAACTGTTAATGACCAGGACCAAGACACAGCACTTGACCAATAATAGGCTCACGCGCTACGAGCAAGTTATTCTTGCTGCGGAGAACGTGACCCTTAAGAGGTGCTCTGTTTTGAATCCTGCCACTTTGATGCCACTCCCTAATGATATGGAAGACGAGGAATGTGAAGATCACGATTGCCTTGATGTGACTGAACTATGCACCAAGCCAAGACCAGATATTGTGGATGAGCCGTTGACTGACCCTGATGAAATTTTCTTCGTTGATGGCTCATGTGTAAGGGACAATACTGGTCAGTTGAGAGCAGCTTATGCTGTTTGCACCATTACTGGAGTTGTAGAAGCCTCTTGCCTGGAAGGAGTACACTCCGCTCAGGTAGCTGAAATCATTGCATTGACACGTGCCTGTTTAGCAGGTAGCAAAATTCGAGTCACCATTTACACGGATAGCTAATATGGTTTCGGTATAGTTCATGACTTCGGGCAATTGTGGTCTCAGAGAGGTTACATGACCTCCTCAGGTTCACCTATTCGAAATGGGGAGTTTGTGCGACTATTGTTAGAAGCGTTACAAGGTCCGGCAGCAATTGCCGTTGTCAAATGCGTAGCACATACCAAGGGTACAGATTTTGTGTCCCAAGGAAACAGGTACGCCGATGAGGTTGCTCGCTACTGCGCGGAGCAAGGATACTCTTTCACGGAAGTGGGTGGGACACAGGAAAAGACAGAGTTAAACATGCTGCTAGAAACAGTTGATACTTGGGATGATTTAAAAGGCATGCAAGAGAACGCATCAGATTTTGAGAAAAAGACATGGGAAACTGCAGGTTGTGTAAAAAGTGAAATGGATTTGTGGATTTCAGCAGATGGAAGGGCAGTATTACCAAATGAATTAGTGAATCCAATGGCACGACAAATACATGGTCCAGTACATTTAGGAAGAGATGCCATGCTGCGGGTATTTAGGCAGACTTGGTACAACCCCAAGTTTAGAGTAGCTGCAGAAGCAGTGTGTCAGAGGTGTGTAACATGTCAGCAACTGAACGTAGGGAAAAGGACACCAGTTACATTGAGTCACATTGGGAGGTCTGGTGGGCCTTTCAACCGAATGCAATTAGACTTTATTGAGATGCCAAAATGCAACCGTCTCAGGTATGTTCTGGTGGTTGTATGTATATTTTCCAGATGGGTTGAGGCCAGGCGCGCAACACCCATTGGGCTGAACGGGCTTCAGCCCCCCCCGTCGTCATCTTCAGCCCGGGCTGCCAAGGTTCAGATGACAGCCCGACACACTTTCCTGATTTACAATTATGTAAAAATAATGAAAGCATGAAAACCGTTTCTCCAGTTTCATTTGTATTGAAGGCTCCACTTTTATTCTCGGATGCTTTAGTATCCGAGATTGTGATTTAATGACCCCTTCTAAGAGGCCCAGAACCAGCCCGAGCCAGCCGCCTCTGATGGTTTCAGTGACCCTCCCTGCCCCCTACCTTTTGTTTTCTGTAAGAGGGGTGCCACCGAGGTGATTTCCTTGCCTGAAGCAGGGATTTCACCTAAGCACGTTTGATGTGCGTTGCAGCATGGTGTGAAGATGTGCACAGCAGGGAGATATGACGCCAGCAGGAATTCCTTTACAAAGGAAAAGCGTCACCTGCACTGGCCATCCCTTTCCCCCTGCTGTGCACATCTTCGCACTCTCTGCTCCAAGAGTCCTGCTGTGTGAGCTTGTGTTTCATGACTCACCTCTCAAGTGAGGCCCCGCCTGCCCTGCGCATTTTGGACACAGCTTTTCGAGGAACACCTCAACTGATTTTTTTTTCAGGAGCTGTCCTTACTTGTATCCAGTCTGTACTTGGAGCATTGCTCAACCCGCAGATCTGCTCGAGGAGAGGACACACTGCAATGGTAAATGTTAGAGGGCTGTGTTAAGAGCACCACACTTGCGTCCTGTGGGTCCTGTACAGGCATTCTTCATGTGACCCGGCGCTGTACGCGCAGTACATCCCGGGTTTACACGCATCAGTTTCCCGACTGAACACAGTGAATAGGGGCGCACGATAGTGCTGCTCATTGCGTCCTATGGCCCCTTCATTGGTTAGAAGTGATTGTTGAGGTGGAGAGGAGCTGTGAATGTGCGTAAGCACGGATATAGCACCTAGTGGGTTTTGGCACTGGTGACAGTGCTTGTGCTGGCTATGAAAGCGGCACATTGAGGTAGGGTGCATGGAAGCACCTACAGTTGGTACCTGGGGTTGCGCTGTCGCCAGATGCTGGCAACAGTGGCCCAACTTCTAATAGGAAGGCGCTACCAGCTGAGCAGAAAGCAACTCTAATTTAATGCTTGACTGGTCCGTTCTATAATCAATCCAATTTTATTATTTTTAACAAATCTTGCCACTGGAGGGCGTTACTTGGTTGGAAATATTATGTTGGGCCCTGGTACCCCACAATGTTTGTGCATCGATGGATGCAGGTGCTTGGATTCGGTTTTTGCACTCCTGTGTGGGCTGTAGGGTCACATGGTGAAGTGAGAGCAGAGATCCTGCGTTGAGAATGATGGCTGTGAAGTTTTGCGACACCTGGTGTGTCCTCACCTTACACCAAAAGTGTAATGAAGGTGGTGGTCAGGAGCGCGTGCTAGGCCTCAGTTCAGCTGTGTGGGCTTGGGGCAGTGATGCCTCAGATACCTGCCCCCATGTCTGCTGAGTGGGCTGGACAGTGGTACTATGGAAGGGTGGTACTTGCAAGTGATGCTGTTGCAAAGCAGATCGTAGCCTCATTTTCAGCAAGTGGCCTTGAGGCGGTGGAGCCCCTAGCATGTCCTTGCAAGAGATGCGATGCCGATGTGAAGCAGAACAAGCCCCCTTATCTGCTGAGTGGCCCGACCAGTGGTGCCAAAGGTGGGGGGGGGGTCCCTGGGATGTTGTTTGAAGCATATGGGGCCCATTTCTAATACATCAAGTCAAGGGGTAGGTTGGCCTTTCTAAAGTAGTCCGCAGTACTGTAACAACAGATGATGGCCAAATATATCTACCATGTCCTTGGTTTGGATTGGTGGTATGTGTATTGTAATCAGGTTCGTAAGTTTATTTGTGGATTTTTTGTATATTTTCACGTTTTTCTTCGATTCACCCTCTATCTCAATAAAGACCGATAATACCTGCAAATCTTAAACATTCACTGTGCAGTAATTCAATTGTTACATCATCATAATACACAATTTAAGAACATAAAAATAAATAAAACAAATTTTGTGCGCACTGCATTGCATTTGGCGATGCAGTGCACGCAACAAAATTTGTTTTATTTATTTTTATGTTTACTTACCTGTATTTGGCTGTATTCCATAGTTTACTACCCCCCACCCTGCCCCTTTCCACCCCACGTCACCGCCCGGCAGCACTCCCACCACTGACCGCTACTGGTTCTTTGTAAAAATTTCCTCCATCTGAATCCAGGCCCAATTTGTTAAGCTGATATATAACACCAGGCTTGTTCCCAGGCCATAAGTCTAGACTAGGATAATTACTTTTTCTTAGTTTCATTTCATATTTTGTTTACTAGACAATTTGGCTTGTGTGTGGTCTCATTTTGTTATTTTCTTCATTCTTCAGTATTATTTGGCCATTTGTTAAACATGTATGCCTGGAGCCTCTTGGTGCTATAGATATGAAACTGATAACAGATTCAGCTTGGTGGAAGGAATTATAGAGTGAAAATACAGGTTTTTTGCTTTTTCCTTTATTTCAGGCGGGATAGTGGTCTGTAATGTTACAGAATAATCTAACACCTTACACAAACACACAAGTACAACACCATTTGAAAGACTTAGTTTATTAAATGCAACTTTATTCTATATAGATTCCCTTCCTTATGCATTTAGATACCTTTCATGTACTTACGTATCTTTATATTGATTACTTTGCACTACCCTAGATCTCACCATATATCTCTCACAATATATTCCCTACCTCCACTCTGACTCATCTCAAACCTCTCTCTACTACTCTCTCCAATGCACTGCCCTATTTCTAACCCTATACCTCTATCAGTATATTCTCTACCTACACTCTTTCATTCATCCTAAACCCAATACTCTTCTCTCCTCTACCCCTCCTTCCATCATCTCATACCTCTTTTACTATTCAGATCTCCCAAACAAGCCTTTCTAAACCCTTC
Organism: Lissotriton vulgaris; assembly: GCF_964263255.1. Lineage (NCBI taxonomy): Eukaryota > Metazoa > Chordata > Amphibia > Caudata > Salamandridae > Lissotriton > Lissotriton vulgaris. Next base: position 387,291,758 of record NC_141697.1, read on the forward strand.
CCTCTGACTCTTCCACCTCCATCCCAAATCCCTTCCTACTGCTATGAACTCCCCAAAAAAACACATTTTAGACCCTTCCTTTTTCTATCCGTCCACTATTCCTTTTCAATACAAATAAAAGACTAAGATTTCCACCACTCAGATTAATTTCATATTTCCCTATATCAGTCCCCACTAATTCTGTTTGAGTTCCAGAGTAGCGTGCTGCCCACCAAAAAGCGCTTCAACACCTCACATGGGGTAGTAAGTGCAATATAAATGCAAACCTTTTCCCTCTTCTATCCCTGTGCTATGCTTCTCAATCCAAATAACAGACTAACATGTCCAGTGCTCAAATTACTTTCATATTTCATTATACTAATTCACCACTGATCCTCTATGGGTCCCAGAGTAGCGTGCTACTCACCGAAAAAGCTCTTAATCGCCTCATCAGGGTTAGTGAGCGCTATATAAATGCAATTATAATAGGAGCTGCACCAGCCGAAGAGGTGAGGACTGGAACTTTGTGACAGGGATACAATTACCAAGTTCTGTGTTTTTGCAGTATCAACAACCTGGCAATTGACCTGTCTTTTGAAGAACAGCAAATGTAACATGATATTATCAAAATGTAAATGCTTTATTATTTCTCATGCACCCTCTGAATTCCAGCATGGTGATGATGGGGGTGCTGCTGCACAGCATCCCACCCGCCACTACTTCCACTGCCTATACATTAAAGCACCATGCTTTAATGTCTGTGCTGCCAATAAATTAATGTTTGTTGGTGCTATAGTTTGTAACAACACTTCAAATGGACACATTGCAAAATCTCAAATTCCTTCTCTGTCTTTGCGGGGTGGACAGAGTCCCCTTTTTTTGTGTGAATTATATCTGTGAGAGAGTAGCATGTTGTTCTGGTCTCTTTTGACCCAGTTTCATGGGCATTCCATTAGAAAAAAGGTTGTAATTTTAACCATCTACATAATATCGTTGTGAGACAATTTAATGTATTTGAGTGACACTTTATTAAAAGATGAACACATCCCTTGTCTGTTATATAAATGGTTCACATTACCCTCTGTTCTCCAATTGAATTCTCATAAAACTGATTGTTGTCTAGTTTCGAATGCAGAATTTGCCATTTCTTTTTCTTAGCTTGGCCTGAGCATTACCCGATCCTGATTGTCTGCCATTTTAGCCCCGCCCCCATTGATTAACATGTTAACCGCGCCCCTTTGTATGTCATGTTAGCCCCCCCGAACTTAAGACCTAGTTGCGCCCCTGGTCGAGGCATACCCTACACGCAGGTGCGATACACTCACAGTAGCAAAACTGTTGCTTAGAGAGTTAATACCACGCTTCGGGGTGCCGACCTCTTTGGAATCAGATAGAGGGACACATTTCAACAGTGAAGTTGTGAAGATGCTTTGCTCTGCATTAAACATTGATCAGAAGTTGCACTGTAGCTATCGACCAGAGGCTTCGGGAATCGTGGAACAGATAAATGGGACGATAAAATCCTGAATGGCCAAAGTGTGTTCATCGACATCCTTAAGCTGGCCTGATGCCCTGCCATTGGTACTCATGAGTATACGTAGCACACCAGACAGGAGGACAGGTCTCTCCCCACACGAGGTTCTAATGGGGAGGGCAATGAGACTTCCATCTGTCCCAACTGCAGCTTTGTTGAATATCACAGATGATCTGATCCTGGATTATTGCAAGGGACTTTCTGATGTCATTCATTCTGTGTCTCTTCAGGTGCAGGCTGCTGAAATTCCATCTTCCAGAGACCTATGTCACGACCTGTGCCCTGGTGACTGGGTGGTGGTGAAGAAGCACGTCCGGAAGAACTGCCTAGATGTGCCCTGGAAAGGACCCTACCAGATAGTTCTGACAACGAATACTGCTGTCAAGTGTGGAGGGCTGCCAAATTGGATTCACGCCTCCCACACTCGAAGAGTTCCAGCACCCCTGGAAGAAACAGCTCCTCTCACAGATGAAAAACCAGCTGTGGACGATGAATCACTAGAGGGGATCAGTCAACCTGTGGGGGTGTCGGAGGAAGCTGAGAGTGCTTCAGATCAAGCGGAAGAAAGACAGGACGACAGTGAAACTGACGTTGCCACAGAAGGAGAAAGTTGCTGTGAATACGGCTCAGACACTGATCAAGTCACAAGTGATCAAGAACCGAGTGCGAGGACAAGAAATAGGAGAACAAGGCGTGGAGAAGCTAGTTGGCCTGAAAGGAAGAAGAGGCTGAGCTTGAAGCCAACTCCAGGAAGAACCCTTGCTCCTATATCCGAAGACTCAGATCTGGACGAAGGTGCACAGAATCAGGAACAGGAGGGTCCAAGAAGATCAAGGAGGGTGCGCGTGCCCTGCAGAAGATACGCCACTCCTGAGTGGACCTACCTAGCAGCAGATGTCTAGTGCACGGAGATCCGGGAGGGTGAGGGAAGTGACAGTGACCAGTACTGACCCAATCATAACATTGGAAGTGGTGTTGTTGGTACCTGGACTTGAGATCGAAGGGTTGCTGACACTCACTGTCCCCAATCCTCCTTATCTGAGCAGAATAAGAGAACTGGTTTTAAACAGAGTAGAATTTCCAACTTTTGGTCCAACGATACCAGCACTCGAGGAGATCATTCTTCGCTTAGAAATTTTAGAATACGTGATTAGAGCTGCTGGAACACGCATGATTACAGACTGCTAAAGACTTTGTAAATAAACAAGATTGAGAAGATAACCTAGCGCCAAGTGGAAGAAGAAGAAATTTAGGGACTCTTCCATTTAGTGGATGGAGGAGGGCTAGGGTTGTCTGTTGCTATAATTCAAAAGACTGATCTTGCAAGAGGGATTGTTAGCCTCCAGGTGTGGTTTGAAAAGACCGAATAAGCAAAGAAGACTGTTGAAGGAGCAAAGAAAAGAGACTTTGTGTTGTGAAAGAGAATTAGAACTACACTGTCTTGAGATCATGGAGGCCGGCAACCGGAACCGCAAAGCAAAATGCATAGTAGGCACACTTTTAGTGGGAGTAATTTTTCTTATAGTTCTAGTAGTTACTGTATCATATATAGTGGGACATGAAAATGAAGAGAAGGCAACAAAAGAAGCAAAAGTTTTAGTAACATTGAAACCTACTACTGCTGGTAAAAAGGGGGACAATACAGAGAAAGATAAAGCTTTGCTAGCAGCAGAAGCTCGTAGGTTGCACGTAGATGAATCACAGGGAAATTTCAAATCAAATGCATATGCTAAATTGCTGTATGAATACATCGATGCTATGGATGCAAAGGACTGCTACGTCTGCATGCAATTGCCAGCCTCTGTAGACGAAGGTATTAGGTATCATCATCTTCCATTGACTTATGGAATTACATGTAGCTTGTTGCTTAGTATATTTTATGAACGCGATAGCTTTGAGTATTATTTTTCAAATTTTGACGCTGTTTTACCAGAGGTCCCGGCCTACAAGCATATGAATAAATGGGACTACTATAAGAGTGAAGATAGATTGAGGAAATTTTTCATTCCTTGGAGAACGCTAGATACTTCATATGCCCGAAGAAATAATTTGACCTGTAAAGTGTCAGAAATTGAGAAAAAGTTTATAGGGCAGGTGGATGATCGATATAGGAGGCAGAAGATCCTAAAGGCTTCGGGCCAATGGAAAACAGATTGGACCGAGGAGGAAAAGTCACACAAGAGGAAGGGTAGTAATGGTCCAATAGCTTTAGATCGAGTGCAAAGAGGGAAACTATGTATATACAGGGGTAAAACCTACTATGAGAATGTGTTTGTGGGAGAAGTAAGTTGTGAACATGCTTTCCAAATAGAATACTATACAAAGGATTTCTTGAAAGGAATGCAGGTGATCCCGAATGTGTATTTTGTCTGTGGAAGAAATGCATACGTGAAACTACCGGATAATTGGTACGGATCATGTTATTTAGCAATTGTCTTCCCCAAAATATATCATGCTAAGGATCTAGAAATCATAGAGGAAAGAACTCAAGCCAGAGGAAGAAGGGATGTAAGCACTGATGAGGTAGTTGGAGACGTATTTGGTGCCATGTTCCCTCTTTTAGGGTTAATACTGAATGATGTCAAGATTAGAAGATTGGCAACAGTTGTAGATTGATTATCTGCCAGTACTGCTAGATCATTAATGCTGGTGGAGGGAGAGATGCAATCGATAAGAGCAATGGTTCTCCAGAACCGACTTGCTTTAGACGTTCTGTTAGCCAAAGAGGGCGGAGTCTGTAAGGCTTTGAAGGTCCAGGAATGTTGCACTTACATTCCAGACAATTCAAAACCTCTTGAGAAGTATATACAGAATATCACTGAAATTCATCATGAGATTGAGGATCTGACAAAGGTGAATGTGTGGGAAAAAGTGGGTCATGGAATGGGTAAAGTTGGAGGTTGGTTTGCCAATCTAGGGAAGAGTTTCATTTGGTACATACTGAAACCTATCATCATAATAGTGATTTGCGTAATCACATTGTGGGGGTTGGTGAGGCTGTATCAATGGTATAGATCAATTAGGTTGCAAAGATCCATGAGAGAGCAGGAGCAGAGGTTAGCTGCGATGCAGGATAACCAGTACAGGAGTCTGAGGGCTCTAGAGATGATGAAGCGAGGGAGCATTGCAACGAGTTCGGTTTGATTCAATTAATTCCCTCAGGGATGGTGTTGTGATGTTGATGACCTCTAAAGGTCATCAAAGGGGGGAACTGAGAGAGCGCAAATTAAGTAAAATGTAGAAGTGCACCATATTTACAAGCACGTTGCACCAGTCTAGTTACAGGAACATATAAGAGTGTCGAATGTATAGAGTGCATACATATAAGAGTGTTTAATGAATACAGAGTGCATATATCAGTGTGAAAAGCTAATGTAGTAATGTTTAGAGATGTTAGAATAATATTAAATTCCATGTAATGTGGCTGTTGCAGAGGAGAATGTAATGCTGCCAAACGTAGAAATGTGTAGGCCTCATGGCAGTTCACTGAGAAAGAAAACGTGCCTTTACAATTTCACATGAGATGGATTACTGTTGTTATAATTCAAAGTATTATTGATCATAGACTGAAAATATATGTTTTATAGAAGTGTTTCCTATAACCAGAGTGTGTAATAAGTTAGAATACTGTTTAGGCTGAAAAATAAAGGTTCATAGAGCGCACAGGCCTGTTTCATGTAATTCTAGTAGGCCTGGAGAGATAAGGTCGTTTCTTTTGATCTGCATGTGCTAGTTAAAATCAGGTCGTGTTAAGCATAAATTGTGGACCATACTCGAAGGTTTTGCGACTTGTGAGATAAGCTGGAGGCCGGAATTTGGGGCCCACTTCATGGGTGTCTGTTTGCAGGTGCGAGGGGGTTCCAATCAAGAGAGTGATGAATAGAGCTCTGTTCTGGGAGACAGGCACAGGCCTGGAGGAGAGTTCAGGAATTTCCTGAGGGGTACCGTCTTGCCGGAGAAGAGCCTGAGAAGCAAGGTCAACGCTAACAAGGAGCCCAGAGGAGTATCAGCATGGAAAAAGCCAGAACCGACACCACGTGAGGGGTGTACGTGAGGGGCGTCTCTGAGGGGCGTTTCAACTGTAATTGTGATTTTGTATTAGGGACAGCACCCTTGGGTGGAGAGAGAGCAGATGGCCTGAGGAACCTTAGAGAGCGGATGGGTAGGCAGAGAGGGCATAACTGCGATGCACAGATTTACAACAAAGACTAAGGGAAAGTGAGTGATCTTCTTTGGAAGTCACCACGGCTGACACCTTTCTAGGTTAAGATCCTGCTAAGTAGGGATGTCATTTAGTCTAGTGTAGGGACAGTCTAATCTGGATTTTTCTTCCTTTTGTAAATGACGCTCAAGTTACAACTTGTGTCTATTCTTGCAAACTTGCTGATCTTTGAATTAGTCTTGGTGATATTCTTCTGTCGCCTAAGAGCATTTAGAGAATTTATGTTTGTATTGATGCCAGTATATCTTTTGAACCTTATATTGAGATGTTTGTATCTCCAGTTATCTTTGGCTTTATAAAAAAAACTTTAAAACTTATTCGTGGTAAGTGGTTCTTCAGAGTTGTGTAAGTCTTGAGCTGATTAACTTAGTAGTGGATTGCTTTTTACTCTATGACAGGTAACAAAGGTTCAGTCGACCTGAGTGGGATCTAAATCAATAGTGATCTGATAAGAGATCAAAAATCCCGCCGTAACAAGGGCTAAGAGAAAAGTGGTGTCAAATATCTGATTGCAGTCACCACCAAGTATTAAATTATCATCCATATATTCCATCAATTTAGATGAGATAGAAATCCAAACAGTGTTATCATCCAGAGTTGGTCCATTAATATTAATGAATACAACTTGAATATTATCAATTCTCAATTTCACTGTTAGCCATCGTCCTTCACTATCATTTTATTGATACAATATCACAACAGTCAATGATTTTGAGCAAAGGATTATAACACATTTTTTCTTTTGCTGAACAGGTGAAAAGAAAACATTGCCAACCCAATTTTAGGTTTTTTGGATTAATTTTCAGTTAAACAAATTTCTTGAAGAAGAGAAACATCAACTTTGAGCTTAGACAAAAAGTCTAGAATTCTCTGTCTCTTACTAGGCGAGCCAAGCACCTTGAATGTCCAATAGACTATTTTACGTACATAAGAGCAGAAGCTCAAACATGCATAAGGATTACAAATTTAAGACAACTCACATTGAGAAAAATCAAAAATTTGAAAAGGATTGAAAGGATAGCAAGCATTTGCAAAGCCAATAGGACCGGGCAATTTTACGAGATGGTCTTCTTTATGTTTATAGCTGTAGGTTGGAGGTACGAAAGGCTACTGCATATGAAGACTTCGGGAGCTACTGAACCATCCACTATTGAATAAGGTGTGCCCTTCTGTTGGATGTGTGTATGTAGGAAGGTGGCTACCTGACTATGGTTACCCCAGATTTTTTGCCTTGTGTTTAGCTGGTTTTCGACTTAGTTGGCCTGGTTCCCTGCTAATCAGGACCCCAGGCTATCTGCTCTCTCTGTAAAATGGATTCCATGTACCCTAGGTGCATAACCAGATTGGCTTGGGTCACCTTATCAGCCCCTGTACAGAGCACTATAGGTGCCCAGGGCATAGGTGCATCCAAGGCCTACCAGGGGCTGCAGCATATCTTTTGCCACCCCTGGCTGGCTATCTAAAATCGACACAATTGGCTGATCACTCAGCTGGGGCAAGGTGGTGTAATCACCCCTTGCTTAGATATAGTATGCCTATATCTAAACCTAACTGGACACATATAAACGTATGAGCCACTCCTATGGCAGGCCTTAACAATCCTGGAGGCAGAGTGCATGGTTTAATGTGAGATGGTGCTCTAGCATGAGCTGAGCCTGTCTGCAGCTGTCGGGGCCAATTCTCTTAGCTGTTCCGCCGGGATAATGCCAATGTAAAGGGATTGTTCCTTCAATGGCCATACATTTCAAATATCGGTATACATCCTACTTTTTCAAGCTTGGTGACAAAATAATTCTAAACAATCTTTATTCAACAATTACTTTATTTTCATTTTATATAGTTACTTATTTGTAAAAATTATTTCATCAAAAGTGCATTTTTTTGGAGAAAATATTTTTTTCTTAATACATGTAAGCAATTATAACAAGATAGACTATAAATATATACAAAATCAATAAACAAATTATTTTAGGCCACAACTTATCTATTTGAGGGGGTCCCATCAAACATGCTGCCGGGATAATGCCAAACCATATACTATTACGTGCATTATAATCCTCGCGGTTATATTGTAACTTTGGTTTGACTTTATCAAAACATGTCGTGTAAGGTGTCATACGAATTGGAATACTACCCCCTCGCCAGTCCTGGCAACGGGGGTAGCATTCCACCCCTCTAGAGGGAGACAACATGTTACTTTGCTAAAACGCGGTTGATTTTTAAAAGAGCCTCAGATCCACAAAATGGATGCTTCTGCCACAGACACATGTCTGACCTTCTGCTGCTGACCGAAACTCAGCAGAGGAGGCCTGGACAAAGGCTGTCCTGTCGCAGGGAGGTGTCCCACCACCCCAGACAGGAGATAGTGGATTGTAGCAGGGAGGTTTGAAAGAAACCAGACAGTGCCTGGGGAGCACAAGGCTTCCCCTTGCATAATCCGGTCAAACCGGTTCTGGGGCACACCAGCCCCAGCTCCAGTGCGACCTGGACAAAGGGAAAGGGGTGTAACCACCCCCTTCCTGGGTCCCACCCATAGGAGGGGACCTAGCAGGATGTCCAGCCCCCAAGATTGGTATGAGAATGGAAGCAGTGCCAAAGCACTCAGATTATCCTGATGAAACATTTGAAACAAACTCTGGACCCTTCGACATCCTACTCAACGTAGAAGACTGAAGAATCTCCCTTGTGGTCAAGGAGTGACCACCCTGTGCAAACAGGCACCATCCAGCACCTCAACGTCTGCTTTGTTGCAGTTCCCGCCGGAACTCGAGCGACAGAGATTGACGAGATTAAGTTTGCCTGCCTTCTGACAGCCCGATCCACAGTCCCTGCAGAGCTGAGACCCGTGGAGGCGACCGGAAGCGTGGGGCACGCCATCTTGAAAAGACCACGAGACGCTGACCGTGCAGCCCACGAGTGACCCTTGAAGCTGTACACCGGGGTTTGAGAAGCCCCAACCCTGAGCCACTCTTGCACCGAAGCTCATCCCTCTACACTCGACGAGTGCTGCGTGGGGCCCTTCTGCTTACTTTGGCTTGACGCGTTGGCCCGGTCACTTGCCAGCTGGCTTGTGACCCCTGTGCCAATGAAAACCTGAAACCGACTTGCGATTCTGGTGGCTCCAGACCTGCACCAGCTCCTCTGAAAAGGAGCCCCCGTTCTGACCCTCCTGGTCCGAGTGAGAAGCAATCTTCCAGTCCTGCGTGGATTGCTCTTGCCAAGTGTTGTTTGCTCCAATCTTGAAGCCGACTGCGCCAGCGGAGAGAACCTGCGTTAGACAGATCGTGACCCGCTCTTGGATGTCACAGATGCCCCATAGCCCACGTGACAGCGGAGAGAAGCTCCTCGACAACCACCTGACTGCACCCGACATTGCCTGGTTCCGTCCTGGTTCCACCCTGGTCCTTGCTGAGTGACCCAGACTCTGTCCCCTCTGCTTTCAGGTACTTTTCTACTCTGATCCACCCTTGGATCCCACCGGACACTTCTCCTTCACGTCGCCTGCAGCATCTTCAGCTCCAAGCACCAAGAACCTGCGTGTCAAAACCCAACGCCACTTCGACCCTATGCACCCGCTTCCTGTGGGTGAGGTAACATTGCAACGCCGGTGTTCCCACACTGGTACATACCTCTAGGGTCTGTGTCTAAAGTTTGGTTCCTCTAGGTTCAGCGGAAGTGTCCTTAAACTCTATTTGTGTAACTTTTACGCACCATTGACATTGCATTGGTGCAAGCCGCACTTTAAGTGCAGCATCCCGAATCCTGCGGGCTTTTCCCGACTTCAGCATTGTTTGTCCCGACTGCTCCCAGCGATTCCCTAGGCCCTAGCCCTAACCACTGTTCGATTGGTATCTCTTAAACCACTTTTTTAATATATGGTTTGAGTGGCCACCCGCCCTCATCCATAATTGTGCAACTTTGTATGTTATACTGTGCTTTTGATTTAACGCTTGTGCCCCTTTGCTCATAAAGAGTACTGGGGATTAATTTAGAAATAAATGCATATATTTTTATAATATATACTTGTGTGGGGTCCTTTCATTTGATATTACAGGACTGTGATTGGTAAAACAGCTCGCTTAACACGACCTCTTGAGTTAAGCCTTTAAGGCTGGTTAGTCTATGCTACCCTTAAGATAGCTTGTCTACAAGGTTGACTTACAACCAGACACCACAAGGGATTGTTTGGACTGATACAAGGTGGTTCCAGAATTGGAAACATCACATATCAGGCCAACTTCTCACATTGGTGGCAGCGGTGGGATTTGAGCTTGCTGTTGTTTTACCATTGTAATCTTTTTATCAAATTGAAAGATCACATCAAGTACCTTAGGTACATATAAATCAAAAGCTTAGCATATTACGTTCTTCTGAACTTAGTAGTTGTAGATTAAAGGGATTAGCACACCCTGACTACAACTCACTAGCACGGTACAGTAGGAAAACACTTAGTGTAGGTAAGTGCACCACTTGCACCTCACTAGCAGTCATGTCTGGCGCAGGTGGAGCCTCAGGCTCTATCCCTACGACAGTTGACCATACCAAGGCAACTTCCAGCTATGACAAACTGAGCCACAAAGACTTGAGTGCCTTGTGCATTGCAAGGGGGCTAAAAAGGGGCAGACACCCAACCATTCCTATCCTGATAGCCATCCTAGAAATGGATGATTTAAACAAGGAGAGTGTAGCTCCCTTAGCTGTAGGAGATGGAGTAACCCACACTGAGAAAGAGATCACTCCAGAAGATGAGGAGGAGGATGGCTCAGAAGTAGATGAGCCTGAGAATCAGGATCAGAGGGTGAACCAGGTCCCAGTGGGGAGGATTAGCCAAGCCAACTTGGACCTACTAGGGAATGGAGAGGGCCAGCACCTCCCCAGACCCTATAACATAGTTCCCACAGGCAACAGAAGGGTGAGATCTCCATCAGGGGACTCTCACATTTCTAGTGCCTCAAGAGGCTCTCAAAGGGGAATGACTTCCCCCTAGAGAAGAGAGCATAAGGCCAGGATGAGAGCTGTAGAACTCCAGCTAGAGAGGGAAGAGTTAGCCCTGGCCCAAGCTAAACTTGCTTTAGCAAGGGAACAGAAAATGTGTGGCTTAGATGCCACTGGTGGCAGCAATAATCCTAGAGAGAAAGACAGGTCCTATAATAATAGAAACCTGACAAAGATTGTACCCCCTTACACAGAAGGGGATGACATCCACAAGTGGATAACTGCTCTTGAGAGAGCCTGCATTGTACAGCAGGTTCCTGAGGAACAGTGTGCAGCAATCTTATGGTACTCCTTTTCAGAGAAAGGGAGAGATAAGCTCCTCACTGTCAGACATGAGGATGCTAAAAACTACAAAGTCCCGAAGAGTGCTCTAATAGATGGGTTTGGCTTAACCACAGGTTGAAGTTCAGAGACACCCAGAAGACACAGACCCAGGACTGGACTGATTTTGTAGATTGTGCTACTAAGGCTCTGGAGGGTTGGCTACATGGCAGCAAAGTACATGACTTCACAGGATTGTATAATTTGATTATGAGGGAGCAGATCCTAAGTAATTGTCAGAACCAGCACTTACACCAGCACCTGGTGGACTCAGATTTGACCTCTCCCCAAGAATTAGGAAAGAGAACAGATAAATGGGTCAGAACCAGGATTAGGCCTAAGAATCAGGACAGTAACCAGAAGAAGGAGTCTACCAAGCCTCAAGAAAAGGGTGGGGATAAAAGTAAAGAAAAGACTTCCCCAGGGCCCCAAAACTCCAAGAATGGGGGTGGGTCCCAAGACATTTCATCAACTCAGAAAAAGCCTTATTGTCATACCTGTAAACAGGTTGGGCATTACAAAACAGACAACTGCTGTCCCAAGAATGGCAATAAAGAGAATATACCTCCAAAGCCAGCTCCAACACCTCCTGTTACTGTCAGCAGTAATCCCCCAGGAAGTGGGAGCACACCCAGAAATCTGGGTGGGTTTACCTTTGGAGCCCAGGTGGACCCTGGCCTATCCAGGTCCCCATCCCTGAATGATCTTGTTTATGAGACTGGCATGGGGTTTGCCAACTTCTCTGATTGCCCAAATACCTTGAGCAAATATAGACAAGAGCCCATCATCAATGGTTTGAACGTTGAAGCCTTTAAAGACACAGGGGCTAGCATCACCATGGTGGCTGACTGTATAGTCCCCTCTAAGCAACTTTTACCTGGTGCCACATACCAGGTAACAAACATTGATGGCATCCAAACAAATCATCCCATAGCAGTAGTAAGTCTCAGCTGGGGAGGTGTCACTGGCCCAAAGAGAGTGGCAGTGTCATCAAACTTGCCTGTAGACTGCCTACTTGGTAATGATTTAGAAATCTCAGCCTGGCTGAGGTTGAACAGGAAATCCATTCTAGAATGGTAAACTCCAATGGAAAGGTTAGTGGGGCTGTAATGGCTACAGCCCCAACCCAAGATGTCCTTCCTGAAAAGGTTGGTAGGGCTGAGGAACTCTCTGCCCCATCTTTAACAGAAGCTCTTCCAAAACAGAATAGCAAAGCTGTTATGATAACAGCAGAAACCCAAACTGAGTCTCCTCCTGAAAAGGTTGGTGGGGCTGTGATGGCCACAGCCCAAACTCAAACAGATATGTGTGTTGTGAAGCCTGAAATGATGGATCACTCCACCCAAACTGAGAGCATGGAGGAGGAAGAGAAATCTTCCCCTCACCAGACATTAGGACAGGATCAGCCTCCTCAGGGAACTGATCTTACCCCTGATGAAGGAACTGCCCCAGAGGTGGTTGGGCCTGGCCTGACAGAGCCTCTGATGGCAGTGGACCCTTCTCAGGTGGGACCCAGTCTGGAGCAGGTAACCTGCCCCTCTCTACCTTGCCTTAGTCAGCCCAGGGCTGCAGAGGACAAGAAGGAAAGTGAGACCCAGAGGGCCCCATGTCACATAAAGCACCCACATCAACAGATTAGGGGCACCAAAACTAGTAGCCCTAGTAAGGTGAAAACTTTAAAAACTCCTGAGGGAGCCCCCTTAAAAAAGTTAGGGACCTCCCACAGATGGATTCTGTTGGGCACAGCCAAACCTGGGACCCAAAGGGCCCAAACCTGAACTGTCCCTCCAGCAAGCCAAACAGAGGGACCCAGCCTCCAGCTTTAGGTAGCCAGGGGCTGACCCTGAGAGCACAGTGCAACTCAGTTGAAGAAAGAAAGGCACACATGGTGGAAGATAGTTGTAGGAAGCTGAGCCCTAAAGTAGTGGAGCCTCACTTCAATACTCCATATTCAAACCAGCCTTTAACTTTGCATAAACACACCCAAGGTAGTGATTCCCTATGGTGGAGACCCTCAAATACCCCAAGGGTGAGGGACTGCTTAGTGGACCATGAGACAAGGGGTACCCATGCTAGTGCAGGTACTTCCTTATATGGCCACTCAGGCAATATAGGCTTACCTGGCCAAGGATAGCCTTATCTCCTTTCGTTTGGGGGGGGGGGGGTTGTGTAGGAAGGTGGCTACCTGACTATGGTTACCCCAGATTTTTTGCCTTGTGTTTAGCTGGTTTTCGACTTAGTTGGCCTGGTTCCCTGCTAATCAGGGCCCCAGGCTATCTGCTCTCTCTGTAAAATTGATTCCATGTACCCTAGGTGCATAACTAGATTTGCTTGGGTCACCTTATCAGCCCCTGTACAGAGCACTATAGGTGCCCAGGGCATAGGTGCATCCAAGGCCTACCAGGGGCTGCAGCATATCTTTTGCCACCCCTGGCTGGCTATCTAAAATTGACACAACTGGCTGATCACTCAGCTGGGGCAAGGTGGTGTAATCACCCCTTGCTTAGATATAGTATGCCTATATCTAAACCTAACTGGACACATATAAACCTATGAGCCACTCCTATGGCAGGCCATAACAATCCTGGAGGCAGAGTGCGTGGTTTAGTGTAAGATGGTGCTCTAGCATGAGCTGAGCCTGTCTGCAGCTGTCGGGACCAATTCCGTTAGCTGTTCCGGGATAATGCCAAACCATATACTATTAAGTGCATTATAATCCTTGCGGTTATATTGTAACTTTGGTTTGACTTTATCAAAACATGTCGTGTAAGGTGTCATAAGAATTGGAATACTACCCCCTCGCCAGTCCTGGTGACGGGGGTAGCATTCCACCCCTCTAGAGGGAGACGACATGTTACTTTGCTAAAACGCGGTTGATTTTTAAAAGAGCCTCAGATCCACAAAATGGATGCTTCTGCCACAGACACATGTCTGACCTCCTGCTGCTGACCGAAACTCAGCAGAGGAGGCCTGGACAAAGGCTTTCCTGTCGCAGGGAGGTGTCCCACCACCCCAGATAGGAGATAGTGGATTGTAGCAGGGAGGTTTGAAAGAAACCAGACAGTGCCTGGGGAGCACAAGGCTTCCCCTTGCATAATCCGGTCAAACCGGTTCTGGGGCACACCAGCCCCAGCTCCACTGCGACCTGGACAAAGGGAAAGGGGTGTAACCACCCCCTTCCTGGGTCCCACCCATAGAAGGGGACCTAGCAGGATGTCCAGCCCCCAAGATTGGTATAAGAATGGGAGCAGTGCCAAAGCACTCAGATTATCCTGATGAAACATTTGAAACAAAACTCTGGACCCTTCGACATCCTACTCAACGTAGAAGACTGAAGAATCTCCCTTGTGGTCAAGGAGTGACCACCCTGTGCAAACAGGCACCATCCAGCACCTCGACATCTGCTTTGTTGCAGTTCCCGCCGGAACTCGAGCAACAGAGATCAACGAGATCAAGCTTGCCTGCCTTCTTACAGCCCCATCCACAGTCCCTGCAGAGCGGAGACCCGTGGAGGCGACCGGAAGCGTGGGGTACGCCATCTTGAAAAGACCACGAGACGCTGACCGTGCAGCCCACGAGTGACCCTCGAAGCTGTACACCGGGGTTTGAGAAGCGCAAACCCTGAGCCACTCTTGCACCGAAGCTCACCCCTCTACACTCGACGAGTGCTGCGTGGGGCCCTTCTGCTTACTTTGGCTTGATGCGTTGGCCCGGTCACTTGCCAGCTGGCTTGTGACCCCTGTGCTAACAAAAACCTAAAACCGACTTGCGATTCTGGTGGCTCCAGACCTGCACCAGCTCCTCTGAAAAGGAGCCCTTGCTCTGTCCCTCCTGGTTCGAGTGAGAAGCAATCTTCCAGTCCTGCGTGGATTGCTCTTGCCAAGTGTTGTTTGCTCCAATCTTGAAGCCGACTGCGCCGCCGGTGAGAGCCTGCGTGGGACAGATCGTGACCTGCTCCTGGACGTCGCAGATGCCCCAGAGCCCACATGACAGCGGAGAGAAGCTCCTCAACAACCACCTGACTGCGCCCGACATTGCCTGGTTCCGTCCTGGTTCCACCCTGGTCACTGCTGAGTGGCCCAGACTCTGTCCCCTCTGCTTTCAGGTACTTTTCTACTCTGATCCACCCTTGGATCCCTCCGGACACTTCTCCTTCACGTCACCTGCAGCATTTTCAGCTCCAAGCACCAAGAACCTGCGTGTCAAAACCCGACGCCACTTCGACCCTATGCACCCGCTTCCTGTGGGTGAGGTAACATTGCAACGCCGGTGTTCCCACACTGGTACACACCTCTAGGGTCTGTGTCTAAAGTCTGGTTCCTCTAGGTTCAGCGGAAGTGTCCTTAAACTCTATTTGTGTAACTTTTACGCACCATTGACATTGCATTGGTGCAAGCCGCACTTTAAGTGCTGCACCCGAATCCCGCAGGCTTTTCCCGACTTCAGCATTGTTTGTCCCGACTGCTCCCAGCGATTCCCTAGGCCCTAGGCCTAACCACTGTTCGATTGGTATCTCTTATACCACTTTTTTAATATATGGTTTGAGTGGCCACCCGCCCCTCATCCATAATTGTGTAACTTTGTATGTTATACTGTGCTTTTGATTTAACGCTTGTGCCCCTTTGCTCATAAAGAGTACTGGGGATTAATTTAGAAATAAATACATATATTTTTATAATATATACTTGTGTGGTGTCCTTTCATTTGATATTACAGGACTGTGATTGGTAAAACAGCTCGCTTAACACGACCTCTTGAGTTAAGCCTTTAAGGCTGCTTAGTCTATGCTACCCTTAAGATAGCTTGTCTTCAAGGTTGACTTACAACCAGACACCATAAGGGATTGTTTGGACTGATACAAGGTGGTTCCAGAATTGGAAACATCACATATCAGGCCAACTTCTCACAGTGTACATTTATGCTATGTGTATGATAAGGGTGTTCAGTAAAAACAAGATTTTTCCCTTAGGGTAAATATTGTATCTTTAAACACAACCAACATACGGAATCATCACCCATTCAGCTTCTTAAACACACCTTGTCAAACTATAGTGAAACACTTGCAAAGGAAAAAAGTTATATACCAAATTATATCTAAAAACAGGCTGTTTATTTTGACAATTAAAAACACATTCTATTGAATCTGCAATAAAATCTACATATACATAAAATCAATATCTCATCTTAAAAGAACATTACAATTCATACAGTTATGTAGGAGAAATCATGAACAAAGACAATCAACTCTGTCTTGTGGTTTGTTAATTTAGAAACCTTTGGTACAACATGGAGTTGGGATTAATTCCTCGTCCGCTCATTAATGTTGACCAATCCAAATTTAACTTGTGTCAAAGTGTTGACGCGTTTCAGCGGTATTATATGATTATAACCACCTTCTTCAGGACATTATAATTAAACTTCTCCTTTTTATCAGCATCACCTGTGCCTTTGCACATATGTGGAGTTGTATGGTCGATTGGTACCTCGTAACGATTTATCGAGGACACTGTCCCCTCTAATTAAATTTTCCATTGGGGACTAGGCTTTGCCTTTGCCTTGTTATTGTTTCCTCATTCGGAGGGATATGAACCGGGATTATCCTGATTTTGTGTTCTCTATATTTATCTGTGTATGTCGC
Source organism: Lissotriton vulgaris (assembly GCF_964263255.1). Taxonomy (NCBI): domain Eukaryota; kingdom Metazoa; phylum Chordata; class Amphibia; order Caudata; family Salamandridae; genus Lissotriton; species Lissotriton vulgaris. The sequence continues at coordinate 387,308,447 of NC_141697.1, forward strand.
TGTCCTGACCTTCTCGTCAGTCTTACTGATTAAGACACTCCATGTTTTAGGATAGTGGCTTGTTATTTTTATGCCGATGCTGTGCATTCGGATCCTTGCCCCGGGTACTGAGCGCTCGTAACTTATAGTTAAAACGATGCGCTTCCCCGTTTGGCGTCTCTGCCGATTTCGTCTGTTCGGTCATACGACTCCACATATGTGCAAAGGTACAGGTGATGCTGATAAAAAAGAGAAGTTTAATTATATTGTCCTGAAGAAGGTGGTTATAATCATATAATACCGCCGAAACGCGTCGACGCTTTGACACAAGTTAAATTTGGATTGGTCAACATTAATGAGGGAACGAGGAATTAATCCCAACTCCATGTTATACCAAAGGTTTCTAAATTAACAAACCACAAGACAGAGTTGATTGTCTTTGTTCGTGATTTCTCCTACATAACTGTATGAATTGTAATGTTGTTTTAAGATGAGATATTGCTTTTATGTATATGTAGATTTTATTGCAGATTCAATAGAATGTGTTTTTAATTGTCAAAATAAACAGCCTGTTTTTTTATATAATTTGGTATATAACTTTTTTCCTTTGCAAGTGTTTCACTATAGTTTGACAAGGTGTGTTTAAGAAGCTGAATGGGTGATGATTCTGTATGTTGGTTGTGTTTAAAGATACAATATTTACCCTAAGGGAAAAATCTTGTTTTTACTGAACGTATTCTGGTGCTCCATTCCCTTTGGGGTTGAAAGGGAGCTACTCTCATTACTTTTGAGATGATATGGGTGTTTACAAAGGAGTGATTGAGGTTTGTTTGTAGTATGTGAAATGATGTATGTGTGTCTATGGCATGTGTACAGAGGTGCCTGTGATATGTGTTTGAGCCTGTAGTGATTGTGGATGTGTGCCTGTGGTATTAAGTATGTGGGTCTATGGTTGTGTGTATTTGGATGCATGAACGTGGTATGCTTGCACCATGGAAAGCATCACTAATAACAGCAATTTATCTAGAACTGCTGTGCAGGGTGCAAAACCCTCTTCTTATAAACAAAGCCCTGCCCTTTTAAGCACTTTGTTGTGTTCACCTGTTGGAAGTGGAGGTTTGAAATCAAAAAGTAATTTCAGGACACTCCACTTTTGAAGTCCAGAGTAGATCACTAAAAGCAAGTCAACTTGCTAATAAATTGTATTCATATAATGATGCTTACTACCCCGGATGAGGAGGTGAATATTTAATGCACTCACAAATGACAGAATATTTTACTTTTTGGGGGATAGCTTGCATGACTTCTTAAGCACACAAGCCAGCAACTACCAACTACAGAAAAGGAAACCATTTAAAAGCGGCAATGTCTGCTTGCAGAAAGTGGCGTATAGTGAAAGAAATATCCTCTAAGAGGTGACAAAAGCAATCCAGCATTTTTAAAAAACCTCATTAGAAGACAGAAGATGGCAATAATTTGAGGATGCAAAGGTAATGATGGAGACCATGTGAAGTATGAATAGAGAGACACAGAGGATGAGAATACACTGGGGAAAAAATCTTCCGCAAGGTATTCCTAAATCCATACTACAAAAGGCAACTAATCTTATTTATTAGTTAAATATTAACAAGATCAGGAGCACACACAATGCAGTAACTAATGCTTAATTTCTAAAAACCTAAGTGCAGGAGTTCAAGTATTTTCCCAGAATGCCGCCACCCACATCCTAGACAGACACTTGCCAGTTCCACCAATGGCACCACCTTCTGCCTACATGGATATAGCTCAAAGCTGAGTGTAGTAACTCACATGAACTGCCTTTCCCTCACAAGGAGATTTACTGGGGTTCTTCCTCCAAATTTGTTGAAACAATTGACTAAATGCAAGAAGAAGGTGGAGAATGACCTAAGTATGTAAACCTGTACTTGACACAATATGTTTAAGCAATGAGTGTTGGCACCACAGCATGCTCTATGAGGAAACCCTCACTGACTCCATCAAGCCTTTCTCTGAATTAAACCAAAATATATGCATGAGCAATTCTCCCACCCAGACTCGGCCAAAATGCAGAAGGTTGGAAAGGTCGGGCTGCTGTTACAAAAGAAGGATCAGCATGGCTGTTTTCCAAAAGCAACAGTGGAGCCATTGTGTACTAGGTTCAGCAAATTAGTGAAATGTTCCTCACACAAATGAGAATTGCTCAATGATGCTATATGCGGAAATGCTCAACGTGGCTACCTGGAAAAGGAGAAAGGGAACTGATGGGTGTGGCATGGCACTAAAAAAATTGCTGCCAGCTGCTAATATTGTGCTAGTTTTAAGGCATGTGTGTCCTCGGTGGATTCTACCTTTGTGACAGAAACTGTCACCAACAATGAGCTTACAAACCTCTGAGGGGATTCCAGCCCTCAGAGGACATCACCAAGCCCAGGAGGAGGGGCTTCTTGGCGCTAAAAAGGGCTCATGACGCCAGCGGCACCGGACGCAAACAACAAGCTGCCATAGTTCTGAAGGACTCCGGCCCCTATAGGTCATTACCAAGCACAGGAGGAGAAGCTTCATTGCGTTAAAAAGCCTTCACAACACCTGTAACGTGGGATGCACATAGGCACGTGCTCGGATGCAGACCCGGGCAAGAGCGGGTCCATCAAACCAATCCAAGCCCAGGTGAGACCGGACCGGTCCCCACCCCATATGCTTTTTCTAACTATTGGAGGTCCGTTTAGACCTGATGGGAAAACGGAAGGCAGCTGTTTGTCCAGGGTATCATTGGTGAAGGACATGGAGATGCTTAAGTTCTCTCGGGGTAAGTGCATTATCTTGTCTTTTTTTATATCATCAGTGGTGGGGGCCTTTACTGACAAGATCACTAATGGGGAGGAAGAGCTGGCCTTTCAGGTGCAGACAGGGCAGGCTATCTCCAATCAAGGCTTGGCACCCTCCGTTTTCAACAACCCCTATAACCTTAGTCTGTCATCCCTGAATGTCCCTGTTTCTGTTATTGTTCCTGTGAGTTCCAAGGAGGTGGCCTCATGTTGTAAATCTAATAATGTGCAGGTTAAAGTGGGAGTCCACCAGCCACTCCTTGAGGATGTTTCTTTACATGATGAGATTGTGACAGATCCACTACCCCCCAGCTCGGAAGCAAAAATAAAAGGATAGTCCCCTCTAAAAGTAAATCTGCATGCAAGTATGTTGAATAATGACAATTGTAAGGTTGATTTGGTGGAATCCTTGGTCGATAACACGTTCAAGTGCTTGTGGACAAGTTTTATTTTACATTTTAATTGCTTATCAAGGCCCTTTTTGAGATCTATGATCATCGTCCGAGCAATATTGAACAATAAATTCTGACCATAAGAGGGCAAGCAAAAACCTATGTTCAGACCTATTTCGACTTAACACCGAATACCACAGGGGATCCAGATAAGAATAAATCGGACATTGGGCCTACTAGAGTACAAAACAAGGTGGGGTAAAAAGACGAGGAAAGGACGTTGAACCCTGTGCCTGATCATAATGACCTACATGCCAGTCCAGATAACACAGGGAGAGGCCCTCTCTTACAGGATCTTTAAACGAACATAAATAGGTCCGAGCTTCTTTCTTGGACGACCAAGATACTGCCAACAAGGGATGAAGCTATCGTGGGCCCAGAGTCTACCATCACCAACCTAACCCAGATCATTTGCAAAGTGCGAACTCCAAAGTTGTTATTAACTTACCTTCCGAAGCCACTCTCTATGTGGTCGTCTTAGTAAAGGTGCCACCTTTTAAACTAAATGTACTCGAAAGTCAAACACAACACAAAATAAGGTTACACACTGGATAGGGTCGCACTCTAACGTGGGGTCTAATACCTATGATCAGATCAATGTAGTTAGAAGGGTGAACTGGCTGGGGAAAGACACAAAACCTTTGCTGGAGACTGTGGGTGATATACTTTAATAGGCCCACGGACGCGGTACGTGTCTTGGCTTCTGTTGGTTTGTCAAAAGCAAACAAACCCTCACATATATACTGGTCCTTCTGTTAGGCTATTTGTATAGGCCTGTGGTGGTCTGCCCTACTTCTTGGAAGTTTGTAAAACATGAGGGTAATGTTCCATGGAGAGGGGCCCTATCCCCCATCATTGAAGACATGCGGTAGATATGCACCTTTGAGCTTCGGGCACTCATGTGAAATTTTTATGATTTTAAGCTGATAAGTTGGAACATTGCAGGACTTGTATCCATGATCAGGGAGTGAATTTGCTCAAATACATTATGAATTACGATGTGATCGGTCTACAAGAGACTTGGGCCAACACTAACCAGCTTTTTTTGGACTGATATAAATCCATTATTTTCCCTGTAGTTGAATCCTACCTATTAGATGTCCACATTGCAGGCATTGAACATTTCCTTTACAGGCTTTATGAGAGCTTTGAACTTCAGAAATGCGAGAAGTGCATCACGTAATATGGCCAATCTCCACACTTTGGGCTCTTATATTAGTAAACTCAAAGGAAGGAATAATATTGTGGCCAACCTAATTGTGGTAGGGATTTTTTTATCCATTTATGTGAAAGCCCCCAAGTTGCTTTAAGCAAGCACTTAAGATGAATGTTCTCAGAGGGACTACACAAGGAACACTCTTGTGAAGGGAACCCTTTAAATGCCATCAAGAATGAGTGTAATCTTGTGTTCTCCCTGGATAAGTTGGTTACTTCAGTATCACCATATGTTTCTTCAATTTCTATTGGTAGATGTTGTGTCTCCATAATAGATTTTATCTTTGTTGAAGCCTCTTTGTTTCTGAATATCTCTAATATGGAAATCCTGCATAGCTCTTATAGTGACCACAACCCAGTTTATCTATCATTTAGTTGGATGTGGCCCTATAAAATGAGAAGACAAGAGAATCAGGGAAATTTGTCAGCAACTGGCCGAGGTAGAAGACTAAGTGGCCGATTCCAATGTCGGGCGGACTCTGGTCAGTACTCTGTCAGGAACTAGAACCGAACGACCTCTTGTCGTCAGTTCCACACCTGCAAGTAGGATGCGATCGAACCCTGTTCAGTTGCATGCCTATACCTTTCAATTGGAGCATGCATTCCAACCAGATTGCATACTCTCATTGAAAGAGCAGAGGTGAAGTTCATCCATGCACCCTGTGGCAGGCCCCCCAAGGTGCCTGCCAGCTGGTGCAGGGATCAACAGGAGGCGATAAGAACAAACAGATAGAATGAGGGTCCTAGGGAAATTTAAAGACCAAGCACAGTTACAATCCCCTAATTACAGAACATGAAAAACACAAAGTAACTGTGGGTCTAAATAGGCAAGTTGTTGACAGTGTCTGACCCCTAACCTTATCCCAAGGCGACCGCTCGAGCCTGTCCAAGGTGAGGTCGCCCCACCTCCGCTGCTCCTGCCCGCCGTGGCCAGGACCCTGCCCTGCTGAGTGCCGCGCACTGCCTTCGCACACCCCCGTTCTAGCCGCTGTTTGTCTGCTGCGGCGTGCCTGTTTTCCCCCGGTGTTACTGTGCGCCTGCTGCTTTGCTCCGTCCACTAGCTCCCCTGGTATTTTTCTCCCGTTTCCGCCCGTTCTGTATTCTTGCCTCCACTCGCCTCTTCACCTGCTCCTCCCGTTATATCTCTTGCCTCCCTTGTTCTTCTCCTGTTTCCCCCCTGTTCTTAACCTGTCCCCCCCTCGCATCTGCTAAACTTGCCACCCCCCTTTTTTCCTTCTGTACCCCTTGTGCTGCCCTCCCCCTCCTGTGCGCTCCCTCGAGCCGCCCTCCTTCCCGCCAATGCCCCCCCGGCGTCTCCGCCCCACCTCCTGCCCATTGGCCGCCCCGCTCCCGCCACCCAGCTGACCCGCCCGCCCGGCTCCTCACTTATGACGCCCCCTCAGCGGGAGCACCGACTGAGCGCCGAAGGTGCGCCAAAGGTAAGCCCGTCTGCGCCCCGTCCGCGCCTGGACCGCGCCCAGTGCCAGGACCCCTGGCCCTCGCAGACTCCATCCCACCCGACGGACGTACGACGCCGCCGCACTCAACGACGGCCGAATCCCGGGTTGCTACCGAGCCACCCCGAGACGCACCCACGGACCCTTCTGCTGCAACTCCTGCAAGTTCACCTGCATCCAGACCTCCACTACACCAGCACCGACCAAGACGAGCAACAGCCACAGCCACCTGAAATGCATCTTGCCCAACACCCGCTCCGTCCACAGGCACGCCATCGAGATTTGGAACCTGCTCGACTCCACAGCCCCAGACGTCACCTTCTTCACGGAAACCTGGATGAACGCCTCTTCAGCGCCCGACATCGCCATCGCCATCCCAGACGCCTACAAGATCATCCGAAAGGACCGCATCAACAACACAGGAGGAGGCATCGCCATCATCCACAGGACACCATCCGCATCACGACCAACACCGACGACACCCTCACAACCGCCGAACACCTGCACTTCCAAGTCCACAACAACCCCAAGACCACCCTCAGAGGCACCCTCATCTACAGACCCCCAGGACCACGCACACAATTCAGCGAAGACATCGCCGACTTCATCAGCCCGCACGCCCTCTTCTCCGCTGACTACATCCTCCTCGAGGACCTCAACTTCCACCTGGAGAACAACAACGACCGCAACACCACCACCCTGCTGGACAACCTCGCAAACCTGGGACTCAAGCAGCTGGTCACCACCCCCACCCACTACGCCGGTCACACACTCAACCCCGTCTTCTCATCCAGCAAGGACATCGCCTTCAGCCACGCCACCGGACTCCACTGGACGGACCACAGCTGCGTCCACTTCAGCTTCAGAAGGACCACGATCCACCACCACCAGTACCAGGTTGCACGCAGAAGCTGGAACAAGATCACAGCCGACCAACTCGCGACCTCCCTGAGCTTGAACCCTCCCACCAGCACACCGAACCCAAGCCAGGCGGCCACCAATCTCACCAAGTGGATCAGCGACTGCGCAGACGACCTCGCCCCCCCTGAAGACCCCGCCAAGCAGACCCGGCAGCAAGAAAGCCCCATGGTTCACCGACGAACTCAAAAACTCCAAGAAGAACTGCAGAGCCCTCGAGACAACCTGGCGCAGAGACCCAACTCTGGACAACATGGCTGCCCTCAAGCTCGCCACCCGAAAGCACCACCAACTCATCCGCGCCACCAAGAAAACCGCATTCAAGGAACGACTGGATAACAACGCACACAACAACAAGGAACTCTTCAACATCGTCAAAGAGCTCTCCAACCCCAACGCCGGAAACAACGACATCACCCCTTCGCAAGACCTCTGCAACTCCCTCGCCTCCTACTTCCACAACAAGATCGCGGACATACACAACAGCTTCAGCACTCAACCGACGCACGCCACAACCGAACCCCCGCCCCCCACCAACACCCTCCGCGCCTGGACTCCGATCAACACCGAAGACACCATCCGCACGATGAACTCCATCCACTCCGGATCTCCGACCGACCCCTGCCCTTACCACGTCTTCAACAAGGCCGACGCTGTCATCGCACCCCACCTGCGGGACATCATCAACACCTCCTTCGACACCGCTACCTTCCCGGAGAGCTGGAAGCACGCCGAACTCAGCGCCCTACTCAAGAAGCCTTCAGCCGACCCCACCGACCTCAAGAACTACCGCCCCATCTCGCTGCTCCCGTTTCCTGCAAAAGTCATCGAGAAGACCGTCAACAAGCAACTGGCCGCCTTCCTCGAGACGAGCGGATCCCTCGACCCCTCGCAGTCTGGCTTCCGGGCAAACCACAGCACCGAGACCGCCCTGATCGCAGCCACCGATGACATCCGAGCCCTGCTCGACAATGGAGAAACAGCGGCACTCATCCTCCTAGACCTCTCCGCGGCCTTCGACACTGTCTGCCACCGTACCCTAGTACAGCGCCTCAGCAACGTCGGAGTCCAGGAGAAGGCACTGGAGTGGATCATCTCCTTCCTCGCCGGAAGGACACAGAGAGTCCGCCTCCCTCCGTTCAGATCGGAAGCCACCGAAGTCATCTGCGGCGTTCCACAAGGGTCATCGCTCAGTCCAACCCTCTTCAACGTCTACATGGGCCCCCTCGCAGACATCGCACGCCAGCACAACCTCAACATCATTTCCTACGCCAACGACACCCAGCTGATCCTCTCCCTCACCAACGACCCCGCCACCGCCAGAGACAACCTACACGAAGGGATGAAAGAGGTAGCCGAATGGATGAAGAACAGCCGCCTAAAACTGAACTCGGACAAGACGTAAGTCCTCATCCTGGGATCCTCACCCTCCGCCTGGGACGATTCCTGGTGGCCCCCCGCCCTGGGCAGCGCACCCCAACCAACGGACCACGCACGCAACCTGGGCTTCATCCTGGACTCCTCCTTCTCCATGACCAGACAAGTCAACGCCGTCTCCTCGTCGTGCTTCAACATCCTGCGCATGCTACGTAAGATCTTCCGGTGGATCCCTACCGAGACCAGGAAGACGGTCACCCAGGCCCTCGTCACCAGCCGTCTGGACTACGGTAACTCCCTCTACGCCGGAACCACCGCCAAGCTCCAGAAGAGACTCCAGCGGGTCCAAAACGCCTCAGCACGTCTCATCCTGGACATCCCCCGTCGCAGCCACATCTCCGGACACCTGAGAGACCTGCACTGGCTCCCGGTAAACAAGAGAATCACCTTCCGACTCCTCACCCACGCACACAAAGCCCTACACACCAAGGCCCGGGATACCTCAACAGCCGCCTCAACTTCTACGCTCCCAAACGCCAGCTTCGATCGACCGGCCACACCCTCGCTGCCGTCCCCCGCATCCGAGGAGCCACCACAGGAGGACGGTCCTTCTCCTACCTCGCCGCCAAAACATGGAACTCCCTCCCGACTCACCTCCGCCTGACCCAGGACCACCTCGCCTTCAGGAAGCAACTCAAGACCTGGCTGTTCGAGCAGTAGCGGACCCCCCTTCCCTAGCGCCTTGAGACCCTCTTGGGTGAGTGATGCGCTATATAAATGCTGTGATTGAAATAAATGCTGTGATTGAACTAAAGCATAATCTCGAGGATAAGTGATACTTCCAGAGTGTAAAAGTAACCATCAGTTATCGTTCGGTGCCACCCTTGTCATCACTTGGGACTCCTTACACCAAGGAGGATATTCCTGCATCCATCATAAATGTGGAAAAATTGACTGGATGCCCCAGTGTAACTAAGGGTGTATGAAAGGTAACCTTACATTGTTAATTGAAAAGCAGTGCGTTGAAGGTTGAGTGAATAAGGTGAATAATATAAAATTGGAGAGTGGAGAGGGAAAAGGATTTATTAGGTGCCTCTCATACTTCCAAAGATAAAAGCCAGTGCGGAACATAGTAGTTTTCAACAAATAGGTACTATTTAGATAGAAAAGGTCGACATGTTTCAGCAGTATGTGGACCCTACCAGGTGTCTGCTGCTTTCTTCAGGACCAGAACTTCGCTACTGCATTATAGTGAAAAAATAAATAAAAAATCGCAAGTATATATATAATCCAAAAGAGTCACCCGGACGTCTTGGATCTGTGACAGTCCTCCAAGATTCTGAAAGAGGTAACATCCAAACGGAATAGGTCAGCGTGTCAGACAAATACAACAAAATAAAGAAGACAAAGACACATTGGTATTTGTAAGATGACATCACATTCGATGATGGGTGTAAGAATCAATTTCTTAGACCTTGAGTACCCAAAAATAATGTACGGAGCCCAACATCAAGGTTATCGTCCACTTACCTACTTGGTAGGACGTAGGTGCTGCGCCTTACCTGGCTGCGGCTCAGGTAGGAAGAGCACCGCTCTGGTAAAAACAAGCAAGTGTAAGTCAGGGACAAATTATTTTTTATTATTGTCACCTGGTCTACATTATTCAAATATAGAGTGCATCAAGGTAGAACTGCTGTGGGCTCACTTCACCGTTTGCAGTACGAGTGCGCTTGCCCAGTGTTTCACAATGGTAATTTGACACCATCTAGCTTCATAGTGAAAAGAGTAGACCCACTATTATTGGATCTTCAGTAGGAAAAGTCATAATTATTAGCAAACTAGTTCATGATTGCCACAAATCTCTGCGTTGTTATGCTTGCTGTTCTGTCTCATTATGTCAATGCTCCAAGACGGTAGACACATCTCTTATTGACAGCTCAAGTATTGCTTAGCGCTTAAGGCTGCCTGCATGTAAAAGAGCCAAACATATTGATAGAATTAAGTCGAGTGTAGTCTTCAACTGCCTACCTATATCTAGCACCTTTCTTTTAACTCGCAATCGGTAAAAGCTCGTCCTGGTCACATGAAAAATACAAATATAATGCCTATGAGCTCCGGCTTTGTTCTAAAAATGGCACATTGTGTCTATGAGTGGTGGTGCTTTAAACAAGTATCTCGGTCGTTGGTCGGTCTTCCAGTATTGCTTTATGCGGATGATGCAGTTTTAATGGCTAGGACAGCAAAAGGTTTAGAAACTCTACTGAACACTTTGTGGCCTTTATGGATCAGCTGGACTTATCAGTTAGTTTTAATAAATCTTTTGTTATGGTGGTGGGACCCCGCTCAACTAGGTCTAAAACTTTAACTGTGGGGACCCATATCTGATCAAAAGTGAGAGCTTTCCCATAACTTGAATTCAGTTTGACCCAAATTTCAACTGGAAACCACTGTTACAAGGGAAAAAATATGAGCTTATAAGGGCTAATGCAGCTGTGTTTGGTTTTGCCTAGTCATTGAGGAGAAGACCGATAAAGGCATTAGTGCAGTTTACCAGGCCAAATATATCTCCAAGATCTCGCATGCCTCTGATATTTGGGGGTTTGTTAATCTTAAATAGCTCCAAATGATAGAAAATAAATTCTTAAAGCATCTTCTATGTGTTCTCCAAAGCACTCCCTCATTTTGTGTTCATGAGTAATTGGGTGTTAATTATCTCACTGATCTGCTAGCCCTGCGCTCTCTTTTTTGCTAGATTGGTATCTGGGCAAGAGTGGAAACTTATTTGAATAAAGATATTTTTAAGGATTATATTTTCCTTGATTTTGTACTCAATATCCTCTGGCTTTAATACATTAAGGTGTTGTTTCAAAGTATTGGGAGGGTAGACGTATTAACCAACCTGTGTGATATGGTAAAGGATGACCGTAAATGGGCCTGTGTGGCTATGACCAGGTGTCTCCACAAGAAAGAATGCATTTTACAATGTTTTGTAGATTACATGATGAGCCCAGAAAAGCTATTATTATTCCCTTATTGAAGGCCGTGAAATGTATTCAAATCCGATCCTCTCTCATGTTTTTACAACTGCTGTCAGATGAATTCTTTATTTTTAATGTTACCTGTGTTTTTAAAAACTACAATGAGATTGTGGCAAATTCGGGAAGCTTGATTGTATTATGCATTTTTAACTGTATTTAATAATTATGGTCTGTTGCATTGGTTGCTGTGCTTTCAAGGTTTTAAATGAAACTGAAGAAAGCTTGATTTTGATTGATATAAAAAAATATATAAATTCAGTACTTGCATAGCGCACAAATCATCCCGAAGGGGTATCTCGGCGCTGGGGACTGTTGGGAAGAGTAAGTGAGCTCACTCTGGGGTCTGCCCAGAGTCACATGGTGCTGGGCAGACCCCTGCCGCCGGAGCCAGGGATCGAACTGTGATCCCCAGCGTCCATCGTCAGTCGCCCTGGCTGCGGCGATATCTGGAAAAGGACCATATTCTTCCATACAAAAACACTTCTGGGTAAGGCACAGCATGACCAGAGTGTGAAAAGCCATCCCACATTATTACATTCACCTGATGAAGCACTCCCCTTTTGTCTGTTGCAGTTTTAAGGTGTTGGAAAAAACACACAATGTATGTGTGCGTGTGCGTGCGTGTGCGTGTGTGTCCGTGTGTGTGTGTGTGTGTGTGTGTGTGTGTGTGGGTGTGTGTGTGTGTGTGTGTGTGTGAGAGAGAGAGAAGAGAGAACAGGAAACAGTAAGAGAGAGAAAGCACAGGAAAGAGTGAAAAGAGAAGAGGGTAAACGGAAGGGAGAGGTTGGGAGGGGAACCATGCAGAGGCAAAAGAATGATGAATGAGGAAAAGAGTGTGAGAAACACAGGAGAAGACGAGGAGAGAAAATGATACAAGTCAAGGGGAGATAAAGAAGAAAAAAAAGAGGAAAGCACTGTGAAGGTATGCACATATAGAGCAGAACATGAATGAGTGGTCCAATTGGAGGGAATCCATAAGACAGTAGAATGGACGCTTGTGGGGCCTCATGACATAAACAAAGGGTAACTTGCCAATATCAACCATGTGATACCCAAGTTAACCTTGTTAAGAGAACACAGGCACTGGTAGATGACATTTTGTCGAGAGAGAGAAGGGGCATCTGCTGCAAGACAGCTGACAAGCTTTCTTTCGCCTCCACATTAAGATGGCCCAGATTCTGTGTGACTGAGAAGAGTGCATAATGCGAGGCAACTGGCGAGGAGCCAGTTTATCCCTTGTGGTTCGGTTTGGCATGGCAGCAAACAACGAAGTGATGGCCTGACCAATCTCAAATTAGCAAAGGTGTCTCCAGTGGTTATTCGGTCTCAGCTTGAACTCGGAAGAAGGAGAAGCTAACACATGCTCAAGAGTATTTATAAATATATATATATATATATATATATATATATATATATATATATTCAAACAGAACTCCCAACGCGCCACTTCCAACCTTCAGATCAGCGAAGCGCAAAAGCAGGAGACGGACCACGAAATGGATGACAGGTCTTTTAATCCAGATTAAGAAGTTTATTGCAGAAAATGCATAACGCGTTTCGGGCTACAAGCCCTTGTTCACATGCATAAGACAGTCTGTCACACTTTTGCTCTTTATAATGCCAGGTGAAAAGTTGGTGCACGCCCCTCCCACACATCATGTGGTCATAAACATGGTAAACACACTATGTATTGTGACATATGGAAAACAGACTGGATACATAATATAAATACCAGTACTTACACAGTTAAACATTTTCTGTTAACACAAATAAATAAATACACATTATTTCTGGATAAATCCGTTAGTAACTCCGGTTCCTATAGAATATATCACCAGCAAGTACCCATGTATATCATGGGTTGGGCGAACCCTTCTTCAACATATGTCACTAGCATATTTAGTGGTGGGCATAGAGCAGAAAATAGAGAATAAAGTGCTGGAAAAGTGTGCAAACAGTGCATGTCCTAAAGTGCAAAACATATCAAATTGATATTATATTTACAAGAGAGGAAGTAAAGTGCATGATCCATGATAAAAACTACCTGCATTAAGAAATGATTAATTCATGCTAACTATACAGATGGACCAAAAGTCACATTCTGTAAGATAAAAGCTTGATAAAAAACATTTCATTTATAAACAGGGTTCATCATAAAAAGTGATAAAATGTGATACTGACAACACCCTGTGTGTAAAACAGTGCTAAAATATACAAATATTATAAAATATTAAGTTAAATAACTATATACAGGAGGGTTGGTACTACAAGGGGATTGGAACCCTGGCTAACAGGGATCCTGACTAGCCAGGGCCATCAAAACAAGTGTAAATTAATAGCTGATGACGTTATCAGGTGGGTTGGGTGGTGGCTGTAAGCGTGCAACACCGTATTGCCTGCCGTCGGTTTCCTGTGGAGCTTGGTTTGTAACTTGCCTTGATCTATATATATCTCCACATCTAGAAACACAATTGATTTAGAACTCACAGTACTGGTAAAATGCAAATTAAAATTGTTGAGATTCAATAGGTCAATGAATAAGGCGACATCATCAACAGAACCATCCCATATCATAAAAAGGTCATCTATATACCTCCACCAACATTTGACCTTAGTGTTCATGGTGGCTGCATGGTCGATCATGAGGACCTGCTCCTCCCAGCAGCCCATATGGAGACAGGCGTAACTGGGAGAGAAGCAGGCCCCCATTGCCACGCCTCTAGTTTGCAGAAAGAGCTGGTTAGAAAATAAAAAAACATTGTTTTCCAAGCAAGCTAGGATCATTCCTACCACCATATTGGAATGTTCTGTACAATCAAAAGTTCTTTTGTTGAGGTAATGTTTTACCGCCTTTATCCCATCCCTGTGGTGGATACTTGTGTAAAGGGATGTGACATCCAGAGACACTAGAAGAAAATTAGGTAGCCATACAAAGTTGGAAAGTTTGTTCAAAAGGTCCCCTGTATCTAGTATGAATGATAGTAAGTTCTTAACAAAGTCTTGTAGGAAAAAGTCAATATATTTGCTGGCGTTTTCCAGGAGGCTGTTTCTGGCCGAAATAATCGGTCTCCCCGGCGGTTGCTGTTGGTTTTTGTGAATTTTGGGGATAAAATAGATGACAGGGGTTACAGGGTGAGCATTTTTTAGGAATTTGAATTCGTCCAGTGTGAGCAAGCCCTTACTCCTCCAGGCCATCAATTTTGAGTAAAAATCATTTTTGGCTGCTTGTACTTCCTGAACATTGGTTCTCCTATAACATTCCCTGTCGTTCAATTGTTTGAGAGCCTCCTCCAAGTACATCTTTCTGGGCCAAAGCACAACATTCCCGCCCTTGTCGGACTGTCTGATTATTAATTGTTTGTGTCCTCTCAATTTTTTTATAAGTTTGTGATATTGTATATCACGGTAGTTGTTTTTTTTCTTTTTTTGGGTTTTTGCATTTTTAATCTGTAGTTCTTTCAGTCCCGATGAAACCCTGTCATGAAAAATATCTAAATTGTCTTTCAGCAGAATAGGGCAAAATTTAGATCTTGGTTTGAATAAAGTAATTGGAGTGGTGAGCACAGGTTCTCCTCCTAAAGCTTGTTGCGGGGTAATTTCTTCCTCGTGTTGTAATTCGAACAATTCCTGAGTAAGTGATACCCCCAGTTGTGGTGGAATGTTAGGAGGTGAAGTCACTGTACTCGTAGTAGTGGTGACATTTGATCTACGTGTACTGTGGTATTTCTGGAAAGGGGCGACCATTCGGTCCCCCCGAACGTATGGTGGAGTACCACGATCCCCCCGGGAAGCCATCTTGGGCGGGAGGCGAGTCTCGGCTGGTATGCCCGAAGCGGCGTAGCCGGGGCGCGCCTTTTCCCGCCCTGGAGTGGGTTGTCCTAGACACTGACGCGACCGGCCACGCCCTCGGAGGCAGGCGGGGGCGGGTTTACGCCCGCCCTGAAGACGGATAAAAGGAGCAACAAGCCAAGAAAGCTTCCTCTTGTTCCTGTGCTCTGAAGCTGCACCTCCCCGCTGCACGTGAGCTCGAGACGGAACGAAGAGCCAATTTTGAGCGTTGTAATCTTTCTTTTTGTCTTACAGATACTCCGTCTGAGAATGCCCAAGAAAGTCGGAAAGCGGGTCGGTACCGATCAGATGCTCCGCATGCTCATGAAAGAGGTAGCCGATTTGAAGAAGCAGATGGCAGCTAAGGACGGGGAAGGAGGACCAAAACGACCTTTGCCGGGAGTAGTCCCCGGAGGGAGAAGCAAGAGGTCCAGAAGGGGGGCACCTGGGGGGGAAACCCCGGTTCCCGATATCCCACTTGAAGAGCCAACCCCGGTGCCGAAGGAGGGGAATCCGATTCCCGTGGTGGTCACTCCCGTGTCCGGGGCAGATATGCCTCCCGAGTTAGCAGCACAATTGGCAGCGTGGTTGGGAAAAGATAGCGAGGGCGCCACGGCTGACGACGCCCGGGAGTTAATGAGACAACTGCGGGAAACTAGGGAGGCTGTGAAGGCACCATCGTCAGTTACCCCGCTGGCTCCGGCGGCGGAAAAAGCAACAGGCCCAGGTTCGGCGGCAAATGCAGCTTCTGGTTCAGGTAAGCGGCCATTGCCGATCGCGGGGGAGGGGTCTGCACCTTCACGAAGGGAGAAGGTGGCTCAGCATGTTCCACTGGAAATTAAGGAAAAGATTTGGGCGGATAAGTATGTAAACATTTTTTCTTTGCTTACCGACCATTATGAGATGGAGCATGTTAAGAGCCAAAAGGAGCTCATGCATCCGAGTGTTTGGCGCGCAAAGATGGCCGCCTTTAAGGTTGACGAAAACATTGGTACTTGGGGCAGAGCATGGGGAATTTTTACCTCCATCATGGGCGAGCGTAGGCCCGAGTTGCTGACCGAGTTGCCTATTTATCAGTCACGTATCATGGAGTATTACGTATCGTATGGGGGCAATCAGTGGTTCTGCTATGATAATATTTTTAGAAAAGCGAAAGAACACGACCCAATCCTGACTTGGGATTGTTACGACTCTGTTTCATGGTCAAAAATGGAGAGTACAGGAATGTTGAAAGTACCATTGGTAGGAAGTAGCGGGGGCGAATCCTCCCGCCAATACGCTGGGACACCCTTTCGGTCGGGTGCAGGTAACGACTATCACTCAAAGCCGAGTGGCAACGCAGGTAAAAGGGGGATTTGTTGGAATTTTAACAGGGGTAAATGTACGAGGCCCCAGGGGTCATGCAAGTTTAGACATGAATGTGGGGGGTGTGGGCAGCCATCCCATCCTGAGTCCATGTGCAGAGCCAAAACGGGTGATAACGGTGGTAGGGGAAGCGCCAAACAGGTCTGAAATAGTCCGAGGGGCGCCTTTACCTACTCCGATTGATACCATGGCAATGATTCCTTGGCTCAATGAATACCCGGATCATGCTTCCGCTGGGGTGTTGCGAAACGGGTTTTCATATGGTTTCCGCATCCCAGTGGGGGATTTTCAGGGTGTAGCAAAATGTAAGAACCAACTGTCGGTTTTGCAGCATACGACCGTGGTACAGGTAAAGATTGGGAAGGAGGTTACTCGAGGTCGAGTCGCCGGTCCATTTGATGTGCCACCGGTTGCTAACTTTGTTTGTTCCCCTTTAGGGGTGGTCCCCAAGAAGGACCCGGGTGAGTTTCGGCTGATACATAACTTGTCAGCCCCACGTGGTCTTTCCGTGAATGATGCGATAGACCCAGAAGTATGTTCGGTGCGGTACGCATCTTTCGATGAGGCCGTCGCCATGTTGAACCGCCTGGGGCCCGGTGCACTGATGGCAAAATCAGATATTGAGTCAGCGTTCCGGTTGCTCCCGGTACACCCAGATGATCAGCGTCTACTAGGTTTCATGTTTCAGGGTCGCTATTACATGGATAGATGTATGCCAATGGGATGCTCTATATCTTGTGCCTATTTTGAAAAGTTCAGTTGTTTTCTGCAATGGGTCTTCACGAAGAAAACGGGTTTTCAACATGTTATGCATTATCTTGATGACTTTCTGTTTCTGGGGGCAGCCGGGGATCCAGAATGTGGACAGGCTTTGAATGAATTTTGTGTCTTAATGAATCATTTTGGTGTGCCATTGGCGCCAGGTAAGACTGTGGGTCCCTCGACTTGCCTCGAGTTTTTGGGGATCGAGCTCGACTCGGAGGAAGGTTGTTTCCGATTGCCAAGAGAAAAAGTGTTAAAATTCAGGGCATCCCTTGAAACGTGTATTAGTGAGAGCAAGGTAAAACTGCATCAATTGCAACAAATGGTGGGCCAGTTGAATTTTGCCCTGAGAGTAATGCCGATGGCCCGCCCCTTTTCCCGCTCGATCGCTCAAGCCATGGTCGGCCTGAAGGAGGGTCATCATCGCACGAGGCTCTCGGCAGAGGTTCGCCAGGACATGCGCATTTGGTTGGCATTTCTGGCGGATTTCAATGGTCGAATCGTCTGGAACAAACCGGCGGTGTCTTCCGAGGAGCTGGGGCTGTGGACAGATTCGGCAGGGAGTATTGGTTTTGGTGCCATATTCGGCACACAATGGTCGGCTCAGAAATGGCCGTCATGGTGGCACGAGTGCGGGTTGACAAGCAACATTGCTTTTCTTGAACTTTTCCCCATTCTGGTGGCCTTGAAAACTTGGCCCGAGGGGTTCAGAGATCACTCTGTGGTGTTCTGGTCTGATAACATGACCGTGGTTGAGTGTATCAATAGTCAGGCAGCACGATGCAAATGGATTCTGAGACTGCTCAAAGAAATTGTGTTATTGTGTATGCAATTGAATGTACTATTTAAGGCAAGACATGTGCCGGGGGTAATGAACCAAGCGGCTGATGCGCTTTCTCGTTTCCGTATGCAGGCCTTCTGGGGTTTTCTGCCCACAGCGGACCCGGTGGCGGCACCCTTTCCCGAAGCTCTCTGGTCTCTCGGTGCCCCGAACTACAAAACCTCGTGGGAGAGAGTTTAGCACCCAGGACGAGGAAGGCATATGAAGGGGCGTTCCGTTCCTATTGGGCCTTTTTGGGGACTGCTAGGGGGGAGCTTTGGGGCCAGGAAGAGTTTGTAGTAAAATTTCTGCTGTCTCTACATCAGGCAGGCAAATCAGTGGCTACGGCCCAGAGGCATCGGGCCGCCATTTCATTTATGGCAAGGGCTCATGGGATCCAGGACCCGACGGCGTCTTTCGTTGTGCAAAAAGCGCTACGTGGGTGGCAACGCCTTGAGGGTCGCAGAGTAGATGAGAGGCACCCGATAGGTCTGGATAGGTTGGCCCTGTTATTATCCGTACTCCCTGCAACGTGTTCATCACGGTATGAAACAGTGTTATTCCGAGCCGCTTTTGCGCTAGCATTCCATGGGGCTATGCGGGTAAGCGAACTAGTGGCGAAGAACAAGCAGGATACGATGGGGGGACTATGCCGAGAGCACATTCAGGTCAAGGGGGAGACGATGACTGTCTCGTTTGTCAGGTCCAAAACCGATCAGGGTGCGATTGGGGACTGCATAATCATACAAAGGATTCCCGGGTCTTCCATGTGCCCTGTGGTTTGCGTAGAGGAATATTTAGCACAAAGGGTGGCATCATGGGGGGGGACCTTGTTGAGACACGCTGACGCCACCCCACTGACGAGGTTTCAGTTCCAGCGGGTGCTTGCGATGTCGATTTCGGCCGCGGGCTTGAACCCCGGCGAGTTTGGGACCCATTCCTTTCGGATAGGGGCTGCTACGGAAGCTACAGCCAGGGGTCTGAGTGTAGAAGAAGTAAAACGTGTGGGGGGTTGGTCCTCGAACTGTTATAAAAGGTATGTGCGGTAGCACATGTTGTGAAGCTGTAATGATGTACTCACGTTTCTTGTTTTTGTTTGGTTTTCAGTTGCGCAAGCCTACGAGGCGGGGCGGACTGTGCAGTCGACCCGACACTTGGGGATCAGCGGTCAGACATCACCGGCTGTGAAAAAGGAGGTGTGGGTCGTGGGCCACTCATACGTGAGGCGTGCCGCGGACGTATTCAAAGCAGGTGACATGATTCACGTGGCTGGGGAATACGGGTACAGTGTGTCCTTCTACGGAAAGGGCGGGCTCTGTATTGACCAGTTTCGATCATTTTTCGAGGGTTTGTTAGGGCGGACAAGGTCACCGCCGTCTATAATCATAGTCCATCTTGGGGGCAACGATTTGGTGGCCACTGGTAGACGACTTCTTCTTGAGGCGATGCTTTCCACTGTAAGTTGGTTGGCGAGAAGAGTTCCAGGGTGCACAATTGCATGGTCCCATATGATCCCACGAAAAGTGTGGCGGGGGGCTATTTCGGTTTCTGCTCTGAATCAGTCAGTAAGGAAAATTAATAACAAAGTGAGTAGATTGTTTCGTTCCAGTACACTGCATTCTGTTTCGCATGGTTGTATTAAAGGGGACAGTATGTATTTGGGGGGTGGTGTCCATTTGTCCCGGGTGGGGAACGAGTTACTCATAGGAGACCTCATAGCTTGGTTGAAGAGTTTGTAACATGACCTTTAGGCAGGAGTGTTGTGGGGGGTCCGGATAGCCGGTCAACTATCCGGCCTGTGGCGGTAAGGTCATGATCGGTGAGCAGTAATTGGAAGATCCCTATGGGGGGGCGTCACCCATTACGGATGGGAGCGCTCGGGGGAGGTGGCCATTGGCCCCTCAACGGGGAGGCGGTCCCGTCTAAGGATAGGCCGCCGGAAGGAAAGGAAAGGTGGTCAAGGCCCCTTCCTGGATAGGAGGGGCTACGGGCCCTCCTGGGGAATTTCCCGGGGCCAGGACATCTGCGACGGCAGATGTGTAAGTTGTGTGGGGTTCGGGAGGGGGTTTACGCTACCTTTTAGACACCTCACACGAGTCCTCGGACGACCGTTAAATGGCGTTGAGTTCATTGGGGCCCCCGTCAAGTCCAAGGGAAATTGGTAGATGCACTTGAGGTACGCCTCTGTGCGGTTGGTCCCCTCACAAGTGAGGGTGATATTTCTGGTTTAGGGATCTGACACCGGTTACGACCTTGCCGTTGGCCCTTAACGTTAGGATGTACAATTTCAAGTCAAATGTTTTGTAGGATGTTAGTTCGGCTAGGAGAACCTTTGTATTAGAGATCTGTTAAGGTTAGCCAAACATCGTAATGTGGAAATGAAATTGTACATAATATGAAACTGTTATTTTAATGTTTTGATTTTGTTTCATATTTTAATAAATACGGCCGGGAGGGTCACTCCCTCCCGCCTTCCAAAAGTTCAGAACCGTTTCCGGTTTCCCATCCTTGGGGATTGTGTTGAGAGGGGGTGACGGGTATCTCAGCCATATTAAGTTTGAGCTTACGCACATATTTAAAGAGGTCAATGCGTGTGCTGACGTAATCGAAGTCACTTTTTGGACTGAAAGATAGCCCCAATGACAAAATAGCCGTTTCACTGTCAGTTAACATTGTATCGCTCAAATTTACCACTGTTTTGCCATTGCTTAGTTGGTTGGTTGATTGCGTTGCCATTTGGACCTCTGCCTCCTCTGTCGCCCTCCTGTGCTCCCTCCTTTTTGAGCATTTCCTCCTCTCTGCGCGTTTGGTATTGGTTTGTTTGTGCCTGCTCCCTGTGTGCCAGAGAGGAGGGTTTGCTTGCGGTCTTGTTGGACCACTGCCATTTCCTGAGCAGGAGTGAATTTGCGAAACCCCAATCTCTTATTTCGTGTGGCTTCGTTGTCTGATTCACTTTCCACCTGTGAGATGTTGCCCGATGCAGATGAAACCTCCAATATGCTGCTGGTGTTTGGCTGAGTGGATATGTCCACTGTAGTGCTGTCATTGTCATTTCTCTGATGGTGTTGTTTCAGATTATCGTATTTACGAGCGAAGGTGAAAATGTGTCCGTGTTCATAATCAAGCCTGTCTCGTTGAAATTTGTATGCCTTGCGCCGCTTAATGATGTCTTCCTCGTGTTTCAAGCGTGCTTGCATCTCCTCCCGATATTTGACAGTGATAGGCGTGCTGGGGATCTTTGTTATTTCTGTCTCCAGCCGTTCGATTTCTGTCATTAATTTCGCTCTATCGCCTTCCGCATATATTTAGTTTGACGAATATTGCTTGATTTTTGTGAGGAAAATGATCCCATTCCTGCTCACCCGATTTCCATACAATGTTCTTTTTGATTTTGGCTGAGAGGATGACTTTAAAGAGATCAGCCTCTCTGGGAAAAGAAGAATAACTCCTCTAGCAAACACAAGATGATGGACCGAGTGCTGAAACTTTTCACACACTCGCCACCTGTCACAGATCTAAGGTTTACTATAATTAAAATAGGTAATCATGTTTTGAATGGTATGTGATCGTTGCCTCTTTTAATCACGATATTGAACTACAGGGCATTGTCCCTAGTATAGGAGAATTGATAGCCCCCTATTACAAAAGATTAATAGATATCGATCCCTCCTCACTATTTTTGTGTATTTACAAGACTTTAAAGAGACCAGCCTCTCTTGGAAAAGAAAGAATAACTCCTCTAGCAAACACAAGAGGATGATGGACGGAGCGCTGAAACTTTTCACACTCTCACTCCGTCACAGATCTTTCTTGAATTCATCATCTTTAGCTCACTTTGCCACCCCAGTTCAGACCCAGCCACATGCAAATCAGTCTGACCCTGTTCCTCATGAGCAAAAGAACGATGGATTAAACCCAGATCTTTGTGACTGGGGGTGAATGTTTGCATTGTTCAGCATTCCGTCCATCATTGGTTCCTTTAGAATAACTCCTCTAGACAGAATGTCAGACGTACCAGCAGTAGCATAAAAACATTAAACGGACCATGAAAGCTTCTCTTTCAGTGGGTAAGGTGACCTGGGGGCTCTTTGAAAGCGCTGCCATATTTGAACAGTGAAATAGTGTATATCAACATGCCATCCATCAGATCTATGCTAAATTGAGAGCTACAGTAATTGATGTTGAGGTATTTCTCTAGAAATTACAAAGTAGTATGGATGATGTTGACTACTCTAAAAAGTTAATGTATGTGCACGTGAATCTTTACAAATCACATCCCTTTGATTTGTCTATTCTAATACTAGAAAACTTTAAAAAGTTAAAAACAAGTTAATTGCAAATGTTGGTGTAAAACATTTAATATTTAGTACATACATTTCAGAGCTATAAAAAGACATAAGAGGTTTCCTGGAGAAATAGAAAGTGTTTCCCATGAAGGGGATCTCCTGGGCATTGTTGGTCTAGACAAGGGGATTTCCCAGGACCGTGCCACTTTACCAAAAAGCTGAAGAGTGTAGCACAGTGTGGTTCCAACAATGCCGTGATGACAGATCGAACGTAGAAAAACAATGGCAAGCACAGCTACAAAAAAATATGAATTACACAGGACTAGTATGTCACTAATTCAGAATCTATAACATTGTGCTCTTTTGGGAGTGCACCCACCCCTGAGTGTGCATTTGAAAGTGGCTGATGAAAGACAGCCCGTCAATAATTAGGGAAATGTTGAAGTATTTTCTTTTTTATTCACCTGGTTATTCCCCCTTCGTGATTTGGTGTAGCACTGATGCTATTAATTGCACCATTTCCTTTCATGCACCATCTTCCTAGTTGGGCGGTTTGCAATAGTAGTGGCTGGTGAGGACTTGTTTCCCATTTGCTGGCACTTCGTCATGCACAATCAGAGGTATGGGGATAAATGCGACCACTCAAGCTTCAAATGGCTGCATCGTAGGCTGACCCAAAATGTGAATGATTTGTAAAAGAGAGCATTGGCTGGAGTGGGCTGACCCACTGCCCCACTTTGTGTCTATCGTATGAGGGTGAAGTTTAAATGTGAATGACCCTAGAAGCAAGCAATGGCTGAAGGGGACTGAACCTATGTCTCTCTATGTATTATTGTTATTATGTATTTTATGTATTTAATTTCAAAAGGACTAGAGAGACGGGTAAAACTGGCTCTAGCCCACAACAAAAAAGGAGAATAGTATCAGAATAGATGGGAAAGATTAGAGGAAAAGACTGGAAATAGAATAGAAAAGTAAACGCAAAAGATATAAATTGAACAAAATACCTACAAGGGACACACACAATTGTGCGTGGAGGAACCACAATGGAGATGACACATCCTCACTCAAGAGGGTCAGGTGAAGTATAACAAGATGCACAGAACAGTAAGGGGTACACAGAAGACGACAACAAGGGCACCTGTAAGAAAAAGGTATAAGTCAAGGAATTAAAAGGTAATAGAAGAGGCTGTACAACACCATGGTCCCCTGTAGCCTACAGTGGGGCATGTGCCACTACTCTCCATTAAGCTTGAAGAAAAACAACTGCTTATGCATCCAACCAGTGCTGCAATTACATTGTTCCTACATCTTATGTCTTATCCTTGCTGCGGTCACATGGGATAGCATGTAAACTTGTTTAATTGTTTCCAAGGAATAAGGCACAGGAAACACCACCTTCTTGTACTCAGTGGGTGTGCCAGTTTTGGAAGGGAATACCACCCTATTCACTGACAGAAGACTAGAGAAGAGGGAGTTTAAATAAAGAGGGCAGTAGTATGATGTTCGGGCGGACCACCACCGACAGCCATCGGTGGCGGTTCGCCTGACAGCCAGGATAGCAACTTGACCGCTGCAATACGATGCGGTCGGTCGGACCGCAGCAATCTGTCAGAGCGCAGAAGTCGGAGGGATAGACCTACACATCCGACAGGCTCAAGGAGCCAGTTGGGGCATTGGTCGCCCGTAATCCCTACAAGGGTAATTCCTACAAGGGTACTCCCTGCATGTGTAATCCTCACGGCGGTACCTGCGCAGGCACCACTGTAGGGATTACGATGTCCATTTGGAACAGCCTTTTCATGGCGGCCCCACCGCCATGGAAAGCCTGTCAAAAAGGAACTTTGGAGTCCCCTAGCAGGGCACCTGTAGGTACCGCGTAGGTCTCCGCTGAATGGCCTGACTAAAGAATAATACTGTAGAAAGGCATTGAGGCAATTGACAGGCACAACTTGTTATCTACCCATACACAAGGAAGAGTACACTAACAGTATTAAGGAATACCATTATCTTATTCTTAAATGGTATAACAGGGGTATGTTGGACACAGATGAATACCATTTTCTGAGATACCCTCACTCTCAAACACCAACATTTTACCACCTACCCAAGATACATGAAAACAGTGTGAACCGACCTGGACACCCAATCATTTCCTCTCAATCTGGTCTTACAGAACATATGTCCATGTATGTTGATCATTTTCTCTTTGAATTTGTTACTAACCTTACTTCCTAACACTAGGCCCACAAAGGATAGTTATTTAGAGAACATTGTAGGGGAACCAAATTTCTTGAGGATTGTGCCCGATAAGCTTATATTCCAGCATCTCACACAAAGATGGGCTAAAAGCGATTACGTTTTTCCTGAAGAGACGTTTATTGAAATAAGTAGAACACAACAGGATGCTGATTGATTTCGTGATGTTTTGTCTGATGAATAACATCTTCATTTTCCAAGGCCAAACACTAAAGAAGCATGGAACGACCATGGGTACCTGCCTCCCACCAAGCTACTCAAACATTTTCATGGGCTGGTGGGAGAAGCAGGTAGCCTGGTTGGAGGCCAATGACTCATGGGTTGAGATGATTGTCAGCTGGAATAGGTACATTGATGACCTCTTTATAATTTGGAGAGGATCCAAAGAATCTGATAGTGAATATATAGCAATTCTGAACAACAACAAGACAACTTGCAATTCTCAGGAGAAATGAGTACAGAATCAGTCAATTTCTTAGACCTGGAAGTATTTGTTGCAAAAAACAAGATATATACAGCCCTTTACAGGAAACCTATGGCAGCAGCAGTCATCCCACCAACTTGAAGTGTAGTATCCCTACGGGGAACTACTCCTTGTCAAATGTAGCTGTACCAGGGAAGTTGATTTTCAGGGTGCGGCCAAAGAACCCATAAATAGATTTGAGGTGAGAGGATAACCCAAAAAAGTCCTCGAAGAAGCAGCAGAAAGGATTCGTGATAAATCTAGGCAGCACCTTTTACTAGATAATACCAGAAGAAATGATGCAGGAAATAAGTTAAGACTGATCAGCAGTTTTTTCCAGTGATGCAGATCAATCAGCAAGATTTTAATCAAGAACTGTCAAGGCCTTAAATAAGACTCCACAATAGGATCAGTCTAACCAAAGTTTCCTCAGATAACTTACAGCAAGGGTAAATAAGGGACCCGTTAGTGCATAGTCCTTTTTCTCTGGCACTAGGGAATCCATTTTCAGAGAGACACAAGCTTTTTTCCTTGTGATAAGTGCAACACATGTAAAAGCAGTTGTAAAATCCTGACATATGACATTCCAGGATACAGAAAACCTCAGAAAATTACTACATTTAATAACTCTAACACTGCCTTCACTATTTACTGCCTTATGAGTACCTGTCAATTGAAATATATTGGCAGTAACATACACCCTATCAAGAGACGTATCTTGGACCACATATCCCATAGCGAGACATTTTGAGTACCACCATAGAAGCGACAGACCCTACTAAGGTTTTGGTGCATTGACTATGTACCCCAAGGAGAAAGAGGGGGAGGCAGAGTAATGAATTTAAGCTGCTTGAAGTCCCGATAGATTGTAGATCTTCAAACGAAGGCACCTCTAGGATTAAATATTGCTAACAAATAGTAGTGCACTTAGGTTAGCAAATGAGTATGAGTTGTTCCTCCTAAATAGTATATCCCTTTGAGAATGTGAGGCCACTGTTGAATCATGGAGACAGCACTCACCACGTAGTATTTCCCCATCGTATGTCAGATCCAGAAGTATGGATTATGATTTTCCATGTGCATCCCACATAGGTGAAGTTTTATAGATAAGGATATTTCTATCTCATTTTAGAATATTTATGCATTGGATTTGTTTTTAAGTTATTTGTTTCTCGTTTTTCTGTCTTTATGGTAGGCTGCAGTCACTTGGGGTTATTTCTGTTGTAATTTACGGCACACAGGTGATGACTCCTTTTAAACTTTAGGCATGGCAACTAGTAATACTTGATGCATTACTGTCTGAGGATGATCTATATGCATAGATGAAGCAGCCTGATATAAATTCTATTTCCAAATGTATACCATTTAACTGTGAGCATTTTAAGATTTTTCATGGGGTATGTCTGCAATTGCCCATTCAGGACTTAATCACGTACGAAGATGTGGTCAGAAATTTGATTGGCTGTCTCTTGTAAATGCAGACGCAATCGAGCAATAATGCTAAGTAACTTATCTTGATGTAGAAAATGCCTGCCTGCATTGCTCTTGTTGTGTTATGATGCTCGCAGCTGATTCAGGCAACGTGGGAGCTATTATCTGGTCATCAACTGTACATATTCTTGTACTGATACAACCATACATACAGCTTCATTTCAATGTAGCACATGCTAGATTGCAACATTGTATAGATTGTGGGACGCATCTACATTTGCCCATACAGGGCCCAATTTTGTTTACAAAATAGGGTTTTTGCCGTATCACAATACATGTGAGCTGTTGTTTGATTATGCATTATGCAGAGCAACACACTGTAAATTATAAATTAATTACTTAATAACATTTTACTAAGATTATGCAATGGCTGCTACAGCTTGTGTGACTTCACTCACTGTTAAAATTCATATTTCTTTACAACTGACAAGGTATGTATAGAATATGCTAATCACTGGAGAAACGCACGTCTACACCTCTTGAATAAATTGTTTTTTTTACAAAAAAAATGCTGACTTCAGTAGGACAGGAATTTACTAGTCCTTGACATTCGTCCTTTTTTGATTGTTTTTTGTCAACCTTGTCCAATTAACTGATTTGTAAGGAGTTTAACTGAGTTTCACGGCATGAAACGCATACATTGACAAAGGTGCTTGCCGAAACACGTCTGTTTTTCTACACGTTCTAATAAACTAACAACATAACTATCCTCCGAGTGCTGCCCATTTTCTTTTGCTCATCTGTGCATGCACACCTGTGCCATGTGACACACAGACATGCCATTAGGGCATGTCTGTGTGCCACATGGCACACATGCCTGTATTTGGGGTGCTAGAGGGTGTCAAAGTGACACCCCCTGCACCCTTGCAGGATTCGGTATTTACCGATTCGGTAAATACCGAATCGGTATTGCCCATTGATTCCTATGGGCTTCAAGGCCCATAGAAATCAATGGGCAATACCGATTCGGTATTTACCGAATCGGTAAATACCGAACGTTACCGATTCGGTAATTGAAAATGAAATTTTACCTACATCTCCCACCTTCTGTTTTACCAATTCATAAATACCGAATCGGTAAAATTCGGTATTTATGAATCGGTAAAATAGAATTACCTACATCTGGCCCTCAGAGTATTACGATGTCGGATTTGGACTTCCTTTCTGAAACAGCTTTTGGAAACAGACTTTGGGTCCCATAGCAGGCCCCCCTTCACCCGGAGTCCTCCGGTTGAGGGCCGTGGGGTTACCCATGGGACCCCTCTTTACAACCATGCACAATGTGGCAGGCACCATGGTGCCCGTCACAGGGTGCATGGTTTTTCGCAACCACCCCTTTCTTCAATGGGAGGCTGTGTTATAGGTTGGAACATACGTTCCCATTCAAGTCAATGGGAGTCCGACTGAAAGGTGTTCAGTAGCATCGTAATAGTTTGGTCGGACTCCCCGAACCCGAGTCGGTTAGAAACGATTCAGAGGAGGAGTCATTCGGAATGCTTGTAATATATATGATACAAATTGTGAAACTACAGACTAATACAAAATTAGAAGCAAATTACAACTGGAAAATGTGTGACTTTTGTTATCATGCAATATTTGGGAAAGGTGTTGGATACTAAAGGGGTAACATTTACTATTCCCACACCAATTTAACCATATTGGGGAAAGGTGTGACACTAAAGGGGTGACATTTACTAATCCCACTCCAATCTTACATTTCTTACATTTCTTATTATTATTATTACATTTCTTATATAGCGCCAGAATCTAAAACAGTTTGAGGAAAGTGTTGAAAATGCAAGGGGGTACATTTACTATTCCCACTCCAATCTAAAGCAATTTGAGGAAGATGTTGGACACTAGAGGGGTGACATTTACTATTCTTATTCTAATCTAAATATGCAGGGGATGGTGTTGGACACTAAAGGGGGGCATTTACTATCCCCACTCCAATATAAACTATATTGGGGAATGTCTTGGACAATAAAGGGGTATCATTTCCTATTCTCACTCCAATCTAAACCATATTGGGGAAGGTGTTGGTCACTACAGGGGTGACATTCACTATTCCCACTCCAATCTAAACCATATTGGGGAAGGTGTTGATCAATACAGGGGTGACATTCACTTTTCCCACTCCAATCTAAACCAATTCAGAGAAGGTGTTGGACACTAAATGGATGACATTTACTATTACCACTCCAATCTAAGCATATTGGGGAAAGGTGTTGGATACTAAAGGGGTATAATTTATTATTCCTACACCAATCCAAACCATATTGGGGAAGGTGCTGCACACTAAATGGGTGACAGTTACTATTCCTACTGCATTGTAAACATATTTGAGGAAGGTGTTGGACACTAAAGGGGTGACATTTAATATACCCACTCCAATCTAACCATACTGGGGAAAAGGTGCTGGACACTAAAGGGGTAAAATGTACTATTCCTACTCCAATCTAAACCCATTTGGGGACGGCGTTGGATACTAAAGGGATGACATTTACTACTATAACTCCAATATAAACCATACTGGGGAAAGTGATGGACACTAAAGGGGTATGATTTACTATTCCTGTCAGGATCTGAATCCCCTGCCATCCGCGCCTGCCTGGTTATAGAGGACTACATGTCCCAGAAGTCTCTGCGGCTTGTGGGCAGAAACTATTTATACGATCCGAACCCGGAAGTCGGGTTGTATTGAATTTTGTTGATTGCTGGTACTTTAACGGAGCGGCTGCCCGTTACCGTGTGGGTGTGGTGGTGCTTCGCTGAGCTTTCGTGATGACACGGACACCCCCTTGTGGGTCTTGCTGCTGTTTGCCAATCCGCTACTAGGCGGATACAATGTAGTCGGCTGACTCACTGTGAGGGTCCTGTGGTGCTTCGCTGTTGGAACCTACGCGAAGACACAGACCCTGCTTCGGATGAACTTTCGAACCTTGGACGAGTGTGGCGGCGGATACGCGTCAATCGGTGCTGTGGTGTTTCGCCGTCTAAACCGCTAAGACACGGACACCAGTGACGATTCCCTGAATATTCTACGGGTGATTCCTAGCGGGGGTCTTGAAGTTACACTCGGGGATTGGAGCCCATACTGATTGATTCGGTATAGAGCGGTCTTCTGCTTTATCTGGTGGAGGTGCGGACGCTACTCACAGAATCGGACGTTACCACAACAAAGGAGCCCAGAATCCTGTAGACTCCATTTGGCATTGGTGATAAGGCAACGGAAGAGCATAACACCTCTGGGGATAGCTACAGTTTTGTTTTTGCTTTATTTACTTTCTTTTGGGTTGGTGCTTTGGTGCTGTTACACGGAGAATATTGATCCTTACTTCTGTGAAGGAACAGAAGAAGAACAGTTGTGAACCATTTTACATAGGCTGAGAAGAAACCCTAGGTCTTGGAACGCTGACCTGGTTTTGTGATCCAACTAGGCTTAAGAACCAGGTGTGTACTAAGTCAGGTTACATTAGGGGACACATCAGGAAGGTGTGTGGAATAGGTATGTTAATCTGTGCTTGTGCTTTATAGGCTATCACCAGTTGTTCCGCGATAGGAGAGGGGGTACAGAGTCTGTTCCGCGATTTCCACACTGCGTTTAATGTACCAAGGTATGTGAAGCGTCATAGGGAGGTTACGGAAGGCGGATAGGGTCACAGACCTTCATAACAAGTTGTCATTTGTCGTTTCAGATTTGCCTCAGCCTGTGCAGCACCTTCCCCCGGCCGCTTCACATTTTTCCCTCGCCTGATCACCTCTAAGCTCTGGGTGTGTACGTTTTCCCGAGCTTGGGGAGATCTGGAGGTGGACCCTCTAGAGCATCACCCGGATCCCGAAGAGCACCGAGCATCCTTGACAATTCCCACTCCAATCTAAACCATATTGGGGAAGTTTTTGGACACTAAAGGGGTGGCATTTGCTAGTCCCACTCCAATCTAAACGATATCGGGGAAAGTGTTGGACACTAAAGGGGAGCCATTTACTAATCCCATTCCAATCTAATCATATTGGGGAAAGCGTTGGAATACTAAAGAGGAAACATTTACTATTCCCACTCCCATCTAAACCATATTGGGAAAGTTGTTGGACACTAAAGGGGTGGCATTTGCTAGTCCCACTCCAATCTAAATCAACTCAAAGAAGGGGCTCATTTGGATGTCGGTCGGAAAGGTTACAACATGTGTTCGGAGGCTTCCCTACCGACATCCATGGTTTAAAGTTAAAAAGAAGGTGGCTTCGAAGGCGGGCCAGTCAGAAACAGCCACATATTCCCTTACATACGATGTTTCTGCCGTAGGGATTATGATGTTGGTTTCCGACAGGATTTCCATGTCGGGCTTTCCGTGGGTGGCATTTATTATTCCCACTCCAATCTAAACCATATTGTGGAAAGTATTAGACACTAAAGAGGTAACATTTATTATTCTCACTCCAATCTAAGCCATATTGGGGAAGGTGTTGGATACTAAAGGGGAGACATTTATCAGTCATACTTCTTTTCACCCCTGAGGCGGAAGCCGGGGGCTCTTTAGCGCTCTTGCTCTTGAGTGAATCTGTGCTATATGCTATTTGCTTGTCATTGATTACTAATAACTAGCTTTTTAAAAATTGTACATATTTTAATTGGATAGATTTTAATTATCCAGTTGGCCCTACCTTGGTGTGAGAATCGCGTCGGTGTGAGAATCGCGTCGCCCAGGGCGGCCCCCCCTCGTGCTCAGCTGACAGAGCGCCGCTATTGTCGGGCGCTGGGCGCTGAACTGACTTTGGGCGCCATCTTGGGTAGGGGAAGGATCGCGGTCTAGATGATCGACTATCCCGCCCTCCCAGGTTACAAAAGGGGTGCCGTCCCGCTCCCTCGAGGTATCCGTCATACTTCTTTTCACCCCTGAGGCGGAAGCCGGGGGCTCTTTAGCGCTCTTGCTCTCGAGTGAATCTGTGCTATATGCTATTTGCTTGTCGTTGATTACTAATAACTAGCTTTTTAAAAATTGTACATATTTTAATTGGATAGATTTTAATTATCCAGTTGGCCCTACCTTGGTGTGAGAATCGCGTCGCCCAGGGCGGCCCCCCCTCGTGCTCAGCTGACAGAGCGCCGCTATTGTCGGGCGCTGGGCGCTGAAATCACTTTGGGCGCCATCTTGGGTAGGGGAAGGATCGCAGTCTAGATGATCGACTATCCCGCCCTCCCAGGTTACAAAAGGGGTGCAGTCCCGCTCCCTCGAGGTATCAGTCATACTTCTTTGCACCCCTGAGGCGGAAGCCGGGGGCTCTTTAGCGCTCTTGCTCTCGAGTGTATCTGTGCTATATGCTATTTGCTTGTCATTGATTACTAATAACTAGCTTTTTAAAAATAGTACATATTTTAATTGGATAGATTTTAATTATCCAGTTGGCCCTACCTTGGTGTGAGAATCGCGTCGCCCAGGGCGGCCCCCCCTCGTGCTCAGCTGACAGAGCGCTGCCATTGTCGGGCGCTGGGCGCTGAACTGACTTTGGGCGCCATCTTGGGTAGGGGAAGGATCGCGGTCTAGATGATCGACTATCCCGCCCTCCCAGGTTACAAAAGGGGTGCAGTCCCGCTCCCTCGAGGTATCAGTCATACTTCTTTTCACCCCTGAGGCGGAAGCCGGGGGCTCTTTAGCGCTCTTGCTCTCGAGTGAATCTGTGCTATATGCTATTTGCTTGTCATTGATTACTAATAACTAGCTTTTTAAAAATTGTACATATTTTAATTGGATAGATTTTAATTATCCAGTTGGCCCTACCTTGGTGTGAGAATCGCGTCGCCCAGGGCGGCCCCCCCTCGTGCTCAGCTAACAGAGCACCGCTATTGTCGGGCCCTGGGCGCTGAACTGACTTTGGGCGCCATCTTGGGTAGGGGAAGGATCGCGGTCTAGATGATCGACTATCCCGCCCTCCCAGGTTACAAAAGGGGTGCAGTCCCGCTCCCTTGAGGTATCAGTCATACTTCTTTTCACCCCTGATGCGGAAGCCGGGGGCTCTTTAGCGCTCTTGCTCTCGAGTGAATCTGTGCTATATGCTATTTGCTTGTCATTGATTACTAATAACTAGCTTTTTAAAAATTGTACATATTTTAATTGGATAGATTTTAATTATCCAGTTGACCCTACCTTGGTGTGAGAATCGCGTCGCCCAGGGCGGCCCCCCCTCGTGCTCAGCTGACAGAGCGCCGCTATTGTCGGGCACTGGGCGCTGAACTGACTTTGGGCGCCATCTTGGGTAGGGGAAGGATCGCGGTCTAGATGATCGACTATCCCACCCTCCTCCCGCCCCCTACAGTGGATAAAAACATTAGATCCGCCCGTCCGCGCAGCGGGCGGGCGCAGCGGGCGCGCCGAAGGCGCGCCCAAGGCAAGCCCGTCTGCGCCCGTCCGCGACCGGACGGGACCAGGGGCCACACCCCCTGCTCAACGTGGAACAGAATCAGTGCTTAATTTGTGCCGGTGCTATCCGGTGCTTAGCACCGGCACTTAAATCTCAGGGCCGGGTCTATGAATCATCTGCTGTGCGCACGCCGATACCCACATTGATGATGTGTTTTTAGTTCCCCTGCTTGCAGTTGCTGCGTGTACTCTCTCTCTGTCTCTGTGCAGCGTGCGTGTGATGGTGCTCGTCGCGTGCTTGTGTTCATTGGGTTACCGACCGACCCACCAGACCAGAGACCACCCGTAATTTAAATTTAATCAGTATGTACTCTGAGTCTAATCAAGATCAAGAATCAAAATCTGACTGACACTGACTGTCATATATTATCCCGTTCCCGCGGCCGCCGCCCGGCCTCCGAGGAGAGCCCAAGTTAGTCTCATGAGATGATTGTGAAGTTGAACATCGGGCCCCCCGCCCTTGAGATGCCACTCTGACTCTGTGCAGCGGCAGAGCCATGAACCTACCAGCCGCAGCGCACAGCCTATCTAACCAGTGGCAGTGGCAGTGGCACTGAATCATTCTGTGCCCACACTGCCCAGTGCCCCTCAGGCTGTGTCCAGACCCCGGTGCCGCCCTCACTGTGACTGGGGGGCAGGTGTCCCAGTGCGCACTGCCCGTCCTCAACTCACCAGTCCATTATTGACTGACTGGTCTTAAGTTCTTTTATAAATATAGAACAGAACGAACGAACCCCTAAAGACTCTGTGACTCTGACTGGTGCACTTTTCAGAAAAATACCGCCCTGGCCCCCCTCCCTCCGCCCCAGCACTTCCCTCCCAACACCTGAGACACAGCGGCGGGCGGGTGGTCACCTCACCTCCCCTACGCGGTCCGCCCGTTGTCGGTGAAATGTGCACTGGACTGGTGCCGTGCGGCAAATCAATGCACCCTGTGTATCTGTGCACTGTCATCACAATTGGTACTTTGTGATTAAAGGGTCAGACAGTTAAGTTCATGTTAAAGCAGCACAATTCGTGGTGCACTGCACAGTACACATGTGAGGCCCCGGGCCGTAACCGGCGTGTCTTCAGTTCAGTGACAGTCACTTACTTGCAAGTTGTTGTACTGACTGGTTGTGGTTGGTTGGAGGGAGGGAGGGAGTGGGACTGAGCCTCGCAGTCGCACGTCGCCCCCGGCCCCAAGCCAGGCCAAGTCGATCATCTCAGTGAGTTGATTGATAATAAAAATATATATGTGAGTGATAAAAAAAATATAATGTGTGCAGAGTAGACAGTGAGTGTTTGTGTTTCACTTTCTTTGTAACTTTCGTTTCGTATTTCATCATGGTGGTGGAGCCGGCCACAGTAGAGTTGTTGACTTGTTGATGGTTTCGGTTTTGGGTGGGCGGGCCGCGGAAGTTGGTGGGGGCTGGGGGTCGGGCGGGCCAGAGGCAGCTGCCCTGGAGGTTCTGATGGGGGTTGGGCCGTTGGGGCCGGGAGCCAGTGGGGGGCTGTGCGCGCGGAAGCGCGCGCAGATTTTTTTCACTTTAGCCTCTGCCACCAGTCCAGACCAGTTCTTCCAGCCAAAGCCACGCCCCAGCATAACCGCGCTGCGCAGTTACAGCGGCAGGCAGCTCCCCAGTCCCACGCCACGACTCAGGCCCCCACCCACCCACCCACCAGTCCACATTAAGTTAGCCCGCCGGGCCGGCTCCACCACCAACGAGTACCGCGCTGACCAGTCGACGTACTTGGGCAGAGGGCGGCAGAGCAGAGCTGGCCTGGGCTCGTCGTGGCACTGGCTGCAGCCACTGAGCTACCTACCACAGTGTGTGTGTCTCTGACTCCTGGCCTGCCGACCGGCCCCCCCCACCACCATAACGGTAAGATAAGATTAGAAAATTAAGCAGAGAAAACTAGAAGCACGTGTTTGGTTGGAGGGAGGGAGGCAGGGAGCAGTCTCAGTCTGGGAGGGAGGGAGTGGGACTGAGCCTCGCAGTCGCACGTCGCCCCCAAGCCAAGTCGATGAGAGAATCTCAGTTGATTGATAATAACTAAAATATATATGTGAGTGATAAAAAAAATATAATGTGTGCAGAGTAGACAGTGATTGTGTTTCACTTTCTTTCTTTGTAACTTTCGTTTCGTATTTCATCATGGTGGTGGAGCCGGCCACAGTAGAGCTTGTTGATGGTTTCGGTTTTGGGTGGGCGCTGGGCGGGCCGCGGAAGTTGGTGGGGGCTGGGGGTCGGACTCGGGCTAGAGCTGCCCTGGAGGTTCTGATGGGGGTTGGGGCCGGGGGCCAGTGGGGGGCTGTGCGCGCGAAGCGCGCGCACATTTTTTTCACTTTAGCCTCTGCCACCAGTCCAGACCAGTTCTTCCAGCCATAGCCACGCCCCAGCATAACCGCGCTGCGCAGTTACAGCGGCAGGCAGCTCCCCAGTCCCACGCCACGACTGCGACTCAGGCCCCCACCCACCCCACCAGTCCACATTAAGTTAGCCCGCCGGCTCCACCAACGAGTACCGGGCGCGCTGACCAGTCGACGTACTTGGGCAGAGGCAGAGCAGAGCTGGCCTGGGCTCGTCGTGGCACTGGCTGCAGCCACTGAGCTCAGCTACCTACCACAGTGTGTGTGTCTCTGAGTAGTTACCATGGTTAGAATTATTGTTACCTACAAAATATATGACCCTGGAATTAATAAAGAAATTAATTGTATTCCAGTCAGGCCAAAATGTGTTTAAACATGCTAAGAAGCATGTTTAACGTGTTTCTGAATCAAGACTACACACGTTGTCCTTACTACCAGGAGTTGTAATGGACAGCTGAGTCTGACTCCTGGCCTGCCGACCGGCCCCACCACCATATCGGTAAGAACATTAAGCAGAGAAAACTAGAAGCACTAAACTTAGTTTTTAAGTTCGGTCAGCTCAGCTGACTGATTTCATTCTCATCTGGTGATCGTGATCTCCCAGCCAGTCCCACACTTATATTCTGGTCAGGTGGACGGCGATGAAGGAAGGGCGGGGAATGGTGGGGTCGGGATGAGTTTCTTGTTGGCAAGCAAACTGGCAATAAAATATGTGCCACAATAAAAAAAAAGATATAAATACCGAATACGCTTAATATATTTTCACAATGGCTCAATAATATCCCTCCACTTTTGCCCTCGTGCAAAATTCTTTACATGATATAAAAAAAAATCTGTCTGCTCGATTTCCTATCACTCGAGCAGCAACAACAGTGCAAAACAGTATTTAAGCTATTTTTGAAAACTTCGAGCACTGAAGCCACGAATATTTTCCAGGAGCCAATGCCATGCTGACGTGTTTGTAAAAGGACCTTTCTTGCAAAGCTTTTCATTTAGGGTGTAGTTACAGTGGAAGGTACAAAGAAGGAAACGATGTCCCGATTACATTTAGATCATGCTTTTGTGTGAATTTTTGATTGGAGTCCGAGTATTTAAAATTAAATTAACGTTTTTTTTCCACCAAAGTTATACATAGATTAAAGGAAAAAAACATTGGACACCCTTGCACACTTGGTATATTTTTCATTGGTATTTACTATTTTCGCAGCATAATGTTACCAATACTGCATGGCTATCAACTTACTCTGCCACGAGAGTTGCTTTTCATGAACCTGCCTGCAGTGCACTTCTAATGTAAACCTTGTTAAGAATGGAATGGGCCTACATGCCCCAGAATGCTTAGTGCTGCTGATTGAAATACACGGACTAGCTAGCTCAAAGTAACACTCGACTCGGGCCAATGGGCCATAATATATAA
Organism: Lissotriton vulgaris; assembly: GCF_964263255.1. Taxonomy (NCBI): domain Eukaryota; kingdom Metazoa; phylum Chordata; class Amphibia; order Caudata; family Salamandridae; genus Lissotriton; species Lissotriton vulgaris. The sequence continues at coordinate 387,345,168 of NC_141697.1, forward strand.
AACTGAGCATTTTTTGCTAACCTGTTACTCCTAAGTTCAGTTGCACCGCTGGGGAGAGGTGAAGGCAGGTGCTGAATAGAACTTTAATTTCAATGATAAGGGGGCAGCCAGGCGCAGGCAGCATTACATTCCAATTTCAAGCTCTGTCAGGGCCCAGGGGGGAATCCTTTTTAGTGTTACGCCACCGGTCATAAAAGGCATTTATTTTCATTTACAATGCCAATAGCTTAAACTTGCGTAAACGCGAGACTTTTAGCAGTGGCACTTGAAGATGTGGGTGGGGCTAATAAAGTGGGTGGAGCCAGTGGCGAGAGGGGGCGGGGCTTGAAAAAGTGGGTGTGGCCTCCGAAAAATATTTCAGCACCTGCACTTCATATTTTACAAATTAAGCACTGAACAGAATGCTGCACACCGATGCGGTATGACTCTACTACATTAAAAAACCTAATGCCGCCAATTCACGATACCTGTCGGCACTCTATTCATCCTAATACTACCACTGGAATCTGTTCTCACTGCAAATTCATACTTTACAGCCATGAAGGTAAATTGCACCCTGCCCAAACTTACAAAATGTTTCTTTTAAATTGCCGATCATTAACCAAACACGCTGTTCAAATGTCCCTCCTGCTAGAGGAGAATAATCCCGACGTAATATTTTTGACAGAGACGTGGTTAAAAGATGCGTCTGACCCTGATATTACTTCCATCATGCATATGGGATATATCTTGCAGAGGGTAGACAGACCGGAAGGCAGAGGAGGAGGCTTAGGCATTCTTTTTAAAAACCACTACCTCTGCAGGACCTCCGCGGCCGCAATTTCCAACTGTGAGAGTATGCTCTTCACACTGGATTTCTCACCTACAGTCTCATTTTCTGGTGCTCTTATCTACCGCCCCCCTAACCAATTGGGAGAATTTATGGACTCGCTTCAATCTAAGATAGCTGACTTAGTGGTTAGCAGACCCTACTTCTCGCTATTAGGAGACATAAATATTCATTTAGATGACCCCAACAACTCAACGGCCAGGGCATTTCTGGACAGTCTGGCGGCTCTCCAGATCATACAGAAGGGCTTTGAACCCACACATGAAAAGGGCCATCTCCTTGATGGGGTACTTAGTAACGATCATAGACTGGAAGTAGGGACCGCTCTGCCCCTTACTTGGACAGACCACTATTTAATACCTATACAGTGGACACCAGCTATGCCACTACAGGCCCCCCTCGCACTATCCTACAAGGGAGAGACTGGTCTAAAATTTCCCCAGACCATTGGGCCAATTCTCTCTCCTCGGCTCCCCCCCAAAATGAGATAGACCCTGCATTACAGTATGAGAATTACATCAATTGGTTGTGCACTGCCCTGGACTCCATCGCACCCATTAAAGCCCTCAAAGAAAAGACCAAATCAAAGGACTCGCCTTGGTATACTCCCCAACTTAAAGAACTAAAAAGGGTTTGTAGAAAACTTGAAAGGAATTGGAGGGTTTCCCGCAGTAACGTAGACAAAACCCGTCATCTTGAAGCTATCAAAAAATACAAAACAGAAATTAGATGTACTAAAACCTCATACTTCGAGGAAAAAATTATTACCGCCTCCAACTCATCTAGAGAAATCTTTCGGATAGCTAAATTCCTGATTGATACCCCTCCGACTCCCATTGACCCTAGCAAAGCCCAGACCCGCTGTGATAGTCAAGCTGAATATTTTCACAGTAAAATACAGAAAATTGCCTCTGTTTTTAACCCACCCAATCTGTTCCAGGATACAGGAACAACTTTACTAAACACCATGACTCCAAAATTAGATGAGTTTCCATTGCTGGATGAGAACTCACTTGGGGCCCTCATGCAGAAAATTAAATCTGGATCTCCTACGGACCCTGCCCCCCACTGCCAGCTAGTAAAAATCGAGGACACCATCAAACCTGTCATTCTTAATATTTTGAACGCCTCTATTACCATAGGCTCAGTGCCCACTGCCTGGAAATGTGCCCAAGTTAAGGCTCTACTGAAAAAGCCTACCTTGGACCCGGAGAACATGGCCAACTATCGACCTATTTCTCTCCTTCCGTGGGTCAGCAAACTTTTAGAAAAACACATTAACACGTCCATTACCCAATTCTTAGAAAATCATCATCTACTTCATGATTCCCAAGCTGGCTTCCGTCCCAAATTGGGAACTGAGGCGGCTCTTTTGGCGGTAACTGAGCTGGCCAGGAAACAAGTGGATCAAGGCGGCACTACAGCAATCATGCTGCTCGACCTTAGTGCCGCCTTCGACACTGTCAACACCAGCATTCTCCTTCACCGCCTCTATCAAATGGGAATTTCTGGGAAGGCCATGCACTGGCTTCAGTCTTTTTTAGAGAATCGCTCCTTTGAGGTTGTTGAGGGCACCACCCATTCAAAAATTTGGCCCCTGGACCAAGGTGTGCCCCAGGGCTCGGCTTTGAGCCCTACCCTTTTTAATATTTATATGCAGCCTCTTGCTGATGTAGTGCACTCGTTCGGCCTTGACATAGTGACTTACGCCGATGATACACAATTAGTTGTATCTATGAACCAGTCTGACTCTTCCCCTTCGAATCTAAGTAATTGTTTGGTAGCGGTCGCTCAGTGGATGGCTACCTCGCATTTAAAACTAAATGGCGAGAAAACGGAGCTCATGATGCTAGGCAACTCAACCATCCCCAGTCCTATGTCGGACTGGCCCCCGTGTATGGGCCCTCCGCCCAAACCAAAGTCCCATATAAAGAGTCTAGGCATCTGGCTGGACACTAACCTTAGCTTTTTGCAACAAGCTACTACTCTGTCCGCCACATGTTTTGGGCTCATGCGTATGCTGAGAAAGGTGCTACCACTTCTCCCCTTCGAAGCCCGTAGAATAATGGTGCAAGCCATTATTTTGTCCCGTTTGGACTATGGGAACTCCCTATATTTAGGGGCTCCCACCTCTACAATAAGGAAGTTGCAGGTGACACAAAATGCTGCAGCCCGCCTTTTACTAGGCCTCAACAAACGGGAATCAGGCACAATGGCCCTGAGGAAGCTGCACTGGCTTCCCATTAAGGCCAGAGTGTTGTTCAAATCCTTGTGTATCATGCATAAAGCCATGTGGAAGACTGCCCCTACCATGATCTGCTCCCTAGCAAACCCCTACCTTCCTCACAGATCGCTTCGATCTAGTACTGCTTTTCTGGCCACTGTCAACAAGATCAGACGCACCAGATGGGGCGGGCGTTCCTTCTCTTGGAATGCCGCAAAGGCATGGAACTCTCTGCCCACTCCCCTTCGGAGTGAACCCAGCCTTCTAAAATTTCAGAAGGATTTGAAAACTTATCTGTTCATTTAACTTTCTTTCCTTTACAATAGTCTGACTATACACAGCGCTACGAGGCCTCCGGGTTGTTTGCGCTTTACAAAACCCGATTAATAATAATAATAATAATACATTTACTATTCTCACTCCAATTTAACCATATTGTGGAGGATGATGGACATTAACCCCTTAAGTGCTGCTGACGGCCAATGGTCGTCAGCAGCGCTACCTCCCCAGTGCTGCGCTCGACCATTGAACGTCCATTCAGCACTTGTTCTAATGGACAGCGCAGCACTGGGGAGGAATGTGTAATAGCAGCTATGAGGTTAAAGGGGTGTCATTTACTATTCCCTCTCCGATCTAAACCATACTGAGGATGATGTTGGACAGTAAAATGTAATGTTGCCACCCAATCTAAACCAATTTGGTGAATGTGTTGGACACCAAAGGGGTGACATTTACAGTTCAGACTCCAATCAAACCATATTGGGAGAAGGTCAGTCAGTCAAAAAACTTTATTTGACTTAAAAAAGTTATAAAAGAACAAATTGCATAGGGCATACAAGAAGAAACATTTAAAATCGCAATATATAAAATATTGGTTTAAAATATCACTCACAATAGAAGAGACCAAGACTAAAACCGACCCAGACTAACAATATCTCTTCCTGATGTTAAGTGCCCCTCTGATGAAGCTGATCACAGCATGGCAGATCTCTGCTGAGTCCAGGTGCTGTAAAAATCTAAAACCTTCCTGAAAAGAAATGAAACCGCATTATAGAACAAGAGGGAGTAGAAAACGTTCTCACTAATTTATAAAGTGCACATAAAAGTAGAAAATGCAATGTGTTTCACCTTGACAAATTTCACAGGGGCAGAGAGGGAGATTCTCAAACCATGCCCTTTGTTGTGGGAAAGAACATGCAAAGACCCCAAACGGAGCCTAGTTAAATAAATCCTATATTGGGCGTTTTCTATTTGGAGAAGGTGTTGGACACTAAATGGTTGAAATTTATAATGTCCACTTCTAAAGAAAATATTTTACATAACTTAGTACAAAATACAAATATTGCAAAAACAATCAATACTACATTTTCCACCTTTTTTTGTGTAGTAAGATATTTTAGTAAATATCTAAAACACACTAATTTAGCTACAACACTTTTTATTCATTTATATTTTAAATTATAAAGTCACTATTTTAATTACAATTAACAAATGACTTTTTTTTAACATTCCATTAGCTTAAAAAAATCATTTTAAAACATTTTCATACATTTTATTTTTAGCGCAGCACACACAGGAGGCCCAATACTGCACAGGATTCTTCATTTATTCAAAGCCTGGCAACCTCATAGCACGTGGTAACCTTCCAATGTCCTAACGTTTCGGCCCCTATTGGCCTTGCTCACAGGTGGAAGGAATGAAATCAATTGCAAAGTGCGTTTCTGCGTGCTTTTAAAGTTCACTGCATCACGTGCCTTTAGATGAAAATACAAATCCCATGCTGCACCGTTCTTTCTCAACTTATACAGGCAGTCCTCAAATTGATGGCAGAAGTGCATTTATAAATTGTTCTTGTGACAGTGCAGCATTATTAGTGGAAGGGGGGCTTGGGGGAGGGCAGCCTACCCCTGGGAGGTCTCCTCCCCCGGGCGGTTTGGGAGATCTGGGTGGGGCCTTCCTTCTAGCAGATTCCATTTGGGCTTCTTTTGGGCTATCTTTGGTTGGATTTGGAGCCCAGCCTATAAATGGGCGGGGCTCCCTTTCCCGGGCACATTTTGGGCTTAGGTGACCTGGTGGCCGGTTGATTCATTAGCTAGTTTTCTGTCCCTCCCTCCCTCCCTTAATGTCTGGGCTCTTCTTTTCTGCTTTTCGTCCTGTTTTATTTATTTATTTGGCGGCTGATTGTAACAGGTGGGCATAGGGTTTTAGCTTTGTTTCTTTGTCGCTTGGGACAGGTGCGTGGCGGTTTTTGCTGTAATTGTCAGTTTTGGGCCAGTTAGTTGTGAAGGGGGATTTTGTCGGGGGAAGTTTTATACAGATTGAGGTTGTGTTCAGAGGATATGGGTCGGGGGATATGGATCAGTTGGTTTATAATTGGGATTTGGTAATTAGGACTTTGGTAAGGTGATGTTATAATGTTATTGGGTTTTGTATGGTTTATTATGTGTTTGGGTATGTACGGGTGGGGGCGGGTGTGATGGAGGGTGAGGGGTGGGGGCGGGGTTTGGGGATTTGAAATATAACGAACAAAATTGGTTATGGTTTTAGATTGTTAGGCTGTTGTCGAGGTTGTGGTATTTGTAAATGTGCACCTGTTCCAATAAAGCGGCCTTTTTCACACTCTATTGGTTGTCATGGTCTGCTCACTCTCCCCCACCCCTCTCTCCCAAATCATACCAAGTAGGCAGGTGAGTATATTGCGGGTTGCAGAGTCCTTCCACATGGCTTGATAAAAGCGTCTTCCGGTCAGCACGGTCGTTAGTAATGTTCCATTACCACAAACCCTTTCCAAACACGCGCACCTCTTTATTCGCCTCAGTGGCAATCCTTTAGTAGGCTGGGGTGCGTGAGTGGGTCATGCTCCTCTTTAATATCCACACAAAGTCCTCCGTTCACGGAGCCCCCGACCCTTCAAGGTGGCCTCCTAAAACAATGAGCACGGAGAGAGCCCATCAATCGAAATACAGCACACACAGGAGGCCCACTACTGCACAGGATTCTTCATTTATTCAAAGCCTTGCAACCTCATAGCACTTAGTAACCTTCCAATGTCCTAACGTTTCGGCCCCTATCGGCCTTGCTCACAGGTTGAAGGAATGAAATCAATTGCAAAGTGCGTTTCTGCGTGCTTTCAAAGTTCACTGCACCACGTGCCTTTAGATGAAAATACAAATCCCATGCTGCACCGTTCTTCCTCAACTTATACCGGCAGTCCTCAAATTGTTGGCAGAAAGGCATTTATAAATTGTTCTTGTGTCAGTGCAGCATTATTAGTGGAAATCATACCAAGTAGGCAGGTGAGTATATTGCGGGTTGCAGAGTCTTTCCACATGGCTTGATAAAAGCGTCTTCCTGTCAGCACATTTTATTTTTATTGTAAGTGTATAAAAAATTACTTCCATTTTAGTATTTAATATAGATTTTAAAATATACATATATATATATACATATGGCAAAACACACAGTGACTCACTCGATAAGCGCTCGGGAAGCGTGCAAGATCACCAGCTTATGTTAAAAAGATATTGACAAGTTCAAGAGCTGGTGATTAATTTGCAGCCTTTCTTTTAGCCTGACGCGTTTCAAAACTTTTCTTCCTCAGAGGCTCAAAAGGTGGTGCTTTTCTCCTCCCCCAGCAGCATTTATAAGATGTCCCGCCCTTGAATAGGGCCATCGTCATTCTTTGGAATTCTGGGAGATGAACTACAAAATCTTTCAATATTATTTATGCACAATTACTGCTTGCAATAAAGCCTGGATTGGGACCCAGTCGCTGATCAAAGTCATAATTCTGCAACGTTTACCCGCATCTGCAGAGAGTGAATCATTTCACGCGGCCCCCTATGATTGTTGGGGTGGCGCATCCTCAGCGGCTAAGCGGCCGCTTATTAATGGCAAAACACATGGTGACTCACTCGAGAAGCGCTCTGGAAGCGTGCAAGGTCACCAGCCTATGTTAAAAAGATATTGACAAGTTCAGGAGCTGGTGCTTAATTCGCAGCCTTTCTTTTAGCCTGACACGTTTAAAAAATGTTCTTCCTCAGAGGCTCAAGAAGGTGGTGCTTTTCTCCTCCCCCAGCAGCATTTATAAGATGTCCCACCCTTGAATAGGGCCATCGTCATTCTTTGGCATTCTGGGAGATGAAGTACAAAATCTTTCAATATTATTTAGCCACAATTACTACTTGCAATAAAGCCCGAATTGGGCCCCAGTCGCTGATCAAAGTCATAATTCTGCAACGTTTCCCCGCATCTGCAGAGAGTGAATCACTCCTCGTGGCCCCCTATGAATACTGGGGTGGCGCATCCTCAAGTGCTGAGCAGCCGCTTATTAATGGCAAAACACGCGGTGACTTATTCGAGAAGTGCTCGGGAAGCGTGCAAGGTCATCAAGGTCCTACTTGATACCTAAAGTCCATACAAGTGTGGATATGCCACCTTGTCGTCCTATCATTTCCGCAATAAATAGCTCTACTGAGAACATTTCGAGATACATCGATTATTTTTTTAGGATTGGGTGAAAGGTTTGAATCATATGTGCAGGACTCCTTGGATTTTATCCGAAAATTTAATGATGTTATGTGGAATTCGGAATGTTTGCTCATTACATTGGATGTATCTTCATTGTACACCTCTATAAGACTTAGCGATGCTATTAAGGCGATGAAGCATTATTTAAACAGACGTGCCATCAATTTTTCATCGCACAACAAAATGCTTCTGTCCATGATCAAGGTCTGTCTAGAACAAAATTATTTTTTGTTTAACAATCAAGTGTACCAGCAGATTAGGGGAGTGGCTATGGGGGCCTGTTTTTCCCCCAGCCTAGCATGCTTGCATATGGGTTGGTGGGAGGAGCAGGTCCTCATGGGACAACATCTTGCCACATGCAGACCCATGTTCCCTTGTATCTTAGGTACATAGATGACCTATTTTTGATCTGGCAGGGTCCCCAAAAAGAGGCGCAGTCATTTGTAGAGCAGCTAAATATCAACGGTCTGAATTTAAAATTTACCTCTACAATTGACAGGACATCTGTCTGCTTTTTGGATATAGAGGTGTACATAGAAAATGGGGGATTAGCCACCAGGTTACATAGGAAACCGACATCAGGCAACACTGTCCTCCATGCGGCCAGCCAGCCCCCCACCACCTGATACGCAGCATTCCTTTTGGGGAAATGTTGCGTATCAGGAGGATCTGCAGCACTGAACAGGAATGTTTTAGGGCGCAGGAAGCCAGTAAGAAGCGGTTTCAGGCCAGGGGATACTCAGAGGAGATCCTTTCTAAGGCAATTGATTGCTCTAGAGCCATTACTAGAACACAGGCTTTAACATCTAGAGCTTCCCATGAGGCAGATAACAAAGCTACTACATCAGAGCAATCTAGGGCAATTGCTACATACAACCGACAGCATAGAGAAATCAGAAGGATTTTCTCTCGAAATTGGAATCTGGTGACAGGGGACCCTGTCATTGGAGGGTTGGTAGGGAAGAAACCAGAACTGAGCTATAGAAAATCCATATCAATGTTGGACAAATTGGTTAACAACTACCTGGAGCCGCCGGTTTTAGGAACTTGCATGGCACTAAGCAGAGGATTTAAAAAGTGCTTAATCTGTAAAGCCTGCCGATATGGCTGTAACAAAACCCACGACCAGGTTCCATTCAAGGAGTTACCTGTACTCATAACCAAACGACTCACCTGCAAATCAGAATTTGCGGTGTATGTGTTGCAATGTCCTTGTGAACTACGGTATGTAGGGAGCACCGACTACCAGCTCACAAGCGGATCCTGTAACACATAAGGGCCATCGTAACTAAAGATCAGACGTATCCGGTGGCCAGGCATTTCGAAAGTACCCATGACAGTGACCCCAAGCATCTGCAATATTATGTCATCAATTGTGTGATGCCATTGAAACGGGGTGGCAATAGAGAGGAACTACTGCGGGTCCTTGAAACCAGATACATACTAGAGCTCGATAGCAGAACCCCTGGGTGCCTCAATGCGAGTGAGGATCTCTACACTTTCTTGTAGTCTCCCAGGAGAGTCAACCTATTAGGGTGGGCTGTATCAAGTTAAATCAAAGGGCCATGTTGACTTTATTTTTGACACTTAACATCTGGAGTCATAGTGAAATGAAACAGCATAGATTGCCAATATTAACATCAGTATGAACAAATACAAGCATAGGCAGCTCCTCTTTATTCATAATCAATTCTTTTTTTATATGCACTATACACTTTATGGCACAAAATTTGCACTATTTCTGCACTGAAGGATGAGGTACAAATGGTTTACATACTATAAGAACTTTGCACAGGCACTTTATATTAACCCACTTGGGTTATATGGACATTTCTTGGACTTAGAAATTTAAAAAAAAATGGCAATACAAACTAAAAAGACGGCAATGTGTACATAGATATTGTTATAGTATATTATTATGCATTTATTTATTATCATTGCGTGATTTGCACATATTTATTACATTGTATAAAGTATGTAAGAGGTTGGAAGAAATTTTTAATGACATTTTGGCTATTATAGTTGTTAAATGGATAACCAGCCGTAGTCTTTTTATAGTTTCCATGTTGCCACTTTAAACAAAAAATGGTGGCAAGATTAGCCCGCCTTTTATGTTCACTATAAGTACCTCCCTCTGATGTAACAAAACACATCATGTGATCAAGCCTGTGGACACAGGCGAAACGCGTCATGGCGGACATGCTGGGCGTTGAAAGGCACGAATAAAGCACCTTTTTTTGGCACCAGATTGGGTTTCTTCTCTTCGTCATTCCTTACCGGCAGAAAAGTTGGTGGCGCCGTTTGCGTCTGGCGAGAATTTGTTCATATATAAATATATATATACACACCATTAACATATATCTTAGTTATCAATTTAAACTGTCTATTATAAAATAAATAAATAAATAAATGTTTAATTATTAATTTGCATATCTTTAAAATATTTACTTTACATTTCAAATTGGAAATATAAATTATTTAAAAATCTCACTACCCTTATCCCCTAAATATCAAATATCCTGAGCCTTAAAAAAACCAACTGTAAATGATATACATTATTACAACTTAAAATAAAACTTCAACATTTTCATAAATAAAATATTATCTTACTAAAAAAAAAACATAGAAACACTACAATACATTACAAACTAATTAACACTTACAAAAGCTATTATGCACGATATTTTCAATATTGGCACTAAAAACCCCCCAAAATATATTTTTACATTCATCATACCTGCAGACGATATTTTTGATATCCCATATTCTGAACACAATATTTTTGTATCACTATGGTGTCGATTAGGATGGCGGACGGAACTGCGTCCGTCCGCCACCCCCGAGATGGAGGGACCGACCGCAGGGGCAGCGGCGGTCCCTCCGTTGCAATTAGGATGTGACCGCTACCCTGGCGGTCACATCCCGTATATATTACATTGCGGCGGGTGCTGCTTTAAGCAGCACCCGCCGCAATGTAAAATATGCATGTTTACCTTTGGCATGCACAACTTGACAGGCACCGCGTGGTGCCTGCCACCTTTTGCATGCCAAAGCAGGGGGGGTGCCATAGGTACCCCTCACCTCCCAACACCCTGGGGGCACGCAACAGGCCCCCAAAAACAAAAGACCACATGCTTTTCCACGGCGGAAAAGCCGCCGTGGAAAAGCATGTTTCAGCCTGCATCGTGATATTTGCGTACACCCACCGCGGATCTGGGGCGGACGGACTTGCCGTCCGCCGCTCACAACGCCATCATAATCTGGCGGTTGGTGTTTGCTACGACCACAGCGGTGAATCCGCATCCTCCGGGCCGGCGGTGGCTTCTGCCAGCCCGGAGGATGCGGATTCACCGCCATCATAATTGACTCCTATGTTTGTTCAGAATATTCTGCCTAAACACCGCTCTCCTTCACACTCTTTTCTCTTGATTAAGACTGCCATCAAAAAGCTCACCAGTAGTTTTAAGGCAGACACACTGTGGTTTCCAACCTGCCTGTACCACTATTGTTGGTCCCACTTTTCTTGTTTTCTGCTCATTCAGTTTTGGAGGCAGTTGTGGCTGGTGACATTTGAAAGTGGTGGGCTGTAAAAATTGCGTCGGAGTGCACTGTGGTGAGCGAGCGAGCCTGAACAAGCTAAGGGGGATTGGGGGGTGGGTTCTCCCACCGAGAACGTTTTGAATACAAGAGTGGGCAAATAGTGCATTTTCAAGCAAATTACCTGTCTGTCCAAACGTATTAAGGGGCCCAGGCACCTGTTAGGAACAGCTTTGAATATATGATCCAGTTTTAGGTGTTTCATGCCCTCTTTGGCCAGATCACTGACAATGCCCAGCCAATCGTCCAAAATTCTAAATGTGTTTACATCTATGAATATTCATGGACAGTGATGACTTGTGTTTCCAATATTGCAACACCACAGCAGCTCACTACCATTCTGAGAAATGTTTTCTGCACCTGTCTGCATTCTTCCTCTATAAACACTAACACTGTTTGAAGGGCAGAGTCACTCTGCACTTCAAAGAGTGTTAATAGAGCGAGAACCCAACACGAATGTAATTCAGAACTGCTTTTGATGAAGGCGTACATTTGCTTTGTCTGACTGTCTATTAATTGTTCCAATTTCCTCTGAGGGTCAGAGAAGGCAATTAGAACAATTGGAGGACAGTTGCACAAAGCAAATGGGCGCCTTAATTAAAAAACAGTTCTAATAGTTATCAGCTGCAGTTGATCATTTTGCAAGTATGTTCTTTGGAAAAGAAGAATCGGGTTCTAACTTAGAGAAGGTGTTCTATCACTGCCGTAATTTTGTCTCAAACAGTAGCCCGCCAGCGAGGGATGTAACATAAAAGCGGGCAGGGTACATGAAAGCTTAGTAGAGATGTGAGGAGAAGTGTGGCTCACCGGTTAGAGGCGGCAGACCCAGAAGCAAAGGTCGGCCCGGGACCAGGGTTATTCCCGACGCGGCAGGGTACGGAACCAATGTCAGCGGCCTCGATAAATCTCGCCTCGGTGCCTCTCTAACCATGGGTCCCACGCTGCAACTCTGGGCAATAGCTTGCTTAATCTCCACAATGGCCCCCTCGCTGCTGGAGATGCCTTGCTTCACCTTGGGGATGCCCAATAGGGACCATCTCACAGGGAAAGCCAGGACGGGTTCCCCAGCGGTACACAGCGCCAAGAAACCCTGGGGTGAACGTGCGCTCTACAAATTCATACTAACATAACATAACATGTGTTAAATATGTGCTTCAACCTCCATTCTATGTGTTTGCATGCAAGTTTTACCCTATTTAACGGTACTACTCCATTACCATTTGGTTTGCGAATGGTAATGGAGTAGTACTGTTAAATAGGGTAAAAGCAACCGCGGCGATAACTATCAGAACTGCTCCTTTGAAACGAAGGCTGAGTGGCCCCCGGTTGGGCTTCGAGGCACGCAAGCTGCACATTTGAGCGATGGATTTCAACTCATCCAGCAGTCTTACTGGCTATGACTATGGCGGCCATTGCCAAACATTTGCATATGAACGAGCCCAAATCATGCATAGATGTGGAACAAATAATAACACCGTTTTTCTTTGCATAGGATACTTCTGCTTGCCGAGGACGGTAAATCCAAGCGGAAAAGCACTGCAGTCTGCACCCCGATTCACTCCAGCGGAATACCGCTCTGTGTTAAAAATGTCTCTACTTCTCATGAGCGGTGCGCACCGCCAACACCCAGATATACATTTCTGTTACCGAGCCACTGGGAAATTTTTTTTTTTTAAACGTTAGGCATCATTTTCTTAACTTTTTGTCAGGCAGGGAACCGGGGACTGTTGATTATTTTTTAAAAAGTGATTTACCCAGAATCACAGGATGTTGAGCCGACCTTGCCAATACTCAAACCAGGTTCCCTTCAGGTCGGTGAACCACATTCGGGTCTCAGTGTTGATGGCTTTAACATTTATCATGTGACGCAGTGTGTCGTGCAGTCATGGCCGTAATGGCCAGAGCAGACCTGCCGACTTTTGGACACACCAAAGTTAGCAGCTGTGCTCTGGCCAGTAAGGTCACGGGCCACATGATTACTACAGTGCACTCACACGCATGATACATACACTGTCACTGCACAATAAACTGAATACAACGATATGCAGTGCAGCTAGTAGTCAGTACTCACTGAATCGACCCTATTCCCAAGTCTGACTCTAGTCTGCACTTAGCCACAGGTTCAAGAAAACAGCAGCACCTGCAGGGCTTGCGGGCTGCCTACCATGACGAAGTAGTGTGTGACCCAGGACTGGAGTGCGCCAGAGAGGCCTCACCGAGCAACAAGGTCAGGTGGAGCTCTCCGAGTGCTCCTAACTCTCTCACTCCCTTCCTTGTGTGCGAATGGCATGCACGCACGCACTCAAGGAGTGGAGGGGGAGGAGAGAGAGGCTGAGCTAGGACAGCAATGACCAATCACTGCATGGCTTCCCAATAAAGCCATGCAGTGATTGGTCAATATTCCCCTCATGCTCCTGGACGTGCCCAGTCACAGCAGGCTACAAGCTCTGCTAAGCGCTTGGATTGGCCTGGACAGGAGAACTCCCCGCTCCTTAGGCGGCCAGAGGGCTGCGGCTGTGATCCCCCTCCTCCATTGTATAGGCGAGAGTGGTGAGACCCTGAAGACTGCGCATGTTGGGCTGGCCAAGGAAAGGCACCCAGCCAAGCCAACATGCGCATTGCTGCACTGGCTCTAGGCTTGCTGAATGCCTGAGTCTTGCAAGTTGCAGTGTGGCTCAGGGTGGAGAAGTGTGGCTCAGGGGTTAGAGGCGGCAGACCTGGAGCTTGAGTTCGGCCCTGGCCCAGAGTTCAATTCCCCGCCTCGGCGGGTCTTGGGCTCAATAATTCCACGGACTTGATAATTCTCGCTCCGGTGCCTTCTCGACTCACGGGTTCACACTCTGCGACTCTGGGCAATAGCTTGCTTAATCTCCACATCGGCCCCTCGCGGTGGGGTGCCTGGCTTTCACCTTGTGGATACCCTGCCAGGGTTATCTCACAGGGGAATACCAGGACGGGTTCCCTAAGCAAGCGCGGAGATGCCCCAGGGTAAGTCATGCGCTATATAAGCTTCATACATTTACATTTACATTTAACCACCCCCACCCCCCCTCCCACAGTGAGTGACATCAGGTAATGCCAGCGGCTGAGTGAGACAGCTGACTGCTGCTGTGCCATGGGCTGAAATTGCATTTTATAAAGTAAGTCACGTGTGCTGCTGCCTGCTAGTGGGCCCTTGGGCAAAATAATCAGAGGGGCGATGCCCCAATGCCCACACAGAGGAACCGCCACTGTTTGGGGGTCAAGGATCTTCACGAGTCGGGCCCTACAAATTTACCGCAATTCTTTTCAACACAAGTCTCAAAACACATACGTCCTTCCTTCTACCATCACTTTGTGACAAAATCTAATGGTCCCAGGGATCTCAAAATAATCTCTGTTTAACTTCCAGAGTCTTATCTTTTCGGTTCCATGTCATGGAGAAAATGATGTCACTGAATTCTCCTTTGAGTTATGTTACCACTCAGCACGAGGCCAGGTCCCTAATGCAACATTTACCAACTGAAGCCAGTCAGTCTCCTTCCACTTTCTGTGCTTGTGGGTATTCCTTTACCCATTTCATACTCTGATTAAAAATCTGCCATTGACCCTAAACAGGTGCATCACTGTTCTCATTTTAGGCGCTAGCGAAAAAAAAGCTCTTTAGTCACCCATAGTTTGCTAACTCTGTACCGGTAACACTGAATTCTCAACCCATGTTTCCCACTCTTTGTATTGAGTGGCAGCAAGTCTTTAATTTTTCTGTTTTACAGTAAATTGCTGCATGAACTTAGGCAACAGAGAGGTGTCTTGATCTGGGCCTTGCTCCTGTCGCAAACACCGCACATTGTCCACTTACAGTTGCTTGACCTAGATTACTTGTAAACAGAAGTCACACATTATGGGCTAGTTCAGCGAACATCTATGTCCTGAACAAATACCATATCAACAACTATTACTTGTACAAGGCTCATTGATAGGTCTTACTTAAAGAGAGTCACAAAAGACATGTCCACAAGGCATTACAACGAGTTTGACGCTGGATGGATTTATAGGTCCACTGTGAGTAGTGGAAAATGTAGTCATGAGTCAGGGACGTAATACAGGCCCATGAACAACAGGGGGTCCCAAACCCATCAGGGGGCCCCTATTCGATCCAAGTCCAATAAATATATGTGCGATGTGGTACACTCACAGACCCCTCTTAAAATATGGAGGGGAGGATCAATCTGCATCACACAAAAAATTGCAGAAGTGTTGTCCTTATAACCCAGTAAGGTTTCCAACAATAAAAAAATGATAATTATGCAACCCTGAGATTCATGATTAGCAAGAGAATAGACAAAAGAGAGGGAAAACCTGCCACACCCCAATTTAAACATATAGAAGCAATGCACTACTAACAAACATAACAAAGGCAGGTCAACCTGATTATTCAAAGTAGAATCGGAGAAAAATGTGTGCTGAGCACAACAAAAAATGCAATCAGAATGAAAAATAGCATCAGCATACAATATGAGTTTAACGACATATGGGAATGACTATAATCTGCGGCTATACCTCAATCGTTAAAACTAATGGTCCCAGAGGTAGGTGGAAGAGCTTGAAAGATAATGTATACATCATCCTTTTAACCCAAGGGTAGCAGATAAGTCATTTGATAAGAAATGCACCTTAGGGGGCTGGGATCTAACTGATACATTTAAGCACCAAACTATATCTTTTCTCACCAGAATTACTATTTTCACGGTGCAGCATATTCATTTGTGTATGCAGATTACAATGGCAGGCCCTTTGTCTTGGCATGCTGTGTTTGACAGATGTCTGTCTGTTATTAACAAAGCAGTCCCCGTCTAGCAGAAAAGCCACAAAATATGTTCCTTCACATATTATTCTGCAGAATATTTTTTTAACGGTTTGCACATATGAATCAACTTCATATTTCGTCTTTAAACAGTAACATTTCTGCTTTGTTCCCCCTTGAATTGTGTTGTTGCCCAAGAAAAATGAAATTGGATTTATTTTGAGTAGCAAATCGTACAGACAATGAAATCGGGAGGTTAACTCATTATAGAGATAACTGTATTTGACCATGTTAGCATGTCCGGTGCATGACGCTTTCTTAAATTATGTGTGGCAAAGTTATATGGCAAAGTACAGGGCTTCAATGTGGTTTTAAAACTAGGTCACTAGTTCAAATCCAACCCTGGTCAGGATGCTCAAAAGGTGTTACCATCCCAGCACATGCTAAATATAGAACCATTCTCAGCCTTAAGAGGAAGTATACATTAGCTTATGGCACCATTAAAATTTACTGAACTGCTTAGAAGTTGAACTACCTTTTTTTCTATCTGCAGTAGTCGCCTTCTTGGCAAATTATATATCTCATCAGGGGAGCATGTAAAGGTTTGCACTGTTTCCAGGTATGCTGGAGGTCATTTCTGGTTTCATGAAGGATTTACAACCAGATGAGCGAAGGCATTTTGTGTTGGCAAAAGGTCTGATTAGCAAAATCTGACAGTTTTGCGACAGCAGGAAGGCCTTTTGGTACGTAACAAACCCAAATTGCGATATAGTAACATGTTACCGAATCGCAATTTGGATTTGAGACTTACAGCCAGATTCATCATTGAAAAACCGGCTCGCAAAGGGCCAGATTCTGAGAATCTGGCCCTTTGGGAGCGCAATTTTTGCATTTGGGATTCATCATCCCAAATGCAAAAATCGCAAAATGTGAAATCGCTAAATTGCGCAAAATTGCATTTAAGGAATCTCTATTTGAGATTCCTTAAATGCAATTCATGAACCATTTTTGAATTGCGAAATCGCTATTTTTGGCCGCTATTTACCGCGAAGTCTGACTTCGTGGTAAATAGCAAAAACTTTGAAAAATGCACTTTAGTGCATTTTTCTAAGTTGTATGTTACACACACACATGTCCTTTGGACATGTGTGTGCGCAACATCAGTCTACATTTACATTTTAGGGGTGCTACAGGGTGTCCTTTGGACACCCCTGGCACCCTTGAAATCGTGCATTCCTGTGGGCCTCTAGGCCCATAGGAATGCATGGGGAGTCATTCCTTATTTGCGATTAGCAATTTGCTAATCGCAAATAAGGAAGCTGTAGGAATCGCAAATAATATTGCGATTTCTACATGAATCCCGTTTTGCGAGTCATTATTAGAGATTCCTTAATAATCGCTATTAAGGACTCGCAAATCAGGGCATTGATGAATCTGGCTGTAAATACCGAGTCGGTATTTGAGAGGGGCCTTCTTTCAAGCATTCTTTACAAATACCGGTTCGGAGTGGGATCTATTAATTTATGGCATGCAAAGTCCGGTTGCTAAACATTATATTTTCCTGACAACACAAATGTAACAGTAACCCCATTTTCAAACCTCATGGACCCCTTTGCCTTTCTGGATATTGACAACATTTTTTTAGGAGCCACTGCCTACTCATTATAAAATGTTACGGAACCTTTTAATAGTTTTTTTTTTTAAAAAGCATTCCCCCTTTCCGTTAAGGAAAATGGGCTGCATTAAAAGAAAATGCTTTATTCACATGCGTTTTGGTCTGCTGACTCGAAAAGGCCACAATCCTTGTGAAGGCTACGAATCCTAGTGGGTCGCAATTTGTGACCTACGTCATTAATATTCATAAGGCAGGTCGAAGTGTGACCCCCTACAATTCAGTATTTTGTGACCCGACCTATTAATACAAAGGTCGGTTCGCAAAATACATCACTGGTCGAAATTTTCGATACCCATAGTTTGTACATCTGGCCTTTTCATCTGCTACCCATCACAAGTGGATAGTACATTTTTGGAAATACACAAGATAAAAATTAAAGAACAGAAACACACACCGGTGACATCATTACCCTTCTTCAGGGTTAATTGTATTGTAGCATTTGCGTAGTCTCACAGATGCTACAATACAATAGAATATAATACAATACTAATACTCTTGACTATGACTTTCAACAGCTGGGTCAAAATCCCTACCCAGAAGCTACAGGATATCAAAAATCTGAGGTGTCTATTTGGTACATGTAATGTGCACCTGCAAGCTATGTCTGCCTGGATACGCACACACAGCTGCATTAAAAGAACGTGTGCATAGCAGAGACAGATCACAGATGACCATCGGGAGCTCCACAGGCCATGTTCATTGTTTATCATAGAGTACACAAATATTAAATTGAGCCACTGGCCATGTGTATGTCTGGAAAATGTACACTGTATGCAGACAGTGTTCCCAAGCTGTGGTCTTTGTTTAGAATACAGGTTGACCGTTTATGGCACGTGTCTATGGTTCGGGTTTTAAATTTATTATTTATTAGTAGTACCAACCAATCACCACAATCACTAGCAATGGTTCATATTTGTTGGACATGTGCAGAGAACTGGAGCCAAAGCTCTATGATTTGGTTCTTGTCTTCCTGGAGTTCCAGCAAACAGTATGGCACCAAGGAATGTCATTGCAGTTTGTTTGTTGGACCTGTGTGGTGAACATAGGCCACAACTGATGGCATAATTAAGAGGGTACACTGGGAACAATGCCAATGCTGCTTTATAATAGGGGGAAATTAGCATCATAGCAATGGCCCTTTACATACTCTGGCAATGAGGATGTTGGTATGGAGGACGGCAATCTGGTGTTACATAACGGGGGGGGGGGGGGGGGGGGAAATAATGCCACAATTCTAGTGGCCCTTTAAGTACTGGGAGGATGGAGGCATTTGTTCTTTAGGAACTGGGACAATGTGGAGGGAACTAAAAATGATTACTATGGCATATCACATACTGAAAATGTGAAAGTAGTGGGAAAGATGCACACCTTGCTTCATTCATGATAGTCCAAACATTTCTATCCATTTCCTTTTTACTCATTTTCGGCGTGCCAGCTGTCTGCGCTTCGCCCATCCGCACTGCAAATGATTCAAGAACATAAAGGAGACACACTTCTGTCTCCGTTTAGCTGCACAACCTATTTTTATGAATTTAATGAATTAAATTCGTACACCATAGCTTCAATATCTCTACTTTTTCACCATTAATTTCATCTTTACTTTAGTCTGTTTTCGCTTCAATCCATTATATCCATATATTAAATCCTTAAACTCTTGCAAAAAGCACAGGAGAATCCTTGTTTCCATTTACCACGTTTTATTTTCAGTCACCCAATGCATTTCGGGAAAAAATCCCTTCTTCGGGGGTTTCTAAAGTATAAAAAATACATTACAATCAGTGAGAAGCTCTCATGTTATGCGCAAACACACACTTTTTAAACACAGGCATTTTACAAGTTGAAGCTGAGTGATGTAAAATTGCATCTATTTTTTTAAACAACACTGTGAAGTTGCACTGGTTATTCACGAACATTAAAGGTACTTCTGGTGTTCCCCGTGCTAACCACATCTCCACCCGCTCTTTAAAACATAATTATTTTAACACCAAGTGAACAAACTCCTGAAAAAATATGTACTCCCTTGCCAACTCCCAAACTGCAGCACACAGTTATATTCAGAAAAGCGCTTACCGTGGCACTAGTTATCTCAGTCACATAACTACATCTGAGCTGTAAATTACTTCCACCGCACTGCTATCTTCAGCTCCCACTGTGAGCTTTGCTCTGAACTGCCGTTTGCTCACCTGAATCTCCTTTTCAGAATCTGCTACGTAACCACGTGAACTCTTAATTAACCTCAGGCATTTTTTCAAACTACTGTGACCTTCCTATCTCTCATGCTCACGCTGCTCTGTGATACTACATATCCCAAAACCCCTCTGTGTGTAAGTCATGAAATGCTGCGGTCGAAAATTATTCCTTGCCAGATAAAGGCTACTCTGTGAAACCCAGAAGCGTATAAAGAGATGCCATTATTACAATTAAAACACTTCAACACTCTTGAACATGATGCAAAATAGCTCCGACTGTAATGTTTATCTGAAAGTCTAAAATCGATGCTTTAAACCACTCTCACATGTGGCATCACATACTCAATCAATCAATCAATCAAAGACATTTATAGAGCGCACTACCTACCCGTAGGGTCTCGAGGCGCTTGGGGGAGGGAGGGGGGTGCCGCTACTGCTTGAACAGCCAGGTCTTGAGCTTCTTCCTGAAGGAGAGGTGGTCTTGGGTCAGGCGCAGGTCGGCCGGGAGGGAGTTCCAGGTCTTGGCGGCCAGGTAGGAGAAGGACTTTCCTCCTGTGGTGGCTCTGCGGATGCGTGGGACGGCGGCGAGGGCGTGGCTGGCAGATCGGAGGTGGCGTTTGGGAGCGTAGAAGTTGATGCGGTTGTTGAGGTAGCTCGGGCCTTGATCGTGGAGAGCTTTGTGTGCGTGGGTGAGGAGGCGGAAGGTGATTCTCTTGTTGACCGGGAGCCAGTGTAGGTCTCTAAGGTGTCCGGAGATGTGGCTGTGTCGTGGGATGTCGAGGATGAGTCTGGCTGAGGCGTTCTGGATGCGTTGGAGTCTCTTCTGGATTTTGGCGTTGGTTCCGGCGTAGAGTGCGTTGCCGTAGTCCAGTCGGCTGGTGACGAGGGCCTGGGTGACGGTCTTCCTGGTCTCTGTGGGGATCCACCAGAAGATCTTCCGCAGCATGCGCAGGATGTTGAAGCACGAAGAGGAGACGGCGTTGACTTGCCTGGTCATGGAGAGGACATACTGAGCCATACAGCCTTGATGTCAAGAGCTCACTGCCTACTCTGGATTTTTGGCAAGAAGACAAAGGTGCTTTATATAACTGGAGAAAAACTCACACAAAGGCTATGGTGCTGGTGGAACTCGATTGGCTCCACTTGCCAGTCTGCACCATTTTCAAACTGAGCTGTATCATTTACAAAGCCATCACGACCAACCCCCCTGCTTTACTTGCAAACAAGATCGCCATCTCTGGTGGTTCCCATAACCCAGACACCATCAGACTGCCACTAAGGCCCTCATTACAAGTTTAGGTGTTATTTATCGCTCCTGATAAATAACGATACCACAGGAATAGTTATTTATTGGATGCAGTAAATAACACAGATTATACGTTTTTGGGGAATAACATGCAGATATTGGTGTTTAACGCACCACAATCCGCATTATATGGTAAATACTGTATGCTTTCCCCCCATTAAATTTCAGCTGTTACGGCCTGTTGAACTTTAAAGAAGGTTGGGGTATTCAACACATATGATAATTATCGGATGTGTTAAATACCTAAGAACTCGTAATTTTGACCCGTGTGTAAGCAGGAGTTTAGGCACGGGTTGGAAAATACCGACCATCTCATAATCAGGGCCTAAAAAGGGTGAAAAAAGCAAGGCAGCAGGCCTTTTCCTTCTCTGCACCAAGGATCTGGAACAACATCCCTGTATCCCTTAGGAGCGCCCCAATGCTGCTCCCACATCTTGTGGCACAATGAAGTCCCACATCTTCAAAGAACACTACATCACAATGCAGTACCCATCCACAACCCAGCTTCCTCTGCTATCACATATTGACTTTATGCGGCAACAGTCCTCTGTTGCCTTTGGCTAGGTGCTCACTATGGAAATACATACATGCTGGTGCTTTAAATACAGAGGCAAGATGAACAGTTGTGCTTTAAAATCTTGGACACGGTGGATGCTGGCAAGGAAGCTGGCTGTGGATTTTACTTCTCCAAAGCGTAGCTCGTGATCTATTGGTAGCTTTCCAGCTACCTGTACGTAGCTCTCCTATGTGCAGCCCAGTTACCAAATTATAAATTTTTGCTTGGTTGAATTAGTATATATATCACCAACTTGAAAAGTGTGCATTCGAGACTAAAATGTATGCATTTTCTCATAAACCGATGTTTGAAGAAGAATGGTGGAGCCGGATATAGGAGGATATAATTCATGCAGAGTTGGAAATGCTTATTACTAATATTATTACCTGGGTCCCTGGGACATTGTAGCTATGTCAGTCATGTGCTATCCATGTAGAGGGATACAACATCGATAAAGCCTTTTCTTTTTTCATTACTGCTGGCACATCTGCCTGATTAATGATCATTAATCACCCCAAACTTGGGGTGATTAATGATTGTGTAACTTAATTTGACCTTCAACTGGAGCACCTGCTTTACTTTATCTATTAGTGCTTCCTGTTGAAGCTATTTCTAGCTATTTTAGAATGGCGCTGGCAGCTTTCCGGCGCCATTCTAAGTGGGGCTGAGGGCAGAAGGGCACAAAAGTGGGACAGAGGGCAGAAGGGGACAAAAAATGAGTGGGGCAGAGGGCAGAAGGGCACAGAAACAAGTGGTACAGAGAGCAGATGGGCATAAAAAACAAGAGGGTGGCAGTGATTAAGCAGGCAAAAAAAGACCCCGCGAAATTGCAAAGCGCTTTGCGAACACCCGCGAACAGGCAAAGCGCCGCGAGAACACGCAAAAATAAAAAAATCAGCGAATTCGTGAATTTTGCGGATTGCCAATTCGCAAATTTGCGAATTGCCAATTCGCTAAATTCGCCCATGCTTAGTCACTATTACAAGACTAATAGTAACATTAGCTCAAGATGATTTTCATTGGAATGAAGTGGATCTTGTTACAAAAAAAGTTTTGAGTCCCCCGACTTAAACTGATCTTATTAACATTATGGTAGTAGTGCTCATATGCTTGGAGATTACCAAGATGATGGCAATAGAGTATCACACACTGAGGAGAAATAAGATGCTGGCAAAGACTTTGTAGGCATAGTGTCACTATGCAAATTGGGCTTTTTGTACTGGGGTCACAATGGCAACAGTGCTGGTGCTTTGCATACCTTGGTATACTGACAAAGGGCTTTACTGGTAACAAGGTGGCAGAATGGAAATGATGCTTTATATACTGGGTGGCAAGTGATGCTAGCATGGATTACAATAGCACAGGTTTACATAACAAAGCATATTGCCATACTGCAAGCATGCTTTGTTATCCAGGGCCATATCTGCATTATGATAATGTTGCTTTACCTGTGGGGGGGGGGGATAGGGGTGGGGGGCACAGTGGATACTTGCATGGGTGATGGTGGTGTAGGGCCATACCAACATGATGGTAATATTGCTTTTAAAATGTGGACAATCTAGGTCGTGGCAAGTATATCTATAATGGCTTTTTAGATACTGGAGAATAACAGCACGATGGCAATGATTTTTAACAAACTCAGAGGCATGCTGTCACGATGGCAATGGTGATTTACATATTGGCTGTATACAGGTATGATGGCAATTCCACTTCTAATATTGATGGAAAATGTGAATGTTGTAATGGATACTGGAAATTGAGCTCCACATAGTTAAGATATTCTGGCAAGATGGCAACAGTACATTACATAGTCAGACATTATGGCAATTGTGTTTTTACATACTTTGGCAATATGGTGCATGGATCACAGCAATAGCTCTTTAGTTAGTGGGGGACAGCATTGATTAATTTCATTCCGTATAGTAGTTTCTATATTATTTGTAAATTATGGAGGATCACCAATACCAATTATTATAACTTATTAGAATTCTGGAATGCTGAAGGGTTCATTAAAACATAGGTGCAGCAGGGGACTAAAAATGGCTGGTGTAATTATTCTGCTCTAAAATTGCAATGTTAGCTTTTCTGTTTCACTCTCTTTAATGTAGAGCACACTACGCTCAGTGTATGTAGTGTTGCAATAGTATTATGGCCCCTGTGGGTATACTATCTGTCATTATAGGTCCTCTCTCTCTTTATAGACCCTTGCCTGTAGCTCAATCCTATTTCTTGGGTGGAGCTCCTTTTGCAAATCATGCAGCCCTTGGCTGTGCGATACATGGTATATCGTGGGGAAAAAGGTGTGCCCAACTCCATGCAAAAATCAATCCAATATGGCGGTCACGTCCTATGAAGTATTCGCATGCAGACACACCTACTATTACATCAGGAGTGCAAAATAAATACCCACAGCAGTTGCCTTGATAATCAGATTGCAACTTTAACATCTGGGAGCGTGGATGCGGGTAGGCTAATGGTGGAGAAACCAGACTGAGCAAGTGAGCGATGAAGGGTTTAAAAAAAACCAGAGGGAAATAAATGCATTTTCCTCTACAAAATATTTCTTAGCATTTAGACCTCCAGTTCTTAAGATTGCTACAAGTGGTTTCCCACCCAAGTAAAAACCCAATGGGGGCCTGACCAACTATAGTGCGGGACATCCATAGTTAATTTTATTTTCCATCCCAATTTACCTTCCGTCCTCTTGCTTAAAAAGGCAAAGATAAACGTCTGTAAGTGGAATGACCATTGAAATTGAGAAAAGATCTTCAGGAAAAGTGCTCACTTGTATGGTCCTTTGGGTATTGCACCGCCTGCCAAACAAGGAGCAAGAACTGATAATGAAGCAAGCCACTTTGGAGGGTGAGGGTCTGTGCTTCTTGAAAGGAATCTTCACAGCGACCTGGATGGCCTAGTGATAGAATCTTATTTAGTTAGGACCATGTTGTATATTATCCTACCTTTGTTTCCATGCTTTCCCTTTGTTTAGCCTTATGTCATATGTTCCAGAATGTAGGTGGCTCTTACTCTTCCTGGGATTCTAGGTTGAGACAGTTTGTGCCTGGCCAGCTTGTGTTGAAGATGCCTGCTGTTTTGCTATTGCAATAAGCCTGCTCTTATGCACTAGAAGTCTCCGAGTTATCTACTACAGACCACCCTTTCAGCAAACTGCACACAGTTCTTCCCATGATATTGAAGGGAGGGAGAATGTGCGATGGACAGGAAATTCCTCTCATTCGCCTCTTTTTATTTTTCTGGCTAGATACTGTTATCATGACTTAGATGCTTTCTGACTCCCTT
Source organism: Lissotriton vulgaris (assembly GCF_964263255.1). NCBI lineage: Eukaryota > Metazoa > Chordata > Amphibia > Caudata > Salamandridae > Lissotriton > Lissotriton vulgaris. Next base: position 387,370,157 of record NC_141697.1, read on the forward strand.
CCTACACACATACCACATTTTTAGACAGTATATCCTAAAAGGGAGCATAATTGTGTAAGGACTATACAAAAGTATACTGTAAGAAATCGGTTTATTGATTGAGAGAGATGGAAACCCTTCTCAAGCAAAAGAACACAATTCCTGGTAGGGTGAACTACAAAATTAACTAAATTAACCTGTGCTTAACCCTCTGGTAGCTTCTCCAAAGAAGTCAGGCTTAACTTAGAGGCAATTTGTACAGTATTTATGCAGCACAATAACAGTAATAAAGTGAAAACACAACACCAGAAAATTCCTTCACCAATTTATTAAAATAGAGAAAACCTATATAAAATGATACCTGAATGACAAAAATCCAATCCGTAAAACCAGAGATATGCAATTTAAACGTTTGAGGGAGATGTAGCGCCTAAATGCACAAAGCGCCACTCGCCACTCTGGTCATACTAGACTAGGTCAAAGTCACAAGTTCAAGCCAACCACGATGGAAGGTGGGCTGGGTACAGGGACCAGGTTAGTCCCAGTGAAAAAAGTTACCATGTCAAAGTTTAGTGTGAAGAGTTCTGTTAGTGGTGGAGGAGAATGCACAGAGCAGGGAGAGTGTTGCGGATGTTCGTCATAGCACAAATAGCAGGCCTGGTGTTGCGGATGGCTTTTGCTGTGGTGGGAATATCTGGCCAGGCATCGCAGATGGTCGTTACTGGAGCTTTTCGTTGGGGGTCACTGAAGGCTGTATTTGCTGTAGCGCGAAGTGCAGATCTAGTGTTGATGATAGTCAGTGGCAGTCGCTGTAGCACGAAGAATGCTGTTCACAGGAGCTTGCCATTGGTGTTCGACGCAGGTGTCAGAGTCTTGGCGCGAATGTGCCCGTTTGTTGTTCAAAAGAGCCCAAATCTTCAGGATTTCTCCTTCTCTTGAAGATAAGTGCATTCTGATGCCAGCCAAGGGTCCAGGAGCAGAGAGGTACTTCTCGTGAATCAGGGACTCACTATAGCAGAGGCTAGCAGAGGCCAGCTGGGCTCAGGCAGTTCCTGTTGCAAGACCAAGTAGGTCTAGTTGCAGCAGGGCAGTAGCAGGGTGGCCTCCGGAGCTTGTTGTGTCCTTGCAGCTCAGCCAACTGACCCTTGGAGTCACTTAAGTTAGTATGGGATGAAGGGAGCATGTCCAGTCTTACTTTGCAGAGAGCAGGGCAGGCCTCAAGTAACAAGGCTATCCTCTGAGGAACAAAGCAGGCCTCAGTTGGCTGGGCATTCTGAGGTAGGAGCAGGGGAGTCCTCTAGGGAACAAAGAAGGCAGGCCAGCCTCAAGCATTTGAGCAGTCCTCTGTGGAAAAAGGCAGTCCTTCTTCTATAGTGTCCACCGGACCAGGAGCATACTGATGAGTTGCTCTGAAGGTTGAATAGTTATACCTGGTGCCAGCCTTTGCAGAGGGGGAACATCCTGCCTACCCCACATCTGGTTCTCTCAAAGTTAATCTGTTTCCCCTGCCAAGGCTCTATGAAGTCTGGGGTGTCAAAAAGCTAGTTCAGGTTCCTTTGTATGTGTGCTGGAGGATTTCCTTTGAAGTGTAAACGGGCAGGGAACAGCTCTACCCTCAGCCATCCTGGCAGGATAGCCCATCCTGGCTGATGGCCCATCCTGCAAACACCTAGTCCTCCTTTGTCTCTCTGTTTTGGAGGAATACACAGAGCCCAACTGCCAAGCTACTCACAATCACATGACCCAGGGCACTGGCAGCAAGTACCAAAAAGTGAGGAACCGAAAATGCCAACTTTCTAAAGTATCTGAAAATATCAAAATTGTGACTTAAAATCCAACTTTACCATTAAAGAGGATTTTAAAATTACAAGTCATCTGAGTCTAAAAATGATATTCCCGCTTGCTCTCAAGCAAAGATTGGCTCATATTAAATGTAATAAGGTAACTTAATGTTATTGAATGGGTGAGATTGGCCCTACAGTAGTGAAACATTAAGTTATGAGTCTTTCAATACCTGGACATGTAAAACTTAAAACACATTTCCTACTTTTTAAATACGATGCATCCTGCACTATGGACCTTTAGGGCCTACTTTATTGGTGACTTATGTGTATTATAAAGGAAGGTGTAGGCCTGGCAATAGGTTTATTTTGTCAGGTCGTTATTGTCATGGAACAAGCCTATCAGCGCCTGCCACCTCATCCCCAGAACTACAACTCCCATGATGCCCGCTAATGGGAGGCGATAGTCACGACGGACGCACAAGAAGTTGCGCGTAATTTAGTTTTGGTCATGATTCTTTCTCTCGGCTGAGAGAGAAAAGGTTGGAAGAAGGCGCCGATGGTGGACAACTGCTGGAAGGATATTGTCAGCTCCCAGAAGGCAGTACTGATTCGGCAAATGCGTGAATACGCTTTGGAGTAGTTCACGGAGCCGGAGTAGGCTTCTTGTCGTCATATATTTGGGTGCTGGATTGCTTTGGCCATAGCGGAATACGACGGTGAAGTGCTGCATATTGCAGTGTATGGTGTTCTGGTTACGATTTGAGAAGAACTGAACTTATTCATAAAATATTGGAATACAGCGGTGAGTTAACCGCGTATTACCATGTATGGTGCCCTTTTTTGCTTTTGTTTGGGAAAACAGAACTTTCTACATCAAGCAGCGGAGTACGGTGGTGAGTTAACCACGTAATACTGTGCCTGGGGACACTGAGTCGTGCTGTAACCTGATTATTGTACAATATGCACATACGTGATTACGGAGGTGAGAAAACTGCGTAGGATCGTGTATGTGTTGTATTTGCTGTTGCTTTGTATACTTTGGGGTACTATTCCATCACTTTCTGGCATTGGATTACAAGACTACCTTTATAGAGCAAGGTGTAGAGACTATGCTTCAGTACTAACGTGTCTCATTCCTGAGTTTGTGGTAAAACCTCTGGGTATGTATGAGGAATGTCTCGGCACATATTTGGTTGATTGTATCTATGATTCTGCATTTGCTAACGTCTGTTAGTTCTTTGTTTCATGTCTGATGCTTGATCTGTATGAAGCTTGATGGTTCCTAAGGATTGTACCAACAGCTATATTTATTATCAGGTATAGGTTTAATCTAGTGAGATATTTCTGAGAGTAGATGTTATTTGACCCAGTTTATAGCTGTGTTCTTGTTGTTACAGGTTCTATTCCCCTGCTGACCCGTCCCTCTCCTTTCCCTCACCTGATCACTCGAACAACCTGTATATAATAGGGGTGTTGGTGATATCAGGAGGTGGACCCTTTCTTGCTGCGACAGGATCCTGTGGAGCGTACCGGACAGATATGGCAATTTTAAAACTGCCCTACAGGCAGCACTGGCATACCAGAGTCATGTTTTGGAGAGCTGCTTTAGTGGATGGCACAGTGAGTGCTGCAGACCCACCAGAAGCATTTAATTTACTGGCCCTGGGTACATGTAGTACCACCTACTTGGGGCTTATAAGTAAATGATATATGCCAATGAGATGTAAATAAATTGTGCTAGGTATTTAATCCTGCTTGAACTCACTATTTTTCTTTATACAAACTATCAGGTTATGTAGATAATTATTATGATATTGATATGTATGTATATAAACAAATATGTGTGTGTAGTTAATTATTGTTCTGAACTCAAAATGATGCATTTGAAAAGATGACTCTCGAGTTAAAGTGACCTTGCCCAGTACCCGGGATTGGGAAAAATCGATCACTTCGGGGGGGGGGGGGGGGGGGGGGGGGCGATGGGCGTTCCCTTGTGAAAGAAATCAATCAGTTCTCTCATCAACCAAACCTTTAAGGAGAGCACCTTTCTACAAGTACCTGGAGTAATGTGGTGCTTACAGATATTCATCACTTTATCCATTATTGTTCAAAGCATTCTCCTCGTATTGAGTGTTATTCATATAGTAGTTTATTTGCAAGGCTTGTCCCCAGGTAGACTCAGGAAAAGATTACATCTATGTCAAATTGTATAGGGTCAGTCTCACAGCAGCATTTAAGGGAAAAAACTATTGTATGCAAATTTTCTATGCACCATCTGATGTCGCCCCACGTTAAACTTCACCGACTGTCGCTCAAAATGAGTGTTTGTGCATAAATTCACAACCATTTGATGTTTCTCTAATCTAGGAACAGAGGAAGAGTTTTTCTGGTATTATAGTTTTTGCAGTCATCAAGTCAGTGCTGTAAGAGACGAGATGTTATTTCTCCCTCCCAGTATACAAAGATGCTAAACAAGACAGAAAAGGTACTATGTGGGGAATGGACAGCCTCTTCAATTACTTGGAGGGGCAAGGCTAGAAGCTATAGCTGCAAAGGACCCCATAGGGCACATAGTACAGAAAATCAACAATTTTGTAGTCATAATACTTACATAATGAAAGTCTTGCAGGATTGCCACAGACTCTTAAAACAGTCCTTTAACATTGAAAAGATGACTAACATTTTGAGCAACAAATACGAACAAAGAAAATTCTGTACATTGTAAAATTATGTGTAAATCATTTTGAAAGTTCAATACTACAATACAAACGGCTAATAATGAAATATACGTATTCATTATGATTTATTAAGAGATCATGATGTTGAAGAAGGGTCACAGTGAAACAGGAGAACCATTATGAATACTGGCAATGGAATATCATGTGAAAACCGCCTCTAACTTAAGTAGTTGGCATAAGCAAATATAGTTTGTTCAAAACAATACTGATACAAATATTTTGAAAAATTCTTATAAAAATAATTATTTGTGATAGCGAAAGCTTGAATCAAAATAATGAAACAGATATATGTGATAAATAGACTTCCTGGTTTTCAGTTTCTATTTGTTGAGAATTCTTGTGGGTTTTTAGGTGTTTCACTGACTTTTTAAAACTTGTAAAAATCAGTGGCTGTTAGTGTTTACATTTTAAGGTGAACTGCTTAATGTAAGGTCACAGAGCAAGGTCTATGTACTTTTGTGAACATTTTATCTCCATCTCATGGCTTTTTTGTTTACAATGTTGGGCCTGTGGTTACTGAATCTCTTGTGTTTATTCGGTAGTCGGGTTTGGACTGCTAAGCAACGATATCTGCCAGACATGTGGGGTGATCTGTTTATATGCAGGATTTTTAGTCAAAAGAGAGGTACCGTCCTAGTTTTCCAGCATTTAGGAACAATGTCTATGGCAAATGAGCAGTTAATGATGGACAGAATGTTGGCAAGTATTGATGGATTAAGGTGTTTCTAGATGGCAGCAGGGAAAGTATCTTCCACAGTGAATGGGCTGAATATGGAAGAGAAGGTTCTCTAACTCTTTTATAGACTCTGTGAAATATGCCCATCTATTAACAGGGTTCTCAATGGAAATAAGGATAAAGAAGTGTTTGAGGTGTCGTCTAGCAGATAAAAAATCAATATATCAATCAATCAAAAAATACTTTTATTTGATTTCATTAAAATCATAAAAGGGCGGACGTACCACCATGTTTCATAAAACCAAAAGTCGACATTTTTAAAGCTGGAAGTTAAATAGAGACAAGACTTTATAGGAGGGTGAAACGACAAATGAGGTTTGGAGCTAAATCGTGTCAACAGGCGGTAAATTAAGAAATGAAAACATTATTATGCTTCCTTTTTCCAAGAGTTTGTAACATAATGAAGCCGTCCTGGACAGTTAGCTGCTAATACATAAAAAAAATGATTAGAGCAGATAAATAGCTGTGTACAATTATTTTCAAGCTGCTTATGTTAAATTGCTACTTATGTCCAGTTCTTTTGCACCCATTTTCCAAAAGCTTATGGCTCTACAGGATAATTGAATAGACGTGCCTCCGAGGCATTTTATAACTGCTGCTCTGCATGCCCTTATTTGTGCATTTCTTAGTGCCTCTCGCAAAACAGATTCCCTGGTTACTAGTAGTGCAGGGCAGATACATAGGAGGTGCAACAAGGACTCATCCCCCTGTCTACATAGCCAACATGCTTTAGTTGGCCATGTGTGTTTCCATTTGGGGGTTAGGTCCTTCGTAGGGTATACCCCCAGCCTCAACAATGTCAAATAATGTTTTTTGTAATATGAGAAATGTGCAGACAGGTACTGTTGAAGTTTAAGAATCTGGTACAATTGTATCACTGCCCAAGCATGATTTTTTTTTGCGATTGCAGTTTTATCGGTTAGTAGGGATGTTCTTTTGATCGTATTATTCACAATTTTTTTTAAATCCGGAGAACGTTGTGATGGTCAACCAAGCATCCTCTAACTGTAGTGCCTGGAGCGAATTTTTTAACACTGATGTAATAGAGTTTTTTAGCCTAGTTTGCATTTCAATCTCCACCCAACAGCGATGTGCTAAAGTGTTCTCTTCGGCAGCTCTCATCCTCCGGTAATATTTAACTAATGAGCCTTATCTGGCTGGTTGCTGGATTTTTAATCCATATTTCAGTCGGATTTGGGCTTGCAAGATATATCGGGGAATTGAGAACAAGTGTTTGAAAAGGGTGGATTGTGCTGTGTTTAGTGCTGTGGCGTCTTTGGTATTCAATATTTCTGAGCCGTATGCGATGGAGGGTAGAAATTTAGCAGTGATTACTTTGAGCAAGTGCCCTGTTGAGCCACCTGAAAGCTTTTGGTGTAGACTGTTAAACGCAAAGAGCAGATGGTTTGCTTTCGAGCTGCCTTGGTCCAGATGTTGTGTGTAGTTGAGGTGGCAATCCAGTTGGAAGACTAAGTATTTGTACGAAGACACTCTGATAAATGGTTTCTCATCTAATTTTCAGATAAATTTGTTTTTTTTACTTGTGGAATGTTTTTTGGAAAAGCACATCACCTTCGTTTTTTAATGGTTGGTAGTAATTTAAATTGAAGTGACGTAGGCTCCAAGTTTGGAGATTAGTCGCTGCAGACCTAGTGGGGATTGTGCTAGTAGGACTATATTGTCCGCGTATTGAAGACTTGGAGTTGGAATTTTGCACAATCTTGGGGGGTCAGCTTGAACAAGTTGGAGGTGTTTATCTAGGTCTGTGGTATAAATGTTAAATAGGCAGGAAGTCAGTACACACCCGTTTTATCTCGTTAGATGTTGCAATCTTACTAGTTATGCTGCGCCCATCTCCTTTCCTTATTTGGACCCATGTGTCCGAGTACAGGTTGATGATGGCCACCAAAAGCTTAGTTGGTACCCCCAGCTTTGCATCTTAGCCCATAATTTGGCTCTCAATATCTTATCGAACGCAGCTTTGAGGTCTATGAAGCAAGCGTACAAGGTGTTTGAATTTGATATGGCTTTATTAGCTAAGAGCGTGACTGCAGAGATGTATGTGAGGGGGCCCATCCCTGCCCTGAATCCAGTTTGAGTGGTAGGAATAAGGTTTGACCGGCGAACCCAATCCTCTAGATCTATCAACAGGTTTGAAACGTACATTTTTGCCTCCACATCGAATAATGCTATAAGCCTGTAAAAAATCCATATAAATTCCCTGTATTTTAGAATGGAAAATGTGGGTTAACTCCTTACAAATGGTTTGATAAGGTTGCACTGAATTTCCAAAAACTGGTGGATTTAAAAAATCCTTTTAAAACGGACAATTGTTAAGCAGCATTTGTTTACATCAATAATGCTAGGGTTCTTGGCTTTCAGAATAGCTTCCATATACATCTGCAGTTTGGCTTTATGCTTAACAAGGTTCACTTCCTTATATCCTCTGCACCAGCATCAGTTACATTGACTTGTCTGCTTTTTCATGTCCTTCAGTCAGGACAATTTTTTTTAATAGTTCTTTTCGAGTTTTCCATAAGCACTAAGCAAGTACAATCAAAAAGGATGAAAAAGATCTAGGAGATAGGCGACCCCACCCGCCGTTCTCATATTGAGTTGTCCGTACAGAGTAGAGTTAAAGGGGCGAGCTGGAATATCTTCATTAGTCTAGAGTTAATCATAAGTATTCAAGCGTCAGAATAACTGTGGCGAGCCATGTACAGAAATCACTCTTCAGCAGGCATACCCAAATAACATAACACAACAAAACAACATCCATTCCCTCCCACATCACAGTGGTGTCTTGGTTTCCCACCAAACTGCCTGCAAATAAAATGAACATGGGATAAAGTGTCTTCTCTGCTATTCTACGACGATTCTGTTCTGGGTGCTCTGAGTCACGGTTAACTCTCTCTGCTTTTGGGCAGATGACCTGGTATTGGGAAATTGTCAGACCTGGAGACGCTCAGTCCCGGACTGCTGGTTTAGTGGGAATAAGGTAATTCTGCCTGAATATGTAAACTCATGATCATAATCTCCTTCTTTCATTGTTAGACTAGCTTCTCGCAAGCTCTTGCGAAGTCCAGCATTTGCTTGCCCTTATGGCCTTCTTTAAGTAGGGCTCCCCTCTCCCAGTCGGCCTATTTTAGGACAAGGGGTCTGACGGGGACCTTCCAGTGCATCGCATTATGCCGCTTGGCCAGTATCAATGCCAGGTCAATGAATCAGGAGGTCATTTTTTTTTGGCCGGGCGTGGAAAAATACCAAGTATACACGTCTTAGGGGATACGTTGAGGGATCGATCTGTGATATCTATCAGAGAGTGTAGTATCTCTGTTAAGTAGGAGGTCAAGTATGAACAGCTCCATGTATGCCCCTTCTAAGTGGCATCTAGGGCATTTGTGTGAGGTGCAAGTTAAGAAGATGTTTAGTCATCGAGGGGTGAGGTACGCTTGATGCAAGACATAGTATTGTAAGAGTTTGAAGAGTGTATTGCAGGATATTTTCGGGGTCATTTCTAGCATGTTGGTCAAATCCCTGTCAGTTATGGGAGTCCCTAAGTTTGCTTCCCACTTGTTTTTCAGTTGGGTAACTGGCAGTCATGTCTGACCGCAGCAGTCCATAGAGTCCTGACACTCATCTGTGTTTTCGTAACCACAGAGGAATGGGCAGCCTCAGTGCATCAAGGGTTCCATATCCCGCCTCCCCCAGTGTTTCCTCACCGCCACTATCATGGTACCATGTAGTAGAAACTGCAATGCCAGGATATTGTATTCCTCATGCAAGTCCTCAAATGACAGCAGGTCCCCATTCCAGATGTTTCCATGCCTGCCGCCAATCAGTCCTGCAACTGTCCTCGCTTGACCCTCTATCTATGTATAAACAAAGTCTGGAGTGGTAGCGTTGGGGAGTATGATGTGTTTGTCCAGGTCCTCTGCAGTGTTCGAAGCCAGCAGTTCTGAACCACTTGCAGGTCATTTCGGCCTGCGGCAGCTGTCCTTCGGGGTTCAAGCAGGAGGGTTCATAGTACAGTTGAGGTTGGTGTATTGGGGGTGGGGCCCTCTCTGTGTCCTCCTTCCCCTGTAACCATTGCATATACCAGTTCTCCTGGGCTGCCAGGTAGTAGGTTTCCAAGCCTTGGGCACTTAGTCCCCCATCCGTGGATCACAAGGAATGTACTAAAGTAATATAGGTTGTGGGTCAGCGCCACCATCTTAGAAATTGCTTTTCTTACGGCCACCAATATTAGGAGTGATTTCCAAAAGGTCACACCGGTCCAGAAGGCCATAATGGCTGCACCTATTTTCCTCTTTAGGATATTGGGATTTGGTTGGCATATGCTTACCTTACCACTAGACTAATGATATCCAGTTGAGTTTCAGACCAGTGCCTGACAAGTAGTTTCTCCAGTATTGGGGTGTCTTTCATAGATTCACATGCTTGACTATTCCCCGTCGTCGAAGTGGGAGCCCCACGGTAAATAAAATAGCAATAAAACCAATAAGATATGTATATAAAAACATAAATACATACATTCCAAAACCATAAATACTTATAAGTACTAAGGTTAGCATTAACACATAGGAATACATCAGAAGAAAAGAACACCTTTATATCATATCCATGTCATTATGTTAGTCCAAACTACAGCCAATCAGGCGCAAGCACCCCTCTAGAACCTTCTCCTCAGAGGCTCAGGCCCTCAGATTTTCTACCGCACGTCGTGTGAAGGGAGTCTCCCTGAGCTCTGCTCAGTTTTCAACTACCCTCGAGATCTGACTCTCCGGCACCCACAGCTCCTTCTGCGCATGTTTCCACTAAAAACATGCTAAATTGTTGACAAGTTCGTCGACTTGTGCCAGCGGACCATCGACGGCGGCTGCTTAGACGTCCTCAGTGTCGATGATGGTATGCGTGAGCTTTAAATCAGGCTCGTCGATGATTCCAATCTCCTTGTCTACGTCAAAAAAGAAAGTCTTGTCGACATCAAAATCTTCGTCGACGCTTGCTGTGAGGAGAGCCTCTTCGTCGGCGGGTGCTCCGTAGATGTCGGATGGCGGTGGTCTTACCGTCGACGGCTTCATCGGCGGTTTCGTCGAGGGGGGCTGTCCCGTCGACACTGTTATCGTCGTCGTCGACGTCCACCTTTGCATCTTTGCCTCTAGTGCCATTTTCTTCAACCAGTTCTGGGGCTCTTTTGGTTGACCCTCTGCACCACCGACGACAGGTGCCTTTGGCCCAGCTTCCACTTCAGAGTCACCCTCAGCCTCCATCACCTCTTTTTGCTACAGGTTCGGAGCACGACTCAGATGAGGAGGACGATGATAGATTCCGTCAAGATCGAAGCACTTCGGAGCTGGTCATTAAATGTCAGGATTAAGAGGAGGACCAGGAAGATTCTTACTTCCAGGAGGAGGAACCTTCTGATCAGGTTCCCACAGCTCAGATACCCCTTTCCCTCATTTCTAATCTCCAATATATGTTGGAGGATTACAATAGACGTTTCCCACCATCTCATCAGGGGTCTCCTCAACCAACGTTGCCTGTAACTACAGTGGCTCCTCCCACTACTTCATTGCCGGAGCCAACAGTGTCTTTTGCCCCATCTGAAACCTCTATTCAAGTTCATGCAACTGTTTATGATGATGACGTTGTTCGCCCAGATCGAGAGGACAGCGAAGTTGATGATGATGAAGGGAACATGGCGGATTGGGACGATTATCAGGTCCAGACACCGTCTCCACCTCCTTCGGGTCCAGGTGATTCCCCTCCTGTGGATATGGCTAGTTTTTACCTGCTTATGGAACGAGCAGCGCAGCGCTTTAAGCTTCCTATGGTCACGAAGGACGAGGACTGCTTTCTTAAGGACTTCAAGAGTCAGCCTTTCAAACAAGTCCGGGCAGTGCCCATAATTGACTTCATTTGGAACGAAGAAGTCAAATTGATGGTGACGCCAATTTCCATACCAGCGCTTCTTCCTTGTTTGGAGAAGAAATATAGAGGGCCCTAAGGTTCACCAGCTTGCTTGGTAGTGCAGCCTAAGCCTGATTCCGTGATCACGCAGGTCACGCAGCGTTGTTCCAGGAATCCGTCTTCTCCTATTACCGCTCCACCTGACCGTGAGGGACGTTGTCTTGATGCCATTGGCCGTAAGTTTCCCACTATGGCTTCTACCACCGTGAGGGCTGCAAATTCTTTGGCCGTTCTGAGGCGCTACAACCGCCAGATGTGGTTGGATATGTCTTCTTTTAACGACCTCAATCCTGAGCCCTCCAGAGCAGAGGCTCTCAAGATTCTTCAGGAGGGTGAGAGAGCATCATCTGAGATTATCGACTGATCTGTGGATATTGCGTACAAAGGTTTTCGTCAGCTTGCTGGAGGAGCCGTCTTGCGTAGTCAGGGCTGGCTTCGTTCCACCTCTTTTCGCCAGGAAGTTCAGGCGAAAATCCTCGACATGCCCTATGACGGCAAATCGCTCTTTGGTCAGTATGTGGACGACGCACTACAAACAATTAAGAAAGACACTGAGACGGCTCGTGCCCTAGGCACTTTGCAACTCCGTAGCACCTCCTCTTCCTTTCGAGGCGGATCCACCCAGTATCGCTCCTACGGACAAGGAAATCAAAGATATACCTCTCAGTCCCAGCAGTCTTATCGACCGCAATCCTCCAAATCTGACAGAGGAAAATCTCCCTACAGAGGCTCCGCTTCTAAAAAGCAATGACGTACCTTCCCCCTCAAAGTTGGAGGTCGAATTTCCCTTTTCTTTTCTGAATGGTCTTCAATCACCTCGGACCGTTGGGTGCTGGACATTGTATCAAAAGGCCATGCTTTGGAATCTGTCAAGTTCCCTCCAAACACTCCTCCAACCGGTCCATCTCCGGCTCACCTCCAGGAGCTATTTCAGCAGTTTCGACTCATGATTCAAAAAGGTGCCCTTCGAAGTGGTTCCCAAGTCTCAGAAGGGGATGAGATTCTATTCCCGTTTTTTCTTGTCCTCAAGAAGTCCAGCGACTGGCGTCCAATCCTCGATTTACGAGCCCTAAACAAATATCTGAAGTGTCAATCCGTCCGCATGCTCATGCTTGCGGAAGTTCTCTGCTTTCTCTCGAAGGACGACTTCATGACCACCATCGATCTCCAGGACGCGTTTTTCCACATGCCAATACTTCCAAGACACCAGAAGTACTTGCGCTTCCTAGTTTGGGCGCAGAGACTTTCAATTCAAGGTGCTGCCTTTTGGCCTTCGCTCCGCCTCTTGCGTCTACACACAGTGGCTCTCCTCCTTTCAGAAGGGTCCGTTTCAGTTCGTGTATTGAAATCCTTTCTTGGGATGGCGTCCTCCTGCATCTCCCTGATCACAAATTTCAGGCTCAAGAGTCGTCCCATTCAGGAGGAATTGGACAAGCAGTGGCGTCAGGTCACCGGCTCTTTCAACAATCTGGTCCGGGTGACCACTCGGATGCGGTCCGCTCTCCACTGGTGGGCTCAGCCGTCAAACATCACTGCTGGTACTTCGTTCCTCACCATCGCTCTGGAACTCGTCCTTACCACGGATGCCTCCCTGGAAGGCTGGGGCGCACATCTTCAGGGGCTATCCATAAAGGGCAAGTGGACCCTGTCTCAACGTTCCTGGCACATCAACAGGCTGGAGCTAATGGTCATTTTCCTGGCGCTCAAGTCTTTCCATCTTCTTCTCCAGGGAGAATCAGTTCTCATTCAAACCGACAATACCACCAGTATGCACTATGTAAACAAACAGGGCGGCACCAAGTTACTGCTCCTCTCTCAGCTGGCACAGAGCATCTGGGACTGGGCACTCCGTCACCAAATTACCCTGACTGCGGTTCACCTACCAGGCATCTCCAACATCCTAGCGTATTCCCTCAGCAGGTCCATGTACTCGACCCACGAGTGGGAGTTACATCAGCCGACTCTAGACTTCATTTATCGGCTGTGGGGTCGTCACAACATGGATTTTTTTGCGAGCCCTGCAAGCTGGCTTCCCCATCAAGGTCGTCCGGGAATGCCCTTTTGATGGACTGGTGCAATCCATTCGCCTATGCTTTTCCACCGATTCCACTAGTTCCTCGAGTGTTGTGGAGAATGCGGAGACAGCTGTGCCACATTCTCCTGATTGCTCCCAGATGGCCTCGACAAGCATGGTTCTCGGAACTGCTGCTTCTCTCCCAGTGCGAACCCATCCTCATTCGTCCTCGAGCGGATCTCCTCACAATGGACAAGGGTCAGATCTGTCATCGGGACCCCTCCTTCCTCAAATTATCGGCCTGGAACCTGAGCACCTTGACTTTGCCAACTTGAATATTTCGCCAGCAGGTAGAGACGTTCTTACCAATGCGAGAGCTCCATCTACAGTAAAGACTTACAAGCTAAAGTGGAAAAGGTTCTGTCACTGGTGTGCGTCTGCCAACATCCATCCCATCCATTCCACTCCTGCTCAGCTTCTGCCGTTCTTTCTGCAGCTGGCTCAATCAGGACTTTCCCACTCCACTTTGAAAGCGGCAATATCTTGTTTCCGGCAGGATGGGTCTTCCTCTCTCTACTCTTCCAGAGTCATTCAGCAATTTTTCAAGGGGCTGTTCAGGATGTTCCCACCCATTCAGCGTCCTCCTTCTATCTGGCATCTCAATGTTGTTTTGGCACAATTAATGAAAGCGCCTTTTGAGCCCATCCACAAAACGGATTTAACATTTTTAGCCTGGAAGGAGGCCCTTCTTCTTGCCTTGACCTCTTCACATTGCGAGAGTGATATACACGCCTTTACCATAAAACCTCCTTTCCTTCAATTCAAATCGGACTGTGTTGTACTTCGCACCAATCCGGCATTCATGCCTAAGGTGCCAATTGACTTTCACCTCAATGAGCCAGTGTTCTTAAAGACTTTCTTCGCCAATCCTCAATCTCCGGAGGAGCAACGTTTGCATTCATTGGACGATAAAAGATGCCTTAAATTCTACATCGACAGGACAGCGCCCTTTCGTAGGTCTGATCAACTGTTCGTTGCTTACGGACGCATGCGCAAGGGGCGTGCTGTTACCAAGCCAACTATTGCACGTAGGATTTCCTCCACAATTTCCTTCTGTCATCAGAAGGCTGGCAAGCCTCCTCAATCTACAGTGAGAGCTCATTCCACCAGGGCGATGTCATCCTCTACTGCCCTGTTAGCTGGTGTGCCGATTCACCCAATATGTCAAGGGCCACGTGGTTCAGTAGGCACACTTTCACGAAGCACTACTGCTTTGAGACAATCAACGAAGCTGATACAGCAGTGGGCCAAGCGGTGATTCGCAATCTTTTCAAATAAGGTGAGCCTCTTTCCTTCCTTCCACCTTTATGGTCTTTTTACTATTATCTGTCTGGCAGCTTTATGTCATTTCATGCTAATGCACTGCTACTTTGTCTTGTGGTCAGCTATTACTGCTCACTATTCTATTCAAGCATGTGAATCTATGAAAGACACTCAAATACTGGAGAAGAACAATTGTTACTTACCTGTAAACGGTGGTTCTACAGTATTGGTGTCTTTCATAGATTCAAATGTGACCCACCCACCTCTCCTCAGAGGCTCGCTTCTCCTCCTAGACTCTTTTGTCACTCTTGTCCTACGAAAATCTGAGGGCCTGAGCCTCTGAGGAGAAGGTTCTAGAGGGGTGCTTGCGCCTGATTGGCTGTAATTTGGACTAACATAATGACATGGATATGCTATAAAGGTGTTCTTTTCTTCTGATGTATTCCTATGTGTTAATGCTAACCTTAGTACTTATAAGTATTTATGGTTTTGGAATGTATGTAATTATGTTTTTATATACATATATTATTGGTGTTATTGCTATTTTATTTATCGTGGGCCTCCCTCTTCGACAACGGGGAATATTCAAGCATGTGAATCTGAAAGACACCAATACTGGAAAACCACAGTTTAAAGGAAAGTAACAATTGTTCTTTTTTTATATGGGTGTCCAATGTTTTGGAGATTAGAACTATGGTTCAATTGGACATCTTAACAATCGGTCTTAATATCATTTAACTTATGTGGTAAACACGTTATCACTTAAAATGATATCAATAAGGTGTGCATTCCTTTAGGATACAGAGAGAGAACTTAAAGGTAGGTCGGTATATATATATATATATATATATATATATGTCCAAAGGATAGAACAGGGGTCTGCTCCTTTTTTTCATGATAGCGTTGAAACATTGGCTTCTTAAAGAACCACTATGCAATCTGTTCTAAGAAACAGTTTATTCTCATTTTTAAACTCGATGTTTCTATATACGAGAATCCTCAAATTTCCATTATGATTATAATGTACTTCTATCAAGGGTCTCTTCTAAAGTTCTGCCTTTGTACCAGATATGTTTGGGTAAGTTTGAATGTCATTGGGCCACATAATTTGTGGTTTTAACTAGCTGTCGGATAATTAAATTGCTCATATATTCCTTCCATATTTATTTCAGACATGGTGACTATCATTTATAACACCATATTTTGCTGTCTGGTCTGCCATATATTTTGCATATAACTTTCTAGAATTTGGTACTTGTCAAAACCCATTTTCTTAAATTTTCCAGAAAACAGCAATGGTATTTGTACCCCCGAGATTAGCAGTGTCTGCTAATTTTGTAAGTGTGATTGTACATTTGTTCTTGGATGTCATTGTTCTGAATTTCTTCACATTGGGGTTCGAAATCGGTGAAAACTGTTTGTTCCACTACAGCATATCAAACAACTATTTGAAGAGCAAACAATAGATAAAAAATTGGAGGAGGGGGGACAATGAGTTGGATATAGATCCAGTGACTCGTGCTCCTGAAAAGTAGAATCATTGTACAGGAGAGTCACAGTTCCTATAGAAAAAGTGTGCTAGAAGGAGGGGGGAGAGAGAGTCGCTCTCTTAATATAATGCCTGGGGACAGTGCGTCCTTGTGTTGGTGCCCTCACACACCCCGAAAGAGGTCATGCTTCATCATTGGGCGGGGCTCCTCATTGTGCCGGTGCTGCAATACCCTACAGGTGGGGTCCCCCGAAGGGCCACTTTTAAAAAAATGTTTTGAATAATAAAGCAGTAAGGGTTTGTGTGGGTCTGAGTAGGAGTAGTGTCCTGTGGGGTGTTAAAAGATGGCTGGAGGGGGGAAGTAGTAGGTTTAATAAGAAATAACTCCTCTGTCATCCATAAAAAAAACAGAAGGTTGTGCTGCTTGAGGGTGATAAAAAACCCCAGTAGCCACAAAAGTGTCATGTCCATTGTAGACATGTTAGACATTGACATGTTTCGTGCAGGTCGTGGTCTCAGGGGGTGGTGGCCTGTCAAATAGTCATAGTGCCACTTGGTAGAATGATATAATCTATTCAAAAAAGGGTTAATGTACCATGATGTTCAGCTGAGGTTTTTGCCTTCGTAATAGTTTAGTAGGATCCAGCAGGTGTATTAACGTACCCGACCTCATGACAATCCACCAAACTGCACTAGCACTCACCTCACTTTCTACCTTGGTCCTGAAGAAGCTACCGGGGGTCATTATCATCCAGAATCTTTATTATTCAAAAGATCTCTGAAAAAGTGACCCTTCGGGGGACCCGTAGCGCACTGCAGCGCTGGCCCAAAAAGGAGCACCGCCCAATGATGAAGCATGGCATCCTTCAGGGTGTGTGAGGGCACCAAGACAAGGACACACTGTCCCCAGGCATTATATGAAGAGAACGACTCCTTCTATTACACTTTTCCATAGGAACTGGGACTCCCCCATACAAAGAGCAAACAATATAGACAGTACTTCTGCCACTTGGTAGAGGACTTTATGGGATAGTCTGTTGACTACCTTCCCAAATGTAGTCATCATTGGTCTGGAAATAACATCAACATAAGGAGAGCAGCCTTGTCACCAACACCACCACTGCACACATTGTAAGGTAAAATCATGTAAAAGTCAATGTCATCTGACATGCTAATGTCATCAGTTTCATCATATGTTGCTCAGTGACAGAATTATGCTAATTCTGAAGCAAAAATATTTAATTACTATATTTCAACTGTTTACTCTCAAGAGCAGTTCTCTTGCATCGTCTGATTATCCATACTCAGTAACAAATAAGTGTACTCCAGTGGTGACTATTTTCAGTGCGCATGACACTAGGGGAGTCCTGACTGTCAGTTCCTTTTTTCTACAGAAAAGGCTTAAGACCTGTGGTGGTGGCTTGTGATGGATCACCTTAAGGGTGTGTAGCCCTTCTGCCCCCCCCCCCCTCAACTGGCAGCAGCTAGACAGCCTATTCTCCCCACCAGCAGTAGCCAAAGAAGCAACTAATACTGCCTCCCTCTGTTGGAGTGGTCATCTCAATGCAATGGAGTTCAGGGTCTTGTGGACTTCCACAGAGCAGAAATTGCACATAAACCAGCTCAATTTGTAGGCTGTCTGCCCGGTGCTAAAGGACTTCCTGCTTTACATGTGCAGCTGGCCAGTTCAAGTCTTGACAGACAGACATGACTGCAATGTGGTATGCCAACAAGCAAGTTGGGAATGGCTGATCCTCCCGGAGTCTGAAGGTACTGAACTATGCTCCTGTAATGAGGCTCATTATGTCTGTTTGTAAACCACCTGGCAGGCGTCTTGAATGTGTGGACTGACGATATCAGTTGTGTTATCTTACTGATCATTAAGGGGGTCTTCACTTGGCAGTGGTTCACTCCATCTTCACCCTCACGGGCAACCCTCCAGTAAACCTCTTTGCCCTGCACAATATCTGCAATTCTGAACCCTACAGGTACTGCTGCATGGTGCCCTGGGAGATGGGTTCTACGAGAGGTGGGCCTTCCATCTCCACTACACATTTTGTCCCATCTTCCCGATTCCATTGTTCCCAATGACGCTGTTTCAGGACAATGTGTAGAAGATTTTACTCGTACTGGACTGGCCACAGAGGCTGTGGTACTCCATTCTACTAAAAATACAAATGTGCGGAGGGTCAGGAGGGGAAATAGTTTAACGACCTGTCTCCTCATGCCCCTTACAGTAACATGAAAAAACAAACAGAGAAGACCAGGTCAATAGTGGTGTACTGGCTTGAATGGTGAGATGAAATCACAGGGATACAAATGCGAAAACAGTGTGTTGAGTCCTACTGGGCTGAAAAGGATCCCATCAGACCACCCATTTGGCGGCATTTCATCATATGGGAATAAGTAGTTGCTCCAAACACCGCCTCAACCTTAAAGTGGCGGTGCATATATGGAGAGCGGCAAATTCAGCCACAGTAGTGCTCGAGAAAATGATGTGGAAAAGAGTGCAGTGCTGTTGAAAAGTGTGATTGCTAAAATTGGCTACCTAGATATAAGGGACCGCTACAAAGATAAGTCTAGGTGCCAAGATTAAAAACACGCCTAGTAGTGGTTGAGTAAAACTACATAATGGCGCTGTACAGAGTGGTCGACTAGTTTCAGCTAGAAGGAGTATTGCTCCAGCTTTCATCAGGACCTTAAAAAACATAGTAAGCTACTGCAAAACAGTGTGGTAGTCGTATACACATGTAAGAGGGAGTAAATCGTGTCCATACAATGTAATATACTTAAGAGAGTCACATCTGTCCCTCAAAACCTGGAACCCCAGTGTCCACTGATCACAGGAATAATCTTCTTCCTGTCAAGAAAACAAAAGATAAACAAAACTATGTATCCATAAACACACTTGCATCCATATAACACCACACACACCACCAAACCAGAAAACACCTGCATGAACAATTTGCGTTCTGCACAACAATGAAGCATATTAGCTTGACCACTAAAAGGCATTTCCTGATAGTGATACTCACCCAGCTTTGTGTGGGTGAAGACCTCACCTCGCCCGGCAACTGCTCGGGACAATTGAGGCCCCGCTCTGATGTGTAAAGAAAAGGACACAGTTAGTGCACCATCCTTCTGTGTCCAGCCGAATCGCTTTACACACACTGAACCTAGCTAGATTGTAATGAACTCCTATCTATCCCACCAACAAACGCTCTCCGTCACCCTGCCACCTCAGTTTACGATAGAGTAGTACCCTGCGAGAGTGACCTGATATAATAAGACAGAGGGGATCTGACAATTACTAATAAGATATATGTTCCTGGATATCTGTGGTAAATGAGTGCCCCGAGTTGGAAAACTAGATTCATATTGGAGTTGTGGGCACACATATATGCTACACAGTGATCCATGATATACACAGCACAGGGTGCCGTGTTACATACCAGAGAGAGGTGTGGTATTGTAATGGGGTCCTGCAGGTGGACCCAAGAAACAGTCTGTAGGTATTGCTATAACCACAAGTAGAAAATGCTCACTACTGGTACTCTCCATATAATAGGCAAAACAGGCGCTACAAGCTAGTCTGAGTATGCTCTCTAAGCCTACCTGTCCATCGGTACCCCATGCTCCAATCCGAGCGGAAGGGGAGGCGCCGGAGGATCGAACCGGTCCGTTTTTTAAATAGGGGCTGTTTTCATCGTCAGCCAATTGAGGCGGACATTGAGGCCATATGATTGTTAATCAAACGCGATACAGTGCGCGCGTACACCGCCATTGGCGAGAGGCGAGTTGATAAGAAACCGGGCAGAGATAGATTTAGCACTGATCAGTTAGCGCATGCGCGGAAGTGTTCAGAGAAAACACTATCCTCTCGCGCATGCGTTAAACTAGATGGGGGCGTCGTTAATGGAGTTGCTAGATGCAAGTATAGAGCCCATCCAGTCTTAACCAATACGGTGGCGCTGAGGATCACACAGTGTGCCTGCGCTAGATGGGAGGAGAGGGGAAACCTTTCTGATTACCACTGAAATCATGTGGTCGGACCACAGTGAACCACCAAGGTATTCATAAGTGGAATAGTGAATGACCATGTGTCAGGTCGATACCCTAGTGGGAGTACCAGTAAGAGAAGTATAACTGGTTTAGGCAGGATGTACAAACCGGTTCAAATATTCGGTAGAACAAAGAAATTTATAAAAATTTATAAAAAATTTATAAAAAAGGTGCTATGACACAAAGGGGTGTTGAAATGAATTGTTGCCACAATGAATGCAACATACCACAGCACTAAAAGGATATCCAAGTTGGCTCTTTATAGGTAAACCATAGTTGAGAATGAGTGGGGAGAGGCAGGCGGCAGAAAGTAGGAGTTACATACAAAAGAACTAGGGGAGCTAAATGATGTAGACTGAGAATGAGTCTACATCTTACGAAAGACCCGCAACTGGACGTTGCTCTAAATACTAAAAATACAAATGTGCGGAGGGTCAGGAGGGGAAATAGTTTAACGACCTGTCTCCTCATGCCCCTTACAGTAACATGAAAAAACAAACAGAGAAGACCAGGTCAATAGTGGTGTACTGGCTTGAATGGTGAGATGAAATCACAGGGATACAAATGCGAAAACAGTGTGTTGAGTCCTACTGGGCTGAAAAGGATCCCATCAGACCACCCATTTGGCGGCATTTCATCATATGGGAATAAGTAGTTGCTCCAAACACCGCCTCAACCTTAAAGTGGCGGTGCATATATGGAGAGCGGCAAATTCAGCCACAGTAGTGCTCGAGAAAATGATGTGGAAAAGAGTGCAGTGCTGTTGAAAAGTGTGATTGCTAAAATTGGCTACCTAGATATAAGGGACCGCTACAAAGATAAGTCTAGGTGCCAAGATTAAAAACACGCCTAGTAGTGGTTGAGTAAAACTACATAATGGCGCTGTACAGAGTGGTCGACTAGTTTCAGCTAGAAGGAGTATTGCTCCAGCTTTCATCAGGACCTTAAAAAACATAGTAAGCTACTGCAAAACAGTGTGGTAGTCGTATACACATGTAAGAGGGAGTAAATCGTGTCCATACAATGTAATATACTTAAGAGAGTCACATCTGTCCCTCAAAACCTGGAACCCCAGTGTCCACTGATCACAGGAATAATCTTCTTCCTGTCAAGAAAACAAAAGATAAACAAAACTATGTATCCATAAACACACTTGCATCCATATAACACCACACACACCACCAAACCAGAAAACACCTGCATGAACAATTTGCATTCTGCACAACAATGAAGCATATTAGCTTGACCACTAAAAGGCATTTCCTGATAGTGATACTCACCCAGCTTTGTGTGGGTGAAGACCTCACCTCGCCCGGCAACTGCTCGGGACAATTGAGGCCCCGCTCTGATGTGTAAAGAAAAGGACACAGTTAGTGCACCATCCTTCTGTGTCCAGCCGAATCGCTTTACACACACTGAACCTAGCTAGATTGTAATGAACTCCTATCTATCCCACCAACAAACGCTCTCCGTCACCCTGCCACCTCAGTTTACGATAGAGTAGTACCCTGCGAGAGTGACCTGATATAATAAGACAGAGGGGATCTGACAATTACTAATAAGATATATGTTCCTGGATATCTGTGGTAAATGAGTGCCCCGAGTTGGAAAACTAGATTCATATTGGAGTTGTGGGCACACATATATGCTACACAGTGATCCATGATATACACAGCACAGGGTGCCGTGTTACATACCAGAGAGAGGTGTGGTATTGTAATGGGGTCCTGCAGGTGGACCCAAGAAACAGTCTGTAGGTATTGCTATAACCACAAGTAGAAAATGGTCACTACTGGTACTCTCCATATAATAGGCAAAACAGGCGCTACAAGCTAGTCTGAGTATGCTCTCTAAGCCTACCTGTCCGTCGGTACCCCATGCTCCAATCCGAGCGGAAGGGGAGGCGCCGGAGGATCGAACCGGTCCGTTTTTTAAATAGGGGCTGTTTTCATCGTCAGCCAATTGAGGCGGACATTGAGGCCATATGATTGTTAATCAAACGCGATACAGTGCGCGCGTACACCGCCATTGGCGAGAGGCGAGTTGATAAGAAACCGGGCAGAGATAGATTTAGCACTGATCAGTTAGCGCATGCGCGGAAGTGTTCAGAGAAAACACTATCCTCTCGCGCATGCGTTAAACTAGATGGGGGCGTCGTTAATGGAGTTGCTAGATGCAAGTATAGAGCCCATCCAGTCTTAACCAATACGGTGGCGCTGAGGATCACACAGTGTGCCTGCGCTAGATGGGAGGAGAGGGGAAACCTTTCTGATTACCACTGAAATCATGTGGTCGGACCACAGTGAACCACCAAGGTATTCATAAGTGGAATAGTGAATGACCATGTGTCAGGTCGATACCCTAGTGGGAGTACCAGTAAGAGAAGTATAACTGGTTTAGGCAGGATGTACAAACCGGTTCAAATATTCGGTAGAACAAAGAAATTTATAAAAATTTATAAAAAATTTATAAAAAAGGTGCTATGACACAAAGGGGTGTTGAAATGAATTGTTGCCACAATGAATGCAACATACCACAGCACTAAAAGGATATCCAAGTTGGCTCTTTATAGGTAAACCATAGTTGAGAATGAGTGGGGAGAGGCAGGCGGCAGTGGGAGATGGGTTCTACGAGAGGTGGGCCTTCCATCTCCACTACACATTTTGTCCCATCTTCCCGATTCCATTGTTCCCAATGACGCTGTTTCAGGACAATGTGTAGAAGATTTTACTCGTACTGGACTGGCCACAGAGGCTGTGGTACTCCATTCTACTACACCTGACCCTGTAATATCCAGCTCTGCCTCTGCTTACAGTGACCTCTTCTCACAGTTGAAGGGGCAGAATCTGCATCCGAACCTCCAGAACATCCACCTTTGTGCCTGGAGATTGAGTGGGTAAATCTAAGCTTGTTAGACCTGCCTGTAAAGGTAGTGAGCATCATCGTATCAGCCCTTGAGCCTCTACCAAATCTGTTAATTCTGCGTGTTGGTCCAGTTTCATTTTTTGGTGCGAAGTGATTGCCTAAAGGTACATTTGTTTGATGCATTGTGTTCTCCTTTTCCCGGCACGGGTTTGCAAGGGCACCATTAAGGGTTATCTGCCTATCACTACAGATGTTTAGTCATTGTGCACGTCTCCTATCATTATGTGCTTTCTGAAGGGTTGACCTATTTGTTTCTCCATTTGTCATACTTGAGTGAGACATTAAATACGCACGTTGCTGATGGATTCGCATTTCAAACCCAGGCAATATTTTCTTTTGTGACTGCTTAGATTAAAGAATGCTCTTGATTGCCATTAACATGGCTCAGTGCATTAGTGAAGTGCAGACTTTGTCCAGTTGTACTCTTTAAACCAAGTTTTTCTGCATACATTGGTCTTTCAGATTGATGCTTCCTTTATGCTTAAGATGATTACACTATTTTATATGAGTCCGTGTATCACTCTACCAACATTCTACTTGCCCCACATCCCACCAAAGAAGAGGAGAGCATGCACCACCTGGATCTTTGGAGGCCCTCAGTTTTAACATTGATAGGACACCTGAGGACTGGATTGGTGTTCAGCTTTTCCTTGGCTAAGTGCTTACAAGAAATGCAAGTCAATTCATGAGAAGAACAAGTTACTTACCTTCGGTAACGCTTTTTCTGGTAGATACAGTATCTGCCTGTGGATTCCTCACCTTGTGAATATCCCCCTTGCGCCAGCAACGTTCGTAAAATTCTTCGTAGCACGCCGGCGTGGCCGACGTCATAGGAGCACGGCATTGCGCGCGACTCCGTCTGACGTCACCGACTCCACATAAGGCCCACGTCAGCGTGATGACGTCAGTTCCGCCCTTTTTTCCGTGCCTTCGAGGCACCCGGACGGACCAACAAATATATACATATATGCAATGTACACAGTACATGCAATCTAAAAACATCCAAAGTGCAAAACCATAAAATTCCAGAAATACAAATTCATAAATACATTTGCACAAAAACCCAGGTATAGCAGAGTGGACAACGGGGAGGCGGGTGGGTCAGTGAGGAATCCACAGGCAGATACTGTATCTACCAGAAAAAGCGTTATCGAAGGTAAGTAACATGATCTTCTGATAGATACATCTGCCGTGTGGATTCCTCACCTTGTGAATAGAGTCCCACAGCAGTCCCCACTCCCGGAGGAGGGTGACCACTCTGCTATACCAGGAAATCTTGGAGAACAGAGCGCGCAAAGTGGCCGTCCCTCCTCACCTCAGCATCCAAGCAGTAGTGCTTCGCAAAAGTGTGGAGGGAGGCCCATGTTGCGGCCCTGCAAATGTCCTCAACAGGAACACCTCTAGACAAAGCAGATGTTGCAGACTTCGCTCTAGTTGAATGAGCTCTAATACCCTCAGGAGGGTCCTTACCCGCCAGAGAGTAGCAAATCTTGATGAAGAGGATAATCCACCTGGAAAGTGTGCGCTTGTGCACCGCTCTGCCCTTCTTGCAGCCAGCAAAACCCACGAAGAGCTGATCGTCAATACGATAGTCTTTAGTCCTATCAAGATAGAAACTAACCGCTCTCTTTGGGTCCAAGCGATGAAGCCTCTCCTCATCCTTGGAAGGGTGTGGAGGAGGATAAAAGGTAGGAAGGGTAATGGATTGTCCTAGGTGGAAGGGAGTCACCACCTTAGGCAGAAAAGCAGCCCTGGTCCTGAGAACCATTCTTTCAGCATGAATGGACAAGAACGGGGGCTTGGAACTAAGAGCCTGAAGCTCACTTACCCTCCTTGCCGAGGTAATTGCAACCAAGAAGACCGTTTTAAAAGAAAGAAGCCTCATGGGACACTTGTGCAAGGGTTCAAACGGAGAACCCATCAGATAAGTTAACACAAGATTCAAGTCGCAATGAGGAACAATAAAGGGAGAAGGAGGGAACTTATTAGTGAGTCCCTTCAAAAATCTTAATACTACAGGAGATTTAAAAAGAGAGGGCTGATCCGGCAAACAGAGAAAAGACGATAAGGCCGAAAGATATCCTTTGACAGTGGCGACAGCAAACCCTTGCCGTGCCAGAGAAAGAGCAAACAACAAAATGTCAGACAAATGAGCCTTCAATGGGTCAACATCCATCTCCCTACACCAAGAGACAAACTTAGACCACCTATACGAATAGATGAACTTAGTGGAGTCGCGCCTGGCAGAAAAAATGACATCCACCACATCGTGAAGGAGAGAGAAGGGATTCAGATTGCCCCGTTCAATCTCCAGGCATGAAGGTGTAATGTCTGGAGGTGGGGGTGTAGAACCTGCCCCTCCATCTGAGAGAGGAGGTCTGCCCTGAGAGGGAGACGGAGCGGCGGGTGAAAGGAGAGGTGGAGAAGGTCCGAGTACCACACCCTTCTTGGCCAATCCGGGGCGACCAATATGACTTGGGCCCGGTCTTGGCGAATCTTCCTCAGAACCCGAGGAATCAAGGGTATGGGAGGAAACGCGTAAAGGAGCTGACCTCCCCAGCTCAACTGAAACGCATCCCCCAACGCTCCTTGCATCGGATACTGGAGACTGCAGAATGACGGGCAGTGAGCATTCTCGCAAGTGGCAAACAGATCCACCCGAGGAGTCCCCCACATCTGAAAGATGTCGTGAACAACCTCCGGGTGAAGCCTCCACTCGTGGTCGGCAGAGAACTGCCGATTGAGAACGTCTGCATGAACGTTCAGAACTCCGGCCAGATGATTTGCCATCAGACAAATCTGATGATCCTGAACCCAGGACCAGAGACGCAGAGCCTCTTTGCAGAGACACCACGACCCTACTCCTCCCTGCTTGCTGATGTACCACATCGCGGTCGTGTTGTCCGTCAGGACTTGGATCGACTGACCGCGAAGGGAAGGGAGGAAGGCCTTGAGCGCCAGACGTATGGCCCGCAA
Source organism: Lissotriton vulgaris (assembly GCF_964263255.1). Classification (NCBI taxonomy): domain Eukaryota; kingdom Metazoa; phylum Chordata; class Amphibia; order Caudata; family Salamandridae; genus Lissotriton; species Lissotriton vulgaris. Next base: position 387,396,156 of record NC_141697.1, read on the forward strand.
CTCTAGAAGGTTGATGTGAAGCAACCTTTCCTCTGGAGACCAAAGACCCTTGACCTCCAGGTCCCCCAGATGAGCACCCCACCCTAGAGTGGATGCATCCGTTATCACCGTGGCCACCGATGGTGGAAGCTGAAAAAGCTTTCCTTGTGACAGATTGCCTTCCACGCCCCACCAAGACAGATCCGCTGCAGTTTTTCTGGAGATCTTCACTGACTCCCCGAGATCTCCGTTGTGCTGATACCACTGCCTGCGGAGGCACCACTGGAGTGCCCTCATGTGCCAGCGTGCATGGTTGACCAACAGAATGCAAGAAGCCATCAGACCGAGCAGGCGAAGGACCTTCAGGACTGGAACGACCGCTCCATTGTAAAATAAAGGAATCATTTCCTGAATGTCGCGAATCCTTTGTGGAGGAGGGAATGCACGACATACAGTAGTGTCCAGTACCGCACCTATGAACAGGTTGCGCTGGGAGGGCACAAGGTGAGATTTGGGCACGTTTATCGAAAAACCCAACCTGTACAACAGCTGCGATGTTTCTTGCAGGTGATGAAGCACCTTCTCGGGCGACTCCCCTTTGATCAGCCAGTCGTCCAGATAGGGGAACACAGGAATCCCCGATCTCCTGAGATGTGCTGCCACCACCGCCATCACCTTGGTGAAAACTCGAGGCGCAGTAGTAAGAGCAAACGGAAGGACCGCAAACTGGCAGTGTTGCGAACCCACCGTAAAACGGAGATACTTCCTGTGCGACTTCAGGATCGGGATGTGAAAATACGCATCCTGCAAGTCGATTGACACCATCCAGTCTTCTTCCAACAGCGCTTGAAGAACCTGCGCAAGAGTGAGCATTTTAAACTTCTCCTGCTTGAGATAGAGATTCAAAATCCTGAGGTCCAGGATTGGACGCAACCTGCCATCCTTCTTGGGGATCAGGAAATACCGGGAGTAGCACCCCTGACCCCTCTCCTGCTCCGGGCCCACCTCTATCGCACCTTTTCTGAACAGAGCCAGGACTTCTTCCTGCAGACGAAGTAGGTGGTCCTCCGAACAAAAACCCTGGCAAGGAGGGTAATAGGGAGGGAACTCCTGGAAAGGAAGAGCATACCCATTTTCTATGAGATTGAGAACCCAAAGATCTGATGGAACCGATTCCCAATCCCGTAGAAAATGAGTAAGCCGGCCCCCCACCGGAGCCACATGATCCAGAATGGCGGATCTAGGGCTGCTTTGCTGCAGAGGGAGGGGGTTGATTATTAGAGGAAGAGGTGGAGGAGGAGGCCTGGCGTCTACGACCTCGGCCCTTTTGTTTTCCTCTGTAGGTCTTATACAGAGGATTCTGTCGCTGCTGCTGCTGCTGCTGACCTTGGTTGTAGGAACGAAAAGTGGATCTGCCAAATCCCCTAAACTTCCTAGTTGCAGAACCCCTTGTCTGAAGGCCCAAAGACCTCGCCGTAGCCCGGCTGTCCTTGAATCTCTCCAGGGCTACGTCAGCTTTCTTACCAAAGAGGCCTGTCCCATCAAATGGCAAGTCCAACAAGGTAGACTGAACATCAGTAGAAAAATCAGAGGACTTAAGCCATGCGGCCCTTCTGGTTGCAACAGTAGAGCCCATAATCCTGGCAACAGAGTCCACCGTGTCCATACCACTCTGTATTACCATACGGGCTGCAGCCTGAGTATCGGAGACCACTTAGTTAAAGTTCTTCCTATCATCCTCTGGAAGCTTAGATGAAAGTTGTTTCACAGAGTCCACCAATGCATGAACATATCTCCCCAACAGGCAAGTAGCATTAGTGGATTTCAAAGCCATGCTACCCGAGGAGAAAATCTTCTTAGCAGAGTCCTTGTCTGCCGGCACCTGAGGGAAAGAACCCACAGCTCTGCTGGAACAAGCGGCCTGCACCACCAGACTCTCCGGAGCAGGATGTGAGGAAAGAAATTCAGGGTCATCAGGAGCCCCCCTGTAGCGCCTTGCCACCGACCTGGAAACCGCAGGAGCAGTCAAAGGCCTCTTCCAAACCTCCTTTATTGGCTCAGTCAATGCGTCAGTAAAAGGAAGTGTAGGCTCTATAATTGAAGAAGGCGAATGTAAAACCTCTGTGAGGATGTTAGGCTTGTACTCAACAGTGGGCAAAGTCAAGCCTAGCAAATCCGCAGCCTTCCTAATAACGACGTGATAGGGTGCTACGTCCTTGGATGGAGTATCCAAAACGGATGGCAAACCCCACTCAGGAGAAAGTTCCAGGCCACTTGCGCTTTGGAGGTCCTCAAAACAATCCCCCTGATCCTGTAGCTCTCCTTCCTCAACCTCGGAGTCCATATACTCCTTCTCCTCCAAGAGGCGTTGAGCTCTGCGCCTCGACCATTCCATGCGGACCGAAGTCGACGGATCCGGCAAAGACTCAGACGGCGCCGGAGCCGACGTCGAGCGAGGAGCTTGAGAACGGGAAGCACCACGATCCGAATCACCACGAGGCCGATCCAGAGTCGGCGAAGCCGCAAGCGAAGTCGACGACCTTGGCGGCGCCGTACCGAGCCAAGGAGCACAAGGCGTCGGCATAAACGGCATAAAGGGGGCCGGGGCATAAGCCTGAGGCACACCTAAATTAAAAGACAATGGACCCATGGGACCAACTGGTGCGCCAGTGGGGTACATAGCCCTCGAATAAACACCAAACATGGCATTTAAAAACTGCGAGGGATCCTGACCTGGACCTGGAAAAGGAGGGTACGAACCCAACGGCCGCTCCGAAGGAGGCTGATCCGGCAAAGGTGCACCCTGGCCCTCTTGATTTTCAGGCTCCACAACCGGAGTCGGTGCTCGAGGAACCTCTTCTTCTTCATGCACCGAAGAATGGTGCGACTCCAGATCCGGTTCCTGCTCCTGAACCGGAGAACCCACATGAGAAAGTACCGGTGAAGGAGACACGAAGTCCTTATGATGCTTACGAGACTTCTTCTTCGAATCCGAAGACTCCTTGCCAGAGTGATGTCTGGAGTGATGCTTACTCCTCTTATGCTTCTTCCTCGAGGAGCTCGAAGCATGGCCCGAGGCTGACTTGGATCCAGATCTCGACCTCTCTCTGGACCTCGACCTCTCTCTGGACCTCGACCTCGCTCTGGACCTCGAAGCCGACCTCGACTTCGACCGCGACAACTGCCTCGACTTCGAGCGCCTGGAAACCGACCTCGAAGACCTTCCAGCTTCTCTTTCCTTCACCTTCGCAAGTAGAAGCTTCGCCTCCCGCTCTCGCAAGGCCTTGGGGTTCATCTTGAAGCAGGAACGACAGTTCTTAACATCGTGATCCGACCCAAGACACCACAGACAGTCGGAATGCGGATCAGTGATCGACATCATTCGGGCACAGGAACCACATTGTTTGAAACCCGTCTTCCTCGACGACATCCTCGGCGAAGAAGAAAATCTCAAAAGAGAAACTGTAACACCAAATAGCAACAAGATACAAAAAGTATCGCAGAAGATCCCAGAAACCGTTAGCGTCGGCGACGCGGAAAAAAGGGAACTGACGTCATCACGCCGACGTGGGCCTTATGTGGAGTCGGTGACGACAGACGGAGTCGCGCGCAATGCCGTGCTCCTATGACGTCGGCCACGCCGGCGTGCTAAGAAGAATTTTCCGAACGTTGCTGGCGCAAGGGGGATATTCACAAGGTGAGGAATCCACAGAAAACCATTTCCTTCTAGATAATGCTGCACATCCAAATCTGCAACACTGTTGCCAAGAAGAAGCCTACTGAGGGCATCAGGACTCATTCTACTATGGAAAAGACTGCTTCTGGGCATTGTTTAGGAGTGTTGCTGTCCTGGATATCGGCATGGCTGCAATACAGAATGTTGTTCCCGTCTTCATTAGGAATAGTCTGTCAACTCTAAAGTATGCTGGGGTGGTAATTTATCTAGATCTTTGTTGCTGGACTTCCTGATATGACTATATACTCTGACCTACAACTTTGGAGGTACTGCTTGGGTGTTAATTCAAGAGGTGAAGCTTCTGCAGATAAAAGTATCCAGCAGAGGTAGTATCTTACCTTTGTGAAAAATATTTATTGTGGATACCCTTTCTACCTGCAAGTTCCTCACATTTCCCATCAGCCTCCTCTTTCTGAGGAGCGTTCATTCGACTTTTTAATAAGGCTCCAAGTCAGCCTCACCTTCACATCTAGGAGAGTAGAAACAAGTTATAGGAAGATTACTTCACTGCACCAAGATGGCACTTTATATGGCTCATAAAAGCCTATCTGGGTTGAATACAGGACCTGAGGTGCCACCTGTCATTGAAGGAGAGCTTTTTCAACTAACTGAATCCACTCTGGCACCTGGAGGAGATTTAAGAACAGAGGAATCGGCAGGTAGATAGACAATCTACCAAACAAATGTATTACCATAGGTAAATGACTTTTCTTCTGTACATGCCCCCTTCACCCATCGGTTTAAACAGATTGTCTTTCATGTTTTAGAGTGAGCCCAGGGCATATCTACATTTTCTTGGGTCCTCCAAAAGAAATGCATTCACAGGCAAAAAAATTCAGAAGCTCACAGTTGGTTTGTGTATGGGTAAAGCTGTTTTGAACTCCATTTCTGCTCCTAGGGTACCCCACTGAAGTAAAGTGTAGAGCTATCCTGCACATGCCTGGTAGTCCAGCTAGATGCTCCTCTAAAGTGATTTCCAAATTTCCATATAGCCTCCAACATTATGAGATACCAACTAGGTAGCATCCTCATTGTTGATCTATAGGACTCAGAAAGCTAATCATGGACAGATCTGGAGTTTTTCAGGGTGGAACTTGCATACTCTGCGCTACCTCATTTGGTGGTATAAGCTTGTCTGCCTCTGGTTAGGGCTTGAATCCAGTCCCAATCTTTTCACATATTTCTTGATAAGAAGTATGGGAAGCACCTGTCGTACACAATTAATATCAGTTTTCAGGCAGAACAAGTCCTTTTCACATTTCTTTTCTTTCTATGATACTACCCGGGGAAATCCTTGGTCACAAAAATGAGCTATAAGTTTAAACAGTATAGTGCCCCAGGTAGTTATTTCTGGCATTTAAATATATACACTGTCACAATTAGGGTGACTGGTTGAGTCCATATCACCAGCACACAATTTCTCCAGTTCGGAGTTTCGAATGAACATATCAAAGCATTTTGGGAGTTGTAGTTCTCGATCACTTAAATTGAGCTAATTGGACCAACACACCTGATACCAATGATCTCTGAAAGCAAAGTCCAGAAATGGTGTCCTGTTGACATGGATCAATATTTAGTCATCCGAATTACAATACCAACTATGCGCATATGGAACAAACATACAGAACACACGAGAAAAGGTAGCCGACAAAGAAAATACTAACATGACATTGACATATTCATTGAATTACATAGGTTCAGGTGAGGGGCTGTGGAAGGTTTTCTCCTTAATGAAACACTGGAATGTGTGTTTGCATACCATTATATTCAATTGTTGGACGAATTGTTTGGGCTGTAGAACATCAACTAAGTGCAAAGTGGAGTGGTGTGGCTCACTGGTTAGAGGCGGCAGACCCGGAAGCCGAGGACGCGGCAGGGTCGTGAACCAGGGTCAGCGGACTTGATAATTCCCGCCTTGGTGCCTACTCTAACCAGGGATCACACTCGGCAACTCTGGGCATTAGCTTGCCTCATCTCCACAACGGCCCCCCACAAACGCCGGGGATGCCTAGTTTCACCTTGGAGATACCCAAGAGGGAACATCTCGCAGGGAAAGCCAGGACGGGTTCCCCAGCGGTCTAAAGCGCCAGGACGCCTCCGGGTAGCAGTGCGCTTTACAAGACACACACATTTACATATACATTACATTACATTTACATAACAAAAACATGAGAAATCTTCGATGTATGTCACCTTTGGGTGCTTTTAGTATGCAGATACCGTGGCATAAATACCCCATTTCATAAGGAATCTTGAAATATGGAAAATAATTCCAAGTCCCTGTGAAATGCAGGGTTCATCATCATGTGTGCCCTCAAATCACTGCACAGTTTTACAATTATCTGGACTCTAGTATAGGCTACATGGGGGACCAAATTATGCAGAAAGATTTCCTAAATGTTGTGTCAAAAAATACAAGTTGTGCAGTACATTGTCTTGCAGTATTATTTTCGTTTCTTTGACCTAGACACCCACCTTCCTCCATATCCGAACCAAAAACTGGCACTTTGGGGAGTTGAGGACATTCTGATATGGTGTAATGGCAATGAATTTTAACGCAAATGCTCACGATTTGTGACTAACGGCAATCATACCCCTAATAAACGGAGCAATAATAGGGAACGTCAGGTACACAAAAGGAAAGGCAGGTACACAAAGGAAAAGGTCAGCAGTTATATGCTGCGAAAATGTTGTCAGGTGTCCATAACATGGCTGTTACATTTTGAATCGACTTCAAAAAACGGCTGCATGACATACTAGGTTACTTTGGATACATATCACATACAGAGCGAGAATTAATACTTTTACAACCCCGTGAAAGTAGGCAAAAAGATAAACGGCACTCTCGCAGAGGTAGTACCATTGCTGCAAGAAACCACAAAAATTGGTGCCAACATAGATCTTCCATTTTAGGTGGTCACAGAGACCACCATTTGATTGCGATCCAGACAAGTATACACACACGTTAATAATCCATACACACTGCTCTATGACCTTTTGAAAACATCATAAAGTTTCAGCAAGCCGCCCGGGCAGCACAATTAGACAGCATAGGTGCAAATGGATTAACAAAAGCTACTTGCATCAAAATGCTTTGTTGCCTAAACACGCACGCAAACTAATTTTTTTCTTAAGCGGTTGTAGGAGAAAACAAACTAAAAGAAAAAATGTCCGAAATTAAGCCTGAGACACTCATGAAAGAAGTCACCTCTATTATGTCGGCACGCTAAGGCGCATTGTCCGGTATCAGGAGTAAGATCTCTAGGGTTGGACGTGGTATCCTTTTATTCATGCACTCTATCGCAATGGCCCTGAATTACGACAGGAACTATGGACAATAAGATATAAGACAAATGTGCTGGACAACAGGTCACGGGAACAACGTCAGGATTTCAGGAGTTGCAGATGGGCTTGTGTGCAACAACATAACCTTATTCCCGTCAACACTCATAATAGAAACATTTGCCCCACGAATTGAATTTCTGGGAATGCATATGAACCACAGTAAAAGAAAACCCAGATGACGAAAAACTATCCAAGACCTATCACAGTGTGCTTTTTACACCACCACCGAGCACTGCAAGGACGTAAAGTAAGTAGAAGGACAGCACAAAGGTTTACTCGAACACCAAGAACTTGGATGGTACCAAGAGGAACTGGGGAACTCAGCTACGGATGAGACCGAGCTTGAAAAGAGAGACAAAGTGTTGTGGTTGGTCACTTTACCAGACAGGAGAACAAACATTGGATGATTTTCAATGTATGAGAAGGGAAGGCCAAAGTTGGATTTGTGGGCATATCTCAGGTAGTGTGCATTTCTTTTTATGCTTTGCTTAAGATTAACATTTCTTTGTGAATTAACACCCATTCGATTAGCTTTAATTAGCTTCATGGTAGGACATACTACGTGAACGTTCAAACGATGGAGGATGTCCAGGTATAAGCTCCTGACACAAAAAAACACTTCTCAGACACCATGTTCATACATATTTAAACATCAACATGGAATCTGTTACCTCAGCTCAAACACTATGGACATTACTGCGATGTTGGGTTTATGAATATGGTAACAAAGTAGACTATTAGTAGAAGTAGATGGCAGTTCTCTTCCAGTAATAATGGCACTATTATTGACTAGGTTAGGTTAATTTAAACTGGAGCTTAACACTTGTTAGCTGTAGCACAGAGCAGACGGCTTAATTTAGGAGAAATGTGTTAAGTATTCATTAGTACCCAAACAGTTCTAGCTCCTGTGCTAATGTAGATACATATGCTTTATACGCTGCAAAGGAGTATCTCTCATAAGTGGCGGCTAGCAAGCGGACAATGTAAAAGTTTGGAACAAGGTTCTTAATACAGCCCGGCCAACCAAAGCTTCGTAAATGGCCCTGCGAGCCAGCAAGACACCTGAACAGAGTTTTTAAATCTTATCATGGTCAATAGAAATCATTCTACGCTCTATAAATTGGTCATTATTTTTCAGACTAGACACACTGCTGCTTTCTGGACTATGAGGTTAACCACTACTTGGGCATGGAGACCTGCATAGAGCCCCTTGCCGTAATCTACCCTGCACAGCAGACACCACCATGGCATTCTGGTGCCTGATGAAGAAAAGAAACAATAGCCTAAAAAGACCAAATACACAGAAGCAAGTGCAGCAAGATATCTATGTCAATCATTTGTAATGGTTTAACCTTTTGGTGTGGAATGGGGGCATCAACCATATTTGTTAGCCAAAGGGAGTCACCCTATTGTTCCCGACTGTCTTACACAATTTCACAATTAAGCTCTTTGCTAGCGTTTTTTCTTAGAAATGTATACAACCTTTCTTGTTCAACTGGAACATAATTTGCATAGGACAAGCATAGGATAAACAATATCAATCTGAACAACTCAATGCTAGTAGAATGTGGATGAACATATACATTAATAAATGGGCAGAAGAAATTACCCTCTCTTACACTCACAAAAACACTGATGATCCTAATAAACTTGGACAAAACTTGGCAAGATTGTTGTTAATCTGGAGGAGGAACTTTAATGTTGCCTGTGTGTAGTGAGGTCGCAGGAATGAAGAGCAGAAAGGCAGGAGTAAAGTTATTGAGAGTTTTATTGTAATCTCAAAGCAAGAGACCTCATCCTCCAAAGTCAAGCATACAACTGACTTTAGCTTGAGGCAAAATATTCTAAAGAAGCTACATTCTGCAGTGGAACACTATACACATGCATGAGCCACATAATACAGCAGATAAGGTTGGCTCAGCTTAAACAAGAATACTACAACATCTCCCTCTAATCATCAACCGAACAAATCAGACAAAAAGAGGAGAGAAGGTTCGATTAAACAAAATCTTTCAAATGAGAACGGGTAGAACTTTCCCTTACAGGTCCTCTCCCAGCACCAGCAGGGGAAGAAGGGAAAGGAAGAGAGATGTCCACCTCAACATCATTAGGACAACATTTAGCAATTCTATTGAGGGTCCAAACCTTATGGTCTTGTGTCTTAACACCATTACCTAACAGTTTGATAACTTTTATAGGTTGACTATATTTGAAAACACCAAATTTTCTCTCAGGTAATTTTATCCTCACCAAATCTTGTAGTGTAGTTCCTATATTCCCAATAGGCTCTGCGCATTGGAATAACATAAACGATAGTTTAGACGTAGGACTGAGGTCGACTAGGTCTCTATTGAATATGTTAGACTTAATTGTGTGTGCCAGCTAGCTCAGGGGTCACTAGAAACTTTCTCGAGTAAACAAGAAGGTGTTTAGCTTTCCTGAATAGACAAGAAGTGATTAGCTTCTGACAACTAGATCACATGACAACTTTGTTCCCCCTGCAATAAGGAATATATCTCCAGAGTCGTGGAAACTATAGATAGCTATTTTACTCAGTCAATCATGCATGCTTCGTTTCACCAGAGATGCAGAGAAATAGAGAGACGGGCGTTTTCAATAAAAGGGTTATTTATTGAGCAGTCTTCTTTCTCATGCAAGAGAAATGAATTGCCACAATTGCAATACTTGTCATAAAGTAAAGTGCATACAGTAAAAGGAGTATTATGAAATAATACTGTAAAAGCATTATATGGTTTCTAAGCCATAAGATACTTAAAATGAATAAAATACATACAATGATAAAATAATGACTAAACATACTCAACTGGTGTTTCTAAGATACGCCTACCCCAGTGTACCTAACCTAAGCCTAGTACAGGGAAGGAGTAGATGAGTTACAGTTTTTGGCAAGAATCTGAATTAAGAATTCTCTAAGGGTCTAATCAGCTCCGTACCTTGGGTATAGAATGAAGGAGGTCTTGTATCTCTCGCTCAGGGCTCGATCTCCCAGTAACCCGCGAGGGTATCATGGAAACACTGGAGCTGGATTTCTCGGCAGGAGAAAAGACAGCGTCTCTCTCAGTGCGTCAGCAGGGAGGGTCGGCTTCCTTCGACACTCGCATCAGCAGGGCGTCTGGCAAGTAGATAGCAGATTCTGCTCCAAACCACTGTGTGTTGCTGAAGGCAGATGTTGGTATATTTATACCTGGAAGGTGCAGAGTTTGACATAAGGTTGGACATAAGACGTCACTAAGAACTGGCAGTTCTTTCAGGACTCTCAGGAGTTCTAGGACAAATCAAAACAGAAGCATGGGGAATTCCCGGGCGGCTGGAGGCTTGGTTTGTTTAAGAACGCGTTGTACTTTCTAGGAGTCTATGGGAGTAGCCTTGCCGTATTTGGACTGCATTGGCTATGACTTAATATGGATATGACTCTTATGCCTTTATAAGGATATGATTTGTTATAACCACATAAGGGCATAAATCGGGAATATCTAATTAGGGTCCTAGATACATTCACAACAATCTCCAACATGCACAACAGTTCTTTTACAGCTTTCCTCACATCATAAGCACACTTCCTCCTATCCATTTTTTCTAACTCTTTCTTTCCAACCAGAAGTGTTATTACTAGAACCTGCAGTATCAGAAAGTTTTGTAGAGATCCAAGAAGGTTTGAGAGGAGTGCAAGCTGACCTTCCTTTAAATAAGGCAAAAGGTGTCACACCAGTAGAGGAATGCACAGTGAATCTATACTCGCAGATCTTTTTCTTAATAGCCTCTTCCCAGTCACAGCTGGACACAAGAGTCAATTGCATGGCTTCCTTAAGAACTCTGATGAATCTCTCAACAACTCCATTGCTTTCTGGATGATAAAGCGAAGCACGTTTATTCACAACACTTCTTCCACTCAGAAAACACTCGACAACACCTGAAGTAAATTGCACACCATTATCAGTAAGTAGTGAGCTTGACAAACCTTCATTAGCAAACAATTCCTCTAGAAAAGAAATCACTGAGGAAGAATCAACTCGATTGACTATTTTAATAAATGGCCAACTGGAAAACATATTGACACACACCAAAACATACCTATCTTGACTCTTAACTCTGGCAGGCCCCAGGATATCCAAAGAAATATCCACCCAAGGTCCAGTTAACTGCTTCCTGAGAACCATTGGTTGAGTTCTACATTTAAGCATCCTGTCGCTCACAGAGCACTGTGCACAATCTCGTACCGATCTCTCAATTTTAGTGTCCATAGCAGGCCACCAATATACCTCTCTAACTCTCTCTTTTGTTTTAGCAATCCCCATGTGGCTATAGTGGGCATTTTCAATTATCTCAGACCTTAACTTTGCAGTAGGAACAAGTCTGCTTCATCTCACTAACAACCCATTAAGCAAGGAAAATTGTTCCCTAACACACGAAAAACCTTTAAGCTCCTCATCACACTCTTTCTTTTCACACCAACCATCACGTACAAACCCCATGACTCGTTGTAGTTTAGAATCAGTGCCTAACTCAGTTGTCCATTCATTTTCCGTGAGAACACCTTCTGTAACAATGCTCACCTTAAAATCTTGTGAAGAGTCTTCTCTAAAGGGAGAAGGATCCTCATCATGCTCAGAGAGAGAGTCACCAGAAAGCCAATCCGCTAAGATGTTACCAGAACCAGGCAAATAGGAAACACTAAATTCAAAGTCCTATAGAGCAACAACCCACTTCCTTATCCTGTGAGATACACAATCAATACCTTTCTTTTCAAATACCTGTTTAAGAGGTTTGTGGTCCGAAACAACAGAGAACTTCTTTCCCCACAAAAACATTTTAAGTTTGCGAACTGCCCAGTAAACGGCCAGAGCTTCCTTTTCCACAAATGAGTAGCTACACTCAGCTCCTCTCAGAGGCCTCAAAATGAACAAGATAGTATTGTCTACTTTCTCTCCTTTCTGTAAAATAACAGCACCAATGCCCTTGCAACTGGCGACCGTCATTATATATGAATCTTTTGTAGGATCAAAACTAGCAAGCTTTTGAGTATGATTGAGACAATTCTTCATCAGATCATATTCGGCACAACATCCTTTGTCCCAGACAAACTCCTGTCCCTTCTTTAGTAAGGTTCTCATTCTTTCAGTTTTCTGGGCAAACCCTGAACCAAACTTACTGTAGAACTCGGCCTTGCCAAGAAACGTAACCAATTCATCCTTGTTGTCAGGGTATCTGAGGTTGGTGATTGTCTCCACCAAAGACGGATTAGGCTTGATGCCAGACCCAGAAACCAAATGTCCAAGGTATTCTATAGTTTCTACATCAAATTTGCACTTGTCTAGCCTAAGAGTGAGACCCACATCTTGTAGCCTACCTAAAACCTCACACACTATCATCACGCTCTCTGCGCGTTACACCATGCACCCGAACATCGTCTTGATAGACCTTAACCCCATGAAGACCAGCCAAAATGTTTTCCATCACTCTCTGGAACACTGAAGCGGCTGAAATAAAGCTGAAAGGTATCCTGAGAAATTTATAAGTTGATTTGATTTGATTTTTAGATTTGTAGAGCGCATCGATTGCCCGGAGGCGTCTTGGCGCTGCGGATTCAGAGACCATGGACGGCTAGAATGCGGCAGCCATAGAGGTCAGATTGGAATAGCCATGTTTTAACTACCTTCCTGAATGTTTTCAGATCATGGCTGGTTTTAATTGTAAATGGTGGAAGGTTCCAGGTCTTGGCAGATCTCAAGAGGAAGCTTCTGCCTCCCCAACGTGCTTGTTTGAACCTAGGTATTTGCAACAGTTTTTGTTGAGTAGGTCCAAGGTTCCTAGACGGCCTGTAGTATTTTAAGCGTGATGTCAGGAAGGAGGGACCCTTACCCTGGAGAGCTTTGAATGTGATGCACAATGCTTTGAACAGTATTGTTTTCTTAACCGGTAGCCAGTGCAGTGATTCAAGCTGTTGGGAGACTGATCCGTGTTTAGGCATATCCAGAATCAGTCTTGCTGCTGCATTCTGCAGACATTGTAGTTTTTTCAAGAATTGTGTTTGGATCTCTATATATAGGGCATTTCCGTAATCTAGCCTGGAGATGGCAAGAGCCGTCACCACTGTTTTTAAGGCCTCAAGGGGAATGAAGGCACAAATATTCTCAATCATTCTCAGGATTGCCCAGAAGGTGGAAGTAAGGCCATTGATTTGGCGGTCAAAGGTCAGCCTGTGGTCAAAGGTAATCCCAAGATTTTTTGCCTTTGAGACAGGTTTAGGGCATTCACCCAGCTCAGGTGGCCACCATTTCAGAGACCATGCCAGGGGATTGGCACCTAGCAGTAGTACTTCGGTCTTACTGCCATTAAGTTTGAGGCAGTTAGATTGCATCCAAGAGTTGACGTGGAGCATGCAGTTATTAAAGCGGTCAGCAATCTCCTCCAGAATATTGGTTAATGAGACGACTACCTGCGTGTCGTCTGCGTAGGATACCACAGAGAACTCAAACTGTCTAATTAGAGCCGCCAAAGGGGGTCACGTAAATATTAAACTGCGTAGGGCTCAAGGACGAACCCTGCTGGATGCCACAGTGTAGAATGAATGTTTGAGAGCTGGATTCATTTAGTTCGACTCTAAAGGATCTGTTTGTCAGATAGGATGTTAGTAGCGTCGTGGCAGATTCTTGATAGCCCAGACCAGACAGCCTAGTAATTAGGAGTATGTGATTGACAGTGTCGAAGGCCACCGACAGGTCTAATAATATCAGTGCGGCCTTCCTGCCTTCATCCAGTGTCTTACTGAGTTCCTCGCTAGCAGGAATTAAGGCAGTTTTGGTGCCATGTCCCTCTCTAAACCCGAATTGGGAGTGGTCAAGCATATTGTTGGTTGAGATAAAGTCAGAGAGTTGGATGTTGAGCAATTTTTCCAGGACCTTTGAGCAGAACGGAATTCTGGAGATTGGCCGATAATTTTTGGGCTCAGCTGGGTTTAGGTGGGGTTTTTTCAGCAAAGGTAGTACATATTCTGTCTTCCAAGCTTCGGGGAACTTTTCGTGGAGTATAATTTTGGAGAAAAGTTCACTTAATTGTTCACTGAGAATATCTGGAAAGAGATGAAAGATTTTTGGGGGGCAAGGGTCCGAGGGTACCCCAGATTTTGTACCCTTTATGATTTCAGTCACCTGATCATTGGTTGGAGGGAAAAAGGAGAAACTAGGTGAACTTGAGACAAGGTCACTTTTCTGAGGCGGGGGTTCATTAGAGAGGTTGGAAAAGGTTCAGTAAACCAGCTCTACCTTATTGGTGAATGCCTGGCCCAACACATTGCAGAAATCTGGGTTATTGTCCGATTTAGTTTTGTCTATCAGTTTAGCTAGTTTCCTGACAATAGAAAAGAGCTCTTTACTTGAGTTTTTTTAAGCCAAGATTTTGGTAGTGTAGTAATTACTCTTTTCTTCAATAAGTTCTGAAGGGAGTGATGAAAGTGGTGAAATCTTGGCAAGAGGGGTGCAACCTGACCTGGTGATAGGCCGAGGAAAGGTCTAACGTGGAGAAATGCGTAGCCCCATCCAAGGAAGACAAGATCTCTGCAATTTTAAGAATCGGGTAATGGTCGATTACGACAGCTTTGTTGAGTTCCCTCATATCGATGCATAATCTTGCCTCACCGTTGGCCTTACATGCCATCACTACCGGAGAAACCCACTCCATACCTTCGACTTCTTCTAGAACACCATTAGTTTTTAACTTATCCAATTCAGCCTTCATTTTGTCTCGAACCAAAAGCGGATCATTTCTGACTTTAGCAACCTGGGAACAGAGTCTTTCTTCAGTTTGATAAGATGTAGATATTTTTTAAGACAACCAAGTTTTTTATCAAAGACAGTTGGACATCTTTTGACCCAATCACCATGATCCGAGACTACAGCCACACCAGGAAGATCTCTCAAACGCACAGAGGGAACTTCGTTGGGGTCAGGATAGACACCAAGATCTCTCTGATGCGCCCAACTAATGAGGGAATCCCCCTTCATGGATACATAGATTTTCCCAGCCATGATTCTTCCTTTGAAGTCAATTGTGCCCATGAAACAACCTAGCAAGTTTATTATCTGGCCACCATAACCCCTGGGAATTATGTCGGGGGGTTTAAGTAATTTGACTTTGTTCAATAGGTTCTTCTCAAAGAAGGTTCTCGGTATTAATGTTATCTTGAACCCGGAGTCGAACAACATGTCCACAGAACAGTCATCAATCAGAACTTTTTGTATAGGTCCATCCATTTTAGCATTATTGACTTGACATACCACAGATTCATCTTCACTATGATCATATATGTCTACTTCCCTCACATATTTCTGACCTTTGTTGGATTTACAACATCTTGAAAAATGGCCATTTCTCTTACAAATGGAACAGGTTGCTTTCCACCCCGGACAATCTTTCGCATTGGCCAAATGACCAATGTTGCCACAACGAAAGCATTTAAAGTTCGAGGATTTAGAAGTGGAGCTACAACCCTTATTATTACTAGAGCTCCCAGATTCAGGAATGGATGTTATATGAGACAGGGGTGAGGTGGACGTTTTGATTTCTTTAACATCTTTAGAATTCTTTTTCTAGTCAGAATTATTTTTACGAATTACTTCAGAACAGGTGTTGGAGTGCTCATGCAATTTGAGAGCAGTTATAACTTCATGAAGCGTAGGATTGTCTCTCTGACACAAAATGTCTTTACCTTTTTCTAGAGAAGAACCAAGCATGAGCTGATCTCTAAGTCGCTCATCCAAGGTACCTCCAAAAGTACACGTCGCAGCCAGTTTGCAAAGGGCAGTGACATATTGTTCTACGGATTCATCCTGCCTCTGCATTCTCTTTCCAAAATGAAAGCTATCCAAAACCATACTCAACTTGGGAAGATAATGTGAGTCCATTTTCTTAATGCAAATTTCATACTCGTTGAGTGAACCCCTTCAGCATTAGACTAATCAGGGAGGTTCTCAAAGACATCCTGTCCTTCAGAACCTAGACAGTGCATGAACAATGACTACTTTCTTTCTGCACTCAAAGAGGTGCCACATACCCTCGCATAGTGAGTGAAAACTTTCTTCCACTTAAGCCATGCGAGAGGAGGATCACCAGGCTCAGAGAGAAAGAATGGCCTGATGGGACATTCTGCATGGTAGAGGGCAAACAATATACAAATAAGTATTCCTTAGTTAAGGCAAAAAAAGATATAATACACCTGTAACAACAATATATAAATGAAAGCACGGAGTAAGTTTTCTCTAGTTAAGGTGCATAAAGACCTGAAACACAAATAAAGAAAACATGCAAATTACAGTATTACACAGGTTAAGAGGTGTTGTGTAAGTGCCCAGGTGAGGGGACCTTCGGTTACTGATCCGCAAAATCTAGGGTGAATCAGCGTCAGAGAAAGAAAGTACCTCTTTATTTGTAGAAGGTGGTCGATGAATTAGCTGTGCTGATCAGCGAGAAAAGAATGAGTTGCTGAATGCTGGAAGAAGTTGTGCTAATCAGCGCTGGAATAAGCTGTGCCAATCAGCGTTTGTGGTGAGAAGTTGTCACCTTGATCGGCGTTGAGAGAGTAAGCTGTGCCGATCAGCGTAGGCAAAAAGAGTCACGTGCTGAAATCGGCGTGTGAAAGAGACTTCAGGCGTTTTGTTTCCAAACCGGCGTTAACAGCTGTGCCGATCAGCGTCTGAAGTAATCCAAGATGGCGCTGGGCGTAGTGACGTCACTATGCAGCGCACGGACGCCGGCGCGCTGGGGGAAGGAAGGACGCGCTAGGTCGGACGCGAGGAAACCGGAGTACGAGGATGACAATGCCGGTGCTGATGATGAGGAGACGTCACTCAGCATAGCGATGAGGCGCCCGTGCAACAGAGAGAGGTTGCTAGGAGCTGCGCCAGGTCCTTTCTTGATGAAGAGCTGGGGTCGCTAGGCAACAGTTCAAAGAACAACAAAGCACATGAGGAGAGTGCCGGTAAGAGGCAATTTCTTTAAAAATTGGCAAAATAATGCGAAAAGGGAGATGTTGAATTTTTTGAGTTGCCAGTCCATAAGCAGGAGACAAGTCCAAAGAGCAGTGGAAAGCACGTGCCAAAGTTGAAGAAGTGAAATAATGCCATGGTTGAAATGGGAAATAATCCTTTGAAAATGTTGGCAAAAGCAAAGTTGAGGAAAATACCTTGACCCTCAGTAAAAAGGAGAAACCTTGAAGAATAGTTCAGTTTAGGTTATCCAAGTGTAGAAGGGTAGAGGTGAGAAAATCCCAAAATAGACAAGTTGAGTGGAGGTCTCTGCAGGTGGGTGAAGTTCAATCGTAGTGAGGTCGCAGGAATGAAGAGCAGGTAGGCAGGAGCAAAGTTATTGAGAGTTGTATTGTAATCTCAAAGCAAGAGACCTCATCCTCCAAAGTCCAGCATACAACTGACTTTAGCTTGAGGCAAAACATTCTAAAGAAGCTACATTCTACAGTGGAACGCAATACACATGCATGAGCCACAGAATACAGCAGATAAAGTTGGCTCAGTTTAAACAATAATATTACACTGTGGCCTACAAATAGATAGAATATCCCCAGTCCTTTGTTGAAGAAATCCTTATAAACCATGCCACTCCTGTTGGCATAGACCGTTGCTATGGTATTTTCCATTGGGATTTGTACTTGACTACCTTGTACCAGAGGAAAAAACAACAGAAAGACTAAATTTCCATCGTAAATTGCGTATGTTCAGCCTGGATTTATTTGGACTCCAAAATTAATTTATAAAACAATTCAGGAGAGATAGGCGGATCGTGGTCCTAGACACATTTGCTTATTATCAAATTAGACTAGGATAAACCGCCGGACTATTTTCCCTGTAACAAAATGTATATTGACACCTGTCACCCGAGGGTGGGTTTCAAAACTATTTAAGGTATGCACTTATAATGACCTGCACACGCACAACATGGCACAACTTAAATGGGAGTGAGGCCTGAGTGAGGATCTAGGCAGCAGAGAGTGGATTTATTGTTGCTCACAAACCAAACTAATTTCTATGTACTACAGTACTACAGACACAAACTTCTACACTTAAAGTTCACAAATAGGCCCTACTCCAACCATGGAAATCCAGCTTAGAGAATCTGCATACTGCATAGAAATGGCAGCGGCATAGTTACAAGACCCCCCCTCCCAACCCCCCAGCTAGGCAGAGGGACATCTGGCGCCCCCTCAGAAAAAACCTACCTAATTCCACTTCACAGCATGATGAGTCACATATACATATGTTTCTTAGGTTATATTATGTGTACAGAGTAGATCTAAATTCATGAGAAACCCCATGTTTGCCATATATATATTTATCATATTGAGCCCTGACCACTTTTACTCAGTTCTCCCTAAATCTCACTTATATAAGAGACAAAACCAGACAAATTGAGTGTATTCGAGTCCTCCTTAGATTGATAGCAATTATGCCCCAATTGTACGCAATATGCCCAATTCTTGCATCTTTGAACCATGGAATCGCAATGCTGAATCGTTGGATGTTTTAGTCTTTTTGTTTCAATAAAAGCAATACAATACAAAAATAATTTAAAAAGTGGTTATCTAGTTGAGCTCCCCAAATAATGATTTGTGATGGCAGGGGTTCTCACTGGTTTGTCAAGAGCAAGTATCTTTGGTTGAAACATGTGCACAAGTTCTAAAATACCTGCACCTTTGCCTGAAGGCTAGGGAGGTGTAGCATTCCTTACTACTGTCAAATAGCTCTGAGGTTGATGGAAAAAACCGGGAAGAAAAAAGAGCTGTTTGCATTCTTCAAACAATTCAGGTCAAGCATGAGATTTACATGTGGATTGTAGGTTTTCCACTGCTATGCCAAACACATTTTGATCACAGAACTGTTGAGATGGGGGAACACTGTGGCTTGGCCGCCTCAACAGTTACTTAGGTGAATGCTCTAGAGGTTAAGAAGGGTATTTCTCCAAGAAACCAACTGCTCATATGTGGTGTAAAGGAGGGGCTCAGATGAGGCAATTATTATTATTATATCTGATTTTGTAGAGCGCGCAGCTACCCCTGGGTTTCCCGGCGCTAGAAGAACAGAAGTAAAAGAGGGCAAACAGGAGTGCAAGGAACAGGTTACAAAGAGAACAGCCAGGTTTTCACTCCTTTGCGGAACTTAAGATAACATGTTTCAGACCGCAAAGGGATGGGAAGCGAGTTCCAGAGCGTGGGTGCCAGGTAGGAGAAAGAGCGCCCACCAACTCCAGCACGCTTGAAACGGGGGACAGAGAATCTGCAGTGAGTGGAGGATTTAAGGGTGCCGGAGGGACAATATTGATGGACTAAGGTGGATAGATAGTGAGGGGATTTTCCAGCTTTGATACGGTGCATAAAGCATAGTGCTTTAAATTTGGACCTAAATTCTATGCGCAGCCAATGCAGGCTACGCAGGGAAGAAGAGACTGAGGTTGTTCTAGGCAAATTACAAAGTAGACGGGCAGCCATGTTCTGAACCACTTGGAGCTTCCGGGTGACCTCCTTGCAGGCACCCAGAAGAAGTACATTACCATAGTCCAGCCGCGTTGTCACTAGGGCCTGGACCACTGACTTCTGGGTGTCTGGGAGGAAGCATCCATGTGATCTTCCTCAACCACCTGATGATGGTAGTACAGGTGGCTGAGACTTTGACCACATGTTGTCTCATGGATAACTGATTATCAAAGAGGACCCCGAGATTACGTGCTGTAGTTGCTGGGGCCGGCAATGGTCCCATTTGCTGAGGCCAATGTTGCGGGCCCCAGAGAGCGGAGTCCGGCCCAAACAGGAGTAGCTCCGTTTTGTCGCCATTCAGCTTCAGTTTGTTCGTCAGCATCCAATTGGCGATGTCAGTAAGTCCAGAACGAAGAGAAGAGGAAGGGTAGTGCTGATTAGAAGAAAGAGAGAAAATGATTTGAGTGTCATCAGCATAAGAAAAAATAGAAAGTCCAGACTGTTCAGCAAGAAAAGCAAGAGGTCTAACAAAGGTTGAAGAATAAAGGACTGAGAATAGAACCTTGGGGGACACCATACGGAGAGTTGTGAACAGTGGACACAGAAGAGGGGGAAAAGACCTGAAAAGTGCGATTAGAAAGAAAATTAGAGATCCAAGCAAGAGCGGAGCCACAGATACCAACAGACTTCAAGGCAGAAAGAAGGATGTTGTGGGAGACCACTTCAGATGTCAAAAATGGGGTTAGGGTCTTCCTGGAGAATTTTGCATTAGTGTAAAAAGTAAAGATGCCTGCAAAAGCTAGGCGCTATGACACTATCTTTCCCTCAATGTGAAAGACTAGCAGGAACCTGCCTGGGTACAGTGCTCAACCATCCAGAGGTACAGGTGTCCCATAGGTGAGGAGCGGGTGCAACCTTGTTTCCAAATGTAAAAAGGGTCAAGGTGGAACATCACCACCTTGGATTTCAACACTATTAGAAAAAGACTTAAATCCCCAAAAGGCTGCCATCATCTCTATCCTGTTTATGTGCAGGAACATATCTGATTTGGCATTGATGGAAAGTTCCCGACAGTGCACCCCACCCATACTTTGTGGAGTCAGTAGTATTAATGAGTTGAAGATATGAGAAGGAGTATCTCATCAAATGTTTCAGGGCGTACATCCCACAATTCTATGATAGAAGGATGGAAATCCTGGGGTACATATATGAAGGGGTAAGAACTAGTTTAAAGTGGATTAGATTGTTAAGATCCATGAGCTTCCCTGTCTTCTACCTTCTAAGAAACTAGTGATCATAGTGTTCCTGACTGGATGCATTACTTTTAGGAGGCAAGGCTTTCTTATCTTCTGTAAAAATTAAAGTGATACTGACTAGGGAAGAGCCAGGTTGGATTCTGGGGTTTATGACAGCTGTTCAGCAAAGTCAATATTAGAAATGGGGGTCTCCAGTAGGCGATGGTTTGCACCTTTCTCCAAGTAGGGAGCCTTGCTCTAGTCACGGTAAGGGAGTTACGTCCTTAGACAACCTCTGCTTACCCCCTTGGCAGTTTGGCACAAACATGCAAGCTTATCTCAGAGGCAGTGTGTAAAGCATGTGTGCACACATACAGTAACACAGTGAAAACATTACAAATGGGCACCAGGCCAGTTTAGAAAAACAGGAAATCTTTATCTAAACCAAACAAGACCAAAACGACAAAAACTCCACCATACATATTGATATATATCACCAAAAATAGGTTATTCACAAAAATAAAGTTTGTAGCAACAAGTAGTTCCACCTGCGGCTATTACAACATTGTGAGAGATGAAAATCCCAAACTACAGCGCTGCCCGCAAGGTGGGCGGCGTCGGGCCCAAAGTCACACGGACCCCAAAGACAGTACCTTGGCAAATGATGAGAACAAAGATGGTGCATGGTGTCTGGGAGGTGATACTTCATTGGCGTTGTGCAGCGTCAGTTCCTTACGACCACAGGGGAGGTGAGGCATCTGTTCCTTATTGCGATGCAGGGGAGGTGAGGTGTTGGTTCCTCACTGTTCCTCTGTGAGGATGAGGCACCAACGTGGGTGAGGTCGGGGCTGCATTGCAATTTGGGGCGGTGTGTCGTGAGTGTCACAAACAGTTGCCTTGGCTCCGGTACAGAAAGCGGCCTCAGTGACAACATCAGAGTCGGTACGGGGCGCCATCGGGGCTGCGGTGCAAGTCGGGAAGGTGCTTCGTGCACTTCACGAGCTGTGCCCACAGCTTTGTTGCAGGTCACAGAGTTGCTCACCGGTGTTGCTATTTCCCTCTGTGGCAGATGAAAAAGCAGTTCCAGGTGCAGGAGGACAGGAGAAATGAAGTCTTTGTGACCCTGAGACTCCAGAACAGGAGGCAAGCTCTACACCGAACCCTTGAAGATCATCTTCACGCAGAATACACAGCACAATTCAGTCTTTGTCCTCTACTTGGCAGAAATAGTCACTGCAGGCCAACCCCACACAGTACAGGAGCAGTACTTCTCCTTCACCTTTCCCAGCTTTTCTCCTTGGCAGAGGTTCCTCATGATTCCAAAAGTGATCCAACGTTCTGGGCCCCAAAATGTATACCACTTTTTCCTTTGTTCTCTTGTGGCAGAGAGTCTCTTGGCTAAGTTCACAACAGTTCCGTCTACTCTGGTCCAGCTTCCTGGTAGGAGGTGGAGACAGCATTGTGCAGAGGAGACAGGGCCTATTCAGGGGCAAGGAAATCTCCTTCCACTACTTTAAATGCTGCCCAGGTCTATTCAACTAAGCTCTGAGTCATCCAGGGAAAGAAGGACACACCTCAAAGCCCCCAGTGGCTGTCTGCAGTGAATGCACATCCCTAGGACATGTCACTCCAAAACCAGAGAGTCAATACATAACCCAGCAGAAGCAAATAGGATGGCTAAGCAAGAAAATACTGACTTTCTGAAAGTTACAGAAAAATTAGAGCTATCTAGCTGACTGTTTATTGTGCTGTCAACTATTTAATAGATTGAGACCAAAATCACAAATAAGATGGTCTCCATCATTTATTTATTCTTTTTTTCTGAAAGATTCTTATACATTTAAGAACTACAGAGTTGAGATGGACAACAATTCATAATTTATATAATGTGAAAGTTAGGATCAAAACATTAAATACAATTACTACTCTATCAATAGTATATCTATTTTTTTCTTTAATTCACTAGCCCAATCTAGCTGGGTGGCATAGGGCCCAATCCTGCTTTATTGTACACTTTCTAAAAGTGGCATTTTCAAACACACAATTTAAAAACCATCTTTACTAAAAGATGTGTTATTAAATTCTGAGTTCCTAGAGCCTACACTCCATTTCTCTATAATTTCCCAATAGAAAGTTACACTTGTAAAATGTTACAAATAACCTCCCATGGACAGATAGCCTTTCAATAGGGAAAAGCGAAATGCTCAGTATTTCACTATCAGGACATGACACAAACACCTACCTTTCCCCCACACTGCACTCTGCCCACAGAGATACCTTGGGCCTACCATAGGGATGTCTTATATGTGAGAAAATGGAAGTTTAGGGGCTGGCAAGTGGGTGCTCTTGCCAGGTCGACGTGGCAGTAAAAACTGCACGTAGACAATGCAGTGGCAGGTCCGAGAACCATTTGAAAGGCTGCTTGTGGTGGTGGCACAATCAGTGCTGCAGGCCCACTAGCAGCATTTGATTTACAGGCCCTGGGCACACACAGCGCACTGTACTAGGGACTTACTAGTAAATCAAATAAGCTAATCAAACAAAATATAGATAGGAAGCACTGTGGCACTGATCAGCAGTGAAAAAGTGCCCAAAGCATCTAGACCAGCAAAAACGAAATCCAGCACACAGGAAAAATACAGGCGGCAGAGGCAAAAAGACAGGAGAAAACCACGCCAAGGATGCTAGGTCTACCGGTCATTCTTCAGCAATGCGAAGACCCCTGTGTCTTTGCTATCGCTAATGGCTGTGGAAGGAAAAAATCCCACCCATTATGTGGAGTGGGTCTCCGAAGATGGGGCTTAGAAGGGCCGATGATCAATGGAGACGTGACTGAGAATATTATGCCTCGTCTTAGGCTAGGGGGAATGTGCCATCACCCTGAAGCACATTCACTTTGCCCACCTGCTTCCAAAGGTAAAGGACAATCCAGCTGGGGTGTCTTGAACAAGGAAACTTTGGAAAGTCTTTGACAGTTGGAGAAGAGGAGGAAGCTTAGCATCTACATCTTTCTTGTGTGATGCTTATCATACCTGACTTACTGCAGGAGCACCGTATCTTTTAAACAGTTCTTCCCATTCAAGGGAGCATTTGCGTCAGGAGTTAGAGCCATGGCTTCTCCCGCATGACCTAAACAGTACTCATTGAACAGTATTTAGGCACCTATGAGCTGTGTTGATCACCAGTTTCTACTTTGTAGCTTCCTTACCCTGGTTGAGCATGGTACTCTCTCCAGGCCTCCTCTGGGTGCAAGGAGGAATATTAGCCAAACTTGTGCCAGATGTGGAGCCCAGTTCAGGCTATGCTGGTGTTTGCATTGGTCTGTCGTAAGGAAACATGACAGGACTGGTAAATCTTCTCACCATTCATCACAAAACACTTGAATCCTTTTTTTTAGGAAGGGCAATGTTGCTTTGCCCTTAAGTGATGCTGCATCACCAACACAAATTTAGATGAGAGATTCCCATACACAAAAACTGGACACCTGGGGGCGGGGGAGGGGGATCAGTCATTACTGTACTCAGTCTATTTGAGAACTTGTACTTTTATAGAAAGGCGGGTTCGTGGACAACAGTGATGTTGAAGTCAGGAGAAATGGTCCTCAAAAGGTTTACTGAAGATAGTGAAGCTGCACTTGAGGAGATTTAAGCTGCATAATGGATGAGGGCAAAGGGCTGTAGGGGACTTTGACCTTTAATTTCATACTAATAACATTCAGAAGTCTGGAGAAATGATCTAATAAAGCATGGAGGTAAATCCTGCAGCCACACCCCAAACACACATACACTGCAGAATGTGCCTCGGGCAAGGACATATGTGAGGTGCAACATACATTTGAGTACATATACATCTGAATCGGCTAAATGCACATAATGTAAAAAATGTTGCGCTCAATAAAGCATCTTTCAAGCACTACACAAGCCCAGTCAAAAAGCTTTGACCAATGTAAATGAACCTTTCAATTCCATATCCAAGTTAGTTAGGGCTGCCACAAAGATGTATGAAATAGAAATAAGGAAATAAAGGAACCAGAAAAAGAAGGCTGCCCAAAGGTCATATGTGAAAAACATTACAGGGAGGATGTTAAGCCGGGCCTGTGACTGAAATTTCAATACAGATGTAAATACCTACATTTCGAATCCACAACGGCTTGCTCTTATATGCACCCTTGCATTCTGCAATGAATGTCAGGTAGATGGGCCTTCCATTCCCATCAGCATCATCAGCAGTAAGAACATAAGTAAGAATAAGCATGCTTTATATTTTTACATATTATAAATAATGGGCTGGCACTAAGATGAGATTAACAATACACAACAGTCCATATACTTATTGAGAAAATCATGATATCAATTGTTTATGGAACACCAGTTACATGGGTTGTTCGCGGATGTAAAGAAGAAATGTTTTTCAGTGTTTAGTCCCCAGTTTGGAAACGGTCAACCTTAGGCAACCACAGAATCTTTGCAGAAAAGTATTAAAGCATTCTGATTGGCAGGCATATAGGGCAAGAACCTCAAATGCAGGAAGGTAGCATCCTTGTGGTTTATAGCCCTATATCTGATATAAACTTCTAGCTGCAGATTCCTTACCTTAGCACTTCAGTAGGCGTCAGACTGGCTCCTGAAGATTTACATGAGCAGTATTCCTGTGCACCAGTAGGTGGTGTTGATCAGCTAGGCATCTGTTGTCTGCGTCGTCGTTACAGGAAATTATGTCACAGTACCTATATAAGCGCAACCCAGGCGCACTGATGTTGTTTCTTTTCTTTACGCACCAGCCAACTGATCCAGCGAAGAGCTATGCCTCTTAATTTTTGGCAGGTCTTTTTTCACCGTTTTGTTAGCTTCTTTTGAGGTTTACCGCTTGTTGTGTCGAGGATGCCCTTGCACAAGTCAGGTTTAAAGCCCTTCCATCGGCCGATGTCGGCGATGGACCCGCACCCTGTTTGCCTTTGGTGTCTGGAACTTGACCACAACACCAATGCAGGCTTTGATTGCTGGGCCATGGCTCCGAAGGCTTTGAGGGAATGGTTCCTGAAGCTGCTAGCAGCCCAGCATGCAACTCCGTGGCGGTCGAAGGGAAGATCTGGGGATCATTCACAATGCCATGTCTTTTCATCCCGCTCAAAGTCATTAGGACATTGAGGTAGAAGGGGCATAAGAAAAAGAGTAAGAAGTCAAAACGTTCTACGGCTTCGCCTCTTCTGTCGGCTGATGAGAAGAGGGAGCCTCAGCGTTCTACGCTTCGTTCTCCAGTACCTGTGCCTGAGCTCACTCTGCTCCTTCCCAAAATTCTGAAGGCCATAGCGACCTCCGCCCAGTTAGGAGAGCTCAATAAGGCTATGCGCCTCATTTTTGGGCGGTTCAACCCCAAAAATGCACCTTTGGGCCACTCTGGTGAGGAAATATAAATTTTTGGTCATGTTATGTTCCCTAGTGCGTACCCCACCGACTCCATGTACCAGCTTAAAGTGCATGTAACTTCCCTCCTGTGCCAGCTATGAAGACGCAAATACATTTGCGTCCAACGTTAACTTGTCCTCTTTCAGATCCACCCTGAATGGATTATATAGTCCGTTCCTAAGTATGCTATGCCACCGTCTTTTTGTAGTACACTTTACATGTTTTCCTGCTCTGGCCGAGTAGGCCCTGAATTTCTGCCATCGAACCTCTTTTTTGGCTCCTGACTCTGACAGCCTCTGCCCAGGCTACCTCTGTACCCGTGAACTCTGACTTACTTTCAGCGCGGCCCCTCGCGCTCAGCTTAGCCTGCTTTCTGTCAAGACTGACTATAACCTTCGAGTTATCTGTTCCGCTCCTCGAGAACGCATTCCTGCCTACTAGCTCCAGTAAACATCCTCCCCAGCTGCAGAGCCAAAGGGCCGACCTGTCTCAATGCAAGTAATTCATAGCCTCTGTTACCATGCTTCCATGGAAGGCCCCGTGCCCCCACGCTTCTCATGCAGACACTTAGGCGCTTATACACGCATCCACAGTTAGCATAGAATAGCTTCTGCCCTAGAGACCTTTCTGCCCAGATAGTATGGTTCCTAAACATCAGATATCAGATATGATAGAAGTACAAGTTGATCTGACATGCCAGACTTCTGTCTCTTTCCGTCAGTGTAAATGTCAAGTCCCCTGCACCCCTCCAATCACACGTCATGCAGCTGCGCGTGCATCCAAGCTTCCGATTTCTGCTGACATTGCAACCATTCTGTTAGCACCACCCCTTGGTGCCATCCACTTGCGTCACCTATCAGTGACGTTTCTAGCACACACCTCTGGTTCACGCCTAGTTCACGCCTCTTGATTACGTACTAGTACCACGTGTATACTGTTATCTTGTCTTCTCTCAGCTGTTACGCCTCTTGCACTATTACTTATGATGTGAATTAAGTATATAAGCTATGTAATATCAATAAAGTTTGCTCTATCCCTTCTGACACCCCTGTGGTGGTCAGAACATGATATCCTGGTCACGACCATTCCTTTTTAAGGAATAAAACCCCAAAGAAACTCTAACACCACGGACTCTGTCTTTTTTCATTCCGATTGAGTTATTATTGATTAAGTACTTACCTGCATAGAAATTAAGAGAGTAAATTAATTATTTACGTCATTTTGGCGCCCGAATAGGGACCCCTCCCCCACCTCACGCGCCGGTTGGCGCATTGCAAGCTCTGTCCCCTGCCGTCAGTTAGACGGAACCTACGCGTACCGGCAGGATTTCCTGCATCTCCCTCTGACCCAAGGAGGTGACGAAGACTGCGATCAGTGCCCAGATGAGGCGGTGAGGAGTGCGGAGGATCCCGACCAGAGCCTAGTCGAAAGAAGCAAGGTCCGAGGTGTCAAGAGGCCCACCAGGTTTTCCGAAGTTTTCCGAGGTTTTCCGAAGTTCTCCGAAGTTTTCCGAAGTACCGAGTCGAGTCCAGTCGAGTTTTCCGAGGCCTTCTGTTTCCGTGCTTCCCGGTGAGTACCATTGCTGGGTCGTATCTAGACGGGTTTGGGTACACAAGTCCGGTCTGCACTGTTTTTAGGCAGTGTATCTGTACTGTTTAGCAGTATATCTAGTATTCCGAATTTCTGCACTGTTACACCAGTGTATCTGTACTGTTGAGCAGTACATCCAGTATAGGGGGGTAGTCATCTATGTCTTCAATGTTCTTATGTGATTAATGTCGTGGTATGAATGTGACTGTTTAAATGTGTATTTTTGTGTTTCTCGTATAAACTAGCTGTCAAGAGTATTAAGGAATAAGGATTGAGCATTCAGTAATAAGTAAGCAAAATGCCGTTTTTCAGCAAGTTAAAGCAGATAGGAACTAGGAAAGGGATACTGGAGGAAGAAATTCCTATTCCCCCTAGGGACACTCCAGGTAACTTTATGTACCACAAACATGGCATAGATGCCATATTATATCTAGATTTATGGGCCGATTACACCAAGCACCTAGACGAAAGACACAGATGGCCTGTTACCGGAACATGGGATGCCGAGTGCATCATGAAGGTAGAAGAAGCATTATGGAAAAAGAAAGCTAGACAATCCCAGAAAGACGCCATAGAATTCTGGCGTAAGGAATCCCATAAGCGTGCTGAGAAAGCACTCCGTAGAGAGGACAGACTTAAGGAATCAGAAAAGGCCCAAGAAAACGAATTAGTTATTGAAGGGATCCGAGTAAAAACAGAACAAATAGACCGTGCCCGAAACAATCTTGTAAACGGAATGTATCTCGCGGCCGAGGGCACATCTGAAGGCCTATCAGAAATACCGAAAAACTTACCGCCACCATTAGTTCCCACTAAAGTAATGCATAAGACTACTAAAGACATATTCTTAAATTCTTATCTAGAGGATGTAGCACCAGCTTACACCAATCTGCCTGTTCGTGCCCTGCCTACTGACAGGGATGGGGGTGGCACTGTGCCCCCAGATCATGTTCCGCCAGTACCGCGACAGACCTCCCCTGTTCCGCCGGCTCCGCCACTTCCCGCACCCAAGATTGACCTACCGAAACAAGTCCTACCTGATCCTACTAAACGACAAATTCAAGTTCAGATCCAGACTCCGCAGGGAGATAATGCCCAAGCATCCGCTTCAGGAGGTGCGACTGCGGGTCCTCGGACCCCGCCATTAACACGCAGATTAAATTTTAGGGACACGCAGAGTCCTCTCACGTTCCAGTCTCCCCGTCTTGACGCATTAAAGGAAAACATGTCAGTTTGTAGATATGATCCAGTACCCGGAAAAAACGATCTAATGATATTGGCATCCCTACGATTAAGATCTGCCACTGATATCTTGCTATGCTATGTAGGAATGAAGGAACGGCTAGATAGAATATATGAGTTTGTTCAGACAGGGAAAGACCCTGACAGTATCAAGGATGCCATGGATAAACAGAAAGTTGACATTCAAGCACAGATATTACGATTTTTCATAAATTGTCTAATAAGAGAACGAGACAGGCCCGAGACAGATCAAAGTGAATTAGATGCACTAACAAAGTGGGGTCAAAATATAGCCGAAGGAAAACATGACAGGGGGGCTTGCATAGCCAGTATGTACCAGAAAATTAGAAGGGCAGTGATAACGGCACACCAGAAAGGGAATGACAAAGCTTCCTCCGAGGAGGAAGAAGAACTTGCAGAACAAGGAAGGACTACAGATACTATAGCGTATGTAGGTAAGGGAAACTACCTTAGGAAAGGCATCCGTCCGGAAAACAAGAGAGTTTTTCTCTCTGCTTTAACAAACCAGAATTCTTCTGAACATCAGTTCCAGGAAACTGATAAAAGGCTTCGAGACCGAATGGGGTACCATGTACTCAATTCTATGGATGAACAGGAACTAGCCCGGTCAGCCGTGTTATGGGCCGAAAACCCAGACATATATAATGATGATACATTAGCACAGACATTCTTGAACCTTTCCCCAGACGAGCAGAAAATAGCAGGTGTATACATGATTCAGCACCTCCTCATCAAGTACAGAAACAACCATTCCGACCCAGGTCCCTTACACGAAACATTAGAAGCCCTACTCATGGATAGATGGAGAGGTTTCAGTACCAAGTTAATACAAATAATTCTAGAACAACGACATAAATATAACACCTTCATAAGCTCTGAATATGTTCCCCCCCCGCCTCCCGAAAGAAAGATGTACCACATGCAATGTGGTAGTGGCATTGAAAGTCAGAACCCCTTACGAGAAGTACACCCAGTTATGGGTGCGGATCAAGTCTTGAAGCGTGTGTATGTTCACACACCACTGACTAAGTTAGAATTGTTAGAAATGAAGAAATTAGTCCCGTGTCACGATAAAGACCCTGCAGGTTTTCACAGAGAACTAAAAGACATGTTACTCATGGGGGATTATACGTATGATGATATTATGAAAATGTTAAAGGTACTGCTGCCCACGGGCATTTACGAGAAATTAAAGGAAAAAGATTGGGAGGTGGGGGAGGCAAAGATAGCATGGGCAGAAATAGAAGACGAAGAAAGCAAACGAATCCCAGGGTTAGGCCTTGGGGATAGGACTAAAGCATTACCCGGATTAATAGTACAGGTTTTGCCAAGATTATTGACAACTAGAAAGGAAGATTGGGACGCAATCTCGTCCTGTAAACAGAAACAAGATGAAGATACTAGTGACTTCTATTCCAGATTCGAGAAATGTTTCATTATAAATAGTGGCCTACAACCTAGTAGCGAATCATATCCACACCTTTTTGTATCAAAATTAGTCGAGAATTCCCTACCATTAGTTAAAAATAGAGTGTACAAAGTTGAAAGTACTTGGCAGGCAAATACGCCATCCCAGATGTTACAAATGTTACAATATCATCAGAACAGAATTAGAGAAGAACAAGATCAGGAACAGAAACGTATGAAAGACACGAAAATGAAAATGTTAGTAGCTCAGACGGTCCCAGCCGACGGTCAAAGAAAGGGTGGGGCCCAGACAAATCACACTACAGCTCCCGTTAAAGGGACATGTAATTACTGCAAGCAGCCAGGTCACTATGTACATGAATGCCCAGTCCTGAAACATAACATTTCAACAGGTAAAACTAAAGAAAGACCGCATCCGCCTAGACACGATCAGGTCCAGCAACAGACCTCACAAAATGTACAGCCAATGCAGAACACACAGCCTATGCATGCTCCATCCCACACAGCACAGACAGTAGCAGTACCACAGCCACAGCCCATTGCCGCGACTCAGCAAGTTTCACAACAAATGTACCAGTATGCCCAATCTGCATATCCAGATTACCCCCGATATACATGAAACAGCCTAGAGAGGGAAGGTGGTTTGCCTCTTATTGAAATTCCTGTAGATCAAGAAGGTCCTTATGTACACAGTCACGTATTGGGAAAAGACAGAAAGTTTTTAATTGACACAGGGGCAAGTCGCACTACAATCAGTCATAATGAAGTCCCAGGGGCACCCCTCTCAGGCTCACAGAATGTTTCCCTTGGTTTTTCAGGACAACCTATTGTAAATGAAGTATCGGAACCAGTACCGTTGGCTGTGGGTCCATTATCCCGAGTTACAGATTTGCTACTTACGAAATCATGCCCAGAAAATCTGTTAGGAATTAAAACACTGAAGGCTCTAGGAGCTATAATATGCTGTTCCCCGGAGGGAGTTAGACTCTTTCTACGGGATTTCAAGGGTCATTATGTTTTACGTGAATTTGATGTCAGATTGAAAAATGTACCAGATCACCTATGGGCAAAAGGCCCAGCTGATGTAGGTTGTATGCATATCACTCCATATCGTGTTACACTCAAGACAGGAGTTGTCCTACCCAGAATCAGACAATACAAGTTACCACCCGATGCTGTAGTGGCTTTACTGAAAATCATTGAAGAGCTTATTGCCCAGGGAGTGGTCGTAGAGACCGACTCCAATATCTGTAATTCTCCTATCATTCCAATTCTTAAACGTACAGACCCCAATGCACCGCCAGTATATCGGCTGGTGATTGATCTTCGAGAACTGAACAAATGTATTGTACCGCAGTACCCTGTGGTCCCCGATATCTCTTCCCTATTGACTGCTATTGATTCAGAAGCAACGTTCTTTACTGTAATTGATCTCAAGAACGCTTTCTTCAGTGTACCTATTGATCCGGAGAGCCAATATCTCTTCGGATTCAGTTTAAATGGACGAAGTTTCAAATTTTCCCGCGCACCTCAAGGATTCACAGAAAGCCCCAGCATCTATAGTCAAGCACTGAAAAGACAACTAGATTGTATTCAAATGCCAGTTAACACCGCTTTACTGCAATACGTCGATGATCTACTGATCACCGCACGAAGTGAGCCCGAATGTGAACAAGCGTCATTGACAGTTTTACATTTCCTGGCCGACAAGGGACACAAGGTGTCTCCTTCGAAGCTACAATTCTGTGTTCAGCAAGTTGTGTACTTGGGTCACTTGCTGTCCAAAGTGGGGAGACAGCTCACTCCCGATCGCATTCAGTTAATTGTAAATATGCCACGACCCCAGACACAAAAGGAAGTGCGGGCCTTCATAGGCCTCACCTCGTACTGCAGACAATGGATTCCTCAATATGCATTTCTAGCTAAACCACTCATCCAGTTAACGACGCAGGAGGCAGCAACTTCGATTGCCCTCCCTTGGACTCAGGAACATACACAAGCCTTTGAGGAATTAAAGAAAGCATTATGCCAAGCACCAGTTTTAGCGACACCATGTTACAGCAAACCGTTTACACTTTTTGTTACAGAACGTGACGGTACAGCATTGTCTGTCCTCACTCAAGACCAAGCAGGTTCACATAAGCCTTGCGCTTATTTTTCAAGTACATTGGACTCAGTAGCCCAGGCACTCCCTGCGTGCTTAAAGTCAGTAGCAGCAACAGCGCTAGCAATCAGACAAAGTGATTCAATTGTTTTAGGTCATCAGTTAACAGTACAAGTTCCACATTCTGTAGAGGTTCTTTTAAACAGAACCCAAACTCAACACTTGACTATAGCACGACTGACAGGTTACGAATTGACACTATTCCAGCCACACATAGAAATCAGACGTTGCAGTATCTTGAACCCAGCAACACTGTTACCTACAGTTATGACAGATCCAGTTCCGCACGATTGCATAGAGATCATTAATGCAGTAACAAAGCCCCGACGAGATTTAACAGACGTTCCATTGACAAATCCAGACCTGACACTTTATGTGGACGGTTCATGTATGAGAACAAGTACAGGAGAATTAGTGGCCGCGTATGCCGTGACCACTGAAACTGAAGTTAAAGAAACACATCGTATTGATACACTGTCTGCTCAAGCGGCAGAGCTCATCGCTCTGACCCGAGCCTGTATTCTAGCTAAGAACAGAAATGTCAACATATACACTGATTCCCGTTATGCGTTCGGAGTTGTACACAACTTCGGCATGCTATGGCAAGAACGAGGTTTTCTGACCTCTCATGGTGCCAAGATTCAACACGGTCCCCTCATTCAAGCACTGTTAGAAGCAATACATATGCCTTCAGCCATATCCGTCATGAAGTGTAAAGCACATACTAAAGTCACAGATTCTGTTTCCCAGGGTAACGGCCTGGCAGATCAGACAGCAAAACATACTGCACTGACTCACACTCAAACAACTGATACGACAAAGACAACAGATCCGACAAACTGTATGACAGTCAGGGATCCCACATTAGATGTTATCGACATTCAGACACATGCTACCCCAGAAGAAATAAAGAAATGGATTGAACTAGGAGGGATCCAGACAGATCAAGGTTGGATGACGAAGGGAAAATCTACATGGTTTCTCCCTGACTCTATGGTTCAAGTCATGATAAATACAGCACATAGCCCTGCACATCTAGGAGAGAAAGCGATGTTAGACAGTTTACAAAATCTCTGGAACAATAAACACTTACGAGCAGCCGCAAAACAGAAAGTGCGTACTTGCATGATCTGTTGTCAGTTCAATCCAGGAAAAAGCGTCCCTGTAGAGCAAGGTGGATTTCATCCTCCCGATCACCCTTTTGAAGTCCTCCAGATGGATTATATCCAGATGGACCGTTGTCGAGGATTTAAATATGTTCTCGTAGTTGTCTGTGCTCTGTCCCGCTGGACCGAAGCATACCCAGTCCCAGATTACACTGCTCCGACCACTGCCAAGCAGCTGGTTCGTGAATTCTTCCCACGATACGGCTTGCCTCGTGTCGTGTACTCAGATAACGGTCAGCCATTCTCATCTGCATTAATGAAAGAAGTTTCTTTATTACTGGGATACCAGTGGAAGTTCCATTGTGTCCGACATCCCGAAGCCGCAGGCCTTGTAGAGAGGCATAACCAGACACTAAAGATCCGCCTTGCCAAAATATGTCAGGAGAAAGGGGTCGACTGGATAGTCGCCCTGCCAGTGGCACTATTCTACATGAGAATGGTCGCCCATTCGAGATCAGGGCTATCCCCGTACGAGGTGGTCTTTGGCAGACCACCGAATATGTGGGGGACGCCCATTCCGAAAAAGATTACTGATGTTGATTGTAATATGTTGACAGATTACCTTGCCTCCTTGATGTCTGCACTCCAATCATGTCGTTCACAGGTTGCCGCAGCCTTTCCTGACAACACTGATGTAAAGCCACACGACGTCCGTCCTGGCGACATTGTGCTCGTTCGCAACTTCGACAGAAAGAGTCCGCTGGAGCCCCGCTGGAAGTCCCCGAAGACCGTTCTTCTCACCACCAGGACGGCCGTGAAAATCGAAGGGAGAAAGGGGTGGGTTCACACGAGTCATGTAAAAAAATTCTCTGGACTGAAACCTGATCGAGACTCGTCCACCCCCACCAAAGACTGTGTCGAACAAAAAGACTTTACAGAATCTGAACGAGAAAAAACTCCTCAAGAAAGTTATCGCATGAAATTACGATCTAGCAAGTCAGACAGTTTAATTGTTTAAGTCCTCCCCTAGGTGAATCGGTTAAATAGTTTCTGACATGTATCCCCTAGATCGAGATAGAGAGAGAGAGAGAGAAGCAAAGAAACGTACATACTGTAAATCACTTCGTAGTCACTGTATAGTGACACTATTAATCATGTTTATTCTGAGTATTTTAATTATTGTTGTCAGCATCGTTTTACCCATCTATTACCCTATTTTCAAGCGTGAACAATCTGCCTATAATGTCTCTGCTGAACACACTTTTAGTGAGTTACCTCCACACGAGCTTTCCTACAGACTTGCGCTGCGCAACAATACATTCATTAGTATGTTACATCATTCTCATCAAACTAACAATGCTACAAATTGCTGGATATGTGGCCGACTCCCTCCCTACCAGAATTACAAGGGAGCTCTGCCCCTCTTTCCGTACCCATTCACTCACAATGGCTCCTGCGGAGCATGGTTTAAAATAATTAACTCCTTAGATCCTGATATTGCTGTTTTCGATGGGGGCTGGGTTTGGGGAAATCTGAACTTAGTCCTGCTAGACGTCTGTTACCCAGATAAGGAGGGACTCCCCACTAGAATAGGAACTGATCTAGAAAATGAAGTGTATGGATTAGGTAATTATACAATTAGCCTCATGATTCTCACTGTTGAATCCGAAGACACACCAGTTCTAACCATTATGTCAGTATTGCCAGTCACTGGTGAATTATGTATCAAGAAGAAAGGTTCAGTACACTTAGGTCATAGTAAATGCACTACTGTGGTCGAATTCAGTGACCATGGAAAATCGTCCTTTAAAGCTATTAGTCATTCTTACTTTGTTTGTGGTCATACCGCATACATACGTCTACCTCCAGATTGGGATGGTACCTGTTACATTGCATTCCTTCTGCCACCTGTTTTCCTAGCTCCCCCTGATTACCATAGAAATACCAATCTAGTAAAGAATAGACCCAGAAGAGATATCCCACTTGTCGACTACACAGAAACGGCATGGGAACAGTACACCGACTTTAATAAAGGATTCTTTTTCTTCTTAGGACCTGTCCAGAATAGTAAATTAATACGCAGATTAACTAGAACACTTGAAGCAGTAGTGAATGAAACTGCCTCCGCCTTAGGTAACTTAACAGAAGAGCAGTCCGCCATGCGGGTTGTTGTCCTTCAGAATCGTCTTGTTATTGACGTCATCTTGGCAGATAGAGGTGGAGCCTGTAAGGTCATCGGGTCAAGTTGCTGTGTTTTCATACCACAAAACGCACCATCTGTATATCAAGCTATCACCCGTCTCCATAAAATTGCAAATCAGATACATCAGAATCCAGGCACCTGGACTTGGTCCGGTTGGTTCTGGACAACGTTAACAGCTTGGGGATGGAAGATCCTATCCTTCCTAGGCATTGGCCTAGTCCTAGTATTCAGTTGCTGCCTGTGCCTGCAGTGTGGGCCAGCGATTTGTGGACTGTGTGCCACCTCTTGTATTGAACACTCCAGTTTTCTCTCAAAACGTAAACGAAAGAAAGAAGAACAAATGATGTTACAAGAACAAACTGATCGATTCATGAGGATCGATATATCATGAAGGGTCCGTAGGGAACAAGGAGGGAATGAGGAAATATAAATTTTTGGTCATGTTATGTTCCCTAGCGCGTACCCCACCGACTCCATGTACCAGCTTAAAGTGCATGTAACTTCCCTCCTGTGCCAGCTATGAAGACGCAAATACATTTGCGTCCAACGTTAACTTGTCCTCTTTCAGATCCACCCTGAATGGATTATATAGTCCGTTCCTAAGTATGCTATGCCACCGTCTTTTTGTAGTACACTTTACATGTTTTCCTGCTCTGGCCGAGTAGGCCCTGAATTTCTGCCATCGAACCTCTTTTTTGGCTCCTGACTCTGACAGCCTCTGCCCAGGCTACCTCTGTACCCGTGAACTCTGACTTACTTTCAGCGCGGCCCCTCGCGCTCAGCTTAGCCTGCTTTCTGCCAAGACTGACTATAACCTTCGAGTTATCTGTTCCGCTCCTCGAGAACGCATTCCTGCCTACTAGCTCCAGTAAACATCCTCCCCAGCTGCAGAGCCAAAGGGCCGACCTGTCTCAATGCAAGTAATTCATAGCCTCTGTTACCATGCTTCCATGGAAGGCCCCGTGCCCCCACGCTTCTCATGCAGACACTTAGGCGCTTATACACACATCCACAGTTAGCATAGAATAGCTTCTGCCCTAGAGACCTTTCTGCCCAGATAGTATGGTTCCTAAACATCAGATATCAGATATGATAGAAGTACAAGTTGATCTGACATGCCAGACTTCTGTCTCTTTCCGTCAGTGTAAATGTCAAGTCCCCTGCACCCCTTCAATCACACGTCATGCAGCTGCGCGCGCATCCAAGCTTCCGATTTCTGCTGACATTGCAACCATTCTGTTAGCACCACCCCTTGGTGCCATCCACTTGCGTCACCTATCAGTGACGTTTCTAGCACACACCTCTGGTTCACGCCTAGTTCACGCCTCTTGATTACGTACTAGTACCACGTGTATACTGTTATCTTGTCTTCTCTCAGCTGTTACGCCTCTTGCACTATTACTTATGATGTGAATTAAGTATATAAGCTATGTAATATCAATAAAGTTTGCTCTATCCCTTCTGACACCCCTGTGGTGGTCAGAACATGATATCCTGGTCACGACCATTCCTTTTTAAGGAATAAAACCCCAAAGAAACTCTAACACCACGGACTCTGTCTTTTTTCATTCCGATTGAGTTATTATTGATTAAGTACTTACCTGCATAGAAATTAAGAGGGTAAATTAATTATTTACGTCACTGGTTCCAAGCTAGTGGCTTCGGTGGGGCCCCACGTATTAATTCCTGGATTAGGAGTGGCGCCAGTCGAGCCAACTTGATCTTCCCCGGCACCTGGTCCCGATGCTGATGCTACTGGCGTCCCAGAGGGCACCATCCCCATCATTATTCCCGACTTTGACACCTGGCGCTGACTCCGACGCAGTGGGAGCCTTGCCTTCCAGATCGGAGACTGAGCCTCATTTTCATCAGCTAGGCCTCAGAAAAGACTGGGAGGGGGTCGCTGGACCCTTTAGAATTCCAGCCCTCCAATAAACAGAGTGTGGACTGGTGTGAGGACCTTTGTGATTGTGGGGCCAACAGCCTGGATACTTCCCCAGATGCTAGTCTGCCTTCCCCATACTGTGGGTGGGTACGGAGGAAGGAGCATCATACGCAATAGTGGTGCGCAGGGCGGCTGAGGTCACGGACCTTCAGTTGCCCATAGTAGCAGTCAAGACTAATCTCTTGACGGAGGTGCTGCAAGTAGGAGTCTCAGCTTCGGAACCTTACTCCTGTTCAGCGACTTCCTCACTGACCTTTGGGTACCTGGTCAAACCCAACACAGGGGCACCTGTGAATAGGACAATTGCCCGCTGCAAACAGCCCGCACCTGGGGATCCCAACTTCATCACCCAACACCCTACCTCTGAGAGCTTGGTGTCCCAAGCCTCCCCAGGTAGGCAATCCAGGAGGCTGGACTCACTTGGGAAGAAGACATTTTCTTCCGCCAGCCTGGCATTGTGGTCCGTGAACACCGCATGCCTTTTGGGCAGTTATTCCCACACTCTGTAGGATACGGTTGAGCAAGTTCTGCCACAGGTCCCCGAGGAGTTACTCCCTCCCCTTCGAGACAAACCCCCATGCCACTTTCTCATGATCAGCTGATGGAGGATCAACTGTCCTTTCTCCACCAGGAGGTCACAGCTCTTTTTCAAAGAAGGCCATAAAGAGGGTTTCTGTGTCAGAAGTAGGCTGCGGTTACTATTCCAGCTACTCTCTGGTTCCCAAAAAGAACCAGGGTTGTCGCCCTATCCTCGATCTCCGAACTCTCAATCTCTTCCTCAAGAAAGAGAAATTCAGGATGCTTACGTTGGCTAAGGTCTTGTCTGCCCTGGACCCTGGCTGGTAGCATTGGACTTGCAGGGCCTATTATCACATACCACTCCTGCCTTCCCATTGGCGCTATCTGCATTTGACAGTAGGCCACGAGTATTTTCAGTTTACCATGCTCCCTATTAACCTTACCAGTGTCCATCAGGTGTTTGCAAAGGTGATGGCAGTGGTTACAACTCATCTGTGGAGATCAAGGATACCAGTCTTCCCCTATCTCGACAACTGGCTCTTGAAGGCGGGCTCATCCCAGGCTGTTGTTGCCCATCTCCAGACTACGGCAAACCTACTGCATT
Organism: Lissotriton vulgaris; assembly: GCF_964263255.1. NCBI lineage: Eukaryota > Metazoa > Chordata > Amphibia > Caudata > Salamandridae > Lissotriton > Lissotriton vulgaris. Next base: position 387,435,174 of record NC_141697.1, read on the forward strand.
CACTGGGGTTCACTATCAACATGCCAAAGTCACACCTGACTCCCTCTAAGTCGCTCCGTTTCACTGGGACTGTTCTGGGCACAGTGCCGTTTCAGGCTTAATCTCCTATAGTGCGAGTCCAGAATATTCAGGCAATGATAGCAATACTGCAGCCTCTATCCAGGGCTTCAGTGAGACTGACTCTGAGGCAGCTCGGTCTAATGGCCTACTGCTGGTGACACATGGCATATACTGGCTCTCCAGTGGGACCGGAAGTCCCAGTGGGCGCAGCATCAGAGGAATCTCTCCGACCTGGTCGGGATCTCTGAGGAAACTTCAAATGATCTGCGTGGGTGGCTTACGAACCACACTGGGTCAGAGACAGACTTCGATCCCTTCGCCAACCAGATCTCTCAGTGGTGACAGATGTGTTACTCCTCGGATGGGGCAGCCATCTGGGAGAGGTGGAGATCAGAGAACTCTGGTCTTCCGTAGAATACATACTCCACATCAACATGCTGGAGCTCTGGGCATTCCAACTGGCATTGAAACCTGTCTTCCCTCCATTAAGAGAAAGATGGTACAAGTGTTCACATGGTACTGCAACAAACACAGTGGGTTGGGGTTGTTGACCCTTTGTCAAGAGGCCCTGCGTCTCAGGACATGGCTGGAAAACCAGAGCATTTCTCTGGTAGTTCAACATCTGGCATATTCTCTGAATATGCCAGAGACGATGAACTCGCCCGCAGATGCTTAGCGGATCATGAAGGGAGTCTCTATTCAGAGGTGGTGCAAGGTCTCTTTCAGCAGTGGGTACAGCCTTGGTTATCTGTTCGCCACCGCCAAGAACGAGCATTATCAGCAGTTTTAAGCGTTGGGGATGCTTCTCATCTCGATTGGAGCTTAGGCCTCCCATACACCTTTCTGCCCCTACCAATTCTGCCCAGAGTTCTCAAAAAGATCAAGATCGACCAGGCCCAAGTGATCCTTATGGCCCCAGGCTGGAAACGGAGAGTCTGGTATCCAGAGATTCTGAGCATGGTCATCAATTTTCAGCTCAGACTGCCTCTTCGGGAAGATCTTCTGTACAGCTATAAAGCACATGCCACAACTGAAAAATGGTTCTACCCTGTTTGTAGCTCTTAGTACTCCACATTCACGTGTGGTCCCAAAGCCTAGAAGCAATCTTTGATCTAAGATGTTTATCATTACTTACTCAATCACAATGGACAGTAATTGCGAATTATATTTATATAAAGCTTACTATTCCAAAAAGGCGCTTACATGCTTTGCAGCAAGTAGCACATGCCTCTTAAATCCAAGGTTAGAGGTAAATAGGGAATGTTTTAGTAATATAGAGGCCCGTTTCCTAGTAGGAATAGTTATGTTCTGGTTGTTGTAACATTGGTGCTCTGGAAATCTTGTGCATTTGCTCTAGTGTTTTGAACAGGGATAGATTCACTGAAGTTAATTAATAATGGGAAGATGTGAAATGTTGCTGGGAGTGGTGGACGAGAGCCTGCTAGTGGGATGAATTAGATGGAAAAAAGGGAAGTGTCTGGAAAGCTTGTTTGGGAGTTTAGAGCAGAGAGAAAGGTTTAGGATGAGTTAGAAAATAGAGGGAAGGAAGAGGTGGAAGGTTGTTTTATGATTTTATTTTTAATGCATATTATTATAAATATAAACATACATACATACATACAAATGTGTATATATATATATATATATATATATATATTCATTCCAATCCAAGGGAAGAGTGTGCTGATAGAGCAAAAATAACTTTTCCAAAAGAGGCCAATGCCTTAGTTGCCAAAATATTTCCTACCATCTCACTGTAGGCTGTTTTCAGGTACACAACTTAGTAAAGGGAGGATATTTCTGAATCACTGAGGAAGATTAAAGTGCACAAGAAACCTTTCTTCTGTAATATTCTCTTTTTTCTTTTTTTAGATGCCATTTTCCTTGTCATTTAATTTGTGAACTTATCTAGCAGTCCTCATGCAAATCTGAACGGTGGTACAGGCAAACAATTGGGAAAAGCATATGTTCTTTACTCAAACAAGCAAACCAAGGTAGTATTTTTTAAGAAAAGGTTAACACAATCATGTTACCAGCATACAGGTCTCATACTTACAGTCCGAGCAGAAAAGACCACATCGCTCTACCTCATTCTGTTGGAGCATCTGACCGGTTCTCTTACAAATCTGTAGCACATGCCAAATGCATTCAACAAAAACATTTAATTATAAATGTTACTTCATATTTTTTTTAACCCTAGAAAATCACTGAAAAAAAGTTAGTGATGTTCGAATTAGGTATGGTAATGATACCTTACTTTACATTAAAAAGTGCCTTAAATATCCCCTAAAAAAAAGAAAAACTAAGGTTAATGTGACGTAACAGTTATGTGAAAATGCCAGTCAAATAATAACATTTTCACCTTAAAAAGACACTGAAATAGAATTATAGCTAAGTAAAGAAACTATAACTCGTGCCGCCGCCATGCACAGTGTTGTCATCAAGGATGTCATTCCCTTCGTCATCAGTGATGTGGTCAATAATGTCTTGAACATGTCATGAGTGTTTTAATATTTGAGGTCATAAGCCATGCATGGCAAGGACACGAGTTATAGTTGCTTCAGTTAACTAGAAATGGTGAATTTCAGTGGGTTTTTTTCAGTATAAAAAGTGAAGTTTAAAAGACATTTTCACCTATGTCATTTTAACCATTGGCTGTTTCAGTGAATTTCTAGTTTTCTTTTTAACGTAAAATAATATTTTATTACCATATGGCACTATGCGGACTTTGGCTGTGCGTGGCATGGGGTTGGCAGCAGGACCTGGTCTGCAGCCAGACCCTGCATCCAACCCCTCACTGAGCACAGTTTATACCAAGCGTGGCATAGGGTTAGTTCCTGAGCCAATTGCCCATACGTTGCAAATCTGCCACAGACACTCACGCCCCCCTTTTACTTTTAACCCCTTTAGTGCTGCCGTCAGCCAACGGTCGTCGTGAGCACTACCTTGCCAGTGCTGCGCACGTCCATTGTCCGACGCGGCCGCACCCGTTCTTCGAACGTTCAGCACTGGCGCAGTATGTTCGAAGCAACAAACTGGTTAAAAAACAAATATTTTTCAGATCCCATAGGTCTCTCCTAAGAGTATAATGGGCCCCAGTGCTTTCGCAGGACTTTCACAGGAGCAAGTGGGCCATGCTGGTGCCACAGGGATTACAGGAAATCCTCTAACACTTTTTTGGACCCCATTTTATTTTAATGTGCCTGTGTCCTGCAATGGCGAGCACAACATTTCTCTTCATGTTGAGTCCAACGAGAGCCCAAGCTCCTGCAGGATTCATGGGAGCCTATTGCTCCCGTTGGAAGGAAAAAAAGCCACCTCAGCCAATTGCTTTATTATTTGTAGTGGTTTGCAACTTCCTTTGCCTTAGAACGACTCGAGTAACCTATGAAATAGAAAGTTCTGAAGCACTCATCAACTGAAGTATGTCCCTCATTGGATACTAATGTAAAAAATAAAACTGTTCGACCGTAAATAAAGCAAAAGAGTTATGTGGGTGGCATCCATAAAATTCTGTGACAGCCATCACTACAATCCTTAATTGGGACCATCAGGGAAATAATTTTAAGTGGTACATAAGGAAACCAACAAAACTTTTGAATAAAATAATTTGTACACTGCTAAAGATACACAATGCAACTGCATAAATGAAAAATAAAAGTCAATCCATTAATGGAGTTTTGCTTTTTAATAATGATTTTAGTCAAAAGGTTAGTTTTCAAAACCTTCAGCTATTGAGAAAATCTGAATAATAAGTGGAGGGAAAACCTCATTCTGAACAAAGTTCAAAGCTGTGGTCTTATTAGCAGTATCTCTTTTCAAACTGAGTTACCAGTGGTGCCTATTGCCAATATTGCACTGTAAATAAAATTCACATATTTAAAACAAAATGTTTTTACAACTTAAATATGATACAAAATATGGAGTTTTGTATTTTCAAATCAAAACTAAAAATGTGCTTTCTTGAACAGAAAACAAAAAAACTGACTACCATTTTTACTGCATTGTGAACAGACAAGATCAACAACACTTAAATAATGCTTGTGCCTTTTTAGTGAACGCAGTAAGTTTAATTTCTCCTAATCATTTCCGGGCTGCTTCGACTGTTTGAGTTGTAACATCCCATTACGCCATCACCCCTAACCTAACCGGCAAAACAAAAAGAAGCTAAATCCATAATGGCAAGGCATTTTGCATAAAACGGTTGGAATACAAATATCTTTAATCAAAATTGTGTACCTGTGTTATGCTTGAATTGAATAATAAATCAGAACAGGGGATGGTTACGTTGTTTTATGTCATGCTCTTATACAGAGGGATGCCAGAAAGGTCAATCCACTACATAGATGTGTGTGATAGGATGAACGGGAGATAATAGCAAAAAATATATACTCTGCTTAACACTCGTAAAAGGTAGAAGAGGGTCTCTTTTTTTAAAAGGACGTTCTCTTGTGAGGTAAATGGTGGTCTCCAAAATTGCCCAAAAGAGCATCAGTTTTTCCAAAATAGACTTCTTACATGTGCTCAACATGCACCAAAATAGAATAAGCAGTGCAAAAATATGCAAGGCCCGGATGGTTGGGCGTTAACTGAAGAGTTTTTAATTTTCAATGCAAACTCCTATTCCACAGCCTTTGTAGGACTCTCAAATAGACTTCTTAAAATTAAAAAAAGCACAAGATATGTCTTAAAAATGTCAAAAGAAGACTGCCACTTGGGGTGCTTCTCAATTTCTTCATTAGGATTTAAGGTTTGATCCTTTCCCAGCAACCTATAAATGCAATACTCCAATCTACATCACTCTAGGCATCCCCTTTCATACAGCAGCAAGAGTTCTTATTTTCCTGGCAAAGGGGGTGTCAGGAATTCAAGCTTTGGTACTCACTTTGTGGGGATGGTGATCAAATATGGTAAAGGCTTTCTTGCACACAGAAGAAAATAAGGACATGTTTCAGATCATTATATATCTATGCATATTCTCACACTTCACAGAACAGCATTAACTCTTAAATAACTAACAAAAAAAGTTCTAGGAAAAGCAGCAAACCCTTTGTTTCCGTTCTGCGGTAAAGGTAACAGTGTAATAGCGATTTAAATTCACTGTTCGTTAACTTCTGAGATTTAAATTCCATAGTGAAGTTCATCTGTTTTACAGCTGTATTTTAACCTCCTCCATCGCCTCTGGGGATTCTTTGGCTTCTACTGTCTCTGACTGGCACTCCTCGTGAGCCACCGTTTCCTTCTCAGGTTTGGTCCCGTTTGATAATAAGTCTCCGCCATTTAGAAACCCCTTCTCTCTGATCTCGGAGAGTGCCATGGCTTCATGAATCTTACACTCTGCTTGCTCGTCATTGTCACTGTCAAGGTTCCTCAGGATGAGTGGGAGCTTCGAGTCCGCCACAGAGTTCTCCAGCAAGGCAAGGTTGCTCTCTTCGTAGACTGGGAGAGGCGCATCGTCCTCCATTTGCTTGGTGTAGTGCAGTCTGTTTTCGGTTGCGCTTTTGACTGCCTTTCCCAAGATCTCTTTCTCCACTAATCGCAGCTTGATGGCCATTCTTGCGTGACAGGTAAGGTCACCCTGCTCCAATAAGCATTTGTCATCCTGAAACGAGATGAAGTCAAATCTTTTGAAAAGTAAACACATACTAATGAATTTATTAATCATGTATTTTCACATTCATTAAAAAACATGCTAAATGTTGGTCCAAAGAGTTTGCTAACTTTTTTAACAATTATTCTTAGCTCCACAATAATATATTGGCCGGTCAGCAATGCACGTGCATGCTGACAGTGATACATGTTCATGTATGTTTGATTAAAGAAATCTAAAGAGGTTCTTCTTTTGATGGCGCATTCATGCCAACAAGGTAATCGATCGTGAACCATTTCTGATGGACGTTTCGTGGTGTATCATTCTTCTCCAGTATGAAGACAAGACTTCTGGTAATTGCAAGTTATCTTTTTCGTTTGCCACGATCATGTCTGCCAAAATGTGATCTTAAATGGGTGCTGAACTTTCAGATTTACAAAGTTAACAAGTGTATCGTTTATAATTATCTGTTATGAATAGTTATAGTACTATTTCCATAATTAAAGAGATATGTAGAAATTAAAATGTATTAACAAAAAGAGTTGCTGGCTACAAAGAGTTTTGAAGATGCCAAATAGACACTGAACTGCACACTTTGCGAGATTAAATGGATTCCATGTCACATTTGTTGAGTAACATTTGATCTGCAGCTTTAATGTATACCTTTCTATGTGCAGCAGTTACTTCGTATGGTAATAGGAACCTTGAAGTCATTAATAACTGTTCAAAACAGTAAAAATTAAAACTGAGGAGAACGTTGGTTTGTTCTCCCTGTTGTTTTTGGATTACATGCATCTGAGGAGAGAGAAGGGACGGGAAGAATCCTGGCTGCCTTGCCTGCGACCCTCTGCTGGCTATTAGCCCTTAGGAGTAAATGCTGTGATTTGTAGGCTCCAGTTTTAGTCTTGCCTGACAAGAGTTAAGCCAGTGTTGTATTTCAAGTTGAATCTGAAAATGCAGAATCCTCTCACTGCAAATACAATTTAAAGTGGGCCATTTCTTTATGATCTAATACATCTTTGTATTAGACATGACTTCAGTAAGAGTGGGAGCAGGGCTACAAATTCATAACAATGCCCCCGCAACCTCAGATTCCTGAAACACAATAATGATGCTTACTTATCCTACCTGCATTTCTTTGTTGTTGCAACTTTTATTAAGAGACCACAAATTTTCGTTTCTGGGTCAGGCTTTAAGAATGGTTGACATCTCCAAGGCTACCATTTGCATTACCCAGTATTAACTTAATTTACTTTTCAAAATCAGAATTTTCTTGATCAGCATTAGACTGCCAGAGACGATTTTGCTCAGCCTTCTCTCTCAATGGATGACGCTCGTTGGGAACTCGGACTAGTGCCTTTGAGTGAATTGAACTCAGGCAGAAAATTTCATGCAAACGGTTTTGTGAAATGTATATTGGCATTCTGTACAACAGCCAGCTTGTGTCACTAGTGTTGCGTGCTAATCTAGGACCCTGATCGATACTGTGACCTTATGCCCCTATTCGGCTATAAATCCATTTATTCCCTATATTGGCATAACCGTTCTAGTGCAATATTCAGAAACTCGTCTCTGGCCTCACACGAACAGAGCCACATTTCAGAATAACTTTCTCTGCCACTTCCTTTGCAACCAATTAGTGCAATGACATAGCAGAAGTTACTATCTGAGATTCCTAGATTAACACTCCGAGTTCTTCAACAAGATAAAAACTCAGCAAACCTGGAAATCCCCGCTTGCTGTGTTTTGATTAGTAATAGAACTCTAATGAGCACTGATAGACGATCACTTCATAGTGACATCTATATTGACGTCTTATGTCCAAAAACTTACGTCAAACAAGGCACCTTTCAGGTATAAATATTACCAACGTTGCCTTAAGCAAACGCTGATGTTGCTGAAACAGCTGTCTGCTGCTGCTGAAGCTATCAATGCCATCGCTGAAACTGATGCTGCCAGCTATCTCGCTGCTGCTGAAGAAGCTGTCATACTGATGATACCATAGCTGCTATCGCTACTGCTATCGCTGCTAACTAGCGAACGATGGTGTGGTGAACTTAGGAGCTGAACAGCCGTCCCCTGCAAAGAGCCCAGGAGATGCAAGCTGCCCGCGGACGCTGCCCCTCCTCCTCCTCCTCCTCCTCCTCCTCCTCCTCCTCGACGCGCTGAAGAAGAGACGCTGTCTTTCTCCTGCAGAGAAATCCAGTTCAGGCGTTTCTAGTCTACCCTTGCGGGTGACTGGGATATCGAGTCCTGAGGGAGATACCAGACCTCCATCATTCTATTCCAGAGGTATGGTGTTGACTAAACCCTTGAGAGAGAATTCTTGAAGCAAACCTTGGCAAAACCAACTTAAACTTAAAGCTACTTACTTACTCCCCTCCCAAGTATTAGGCTTAGGTCAGGTACACTGGGGTAGGCGTAGTTAGAAGCACCAGTTGAGTATTTTAGCCTAATGTATATATGAATGTATATATGTTTTATTCCTTTTAAACCATTGTATGGCTAAGAAACCATATCAATGCTTTTACAGTATTATTTCGCAATACTTATCTTACTGTACGTACTTTTTATAAGAACAAGTCTTGCAATTGTGGCAATTCATTTCTCTTGTATGAGAAGAAAGACTGTTCAATAAATGTTACCTTTTATTGACAACGCCCGTCTCTCTATTCTCTACATATTGTGAAAGTAAACTGCACAACCACTGACTGAGTAAAATAACTGTCTATTGTTTCACACGACCCTAGAGATTGACTCTTGATCTGAGGAGCAAAGCTGTCATGTTGCACGGTTGTTGGAAAACTGAATCCCTTCTTGGCTGTGCCAGGGAAGCTGATCACTTCCTATTTCAGTCAAGAAAGTTTCCAGTGACCTCTGAGCTAGTTGGTAACAAACCCAATTAAGTTTAGCATAGTCAGTGGAGGCCTGGAAGATCCACACTTCTACGTCGATACTACTGTTTATGTTATTCCAATGCGCAGGGCCTATTGGGAAAATAGGAACTACACTACACTAGACTTCAAAGAATGTTCACACCTCTGCCAATGCAAAAGAGCAACACAAAGAACAAGTTGTTTACTAACTTTTACTAACTCACTTACTGGTGGATACTCTCTTTAATTGCAGATTTCTCACCTTTTGAAGACCCATAGATGCCAGACTGGATTTCTTAGCAATGCTCTCCCATGCAGATAGGTGGACTCATGCAGCTTCATGTCAGCTTCGTTCTGCCCTGGAAGTGACACTGGAGCCGCATATAAGCTCCACCTCTGCATGAGAGGTCAGCTTCTTTCTGGATTCTGTCTCTGCCATTGTAGAGCTTGACAAGTGATCATATGCAAAATTGTGCAGATCTCTAAACTGGGACCTTTTTTATAGATGGATAATAGAGTCAATTTCCAAGAATGGTGTGGGAGTGATGGGGGAAAAGGAGAGGTTGAATATGTTTCTTAATGTTTGCGTATTTTTTGTCAGGTTGGTTATATTGGTTTGTTCAGTAAGAAATACCCTTGTAAAACGTTCTTCTCTCTCCTTCTAGATCGTCTGCGTCATTCAGGAGGGCGGAGGAAGAAGAAGGTGGAATTAAGTATGTATGTTTCTTTTAGATTTGGTTAGGGTAAAGACCTTCATCACTCCCAGGGTGACAATTTTCCCATGGATACTGGTCAAAAAGTGAAAAGAGAAAAAAATGACCATAATAAAGAAAATAGGACTGGATTTTCCCTGGTTTACGGCTCTTCTAGCTGCCTTTTCTTACTTTCAGTATTGTCACAGGTATGGGAGAAACCTTAACTGATCTTGAGGATAAGATCTCTATTTCTTTTTATCGGCTCGGGTTTCATGGAGACATTCTTTTATCCCCCTGACCGACACCCCTTTCTAGGCATTAGTAACTATGAGCCACAAATGAAAATATATCCATTTTGGACCCATTGAAGTCCCAGTCACCCCTGACCTGCTGAAATTACTCAGGAGATTAAAATAATGAGGCGTCAGGTATATGTTAAGAGGATATAGAAAGAAGAAAAAAAATTCCCCCATTTCTCTTCCCGACCTTCCCGTATCAACAGAACCCTCCCGCCCCCCCCAAATAATTCGCCCCCCCCCCATTTCGCCCATCCCTTTGTCCTTTTTGATTGTTCCAGGTTCGGACGGGCGACGTTGGAAGGGGCGCTGACTCATAACGTAAGTAAGAGGAATTCTCTTTAGGGTCTCCCTGCCCTCCCTCACAAATGGGCAGAAGGAAAGTCAGTGGTGTCCAGTCCAGACTTACTTTGCTGTGTTCCGACCATCTTGAATGACCAGTGCAAGGTTGAAGCAGTATTCACCAGGGACCATCGGTAAGATCTTGCTGACCATATCCCATAACACATGCATGTGTCTTTCCAGGAGGCAGCTGGCATTCAAAGAATAAAGGGCCAGACTGACCAAGGAAAACATCTTCCCAAAGGCTTTCATGCATTTTGATTCCATATTCGGAGGTGCAGCAGGGAATGAGTCAGGATTCAGTCTACTGGTGGATGCATGGACCACCACACTTTTAGGCATAGAGTACTGCATGAGAGGCAGTAGGTCACTAGTTACAGGTTTGTGACTTCTTTACAGATCCCTATTTACCGTCAGGCAAGAAGAAGGTTCGGCCCAGGTACCCATCAATGTGTCCATTTGGGTTTCATTAACGGGAAGAAGTGGCCCTTTCTACAGAACTTCCATCAGGACCTCTGTCGTGATCACAACTAATGGGAGTTGCATGTCTGGCCCTGTGGCAGACTGCTAAATGACCCACTCCCCTTCTTTTGTAGGAGAGGAATTCAACCCTGTACCCAGGAATGCATCCAGCACACCGGCCTCTTGAAGATCCATATAAAGATTTTCCTTATCATACGGATGCATTATTCCCACTATCATCCTGACAATGCTCAGTCAGAGCCAAAGGAATAGAAAGTATCTGTGGGGAGTTTTAGGTAATGCCAGTGTTCTGTTGGAATCAGAATGAGGTTTGGTCGAGTTGAGCCAAAGGTTGTGGCTTCCAGGTCGTGACAGGATCACCTTGGAGTCAGATAAGAAAATAGGTTCTTCTTTTGGAATCAATGCACATGGGGTAGAGGTGGTCTGCGATGGGTTGGAAGTTGGGTTGGCTGACGACTTTGAATGAGAGAAGTATCTTTCAAAAGGACCACACCGAGAATGGTAATGGGTTTATATCCTCAACTTTGACCTGGATCAGGCCGTGCGCCTTTTCCAATGGTGTTAACTTCATTGTAGGGATTGGGACAGTGAGACATCTTGATGTCCCCATGATTTCGCTGATTGACAGTGGCAGGACAAGGGATAGACAGTGGCATGACAAGGAATATTTCTGCTTAAACTTCTTGGGTTTCTTTCTAGAGCTGAACTAATCTGACAACTTGGAATGAGAGAAGGATCTTTCCAAGGAACAACATCGAGAATGGTAATTAGTTTATGTCCTCAACTTTGACCTGGATCAGGCCTTGCACGTCTTCCAATGGTGTGAACTTCATGTTCTTGATTACCTAAAAGTTTATCTGGATGCAGCCCTGCAAGACTTGAAGTCATGTGAGGACCCAAGCACCAGAGACGTACCTGGCGAGGGTTTGCCACAGGCATCTGCGTGTGACAGTCCTTATACGTCTTAAAGCCTATATTTTTCAGTGAGGACATGGTCCTTTGCACACTACGCAGAAATAATTTAGTTAGGTAACTCAATAAACATGAGAAATAAATGTTAGGGAGCAACTTCCAGGTCCTTATCCAAAGCCAGGGAAAGAAAGGAACTAATGACAGAAATAGGAGGTGGTGTTTGTGTGGGTCTGTGATCTCACTTCTGGCACTTCTGGAGAGTTTCAAAGCAAAAGCAGAGTGGCGCAATGCCACCTCTCAGAGTTTAAGAGCAATGCAATGAAAAATCTTAGATCCAGAACCAATACCAGGGGGTATTCACAAGGTGAGGAATCTGCGGCTAGAATTATCCATCAGAAAAGGTATCGTTTTTATTGGACTTTTGTATTTTTGAACATTTCCCAATCCAAAAGTGTGCCCATTGTTAACTAGTCAAGCAGTCAGTGCTTTTAATCACACAATCAGCTGACAGGTTGAAAATGCACTTACAAGACACCTACATAACACGAATATCCTGAGGGGAATTGGGAAAGTTTAAACTGAGTTTACTAGTTTTTACTGCATTTGCTTATATTCTGAGTCCTCTTCCACATTAAAATAAATATATGGCATGGATAGCATCACACTATGAGAAGGGACTTTTTTAAAGAAACATCCATACTGTATGACTGGTTACTGTGAAACAAGTTTGCTACGAGGAAAGGGATACATACAAGGATGCAATTAGAACTAGTCAGACAGGCAACTCCTCCAACACAGTTGATCATACTGTTTTAGGCAGCTATTATGTATTGTTTTGCTTTAATTAAATTTAATGTAAAGGAAAACAAGCTGGGCATCTGTATTTTAAATGGGTCACTGACAATGGGCTGAAGCACAAGCTGGTATCAGGTTCAATACCAGGTTTATCTGTACTGGAGCCAAAGTAATAAGTGCTTCTGAAAAACGGGGACAGCTTCTTATGAGATCACAAACGTTTTTAAGGACAAAATTACATTTTAAATATTCTTTTACTGAGAGATTACCAGTTAGTGCAAGATCTTCTCAGTGTGCTCGGCAACTGTAGAGAAACTGAGCTGCTATGGTCCATACAAAGCTATGATTCCCTATGTCAAGTCCCGAGAGGAAGCAACCTGAATTTATATCCAATCACTTAATCAGTGGTCCATTGGTAATGGGAAAAAGCATGTATCCCATCAGATACATTTTAACAAAGATTGCACGTTGTTCTAGCATACCAGCAGGCACATTTAGAAAGTTAACATGAACTTATTGTAGTTTGCCTGGATTCAACTATCATCCGCCACTGACAGATGTAATGATCAGAACTCTAGTGATGTGATGCCTCTCTCTTTTAAAGTCACCTAACATTTTAAGTTTGCAGGGGATTTTATTCAGGGTCTGAAGAATATCTTCGGGCACACACAATGTACAAAAGAGCCCTTTGTAAATTAACAGAGAAAAAGATGCCTTGCGCCCTACCATTTACAAACAGAAAGACCAAGGTAAGGTATCATGTCTCCTTCTCCTGTTACCCTTGACGAAGAAGCAAAGAAATACCAAGGGAGCAGGCCCTATCAAAAAGCAGAAGCAGACCTCAGCTGTCCGGCTTGACCCATTCACTCTTTATTTGCCTCTAAAATTTCAAATCTTATACCGAAGGAACAAAGGAATCAATCACCAACTCTGCTACAAACTGTATTCGGAAAAGTTGTGTTTTTTTTTTATATTCTACGAAATACTATGCCGCAATATCATTCATAACTTTACATACTTCTCATTTTAGAGCCATGGCAGGGATCGGGTTGTGTTCCAAGCTGGACAGTGGCAGTGTAGGTGATCTCAGTCTGCCTTCTCTTTCCATCATAGTTTCCACACACATGAGCATGTTTTTACTATTCTTAGCAAGTGTCCACGGTTACCCTTTTACTTCTGAACTAAAGCTCTGTTGCCACACCTTCAAGGCTCTTACCCTGGGTGAGCTGGTTCATTTAGACAACCAGCTGGTAGTCTACAGCGAGCCCAGGTGTTATCGCAGCAGGCGTATTCTATTCTGAGTTTCCGAAATTTCTATGAGCAGTCTATTCAAGGAAGGCTTTTTCAGTATCTGATCCTGACAGAACTTCCTATCACGGATATTTGTCTTATCTGAGATTCTGTCTTTCTTTTTGGCTTAAAAATATACATTTTCAGAATAGTTGTCCATGTTGTAACTATAAACTACACAATCAATCAAAATAGCTTTATTCGACAGATATGTCATAAAAGTACAACATAAACATTACAACATACATATTTAAAATACATAAATATTCCAGACCTAAAAACCTATTTAAGAAAATATTAAACGTTTAGTAACTGACGAATAAGATGTATCTAAAAAGATTTAAAATATTCAGTACCATAAAAATCGACATTAAGCCACCAGCAGCATTTCATAACTCCAGTTAATTGCTTGTATTACAGGGTAACATTGGAGGTGATCAATTGGTTAAGCCTGGGGAAACACCCTAGACCGGTTAGACCAGGCCCAACCCAAAAACGAGGCCATTGCTATTGCTATTGGTAGGGTTGGATCCGTGGTAAGGACTCTCAACGCCTCTTCATGCCATATAAAGCCTAATAGCTTGCAAATGGGTATAAACCACGTAGTGCAGAGTTTATTATATAATGGGCAAAAAAACAACAGATGACTGATCGTTTCTTGTCTATCTGGACACCTTAGGCACGCATTCTCAGTGACCTCTGCCCATTTACTAGTGAATGCCCTGACAGGTAGGGTACCGGCCCTCAACTGGAAATACAATTTCCTATCAAAGGGTTTCTCAATGGCATCCCAATACTGCTCTAAAGCAGGCCTTGACTTAAATTCTAGAAACCGGCCTGTTAAATGCTTTACTGATCCACTAGAGCATACTGTTACCATGATCATATCCCAATACATTTCCTTCAGAACCTTCTTTGAAGGAAAAGCAGCGTTAAGGGGATCGTCCCACAGTTCGCTCAGGCCCAGGTTCACCAACAGCGACCCAATCTCACTCAACCAATGAACCTTATGGAAGCGATCTGCATCCATTCCATCTTTGAGACTCTTGGCATAATGTGATAATTCAACCGTGCACCACAATCTTCGCCAATCTAGAAGGGGCGAAGTTTTGCCAGATCCATTACTGCTTTCCTGCCCAGATCTAGCAGTAGTGGTCGCATAGGTGTACTTTTTGGAGTGCTGGTAACCTTTCGCAAAAATGAATTTTCAGCTACAGTTAGAGGGTTTAAGTTTGTGAACCCCCATAGCTCGGCTCCGTACAGAGCGGAAATTAAGATCTTCATGCCATAGATCTCCAGTAATGGGCTGATTGGTTTAGAGAGGGAGGATTTACATTTAGCTGCAAGAATCCCTGACTGTTGTTTATGCTTTAATGTGGCCACATCAATTTGGTTTGACCACCTCATATCTGCCTGTAGTGTGACTCCCAGATAGGTGAAGGCGTCGACTTTTTCAAGGGGAGCATTGTTCATGTATACCTTGCCCCGAAATGATCTATGTTCATTGAAAGACATGAACTTTGTCTTAGCCGTATTGATTACTAGGCCCCGAATAGAACAGAAGTCCTCAAATCTACGTAGGGCTTTTTGCAGGCCACTAGGTGTCTTGGAAATAATCAGAGTGTCGTTGGCGAACATGAGGATAGGTATATGTACTTCCGCCAGCATAGGGGTGTCAGAGGAAAACACTGAGAGGAAATCGGCCACCCCATTTACGAAGAGTGAGAATAGGGTTGGTGCTAGCACGCAACCCTGGCGCACTCCTCTGTTCACGGCAAATGACTCTGTAACCTCGCCCCTGGCCCCCCACCGGACCCGTGCATGGTTGTCCTCATGTAAGCGGACGATCAGGGATAGCAGTTTAGGAGCCATACCCATCTCACTCAAGACACGCCACAGCCTGCATCGCGGTACCAGGTCGAAGGCTGCCTTCAGATCCACGAATACGGCATACAAGGCCCCTTTCCCCAGAACAACTGCCTTCCAGTAGATAGTAATAAAACGGAAGACCTGATGTATAGTGCTTGTAAGGGGTCGGAAACCCGCCTGGAGTGGGGCTAGGATTTGCTCATCTTCTATCCATGACTGGAGCTTTTGTAAAATCAGTATACCAATAATCTTTGAATGGAATCTATAAGGCTAATTGGCCTGTAATAAGCTGCCACAGATTTGTCACCCTTCTTAAATACCGGAATTATCTCCGCCCCTTTCCAGGATGGTGGGATTGGGGCACCACAAGCAATTGCATTTGCTAAATGTCTTATATACAGACGCCAAGATGGCTTATTGTTTAAGAAAACATCTGCGGGATGCTATCAATTCCAGGGGCACGTCCTGGTGTGATAGTATCTAACGCCCTATCCACATTCTCTAGTGTAAATGTCCCACTGGTAAAAAAAAGTGTGATAAAACGGATCAATATTCCGCTCATCATCAAGGGAAGCATACTGAGGTCTGAAGTATTCAACCCATAGGTGATGGGCGACGTTATTCTGCGGGGGTTCTGGGCACCCCCCCTGTCCCATTTGTACTTACTCCAGAATAGTTGGGAGTTCCGAGACTCACATGCTTCCTTAAGCTCCTGCCATCTTGCCTGGTCCCAGAGCTTTTTGGCTTCCTTAACTGCTTTTCTGTAGGAGTCCTGCGCCAGTCTTACTCTAGCTGAGTCCCCACAACCTAAGGCTACCCCCAGTGCCCTCCGTGAGTGCCGACATTTCTCGTTAAACCACCCTTCCGGTTTCATGTGCCTGCCTTTCTTAGTATTAGCAGGTTTGCAGAAGAATAGCTTTAACCGGCCAAAAAGCATTGTGTGCGTCTCAGTTATTTGGGGCATCTGTGTCTGGCTTCCCTTACTAATTCCCCAGACTTCTAATACCCTGTCTACCTCGTTATTCATGGCTAGCAATGTTTCTGGGTGTTCTATAACATTACTCCATTTCAAATGGCGGGTATCGTCAGACAGTACCAAGTCACTGGCCACTGCCTCTTCCATACTGGGTAAAGCTTCACCTAACAACCCAGCCATTATAACAATAAGTGGGTTATGATCGCTTTCGGCTCGAGTGGTAACAACCATATCCTTTAGGAACTGCCACAGTGATAAACTCACTAGCACATAATCAATACGGCTAGACCTGTGGCCATTGTTAAAAGTGTCAGCCCCCATCCTGTTGGACAGTGTACGCCCATTTGCGGCCCTCATCTGGTAACCTATACACATCCCCTTCATTTGAATGGCCGCTTCTGTCCATTTTTTGTTGGCTCAATTTCGAGGATAGGTATACCCCATTTTACGTCTTCTTCTTCCATGAAACACTGATCCTCAAGCCCTAGTGGTTCAAACGTAGTGTTGAAATCCCCAACGACTATCGGACCAGTGTTGCTCGGCATGCCATCCAACAACCTCTCCACGGTTGCTACTACTTCCGAACGTCGCCCACCAGTGAGACCTCTTGCATAAACGTTGTAGATATGCAAACTAGGACCCTGCTCTGGGATAATTCCTATTGCGAGAATGTCAATGTTATTTGTGTATATTTGGGATACTTTGCACAGCAAAGCCTGCCGAACCCAAATCACCAGACCCCAACTGGACGGCTCTTCGCTTGTTTTACCTCTGGAACCTGGAATGAAAGATACCCCGGACGAAACACGGGCTCTACCGCCCATGTCTCTTGAAAGAGACATATATCGTGAGCCTCTATGAAGTTTGACCATTCAGGAAGCGCTACTTTAGAACCCAGCCCTGCAATGTTCCAGGATAAAAGTGACACAGTATTGGGCGTTTGAGTACAGAGATCCATTATTAAGGGAGAACCGTCCTGAGTAGGGGGCGGACCAGGACTCCTATTCAACCCCGTGATACGTAACAGTTCTTTGTCACCCTTTCCACCAGTAGATGATATACTGTCATCTATAGGGACTTTACCTGCGTTCTCTATACAGGATATAACTCTGCCGGGCGGGGGATTAATTCAAACTAGGTTCACTGTGTCCCGACCCATCCAATCGACGACCAAAGTTATAGGGGATATCAGCTTGCGGGGCACGTACGGGAACATAAAGGCTGGGAGTGATTTGATGTCAATCACACTCTTCTAGGCCCGATAATACATCGTACCTGTTCCCCGTACAAACACAGAGACCTCCCCAAGGCCTTTGGGCTAACCCACTCGTTCCTGCCTGGGCATTCGAATAACCCAGGTAATTAGCTGGATAAAAGTATTTTAAAGGGAGTGCTTTAATGAGGGAATCTGTACCTTGATGTACCCAGCCACATATGTACTCTACAGCTCTGGTATCGCTGAAATTGATGATAACACTATCACCCTTGGTAGTTTTGTGTCTGGGCCCAACCCAATCCACCCTTCTTACGAATAGAATTTCAGCATACACCCTAGGGGGTAAAGACCGATTCACATTGAGCCAGTGGATGCACTTGTTCTTCAGTTCTGCAAAGTTCTCTCGTTGACCTGGTCTCAGTGGGGGAACCCCCTTTAAAATAGACACGTATGGTGCGGAAGCCGGGGGGAGATCTATACGTGGTAGACAATCTAAGGGTGTGTCGTTAGACACCCTATTGCTACAGCCTAGGTGTTGGGTCCCTGTATTCGAACCTCCCACCCCATCTCCCTCACCACACACGGTAACCGCACTCCGTTGGCCCCACACATGCTAGTCTGAGGGATAGAATCACTAGCAATCGTGGCAGAATTACTTTTGGGTGCCGCTGCCTTCACTATCTGGATAGGAGGGTTGGGACTTGATCTAACCTCAGGATCACCCACAACACCATCCCCACTCCTTGACCTGTCCACAGACCCAGGCCTGCTATTGTCTTTGACCTTGGCAGATTCTAGGATTGTGAGTCTCTTTTCAATGGAGTCCAGTCTGTTATGGATGGGGATGCAGGACCTATAAAAAAGCTTTAAACTATTAGGGGGGTGGGAGCGCACCAGACACGCCCCAACATAATTACCTCTTGCATGATGGTTCATGTAGTTCATAATTTCTCGTTCGATACTCAATTCAAAGTGTTCATAGCCAGTGCTGTCTTATTTATTTCCAATTTGTATCCCTAGACACGTGTTTCATGATTCCTCAATCGTCAGTAGGGAAAAAAGAGCAAAGTTCATAGGTTGCAGGGCGTGCTGCCTCATCTCTCAGGACCAGTTCCACTCACAGCATGAAGGCGCAGGCTCCCGAGCTCATCAACTCAGCGGCTTTAAACTATTAGGGGGTGGGAGCGCACCAGACACGCCCCAACGTAATTACCTCTTGCATGATGGTTCATGTAGTTCATAATTTCTCGGTCGATACTCAATTCAAAGTGTTCATAGCCAGTGCTGTCTTATTTATTTCCAATTCGTATCCCTAGACACGTGTTTCATGATTCCTCAATCGTCAGTAGGGAAAAAAGAGCAAAGTTCATAGGTTGCACACGTGTCTAGGGATATGATTTAAGAAAATACGGGCACTGGCCATGAACTCTTTGAACATTTTGTGATCCTCGAACTAAACGAAGAATAATGAACTGCAATGACCATGAGGCAATGGGGTAATCCGGCAGTGACATGTTCGCGGCTCCCAAAACCCCCTTTTCAACCTATAAAAAAGCTGCTCAAGGTTATCCCACATGTCCTGGCTCCATTCCAATGGAGAGTCTGTCCTAGGTGGCATCACTGGATCCACCACAACAGCTGTCGGAGTCAAATCCTCTGCACGGTTATTTGGTGGTGTCAATGTTACCCCAGGAGCTTCTACAAAAGCATTTGGCTTCTTAACTTTAGCTTTTCTGCCCTTATGAGCTGCACCTCCACGTTTCCTTTTGGTAACCGGTATTAGTATTGGTAGCCCAGATTTTGCGCCACGTGTGGGTCTAGCCCTTACAGTACTCTCCGAGGGGTCGGACAGGATGCTACATTCAGGGAAACCAGTTCGAACTTCAGACGTGTTACCTTGGGCAGTGCTTGGGCAATTGAGATCCCTTTGGACAGAATGGACTTGAACAGGATGAACCCCGTGGTCCACCCAACACCTTCACTTAGGGGAACATCAAGGCCTGGGATGGGGGTAGGGGACACCACCTGAGCCAGCCTTCCTATTGAAGACCTTTTATTAAAAGCAGGGTCCAGTGACAGTCTTTTTTCTGTGCGGTCTATTTCATGAGCCAAGATTGACGAAGCCTGTATAATAAATTGATCCGGCGTTCCCATAATTGTGCCAGTAGTTGTCGTTTTCCCTCCTTTCACTGCCTTAGCAGCCATTTTGTCAATGTATGTAATCTGCCTTCAGTATAATGTTCCAGTGACAAAAACCCTCGTGAAAAAGTTTACCAGGGTACAAGTTACAAATCCGAGGAGGGCCCCAAGTAACAATTGAGTACTAACCTTGGCTAGACTATGTTAGAGGGTGGCCCCGTCCCGACCTCGAGCCGTTCTCGAACGGGCTCAAACGGGCCCGTCCTTGGCCCGGGCTTGGCCCGGAAATAATAGCTGGCTAAATCACCCCCGGTATCAAGGGGGAGGGGCCGCTTGCCTGCCGTGTCCTGCCGCAGCCTCCTGGTGGTTGTGGTTCAGCTTTACAAACTGTAGCCGGTCGCGCTGCGTCTTCCCTACTCTTTTAGAGTTCTTATTCCTTTATGCTGTCTCTTTACTGAAAGCTTTTATTCTGGTGCTCTTATCTGATCTTTTCATTATGTTATTTTACAAATAATATGTATTTCTTGCTTTGAGTTTCAGATATTATTTTAGCAATCATTTAGAAATGATTCAATCGACAGTATTGTTTCTTTTGTAGTATCTTTTGAAAAGGCAACATTTTCGCCAATAAATAAAAGGTGCATCTAAAGCAATAGACAAGAGACTTTTGGAACAATTGTGGTGTCTAAAACAAGAATTTGAAGCTTATGGAGAATTTTTAGTCGCAACAAAATCCTTATTTGTGCTAATTTACGGACTTCTTAAAATAAAAACGTATAGGTCTGCAGCTTAACGGAAGGAGCCCCATTCTGGCTGCTTATCAGAAGAGACTACCCAAATAACACGAAGAGGTCTAACAATATTTCCCTTCTCTCAAGCACAGTTAGGTTAGACAATTGCGAGATCGGGAAATACACACACTGCATATAGGTGGCCCAGTAACAAAGACTTTCAATGTTCTTTTAGGTACTTTACTTCACAAAACCCACCCGGCTGCCAGCCCACCAGACGTCTGATCTGGACCAAATTTGATAGAATTAGAAAAAGATAGAGTGGTGATAGGAGACCTTAATATCTTGGGGTGCCATAACACAATTGTATTTTTCAGGCAAATAGAAGACTGCTTCATTTTTTGGCACACTTTTTGCAAATACTCATTATGATTTTAATGAATGATGAAATTTAAGACGCCTTTTACTACACAAAAACATCTGCTACAGGCTGTAGCGCAACAGCAAAGTGACACCAGGGGATTTAAATGTTTTGCAAACGTTAATATGAGTGCCACATTCAAGTACATCGTGAGAAGTGAACGGAATAATGCCAAAATCCAAAAACTGCTTCCAAAGGACTGGCATGCATAATAAAATCGCCTGCCTTTCAACATTAATTCATGAATTATAAAACATTAAGAACTTGAAGACGCCAAGACCAGCCTTCAGTCTTTCTCTGGCCTGCTCTACGGCTCTGTCACAGCCCTATTCTCGCTACTACATTTCCGGAAGAATTTGGAAGCAGTCCTCCATAACCTTTTGCTGCTGCTTTGTAGTTAAATACGTTTACGTTAGCATCATGTTCCACATGTCACCATATAAATAGTTTTGGGATTGTCCGTAGGCATAAACACAACTACGTGCCGTGCCCTGGAGCCGTCGAAATATTAATGTGTCCTAAAATGGTTACCTCAGCACTTGTTTTATATGTTTTCAAAAGAAGAGATGCTCTTGCTTCAAGAAATGTCCAAAGTTTGACTTCGTTGTCCCAGCTGACAGGAAACTCAGAATTGCCCAGTGTGAAGATTTTATCAATAGCGTGCTCTCCAAGTAAGTGTTCTTTGAGTTCATCTGTCAAAAAAGAAAATGCCAACATCTCTTACACAAGAGGCACTAGTACAGGAAAACGTATAAAATAAACATTTAAAAACCCAACACAATTATAACTCATATGCACACCTTTCCAGTTGGATACTTTTACACATGTATTGCAATTACTGCACACTAGATTTGTAAAAGTTGAAAAGGAAATTGTACTCATTGGACTGTGCCACTGTTGCACATATATATGAGAAGGTTTGTTTTTTCTGTTGTGTGCATCCACAATCCATCTAGATTTTTAGGTCGAGCATTCAAGACCTCTTGTATGTAGACTTTCGTATATACTTATATGTGTACGTACTTTATGGGCTCTGGAGATCAGCCTTAGGACTGGTCTGTTTCCGCTTAGGGACTTTTTTCTGTTCAACTGCCTCTATTTAACTGTTTTGATAGAAAACGACCAGCAGAGGTCAGTAAAATACCAGACTCACTTTTGCATCCTCTCGATTCCAGTCCATAAAAATAGTCTTCCACAAGCACCCCTAGACAATAATATTTTTAAAAATCTTGTATTTTCAGTGATATGACCACCGAAGGCCCTGATTTTATATTAAAAACAGAGCTTTGCACTATACCATTTCCTGTTGTTAGACAATATCTCTCTCCATGTTCCCATACCTGGTATGTCACGCAGTTTGTTGCTTACTTTCCCTCCATGTTAAAGAGCATTAGATGTTTCAGTACCCAGGCTAATGTGTTGCATAGCTAAATACATTTAAGGTCCCAAAGCCGAGACCGTTTGCATTGCAAATGCTTGTTTTAATTGCATTTCTACAGGAAACAATTAGAAATAGTACATTTTCCCTCAACCTTTAACTCGTAAATATGTTCAGCAGACCTTTCGTCACTCTGCACTGCCATAGAGTCAGCCCTTAATCTTTTATCCGTCTCCCAAATAACTATCTAGTACCAACTCTGTTAAAACAGCGGGCTTGTCTCCAGTCAAAGTGCCACAAACATCGAATCCGAAGGTGATTAATTGGAGACAGAGCCCAACATGTTTTGCAAACATCTACATTCTTTAACAAACCTGTTTTTTTTAATAAAGTGAATCCTTATATTAAGCTTTTACACAAAAAAAGATTAATATGGCTTTCTCAATCATCTGGTACTTTACTACCACTTCTCTTCCCCAAGACACTTGAATCTTAAGAATTTACCTTCATTCATGCAGAATACCCGAAGGAACGCCAGCAGCTGGGCAGAGATAGGCGGCTCAGTGATATGCAGTGCAAATACGCTGGATCTGACAAAAAGAAACAGTTAGGTTGGTGCTTTAATTATAACAGTCGTTAAGGGATCTTGACCTCAGGCGTTGTGCTTTAACAAGGCACCAAAATAGATTTAAACTTAAGGAAATATTAGGAAAACAGACACTAATGTCTGAGAGAACAATGCTTCTTTTCAGCAACAATCTGACCCATTTCTTTAAGCATTACACAAAGCAAGCTTAAAAAAGTAAAAACTGAACATATCTGCAATGTTTAAAATCTTTAATAGGTAAATGAGAGAAAATAAAAAAGCAGCAATCAATATTAAAATGCTAGCCCTGTCTAAATGAACAAGTTACTTACTTTTGGTAACGTTTATTCAGGTGGATACGTTGTATACTTGTGAATTCTTCACCTTAGCCCTATCCTCCATGCTGAGCATTCCCCAGAAACTTTTGTCCATAGCTTTTTCTAGTCCACGAAGAAGTCATAATACCACAGCTCTGCATGCAACTCCGCATGACGTTATCAGAGCCATAAGAGGACCTTGACGGTGTGCTGACGTCCGTATCCACAGACTTTTCCATGCTGTTGAGGCAACAGCTGCACCAACAATGTATACGCCAAAATGCAAATGCTACTTACCAGTATGCATCTGTTCTTGGCATGTAGGGCTGCTGACATTCATATCTGTGCATAGTCCGCCACCTAGTGTTGGGTCCGGATGATTGCACATTGTTGTCCTGGAAGAGTCTTCGAAGTATCACGAGATAGGTGGCTCCTCCCCTGGACTACAGTGCGCATGGGCATCGCCTCCATCCCCAGATTGTTTTTAGCCATAGGCAGAGATGGAGTGAAGAAGTGAGTGATGACCATGCTATGAGCATATGTTTGTATATGAATACATACTGCAGCTGCAACAGGCGCCGGGGAGGAGGGTGGGCGATATGAATGTCAGCAGCCCTACATGCCAAGAACAGATGCATACTGGTAAGTAGCATTTGCAGTTCGAGGCATGTGGGCTGCTGAATTCATATCTGTGCATAGAATACATAGCAGTCCCTCCATTAGCGGCGGCCGCCCGTGCCAGCTGCAGCAGTCTGAAAAAGTGTTTTTAGAACAGCCTGACCAACAGCTGCCTGTTGTTTTGAATGCACGTCTACACAGTAGTGCTTAGTGAAAGTATGAGTGGTAGACCATGTGGCTGCTCTACAGATGTCTTCTAAGGGAATGTTACCTAAGAACGCCATAGAGGCCCCCAACTTCCTAGTGGAGTGGGCCCTCGGTGGTATAGTGAGAGTGCGCTTTGCTTTAGCGTAGCAGATCTGAATGCACTTTACTATCCATCTAGCTATTCCTGCTTTGGAGATTGCATTTCCCTTGTGTTGAGTGGCAAAAGCAACAAAAAGTTGTTTGGTTTTGCGGAAATCTTTTGTCCTGTCCACATAATACATCAAGGCCCTCTTCACATCAAGAGTGTGGAGCATCCGCTCCGCCAGCGTCTCTGGGTTTTGGAAGAACACCGGCAATTCAATAGTTTGGTTTATGTGAAACTGTGAGACCACTTTGGGTAAGAATTTAGGGTTAGTGCGGAGCACCACCCTGTTGGCATGTACCTGGAAGAAAGGTTCTTGGATGGTGAGCGCCTGCAGTTCGCTAACCCTCCGTAGCGATGTGATTGCTACTAAGAAAGCCACCTTACAGGTCAGAAACTGCAGTTCGCAAGAGTGTAGTGGCTCAAAGGGGGGACCCATCAGCCTTGTAAGAACCACATTGAGGTTCCATTCCGGAGCTGGTGGAGTCCTTGGTGGAATGACTCTTTTGAGTCCTTCCAGAAAAGCTTTGATAGCAGGGACCTTAAAGAGTGACAGGTGTTGCCTATTTTGGAGGTATGCTGCCATAGCCGACAGGTGAATGCGGATGGAAGAGTAGGCAAGATTACACCGATACAGGTGAAAGAGGTAGCATATGATGTTTTGAATGGAAGCGTCTAGCGGGTCAATGCTGTGCTCCACGCAGTAGACGACAAACCTCTTCCATTTAGCCGCATAACAAGCTCTAGTAGTGGGCTTTCTCGCCTCCCGAATGATGTCCATGCAGTCGGGAGGAAGATCGAGGTAGCCAAACTCTAGGACTTCAGGAGCCAGATCGCCAGGTTGAGCTGTTGCGGATCTGGGTGCTGAATGTCGCCATGGCTCTGCGTCAAAAGGCTGGGAGTGAGATGAAGCCGTTGATGCGGTACCACGGAGAGTTCCAGAAACGTGGTGTACCATGGTTGGCGAGCCCATGTTGGAGCAACCAGGATGAGCGTCATCGAGTGTTGCCTGAGCTTGCGTGCCACCAGCGGTATCAGAGGTGCTGGGGGAAAAGCGTACGCAAATCTGCCTGACCAGTTCATCCACATCGCATTGCCCTGTGATTGGGGGTGTGGGAACCTGGCGGCGAAGCTTTGGCATTTTGCGTTCTCCTTTGTGGCGAACAGGTCTATCTCTGGATGACCCCACCTTTGGAAGTACGGTTGGAGTACTGATGGATGTAACTCCCACTCGTGCATCTGATGGCTGTGTCTGCTGAGCAGATCCGCCATCTGGTTGTCCTTGCCTGGGAGATGTTCTGCCATGAGGAAGATGTTCCTCTGAATGGCCCACTTCCACATGCTCTGAGCCAGATGAGACAGCTGTGGAGAGTGTGTTCCCCCTTGCTTCTGGATGTAGTACATGGCCGTCATGTTGTCCGTCCGGATCAACACGACCTTGTTGCACAAATGTACTTTGAACGCCTTTAAGGCCATGAAGATTGCCATCAGTTCCAACACATTGATGTGCATCTTCCTTTGCTGAAGTGTCCATAGTCCCTGCACCGTGTAATGGAGTACATGCGCTCCCCATCCCTGGAGAGAGGCGTCCGTTGTCAGGATGATCTGTGGGACAGGCTCTTGGAATGGTCGGCCCTTGCAAAGGTTTTGTGGATTCCACCAATGCAGAGAGTTGTACGCCCGACCGCTCACCAACACTAGGTCTGTCAGTTGCCCATGAGCCTGAGTCCACTGACGTGCCAGGCACTCCTGAAGCGGACGCATATGTAGTCTCGCGTGCGGGACAATGGAGATGCAGGAGGCCATCATGCCTATCAACTGCATGAACACCCTCGCTGGAA
This sequence comes from Lissotriton vulgaris, assembly GCF_964263255.1. Taxonomy (NCBI): domain Eukaryota; kingdom Metazoa; phylum Chordata; class Amphibia; order Caudata; family Salamandridae; genus Lissotriton; species Lissotriton vulgaris. The sequence continues at coordinate 387,460,954 of NC_141697.1, forward strand.
GCGAGGTCTGGGGTCTGAATCGTTGGATCAGCGCCTGGATACCGGCGATTCTCACTGAACTCGGCTGCGCAGTGGCCGCCAGAGTGTTGATCGTCGCGCCCAGATACTGTCGCACGTGGGCGGGCTGGAGATGGGACTTTGGGTAGTTCAGAGAGAATCCCAGATCGTGCAGGAGGTGAATGGTGCGTGACACGTGGTCTACGCACTGCTGTTCCGTCTTTGCCTGAATAAGCCAGTCGTCTAGGTATGGAAAGACATGGACGTGCTGGCGACGGAGATGCGCTGCTACAGTCGCTAGGCATTTGGTGAAAACTCTTGGTGCCGTGGTGACCCCGAACGGCAGGACTCTGAACTGGTAATGCTGGTCTAAGATCTTGAATCTGAGATACTTTCTGTGTGAAGGATGCAGGGGAATATGGAAATAGGCATCCTTCAGATCCAGCGTTGCAAGGAAGTCCCCCCGTTGAAGCAGGGGAAGCACCTGCTGCAATGTGAGCATATGGAAGTGCTCTGAGTTGATGTACCAGTTCAGGGGCCTGAGGTCCAGGATCGGCCTGAGTGATCCGTCCTTTTTGGGGATTAGAAAATACAGGGAGTAAACCCCTGTTCCCCGTTCTTGCAATGGAACGAGCTCTATCGCCCCTTTTTGCAGCATGACCAGTACTTCTTGCTGCAACAAGGTCAAGTGCTCGTCGGACATAGCACGGCTCCTTGGCGGTATGTCCGGTGGAATGGACGTAAGTTCTAGACAGTACCCGTACTGGATAAGAGACCTCACCCACCTGTCCGTGGTGATGGACCTCCACGCCGGCAGGAACTGCTGGAGTCTCCCCCCGACAGGTGTCGTGTGATCGGGGGGAAGTGACAAGGCGTCACTGCTTGTTGGAGGCGGTGGACCTGGAGGCATTGTTTCCACGTCCCCTGCCTTTGATATTATTGCCTCTGTAGCCACCCCTGCCCTTGTTGTTGTTATACGAGGACTGGGTGTTACCCTTGTAGTATTGCGTGGACTGGGATGCCTGACCTCTTGAGGTGCCTCTTGAATTGGAGCGGCGAAAGGAACCACCCCGAAACTGCTGACTTTGTAAAGCCCCCATAGACTTGGCAGTTTCGGTGTCTTTCTTCATCTTTTCTAGGGAGGCATCCACCTCAGGGCCGAACAGATGGTCAGGATTCACTGTTTGACCCAGTATTGTGGTTTGTATGTCGGGTTTGAACCCAGAAATCCGAAGCCAGGCATGGCGTCTAAGTAACACACTTGTATTGATAGCCCTGGAGGCAGTGTCTGCCACATCTAGGGCACATTTGATGGATGCATTAGTAATAAGTTTACCCTCCTGAATGAGCATCTCCCCCGCCTCCTTGTATTGGTCAGGCAAGTGTTGCAGGATGGCCTCTAATGTGTCATAATGGGCCCTATCATAACGAGCAAGCAGGGCTTGAGTGTTAGAGATCCTCCAGATGTTTGCTGCCTGTGCAGCAATGCGTTTGCCTGATGCCTCAAAGATTTTTGACTCTTTGTCTGGGGGAGGAGCATCACCAGTAGTCTGCGAATTCGCCCTCTTCCGAGCGTTGGACACCACCAGGGAGTCCAATGGCAAATGTCCCTTAATATACGTGGGATCCGTGGGCGCCGCCTTATACTTTCTGTCGATGCGAGGATTGACCACCCTCGCCCGGGTGGGCTCCTTGAATACTTCCTGTGCATGCTTCAGCACCCCTTTGAGCATTGGTAGCGTCTTGACTTGCTTTTCGGCTACCGAGAAGGTGTCGACCAGGAAGTCCGCATCCACAGGGTCTGAGTGCAGTTCGACGTCATGGTTCGCTGCTGCCCTCTCTATTAATGCATTAAACGCCGCCGAGTCCTCTGTCGGCGACGTCTTTGCGGCGAAAAGTTGAGTGTCCTGGCCTGACTGCGGGTCGTCCATGTCGCCTCCTGCTGTCCAGGGCACCTGCTCCTCTTCCGGATCCGAGTACGCAGGATAGTTGTACTCATCGTCCTCCTCGTCCACACCAGGCACTGGGGAATGGGCCGGCGAGTGCTCCATGGCTTGTGGAGACAGGGGTTCCATCAGAGCCGAAGAGTCCGCAGAGTACGTTTTGTTTTTAAGCGGAATCCTAAAGGGTTCCAATGGGGGCTCCGACGTAATTTTTCGTTTGAGGAGCGACAATTTTCCGGTGTTGGCGTAGATGGTCACCTCCCGACGTTCCTCCACCGCGAGCGGTTGGAGCCGAAGCTTCGACACCACCAAGGCAGCTTTCGGCGTCAATACTTCCTGAGAGTGTCCGCTCTGCTTAGGCGCGAAGGCCTTCGGCGCCGACTTGGGAGGAAGGGTAAAACGGATTGGCGTTTGTTCCTTGGCAGGCTTCGGCGTGGGCCTAGGCACTACAGTGTCCTGGCTGGGAACAACAGTGGACTGTTGGATCCGCTTCAAGGATTCTCCCACCTTCTTAGTAAGGGATGCCGAGGGCTGAACCGTCGCGAGCGACTCTTCGTCTCCGAGAGTCCGGTCGCCGGTAGGCCTTTTCTTCGGTGCCGACGCCCCATGGGCCGGCGCACCATCAGCGTGACGCTTCTTCGAAGCCTGTTTCGGGTCCGCGACCCCTTTCGGTGCCGACGCAGCCGCGTCGGATGCCTTCACCTTCGGCGCCGACCCAGAGGGCTTCGAGTCGGCCATTTTGGCGCGGCTTTTGTGGTCGGCCATTTTGGCGTGGCTCTTCGATTCGGCCATTTTGGTTGTCTTGGAAGTTGACGCCTCCAGAACCTTCTTTACCAACGCCACTTTCGGTTTCGGTTTCGCATCCGAGGGTGCGGGACCAGTTGGCTTCACTTTCGGTTTCTTGTTAGAAATGTCCGTGACCGGGCCCGGAGGCGGGGACGTAGGACTCATAGTAAGATCTTGGGTAAGGCCCGAAGGCGATCCCTCGACCTGGGCCGTATGACGGGGGGCAACCCCGGAGTCCGGTTGGGGAAGCTCTTCTTCAGAGCTATCCTCCATCGTGGCACAAATCAGTTCGTCGTCCCCTACCTCACCGGAGACCTCGTCGCAGGTTTCCTCATCCGCGTCGTAGGTTTCTTCCTCGGACGCGGGTTCAGAGTCCGACTTTTGTACGCTGTCCCCTTCCTCGATCGATTCCTGAAAGATGTCATCAGGCGGGGGCGCCGAAGCCGACAACTGTGCCTGGAGTCGATTAGCCCGGCGAATCTTCAAAGTTTTCTTACTCCTAAACTTTGAACACGCCATGCAGGTGTCTTCACGGTGATCCGGTGACAAGCATGTGTTGCACACGGGGTGCACGTCGAGGTGCGAATATTTTGAGTGACACAGCGGACACTTCTTGAATGGAGTCCGCTCCATAGTAAAAGTGGTAGTGTAGGCCCGTCCGCGTCGAAGCACGTGGAAGGGCAGTAGGAGATTGGAGCTGAGAGTCAGTAAGAAAACCCGAACGCAACAATACCGACGCCCAGCCTAAAGACCTTTTGGTCTCAAGTAAAATCGAACAACTATCGGTTCCGAAGGAGGGAACCGAAAACACATCCGAACCCTATGGCGGAAAAAAACAATCTGGGGATGGAGGCGATGCCCATGCGCACTGTAGTCCAGGGGAGGAGCCACCTATCTCGTGATACTTCGAAGACTCTTCCAGGACAACAATGTGCAATCATCCGGACCCAACACTAGGTGGCGGACTATGCACAGATATGAATTCAGCAGCCCACATGCCTCGAACCATACATTGTATACAGCATATGCCAGCACAACCTCATACATTTATAAACATAACTTAAATGCATTTAAATTGTATATAACCATGAGTTTCATAGTATTCCTTATTAGATACATCATACATGAACTATAACCAAACCTATGTTTGGTATGCACAGACAGGCAACGGGGAGACGAGTAGCTCAGTGAGGAATCCACAGGTGGATACTGTATCCACCAGAAAAAGCGTTATCGAAGGCAAGTTACTTGTTCTTCAGATGGATACATCAACCTGTGGATTCCTCACCTTTGAATAGCATCCCTAAGCAGTCCCGCACATGGAGGTGGGTGCCTGCCTGGGTATACCGTAAAATCCTGTAAAACAGAGCAAGCAAAATGGCTGTCCCTCCTCATTCCAATAATGCTTCAATAAAGTGTGGAGGGAGGCCCAAGTTGCGGCTTTGCAAATGTCAACAGGGACGCGTGTAGACAAAGCAGAAGACTTCGCCCTAGTAAAATGAGCTTGAAAACCTTCAGGCACCTCCTTCTTAGCCAGTGGGACAAAGTCCTCTTGCTTACTGCATTCCCTCTCATTTTTCCCCACATATCCAACAAACAGCTGGTCGTCCAATCTGAACTCACAAGTTCTGTCTATATAGAAGCTGACAGCCCTCTTAGGGTCCAAAGAATGTATCCTCCCCTCCGCCTTTGATGGATGCAGGGGAGGGTGAAAAGTAGGCAAAGTAATAAAAAGTCCCAAGTGGAATAGGGTGACCACCTTTGGCAGGAAAGCAGCTTTGGCTCTAAGCACCAACTTATCTGCATGAAAGATAGTGAAAAGACGCCTAATACAAAGAGCCTGTATCTCACTCACCCTCCTAGCAGAGGTAATCACTACTAAAAACATTGTTTTAAAAGTAAGAAACCTCAACGGGCAACTGTGCAAGGGCTCAAAAGGAGAACCCGTAAGAAATGTAAGCACTAGATTAAGATCTCACTGAAGCATAATAAACAGAGTGGGAGGAAATATTTTAGTAAGCCTTTAATGAACCTTAAAACTATAGGGGAATTAAAAACGGAAGGTTGATCAGGCAAACAAAAGAATGCTTATATGGCAGACAAATGCCCTTTAACCGTTGCAACCTTTCTGCGCCAGTTAAATCGCAAAACTTAAAACATCCGTCAATTAGGCCTTTAAAGGGTCAACTGACTTCGCTCAACACCATTTCACAAATTGTGCCCATCTGCCAGGATAATCTGTCTTGATGGAGTCTCTTCTGGCAGATAAAATAACATCCATCACATCAATTGGGAGAGAGAAAGAACTCCGGTTGCCTCGTTCAATCTCCAGGCATGAAGGTGCAGCCTCTGGAGGTGAGAATGTAGATCCTGTGCCTGCAACTGCGAGAGGAGGTCTGCCCTGAGAGGGAAACTGAGCGGATGGCAAAATGAAAGGTAAAGAAGACCTGCGTACCTCACCCTTCATGGCCAATCCAGGGCTATTAATATGACTTGGTCCCGGTGTTGGCGAATCTCCCTCAGAACCGGAGGAATCATGAGTATGGGGGAAACACACAAAGCAGCTGGATGCCCCAGTCCAATTGAAACCTGTACCCCAATGCTCCCTGCCTCGAACAGTGGAGGTTGCAGTACAATGGGTAGTGCGTGTTCCTGTGAGTGGCAAACCGGTCTAAATGAGGAAACCACCACATCCCGAAAAAGTGCTGAACCACTTTCAGATGGAGACGTCACTCATGATCACCTGAGCAATGCAGACTGAGACTGTCCTCACGTACATTCAGAACTCCATCGAAGTGATTTGTGATGATGCAATTCTGAGGGTCTTGAGCCCAGGACCAGTCGCAGACCTTCTCTGTAGAAAAGATACAACCCTACTCTTACCTGTTTGTTTATACCACATTGTGGTAGTATTGTCTGTTCAGACCTGAACTGACTGACTGCGAAGGGAGGAAGGCCTTGAGAGCCAGATGTATCGCCCACAATTTCAGAAGATTAATATGCAATAATCTTTCCACTGGAGATCAAAGACCTTTGATCTCCAGCTACCCCAAAGGAGCTCCCCACAGTAGAGTGGAGGGATCCGTTATTACTGTGGACACTGGATGTGGAGGGTGAAACGGCATCCCTTGAGACAGATTGCCGGACACACTCCACCATTGAAGATTTGCCACAGTGTCTCTGGAGCTCTTGACCAACTCCTTGAGATCTATGTTGTGCTGAAACTACCGACCGAGGCACTACTGAAGAGCCCCCATGTGCCAGCGTGCATGGCTGACCAACAGAATGCACGAGGCTAACAAACCAAGCAGGCACAAGACCTTCAGGCCTGGAACCAAAGCTCCGTCCTGAAACAGCGGAATCATTGCCTAAATGTCCTAAATCCTCTGAGGAGGCAAGGAAGACACGACTCACTGTAATGTTCAGCACTGCTCTATGAACAGGTTGCGCTGAGAGGGTTCCAGGTAAGACTTGGGCAAATTTATTGAAAATCCCAAGCAGAACAACAGTTGTGCTGTCAACTGCAAAGGACACAACACCATCTCTGGCGACTTGGCTTTGATCAGGCAGTCGTCCAGATGCGGAAATACTGGTATCCCCGACCTTCTGAGATCTGCCACCATCACCTTTGTGAAGACCAGAGGCGCAGAAGTAACACTGAACAGGAGGACCACAAACCGATAATGCTGAGACCCCACCGTAAAACAAAGATACTTTCAATGCAATTACAGAATAGGGATGTGAACACATGCATCCTGCAAATTGATCGAACCATAAAGTCTCCTTTCTCCTGTGCAAGAAGTACCTGTGTCAGAGTCAGCATTTTGAACTTTTCCTGCTTGAGGAACAAGTTGGAAATCCTGAGGACGAGGATAGGCCGTAAACTACCATCCTTTTTGGGAATCAGAAAATGTATCCGGAATGACACCCCTGACACCGTTCCTGCTCTGGAACCAACTATATTGCATGGATCTGAAGAAGCGTTTGCACCTCCTGCTGGAGGAGGAGAAGAAGCTCTTCTGTACAAAGCCCTTGTCGGGGTCGGGGGGAACAAAGGGATACTCCTGGAAGAGTTGGGAATACCCATTCTCTAGAATGTCTAAAACCCAGAAGTCTGTAGTGACATACCTCCAGTGAGGCAGACAACAGGTCACTTGTCCTCCCCCTGGGAAAGCATACTCTTAGATGGTGAAGCTAGAGCTGCTTTCCTGCAACACCGAATGTGGAAGAGGAGGAGGAGACTAGTTGATGGACAGATCCACGCTGACGACCGCTGCCTCTTCCCCCGTAGCTCCTATAAAGGGGATTTGAGGCTTGCTGCTGTTACTACTGCTGCTGCCAACTTCTCCCATGAAAGTACAAGTTAAGGCTGAAACCTCGAAACCTACGGAGCTGCCTGTATTCCTAAGTTTGCGACTGAAGACCCAAGGACCTCGCAGTCGCCTTATTGTCCTTGAACCTTTGCAGCGATTAATCTGCCTTGGCACCAAGCAACTGTGCCCCATCAAAGGACAAATCCATCAACATTGCCTGTACATCTGGCGAGAAGCCCAACCCCTGCAACCAGGCATGCCTCCTGGTGGCCAAAAAGAATCCATTGCCAATGCCACCGAACCAGCAGTGTCCAGACCCGGATGTATCAGCTGGCGAGCAGCGGCTTCAGCATCATTCAGGAGCTCCAAAAAATGACCCTGGATATCCCCAGGAAATTTTGAGATGACCTCCCCAGCCAAATTAACTAAAGCATGTACATAACTCCCTAATAAACACACAGCATTTGTAGTTGAACAGCCGTACTTCCAGTGGAGAAGGCTTTCTTGGCAGATTTCTCCCTCCTCTTAGACTCCCTGTCAGCTGGAGTCGAGGGAAAATAACCACACAATAGTTTGGTAGAACAAGAAGCCTGTGCCAACAAGCTTTCAGGGGTGGGGTGTTTTGACAAAAACACTGGATCCCCTGAAGCTGGCTTGTACCACCAGGCAACAGACCTGGACACCGCTGCCGAAGACATAGGCTTTTGCCATATAGCATGAACGGGTGTAGTAAGAGCCTCATTAAAAGGTAACAGTGGCTCAGACGATGATATGGATGTATGCAGCACCTCAGTCAACAAGTTAAGACTTTAACTCTGCAGAAGGTAGAGGCAACTCTAACATTTCTGCCACCTTTCTAATCACAATGTGATAAGATGTGACTTCAGGTGATGCTATACCTTTCAGAGATAACAATTACCTCTTGGGGACGTATCCAGGCGACTTGCTACTTCCAGTTCTTCAAAATCTAAATCAAAGACCACATTCTCGCCTTCTTCAACGTCCTGATTCTCATACAAATACCTTTCTTCTTCTAAAAGCCTCTGAGCACCTCTACGAGATCTTATCTTTGGCATCTGTGGTGACTTTGGCAATGATGCCGGCAGCTGTTCAGGCGGCGGTGGAGTCAGATCCTGATGAAACAGTGCCGGTTCGGATCCAGACAGCGCAGATGAAGGATCAATCAGCATCAAAGACTCTCGCCCTTCTTGCACTAGCAACAGCTTCGGATGTCTCGGCGCTGGCGGAGGCAAGATCACTGGAGTCATCAGCATGAAAGCCTTAAAAGGAGCATGCTCGAAATCTGCCGGAAAGTCTCCTAGGGAATAAGAAAGCTGACCCATGGGGCCAGCCAGAAGACCAGATGAAGTTGCAGCCCTCGCATAAATGCTTAAACTAGCATTTAAAAAGGTGGAAGGATCACCCCCAGGAGTCGGTAATGCTGGATACTCCTTCTCCTGGATGGTCGGCACTAGCACTGGATGCGGTAGAGGGACACTGGATCCAAATCTGGCTCCGGCAGAGGCCATTGAGTAGGAGTTGCTGACTTTGGAGCTAGAGAGGACGCCGGAGGCACTCATGAAGATGGAGTCGCAGACATAATCTCTCTCCCTTCCCGAGTCTTCGGACCTGGGGACACCAACCTCAGCAAACCATTCCTGGAAGTGCAACATCAAGAACCATGTACTTCTTGAACTTGTTTGGACGAACTCAAAGTATGAGAAGACAGCGACCCCTATGAGGCCGAGACCTTAGACGACCTCTCTTCTGCTTTTTAGCCTTTGCCATAAAAAGCTTTGCCTCCCTTACTTTTAAAGTCTTTGGATTCATCTGACATGACGAGCAGGCTTCAACATCATGATCAGACGAAAGGCAATATTCGTGCAGGTCAGTGATGGACATTTGACAGCTGCATTCCTTACAGGGCTTAAATCCCTACTTACTCGGAGGGACATCTTCACTTGCAACAATGTTGCACCAACAGGAAAGGAAGAAATCTCCCACAGAAAAGGAAGAAATCTCCCACAATATGGAGAGCCCCGGAAAAACTGTTGTGTCGACGGCACGGAAAAAAGGGAACCAACCACTATCAGCATGCCAAGGTCTTGATATGGCTCTGATGAAGTCACGTGGAGTTGTGTGCAGAGCTGTGGTATTAGGGCGTCCCCTTCGACGTGGGAGAGCTATGGAGAAACTTTTCTGTGGAATGCTGCACATGGTGGATATTCAAAAGGTGAGGAATCCACAGTTAGATCTATCCATCTGAAAGAATGGTTAAGCTTTTCATTTTTTTTTATTTTAGCATGCAGACAGTAAATGGTCTGATATACCAAAGTCAAAGGATATGAGAAGAAAGCACTGAAACAAAGTGTCTAGCTGATGCACAAATCTCGGCTGTAAACTAGATTGGTTCCAAAAACTATTTTGCCTTCGAGAAAGATAAACATTCAATGGGCAAAACAAAAGCTACTTTCCAGAAAATAAATTAGATTTCTTATTTTGTTAAACATCCTTGAAAAAGAAGCTTGGTTTGACCAAGATAATGGCAAAATGCTGCTTCTAGTAAACAAGTCGTAACAACTAATAGGTAGACCATCATGTAAACCGTACAAGCACATTCTTGTACACTGTTCCCAAGAAGCCGCGCGGCAGCGCGCGCGCGCACTTCTCTACCCCCGAGCGCGCAGTCCCATGAGTGGAGCGCGCACAGAGGGCACATCCCGCTGGAGTATTCGCCGCCGCCGCTTTTAAAAGGCACACGGCGCGAAAAGCGGGCATTTCCAGAAGGTAGGAGACGGCGGCGATAGGGGCGGAGGAAAGTGTTTCCGTGTAGCCCTTTGTGTTATGTATTTTTCTGAAGCACCTGTATTGTTTTGAGAGTAACGCGAGGCTGCGGGGGAGATGGAGTGCTTTTATTTAAGAATCCATCTTAATTGCAGCCCCTTCACGAGCGGCGATTAACATGCATATTTAAATAAAAGCACTCCATCTCCCCCGCAGCCTCGCGTTACTATCAGAACAATACAGGTGCTTCAGGAAAATACATAAATTAACACTGTAGGGTGACCAGACGTCCCGGAGTTCCCCGGACGGTCCCCGTTTTTGGAGAAGTGTCCCAACACTTTTCTACAAATTTCACAAATGTCCCGGTTTTTGGGTAGTGCCTGGGTTATGTCCCGGTTGTTAAAGGAGGGTCGGGTGAACCTGCACATGATTATCATAGTGTTGTGCAGGCTCAGGTTTCCAGCGGCTTTCTTCGAAAAGGGGACTGACTGCTGCTTCGCGTCATTTAAGCAGCACAGCATGATTTAATGAGGCGTGAATCGGGGCTGCAGAGGGCAAGGCCAAGCCTACCAGCAGCCGGACCCCGGAGCTCTTCCCAGAACGGGCGGTAAAGTAATGAAGTAATGTGATTTTTTTTTTAAAGAACACAAATATAAATCAGCAACGTGAAATCAACAGGTGTTAAATTACAGTCAAGTCGCTGTCAGTCAATCAGACCAGCTTTCTGTTTTGTGTGAGGCTAAGTGAGAAATGTTGGTCACACATGGCGCAGAGGTTAGTAGCACCTTTGAGGCAGAGGGTGATGCTGCGGCTATGGAAGCAGCGAGAAGGGGGTGTCTGATTCTCATGCTATGCAGTGTTTAATAGAGTAATGGCTGGTCCTCATCCAAACTGCAGGGCCACAACAAAGGGGAGAGGATGTGGTCTGACGGTTAGCGCAGCCGACTTTGGTGCTGGGAAACCAGGTTCGAGCCTCTTATCGAGCCATAAAAGTGTATACATGACTTACTTTTGTGTTAAATAAATAGATATTTTAAAAAACAAATACAAATGATGTTCCTACTAAGGTGTGAAATTGGTGTCGAATAAATACATGTTTTAAAAACAATTAATATTAATCATGTATCATTGGTGCTGGAGTACAAGGTTCGAGACTGGTATTGAACACTGACAAGCTGTGTGCAAGTTATATGGTCATAAAAAAACACGAATGATGGGTGGATGCAGGATGGATGATGGGTGGGTGGATGAGTGGATGCATGAATGGATGCAGGATGAATGATGGGTGGATGGGTGGATGCATGAATGAATGATGGATGCAGGATGGATGCAGGATGGATGGCTGGATGGATGGCTGGGTGGATGAATGAATGATGGATGCAGGACGGATGGGTGGGTGGATGGATGGGTGGATGCATGAATAAATGATGGATGCTGGATGGATGGATGGATGAATGGATGCAGGATGGATGATGGGTGGATGGATGGATGGATGCATGAATGCATGATGGGTGCAGGATGGATGGGTGGATGGATGGGTGCATGAATGAATGATGGATGCAGGATGGATGGGTGGATGGATGGATGGATGGGTGGGTGGGTGGATGCATGAATGAATGATGGATGCAGGATGGGTGGATGGGTGGATGCATGAATGAATGATGGATGCAGGATGGATGGATGCTGAATGGATGATGGATGGGTGGATGGATGGATGGATGGATGCATGAATGCATGATGGATGCAGGATGGATGGGTGGGTGGATGGATGGATGGATGGGTGCATGAATGATGGATGCAGGATGGATGGATGGGTGGATGGATGGGTGGGTGGATGCATGAATGAATGATGGATGCAGGATGGATGCAGGATGGGTGGATGGATGGATGGGTGGATGCATGAATGAATGATGGATGCAGGATGGATGGATGGATGCAGAATGGATGATGGATGGGTGGATGGGTGGATGCATGATGGATGCAGGATGGATGGGTGGATGCATGATGGATGCAGGATGGATGGGTGGATGCATGAATGAATGAATGATGGATGCAGGATGGATGGGTGGATGGATGGGTGGGTGGATGCATGAATGAATGATGGATGCAGGATGGATGCAGGATGGGTGGATGCATGAATGAATGATGGATGCAGGATGGATGGATGCAGAATGGATGATGGATGGGTGGGTGGATGGATGGATGGATGGATGGATGGATGGATGGATGGATGGATGAATGCATGATGGATGCAGGATGGATGGATGGGTGCATGAATGCAGGATGGATGCAGGATGGATGGGTGGATGCATGAATGAATGATGGATGCAGGATGGATGGGTGGATGGATGGGTGGGTGGGTGGATGCATGAATGAATGATGGATGCAGGATGGATGCAGGATGGGTGGATGCATGAATGAATGATGGATGCAGGATGGATGGATGGATGCAGAATGGATGATGGATGGGTGGGTGGATGGATGGATGGATGGATGGATGGATGGATGGATGGATGGATGGATGGATGAATGCATGATGGATGCAGGATGGATGGATGGATGGGTGCATGAATGCAGGATGGATGGGTGGATGGATGGATGGGTGGGTGGATGCATGAATGAATGGTGGATGCAGGATGGATGGATGGATGGGTGGATGCATGAATGAATGATGGATGCAGGATGGATGGGTGGATGCCTGAATGAATGATGGATGCAGGATGGATGCCGAATTGGTGGATGGGTGGTTGGATGGATGGATGGGTGGATGCATGAATGAATGATGGATGCAGGATGGATGCAGGATGGATGGGTGGGTGGATGCATGAATGAACGATGGATGCAGGATGCATGAATGAATGATGTATGGATGCAGGATGGGTGGGTGGATGGATGAGTGGATGCATGAATGATGTATGGATGGATGCAAGGTGGTTCGGGCTCGCTCGCTGCGGTGCAATATGCAAATTAGTTTACGCCCCACCACTTTCAAATGTCACCAGCCGCCCCTGTGCTAGAGTTAAGAATGTTTAGTAAAAATCTTATGATTGTACCACCGTTGGAGTCTTGTGCTTTTCTACACCTTAAGTGTACTTGCCTGTGTAATCAATTCATGTCAGGGCGTGTTTATCCAATTTGCAAACCGGCCTTAAGATCGGCCTTTTCACTTTTTTAAGTAATTGTTTAGAGTGACATTTGGCGCTGCACACGCGCGTCTGGTTCCTGGCGCACATAGCCATGGTTGCAGCGCACAGAGACCCTCCACTGCCGCACACAGAGGAAAAAAATTAGAGGGAACATTGTTCTTGTACTAATAATTAACTATTACTACACAATTCTCAACACCCCCCTGCGACCCACCAGCATGGACTCTCCTTCCTGTAACTGCTGACACAGCCATTTACTCTCTTGTCCACATCCACTATAAGAAGAGGGTATACTTATTTATTGGATTACTTGAGCACTTGCATCTCAGTGCCATGTACCCATATAGGTAAAATACAAAAGGAAAAATTAAAAACAAATTCAACTGAAGTGTAGAGAACTGCAGGTTTATTATATTTGTTATTTATTGAGGGGTTCTGCATTGTACTATAAACCAAATGGGTAGTCTTTGAGCCTTGAAGGAAGAGGTGTAAAAGCCTTTAGTAGGGCTAACTTTGTGGACCTTGGATGGAGTAGCTGGCTTTAAGTGTCTACTCACCAGGTCCAAGTCATAGGTGTCAAAGCCTGGGATGTCAGGCTGCCAGTAGCTTGGGTTTGTTGAAAGTCTGTTAAAGGTTTCCAGAATATCCCAAAGTCATTTTACAGTTTTAGATGAGACTATGTGAAAGTTTCCATCTCAAAAACTTTTTAGAAGGAAGGAGTAGATCAAGATTAATGTTGGATTGGTAGGTCTGAAACTTCTGGATGGATGGTATAGGACAAAAGACTTGGACATCTGGTTCGAGCCATTTCTTGACAGGCTCTATGGACAAGCAGAGTACTTTGAAGCTTACTCTATCCTTTACATGGTAACAGTGGAATGCTTTGAGGACTGCTCTTATATGATCATGACATTTCAAGGCAAATAGTAGACCAGCTGCATAGTTTTGAACCAGTTGGAGTTTGGCAACTTATTTATTGAGCAGGCCGGTGTATAAGGTGTTGCCTAAGTCAAAGTCTGCGATCACAATGGCAAGGATAATGGGAATTTATTTAAAGCAAGTGGAATAAAGGATGAACTCCACATAGCAGTTGAAGTATATCAAAGGCTGATTTGGTGACAGCATCATGTGGTGTGGAGGTTGGCTCTCCGTCAAACAAAATACCAACGTTACAAGCTTCAGTGACAGGTTGTGGAGGGGAGTCTAAGGACTCTGGTCAAGCGGAGGATAGATGGCCTTTCCCATGAGAAGGATCTTAGGTTTTTCACCAGACAAACAATGGCAAGTTTCTTGCATACTGTTATAGACGTGAGAGAGGATGCTTATTATACTGATGGGAAATGGGCTGAAAAAGTGAAGCATGGAAGGGCAACATGGAAAACACACAGAAGAAGGCACTAGCTATGTGTAGGTAATTAAGGAAATTTATATTATAGCCAGAAAAAGCAGCGGTTGGAGGAATCAATGCTGGCGTTATTTGTGAGAGGCAAGCCAGGGTTTCAGGTGGGTAGACAGCTTGGTAATGTTGGAGAGAAAAGGTAGGGTTAAGACCAAGGATACTAAAGAGATAAAAGCAAAAACGGAAGGAAAAAGGAGCCAGCAAAGTGAAATGAGATGAAGCAGGATAGGTAAGGAAAAGAGAAATAAGCAATTGGAAGAAGTAAAGATACATGGATAAAAAGTAAATGAGTAAGAAAAAAGACTACTGATGGAACAGACCAGCAGTCAAGGATCGAGAGATAAGTAGAGAATTATATTTATAGTACCAGTAAAGCAGTTAGTGTATGTTAATGAATTAAAAGTGGAAGCAAAACTGAGCAGCTTTTTGAAAGTTTGACAGAAATATTAAAATATTGTGCAGAGATTTCAGCCCCCGGTCAGGGGGCAAATATGTGGAAAACAACACCTGAAGTTTAGAAAGACTAATATTTTAGGGCCAAATGTACTAAATACTGGTCACGTTTTCTGACCACTAAACAATTTTACAAATCTACCTATGTACTACTGGTTGATTCATAGAATTCCTATTCAGAGTGGCTCGATATCCAATCTACTTCATGAAAATGAATAAGATAGGTTACATATTGTAACTCACTCTGACTGGTGGCCATCACACAGATGGTGGACTGTTAGAGCCAGAAAACTACCATGTTTGTGATAGCTTTTAAATAAAGACATTTTTTTTTAATGCAGCCTGTTTTCCTTAAAGGTAATAGTGTGGTGTTTAAAAGAGAGAAAAAAAGATATATATATATACTCTTGTTTATTTACAATTTTGATTGAGAGTTGGCATACAGCAAATCAGTAAACAAGCCACTAGAGTGATTATCCTGCACTTAATGCCATGTCCTAGCCACACTTGTAGGTGGAATGAAAACATGCTATTTCAAAGAGTAAACACAATCTATGGGCAAAAAAAACCTCAACCCAACATCTTGGGGAGAGTATGATCAAACAGAGCATCAGCTCATGAACTAATGTCACATGCCACAAGGCTGCCGTTCAGATGGCATTCAAGGAAACATGAATGATAAAGGCAAAAGAGGTGGCCTTTTCCCTCACCATTAGCTTGTTGAATGCCTTATGGAGCACTCAGAGATGCAAATCAGAGATAAAGAGTATCACACAACAAACAATCCAGGATGTCTGTTCTCCTTAAGACTAACAAACATAGGTGACAGTCTGCCCAAGTACCAAACAGCCTTGGTCTCAATGCAGGTAACATTTATCCCAGTTTGGGAGACCAAGGGCCATATGTATCAAGCAAAATTGCATTCGCAAAAGCCGAAATTCTCAGAATTTTGGCATTTGCGAATGCAATTTTGCAAAATGGTATGTATTAAGGCAAAATAAGGAATCGCAAAATTTGCGATTCCTTATTTTGCGATTGCATTTAAGGAATCGCAAATTTTGCGATTCCTTAAATGCAATGTAAGAAGCACCAAAAAAGTGCAATTTGATCTTAAGGAATCGCAAATTACCACCAACTTCAAGTTGGTGGTAATTTGCGATTTCTTTGAAAAATGCACTTTTTTGCATTTTTCAAAGTGCAATGTGAAGCACATACATGCCCTTAGGGCATGTATGTGCACCACATGTGCACCCATGCTTATTTCAGGGGTGCAACAGGGTGTCCTTTTGACACCCCTGCACCCTTGCACCCTTGAAATTGCATTCTCAATTTGCGATTCGCTAATTGCGAATCGCAAATTGAGAATGTCTTCCCAGTCATTCCTATGGGCCTCTAGGCCCATTGGAATAAATAGGAAGGTATTCCTTAAATGCGAATCACAATTTGTAATTCGCAATTAAGGAATATGTAGGATTCGCAAAATTTAATGCAAATCCTACATACATAGCATTTTGCTATTCTCAAATAGCAATTCGCAAAAAATCACTATTTGAGAATCGCAAAATGACTTATTGATGCATATGGTCCCAAGAGAGAAATAAGCTGTTGCATATTTTTTCCCTGTCTTGCTCATTGTTAACAGGTGTTCACCTTGTATGAGGGAGTGGAAGTAATACACAATCAGGCCAACTGAAGAGCTTAGGTCTGGGCATAGAAAACTGGGGGGCCAAAGAAGTCACAGCAGAGAAAAGGACCACCAGTTTAACTTCTTTGAATAGCCAGAATCAATGGATTAATTGAACAAGTCACTTACCTTTAGTAATGCCTTATCTGGTAGAGACTATACATCTTTTTGACATCAAAAATAAAACAATGCATTGCATTTGTTATCTTAAGCAATCAGAAACCAAGTATTGTCAAGTTTAAAAAGCATAATGAGTTTTACTAGAGGCACAAGGCATAGAAGTATTACAAATTAAACATTTACGAAAATTCTCTATCCAAAATCAGGTTAACATAAATCATATAAAAAAAAGTCTAACTATTAACTAATGTACAAATTAAACATGAAGCTATAGCTTTGGTATTCTGCTTAAACGCATTATGATGCTTCTGTCTATTTGTATTTCACATTTATAAATCCTAATAAGGAAGGATAACAAAATCAAAGCATACAGGAGGTGGGTTATAATGATACAGGGTACTTTTAATTGAAAAAAGGTCTACCAAGCAATAATTATTAGGTTTTTAATTTATCATTAATAAACATGTTACACTTACGTGGGAATGCCAGCACGAGCCAAGACCTCTGCCTTCATAGCATACAGTCTGTCACTTTTACTCACTCCAAGCTTGATTTTAACTCGGTCATGTGAATTATTATCGAAGAAGAAACCATTGTGGATCACAAATTCCGCATTGGAACGGGTGCCATAAAAAATATAAATCTACAAATATGAAAAAGTCAAAAAACCTTTAGTCATATAGCAACAAGAAAACTGATACAGTCTACCTCTAAGAGAAAAAAACATGCAGACTTCTATTTCTAAACATACTATCTACCGAGGGACTGTTAACTGAAAAAAACAAATGATGGCATAGACTAGGGAAAATAGTAGAACGTAGCATTATCATAAACAAAGGGTACACATACACCTTCAGCAAGTACCAAGGGGGATAAGAACACTGAACACCATGGGGTGCACAACTGTTAGAAATTGGGTTACTGGTTGACTGGGGTGTGAGCCCTGGTCAAGCAGCAACAACAATCCAAGGCACAAGCAAACCCTAAATTAACATGTGCTCAAATGCCTTGTAGCTTGACACAGAGTACTCAGGCGTAACTTAGAGGGAATGTGTAAAGCATTTGTGCAACACTTCACATAGTAAAGAAGTGAAAACAACACAAACAAAATCCCACACCAGGTTAGAAATACAAAACTAGATGTCCTAAATAAAATAAGAGCACAATGACAAAAATCAAATCAATAGAACCATAGTTCTGAATTTTTAAAGAATAAACTGCAACACAGTGCCTAAAACAGCGCCAAACATGGCTATCTGGTCACACTGGGCCGGGTCAAAGTCAAAAGTGCAGGCGGACCATGATGGAGCGTGTGTTGGATACAGTACCAGATCAGTCATACTGAAGGTTTACTTTTTCAAGTTCTGTGCCAAGACACCCATTCGCATTGGAGAGGGTCTCAGGGAGCAAAGAGAGCTTTGTGGGCGGCTTGGTGCGCAGAGCAGGCCGCGTATTGTGGACATGTGGGCTGGAGCTTCTCAGTGTCAGTCCTCCATGGGTGACCAATACTTACTGTGCAAAGAAATGGGCTGGCAGTGGCTCACACTACATTTTGTTGCAATCGGCGCCGTTCTGGTGCGAACTGGCCCGTTCAAGGTTGCAAAAAGCCCAAAAGCTTGATTTAAAGAGCCCCTGAGCCAGACCAAGGGTCCAGGATCTGAGAGGCACCAAGTGGCGTCCGGAACTCGCCACTAAAGCTGGGTCCAGGAGCTGGTTGAGGAGCCTTTTATGTGCTCAGATCAGGAGGTCATCAGACTAGCCCTTTAGGTCACTTTGGTGTCTTGGCTTCAAGATGAAGTTGCAGGTCCAGTTCTACTTCCCCAGGCAAAAGGGCAGCAAGGCAGGGCAGCATTTCTTTTAGAGCAGCTATCCAGCAGAGTGGCAGTCATGTAGCGGTACAACAGTCATTCTTCCTGGCAAAGTATCCAGAGTTGCAAAAATGTACAGAGAAGCTAATACCTGCTTTTGAAGTGGGGAATGCCTTTGAAGTACACAGATGTCTTGCCATTATGGCCCTAGCTCCATACTAACTACAGGGGACATGCAGCCCTTTATGTGGAGGCAGGACACAGCTGATTCAAGTATAAGTAGGGTTGTGCCCAGCTCCTCTCACCCATCCTTCCAGTGATGGACCATCCAGTCACACCTAAGCTCCCATTCTGTGTGGCTGTCTATCAGGAACACACAAAGCCCACTCACTCATGTGATCCAGAGGCAGCCTGCAGGTACCAAAGGTTTAAGGTAAAAAAAATGGCAACTTTCTAAAAGGAATATAAAATCCAACATCAAATTCACCATAGGTTAGGATTTTAAATTGAGAATTTAGAGACACCAAACATGAACTAGTCATCGCTTCCCACTTGGAAATTACACTTACAAAATGTAATAAGGCAGCTCTAATGCTATCCCTATGGGAGAGATAGGCCATGCAGTAGCGAAAAACTAATGTAAGAGTGTTTCATTACCAGGACACGTAAAACTTATAAGTACATGTTCCTACTTTTAAAACACATTGCAACCTGCTGTCCAAGGCCTACTGTAGAGGTAATTTACACATACTTAAAGATTTGGGCCAGACAAAAAGGTTTATTTCGCCACGTCGAAATGGCAGTTTACAACTGCACAAACAGGCTGTGCAAATGACAGGCCTAAAACATGTTTAAAGGGCACACCTAAGTGGGTGGCACAGCCAGTGCTGCAGGCCCAGTAGCAGGTCCTGGGCACATGTATGGCCACTTTACTAAGGACTTACAAGTCAAATTAAACATGCCAATTGACTAGTAAGGCAATTTTATCATGTTTTAGGATAGGGCACAAGCACTTTAGCATTGGTTAACAGTTGGAAAGCAAACACAAACTAATTCAGCAACAATGGGAGATGGAAGGCAAAAAGTCCGACAACACAATTCTGTAGAACTCTTGCAAAGGGTGTAGTAAAAAGTTAAATCTTACCTTCAAAATAAAAGTTAAAAAGTATTGGGGTAAAAACAAGTTTTTAACTCATCACTGATACTGACCTACATATGTTTATCCTAGAGGTTACACTAAAATTATACACTTTCTGTGATGAAGACCAGACATTTGACTACGAAAATGCCATTTTTGAATACTCATACATGAAAGAAACTTGAGCAGCGAGACGATTAGGATTGTGCAGATATGGGAATGAGTCTGTAAATAGCCAAAGGACAGCATTTTCATGTTTTGTCTCCACACAAAAAAAGCCACATTTTTCAGTGTTAGACAAATGTTCTTGGGGTGGGATGCATCACAAAATGTGTTGTTGGAATGACCCCATTAATTTTCAGTTCAACTAATCAAGTGCACTTACAGCAGAGAATATTAGTGTTATAACAAAGAAAATAATATATGTGTTACTGTATCTTTAATGAACATGTAAATTGTCTAAGGAATCATGGCTTCGATGCTGGATTTCAATTACTTTATAAATAGGATTAAGAACATCCTGGACTCAGGAAAGTAAGATTCTACGTGAACAGAAAAAAAGGAAAAACAAAACAAAACAAAAACAAATTTAAGATTGCTTATGAAGTATCCTCTTAGTTCCAGGGATTAAGAAATTATAGAACTGTAAATTAGCCTGAAAAAAAACATTTTCAATTAAATGTTCAGTGCAAAAAGAAGCTGGGGTCAAACTATTTAAATCAATTAAATCAAAAGCTTCTGGAAACATCTGGTAGATAATGGGTCTTGGAGCATCCCACCACAAAAAAAATGGTCTGCAAAGTATACAATTAAAGAAGCTGTCATAAAAAAGAATTACATGGGGTTTATTGTTACGATTACCAGAGCCTAATGGGATCCCAATAGCTATACTATAAATTAAACTAAATAGGTGAAGCTCTATATTAACCCAATTGTATACCAGCATTTTGAATGGTCAAATCCCTTTACCTTGGAAAGTTTCCATTTAGCAACATATTCATAAATGTGACCCAAAAGCTGAACACGTCAGTTACCTAATTGCATTATTAAACTCATATGGAAAAATATTTGCAAAATACCGGATTAGCAAATTGTTAAAATGGACATCTGATAGCATCAAACTTTACCAAATACCAATTGCTCCACCACGGACATCTTGACTATCCATTTTGGCCAACAAAGCTGTAAAAGGAATGGGTAATGACTTATTTACCTGTCCTCTAGATTATTGAATGGCTTTCGACAAAGTGGATAGGCTTCAGTTAGGGAGCAATTTATTTTATGGGATATCGATCATACTCTGCTATATTATCTAATCGGGGTCATACTCTCAAATAAATATAGCTGAACACCTTAAATACCAGCTGCAAATAGCTTGAAACAAGGCTGTATCTTTGTCCCATATATATATATATATATATATATATATATATATATATATATATATATATATATATATATATATATATATATATATATATATCAGAGATATCATCCTGATGGAGACTCTCAAAAACATGGACAACTGTAGCCACATAGCCTGTGCAGATGATATGGTAAAAATGTAACACACATGGGCACCTAGAAACAGTTAAACTAATTACAGGAATACAACAACTTGAATGGACTGAAGGTCAACTTTACAAAAACAAAAATCATGATACATCAAACCAAGGTTCAATGGGCCCTGTGATCCAACTGAAATGAACAATCTACACGCTGCCCATATCTAGGGGTTGAAATTGACAAACTAAACTGGAACACTGACATCATGAATATAATCATAATTACCCAGGTATCCTGTGCATTAAATGTTTTTCAATGAAATTTGAAGCAGTGCAATTGATCCAATAACTCCACTGCCAATATTATATTAGTTTCCTGATACTTAACAGATCTTAGATAATTCATCCAAAATCTATGATCAGGCTAAAAAAGTGGTTTTATTAAAATTATTATTTATTTGCTAATCCTTCGGACATCAACGGCTCATTGCTGATTAAGACTCAAATTGGGATTGCTTTCTCTGATTGCAATTGACAAAAAAAGTTCATTAATTAGTTCAGCAACTGTATGATTTCAGAAACGAATACTTTAAAAAATTGTATCTGAAAAGTGGTAAATACCTCTACTGCGATTATCACTGATGCCAATTAGTCAACTGCTTACATTAATTAATGGCTACCAACTACCATAAATGGATACACTTTCTACTACAAATAAACTAAAAAGTAAACCTTTAATAAAGGACAGACAAAAGCTGTACATTTTTCAATAGGATTACTACAACTGCAAAAGTATCAATATTCAATGTATACGCAAAATACAAATTAGACGACAAAACTATTCTATCTAGATTTCAACATTAAGCCAAAAATGCAAAAAGAAAAAAAAGCATTTTTAAGTTTCGGATGATTAAGTTCAAAGTGAAGGCTTGTGGAACAACATATGACTAAAGCTGAAACTTTTTAGACTACTTTAAAATTATAAGAAAACAATTGAGCATATGTATGTATCCCATTCTGTTTGAGCCATGTAAGAGGTATTCACCCACTATTTCGATCTAGTGGCATTAAAACAATCAATGAAGCTACTTTGGTTTGAAAAACAGAGAAATCTACTGAATGTAGTATGAAATGCATTTACTTACTCCGACTTAATGAGATTTTGATTGGCATTCGAGGATGTCAAGATGATCTAGTCTGCAATAAGTGATGCGCATACCAAGATTTATTAGACTGTAGTAACAATATAAAGAAGTTTTATAAGTTGTTGTAGTTATATTTGCTATTGATTTTACTATATTGGTTTTCATAGAAATGTATACAATAAAGAATTACCATACCATTAATCACCTCCTACAGCTGTAAGGTTATGAAAATGGGACTATTTAACTAGGGGCTTGCTTTTGTTGGTAAGAATGACATAACATCTCAAACGATAGTCTGACATAGTATTTCATTAGCCTGACTACAGTCTTGACATAGAAATGCCCAGCTTTCAGTTAGGACTGCTGTCAGAAAATGAGCTGCATGGAATTGAAGTTGCAGGAATCAGTTTAACATTGACGATTCCACATGTATAAGAAATTTGCACATGAGCAGTACATCATTCACTGAACTGGAAGTTCTTACTGTGAGATCATTTTTCTGCTTGCCAGCAAAAAGCAAACCAAGTTACCTATATACAAATACCTCCACAAGACTCTTGTGCCAACTGTAGAGTCAACTAATCCCATTAAAACAATAATTTTACTGCAAACAATTCCACTAAGCGAGTCTCAACAATTACCGATAACACTATTCAACAGTAGATTTGATACTGGGAACATCTCTTCAAGTTAAGGCTATCAAAGCTATGCAATTAAATAGCCACCACCACACTGGAGAAAAACCATACATGATCATAACAGATCACTACGACTGAGTGAATAATGGAAACTACAGCACAGACCTACTGCTCTAAAAGTCAGACATGCAAGCATTTCAGGTAAAATCAGCACTTTTCTTCAATATAAAATGAAACTCAAAAAGATGATACTGTAGCAAACAATCTATAAGGAATAGCAAACAGCAACACCAACCTATTTAATGAAACAATGAAAATAGCAAAGAGTTTAATAGCAATATCAGACGCACACTCTCAGACAAACTATTAAAGCCTATGGCACAGACAGGCTTCTGAATATAGAATGTCCAAGTAAAACTTCATATTTAACTGACTCCTGCCCAACATTTTCTAAAACCAGCAATGAAGAAAAATATCAACAAACAGGAGGACGATAAAGAGACAAATTAATGCACAACAAAAGGTCTCCACACTTTAGGCTTACTCAAGTAGAATGCCACAGAGGTGAAGACTATCGCCCCTACCCTCTATATTCTTACCACAATGTAGTGCTAGAGGCACTCCTATGTATTGAAACAACGTGATGACTTGACTAAAATTGGTTTAATTGACTTTTGGGCTTGTACTTCACCCTAGCTTGAATGTATTCCTGCATGTGCACGTTTTCTTGAAGATTTATTTTGTGTCTCTTTGTAGTTTTAAAGTGGGAGACCTTTCACCAAGTAGAACAGCCTTGCGAGGAACAGAACGTGTGGGATATGCATTTGAAATAATATGAGAAAGAGCGGTGTGGAATGTACTTCTTGGTCTTGGAGTGCAGTGTTATAAGCAGTGGTACTCAAATGTGCGTTATGTTGTACACATGGAGATAAAGATTGTGATGCTATATTCAGTGGGGCACAAATGTGCATTGTGTTGTACATTGGGAAGTATTATGAAGTTCTTACTATTGGCTTTGACATGCCCTCATGCCATCTTGAATTCTGACTCTGTCTAGCAAGTGATTTTTGCGGGCACAACTCAAGTTGTTTAGGCTATCCACGTTCAAGGGTGTTTTGGTTTCTGTGCTTTTGGAGATTGTTGAATGTACTGCCGGAGACTTGTTAAGATAAAGGCTGGAACATGTAAAAGTGCAGAAGCAACGTAAGAACACTTGCCTTTGGATTGATTGCATGGAGAGTGGCAAATACCAGAAAGTTTCCTTGGCGCAGAGGAGGGCCTCTCGGAACCTTCTAGTGTGCTTTGAGATTATAAATCTGGGGTTTGTGGACTTGGAAACTGGGATTTGGGTCTGAACGACGGAAGCGTCTACAGTGCAGCAGATCCCGGTTTTCCGGAATCTCTTGACCCCAGCTGTGAATCCCCCAGTCTGGAGTGAGCAAAGATGAAGTTTGAAGCTGGTGATGTATTTTATTTTTGATTATTCTCATTGTGATGTGTGAGTGTCTGTGTGCACATTGAAGTCTCCAGTGAATATAACCATATGAGGTGTTGTCTTTGATTACTGACTTTGTGATGTGTGAGTGTCTGTGTGCACATCCAAGTCTTTAGTGGTTGTAATCATCTGATGTATTTAGTGTATATATCTTTCCGGTTTCTTGCAGGACGTCCAGTATTATCTGCTTGTACTACATTTCATATTATCTGCTGTACCTTTAACAGTTGCATTTGCCTAATTAAAAGTGTGTTATTATTGCTTGCACATATATATCTCTATATACATTTGAATGTTGTTCATTTGACATCTGGGAAAGCCTTTTTGTTAGAGAGTGTTGCACAAATGAAACTCCATGCCTTATTCTGAGAACCGTGTTTTGATGTGTTTCATTTTTATAAAAGTGAAATCCCTTTCCAGGTGGTTTTTTTTTTTTTGCTTCGTCTTGTTTGATCCTTCGTGTGGGAGGGCAGTATTTTCTATTACTTGGGAGGGCAAAGCAATACGCACAACTCTTAAAGATACCCCCAACAACAGCCTAAGAGTGAACAACACAGAGACCTTGTAGACAGCAATCATTGAAACACAACCACAGCATTCAATGTCACATCTGTTTTGAAGACATCTGCTCTTTCCCAATATCATTTATTTGTACCAAACCAGGAACAAAAAATGATTGTGGAGCTGCCTATATTGCTTTCTACCCGATCCCACCTCCTCACAAGGCTCGGACCTCACCCACAAGAATAGTGAGGCACACAATTAAAAAGGAAACTAACATATTTAACCACCTCAGCCTACAAGGATGAACAACAGACCACGCAGACATTACCATCATCATCAATATTCCCGTCCAGTGTGTTGCACGTCAGATGGGAAACAAAGTATTGCCTGAAAAATATCTGGTGCCTAATCCAGTTATCCATCAAGTAGAAGTATTTAATGTTACGTATTATAGGTTACAATATTTCTCATGAATACATGTTCCCACAAATACCTCACCATATGAATTATCCTTTCAAACTGGTCTTCTTTTCCCCAGCAATAACTCTTCAGTGCCACCAGGTAGCCTAAGCCATGACTCCGCCTCCAGACATGACGAAACTTGACATTAATAAATGCCAATGGGTGAGCAGGCAACAGTTCCAGAAACTTTTACTTTTTCCATGCCCCGCAAATGCATGCAGAGATGAACCGAGAGTATCAATAGCAGCTGCAAATGTAGCACACAATATGTTTGCATACCGAGGGATTAATCAATGCACTAACTTACAATGGAGGAGGAAGGGCAGTGAGGAATCTGTAGGAAGATTATGAATCTCCAGAAATGTGGTTATCAAAGGTTTTTCTTCTTTTCTTCAGATGGATACATATTCCGCCAGATTCCTCCCTTTATAAATGAGGATAAGAGCAGCAGCCCCAGTGCTAGATGGGATTTTATGCATCACAGCTCAAGTAAAATTACCTTTGCTGTGTGCCGGAGAAGGGAGGCGGTAGTGCTTGGATAAAACCCTGTGACAGTTCAGGGCCCTTTTCTGCTATCTGGTGTGGTACACCAATAAGATGAACTAGCCCATGAGACCAAGCAGAACACCCATACGAGTCAGAAACTTCAGAATCACCTCCCAAATATCCGAGATCCTCTCAGGAGGTAGGAAAGACCTTCATGAGGGCCAAGTTGTACAGGAGAGTTTATAACTGCTCAAAGTGTTGGTTCAGCAGAACCAAGGACTCCACCTTTACCAACCAGTCATCCTAGTCTAGAAATGCATGGACTCATGACCATTGGAGCAAAGCCAACACGACTGCCAGCACTTTCATAAAGAAATTCAGAGTGACCGTTAGCCCAAATATAGACCCTTGAGGCAGCCACAAAATATAATGTAGTACTGGTGGAATTATTGTGATGGCCTAGCCAGGTTCAGTGCACGAGCAGTAGCTCTATTGTTCTTAAACCGCTGCTAGAAGAAATCGTCCTTCTCTCTGAACAGTCGGTCGCTATTAAACGGCATGTGCATGAGTATGCACTGGACACATATGGTTTATCTAATGGAAAGCACCCTTATGTGCCAATACGGCACAAATAGCTGTGCTCATGGACTAAACAATGGCGTTCATATTCCAGTCATACTTCATGATCTATTTGGATGCATCCAATCAGTCATAGACCAGATCTGTATATTGCTTATTGGTGTGGTCTGGCACGCAGGCACTAAGTGTTGCCACTCCAACAAAGCATGAACTTATCAGTCCCAAAGGCATTAGCAGTGTAGAGGGCCATTCTGCCTGAAGCAAATATTTTCTGTCCGAACAAAGTGAAGTTTCTTCAACTCTGCAGGGAGGCATTTTGACAAGGCATATGGGTTTTCTTCGAGACGTACATTTGGACAATCAGAATTTTCTGTAACAGATCAGAAAACAAAAATGTGAGGGTCACCCAGTGCATGCCTATGAAATTCGGCAACCTGCCTGTAGATTGCTGGGCCTGACAAGGGTTTCTACCGATCAGCCATGACTGATCCAATTGAATGGAGAAGTGTGGCTCACTGGTTACAGCAGGCAGACCCTGGAGCAGAAGTCAGACCCGGGACCAGGGTTCAATTCCCGACGCGGCAGGGTCTTGAGCTCAAATGTCCATGGACTCGATAATTCTCGCTTCGGTGCCTGACCTAATCATGGGTTCACACTCTGCAACTCTGGGCATTAAGCTTGCTTAATCTCCACAACGCCCCCCCCCCCCCCCCCCCCCCCGCGGCGGGATGCCTGGCTTTCACCTTGGGGATGCCCTGTAAAGGGCTATCTCACAAGGAAAAGCGAGGACGGGTTCCCAAGGCAAGCGCGGAGATACCCCTTCGGGGGTCGATTCAGGCGCTATATAAGAAACATAATAATAATAATAATAATAATAATAATGGAAGCAAGAGCTTCACCACTGAGGAGGGTTGCAATGTCTCAGACAAAATGTTACACTGGGACAGTGTGAATTCCAGTGCCTCAGCTGCTTTTCAGTCATAAACGATTAAACTTTCCTCTGAGGCAAGGGCAGAGAGGTAAGGGATGGCCCCTTGTAATGAAGTGTACAGGTGCTCGGGTGTTGCAGACACAGGTATGTCAGAATTATTATTATTATAAGAGGTAAGGAGTTTATCAGCCTCCAAATCATCATCATCTTTGTGTCCATAGTCCTTCTGAGGCATGGAATTAGAGCTGAACTCATTCATCCAGGTGAATTTCTGAGTCCTATGTTTGTGCACTGCTAAAGGCACATTGCTAGTTTCCCTTAGCTTTCTCTTGTGCCCCATGGATAATTTCCTTCGCTGAAGGCTGCAAGAACAGCATTGTGATGGACTCAGTGGATGGTGCAGGCCTAAAGCACGGTCCATCCAAAAGAGGAACATCACCCAAGCAAGCATTTGGCTTCTTGTTTTGGAGCAGAACCATGATGAAAGTGCAGAGTCTGGATAAGAGTCATCAAAGTCACAGAGTCTGCAGTAACGTGCTTCCCATTGCAGAGTTGCCCAGAGCATACTGCAGCCGACCTGAACAAATTGATCCTTATCAGCTCTAAGGCCATGACTGGCAGCATGTCGGCTAATGGACCCAGAAACTGTGATCTCATCTTTTTCAGTTATAGGATATTATCCCACGAAAAGGGATAGTCCTACTTCAGGAAACAGCGTTGAGACTTTGAACAGTTTCAGTATAGTGTCCTTGAGGAAAAAGAGGTATTTTCTTTCGTAGGACACTTTTCACATGTTTATCGTAAGAGCCCTGAGGAGGACGATGCCAGACAGAAGACTTGCTTTGAAGGGGAAGGGCAACAGTTTGGTGTATCCTGCACGCCTTGGCCGAAAACAACGTAGCCTCCTACTCGGAGGCCTTATGAATGTATGTATGCAATTGACTTGCAGGTCGTGGCATCATGTTCAGAGGCCAGACACTACTTGATCAGGTCATGTAGTTCCTTGAAACCTTCAGTTAAGACATTTGACCTAGCTGCTGTTGATTTATTTTGGGTGCAAAAACTCCAGATCATTTCTAGCTAAGAAGAGTCAACAAGTTTGGATTCTTCCATGCTCTGCCCTGAGCCCTACCCTTTTAAATCTATATCTTACCTCTCTGGCTCGACTAGCTGAAAATGTTGGAGGTAAAGTGATGTCCTATGCGGATAATTGCAACTGCTTTTCTCTTGGGACAAGGTAGTAGAGTTGCAGGGCACACAGCTTAAAACCTGTCTTACATCTGTCGTTTACTGGCTAGCAACTGCTCAACTTAAACGCAATGAAGAGAAAACTGACATTCTCTTGTTGGGTAAGATCCCACCAGATTTCTGGTGAACGTTTTAACCAGTTGATGCCTCTCCCCTAGAACCCCAGAAAGAAAACATCTGGGCGTTAAATTTTAGGACTGCATTGGGCCTCAAGTGAAAGCGTTGGTAGACACTTGTTTCAGGATTATGAGGTCTTTAAAGAAATGTCTGCCTCTTTTATCCTTCTCAGCAAAGAAATCAGTCATTCAGGCACTGATAACATCAAGTATCTATTACGGTAATGCATTCTACTTCGGTGTACCGGAGTATCTGATGGACTCCAAGTGATCCAAAATGTGGTGGCCCATCTCTGCTAAATGTTCCTATGAGAACTCAGATCTCGCCTTACTTATGGACACTACATTGGCTGCCCATCAGGGAAAGAGTCAAATTCAACGCTCTTGAGTTGATCCATGGTTGCTAACATATACATGGCCCATTTTGATGTTCAGATATGTCTATAAAGAGATTGCCCCCTTCAGTGACTATCAGTAGTTGGTCTAGATTCATAGACAATGTCTTTTTTATCTGGACATCTGATCCAGAGGAACTTCCTGAATTCATTGCTTGGCTGAACCCATGCAACAATAATCTGCTTTTCACAGCTAATTTGATTAACATCAGTGTTGAATTTTTGGACATAATTATTAGGCACAATGCACAACATCTGAAAGTGGACTTGTATACAAAACCCGCGGCCCGCAATACATTGTTGCACTTTAAGAGTTACTATCCCAAATCCCAAAAAATCAGTATTCCGTTTGGGCCAATCTTGAGGATTTTGATACACAAGCGATTGTAATGAAATCCAAATTTGTCACCAGGGGCTATCCAAGATGGTTAGTACGTGACTTCTTTAGGAGAGCACGTTACTACGACAGGCAACACCTTCTCACCCAACGAAATTCCAAACAGAACTCCAATCTGGTATTTGCCACACACCATTCAACAATGAATGAAAAAAATCATCATATTGTCACTTGCAACTGGCACATTCTAAATGCAACTAGAGACAAAGAGACCTATATACCAAAGCCTCTCTTTGCACACAGAAAGAACAAAAACCTTAAAGACCTCATAGTACGATCATACATGACTAATACACAGAAAAGTACCATTCAAACATATATACTGGGCAGTAAACATGTGATTGGGAATTATAAATGTATGGCATGCGTTGCCTGCCAATTTGCAATAGAAACTCAAACCTATTCATTCAATGGTACACATTTCTCTCTCAAAACTCTGACTATTTGCAAGACTACCAACATTGTATATTTAATCCTGTGTCCCTGTAATCAGGGATATGTGGGGGAAACCTCACGTTCCATGACTACCAGACTCACAGGTCAGCCATCCGAACAAAGAAAATCAATGCCCCATTAATTCAACATTTTCTGGAGGCACAGCATACCACCCAAGATATAAGATGGCTCATTCTAGAGAAAATACGTATCAATACAGGAAGTCTAAGCTCAGAAATCCGGAAACAGAGAGAGGTCTACTGGATTTTCATGTTGGACACCTATAAAAATGGGTTGAACAATGAAATCCCATGGGATCAGGCTATCAAATATAATAACATCTAAATATTTGTTAGAACTCAGCTTGTCAAGGTAGAGACCCTGGTTGCACAGGATACCTACACAAGTTCTGCATATGGACTATGCTAATGAAGTATACGTGGCTTAAGACATAGGACCTGTCACTCCATCAATTTTACATCACTATAGCCTCGACTTATTATGGACACAATGCTGATTTGGCATGACCCTATTTGAGAATGGAAGTACGAATATCTAATTCCGTTGACCATCAAGCTATATTGAGATTTAGATTGTCAGTGTTACATGTCTAGAAACATTATAAAATAAAATTGACTCCTTTTTTGTAAAGATCATACTATTTTTAATTATATACAACTAAAGGAGACAGCGTGCGCCCCAATCCAGGTAGCATTTTCATCTATTTTGAGATTTTACAGATCTCTTAATGTTCAAACACCATGCCAAGATCGCTGCCGTTACATGTCCCTACACATAGATATCCGGCAGCATCAAAATGAGTCTATCCATAATTACGTACAAATCAGGACCCTGGGCCAATGCTATATATTGCACATCTTCTCTCTATAGGATGTAGATTGACAGTAGAATCATAAAATGACATATATCTTCTTTCTGTAGACACACATTTTATAACCATTTACACCCTAACAAGATAATATCGGTTTGCATTTACTGAGCAGACATATCCACCCAGATATGTTAGAGGCTATTTAACTATGACATCTTGCTAAGATGGCCACCATGGTACGTTACTACATACTATGTTTTGTTAGCATTTACGTTACTCCACCCACATTCGTAAACCAATCAGGACTGTTGGCCCGGATTTTACATAACATAGCCACTAGCCTATGGCATATGTACTTCACTTAATCAAGAGACAGGACTATGCTGCCGGCTGGAACTAAAGAGAAACACACACCCGCAAGTTGATTGTACTGATACCAGATTCATATCTTTAGCAACGAACAGTACGGACACAGAAAAAAGGTTTCAATATACCAAAGAGTTTTCAGGTTTCTCCGGCGCATCGTACAGATTCCCTCATCATGACCTAAGAGACTCCCATACCGGGTAAGCTGCCGCTCGCGTACAAGTAGCTATAACCTTACCTGTTTAAAGAGTGCTTTGCTATTTTCTAAAGTAGAATGCATCCACTTCCGCAAGCACTAAATAACACCTATTTATTCCTTTGTATAGGTGACATCATTTTGCACCTTCTCCATTGGGTTGCAGTATTTTCACACCACCAACATCGGTAAGCCTCCCCCTGTTACATCGGCCATTAACTGTAGAGTATTTAATGTACAAAGTTACCAATCAGGTATTTGTCTCCTGGCAGGTCTGTAGTCAGATTCAGAATACAAACTATGTGATATCTTTTATTAAGACAACATGTTCAACCCGCAGCTATAAGTTAATAGTGTACTAATAGCAGGATGCTATCCATAAATCTTGGGCTTCAGTTTCTTAGATTTCAGTTTATTTTTTCATTCCATTCTTTTTTCTGTCTTAACAGTTTGCATGTGGAATCTGATGCGTGCGCACTATTGGCATCAATTTGGTACTCCTAATTAAGGTATTGGTTCACAGATTTTTGGTTGACCTTTTAGGTGAGCACTTTTGTGTTTATTATTCGTTACCATCTTTTCCTCACTCATGGTGGATTGAGGAATCTATTAAACACTCACCTCTTCCCTTTTTTACTGTGGCACACCATGTTTAAATTGTACATTTAAAAAATATATAAGTAAGACCCACATTTGGTAATCCAGATGCTTTTCTACATGTTTTTAGGATTCATATCAAATATGGCTTTTTGACTAAGGCTCCAAGCCGAAACGTGCGTAGGATACGACTCATTCTAGGCAGGACCACTATGAATGCTCCCTTTGATTGAAATAGATGCCATTGGTGATACTAAATCCTCAAACGAATTGTAAAATACCCCATATGGGGGGGGGGGGGGGGGGGGGGGGGAGGGGGAATCTATGTTTAGCACAGACTAGAGGTCATTTGTAATGAAAATAATGGACAAACTGTTTTGCCTAACATATAACAAATACTTTGAATTTTTGTATAAATTTGTATCCAACTTATGATAAGGAGATAGTGGATGAATGTGGGAGTAAGTCTGTTAACGATGTAGTAAGAATTATGACAGAAATATACCAATTCAGAGATATGCATTGCATTAAATAAGCAATTTTTTGAATATGTATATAATGTATTGGTGTTGACTTTTAACAAAAAATGATAAAAGAGAAGAAAAAACCTGAATAAAAATATGTTTTGATGAGGATTAGCATCTGATTACGGATATAGAAATTTTTCAAGGTCCACTTAGTATTACATTTCCTAAAATGATTTTCACACATATGTTATTCTTTTCCTGATTCAGGAAATATTCTCATTTTCAGGGATAGCCCTATTTTTTACAATTCTTGTGTTGATGCATCCTGCCCTATATCAATCATGGCCCAAATTAGCTTTTTATAAAACTACGAAACAGTTGAGATCCACCAACAAGTTGATGGCAGAGATCCCCAGGATTCAGCCTGCAAGAGCAGGAGGAAGGTCTCTATCGTATCTGGGCTCGGTAACCTGGAATCAGCTTCCTCTGGAGCTGCAGTTGATGAGCAATGCTGCAGTGTTTAAGACAAAACTTAAAACGTGGCCTTTTGTGCAGGCCTAATGTCTCCGTTTATCATGCTGCTTATTGCCAGGACACTTCTTGGAGTAGCCGAGCACGCTATAAATTGCCATCATCATCAGATCAGTGTTAATGAGGCCTGTAAAAATAAGCCAATGTGTCTGTTGGCACCTATAATGCTCACCTGACCATAGGCGGTGGCGCAGCTGAGGCTGCATAGTGTTGCCTGACGAAACAGGAGTGATATTGTTGGATGAAAAGCTTTTCCGGACCAGTCTGAAGGTGAGGAATTGTCAGGAAGATGTATGCATTAGAACAGCATTTTTATCCAGATAGAAAGAGTAGAAAAATTAAATGGACACCCTTCTGCTGATTCTACCTTTGCCTTTGGGACTGTTAAATGATTTTTACAAAGGACATTGGAGATCCTTCTGGCTGTCCTAGCTAGATCCTCCATTTCAAGTGCTAAAGAGAGTTACAAAACAATGGTCTTTCATTCGTGAATTTCACTCTAGCATTTGTTGGGAACCTTTGTGAGTTTCTCAAGGCATACAAAATGGGTTTCCTTTTGCAAAGTTGGTCAATGTGCTTGAGGTGGAATACTGGATGAATTATATATTTAATGACGAAGTCCTTAGTTGTCCATTTCATCAATGAGTTTTAATATTCAGTTTTCAGATGTACAACTACTCTAGCCATCATTGCCATCATTCTCACAAACAGAAGGTTCATACTTTACTGAGCAGTTTTAGATGATCATTGACAGTGAATACTGTGGAGTTAACCTAACCTGCACAGGCAACATAGAATCAGAAAACGTCACTTAGGGTGTTAATCGTTCTTGAGGTTTGGCATGGGCATTCTCACTGAGAAAGTTGGATGCTTACACTTAATGAGCCTAAGTATGTTTCATAAACCAAGTCTTGCCTTAAACGAGTCTCAGCTAATTTTGCCCATGTATGATTTTATTTTGCTCAAGATATCCCCCACTGGTTTATGATTGGATTTGACTGTTGGTGAGTGGGAAGTCGACCCTGGTATCACCATTTCATTATGGAAAGGGATTTTTATTTTCCACAACAAAACATGGAGGGTGTGGATATATATCTATTGAATAAAAGAGAAGATAGGAAAGAACCACGAGGAACTCCAAAGGTAACAGTTACCAAGAGGAATTTGACTTGCCTCAACAGCTATTACCAAAATAGACTACCTACCAGTGATATGTCATCCTCAACACCCCCATTACTTCCTCAATTCTTTCAATCATGATTGGTTGGTGGAGGGTGTAAAAGGGCAGTGTTTCACATAAGCCGCAACATAAGGCAGAGTGCTGATTAAACATCTACAAAGGCTGTTTCAGTTCCCCTATTCGGGAGGAAGCCTGGAAGCCCTATACTCTTCCTTCTTCTAGGCATTCCTGCCGTTTGAGGAACAAGTGAGGAATTAGTGACAGCATATTTGATTTTAACCAACATATGTTTGAATGAGTCAGCTGAATCCGATTTAGAAACATTAGTTCTGGATTATTAAGAAATATGCATGACCCACCCACCTACCAGACAATTAAGTTATTTGGTATAGCCAGAAGTAGACATGGGAAGAAATATCAACAGCCCAGGCCTCAGTGACTAATAAAGGATCTTGCATAGATTTGTATGCAATGTGCGTTAACTGACCTTTCATTATTCAGGGCCTAGTGTAATTTAAGCACACTTGTTATATTATTAGTAACAACTATGTTTTTAGACTGTTGATTACTTAAGTTGGCCATGCACATGGTCGACTGAGCACATAAGAATTAAGGCTTCCCATAAGTTCTGGAATAAGTTGGGAAAAGTGACTGAGTCTTGTCAGAGTTATGGCAGGAAACCAGTATATAAGCTCAGTGTACAATAGGTGTTTTTTTTTTTATTCGACACCATTTTGCAATTAGTCAATCACTACAGTATGACATCATGATGCTCCCCCCCATGCACTTTCTATTCTGCTTGTGAGATATCACTTTTAGGTATAAACAGTAGCCCCTCCCCTTCGTGAAAACGTACTAAAATCAAATCAAAACCAAAAAAGTTCTATACAAACACACGCCTTGTCTAGCCCCAAACGAAGGAGAAATTATTTGTGGCAGCACGCCCAACAGTCTTCATGTACCCCTACCGTTTAGAACACTACTAAGCAGGGGCATTCAAACAATGGTAGCCACAAAACCACCATCATGAATGGCATGTAAGACAGATCTATAACAAATCAAAAATGACAACAAAATAAACAAGCGGACTTCAAAGTCTGATGGGGCAATTTAGTCTGCATCCCCATCAGATAGTAAAGCCGATCAACCATAACCTGATAACAGCGCTGGTTATATAATGGGCTTAAATAAAATCTACCATTTTCAGTATGAGGCTTACTGAACAACTGCAGATCTACGGTTTGAATCAGGACCTACCTTATAGTAAGTGAAACTGGATTCACCCAAATATCTCAAACCTTAATGAAAAAATGTCTGCCCCATTTCTCCTCCATTATTTATTTGGACTGCAATTTGAGGTCATTGGACAAGGCGGTTGGCTTGATTCTTCAAAGTAGGCTCGCATTCTAAAAACTCAACTGTCAAGTTCACTCTACCTTCTACTGCCTAATCATGCTTATCATGGCTATAAACTCCCAATCAATAACCTTACACATTATCACGGCAAGGAAAAATTTGCCATTCATACAACATTGCACTAACGTCATCAGTTTCTGAACTACAAACTACAATGACATTTTGTTAGGGACTTTACCCTCCAAAGGGAGCTAAGACATCAAAATCTGTTTCAAACTGTATAAACTTCTTCAGAGAATACTGAGTGAGAGGCGGTTTTCAACGCAGTATTCACCAAAATGGCTTCTTGGTGCAATGACTTCCCTGATCCAAAGCACTGGCATATAGAAATACCCAACGATAAAGGCTCTATGGCCATGTTCATCTTTCACATGACAGCAAAGGCCATCAGATTATAAATCTCTAAGGCCAGTGCTGAAAAAACCTCGAAGCCAAGACAAATAGGCTTAAAGTTCTGAGCACCTAACTGAAAGAGAGCACCAGAGGTGGGAGGATGAACAGGGACATAGAGGCTGAGTTTAGCTTGAATACACTTTAGTCCAAAACCACAGAAAGAAGTGTGGGAAAAGCAGAAGGCTGTAAAGTAAAATTGCTGTGTCACAGGAAGCCAGAGCAATACATGCCACGCCTCAGAGACCTCGTCTTATTTATAAAGGTTGTGTACAAGCCAGTCTACCATACATTAGGCAATACTCTTGTATTGCTGGCAAGTGGTTGCATACATGAAAGCATGCTGGACAGGGAATAACGAAGTGGAACTTCATAGGTGACAACCAAATGCTCAGACTGAAATGGTGAAGTGCTAGGATCTGGTTCCACCCAGTCAAAAAAGAGAACTAGGATGGTTCCACTCCCTCCACAACTATGTGTCTCGGTGGGCTCCAATCTCCTGATGCGGAGGGTCCATGACCCCTAGTGATTGCTTCCTGATGATGGGTCGGCCTACTTCAGTCTCCGGATGGCCTGCATAGATATGCAGACGTCCTCCTCAAATTATTGCAATCAGTAAGTGTTCCTCACAGCACACTGAGCATGAAGGGCCTGGGCAATGGTCCTGGATCCATGGTGACCTTCTCTTGATGCACAGGGTTCGCTGCCTGGCTCTGCACACTGGCCATGGCCCTCCCTTCATGACGCCACCCAACTGGCATACGAGAGTCGCCAAATGGCGGTGTGGAATGTTACAGCCTTTACTTCAGGGTGGCCCCACCTGGCATACTGGGGTCGCCGACTGGCGTTGCAGACACAGGACCGACCAGAGGACTGGGCATCACACACCTTGCTCCTTGGGATCCACTTGGAATGAACCCCTTGGCCTCAATTACTCCAGGTGCTCTCTTCTTCCTCGCAGGGTCCACTGGTCTTGGTAGGCAGGTTAAAGGTTGGTGCTCGAGGCTAATGACAAGGGCTCTTGACTTCTGTGTGAAGGCTCTCACCCAGCAGGGAGTCTAGGAGAAGTATGTCACTAGTCCTGGTCCCAAAAGAACAAGTTACTTACCTTCGGTAACGCTTTTTCTATTAGATACAGTATCTGCCTGTGGATTCCTCACCTTGTGAATATCCCCTTGCATCAGCAACATTCGGAAATTCTTTCGTAGCTTCGCTCCGACGTGGGCGACGTCATAGAGGCACTGCATCGCACGTGACTCCGCTGACGTCACCAACACCATATTAAGCCCACAACGTAGTGATGACATCAGTTCCGCCCTTTTTTCCGTGCCTTTGAGGCACACTGTACGGACCGATGATAGTAGATATATATACAGTATCCACAGTACACAAATGTCAAGATAAAACACACACAGTGTGAAGCCAATGCAGGAAAACATTTAAAATAAAACATTTCCTCTGAAAATTATATATATATATATATATATATATATATATATATATATATATATTACATTACAATTACTCTGGTATAGAAGAGTGGACAACGGGGAGGCGGTGGGTCAGTGAGGAATCCACAGGCAGATACTGTATCTACCAGAAAAAGCGTTACCCAAGGTAAGTAACTTGTTCTTCTGATAGATACATCTGCCAGTGGATTCCTCACCTTGTGAATAGATTCCCACAGCAGTCCCCACTCCCGGAGGAGGGTGTCCACTCCGCTATACCACGAAATCTTGGAGGACAGAGCGCGCAAAGCGACCGTCCCCCCTCACTTTGGAATCGAAGCAGTAATGCTTTGCGAAAGTGTGGAGGGAGGCCCAAGTTGCGGCTCTGCAAATATCCTCTACAGGCACACCTCTAGCCAAAGCAGATGTTGCAGACTTAGCTCTAGTGGAATGAGCCCTTATACCCTCTGGAGGTTCCTTACCCGCCAGGGAGTAGCAGATCTTGATGCATAAAATTATCCATCTTGATAGCGTGCGCTTGTGCACAGCCTTCCCCTTCCTGCAGCCAGCAAATCCAACCAACAGGTGGTCATCTGACCCGAACTCACTCGTCCTGTCCAGGTAAAAGCTCACCGCCCTCTTAGGGTCCAGGTGGTGAAGTCTCTCCTCCTCCTTGGAAGGGTGAGGGGGAGGATACAAGGTAGGGAGGGTAACGGACTGCCCCAGTGGAAAGGAGTTACCAACTTTGGCAGAAAAGCAGCCCTGGTCCTGAGAACCATTCGATCAGCATGAATGGATAAAAACGGGGGCTTTGAACTAAGAGCTTGAAGCTCACTTACCCTCCTTGCCGAGGTACTTGCCATCAGAAAAAAAGTCTTGAAAGACAAAAGCCTTGAGGGACAGTTGTGTAATGGCTCGAAAGGCGAACCCATCAGGAAAGTAAGTACAAGGTTCAAGTCCCACTGAGGCACAATAAAAGGAGTTGGTGGAAATTTATTGGTAAGGCCCTTGATGAACCGTAAAACAATAGGTGATTTAAACAAAGAGGGCTGGTCCGGCAAACAAAGGAAAGCCTATAAGGCCGACAAATAACCCTTAATAGTTGCCACCGCAAAACCCTGCTGGGCCAAGGAGAGAGCAAATTGAAGAATATTGGACAAACGAGCCATTAAAGGGTCAATAGACTTCTCCCCAC
This sequence comes from Lissotriton vulgaris, assembly GCF_964263255.1. Classification (NCBI taxonomy): domain Eukaryota; kingdom Metazoa; phylum Chordata; class Amphibia; order Caudata; family Salamandridae; genus Lissotriton; species Lissotriton vulgaris. The sequence continues at coordinate 387,499,479 of NC_141697.1, forward strand.
ACCAAGCAACAAACTTAGACCATCTATAGGAATAAATGGACTTAGTGGAGTCACGCCTGACTGACAAAATGACATCCACCACATCGTGTTGGAGAGAAAAGGAACTCAGGTTTCCCCGTTCAATCTCCAGGCATGAAGGTGTAAGGTCTGGAGGTCGGGGTGTAGAACCTGCCCCTCCATCTGAGAGAGGAGATCTGCCCAGTGAGGGAGACGGAGCGGCGAGCACGAGGAGAGGTGGAGAAGATCTGTTTACCCCACCCTTCTTGGCCTATCCGGGGCGATCAATATAACTTGGGCCCAGTCTTGGCGAACCTTCCTCAGAACCCGAGGAATCAAGGGTATGGGGGGGAAACGCGTAAAGGAGCTGAGAGTCCCAACTCAACTGAAACGCGACCCCCAAGGCTCTCTGCATCGGAAACTGGAGGCTGCAGGGAGCATTCTCGTGAGTGGCGAACAGATCCACCAGAGGAGTTCCCCAAGTCCGAAAGACCCGACGAACTACCTCTGGATGGAGCCTCCACTCGTGGTCGGCGGAGAACTGCCGACAGGGTGTCTGCATGAACGTTCAGAACTCCGGCCAGATGATTTGCCATCAGACAAATCTGATGGTCCTGAACCAGGACCAGAGACGCAGCGCCTCTCTGCAGAGACACTGTGACCCCACTCCTCCCTGCTTGTTGACATACCACATCGCAGTCGTGTTGTCCGTCAGGACTTGAACTGACTGACCGCGAAGGGAAGGGAGGAAGGCCTTGAGTGCCAAAAGTATTGCCCGCAACTCTAGAAGGTTGATGTGAAGCAACCTTTCCTCTGGAGACCAAAGACCTTTTATCTCCAGATCCCCCAGATGAGCACCCCACCCTAGAGTGGATTATTATTATTATTATTATTAAAAACTCTTCTAGAGCGCGTAGTCACCCGTAGGTATCCCAGCGCTAAGAACCCTACCCTGAACCTGACATGGGGGGCCAGAAGGAGGGGGAGTGAGGGATGGGACGGGGATACAGTGGTTCGGATAGGAAGGGATTATTGGGGAAAAAGAAAAGTCTTCAGCTGCTTCCTGAAGCGGAGGTAGTGTGGTTCAGTTCTCAGGTCGCGAGGGAGTGCATTCCAGAGACTTGCGGTCTGGACTGTGAACCGCCTTCCACCTGTGCGTGCCCTCCTGACTCTAGGGGCGCTGATGAAATTCTCCGTGTCCGATCTGAGGGATCTGCAGGATTTGTAGGGTTTGATACATTTTCTAAGAATGGGAGGGCCTTGATTTTGTAATGATTTGTGGGCTAGACACAAGGCTTTAAATTTAACTCTCTCCCTTATAGGAAGCCAGTGGAGGAGTTTCAATGCTGGTTTGGCCGAGTCTCTGGCAGGGGTTTTAGTGAGAATCCGGGCGGCTATGTTTTGAATTCTCTGAAGTTTATTCAGTGTTGCTTCCGGGGCGCCCAGATATATCACATTGCTGAAATCAAGCCTAGAAATTATCAGGCCTTGTATAAGCAGTTTTTGGGAATTGGGTGGCAGAAGGGGCAGAATCTTTCTCAATGATTTCAGCAGGCCGAAGCATGTCCCGGCTACTTTTTTTGCTTGTGTGGAGAATGACAGAGTAGTATCTAGCCACACACCTAAACTTTTTACTTCTTGTTTTGGTTCTGGAATAGGACCCAAACAATCAGGCCAGATATCTGGGGGGAGAATGATTCCTTTTTGACCAAGAAGAAGGACATCTGTCTTTGTTCCGTTTAGTTTCAAGGCTGAGCTGTTCATCCAGTTTTGAACCTGCGTAAGGCAGTTAAGTAAATCTGCTGGTTTTCGATTGGGATGGGATAGTGATACCACTAATTGTGTGTCGTCAGCATAGCTGACGACGCTCACTCCGAACGGGATGATAACCTCCTCCAATGGGGACATGTAGATGTTAAATAATGTGGGGCTCAGGGAGGAGCCCTGAGGCACACCACATTGGAGGGGAGTTTCGGAGGAGCAGGTGTTGTTTTCCCAGATCTGAAAAGTACGCTGGTCCAAAAAGGATGTGAGCCAGGATAGGGCAGAGCCTACCACACCGACTCTTTCGAGCCGTTTAATGAGGAGTTGGTGATTGACGGTATCGAAGGCCGCATCCATTATCATTGTGGCCACAGATGGAGGTAGATGAAAAGGCTTTCCTTGTGACAGATTGCCTTCCACACTCCACCAAGTCAGATCGGCTGCAGTTACTCTGGAGATCCTCACTGACTCCCTGAGATCTCCATTGTGTTGATACCACTGCCTGCGGAGGCACCACTGGAGTGCCCTCATGTGCCAGCGTGCATGGTTGACCAGCAGAATGCAAGAAGCCATCAGACCGAACAAGCGAAGGACCTTCAGGACTGGAACGACTGCTCCATTGAAAAACAAAGGAATCCTTTCCTGTATGTCGTGAATCCTTTCAGGAGTAGGGAATGCACGGCATACAGTAGTGTCCAGTACCGCACCTATGAACAGGTTGCGCTGGGAGGGTACCAGGTGAGATTTGGGTACATTTATCGAAAAACCCAACCTGTGCAACAACGGAGTTGTCTCCTGCAGGTGATGGAGCACCTTCTCCGGCGACTCTGCTTTGATCAGCCAGTCTTCCAGATACGGGAATACAGGTATCCCCGGCCTCCTGAGATGCGCTGCCACCATTGACATCACCTTGGGGAAGACTCGAGACGCAGTAGTAAGGCCAAACGGAAGGACCGCAAACTGGTAGTGTTGCGACCCAACCGTAAAACGGAGATACTTTCTGTGCGACTTCAAGATGGGAATATGAAAATATGCATCCTGCAAATCGATTGACACCATCCAGTCTTTTTCCATCAGCGCCTGAAGAACCTGAGCAAGGGTGAGCATCTTGAACTTCTCCTGCTTCAGATACAAGTTCAAGATCCTTGGATCCAGGATTGGCCGAAGCCTGCCATCCTTCTTGGGGATCAGAAAATACAGTGAGTAGCATCCCTGACCCTTTCCTGCTCCGGAACCACCTCCATCGCACCTTTTCTGAACAGCGCCAGGACTTCTTCCTGCAGGAGAAGCAGGTGGTCCTCCGAACAATAACCCTGGCAAGGAGGGTAATTTGGGGGAAATTCCCAAAAGGGAAGAGCATACCCATTCTCCACGAGATTGAAAACCCAAAGATCCGTTGTAATCAATTCCCAATCTTGTAGGAAATGGGTAAGCCGGCCCCCCACTGGGTCGCATGATCCTGAATGGCAGATCTAGGGCTGCTTTGCTGCGTTGGCAGGGGGCTGAGAAGGGGAGAAGAAGAAGAGGAGGCGACTTGACGACCTCTGGGACGAGGTCTCTGTCTGACCCTGTACGCCTTGTACAGTGTGTTTTTCTACTGCTGGGGCTGTTGCTGAGTTGACTTGTAGGAACGAAAAGAAGATCTGCCAAACCATTTAAAGTGTTTCCCAAAGGTGCCCCTGGTCTGAAGGCTCAACGACTTGGCTGTCGCCCTGCTGTCTTTAAAACGTTCTAAAGCAGCATCTGCCTTTTTGCCAAACAAACCAGATCCGTCGAATGGTAGATCCATTAATGCAGACTGGACATCTGTAGAAAACTCAGACGATTTTATCCATGCAGCTCTCCTTGTAGCCACCGAAGAGCCCATGACCCTCACCACAGAATCCGCTGTGTCAAAACCACTCTGGATCACCTGCCTTGCTGCAGCCTGAGTGTCCGAGATTACCTCCTGGAGGTCTTTTCTATCATCCTCAGTTATCTTTGGTACCAACTGTTTTACAGTATCAATAAGGGCGTGGATATAACGCCCCATCAGGCAGGTCGCATTTGTGGACTTCAAAGCCATGCTGGCGGAGGAGAAAATCTTTTTAGCAGCCTAATCCTGTTTTTTCGACTCTTTTTCTGCAGGAACCTGTGGAAAAGCTCCCGTTGATCTCTTGGAACAGGCAGCCTGCACCACTAAACTCTCAGGCAGAGGGTGAGTGGACAAAAACTCTGGGTCATCAGGAGCAACGCTATATCTCCTGGCAACAGCCCTAGATACTGCAGGAGCTGACAAAGGTTTCTTCCAAACTTCTAAAATTGGCTCTGCCAGGGCATCATTAAAAGGAAGTATTGGCTCAATCACTGAAGATGGTGAGTGAAGGACCTCTGTGAGAAGGTTCGACTTAAACTCAGCAGTAGGCAGAGAAATGTTCAATAAGTTTGCCGCCTTCCTTATCACGACATGGTAAGAAGCCACATCTTTAGAGGGTGCATCCGGCACTGAAGCTAAATCCCACTCAGGGGACAGTTCAAGGCTACTAGCCACAGTCAGGTCATCAAATGGATCCTCAGACTCCTACAGCTCACCCTCCTCCAAATTTTCTTCATCAAACCTCTCTTCCTCCATAAGCCTATGGGCTTCACGCCTCGACCTGTGCTTCAAATATGATGCTGACGGATCCACTGTCTACTCCGTCGGAGCCGGTGCCGATACCGACGTCGGACGAGGCAGTTTCACACGGGGTCGATCAGGGTTCGGTATTGGAGTTGATGGATTCGGAGTTGATGGATTCGGCATCGATGGATTCGGCGTCGATGGCTTCGGAGTTAAAGGCCTCGCCGGCGTCGGAAAATGCCAATGCGGCACTGGAGCCGGCATAAAGGGCGCAGGAGTATAGGTTTGGGGAACACCCAAACTAAACGCCATCGGACCCGTAGGACCAGCAGGAGCCCCAGTGGGGTACATAGCCCTGGAATATATGCCAAGCATTGCATTCAGGAACTGCCTCAGATCCTGACCTGGAGCCGGGAAGGCTGGGTACGAACCCCCGGGCTGCTCTTGATGGCGTGGAGTCGATACGAAGTCGACCTCCTCTTCGGGTGGTGCACCGGAGTCGACGGACACTCGGGCAACGGAGTCTCTCCCTCACCAACCACCTCCTCCTCACCTTCATCCTCCCGACCTGAAGGATGGGACGGAACCGGAGATGGATTAGTTATCTGCCTCGGTGAACCTGGCGAATTCGCATGCGACACCTCACCCTCGGTGTCCTGCTCTTCCAAAGCCGAAGACACCACGACCTTCTCAACCAGCTTCACCTGTGACTTCGGCTTTGAACCAGAGTCCTTCCTCGAGTAATGTCGGGACTCATGGGTTCTCTTCTTATGTTTCTTCTTTGAAGATCTCGAAGCGTGGGCCGAGGACGAGTCAGAGCGCGACCTCGAACGAGACCTTGACCTCGAACGCCGAGTTCGCGACCTCGAACTTTTCTTCTCTTTTCTGCCTTTAAGTTTCGCCACAAGAAGCTTGGTTTATCTCTCCCGGAGGGCCTTAGGTGTCATCATCTTACAAGACTGGCAGTCTTCGACGTCATGGTCGGAGCTTAGACACCATACGCAGCATTCATATGGATCCATAATGGACATGTTTTTTCCACATTCCCCACAAGCTTTAAACCCAGTCTTCTTCGAAGACATGTCGAGAGAGAAGTCAATGAAGCACAATTATTACAAGGTAACAAAGTTACAGCAATTGCTACGGACGATCCCTAGAAAACCATTAGCGTCGACGATGCAGAAAAAAGGGAACTGATGTCATCACGCCGGCATGGGCCTAATATGGTGTTTGTGACGTCAGCGGAGTCGCGCACTATGCCATGCCTCTGTGACGTCGTCCACGTCGGCGCAAAGCTACAAAAGAATTTCCGAATGTTGATGACGCAAGGGGATATTCACACGGTGAAGAATCCACTGGCAGATGTATCTATCAGAAGCTATAAGTATTGGTGGCAATCTCCTCTGAATGAATAGTGCTGTTGAACAAAGTGTGAGACTCATGCTTCCACTTTTATAGCTCAGATCCAGAAACAAACCCAATTTAGTGTCAGATCCTGTGAAATTTGGGTTACAGGTGTCAGATCTTTTGAAGCGTTCTCTCATCTGAACTGGCCTCTGTCAAAGTGGCTCCAACTCGAGGACGACAGCCCATGAACAGAGATAAAAGCTTGGCTCAGAGGATGACTTTTAAAAGATAGCAGCCAGGTAGCTGCTCCGCTATTTATGAAACCCTGACCCAGAATCAGGTAATCTACAAATGATTTGGTACCTGGTGCCCCACAAACATGCAGTGCACTAAGGGCAATGGAGGCAGCCTCCTTCCGGTCCCGCTCGGGTCCCCAAGTGGGCGGCTCACACATGGGTACTTTTAGTTGCTCATTTAGCCCGATCTCTTTCTGATGATGGCCCGTGCTACTTCGATTCACGTTGCTGGACGTGCACGTCCTTTAGATGGAGACTCCCCGCTGGGGCGCTCCATGCTAAGGTATTTAGGGAGTCGATCCAAACTGATATAACAGAATACTTTGAGTGAAATAGTGGGACTGTGGACTCGCGTTTGGTGCTATGTGAAGCCTTCAAGGCAGTAATCTGGGGCAAATGTATTGCCAAACAGGCAGGCGTATTGAGCTCGCTCAGGGGAAACCTCCGGTGCCAGAAAGGGGAAACTCTAACTGGAGTACTTCGAATGCAATAGCCCAGAAATCCTGGGTAGCATTAAGGGGAAGTTTGTGGAATTCGAGGAGGCTGCTCAACGGGAAATGCACTACCTGAGTAAGGAGGCACGAGCACTGCAGTACGGAGAGGGGGACCGTGCGGGGAAAACAGTGGCGGGTTTACTAAAGAAGCCCTGGGCCAAGCACGTATATCTGCGAACTGCGTAGGAACAACAGAGAGATAGTTGCGGACCAGGAGGCGGTACAGACAGAAATGCTCGTATTTTACACCTCTCTGCACTCGTGGGTAGCAGGCAGCAGTGCACTCGGACCTGCTTTTCCTCCTTGACTCGATTGAACTTGCTTAGCTGAGTGATGGGCAACGGCAATATCTCGATGAGCCCTTCGAAGAGGAGGATGAGGTAATCGCGGTGATCCGGGCCACGCTAGGGACAAGGCTCCTGGGCTGGACGGGCTTACTGCTTCATTCTTTGAAGAATATGCACTTCTTATGGTCCCCCACCTTCTCAACATGTATGAGGAATCCTTGGAATGCGGCACACTTCCCTCCTCCCAGCGGGAGGCACTAATCGTAACTATTCTTAAACCTGACAAGGACCCGCAGATACGTGACTCCTACAAACCGCTATTAATGATAAATATGGACAATAAGATACTGGCAAACCTCCTGACGTCGCGCCTACTCCCCTTGCTGTCAGCAGTGCTGCAGCCCAACCAGTGCGGTTTTGTGCACGGGCAGAGCATGTCTCACAATCTCTGCACTTTCTTCGCGACCATGCAGGAGGTTGATAGCTCTCTTCCCACCGTGGCGGTCTTCTTAGCCACGATCAAAGCATTCGATACCCTGGAGTGGCTTTGTCTGTTTGCACTCTTTTCTCGCACCGGCATCAGTCCCCACTTCCTACAAAAAATTGCTTTATTGTACTCTGCCCCAACTGCAAGACAGAGTCAATGGACAGTTATCACCCACTATCCCGGTGGCCTGAGGCACGCGATAAGGGGGCCCCCTTTCTCCCCTCCTGTTTGTGGTGGCGAAAGAGCCATTCGCGGCCAGGCTACGGCAGTATCATGCTAGGCGAGGATTGGACTTCACACCCAGAGTGATTTTAGTTTCCATGTACGCTGATAATGTGACCCTGTATGTCCAGCATCCAGTCGAAAATTTTGACCCAATCATCCTGAGGTCGTCCGCTTCGGGAGAGGGTGTCAGGCGTCTCCATAAACTGGGGAAAGTCAATCATTTTTCCGCTCACCACAGCCACTGACCCATTCCAGTCGGAATTCCCGCTTCAGTGGGCGAGTTTCCCGGTGAAGTACTTGGGGATCTGGCTCAGCCGAAACTTAGACGAACTCTGGAGCCACAACTATGGCAGGCCCATGGAGTGGCTGGAAAGCAGACTGAGCAGGTGAAGGTCACCCCCCTTATCCCTTGCGGGCCGCTTGGCCATAGCCAAGATGGTGGTTCTACCCAGGTTTCTCTACATCTTTACCAATTTGTAGTTTCCCCCCACTGCGGCGTTTGGGTGACGACTATGCTCAAATCCGAGAACGTTGACATGGAAGGGGGGGTGGGGGTGAGGGGGGGGCAGACAGCCCCGAGTGGCATGGGAGACCCTGACACTTGACCCGGGTGGGATGGCAGCTCCGGAAATGGAGCTGTATTATAACTGTGCTCAGGCACAATTTGCTTATCATTGGGTATTCCCGACCCTCTTCATGGCGCACACTGCCCCGGAAAGTGACAGGTGTCCCTACATATGGCGCTATTCGGACCACAAGGGAGACCCCGAGCCAGGGTTGATACTGTAGGTTGCACGGTGTGGCATGGCGGGAGCTCAGACGATGGCGCAGGCGTTCCGCAATGTGTTGTTTGCTACCATCGACGAGGCGTTCGGGAAAGAGCACACAGGGATTCTCAATAGGTTCACTTACTATAAATTAAGAGCAGCACCGCGCACATTATATGAATCCTTCTCTGTAGCACCACCAACATTCCAGGTGCTGGAGGACTTCCTAGCGAATCCCTCGCCACAAAAACTCATCACCCGACTCTATACGGGCATGTAGCGCACCTCCCTGATATGTGTTCCCCCTGCACAGCGGGAGTGGGAGAAGATCCTGGGGGGCCCGCTGGAGGACGGCACATGGACATACTGTTGAGAAAGCAGAAAGAAATGTCACCTAATTACAGACTGCAGCTGATTCATTTTAAATGTATTCACAGGCTGTACAGGACCCCTGTCTGGCTGCACAGAGTTGGTTTAAGTGAGGATGCGAGGTGTGTGCGTTGCAGAGCCCCGGAGGCCTTCTTTATTCATCTAGCCTGGGAGTGCCCGGCGGTGGCAAGGTACTGGGAACGTATTTTTGAGGTGCTAGCCTTGCTGATCGATAATGTAATCAAATGCTCCCCCTTGGTGACCCTGCTAGGGTATGTGCGTAGCATAGCTGCTGAACACAATAAACTGGTGGCCATGTTGTTTCTCTTAGCTAAGATAAGGGTGGCTATGTGCTGGGGCCGTGGGCTCAGTCCGAAGGCAGCAGAGTGGCTCAGGGATGCAGCATGTTGCCACAATCAGTTGTCTGACTATTGAGAACTGATGCCTGCACAGGCTCGGCCCAAAGACATATGGGCGCCACTCCAGAGTTACCTAGACTCCTTATCCCCGGGCAGCGGAGACGGTGCGTTGGCGTTAGCATAGAAGCAGCGCTCTGGCCAAAGGTCAAGACCATAGCCAGTTGGCAGTACGGTTGCAGCAGGAAAGTCTCATCTTCATTTGGGCCAGAGAGGAGTTTCCCCCTCCACCCCCCCCTATGAATCCCCCTAAGCTTTCTGCACTTTCCTTTCTAACTCTATTCTTTACTTACTATGATTGGTGCAGAGCCCTGAATTTTCTCTCGGGAGGGCTGATGCTATAGAGTGCAGAAGGACATTTAAGGAGATGGACACTCTGCGCCGACATAATACCCAAGACCATGTACCATCATTCCCCGAGATCACTCTGTTATTGCTAAGCTCGCCAGAAAGCATGTAAAGAACAATGTTGCAGCTCAGTTTCTTCGTCTCTGTATTTGTTCACTCTCTTGAAAAATTCAATAAAAAGAACTTTAAAATAAAGTGGACGGCTCTAGCCACCGGCCCAGGAGGACAGCTATCCCAGGCCAACTGAGGTTCCACAACACTGCAGTAACGTTACTGTTTAGGGGGTATTCTGACTTAGAGGCATTCAGTCATAATCCAACAGATGGTAGTTTTGCCCCATTGGCTCCTCAGCCAACCACATACACCAAATGTCTGAACCTGCGGTTGCTCTCGTACTGAGCAGGATTACTACTGGAACAATACATCATCAGAAGGGAAAAACTAACCTGTCTCAAGACAGTGAAATGGCACAAGACTAGGAGGTATGAGGACACCCCTCTGCCCTCTCAGGAGTTTGAGAATGGTGGGAAGGGGACCATTCCTGCTTCAACTGCTTTCTCTGACTTACCTGAATGCTTTGACTGTAACGAGGTTCTGCTGCAGGAACAACTTTGGGAGCAGAAGCGGGACCAGCTTTCTGATTCCGATCAGTCGTGTACACTTCTTGCGTTTGGCCTTATGGTCCAGTGTTGCTTTCAGGTTCATCTGGGCACACTCGTGATAAGGCCTGGAGTAGTGGTCCGACCCCAGGCACCAAAAGCATGCTTCATGAGCATCTGTCACAGATGTCTGTTTGCAACAGTCCCTACACGGTTTAAACTGTGTCTTCTTAAGGGGGTTTATGTGAGTAAAATACCCAGGCAAATCCTCAATAGAGACACTAGCACATGAACAATGGCATTAGCCCAAACATGGTTTAGAAAAAAATATAATCAAAAAACGTTTTTGCACATATTTGTGTATTTTAATTTCTGTTATAAAACATGATTAAATGATAAAAAATATTGAGTACATTAATATTTATACATGATAAAATATTCCAGCATTATAGCATATGCATGGATCTAGACATACATCAGGTACATATATGTTATACAATAAAAAGATGGTTTCCTGTCTACGCGTTTCGACACAACTGTGTCTTCCTCAGGACTGTACCATCATATTTCTATAAATACCAACACGTGGTGCCGGGATTAAAGCCAATGTGGAAGCAGATACACACAGTAAAAGGTCCCAGGGTAAAAAGAGAAATAGGTAGGTTCTCTAATGTTAATGTCCTGAAACCATCAGCTTTTATACGTATTGGCAGCAGGATTTACCGCCTGTTTTTATGATAAAATGTGCGAGCCGGCTGCATGAGGTTCCCGGCGTCTTTAATTCAGGATATACACCCTTTCACTCGGTCAAAATAGTGTGGCCCGGCTTTTGAGGTAAAATGACGTAGCCTGACTGCACGCGGTTTACAGCGTCTCTTGTGCGTGAAATAAGGAGCTGGACGCGGACCGGTGGCAAATGGATCCCGGCGATTTTTCGTACTTCAGCAAGAATCCATCTTAAGGGGGTGACATTTTTCCATGAACACTGGTAATCAGTGGACTAAAAGACCGAAGAGAAGCTGAGGATCCACCATGAAGGCGTGGAAATAAAGGAACTCGTCAATGCGCATGGATAATGCTAATGACATCGGCGCAGACCTGCATGGTGGCACCTACCAGCATGCAGTAGTACTGCTTGAAAGTTTACAGATCCAGTCAGAGGCCTGGGGAGTGTTCACAAAGTGAGGAATCTACGATTGGAAGTATCCATCTGAAACGGTATGGCACGAGCAATAACATGACAGCTAACAAAGTACTGAACCAAACAGGTAGCACCACACTAGCCAACAATGGGCTGTGAAATCTTAATGTTTATGTCTCCCCAAGTCTGTCAATGCCTAGATGAGAAGACTGGCAAGATGTCAAACAGTTTACTTTGTTCTCCTACTATCGTGTTGAGCGTTCAACTGCCTCATCTATCGAAGAAAGCTATAACTGTCCTGTAAAAGAAGCATCCCCTAAATGCTTTAAACATACATGCCAGGCAACAAGCACACATTCTTCAGATACATAAGTGACTTGGATACAAGACTCTTAGCCCACCTTCAAATTCACTCATAAAAGCCGCCACCCAACAAATAAGGCATGGTCATTCACCCTACTGAGTATACATCTCAACAAAATAAACTAAAAATCGGTTTGAAAGGGACATCTTAAACCTGTTTGAAAAGTCACCCTTCAACTGTCAAAAGCACTGAAATGCAATACTAGAAGAAGATTGTATTCTATATAAATACCCAAAAACAATCTACCTTCCACTTAACACATCCTGACAAGGGAGCAGTCACATGGACATTCACAGATGGGCCCCTGGGTGAATTTAGCTCGGTTTCTTGACTCGTCTGTCATTCCTTAATTTCCTCAAAAGGAGCTAATACCTAAACGGTGATCTCTCTCACACAGTAATCACCAACGTTTTCTGAGTAAGAGCTCCTTGTGTCCAATGGAAATCATTCTGACCTACTAACACTAGTGTTAAAATAATGGCCACATCAGACAAGCTTACATTAGTACACATTCATAATTGACAGCACAGGTCAACTCAGTGCATCAGACACTGTTGTCAGCGATAATGTAAAAAGGTTGTGTCAATGTGGAATGCCCCAACATGGGTAATGCATTGCATTCAGGGCTGCAGTGCCCCTGGTACCAAAATAATAATATTAGTAATAGGTCTCCCCATTGCTGCATGATTTATCAATAACATATCACCTTTAAATATATTTTGGAAAATCACCCACTTTTTCTCCAAACATGAGCTTATGAGTTCTTAAAAAACACATTTTTATCATGAATACATGCTTTTCAGTTGGTATAATTATATTAATTCAAACAAGCAAAACGTCTAATTTAGTAGGCTCTGCTGCACACAGGAGATCTACTTACAGTTATAAAATACTGTTACTTGCAGTTACCTGAAGAGCTACCAGTAGCTCACGAGCTACTAAGTGTAGGAAAGTATTCTTTCTGGATGGTCACCCACACAGTTTTTACTCTGAATGCTGCAGTAATAGATCTGGCAGTGCACTGTGACCTGCTAACCAGGACCATATCCAGTACTCTTTCCCTCAAAGATGCTTTACCACCCCCTTATAAGTCCCCAGTATATGGCACCAGTGCTGGCAAGAGTGTTTAAGAGGTCATCAGGTGTGTAGAAATATTTGTGCTACCCTGAGTGACACGAGTAAAAGTAAGGCCTGCCGGTCTGCCATCACAGGCTGCATGAGCAGCTTTCCTGCTCAAGATCGACCCTGCACACTTCATCTGTGACAGGGTTACCTCACTGCTTTAATGTAAGTAAGCCACCACTAAGGTAGGCCTCCGATAGCCCAGGAGGCAGGGTGCATTCCATTAAAGGTGTGAACATGTATGTACAAGCATACATGTCCCTACAGCAGCCGCGTAGCTAGGGGGGGGTCAAGGGGGGGCGGTCCGCCCCAGGCGGCATCATTTTTGAGGCGGCACTGGAGGTCCGTTGCGGCCGCGGCGGCCTTTATAATGTTTTGGGGAAAGAATCGCGATTTGAACAAACACAAGTGTCCTAAATAAAATTATTAACGCGGCCCCTGCCGCCCAGTCCAGCCAGGGCCGTCAATCAATAGTAGCGTGCGCTGCGCGCGCGAGCGCTACCAATGACGGCCCTGTATGGAAATGTTTGCCCAGCCCTCCCTCGCGATCAGAACGTAGCAGTGATGCGTTACGCGCTCACTGCTACGCTCTCGTCGTGTTGAGGTGAGGAGGCGGGCAGTGCTTCATTATAGTTGCAAGTTGTACTGCAGGCACAGTCAGGCAGCAAATTCAGACAAAGAGGTGAGAGAGTATGTACCACTTAATGTGGACATTTGAACTGAGAACAGCTCTAAATGTTGGGAGGAGGTAAAGCAATAAGACACTTGCAGTGGAGATGGTGAGTCCCCCTCACGAGAGTTATTGCCCGCTTCCCTGTGTAGGATTCGTTTTCAGCAGGGGTCAAGCCAGGGCACTGAGCTCAATGTGTCTCTAGTTTTACTTAGTCCGAAAGGGGTTCAAGGTGACAGTCGGTTGTTGGCTTATTGTGAGTCCGTTCACCACGCTATCCTCACTTGAATGGCAGGGTGATGCTGAGGTGAATGAGAATACAAGTTAGTTGGAGTTGTGGGAGAGAAGCGAGCATGTGATGTTTGTGTATCAGCGCAGGAGGGTGCATGCCAGGATTTATATCCCTTTCAGAGTCCTTTTAACTTTTTGCACCTGTATTAGTTCTTGATTAGAGAGAATTCCTGAGACCTCTATCAGGCTTGTCCTTAGGGAAGACACATGCTTCGGTGAAGATGAGCCAGAAACTCAGCTCCGCATCTCAGGACACAGCTGCAGGTTCAGAGGTGGCCCGCCTGATAAAGAGTGCCTACGTGAATGTCAGGACCGGGCCGTGATAAATATTGCTCCTGTGGACTCGGGACTAGGAAGACCGGAGTACCTTTACATCAAAAACGCTTCTCACCGAACTGTGCTATTATAATAGCAGCACATTAGACCTAAAGACAAGGAACACATTTCTATCCAACTCATTTTTCACCGCTAATATCTCAGGGATCCTGTGTAGTGGATCACTTTACTCCATCTCTCGCTCGGTCTCCGCTGCATGTGCCTGGGTCCCACTGTCCTTCCTAACCTCGTGAACCTAATTAAATTCCCGACTGTTCTAGCCCACCCAGTTTGCTATTCTAATGGGGAGCAGCCCATTATGACACTTGTAAGTGTATTTTTCTAGGGCATGTTTGAGTTTCATGTATCAAAATGCATGGATCTGTTCGAGAGAGAGGCTGGCACACAGAATGTTGCAATGGCTTCATGTCCCCCTTACAACTGCCAACTTCGAAATATGTATCTATAATGTCCTATCTGCAAAACTGCCCAGATTACATGAGACCATGCCATCCTGATGTCCTTGTGGCAATGTTCTATGCCTAAATATGTTTTTCGAGATTTGGTATCTCAAGTGGTAGCTGTCCACTATAACTCCTCTCAAATATCCCCATGTCCCTTAAGTGTGTTGGTCAATCGTTAAGAAGGAAGGATTCCTGCAAAGGGGAGAAAGCTCATTCATTCAATGCCACCAGCTGGGATTTCCAGTAGTACTTTTGCATATCAGCGAGGGTGCTTCATCTGTCATAGTCCTCTTGTATAGTGTATGGAGTCACCAATGAAAAAAATGGGGAGATCCCGCACCGTAGCAAAATATGAATGGACTACTGCATCTAGTTTATGAAACAAAAGTCTTCAGGGACCCAGAATGTTCTACTTTGTCAAAAAAATTGATAAATCTAGGAAAGATGAGCCACTTGCATAATATTGCCTGTCCCATTAAATAAAAGAAGAGTGTCCTTGAGTGCTTTGTATCTTGTCTACTTCAAGCCAAAGGCAACAGCATGCATTTTTCCAAGACGGCCTGTACGAATGTTTGGAAGGGGCAATTCAAATCAAGGGCTGGTGTCCAGGTAGGGAAGGGGTAAATAATTGATTTTGTTTAATAAATCCAGAGCTAAGAGAAAGGCCTGTTGACCATAGAGATACATAGAAACCTATGCATCAATGTCTTTAGGTTGGCTATGAATAAGAGAAGGTAATCAACTGTGTAGCCTATGACCGTGTCATGTATGTGCATGTAACTTGCATGATCTAGGTAACTATTAACAGCAATACTAAGTGTCTCTTGGACATCTTTCAAGTGCTTACCGTCCTTTTTCCCCAGCCCCCCCCCCACCCCCAAGGGGCGGCAATCTGAGGGATAGCCCCGGGCGCCACAAGCTCTAGCTACGCCCCTGCCCTACAGTGATCTTTCCATTAGATCACTGTAAGTGCACGGTGGTCCATAGGTTAACATGGACGGGGTACCATTCGACCCCTGAGATAGCCAGCTCCATTATGGTACCACCAAATTCCGTCGTGTTTGGTATTAAACACCGTGCTTTCTCACCCCTGACACAATCTTCGTGTTGAGGGTGAGCTGGCATATACCCAGGTGGCATCCTTAAAGGTTGCCCCCAAATTGCCTCTGTCTCCCTGTGCTTTGGCAGGCTCCCAGAGCAGGCTGCCACAAAGACAGAGCGCTGACCTCCTACTGGGAAGTGCTATCGCTATCAGAGGACGGAGGCAAAAGGCCAGGGCAGGAAGCAGGTCACACCTCTGCCCTCCAAGGATTGCTAGTGAATGACTGACATATCAGGGCAGTAAACCTCAAAGGCCACATTGCCTTGGATATGTGACTTGTCTCCCAGTGGAGACAAAGACCCCTCTCTGACCCCAGGCACTAGTGTGCGAGCAGGTGGGAAATTAGATATTGAGAAGGCATACAACCTCCAAAGGATAGCCACATCTCTAGAGAGGACTAGCTGGTCTGGGCAGACGAGGATGGCTTATGCCATCTTGAGAAGTCCCACAAATAGTGGGTTCTAGGTAGTTTAGTGGTATACACCCTCCTGGATGTGGTCACCTCAGGGGCGAATTAGCTGCAGAATCAGTAGCCCATTGGCAACTGACCCTCACACCTCTAAACAATCCCTAAATGCAGGATTTAAGGGGCACCTGTGGCACCAGAACTCCAGATCTGCTCTGAAGAAGTACGAAAAAGAGACCTATGTCTGCACAAGGCAGGACTCCACAAAGAGCAGGCACGAAGCTCTGGACCTGTGACAGTCCCCCTGCACCTGCTGGACTAGGACTCCTCCTGGACCATAGACCAGTTTCAAAAGGAAGGTGAGCCCCTTTACAACCGAAAGATTTACCCAGGACTCCATAGGACTAGAGGCACTAGCAGTCGGCAGGCACAAACCGCACTTCCAAGATCCAAAGGACTGTCCGCCGGTCTCCGTTGAAAACCAGCCTGAAAATAACCGGCCAGGTGCCTTCTGGGAAGTGTAGCCCTGAACCTCACTGAGTCTCAGCCCTCTACAGCGTTCCAAGGATTTCTGGAAGCAGATTTGCTACATCGCTGCATTTGATGTGGCCAAGGTTTGTTGGTGGTTTGGCTGACTATTGAGTGCTTCATTAACAACAAAAGGGAGAGAAAGGGAATTTAAGTATGTGTAGGGAGGAAACTCCTGGTCCCCTTGTAAATATTATCAACAACAAATGGAGAAGTAACTCCGTGAGACTTTGTAAAAAATCTCTGAATACAGATTATTATGGTGCACGTAGTGCCCAACCAACCTGGGACATAGGTAGTCCTTTTAAGAAGACCCCTCACTCACCAACCTGGTTGGTGACATGCTTCATCATTGGGGTCCCACCCCGAAGGGCGAGTGCCAACAGGGTGTGCTTCGACACCTGATTACAGTGGAGCGGGTATTTTTCTTTTAAATGTGCAGTGGAATATTAACGTAAGTGGTTTAAAAAGTGTCCAAAGCTACTCGTAGATTTTATTCTGGAGTGTTTGGACACCGGATAAAAGTAAAGTGAGACACCTTTGTCTAGTTAGGTAGGCTTTGGTGTTACATAGACGTGTAGTGTATTAAAAATAGCGTTGTGTGTTATGTGTTTAAAACTTAGGTCTACATGTTTCAACCATGGTAGTATTATAGGTTTTCGTCAGGACCAATATGGGTGAACGGGGAGGTACACACACGCTAAGGCGTGTCCAGCCCTCGATCACTGTGTCAAATGGAACCACAAAATCGTGGTTCCCAAAAAAATTATGTGGTAGTCTTCCTCCGGATTCTGTAAAAAAACCTGTGGATAAAAATTATTATTACCCGCTCCACTGTCATCAGGTGTCAAAGCACACCCTGTTGGCACTCGGCCATAAGCATTAGAATAGAATAGCGAGCCTCACCTCATCTCCCAGCAGGCAAAGGAAAACAGAGAAAACTTAATCAGTAAGCTTAGCGAAAAACCAAGCTAGGATAGAGGAAAAACACTTTCCGAACAGATTCCTCAAGGAGGCCTGGCCTACTTGAGCATCAACCCTGGAATCAGACTCTAGGCAGTAGTGCCTCGTAAAAGCATGAACTGATTTCCAGGTTGCGGCCTTGCAAATTTCTGACATAGGGACGTCATGCAAGAATGCAACAATGGCTGCTTTCCCCCTGGTGGAATGAGCCTTGGGAGGTAAAGGCAAGGGCCTTTTCGCCAGCTGGTAAGCTAAGGTAATGCATGAAACAATCCATCTTGAAATGGATGTCTTAGCTGCTGGGAAGCCAGTTCTCATGGTGCCATAATTTACAAGCAATTGATCTGTCTTCCTTATTTCTTTTGTACTCTGTAAGTAGAACTTAAGTACCCTCTTACGGTCCAAGGAATGAAGCGACCAATCAGCTGGGGTCGCCGGATCAGGGAAGAAAGATGGCAGGGAAATGGACTGATTGATGTGAAAATCAGACACCACCTTAGGGAGAAAAGAAGGATGTGCCCTTAAGACTACTCTGTTATGGTGGAAAACAGTGTAAGGGTCATTGGTACACAGTGCTTGGATCTCACTTACTCTGCGCGCTGATGTAATCGCTACCAGAAAAGCAGCCTTCCAAGATAAATGCTTCAAGGAAGCTCTGTTGATGGGTTCAAAGGGAGGGCCCATCAACTTAGATAACAACAGGTTCAACTCTCACGGAGGAGAAGGGTTTCGAACAGGGGATACACTTTCTTTAACCCCTGTAAGAAGTCCTTGACCACCTGCATTTGGAAAAAGGATGGCTGACTAGGCGACTTTCTATAAGCTGTAATGGCAGATAAATGCACTCTGATAGAAGCATACTTAAGACCAGATCTTGCTAGATACAGAAGGTAAGGGAGAATGGCATCCTCCTGCCCCTTCGTAGGATCAAAGTGATGCTGTCTACACCAAAGAAAAAACCTCTTCCACTTAAACACGTATGACGTTCTTTTGAAGGGTCTTTTCTCTTCTTTTAAAATATGCATACAATCAGGTGGCAGATTTAAATGTCCGTATTGCAGGACTTCAGGAGCCATGCTGTCAAGTTCAGTGAGGGAAGGTTGGGATGAAGAATCCTCCCTCTCATCTTGGTCAGCAGGTCCGGCCTGCATGGTAGTCTCCTGTGTGGAAGTACCGACAGATGTAGAAGGTCCGGGTACCACCACTGCCGTGGCCAGTCTGGAGCTATCAGAATCATGGTCATGCTGGATCTGAGTAGCTTGGACACCACCTTCTGGATCAGGGGCAGAGGAGGAAAGGCGTAGGCAAATGTCCCTGACCAATCCATCAACAGAGCATTCACCCTTGTCCCTCGACGGTGGAATCTGGACGCGAAGGCGTGGCATTTTGTGTTTTCGTCGTCCATGAATAGATCTATTTCCGGACGACCCCAATGATGGAACAGATACTCCAACACCTCGTTGTGTAGCACCCAGTCTGGCTGATCCTCGAAGTGCCTGCTGAGTGCGTCTGCCTTGACATTTAGCTCTCCTGGAAGATTCACCGCCACCACCGAGAGGTTCCGGGCGAGCAGCCAGTGCCAGATCGCCTGAGACTCCAGGGAGAGAGGACGTGACCGAGTTCCACCAAACCCTGGTGGATGCAGCGTCTGCACAAGCAGTGCTAGAGGAAACCAGCCACAGTAGGCACCCTCGCCCTCCCACCACAATCCGCGGAAGTGTGGAAATACCTCACTTAAGGTACAATGAGACCTTCTTGAAACTAAGGAGAACAGGTCACATCACTCCTTTTTCATTTTTCTTTATAATTAGAAAGTATCTATTATAAAACACCAACCTTTCACTACTCCCTTTGGTCCTGAAGAACGCCCCCTAGACCTACCTGGCCAAAAAGGGCAGAAACATGTCGACCACTTTTAACCACTCATTTGTGTGCGTATGAATCCCTAGAAATTCACAGGACGCACGTTTTCTTAAATTTACCGACGGGCTATCCGAATACAGACCTAATAAAGTACAGAATCTGGCGGTCTGGATATTTTAAAACCTTAATGAGCACTGTCCACATCACTGATCATTACTGTTTTAACCATGGGTATGAACCTCTTAGTGGAGGCTGCATAACAAACTGATCCAATGATTATGCACACACGTTTATGAAGAGCGGAGAACAAAGATATACCGCTACCTCGACCTTCCCAACACGTGCTTGAGGGATTTTTATTTTGGACACACGAATTTCAAGACCTGCATACCCTGGTTATGCAGGACTAGTGATCCTTCCTCCTCTGATTAATAGATATTGATGAGGATCCCCTGGAAGAGAATGAGGAGTTACACCTCAAAATTATCCATCAAATATCAGACAATTCACTTACATTGCCGTTTCGAGATAAAGTCAATTCTACTTGATGAATTTTAACTTTTGAAGCGCCCACCATGAGAATATTAACCCCTTCGATGCTGATGACGGCTGGGAGCCATCAGGGCACACAGTGCTCGTGTGCTGATGACCGCTCCCAGCCGTCATGACCACGCCTGCGATCGGAGTGTGCCGCACAGGAGCGGAATTCCAGCAGCGGGCATGGGGTTAACATAATATGCAGCACACAAAGAATATTTGACACCGTTCAAGTAAGTATTCCAAACTACCGGAGTTCTATCAAATGTATACTGGACACAGTGACATAAAACTTCTTAAATCACACACAGCGACTTTTCACAAGATGCAACACTCATATAAAATTTAAACCAAAACTGCATAACAATAGAGGCATAGGGGAAGGTGAAAGGTAACACATAGATGTATAATACAAGGAAGAGACCAGTTTACCACCTTTATTTTACCCTTTCCCATGCAAAACCAATGAAAAGTCCAAAACCTGTTCTAGATGTTCCATCTAGAAACTCTGACATAGCTAAACAACCTATTTATGATCACTCTCATGTTTCAACCAGAAGGCAAATATAATAGTCCTCTGGTCACACTTTTTTGTTGGAAATGGTCTTTCCAGTTGGTTTAAATTCACTCATTTAATTTTCGTTATTACCACACAACTTTTATGTTCAAAGTGTACATCCGAAATGTGAGTTTCATTAAATCTTTTTCCAGCATTCTAATTCCCTTTGAAAACATAGTGATAGTGGGGATTTGTATAGACAAATTGAATTTTCCTTGAAAAGTCCACCTTATGGCACGTGTTCAAAGTAATAAAATCAGGGGCGGCTCCACCGCTAAGGGAGGGGCATCGCATCACTGCTCTCAGAGCAGGAAAAAGGAAAAAAAAATGATAACGTAGTTATTATCAATTTGCTTTTTGTAGGTTCGGGGCTGGGTTTGGGAGGGGTTGGTGGCAAAGGCGGAGGAGTGGTATGTGCACATCAAGTGCACATGACTGCTTGGACGGCCATCTGGGACCAGCCAAACAGTCATGTGCACTTATCATGTTCCCCAAAAGGCAGCATTACACAGCCTGGTGGGGAACATGCCCAGGCTCCCTGTCCCCTTCTCGCCGAAACACGGTGAGAAGAACCAATCACAAAACTGTATTGCAGCATTGTGATTGGCTTTGGGGAGCTGGGGTCCTTCCTTTTGCTTCCTGGTTGAAGCAACACAGGTGAGACGGCAGCTGGCGGCTGTGAGGACAGAGGCAAGTGTTTAATATGTTTTTATATTTTGTTCCCCGCTCTTGCCTCCCCTGTTCCCTGCCAGTCGCTACTAAATAAAATTCCCATTCACTAAATTCTATACAATTCAACTTAGGCTAGGAATTCTGGTGCAAAGTAAGATGGTGGTTTTAGTGTTCGTGCCTAATGAAAGGTGGAAAGATGCCACCAATTATTTATGGAAACATCACTGCATGATCCTAAAACAGTAAATCCTATTACAAACCTAACCTAAGGCAAGTGTCAATCATCCTTCTCTCTGCCTAGCATCATTACTCATTTCCTGGCAATCACTGTATTCAGTACTGGTGCGGCCTTACCTGTTCGCCTTCCTTAAAATCTTGCAGTGCTACACATTCACAGCGGTCATCTTCTAAATTGTAGCCTGTTGTGATCTGAAACAGGAAAATGAGAACAGTTTTAATGCATTTGGTATGATTTAACTCGAAGCACGTTTACTTCTTCATATGTTATACAATATTAATGAACAGTCTCCAACATGCTGCTTTTCGCCACCTGGCATAACAGGGTTAGTAATGAACCTTTAATGAAACCTTCCTACTATGTTTCTTAGGCTCGCTAAAATATCCATTCTAAACATCTGTTGGCACAAAGGTTTCTGAACAGGCAACATGTATATTAAACAAATAAAGTAATGTTGACGGGACCCTAAGGAGATTATGCAAGGGAAATGGCTTTGCAACAGAACAGAATACGGACCCATTTTCAATTTACAGCGAAGTTTGAAGAAGGACTTACCGCACTCCTGCTATGTCATAATCTCTTTAAGAGATCATATAAAAACTGCGAAAACTGCGACACTACTAGAGTGTTTAAAAAATATTCAAGGAGGCTTTCGGAAAACATAATTAGATTGTTCTTAACTTTGAAAAATGTTAACTTCTCTTGCAACTGGAAGGAATACAACAATTTTTTTAACTTTGCAACTGCATTTATTACAATTCGTGCTACACACTAAGATAACAGTTATCACAAGATCAGATAGATATCGTGTATGACAAGAAGCTTTGTTCAATATATTGATATGGACTTCCGAGGGATACGCATCTCTCCCTAGCCCTCTTGTGTGTTTTAAAGGCCCACAGAAGAGCCATGAGACCCACAGGAAGAGACCTGGAAAGTGACGGCGTAATCACAAAATAATGGCAGGTTGGTGACAACAACTATCCCTTCATAAACAAGCACTGACAAAGCCAATAGGTCTCGGCAATCTGAGAGCCACTGGCTTTGTCAATGATGTCTTTTAGTCATGTGCTAAGGAGTTCAGTGGAATTACGTGGTTTGGACTGGAATTGCTAGTACAATTGTGTGGAGTGGAATTGTGTAGAGCTTTGTGTAGTGTAGCATAGTGGCATTATTGGCTTGGTGTATAGTGGAAATATGTGGATAGTAATTACATGGTGTTTAGTGCACTGGAACTATGTGGATTGGTATTGTGTCATGGAGTCTAATAATGTGGAGTGGTATTGTGTGTTGTGGAATGGCATGTTGTGGAGTGGAATTATGTGGTGTGATGTTGAATTTTGTGGCATGATGTAGAATTATGTGGTGTGGATTGGATGCATGTGGTTCGTAATGGAATTGTGTTGTATGGTGTAATTATGTATTTTTTGTTGGATTAGGTGGTGTAGAATGGAAAGATGTGGTGGTTAATTTGCTCCAATTTCAAGAACATGTGTGAAACCTCATGAGGCAACACTGCAAGTAGGATCGTCAGAAGAGATGCGACCGAGTCAATTTTCAGTGTTAAGTTGATCGAGTAAAGGTTTTGCTACAATTCTGGGGATGACAGTATAAAAAAGCTTCCTAGACTGAAATGGCATGAATGGTGTTAATGATCTGGTATGAGTGTTTAAAATGTACATTGTTGCAAATGTTCTTAGTTTGTTGAGCGGAGAAGGTAAGAGCGCAACACTGAATGCCATCTACCGTAAATGAAAAGGTGTTGGAAGGCAA
This sequence comes from Lissotriton vulgaris, assembly GCF_964263255.1. Classification (NCBI taxonomy): domain Eukaryota; kingdom Metazoa; phylum Chordata; class Amphibia; order Caudata; family Salamandridae; genus Lissotriton; species Lissotriton vulgaris. The sequence goes on from NC_141697.1 coordinate 387,522,482, forward strand.
TGGATATATTTCCAATAGGATAATTCAAAGATAGTACCACAGGTCTGTGGCATGTCCCGTATTGGCCAAATTGATAATTGTAAAAAGATCTGCCTGGCTAAGGCTTTTTAGTCATCTTTTGAAAATATCTGAATGCATAACTTGGTCACATCTTGCGTGTGATAAATAGGAACTGTTGATAATATCACTACAGTTCTCTAGTTAGTAGGTTGATAAGATCCTTTGTTAGTTTAGCCACTAGTTGACTAATTTCTTTAATAAGGAGGCATAGTTCTTTAGGTGGTTCCAGTTAAGATACAAGTCAACAAGTAATTAGTTGAGACAGAGTTACTGCATCAATTTATGGAATAGCATCTGCATTCGTTTTTACATTTTGCCAAGCTTCAGTGATTACAAGATCTAGAAGTAAAGGAGTAAATTCATACCATTGGCCGCAAGGGCGTGAGGTGAATATGCAAAACAGCAGGTATTGCAGATATGTGATTTCACTGAATTTGGATGTGTGGAATTTTGCGAGGAAACAAATGAAGAACTAGAGTGAGCACCAAACAGATTTTGACTGCAAGAGGACAATGTTTTCTATATGTGTGTGTGGAATTATGGGAACACAATGATTTGATCTCAGAGTTTTTGAGGATCAACAGAATAATAGCAAATAATAGCAGCAGACAGTATGAAGTGAGATTGAGTTGGTGTGAGGTAAAGATAAAAGTGGTGGCGCACATGATCAACTAGCACTGGTGCTTAAGTACAGACATTATACACCGGTTTGTGTATTAAAAATCACATACACTGATTCATAATACTTGTAGATTAAAAAAATTGAATTCTATTCAAATGTCACTTTAAAGGACATACTATAGCCTTATAGCCACCCGTAGAGGGCTTGACCAGCTATTAAAGGCCCTCTCCATCGGCTCTGGCCTTTAACAAGGGAGAGGGACTTTAATATCCGGTAAAGCCCAGCTAGGAAGGGCTCTAAGGCTATTAGAACATTCTTCCACCAGAGGGGAGAATGTTCTAACACAAAAACCCAAAGCCTTATGGGAGTGTGAGGGATTGGAATCCCCTCAGGCTCCCTGAAGCCTTTGTTCACAGCCAGAGCTGTGAACAAAGAAACATTGAAATGTTGGAGCTCCAGGCTTATACCAGTCATTATAAGCCCGGAGCACTCCACTGTTTTCAATGGAGCTCCCAAGATTCCAATGTTTTAATTCAAGAATATAGCAACTGTCTGAACCCGCTATTATAATGGTTGATTGTTGATCACATTTTAAAGCGCAACAGGCCGAAACACTTTGGGAAATCTTACTAGCAAATTCTATTACATTGCCACTGCATACGATTCACTACAACATTCCAAAATGCAAGATGTCCAAAGATCATGGGACATCTGTACAGCCCCGACAAGTTGTAAACCCTTTCCCGGAGTTTATAAAACTGGTGAGATTACCAGAGAGCACAGGCACTCAAATACGCCTGTTCTGCCTAGTTATGGACATACCATCATCTAACAAACCTCATATATGACAAGTATGATGAACTAAAATACAAGTGAATGGGAAGGGTAAAAGAGAGCATTGCTAAGACTGTGTGGGTATAAACGTTAGCATAGACAGCAAGAAAGCATACAACTGTAGTCTAGGTCTATTTACAGTTGTCTCAATGTTGTTTTGTAAACCTTCCTCTGGCTCTGGGAAAGGCCGGCCACAGCCAGTTCTATTAGAGTCACTGTAGACTCCCCCTCATTGACTCTCGCAGCCTGCGACACCACATGACGTCAGTGTGTAATGCAGGCCTAGACCATCACAGCCAAGCACTATAAATAGCCGGCACGGGACCCTGCCCATTTGCCTAGCAAGAGTGGGACATTAAGGTGGGTAGTGCTATTGCGTGACAAGAATAACTACGCCACCAGTGCACAGAAAACTCTGGCGCACAGCACTACACCAGAGTAACACAGGCGAGGTTACTCGATTCTCACTAATGTCCACGTACACAATAAAACTAAGAAAATGCAGCATCGTTTCACTCAAGCACACAATTACCACATCACCCCTCAGAGCGGGGCATAAGTACCTGCTATCAAGTCTCACAGAGGTGCGAATGGTGCCTAACAGCGAGGACATGAAAAAACTGATAAATGCCTTTGCTGATACATGCCCATATCCATCGCCACTGCTGTTTAACACGCTCCCATAGCGAAACAACGCCACCGCCGTGACCAGTTGCCCCCGCCCTTCCCCAAGCAAAGCCAATAATACATGGAGCCACCGAAAATCGGGATGGGCTAATTAATTAAAAAGATAAATATATGGTGACCAAAGTAAATTAAAACACCAGCGCTCCCCAGGAGGGTTTGTAAACAATGATAAAAAAAAGTCCTTACATTAGTAATAAAATAAGGAATATGTACTTAATCCTCGATTTTGAGGAGGAGTAAACAGAGGAAGAGGCATGACAAATGCATGCCATGGACAAATGGGGAGAAACAATGGGAGACAGACGATGAAGCCAGCCAATGGCAAGCCCATGGGCAGGCTAAAGCCCCAAAAGTACAAACAACAGGTCTCTTTTCAAGAAAGTGCATGCGCGCCGTCTAGAGCCAAGACCTAAAAAGGCAGGACTGGCCACGAAGCATAGAATATTGCCACCGCACATCTCCTACATTAGCGTACTCTGCAGGCAAGGGTAACACTGGTGTATTTTCTCTTTTTTCTATAACCAGCTGATTAGGATCTAAGATAAACGGTAATTCCAAATATCTCTCGCAAATGAAATCTTCATCAATCTATCAGCAATAAGCACCAGACAGAAGAGAGGTTTCGGAAAGCAGCCTAATTATTGTGTACACAAGTAGAATGGAGTGGCATAGGAGTGGTGTAGAGCAGACTGGAATGGCACAGAGGGTATTGTGTAGAGTGGAGGACGTTTTTGTAAAGTGGAGTGGCATATAATGCAGTAGTGTAGGCGAGTGAAATGGCACAGTGTGACGTCGAGTGGAACGGAGTGGATTAAAGTCAAGAAAGTGTGTTGGAGTATTTAGTGGAGCAAAGTGGCATGGATTGGCCTAGAGGGAGTTGCGTAGAGTAGTGTTGTAGAGTGGCACAGATTGCAACAGACTGTTGTGGAGTGGCACAGAGTGGTGTAGAGTTTAATGGAGTAGAGCATCACAGAGTGGAGTATCATAGAGTAGCAGTGGCACAGAGTAGATTGGCGTAGAGTGCATTGGTTTTGAAAAAAGTGGTGTAGAGTGCATCGGTATAGAATGCAGTGGCGTACAGTGGTACAGAGTAGACTGCAGTAGTGTAGAATGCAGTGAAAGAGTAGACTGTTTTATAGTCGAATGAAGTGGCAAAGGGTGGAATGGTTCAGGGTAGAGTGCAGCGGGTCGAGTAGAGTGGCGTAGAAATGCGCAGAGGGCTGTGACGTGGAGTGCACTGGTGCAGAATAGATTACAGTTGCCTAGAGTGATGAAGAGTGTAATGCCATAGAGTGCACTGGCTTAGAGTGGTGGAGGTTAGAAAAGAGTGGCGTAGAGAGAAGTGACATAGCAAAATGGTGTAGAGTGGCAGTGTTCAGTGGTGTAGAGAGCAGTGGTGCAGAGTAGAGTGGCGCTGAGTTCTGTGGTGGAGAGTGCAGCCTCGTAGAGTGCAGTGGCGTAGAGTAGTGCAGAGAGAAGTGGCATAGAGTACAGTGGTGCAGAGTAGAATAGAGTGGCATAGCAGGCAGTGGTGTAGAATGCAGTGGCATAGAGTACAGTGTTGTAGAGTATAGTAGTGTAGAGGGCAGTGTAGCTGGAGTAGAGTGCATCGGTTTTGAGTAAAGTGGTGGTTAGGAAATTGGTCTAGAGTGGTGTGGCGTAGAGTGCAGTGCTGTAGAGTAGATTGTTGTAGAGTGCACTGATGGATAGAAGATTGGCATAGAGTGAATTGGCATGTAGTGCAGTTGTGTAGAGGAGCGTAGAGTAGCGTGGCGTAGAAAGCAGTGGCACAGAGGACAGTGGTGCAGTGATGTAGAGTACAATGGCGTAGACTGCAGTGACAGAGAGCAATGGTGCAGAGTAGATTAACAGAGTGCAGTGGTGTAGAATGCATTGGTTTTGAGCACAGTGGTGTAGAGTGCATTGGCGTAGAGTGCAGCGAGGTAGGGTGGAGTGGAGTGGCTTTGAAAGGATGTGCACAGATTGTGGTGGAATAGAACAGATTCAGAGTAGAGTGAAGTGGTGCATGGTGGAGTGCAGAGGAGATTAGAGCGGTGTAGAGTGGATTGGCAAAGTGCACTGGCGTAGAGTGGAGTGTTGCAGAGTAGAGTGGCATAGAGAGGAGAGGCCTGGAGTGGTGTAGAGTGCAGTGGGGCATATTAGAATAGTGTGAGGTAGAGTGGATTGGCATGGAGAGTAGTGGAGTGTTGCAGAATAGAATGCAGTGAAGCAGTATGGAGTGGTGTAGTGTGGAGTGGTGAAGGGTGGAGTGGCGTAGAGTGGAATATGCATGGTGTGGTAGCACACTGCCATTACAGACAACCCATCTTTAATTGAAATGACCATTACATTTGCACAGACATACATTTTTACCTGTAAAAGTATACAGCGCACAAATGATGTGTGAAAATACTTGTTTCAACCACAATCGAGAACTACCAACAAATTTGCTTCATTTGTGCTTTGCTAATTCTGATATATTGTGAAATATCTGCACAGTTTTTACAGACATTTAAATTTTGTTGTGTGCTTGAAAAAAAAATAACATTGTACAGCCTTCCTCAAGCACTCCCCCAGTAGCCAACATGATTGTCACATAAATCCTCTCCCTTTGAACACAGAGAAAAGAAGTAAACAACAAGCTCCCTGGAAGACAGAGCTTGACATTTGACCTCTGTTTTTGGATGCACAGCAAATGTGAACTGATAAGAACAAGATTTAAAGGCCTGTTTACAGAAATCCAGTACTAGTGCAAGAATACAGTAAATTGGGTTTGGGCAAAGGACAGGACAAACTCAAGGTGAACAGCCTAAAACAAATAGAGCCGGCAAACAGAAAGGAAGCAAATGTGAGTTACAAACCACAAAGCCGTTGGTAATCAATGGGCAGAAGCCATTCCCAAGGAAGCTTTACGAATGTCCACAAGATGTCATTTGGCAAGACCTAAAATCTGCAATCGACCCATTCTAAATACAGTAAAACATTGCCAACGTCATTACTATAATATGGGAGTAATGATGGCGACAAGGAAAATGTTCTAATCCTCATGACGTATATATCATTTTTATGTAACATGGCATTCAGGTATAGGAATAAGCATATGGCTCCACTTTTTAGCAAGCTCGATTTTAAATCCAAGGCTTGAAGCATTGTAGTATTTACAGAAGTCTGAAGTTTGTGTGCTGTACGTGAATGCATCCTTTTTAGTTTCAAAATTGTTATAAATGAAAATATAATTTGGTAAAATCATATTAATAATATTAAACTGATAATATATTGATGATTAATAATATGTGAAAATGTTACATTGATGATTAACTGGTTTCCATTTTTTATAAACTAAGTGAACATGGTACCTACTTTCTGGAACGCTTTTTCTGGTAGAGACAATATATAGCCGCAGAGTCCCTACCTTTGAATTCCCCAGACATCACACTGGAGCACAAAGATTTTTCGTGAGCAGTACCCCTGCGCACCCTTAGATCGGCTTTACGTTGCGTCATTGGCGTCATCTGCACTGGATGGGTAAGCCACATTGCTTATAAAGGCACCACCTCGGCGCGCTGATGTCAGATACTTTTCACGACTATTCATGCCAGAAGCAAAGAGAAATTAAGTGTACCGACAATGGTGTGTCCAAACTAGGGCCCTGAAAGGGACCAGCCTTGACCCTAGAAATCTGTCCGCGGGGAGGATGGGTGGGTTGGTAAAGAATCTGCGGCAAGATGTTGTCTCTACAAAATACCATAGTCAAGTAACTTGTTCTCCTTATAGAAATATCTAGCCGCAGATTCCTTACTTTTGAAAAGATACCTAAGCAATTCCACCCCTGGAGATGGGTCTGCTACGAAGTCCTGCAGGACCGAACGGGCGAAATGTCCATCTCTGCGGACCAGACTATCAAGACAGTAATTCTTTGAATAAGTGTGCAGGGTTGCCCAGGCTGCTGCCTGACAGATGTCCAGGACTGGAACTCCACTGGCAAATGCAGTGGTTGTAGCCTTAGCTCTGGTGGAATGAGCTCTTAAGTCTTTAGAAGGCTGCTTCTTTGCCAGTGTGCTGCAGATCTTGGTGCAGAGAACAACGAGAGATGGTCCATTTCTGCACCGCCGAACCTTTCTTCGCACCAACATACCCCACGAAGAGTTGGTTGTCCATCCGGAACTTGTGTGTGTGGTCAAGATAGAATGACAGCGACATCGTGATGGCCGCACTGTAGATCGGCTCCGCCGACCTCCCCGCCCAAACTCATCTATCCTGCCACCCATCCTGCCCAAAAAGGATAACATTTTATATATGAAGGTTTGCTGATACTCACCACCCGTCCTGGAGGATCCGGCGTTCAGTGGATCCGCAGCGGCGTCCTCCCAGGAAGTGCGGCCTCCGTGGGGTGGAGACCGGGGCCTTGCCTTCAGCGAGTGGCCGGCGAGACAGTGTCGGCGGCGGCCCCGGGTGGTGTATGGCGACCGGCCGGAAGATGCCGTTGTGCGAAAAGGCCGGAGGCAACTGAACGCGTCTGGGACTACCGTCCGGTGTTCCAGAGGTGAAGTGCGGCAAGTTGTGTGTGAGGGACGCCGTGTTGCTGGCTCCCCCTTTGTTGCCTTGCCCGGCCATCCCGAACCTCATCGCTCGGTGGCGGAGAGTGGCTCCAGCGGAACGGTGGTGCCGGCGGGTCCCACTCTTTTGGTGGTTCTCGTTTCTGAACCGAGGGTGTTGTTCGGGTTCTTGAGGGGGATCCCGCGAGGGCCCTACTGGTGAGCCCACCCCAGGAGTTGGTTCCGAAGGGACGGCGCTGAACTCGCAAATTGGCGGCTGATGCCGTGTGCTGTGGCACGCCCCGGGATGTCGATGCTGTACCTCTGTACTGTACTGGGGCCTGCACTGATCAGCGCGAACCCACGATTGGCGACGTCCTGTGAGCGCTGAAGATTTGGCAAGTGACCTTGGCCCGGGATTCTTGTGTACAAGACAATGTGGTGACCACCATTGCTCCCGGGCCGTCCCTCAGAGACGCGGATGGGCCCGAGGTGGTCGCTGTTTGTTCCCCGCTTCCTGGTGGGGGTAGTGATGTTTTGGTTCGCATGCGGGAAGATTTGCTGGTGACCATTGACACTGGTATACATGACTGCCGTAAACAGCTTTTGCATTACCATCGGCGGAGGAGATCCCATGGGTTGCTTCCATTGGCCATTCAGCGGCTGCTCCACTGCCTTTTCTCACCGCTATGTTTTATGCTCGCTACTTCGACATACATCGTGGCGATAGCTAAGAAAGGACTGGGGTGAGCCCGGTTCTTAATCCGGAGGACTGCCGTTCGGTGCACGTAGTTATGGACTGCCCCAAATTGTGATAATTTGTCGAATCCTTACTATGTATGGCTACCTGAAAATTTGCCAGTTTCGTTTTGGGCCGCACTATCTGTTTGTATGGGCGGGGGGTGGGGGCCGTGGGCCCTGGTACATGGTTTCCTCTCCCTTGGCTTTCCCCTTTTTTTTTTCCTTCTGTCTTTCCCTTTCCCTATATTATCTCACTCTATATTTCGGGTTCATGTTTAGGGCGACAGGCACGCTGCGGGGGGGGAGAGGGGGGGGGTGGTGGTAGGTCATAGCCTTCTGCAGGGGTGCAGGGTGGGGCGGGTGGATTGGGGTCTATTAGATAGTTATTTGTTTCTATGGCTCTTTTGTGTCCTTTTCTTGGGCCTCCATGACTGTGCGTGATTTCCGCGGGGGGAGTTACTGGGGGGGGGGGGGGGGGGGGATTGGGTATTCCTATATAATACGGTACTTTAGGTTCTGCTTATCCTGACTTAGCCGCCCCGCCCCTAAGTATGTTTGCTATCTGGATTGTTGATCGCCATTATCGCCGTGGGGCGGGTACAGTAACGTGGAGTCCCCCTTTTCCTTTTTTCTAGTATTTTTGCTTTCCTTTACTCTCCGGGTTGGGCTGTATAATGATTGCAATTTTCTCTGTCTCTCTGATGGTTTGACTGTTATGAGAGTGATGTTTTGCTTGTCTTTGGGCACATGAGGTTGCGGGTGGACATTACCGAAGAAGAATTGCAAGGGCTTCTATGACTTGCATGCTTTGGACCTTTCTGATGATAGATCTATGGATTCCCTATTATAATGTTGGTTTTGTTCCCCGCCATGTGCACCAGGACGCTTATTATACAACCGATCCTTTATTCTCTTACTATAAAAATTAACCTTCTCTGATCCTATGCCGAGTGGGTCCACTTAGTTAGCATCACGGACTCGCAGCATTGTGTAGTATTGCGTAACCACTCCACACTCTTATTGATAAAGGTGCTTTCCAGTTTGTTCCGTGGCCGGCCTCTGGGTTGTAGGCCCGTATTTGTATGCATCCATCTACACAAATAAAGGTTTTCAAAAATTTAAAAAAAAAAAAAAAAAAGATAGATAGATAGAATGACAGCGTCTTTTTGGGTCCAGGCGGTTGGTGGAGTCACTCCTCTTCTTTAGAGGGATGTGGAGGAGCGTAGAAAGTGGGCTAGGAGACAGATTGGCCCACATATAATAGTGTTACCGATTTTGGCAGTAAAGAGACTCTAGTGTGAAGTACCAGTTTGCCAGGAAAAGCTGATAGAAATAGAGGCTTGGATGATAAAGCCTGCAGCTCGCTCATCCTCCTGACCGATGTAATTAACACAAAAAAGGCTGTTTTGATGGTGAGCAACACGAGGGAACAACTGTGTAAACGCTCGAGGGAAGCACACATCAGAAATGTAAGAACCAAATTAAGGTCCCACTGAGGCATAATGAAAGGGGAAGGTGGGAACATATGTACAAGACTTTTTATAAACTGTTTTCAATGGCAGATTCAAATAAGGAGGTTGGTCAGGCAGCTGCAAGAAGGCAGATGGGGCAGAAAGATACCCTTTTTGAGTGTCCAGAGCAGAGCCTGCTGGGTAAGGATCAAAATAAAAAGCAAAATATCAGAAAGGGCGGCAAAAGGAGGATCAATAGACTTTTCTGTACAATATGATACAAACTTTTTCCAACAGCAGTCAAACTCCTCACACATATTCAAGACACTACACAGCTCAGACCCCACCAACCTGAACACTTGCATCTCCTTCCACCAACCACCCAGGCACCTCAGCTCTGCAGGACTCGTAATCCCACACATCCCATGCATACTCAGAATCAGATCAGGAGGACAGGCATTCTCTTACATCACTCCAATAGGATGGCGCGCCTCCCACTCCACATAAGAGACTCCTAATCTCGTCTTGACTTACGCAAGAAGCTGAAGAGCTGGCTTTTCAATAGACATTCGCAGGGCTAGACACCCATACCTGCTCAGAGCCAGGATACTCTCCTGGGTGATAGTACGCTTTACAAATACACTTAACATGAATGCTTTGAGACCAGTTGTAAGTGGATGAGTGACAATAAAACTACAGGCTTACAATTCCAGCATCGTTTCCCGCAAATTATTGGGTAAATATAAAGGGGGTGGGAAAGGCTCGAGATCACCGGGCTTTACATGTGGAGCACGTCACAAACAGAGGGAGCCTCTATAATTGAGTCATTGGAGGAGCTCTTACCAGTCCATTGGTGTGATTGCACATATCCCACAACGGAATCAAAGCCAGGGTAAGGCGTGATCCATCCTCGGTGGGAATCTGATTCTGCCGCGTCATCACAGAGGAAACAGCCCATCTGCAGAGAAAATAAAAATGTATTTTTAATGAAAACGTTAAAAAAATCTTTTATATCTAACACAGATCGGGCAAGAACAGAAGATCCATAAACTGGAAACCAATTTCTTGTTTTTGCAGAACAAACCCTTCCAACTATACACTTACTTTGAGAACTTGCAATTAAAATCCAACCACGAACCCTGAAATGCGTAAAGTATAAGCATTCAGGGTTAGCCTCTGGAAAATGTATTCCAAGTTGGATTGAAATTTATAATGATGTACGTATTAATCATCTGCCCCAAAAACATTATGCAGATTTCTTTAATGAACTGTACAAAAAAGATCAGAAAGAAATATATTTTCTCAGGTTAAATGTCAGGATGACTGCTACAAACCACACTGTGCTAAAAAAAAAAAAAAAAAGAACATTAAGTATTAGAACATTGAAATGTTGGGAGCTCCATTGAAAACAATGGAGTGCTCTGGGCTTATAATAGCTGGTATAAGCCCAGAGCTCTAACATTCCAATGTTTCTTTGTTCACAGCTCTGGCTGCGAACAAAGGCTTCAGGGAACCTGAGGGGATTCCAATCCCCTCACGCTCCCAAAAGGCTTTGTTTTTTTTTGTTAGAACATTCTGTCCTCTAGTGACAGAATGTTCTAATAGCCTTATAGCCCTTCATAGATGGGCTATACCGCTATTAAAGTCCCTCTCCCTTGTTAAAGGCCCTCGCCTTCGGCTCGGGGCCTTTAACGCTGGAGAGGGCCTTTAATAGCTGGTATAGCCCTCTATGGCGGGCTATAAGGCTATATTCTGCCATTCAAATCATTCCAAAACCACATATTATTAGTCCCAGATACTAACAGTTTGGTTTTACATAACAATTACTGCTGTTTTTTTGTCGTTTCAATTCGGTACTTCTAACAAGAATGATTCACCGCTACCGCTGGTTAGTTTCACGCTGTACAAATACAACAGACAGACATTTTCACACACAACCAACGTGATAACACTCAAGTTATCAGTATACGGGGGAAGGAACGGTTGAGTCCATCGAGACAGAATCCAGGCCAATGACCAGTAGGGTACATATATATACGTCTCATGGGCTAGAACTTTTCTCGGTATTACGTATCATCAGCAATGTGAAAACAACTTTATTACCGCTATATTTCATGAGAAAAACAACAATTGTTTTCTTGCCTCCTGTAACATTTCCACATGAAAGTATAGATCGGAATACAGTCCGTGTCGTAATGAAACATGGTAGGGAACCGCCTGTAGAATAAGGCGAGGAGCTCCCAGACTCCCAGACTCCCAGACTCCCAGGCTCCCATATCTCAAAGACACTCTTGGCCTTGAGTTGAAATGGGCTCCCTATAGGGTGCAGCCACCCACCCCGCCCCCTCCACCCACTCTGATTATGCTGGTCTCCAGTCTCTTCTAGCAGCCAGAGAGCAAGGAAAGTGCAGACAATTTTTTTGTGCAATTTAAAATGTTAATGTGCTTTGTGTGTGCGTACGTTTTTAATTTTAAACTGCACTAAAATGACAAACAGACCAACCCTCAAACCCCCTACCCAAAGAACAAAACCCAAAAAAGTCATATAAAACCTACCTAAGTGTGTAGCCTAGGGCTGCTTACTAAGAGTGTTTTGCACTAGTTTTTGGGGTGGAAGAGAAGGATTTAAAGTGTACCTAGGGCTTAGGGCGTTCAGCCCAGGCAAACAGGTAAAGGACAGCAGTTAAAAGGTGTCCTTTATTTAGGCATGGAAAGGTCCTACGACCAGAATCTCTGCCAAAAATCACATCCACAATAGGTAAGCGGAGATACAGCCTCCATTTACAAGGCAATAAAACACATATTCCTTCAGCAAACCCCACTCCTTTACCTGTCATAAGCTTTACACAACCACGCAACACATCACATAATCTCATTATATTTTCAAACAGGCATGCATCCATACTCATCCTACCAATCCAAACTCCTCTCCCATTTTTCCACCTACATCTTTATGCACACGCTCATAACCATACATTGAACCTCTCATAATGCTCCCCCAACTAACTGCTGTAACCCAATGACCCACTACACTTGTACCCCACACACCTACACCACATTTCAACTAATAAATCACTACCACCTGTAACCTCCTTGTTCATTCTCCCACTCAATCACTGTCATACGTCCATCTCCACCTATCCTTTTACTAACCCTTGCATAGCAATTTTACTGCCAACACAGCATGCTAATCCCACCCCTGGACACCCACACTCGCCCCCACTTATCTTACCTATCCTAACATATCTCAACTCACAACTCCCTATCCTAACTCATATAACCCCTCCCTACACCAAACAGGTACATCTACTATAACAAATCTGATATACAATACTACCTCAACTCTCAACATACCCCTGCCCACAAACACATTCCACATGTACAACAACCCACCGACAACCTTCAAGCAGAAAGCAAAACCAAAGGGGGTGATGGAAGAAGTGTTGAACATTGCAAGCACTCACCCCCAGTCAACTGATCTGGGTTGAATCCATCATCATTCTTTAGCTCACTGGACCACCCCAGTTCAGACATGGCTATATGCAAATCAGTCTGACCCGGTGCCTCATGGGAACAGTCCAGCCCAACTGCCAAGCCATGTCTTCCCTGGACCGGAAACAAGCATCCTGGGACCAGTTTGGGCTCACAGCGCTCATCAGCCAGGCTATCTTGAATCCAGTGGTAAAGTGATTCAAGCTCACTGTGCCACTGGATTCAAGCTAGCCTGGCTGATGAAGGGTGACATACCCGGACACTGGTCCCAGGATGCTTGTTTCCGGTCCAGGGAGGACCTGGCCTGGCAGTTTGGTGTGGACTGTTCCCATGGGGCACAGGGTCAAGACTGATTTGCATATGGCTGGGTCCAAACTGGGGTGGCATAGTGGGCAAAAGAACAATGGATTTGCCCCATATCTTTTGACTGGGGGAGAGTGTTTGCATTGTCAGCATTCCGTCCATCATTTGTTTGCAGTAAAACTTTTCGTCCTTCGTGGAATGGGTATGCCCAGACGTGGGTCCTGTAGATTTGGGGGGCTTGTCAGAAGACCACCCAAAAGTGCAGGGCCACCCTTCGTCCACGGGTTCTGCATATAAACGGAGACCATCACTGGAGCAAGGAGAGAGAGGATGTTTATTGCAGTCTCATGAGAGAGGGAGCAACAGACACCCATAGCTGACTGATGAGGCAATCCACTGAGTGCTTTGGTTCCGCATCTTATATAGCCTTCATCCCCACCCTGTGTGCGTAAGGCTAACAAACAAAAACTCATAATTACACAACAGGCAGAGGTCAATCTGATAAATATTACACAACAAGCAGAGATCAATCCAATAAGTCAGCAGATGGTAGCTGTTGGGCCCCTGCAGGGCGTAGGCAAAAACCCATGATTACACAACAAGCAGAGGTCTGATAAGTTAGCAGATGGTGGCGGATGGGCCCCTGCAGGGCGTAGGCGAAAACCATGATTACACAAAAGCAGAGGTCAATCTGATAAGTCAGCAGATGGTAGCGGTTGGGTCCCTGCAGGGCGTAGTGCGCAGGGTGAAGACGATAAGCATCGGGGAAACTCCCTGTACGACTGGTTGAACATGAGTTGGTCAGTTTGTGGCAGGCCGGGGCACGAGCAGGGTGTGGGTGTCCGTGCAGGAATGTGGCAAATCAAGAGTAAAGTCCCAGAGCGTTCGTGATACAGAGAGAAGGTCAGTAATGAAGGGTGCAGCGCAAAATGGCAGAGCGAATGGCAAGATAACAGTCATACTTTTCCACAGTCCCTCATTTTGCCATGAGCGAAACCATTTTTAGTCAATTACAATGTTCATCAATAGCAGTGTCTCGCGTTCAGTCATTAGTTTATCGTTCTCAACATGTGCATTTACGGGGACTGACTTGATAGCCTTTGCGCAGAGGCCGCAGAGTGGGGAACCACATTTAAGGCAAAGACAGCAAAAGAAGATCGATGCAAGAGGTATTAGGATAATCATTAGGACCTTCCATCCCCATGTCAGTAGAAGTTGCCATATCCAGGAACCAAGAGACCGTGGGCCGGTGTCTTGATGGAGATCAGAGGCGATTTGATGAAGCGTGGAAATAGTCTCATAGACAGATGAGGAATGATCTGGGGCGTACACGGAACAGCTGGTGCAGATGATGCGGCATTCTCCTCCGCGGTCAGCTAGGATGACATCAACGACCAGGCGTTTGGTAGAGTGACGAGGCGTACCGCTTGGAGCTCCGCAGTGTTGTTGGCCAGAATACCAGCTGTGATGTTGACGGTTGCTTCCACGACTCTGGTGAGGTGGCGAATGGCTCCGCTGTTTGTCATCAGTCCCTAGAAGGGAAGGAAGCCCTTCATGGCATCCAGGAATTGTTGAAAGGTGGTGTCTGCCTGGTAGACCACATCGTTGCTGCGGCGGGCGCGATGATGAAGAGGAGAAGCAATATAGACAGGGTGAAGGAGGAAAGCTATATAACATGTGCCTCCCCAGATTTTGTGAAGCCAGGTGTATGCCTTTGTCCCACACACGAAATAGGTGCTTGGGGACGCAACAAGGGGTGGTGGAGATGTCGTGTTCAGAGTTGTTGTTATGGTACAAGAGCTGTCCCCAAAGTACTCAGTACCTAGGCCTCTGATACATACAAGACCAGGAATGCAAACAACAGCTAGCAGTGGCATCCGCTTGGCGGGTGTCCTTGCTTTGAAGCTGGAGAAGCAAGGTCTATTGGTAGAGTTAAATACCAGCATTTCCTCCTGCTCATCCTCAGACATGCATGTAGAATTGTTAGTTGGACAAACAGCGTTGCCCGTTTTGTTCCACCAGAACTCATCTTGCAATTGTTAGAGAGCGACATCGGCAAGGCCGTTGGACCGCTGGGCGCCCAGGATGAGCGACATCCAGGCAGCGCAAGAGGCGTGTATAGAGTTAGAGTAAGGGAGGAAGGCAATGTTATTTTCCGTGGAGTGAGGCAGGAGACCACAGACCCAACAGTTTGTTGTATTCAATACAGCATTATGTTGATTCAACATTTGGATGAAGGTGTTATTCCAACACTCTTGTCGCCAATTTTGGAGATAAGGGGATAAGGAGACATGGTAGTGTTCAGGAGATGTGGCATAAGTTGGCAATATGGTATCCTTGGCTGGTGCCCCTTCCTCTATGATCAAGAAGAGGATGGTGAAGATAAAAGTAAGGAAGAGAACTGTTCTCAAAGCTATTGACCTGTTATTATGCAGTTTGTTACATAATGCTATCTTCTTGTTGGCAAGTTCCACTGTTTCGTCATTGGTCATAATCAGTCTTCTTTTGGGCTCTACAGCTCTTGGAGAGGAAAGTTGAGCCCTACGCGTTGACGGTAGCTGGTGGTTGCTTCACTGGCTAGGCTTCTCAGTACCCCACTACTAGGAATACCAATCCACCCTTCTAGGCTATAGTACCGCCCTGCGACTTTTGGCTCACCTAACCTGTCCGTTCGCTGGAGCTCCAGAGACCGTGCGAGGACGGAGGTTGTACCTTTCTTTGGTTGGCACAGTGTTATCTTTAAATAATTCAAGTTCTGGTTCTTGGAGGCCATGCACTGGGGGGTTGTATGTCAATATTTCCTTGTAGGTGGACAAGGTGGGATCAGTTTGAGTGATACTGGGGACCTTCCAGCAATGTATGGCATGTTTCCAGGATTTCTTGCCTTCCACTTGTAGAGCTATTCTAGTTGTCAAGAGGACTAGCAGGGGACCCTTCCACCGGGGTTCCAACGTTTTCTTGCGAGCAAAATTCTTTATCATCACGTGGTCCCCAGGTTGGATGGTGTGTCTCGGCCCAGTGGATCTGTCAGGCAATGCTTTCTGGACCCTTTGATGAATGGAAGACAAAGTTTGTGTAAGTACAGACAAATAGTCAGTCAGCAATTCACAAGGGGAATCAGACAATGTTGTAGCAGGGGGGGCACCCCAGATGTTCATTGGTCGTTCAAAAACTACCTTGTATGGGGTCAACGAGGTGCGAGTATGCGGGACGGATCTTATTGATAGAAGGGTCAGTGGCAAGACATCTGGCCATCTGAGCCCCATTGTTTCCACTATTTTGGCTAGTTTAGATTTGATCGTGGCATTGTATCTTTCCACTAGGCCTGCCGATTAGGGGTGGAAGACAGCGTGAAATTTCTGTTGAACCCCCAATCCCGCTAATATGTGTTTGACTACTTCTCCATGAAGTGACCTCCTCTGTCACTCCAGAGGACTCTGCAAAGTCCGTAGCGGGGAAAAGACTTTTAACAAGATCTTGGTAGTTAGGGCAGTGTTGTCTCTGACCGGGTAGGTCTCCACCCATTTGCTGAACGGGCAAACCACCAAAACATATTTAAGGTTGTTGCATCGTTTCATTTGTTATAATCCATCTGTAGGACTTCGAAGGGCGATGTAGGGATGGCATTTCCTGCCTGTGGTACCGGAGTCCCTTTTCCTACATTGTAGCGGAGACAAACCAAACATTGTTGGACCAGCCTGGTGGCAGTAGACCAGAGTTGGTTGTTATCCCACACTTCCTGTAATTTAGTCATAGTGGCAGCATTGGTGTGTGCTGGTAAATGAGTCATGTTCAACAATGGGAGGAGATAAGCATTTGGTCATTTCCAAAGTTTTGCATCTTTGGATCGGCAACAATTTTCTGTCAAGCATGCCCTCCTTCTCCCAATTTTGAAGTTCTTCAGAGGTGGCAGTGGACTGGATGTCCCGGATCTGTTGTCTAACGCCATGCCACTTCTCTGCTTGGGATTTTACTACGAACATAGGGGCATGTGGTCTTTCCTGTGCAGTAGATGCGCTGTAACCGTAAAGGTTTGCCAAAAGAACTTGTTTGCCAAAGGCTTGTGCGGGGACAGTCTAGTGCATTGCGATGTGAGGAGCTTCTAGCTTTGAAATTTTCAGACAGGAGAGATGTGTACATGCGGACTACCATCCATGATGAAAGCACTGCACCTGTGCCTGTTTGGGGTCAGGCTGCTGAAGTGCGCAAACCTGTGTGCATTTTAGACTATAATAGGCATATGGGTGGTGTTGACAGAGTAGATCAGAGGTTGGAACCTTATGCAGCACTTCGTAAGGCTTACATTTGGTATAAAAATTGGCTATTCATCTTTGCAACTTGGCAACCTTTAATGCTTTTGTTGTGTTCCAGAATTCTTGTCCTGAGTCAAAGATGCCTTTTGTTAAGTTTCAGGAGCCTATAATAGGCAGCCCTGTACTAGTGGAACAGGCAAGTGTTCCTAGAGTTGGAGTGGTGGAGGATGTGGCTAGACTGCAAGATCAAAGAAAAACCAAAGGGGGTGATGGACGGAGCGTTGACTATACAAACACTCACCCCCAGTCAACTGATCTGGGTTTAATCCATCACCGTTCTTTAGCTCACTCCGCCACCCCAGTTCAGAGATGGCCATATGCAAATCAGTCTGACCCTGTGCCTCATGGGACATATGGCCATGTCTGAACTGGGGTGGTGTGGAGTGCAAAAAAACGATGGATTTAGGCCCAGATTCCTGTACTGGGGTGAATGTATGACATTGTTCTGCATTCTGTCCATTAATTGTTGTCTTTGCAATAAACTGAAAGATCGCCACTTTCCTGAATACATTCCTCCCACAACCTCAAAAGACCTTCCCACTAGGAGATGTAGAGTCTATTGGCGAAGAGGCGTGCGGAGGGAGACTCGTATGTACTGCCCGACTGTCCTAATCCTGGATTGTGTGTGTCAGCTTGTTTTAAATCGTACCACATGCATAAGAAGTTTTGGGAGTCTCCATGAGTGGTAAAGTGAACTGCCTGGTCTATATTCTTTAATATTTTTTCAAGGTTGGCATTAGTGCACTGTATTTAGTTTTAGAATTTGTGTTAGCAGATTTGTAGGTATTTGTAATTGGTTTGTGTAGTTTATAATAAAAAAAATTCTAAATGTGATGGCGGTGTGTGCAGGCTGGTGCTTGGATGGCGGTGTGCGTTGACTGGCGCTTGGCTGGTGGTGTGCATGGACTGACACTTGGCTGGCAGTTTGCGTGGAATGGCACTTGGCTGGCGGTGTGCCTGGAATGGTCCTTGGCTGGCGGTGTGCGTGTACTGACGCTTGGGTGGCAGAGTGCATGGATTGGTGCTTGGCGGGCGGTGTGTGTGGTTTGGCACTTGGCTGGCGGTGTGCGTGCACTGGTGTTTGGATGGCGGTGTGCGTGGAGTAGTGCTTGGCTGGCGGTGTGCGTGGACTGGCGCTTGGCTGGTGGTGTGCGTGGACTAGCGCTTGGCTGGTGGTGCGCGTGGACTGGTGTTTGGCTGGCGGTGTGCGTGGACTGTTGCTTGGCTGGCGGAGTGCAAGGATAGGTGTTTGGCTGGCGGTGTGCATGGACTAGCGCTTGGCTGGTGGAGTGCAAGGATTGGTGCTTGGCTGGCGGTGTGCGTGGACTGACGCTTGGCTGGCGGTGTGCGTGGAGTGGCACTTTGCTGGCGGTGTGAGTGGACTGGCGCTTGGCTGGCGGTGTGCGTGGGCTGGCGCTTGGCTGGCGGTGTGCGTGGGCTGGCGCTTGGCTGGGTGTGTGTGTGAACTGGCGCTTGGCTGGCTGTGTGCGCGGACTGGTGCTTGGCTGCCAGAGTGCATGTATTGGTGTTTGGCTGGCGGTGTGTGTGGATTAGTGCTTGGCTGGCGGTGTGTGTGGACTGGTGCTTGGGTGGCGGTGTGGGTGGACTGGCGCTCGGCTGGTGGTGTGTGAGTATTTACTTTCTGTTGGTCACTACACACACTGCTAGCTGAGGGCCACTCCACACAGTCCATCACTTTGTGTAGTTGCTGTGTCAGGAAAGTGGACGTGTGAAAGTGTTGGGCCCTTGAATGGCGCGGTCTGCTGGTGTGAATATTTCAATGTGATGGGCCCGCGGCTGGTGGTGAGAATGTTTTGTATACGAGTCACATGTATGAAAGGTGTATGAATGGCCTGTAAAGAGGTTGGTGCCTTGACGTGGCTTTCCAGCTCACGATCGGTGAGTCAATGGTTCAGTTTCTTGTCTTTTGAATTATTAACAGTGCATTTCATTTTTGTGAAATAACTTGCTAATGCAATTGTATATACTGAATCATCACTCACCCTCGTGCCAAATCCAACCAGTATGTGTGTGTGCTTGCGGATTAGATGACTGTGCAGTAATATTTGTCTTTTTTCTCTTTCTGAAGCAGGGTGTACCTTGTCCCTTTTTGTGAATGTTGTAATGTGTTGCTTTTGCTCCCGGATGGTGTGAATGGCCTGGTGTGTATCAGGTGTGAAAGGTGCGTGAATGGCATGTAAAACGATTGGTGCTTTGTGGGGGCTTTACAGCTCACGAGTTGCGAGTCACTGGTTCGGAATTATGCATTTATTTATTGACAGAGCATTTCATTTCTGTGAAATATCTTGTTAATAAAATTTTATGTACTGAACAATCACTTGCCCTCGTGCCAAATCCAACCAGTATGTGTGTGTGTGTTTGAGGAATAGATAGCTGTGCTGGAATGTTTGACTTTTGAGTAACTCTGTTAAGGTGTACATTACAGCTATAAATAACTTACTAAATAAAGATATTATTGTTAAACCATGGGAGTATATGCTGATGTCTCTCTTGTGAATTCTAAGTTATTTTTTTATCCACAAAGTCCTGTAAACATTATTTTTTTTCACAATTTCCATGCAATATTGTCCCAAAAATCTCACGCTGTAGAATTGAAAACATAATTAAGTCAAATCAATTTGGTTTTGCAAGGGAGGTCACCTGGGTTTTTGGTCCTGTGCTCGGCGGCTATCTAGCGAAACCTATCAAACCCATACACTTCTGAAGACTAGACACCTGGGGGCTTCTAAGGAGCTATGGCTTGCGTGGATCCCCCGTGTTTCTCTTACCCAGAATCCCTTGCAAACCTTAATTGTAGCTTAAAAAATCTGTTTTTTCACACATTTTTGTGTGGGAAAGCGTGGCATCACTTGGCTCACACAAATTTCCTCCCACCCAGCTTTCCCCCAGGTATCCTGATAAAAATGGTACCTCACTTGCGTGGGTGGCTTCAGGACCCGCAACAGGCAAGGGACCAAAACTTAATGAGGCAACATCAAAATTACCTATCACAAACCAACCTGGTTTTGCAAGGGGGTTCCCATGAGTTTTTGGCCCGGGGCTCGGCAGTCATCTAGGGAAACCTACCTAACCCACACATTTCTGGAAACTAGATACCCGGGGGAGTCCAGCGAGGTATGGCTTGTGTGGGTCCCTCATCATTCTCCTACCCAGATTCCACTGCAAACCTCAAATTTTGCAAATAAAATCACTTTTTTCTCACATTTCTGTGTGGTAAAGTTGTGGAATAGGCGTGGATCCTCAAATTTCCTCCAACCCAGCGTTCTCCCAGGTCTCCTGATGACAATGGTACCTAACTTGAGTGGGTAGGCATAGTGGCTGCAACAGGAAAAGGCCCAAATCGTACGGTGGAGACTTTAAAATTACCTACAGCAAAACTACCTGTTTTTTGGGGGGGACGGGGGGAACCTGACTTTTGCCCCGGGCTCGGTGGCCATCTTGGGAAACTACCAAACCCAAACGTTTCTGAAAACTAGACACCCGGGGGAGTCCAGCGAGGTATGTCATGCGTGGGTCCCCCAACGTTTTCTTACCCAGAATTCCTTGCAAACCTCAAATTTAGGTAAAAAAAAACTTTTTCCATACATTTTTGCGTGGGATCTCCGTGCCGGCACAAATGTCCTACCACCCAGCGTTCCCCTTGTTCTCACTAGTAAAATTATACCTCACTTGTGTGGGTGGGCTAAAGGCCTGTGACTAGGAAGAGCCCAAAACAGTGGTATTTACAACATAGCACCCAGAATTCTAAATGCTATATTTTTTTAAAAATACATTTTTAGCCAGTTCTGCTTTGGACACCCACAAAAGTGAGGTATCATTTTACTCGGGAGAACAAGGGGAACGCTGGGTGGTAGGACATTTGTGCCGGCACGGAGATCCCATGCAAAAATGTATGGAAAAAGTGTTTTATTTACCTAAATTTGAGGTTTGCAGGGAATTCTGGGTAGGAAAACGTTGGGGAACCCACGCATGCTATACCTCGCTGGACTCCCCCGGGTGTCTAGTTTTCAGAAACGTTTGGGTTTTGTAGTTTCCCAAGATGGCTGCCGAGCCAGAGGCAAAAAACTCAGGTGGCCCCCCCAAAAACAGATAGTTTTGCTATAGGTAATTTTAAAGTCTCCACCGTACAATTTGTGCTTTTTCCTGTTGCAGCCACTATGCCTACCCACGCAAGTGAGGTACCATTTTTATCGGGAGACCTGGGGGAACGCTGGGTGGGAGGAAATTTGTGGATATACGCAGATTCCAGAACTTTCCACCACAGAAATGTGAGGAAAATGTTTTTTTGGGCAATTCTTTAGGTTTGCAAGGGATTCTGGGTAACAGAACCTGGGGGGAGGCAGTTGAGTCACTCCATCCTGAATTCCCCAGGGTGTCTACTTTTCAAAAATGTATAGGTTTGCTAGGTTTCCCTAGGTGCCGGCCGAGCTAGGGTACAAGCACTACAGCTGGCACTCTGCCAAAAAAGGGTCATTTTTCACTGCGAAAATTGAGGTGTGACCATGTTGTGTTTTGCGCCGTTTCCTGTCGCAGGCACAAGGCCAACCCACACAAGTGAGGTACCATTTTTATCGGGAGACTTAGGGTAATTCAGATTTGTAAAGCAACTGTTATTACCTGTTGAGTTTTGATGCATTTCTGCCTTCCAAATGAAAGACATTGTGTAAAAAAGAAGTCATTTTGAAAAATGACCAATAGTTCTCATGCTAGTATGAGTATTCCCAATTTTGAAAATGTGCAAATATGTACTGTTTCTAAACTCTATAATTTGTACCCATTTCAGAAATACATAGGTGTCTTTCTTACCGATTTTTTCATGTATACATTTTCGAAGAATAATTGCTCTAAACACGGTACACAATAAAATTCCATTGCAAGTTGCTGCGCAGTTTTTGGCGCTGGGTTCGTCGGGTTTTTGGTGAACCTACAAGTCCTATATATCCCCACAACCAGGAAGGTCCAGCAAATGAAACGGTATATTACTTGCAAAGCGCTGTCATAATTATAAGAAGTTACAGGTGAAAACGTTGACACAAAAGGCTGTTTTTTTCAACTAATTTTATTTTTTTCCAATATTTGACTGTTAGTTTCTATAAAGAAACCTTCATGGATTTAGACAAATGACCCCTTTCTGAATTCAGAATGTGTCTACTTTAATAAAATGTATAGCTTTCCAGGATCCATTATTGCTTTCATACTCATTTCTACCATTAACTGGAAGGAGGTTGGAAGCACTAAAAATAGGAAAAAATAGGCTATGTCCCAGAAAACTGCCAAAACTGTGCAAAAAATGTTGGTTCTCTGATGAAAGACTGTCATTCCCTAAAAGCTGGGAAAATGGTGATTTCAGCCCCACAAACCCTTTTTTGATAACATTTGCAGGGAAAAACCCAGAGGCCTTCCTTTGCAGTCCGTTTTTCCCATTTTTCTGAAAAAAACAAAAATGTTACTGTATTTTGCTTAATTTCTGAGACCCCTCCAAGGGAATCCACAAACCCTGGATAGCTTTAGAATCCCCATGATGTTGGAAGAAAAGAACGCAAAATTGGCGTGGATACCTTATGTGGCCAAAGAGTTACAGGGGCCTAAGCACGCACTACCCCAAATAGCCAAAAAAAGGCTTAGCACAGGAGGGGAAAAGGCCTAGCAGCGAAGGGGTTAAAAATAGATGCGTATTTGGGCGTGCCTGTAATCAACCTCGCGGCTGAGTTCTGTAGCATCTGCAATTTATTTGCAAAGCATTCCTGAATATTTAGATACAGGCTATTGCAGTAGTCAAGTTCACAGAACGAGGGCTGCGACTTCTGTTCGCTGACAAGATATAGGCATAAAGGGCAGTATTTTCTTAATCATTTTGATTAAAAAATGAATGGAAGCAGCCACAGCATTGATTTGGTCCCCAAAATTGAGTTTCTCGTCGATAATGACTCCTAGGTTTTTCACTTTCCTTACAGGGACAGGAGGTGATCCCATTTCTTTAGGCCACCATCTAGGGGTCCAGAAGTTAGGGTCATTACCGAACAGGATG
The DNA here is from genome assembly GCF_964263255.1 of Lissotriton vulgaris. Classification (NCBI taxonomy): domain Eukaryota; kingdom Metazoa; phylum Chordata; class Amphibia; order Caudata; family Salamandridae; genus Lissotriton; species Lissotriton vulgaris. The sequence continues at coordinate 387,545,569 of NC_141697.1, forward strand.
ACCTCGGTCTTCTCAGAATTCAATTTTAGGCAATTCTGTGACATCAGTTTTCCAATTGCTGCCATGCAGTCAAGAAACCGGCCTTCAATTCCTAATGTCTGACCAGGCCGCAAAGCTACCACAATTTGCGTATCGTCAGTGTATGAAAACAGGCTGAAGTCAAATGATTTGATCAGAGTAGCCAGTGAAATAACAAACATTAAAAAGAGTGGGACTAAGGGAGGACCCCAGGGGTGCTCCACACGGCAGGGAGAAGGGTTTAGAATTAAAATTACCCAATGCCAAGGTCTGAGATCTGTTTGACAGGAAAGATCTAAGCAGGTCATGGGCTTTACCCTGGATACCACATTCAGCCAAACGGTCCATCACAACATCATGATGGACCATGTTGAAGGCTGCGGACAGGTCGAACAAAATCACGGCAGCTTTGCCTCCCATGTTCACAGCCTCCCTAATCTCCTCCATAGATTTTATCAGTGCGGATTCAGTACTGTGCCCTTTTATGAACCCAAACTGAGTTGGGTCCAGAGCGTTTGTCCCAATTAGAAACGTACTGAACTGTAAATTCATATTTACCAATTTTGCTGGTAACGGAAGGCGAGATATGTCGGACATTGTTTGGCTTCTTTGGGTCCAGGTTGGGCTTTTTCAGTAGTGGCAGTATCAAGGCCATTTCCAGGACTGTGGAATTCTAGTTTACGGGCTGAACATCATCTGCGCCAGCTTGTCACCCACGTACAGCGCGCACAACGGCCATTTTGGTATCATGGTCTCCCTGTCCGCGATCTATCGCCAGCGCGCCCCTCTGACCCAGCAAGCATCCTCCGCGCATCCTGGCTCCCCCTCCCTCCCTCTCATGAGCCTAACCCTTCTGCATGACCCTGTCCTTGGGAGTCACGCCTGCGCCTGACCAGCACCTCCTCTCCTCCCATGAATGCCCCTCTGTTGATGAACCTTCCCTCCGCGCTCAATTGTCCACGCGGCATGAATACCACTCCTTTGATGACCTCTTACCCCGTGTCCGACTGTCCACACAGGTCCGAGGCCATTGCCTAAGCCGGGAGATACCATTTACTGCCCCTCATTGTATGGAATCGCCCCTCTTCAAAGGACACACTGTTGATCAGGGCCTCCCCACCCCCTGGGATATGATCAGGCGCGCACATCCTAAGACTTGGCGAAACACTCAGCTGCGTGATGACCCCCTCCTCTTATCAGCAGGTTGAGGACCTCTATTGTGAAGGTATATGGGGGTGGGATTGACACGAGAATTATGGGGATGTCTTTTTCCTTACTTCACAATGTTATGATTGTAATAAAGAAAGGTCACATGCCATAAACCAGTGTATAAGAGGCCAGGCCTCAGAGAGGCTGTTAGAGCACCGCGAGACAATACCTTGTTGTCCGATCTGATGTGTTCTGCTCCGTCGGAATAAAACTTCTGTTTCCTGCCTTCTGGTCTCCGGCGCCTGCCTCATTGCTTGGTAATTTGAATGGTACAAAGGCGGTTAGCGCCGGGCAAATCTTGAGAAAGGTCATAGCTCTACCTTTTTCTACAATTGGCGTCCCAAAGCGTGGGGCCCATCAGCGACACGTGGATCCAGTGGGAGAGGTCCCGACGACAGAGTGAACGACTGCAACGATCGGGAGAGCTCGTGTCCGATAGACCCTCGTCTGACAGCCGATCATCCGGCCTTCACTAGTTCCGAACAGACCTCTCTCGAGTGATCTACGGTCCTGACTGGGAACCATCAGGAGTGCCACGAACATCACGAAGAAGAGAGGACGATCGGGCGCTGGATTCGGAAGACAGGAAACCTTCCATGCGGTCCGGGTAAGGTCGTGTAAACACGACAAATTAAGAAATGATTGTTTGGTTTGGATAATACTAGTATTACGCTTTGTTGATCCCTCTGGAGATTCACCGTCTGCAAACGGAGAAAACAACAGGCTCTCTCTTTGCAAACAGTGAAGGATAGGTAACGCAGACCTTTGTCCCCATTGTAATCCGTCGTGCCTATCTTCCTCCCCCACTGTTTTCCCGAACCGTCGTTCGTGGATTGTTGTCTGGAGATTCTCTGTCTGCAAACAGGGAAGAACAAGGTCTCTCTTTGCAGGTAGAGAAAGAGTGGGTAACGCAAACCTTTAACACGTCGTACCCACTTATTCTCCCCACTGATTGTTTGATTGACCGAACACTGATTGTTCGGTATTGGTTCTTTTGAGGTATTCACCGCCGGCAAACAACGGAGAATAGAAATATTCTGTCTAGTCTTTGTCCGCCGTGATAAGATAGGTAGAGCAGACTTTTGTCCCCGTTGTAACCCGTCATGCCTATCTTCTCCCCAATGATTGGTAGCCTGTACAGCCCGGACCGCTTATTAGAGATGAACCATCCAGCTCCACTGGAGGGCACCCCTAATAAGGACATGTTCACTAAGCATGGACTAGTCGCCATAGCTTATACTAAGCTATGGCATAAATATACGAAAAAGAACCCTGAAAGTCAGTGGCCACTGATAGGTTCCTTTGATGAAAATAAAATAAAAACATTAGAAATAGCGCTCCAGAAAAATAAGACCACGCCCACTATGCTCGATAGTATAGGCATGTGGCGCAAAGAAACGGAACAACGGAAGAAAAGAGAAGAAGCAAAAATAGGGAAAGAATTACGAAAGGCAGCCCACCTAGCCGCTAAGCAACTAGAAGAAGAAATAAAGGAAAGAAAAGAAGCTGCACAAAACCAAGAATATGGGTCAACGGGTCAATGCCCTATTAGGACTCCCTCTGCGCTCTACCCTGAATTGCCCTCCAAACAGCGGGCGAACGATGAGCTACTGCTAGGTCCCCCAATCATCTATATGACCCCTCCATATGCCCGCTGCCAACAAAGCTTGCAAGCCCCGAGTGCGAGCGAAAGTGACCTCAGCGCTAGTGCACCAGCCCTCACGGCCTCCGCACCAGCCACGTTAACAACATCGCTAGATGACCCCGAGGCTAGCAAGCAACCACCAGCCAGATCAAACAGATTGAGCAAAGATGAACGGGATGGGATTGACAAAATAGCAAAGACATTAGTAGAACGAAGGGAGAGCGAAGAATACACAATGAACATGTATAATTCGCATGCCGACAGCCACAGGCGGCATTTCATTTTGCGATTCAGCTACCACACCCTGAACGCATATGAGGATAAGTATCAGAGTAAGGGCCCCGCTAAACTGACAACGCTATATAGGAAGATTGATGTTGGAGATGGGACTGAACGTGAGGCGACGGAGCTCTTCATGCAGACGCTTGAGGTCTTCCGCCACCTCACGGAACAAAAACCAGAAGCCAAGGTTACAGTCCCTGAAATGACCTCAGTAGAAGTAGCCAATACTATGATGCCCATCAGAGAAGCGGCCCCTTACTGGATCCCGCCACGTGGTCAGGGAACAAGCGATGATATTAATCACGCAGATGCAAAAGGAAGGGTTGTGTACAATTGGGTTTACCAACCATGGGATCGACAAGATATCCTAACGTTTAGACAAACTCTGCCTGATTTGAGAAAGAACCCGACAGCATTTTATACCGAAATAGCCACAGCCTTGGGTTCGACGATAATGACTTTAGCGGACATTGACTTGTTTTTCGGGTTATGCCTGCCAGCTGACGTGTGGAAGCAAATCCGGAAGGCTGACCACACGGATCTGTTCGGACATACCTGGAAGCAACTCAGTGACCTAGACAGACAGCGAGAGCCCGGAAGGAAGCCAGTAAAGGACATATTAGAACTCCCAGACAAATTAGTTCAGAAATTAAAGACACTGATCCCAGAGAAAAAGGTAGATTGGTCGATAGTCACGGCCTGTCGTCAGAAACCCCAGGAAGATGTGTCAGAATACTTCTCCCGATTCGAGACAGTGTTCTCCGACTACAGTGGCCAAGACATGACCACCGCAACTGGACAGCACCTGTTTGTACAAAATGATGTAAAGGGTCTATCACAAGAGGTCTCCCAAAAACTGCAGACGAGTGAGAGTAGTTGGAGGGCCTCCAAACCCGCAGCTATCCTTCAGATGGCTCAGTATTACGAGCACCAAAAGAATGAGAATGATAGGGCGTCCGAGAAAAAGAAGAAAGATTTGAAAGAAAGGGTAATGATAGCCCAGATACAAGGTATAGCGGTCGGACGGGAACCCCACAGGGGGAACTACCAATCGACCACCCCTAGAAATCCACCTCCTAAAGACCACACCCCAACACCCCACACTGGACGTAGAGACATTAGCAATGACCAGTGTGCCTTTTGCAAAGGATTCGGCCATTGGAAATCCCAGTGTCCGGTTCTGCTAGAGATGAACAGAGATAGGGACCCCAAGGACGTAGCGGGTGGACCAAGAAATAGGGGACAAGGACGAGGGCACACAAATGACACCAACAATGACAGATCAGGGAGATTGAACACATTTGACCGCCCCCGACAGAACCAATATCAACTATCCGACGGTGAGAATGCCCCCGATTTTGCATAGGACTGCCAGGGGCGAGGGAGGGATCCAGTCGAGCTCTGTGTTGACCAGCAAGGTCCTTATGTCACCGCTAAGGTCCTGGGTACAGAGTCTCCATTTTTGGTAGACACTGGGGCGACACGTAGTGTGTTATCAAAACGACTGATTCCAAGGGCACCCTTGTCTGGCTCACACATTACATCGATAGGTTTCGATGGGACGCCCTCCACTAACCCCCTGTCCGTACCTATCACCTTTGACCTAGAAAACAACACCACTGACACAACATTTCTGCTCTCCTCCAACTCCCCTGACGCCATTATGGGCATTGACTTACTGAAACATTTTCGAGCTACCATTAGGTGTTCCCCAGATGGAATCCGAGTCATCCTGTACGACAACCCAGACATACCCAAAACTTGCCCTGCACGACACATGTGCTCCATAACTGATGCTGACCTGTCCTTGCTTGATACCCTGCCTCCGTATCTATGGGCCAAAAATGACTCTGATGTGGGACGAATGATGATTGACCCTATTCATATAACTGTAAGACAGGATGCTATGCTCCCGAAACTCCCACAATATCGGATATCACCCGAGGGCGAGAAGGCACTGGTAGCGATTATTCAATCTCTGGTGGATGCAGGAGTGGTTGAAGAAGTGGTTAGCAACGTCTGCAACAGCCCAATCCTACCTATTGTTAAGAAACAAGGTGAAGGAGATGAGAAAGCGTACCGCTTCATCATCGACCTGCGAGAGATTAACAAAGTGGTTGTACCCCAATACCCCGTAGTCTCAGATATCACCACCATTCTGACCCTCATCCCGTCCACTGCCACCACCTTCACTGTTATCGACCTCAAGAATGCATTTTTCTCTATCCCCATCCATCCAGACAGCCGTTATCTCTTCGGCTTCACTTTAAAATCCCGCTCGTACCGATTTTGTAGAGCTCCCCAGGGGTACGCTGAAAGCCCGAGCATTTACAGCCAGGCCCTCAAAAGACAGCTGGATGCCTTCCGGCTACCAGATGGAGTGGTGTTGATCCAATATGTCGATGATATCCTTTTGGCGGCCGACACCACCCCCCTCGCAACCACAGCCTCTGTCCAACTCCTACACTTTCTTGCAGAAAATGGCCATAAAGTTTCCAAAAAGAAATTGCAGTTATGCCAGCCACAAGTGATATACCTAGGCCATCTCCTGTCCAAAGAAGGGAGGAAACTCACACCCGACCGAATCCAAACCAGGTCACAAGCAGAGAAATGGACTGACGCAAGGGAAATGATCAGAGACATCCAGTCGGCCAGCACCCCTCACGAACTGACCGAATGGGCAGGGGTGGGTTTGAAGGATGATGAGGGCTGCTGGCGAACAAAAGATGCAAACAAATGGTTGCTGCCTGACTCATACCTGATCCCCATACTGACTATGGCACATTCCCCCGCACACATAGGATCTGCACCCATGATCGAACTCATTTCCAAAGTCTGGCACAATGACAAAATCCCCGACTCAGCTAGACGCCTAGTCCAGCAGTGCCTTATCTGTTTGCAACACATCCCCGGGAAAGGAACTGTGGTACCCCGGGGAGGGTTTGGGACCCCCAATCACCCCTTTGAGGTCCTTCAGATGGACTACATCCAACTAGAGAGATGCCAGGGCTTGAAGTATGTACTAGTCATTGTATGTGCCTTCAGCAAATGGGTAGAGGCCTATCCAACCCGTGACAACACTGCCATGACTACTGCCAAAGTACTACTGAAAGAATTCTTTCCTCGCTATGGCCTTTGTCGAATTTTATGGAGCGACAATGGCCCCCACTTCATAGCTGAGGTTATCCAATTAATCTTAAAGGGGTTGGGGGTGAAGCAAAGGTTTCATGCGGTCTTCCACCCCCAATCCGCCGGTCTGGTGGAACGCCATAATGCCACACTGAAGCTGAAATTGTCAAAAATAGTGGCAACCACCGGACTTAAATGGCCAGACGCTCTCCCTTTGGCCCTGCTATCGATGCGCTCCACTCCCACCAAACACCATTTGACCCCCTACGAGGTTGTGTTCGGGCGACCGATGAACCTCTGGACTGCTCCCAAACCAACCTCCATTCATGACGTCCCGGACGTCCTACTGTCTGATTATTTGTGCAAATTAACTAAGACGTTGTCTGTCATCCATCAACAGGTGCAGCAGGCCATTGCCGATGCTTCCAGGGGCCCCGGCCACGATATCCAACCGGGAGATTTCGTTCTAGTCCGCAACTTTCAACGGACCAAGAGCCTAGAACCCCGGTGGACGGGCCCCTGGCAAGTGCTGATTACCACACGGACGGCGCTTCGAGTGGAGGGGAAGAGGCACTGGTTGCACGCACATCACTGCCGGAAGGTCTCTGCGAACCTGGCCACGACCGAAAACGTCAACCCCCAAGAAGAGCTCCTGATCAAAGACCGACCAACATTGAACTGTTATCCCGATACTGGGGCACTTGAACTTGCAAAATTCTCTGACCCCACTGTACCAACCAGAGAAGGGTATTTCCTGCGACGAAAGGAGGGAGCTTCGGCTAAGTAGGCCACGGACTAAGTTGAATCTCAGAACGGTGACCTAAACACAACCAAGGGTTACCGGGAGAGAAGCTAAACGAAGTCTGTGGTTCTGCCCGCTACCGAGCCCCTTGAAGATGATGGAAGCGCCAGATAAGAAGATGATGGAAGCGCCAGATAAGAAGATGATGGAAGCAACAGGAAATACCCACTATAGAAACCCAAAGACTGACAATTTGCACAAATCAAAGACAATCGCCCTCTTTATTGTCTTCCTCTTCTGCCTCCTCCTCATGACCTCCTTCTGGATTCTGGAGGAAAGCACACCGGCTCATGAGGCATTGCTACCTACTGCACAACAGACTCCCATGAAAGAGCATCACCTGATCTCCCTGTCGCCTCAGCTCCGAGAAAGGCGCAGGGAATTCTGGAACAATTCCTTCGTGCAACTGTTGCACCAACACAAACTTGCTGCAAATGCGACGAACTGCTGGATCTGCGGGTTGCTCCCGCATGCCACCGGACACTCCATCCCCTTCATCCCTTCTCCTTTCTCAGTTCACGGCTCCTGCCTCGCCTGGTTGATCCTCATGCAAGAGAGCCACAAGGATAATGCCACCTCCAGCCAGACAGTGTCGCACTTCTACTCTGGGTTCTGGCTGAACAAAACCGGAAAGACCTCTGCTGCCCTGTGTCCTGAGCTCACAGGCGCCACCTTCCTTAAAGACATTCCAGCCAAAGAACGAGTCGAAGTACAGGTGCTCCACAATCCAGCCAGAACCACCTTCTCTCATCTGCAAAAACAAACTACTGCCACTCTGACTGTGGCTCTGTCTGTTATCAATGTCACAGGACTTGTGTGTCTCGAAGGTCAGGGAACACAGCTGGTGGGTCACAGTTCCTGCCGAATCACCAGAACATTGGGCTCAGTTGATCCCCCTTCCTTTGTTGCTTCTCCAAATATGTACTTTGTGTGTGGCACCAAAGCTTACACCTGGCTCCCGAAAGGTTGGAAGGGTATCTGCTACATTGCCTTCATTCTTCCCCCCACGTATGTAGCCCCTGCTAACCATCACCGGCAGAGGCGTGCAGATGACATTGAACAAGCCGACTCCACTGGAGCTCAGTTCTTGGATGCAGCAAAGGGACTCGTTCCCCTGTGGGGCCCAATGGCAAACAGCAGCGCTATCCGACACCTGACCCAGGCAGTAGAAACAACGATCAACATCACGGCTGGCATCCTCGCTAACAACACGGCGGAGCTTCAGGCGGTCCGCCTCGTGACCCTTCAAAACCTCCTTGTCCTAGATGTGGTCCTAGCCGATCGAGGAGGAGCATGCCGCATCATCGGATCTAGCTGCTGCACCTACGTGCCAGATAACTCGCCTTCCGTCTACAAAGCAATTGAGCACCTCCACAGACTTTCCTCGGAGGTTCACCAAGAACAAGAAGGATGGTCGCTTGGGAGCTGGTTTTGTGACACTTTGAAGAACTGGGGTTGGAGGTTGTTTTCCTTCATACTGATACCTGTTGTGATATTATGTGGGTGTTGCTTAGGTATCCAATGTCTGCCATCTTTGTACGGCCTTGTTTCTAACTGTATGTGCCCAAAAACTTTGGACTTCCGAAATGAGCACATGAGTCCCCTCTATGAAGTAGAAATACGTGGCCTTATGGGGATAAATCCGAACTGACAAGTTGGCGAGACATGTTAAAAGGGAGGACTGTGGAATTCTAGTTTACGGGCTGAACATCATCTGCGCCAGCTTGTCACCCACGTACAGCGCGCACAACGGCCATTTTGGTATCATGGTCTCCCTGTCCGCGATCTATCGCCAGCGCGCCCCTCTGACCCAGCAAGCATCCTCCGCGCATCCTGCCTCCCCCTCCCTCCCGCTCATGAGCCTAACCCTTCTGCATGACCCTGTCCTTGGGAGTCACGCCTGCGCCTGACCAGCACCTCCTCTCCTCCCATGAATGCCCCTCTGTTGATGAACCTTCCCTCCGCGCTCAATTATCCACGCGGCATGAATACCACTCCTTTGATGACCTCTTACCCCGTGTCCGACGGTCCACACAGGTCCGAGGCCATTGCCTAAGCCGGGAGATACCATTTACTGCCCCTCATTGTATGGAATCGCCCCTCTTCAAAGGACACACTGTTGATCAGGGCCTCCCCACCCCCTGGGATATGATCAGGCGCGCACATCCTAAGACTTGGCGAAACACTCAGCTGCGTGATGACCCCCTCCTCTTATCAGCAGGTTGAGGACCTCTATTGTGAAGGTATATGGGGGTGGGATTGACACGAGAATTATGGGGATGTCTTTTTCCTTACTTCACAATGTTATGATTGTAATAAAGAAAGGTCACATGCCATAAACCAGTGTATAAGAGGCCAGGCCTCAGAGAGGCTGTTAGAGCACCGCGAGACAATACCTTGTTGTCCGATCTGATGTGTTCTGCTCCGTCGGAATAAAACTTCTGTTTCCTGCCTTCTGGTCTCCGGCGCCTGCCTCATTGCTTGGTAATTTGAATGGTACAAAGGCGGTTAGCGCCGGGCAAATCTTGAGAAAGGTCATAGGTCTACCTTTTTCTACAGGGCTAGGGAAAAATCAGACTTCAAACATTGGATAAACAATGGAGTGAGGACTAAAGCCGCAGGCACATGTGCCTGTTTAATTATTGAGACTGAGCAGGGATCATAGGGGGAACCTGATCAGGAGGAGAGAAGAAGCTTTTCAGTGTCTGTTGTGGACAGATCCTTGAATTTATTAAAAATCATCGGGGGAAACAGTGATTGGTTGCCTTCCCTCTGGCCGCATCCTGCCTTCTTCTGAACTAGGGTGACTGAAGTTTCAGATAGCTTCTACTTTATTCAAAAAGAACTTGGCAATGTTATCACAAAGTTTCTGACTTGCTTCGACTTTTGTCATGGTGGAGGAGGCCAGACTTGAGACAGTCTTAAAAAGCTCTTTCGTAGAGTTGTTTGCCAAATTAATTTGCTTAGTGTAGAAATTTTTCATTGCTTCAAATAAGAGTTGTTTGTAAATAGATAGACTTTGTCTATATTTCTGTTTCTCCTCTTCCAAATATATTTTTTCAGATTGGTTAAAAAAGAAGATTATAGGAAAGGTTTTGTCTCCTCAGGTCTTCTGAATACCAGGAGGCTGTGGGAATTGTTTTTCTCGGGCGTATCATTCTAGCTGGGGCTAGCATATTACCATCAATAACAAAAGGGGGAGAGAGAGAAATAGATCGAAATGGATTCGTTCTCCCTAGACAAATGTAAATAAACAAAAGGAATCTACTCCTTGAGTGTAGGGTGTGTCCTTCAAAGTTGGGGAACACCCTTGTTGTTTTTGGTCCCCTCACACACCAACAGGCCCCTTGGTGTCCTGCTTCATCATTGGGGTCCTCGTACCACTGTACGGGGTACGGCGTGCTGCGACCTACTGATACGCGGGAGCACTTGAAATGACTATGTGTGGTGTGGATGGGGTATTTAAATGTGAGTGTATGGTGGGGTTTAGATCTAAGTGAGTGAAGTTTAAAAAGTACCTGGCTCGTGGGGTGACAAAATAATTTTTAATGGGCCCCCGGGCTGGTGCTATTAAAATAAAGTGTGGGAGGTTAATAACGCAAACAATGTGAATTACCTCCTCTCTGTGTGCGTCAACATGTTTCGGTGTAAAAACACCTTCTTCAGGACGGGGTACACAAATCCCCACCTTACTCACGTTTCTCTAACTTGTATCAGAATTTCTAATAAAAGTGAGAACTATAGTGCAGGTAAAACAATGCACCTAACAAAACGCCACTTAATAGTCGACCTGTTAAGAGAAGAAGACAACATTTTTTTTGTGGTGGTCTACTTTTCAAAAACCATAGGTAAGGTGACCAGTGGTTACAGGTGACAGAAATCGCGGTAGAATCTCATACTATAGGTGTCAATCGTGCCTATAGTGGGATTAAAACAAGGTGACAAACTAGACTCACTAACATTTAACATAAAACACACACTTTTTGTAGAATTGGCTTATAGCGTTATTCAGAACATAACACCCTTGGTGGTCAAAGGATAGTACACATATTGTTTAGTGCCCCTGTAAGGAAAAGAGACACTACATGCCCCTATAAAATGATAACATACTGTTTTGCAGGGGTAGAAATGCTTCATGAGCCAACCAAACGTCAGGGTCCCTTCTGCTAATTAGCACCTGTCAAAAAAACGGAATTCAGGGTCCCATTTTTACTTACATTAGCGTAGTGGAGACAGTGCTGCTCTCTGCCATGTGTACTCATGATTTCAGCGAGGAAATTCCTCCCGACCGACCCCTCCGTGGTTCCGATGGTTATGCCAAAGAGAGTCCAAGGTACGGGTATTTGTACCTTTTCCCGGGGCTACGATAATTGTTAGTGAATAATTAGCGTTTCCTGCCAGCCCTTCTAAGGGCTTCTTGTCGGTTCTGATCGCGGCTCAATGCGTTTGTGTTGCGATGCCGGGCATGCGTGTAGCTAGTCCTCAAGCGTGCCTCCAGCGCCCTGTGACACTGATCCAGTCGTCGTTCTCAATGCGCATGCGTGTAGTCGAACACATGCGTACGATTCTGTTTAGGCACTGTTCCTCGCGTGCTCGATGCCGCTCTTAATGCCTCATTAGGGAGGATCGTGTTGCCACATTAGAAATGATCGTACTCAAGCTAGAAGAGAAATTAATACCGGAAACTGTTAATATTTATTATTTACTCTAAGCGAACCATGATGAGTTGTCTTGGGTCCTGTATGTGACCCAGAACCCAGATGAGGACTTATGAAAACTCATGTTGGGTTTGGTGGTTACCCTATGTTACACAAGATGGTGTATGGCGGCTAATCAGATAGATTGGGTAGAGTCTACCTAAACTGGTTTGTAGTAACGATGTCAACTTCGCAGCGTATATGAGCAAGCATTCAGGTAGTTTCTCATAACATTAAAGTAGACTCAGTTTTCAAAAAAAGGGGGTGTTCAGAATGACAATCCCTATACTAATTGTCCCCAGGGAATGTTATCGTTCAGGCCTTGGGTGCTAGTCCCCAGGCGGAATACCCACCTTTGCTCTTTTTCCAAAGAGTCCTTGTTCTGACGGCAGCTGTTCTACTACTGTTCACTTTATGTCGTTGATACAGTGTTCGTTTTCCAGGAAATGAGTTGCCATCTTCGTTGTGATCTTCTTACAACGTATGTTGCTCTTGTGCTCACCAATTCGCACCTTCACTGGTCTTGTGGTCATGCCTATGTATTCCAATTTACACGGGCAGGTAATCATGTAAATGGCATTTCTGCTATTACAATTAGTCAGTTTCCGTTGCTCCCACTTGGTTCCGTTGGTAAAGATCAAATGTTTACTTTTCTGTGTGAGGTGGCAGCTTGCACAATTTCCACATGGGTAATGGCCTCCCAGGCCATGTTGTGAGAGCTGTAGTTGTTGTTGTGGTTTCGGGCGCGTGTGAACCAGCATGTCTCTGAGGTTTTTACCTCATTTGTGGGCAAACATTGGTTTCTCAATGCTCAAAGTCCCACTCGTTAGAATGCGCCAATGTTTGTTCAGCAATTTGGACACTTCTTTGGTGTGGGAGCTGTAAGTAGTCACACATATAGGTCTGGTGGCTACCTGATATGTTGGGATTTTGTCTTCTAACAATGCTTCCCTGTTGTTATTTCTGGCCCTTTTCATGGCAATCCCTCTCCGGATATTGTCTTTTCTGCAATTTGTTTTTCAAGTCCTGTGCTTGTGCCTTGTAATTCTTGATCTGGGTGCAATTCCGCCTTAGTCACAGAAATTGTCCGTAAGGTAAATTTATCCGTAAATGACGCGGATGAAAGCTGTCATATCTGAGGAGGCAGTTCCTTGCGGTTGGTTTAAAGTGTGTGATGGTGTGTAATTTGCCATCCTCATGGAAAATATTTAGATCAAGGAACACCAGTGCCTCGTTAGAAACTGTGTGAGTGAATTTCAAAAAACGATTCTGCAAGTTCAGCCATTCCATGAACTGTATTACCGTTTGATGGTCACCCTGCCAAATTACGAGCACATTGTCGATGTATCTCTTCCAGGTGACGATGTTTTGTTTGTATGGGTTGCTGGTGTGTAAAATCTTTGTGCTTTGCAAGTGGTGGACATATAGTCCTGCCAGACTCGGCGCGAATGTACTGCCCATACTGGTGCCGTGGCTCTGGAGGTAGAGGGTCCCATCGAACTCAAAAAAGTTTTTTGTTAGTGCCAGCTTGATGCACTCCATTACGACACCACGTGGGGTCTGGTACTTCCAGTTGGCACTGTACAAAACCTGCTCAATTATAGATATGGTTTCATCATGAGGGAGGCTTGTGTACAGGCTTTCCACATCCAAACTCAGCAATAGTTGGCTGTTTGGGTCAAAATTGAGGTTTTGTAAAAGTTGCAGTACAGATTTGGTGTCCTTGAGATAAGTATTGGTCCCTTGTACCAAGGGGCGCAGAAAAGCATCAGAGAATTTTGAGAGTGGTTCCAGGATGGAGCCTATAACCTCAATTTTGACCCAAACAGCCAACTATTGCTGAGTTTGGATGTGGAAAGCCACATCGTCACCTGAAGGAGATACATCGACGATGTGCTCGTAATTTGGCAGGGTGACCATCAAACGGTAATACAGTTCATGGAATGGCTGAACTTGCAGAATCGTTTTTTGAAATTCACTCACACAGTTTCTAACGAGGCACTGGTGTTCCTTGATCTAAATATTTTCCATGAGGATGGCAAATTACACACCACCACACACTTTAAACCAACCGCAAGGAACTGCCTCCTCAGATATGACAGCTTTCGTCCGCGTCATTTACGGACAAATTTACCTTATGGACAATTTCTGCGACTAAGGCGGAATTGTACCCAGATCAAGGATTACAAGGCACAAGCACAAGACTTGAAAAACAAATTGCAGAAAAGACAATATCCTGAGAGGATTATTGACATCGCCATGAAAAGGGCCAGAAATAACAACAGGGAAGCATTGTTAGAAGACAAAATCCCAACAGATTAGGTAGCCCCCAGACCTATATGTGTGACTACTTACAGCTCCCACACCAACGAAGTGTCCAAATTGATGAACAAACATTGGCGCATTCTAAAGAGTGGGACTTTGAGCATTGAGAAACCAATGTTTGCCCAAAAACGAGGTAAAAACCTCAGAGACATGCTGGTTCACACGCGCCCGAAACCACAACAACAACTACAGCTCTCACAACATGGCCTGGGAGGCCATTACCCATGTGGAAATTGTGCAAGCTGCCACCTCACACAGAAAAGTAAACATTTGATCTTTACCAACGGAACCAAGAGGGAGGAACGGAAACTGACTAATTGTAATAGCAGAAATGTCATTTACATGATTACCTGCCCGTGTAAATTGGAATCCATAGGCATGACCACAAGACCAGTGAAGGTGCGAATTGGTGAGCACAAGAGCAACATACGTTGTAAGAAGATCACGACGAAGATGGCAACTCATTTCCTGGAAAACGAACACTGTGTCAACGACATAAAGTGGACAGTAGTAGAACAGCTGCCGTCAGAACAAGGACTCTTTGAAAAAGAGCATAGGTGGGTATTCCGCCTGGGGACTAGCACCCAAGACCTGAACGATAACATTCCCTGGGGACAATTAGTATAGGGATTGTCATTCTGAACACCCCCTTTTTTTGAAAACTAACTGAGTCTACTTTAATGTTATGAGAAACTAGCTGAATGCTTGCGCATATACGCTGCGAAGTTGACATCATTACTACAAACCAGTTTAGGTAGACGCTACCCAATCTATCTGATTAGCCGCCATACACCATCTCGTGTACCATAGGGTAACCACCAAACCCAACATGAGTTTTCATAAGTCCTCACCTGGGTTCTGGGTCACATACAGGACCCAAGAGCACTTATCATGGTTCGCTTAAAGTAAATAATAAATAATAACAGTTTCCAGTATTAATTTACCTTCTAGTTCGAGTACGATCATTTCTAATGTGACAACACAATCCTCCCTAATGAGGCATTAAGAGCGGCATCAAGCACGCGAGGAACAGTGCCTAAACAGAATCGTACGCATGCGTTCGACTACACGCATGAGCATTGAGAACGACGACTGGATCAGTGTCACAGGGCGCTGGAGGCAAGCGTGAGGACTAGCTACACGCATGCGCGGCATCGCAACACAAACGCATTGAGCCGCGAGCAGAACCGACAAGAAGCCCTTAGAAGGGCAGGCAGGAAACGCTAATTATTCAATCTGACAATTATCGTAGCCCCGGGAAAAGGTACAAATACCCGTACCTTGGACTCTCTTTGGCATAACCATCGGAGCCACAGAGGGGTCGGGAGGAATTTCCTCACTGAAATCGTGAGTACACACGGCAGAGAGCAGCACTGTCTCCACTACACTAATGTAAGTAAAAATGGGACCCTGAATTCCGTTTTTTCGACAGGTGCTAATTAGCATAAGGGACCCTGACGTTTGGTTGGCTCATGAAGCATTTCTACCCCTGCAAAACAGTATGTTATCATTTTATAGGGGCATGTAGTGTCTCTTTTCCTTACAGGGGCACTGAACAATATGTGTACCATCCTTTGACCACCAAGGGTGTTATGTTCTGAATAACGCTATACGCCAATTCTACAAAAAGTGTGTGTTTTATGTTATATGTCAGTGAGTCTAGTTTGTCACCTTGTTTTAATCCCACTATAGACACGATTGACACCTATAGTATGAGATTCTACCACAATTTCTGTCACCTGTAACCACTGGTCACCTTACCTATGGTTTTTGAAAAGTAGACCACCACAAAAAAATGTTTGTCTTCTTCTCTTAACAGGGCGACTATTAAGTGGCGTTTTGTTAGGTACATTGTTTTACCTGCACTATAGTTCTCACTTTTATTAGAAATTCTGATACAAGTTAGAGAAACGTGAGTAAGGTGGGGATTTGTGTACCCCGTCCTGAAGGTGTTTTTACACCGAAACATGTCGACGCACACAGAGAGGAGGTAATGCACATTGTTTGCGTTATTAACCTCCCACACTTCATTTTAATAGCACCAGCCCGGGGGCCCATTAAAAATCATTCTGTCACCGGACGAGCCAGGTACTTTTTAAACTTCACTCACTTAGATCTAAACCCCACTATACACTCACATTTAAATACCGCATCCACACCACACAGTCATTTCAAGTGCTCCCGCGTATCCGTAGGTCGCAGCACGCCGTACCCCGTAGAGGGGTACGAGGACCCCAATGATGAAGCATGACACCAAGAGGTCTGTTGGTGTGTGAGAGGACCAAAAACAACAAGGGTGTTCCCCAACTTTGGAGGACACGCCCTACACTCAAGGAGTGGATTCCTTTTGCTAGCATATTACCGGCTGACTCTACCCAAGCTGTGTAATAAGTGACTGCTTCTTCTGGGTTTGAAGGTAACTGACCGATAGAGGCCATAAGTACTGCCTGTAAGTCTGTGCTTTTAATAGTGGTATACTGCAAAGAGAAGTTAACAAAATATGTAAATGAACTACCAACAGCCTTGTGACCAAAAGAGATTTGGGGGCCTCTGAGGCAATATTTACAGACACAAGTAGTGGTTTAGGAAGAGAGGGTGGGTTGGAGCCGATCGTATACTGCCTGCTGGTATGATCTGTATTGTGTATGTGAAAATATTCAGGACAGAAGTTATTGCTATATCATATTGTACATGCATGTAATGGTGGTGCAAAGATATGCATAATTGAAATGTGTTAATCATTTGTAAAACTAGAAATAAAAAAATAATAAAAAATGTGGTGTGTCCTTGTTGTGTTTTGGTCTGTTTCCTGTCACAGGTATTAGGCCTACTCACACAATTGAGGTACCATTTTTAATCGGAAGACTTTGCGGAATGCCGAGTGAGTTGAATTTTGTGGATCCACGCAGATTTCAGAAATTTCCATCACAGAAACGAGAGGAAAAATCTTTTTTTACATTTTTTTACAAAATGTGAGGTTTGCAAGAGATTCTGAGTAACAGAACCTGGTGAGAGCCACACAAGTCACCCCATCCTGGTTTCCCCTGGGTGTCTAGTTTTCAAAAATGTATAGGTTTGCTAGGTTTCCATAGGTCTCGGCAGAGATATGGTTCAAAATCTACAGCTAGGCACTTTGCAAAAAAAAGGGTCAGTTTTCACAGTAAAAATGAGGTGTGTCCATGTTGCATTATGGCCAGTTTCCTGTTGCCGGCACAACGCCTACCCACACAAGTGAGGTACAATTTTTATCGGAAGACTTTGGAGAATGCTGGGTGGGTGGAATGTTGTGGATCCATGCGGATTACAAAACTTTCCATCACAGAAATGTGAGGGAATTTTAAAAAAATGTGTAGGTTTGCCAAGTTTCCCTGAGCTAGGGTTCAAAATCCACAGCTAGGCACTTTGCAAGAAAAGGGTCAGTTTTCAATGTAAAAATGTGGTGTTTTGGGCCGTTTGTCGCGTGTCCTAGGCCTACCCACACAAGTGAGGTACCATTTTTATCAGTAGACTTAGGTGAACTCAGAATTGTAGAGCAACTTATATTACCTATTGACTTTCTATGCATTTCTGCCTTCCTAATGTAAAACAATGTGGAAAAAATAAGTCACTTTGAAAAATGGCCTATAATTCACATGCTAGTTTGGGTACCCACAATTTCAGAGATATGCAAATAACTACTGCTTCTAAACTCTATATTTTGTTCCCATTTTGGAAATACATAAACGTATTTTTCACTCTTTATATTTTACCAAATGAATTGCTATATACCTGGTACATAATGAAAAACCATTTCAAGACGTAGCTCAGTTATTGGCTTTGGGTTCCTCAGGATCTCGGTGAACCTCCCATTCCTATATCCCCCCCCAACCAGAAGGGTCCAGCGGATGTAACAGTATATTGCTTTAAAAAATCTGTCATACTTAGAAGTCGTCACAGGTGAAATTGTTGGCACAAATGGCTATTTTTTTCATCTCATTTTCAAATTTTTCTCATTTACAACTGTTAGTTTCTATTTAAAAAAAACCTTGAGGTATCTACACAAATGACCCCTTGCTGAATTCAGAATGTTGTCTACTTTTTAGAAATGCATACCTGTCCGGGATCAATTATTGCTTTCACACCCATTTCTACCACTAACTGAAAGGAGGTTGGAAAGCACAAAAAATTGCAAAAATAGACTATGTCCCAGTAAAATGCCAAAGCTGTGTAAAAATGTGGGGTTTCTGACAAACGTCTTAGTGTCCCTGAAAGCTGTGAAGATGGTAATTTCAGCACCACAAACCCTTTGTTGATACCATTAGCAGGGGAAAGAAAAAGACGCTTTCTTCTGCAGCACTTTTCCCCCATTTTTCCAAAGTCCACAAACCCTGGGTACTTTTAAAATCCCCATGATGTTGGAATAAACGGATACGAATTTGGCGTGAACTACCCAAAATAGGCCAAAAAAGGCTTAGCGCGCGGGGGGTAGCAGCGAAAGGGTTAACAATCTTATGGAAAGAACAGCCTTTTGCAAGATCTCTGATTTCATACATGAAAACCAACTCCTCTCAGACTGACAAACATGAATCTGCCCAGGCCTAGCAGCGAAAAGGTTAACAAACTTAAGGAAAGAACAGCCTTTTGCAGTTCTC
The DNA here is from genome assembly GCF_964263255.1 of Lissotriton vulgaris. Classification (NCBI taxonomy): domain Eukaryota; kingdom Metazoa; phylum Chordata; class Amphibia; order Caudata; family Salamandridae; genus Lissotriton; species Lissotriton vulgaris. Next base: position 387,564,307 of record NC_141697.1, read on the forward strand.
AGAATTCATACATGAAAATCAACTCTTCTCAGACTGGCAAACAGGACTCTGCCCAGATAGAGCAACTGTATGTGTCCAAATAGCAATTTGGGACGACTTCAAAAGCAGTCGACAAAAAAGGGTAATAATGCATCACTACACCTGTACCTTTCAGCAGCTTTTGGCATAGTGCTCAATGACACATTACTTATTAGAGTAAAATAAGTTGATGAAGAAGGCATCAGACTGATCTGGATTGCCTTTTACCTAAACAGATCGTACCAGATTCACAGACCACCTTTCTCTTCAGATCCTTATTGTGTAAAAACAGCAGTTCCACAAGGATCTATCATCTCACTGCTACTCTAAAATATACAAAAAAAACCTACTAAATGCTATTAGCAGTTTTTGATTCAGTTGCTTTAATTAACAATGAAGATGAAACACAGACACTTTGTCAAAACGTACCATCTCATCTGCCTGACAGCTGTAGAATACATGACAAAGAATCATTTCAAGCTGAATGCTTCAAAAACTGAAAAGATTACTTGTTGTGACTGGAAAAACAATGACTTTTTCTGGCCAGATAACTTCGGACCCCTGACAAAAATAGCACAAACATTAAGAAATATCTGAATTTTATTAGACTCCACAATTTCCATGAATACTCTATGGCCTTAAACACAATGAAAATGCTTAGACCCATTTCCCACATCTTGGATGTGTTCAAAGGTACAGGCAAGGTCACTCCTCCTCTCATAACTTGACTATGCTAATGGACTATACCACATCACTCAAGTCTCCACTGTGAGAAGGCTGCAACTAGTCCAAACCTCAGCAACAAGACTAGTAGAAAATGTGAATACACTAATCCATATTACTTCAGTCCTGAAGACTCTACAAAGGCTCCCATAGCAAGAAGTCGTCTTTCAAACTACTGTGCATCACTCGCAGAGCTATAAATGGCAGAGAACAAAAATGTATTCAAGCAAAATCGATACAATATTTCCATCGGGGAATAGATGTTACAGTCTGGCACTGAGTTTAATCATTCCTGTTTAAAAGGAGAAAAACATTGGTGGTGCTACTTTCTCTTTGTAAATGGCAAAACTGTGGAATTCTCTACCAGCAAAGATAAGAGCTACTGAGAATCAGACAGATGGTAAAGACTTGGTAATTCCCAAAGTGATCTAGCAAATAATCAACATATTGTCGCTTCCTGACCACAAACAAAAAATCCTCTTTGACACTCAGAGACCAAGGAAGTGCTTAATCAGTGCAAAATGTGAAGATTCCTTTAAGAAACAATACCTAATACAGGGAGAACCACATCACCTTAGAAACAAAATACCCAAGCACTTCTACGGATTGCATCCTACCTCAAAATTCCAAAAGAACAGTTCATGAAAATAATTTGAATTAAAGCTTGAGAATATTCTCTCTCCTTTTTTCTTATTTAAATGGTACTATTGACCTTAAACTCGATTTTCTGCATGCCTTGTAGCCTCAGAGTTTATCCTATCCTTGCAAATGCCTTCGGCATTACTCTCTTCTAAATCTCAGTAAAATAACTATACCCAACCTCACAAATCATAATGATTCCTTTGGAGTAGCTGTTGTTGGAACACCAAAACTCGTTATGCTCCATAAATCACCATCTCTCCTTCTGCTTAACCTCTTCTTGCTATCTCACAATGTTAACCTCCTCAACCTTAGTTCCTAACACCTCTTTTTTACACTTACATTAACTCACTATAATATTCCACCTAACTCTTATTACTTTAATGTCACCACTTGCAAATGGAGGAAATTATTCAGTCTCCTGCACAAGATGAACGTAATAACAAACAAAAATCTACAACAATGATAAGCACTGGATTTCCACTAACTTTGGGCTACATAGTAGTTACTATCTGCCAATAATCTCTAAAACATCTTGTCAGCAGTAGTAAGCACTATTTAAACACAATTACAAAACAAGAATAGAAATTTCACATCAAAGCCTTTCAAATTCAGAACATTAATGTGCCTTTGCCATGCCTCTATTCTTTTGCAGTTGAGTAACCGCTCCAGTTCCCTCTTTAATAAGCAGTGGTAATGCCAACAGGTCTGTGTTTAATGGGATAACACATGCAGTGTAAGCACATTAAATGTAGGCAAGAAACTGAAGGAGGGCTGAAGGCTCCATGGCCATCCATATAGTCAGGTTTTTACTTCTACTTAACGAAAAGAGGGCTACAGTCGTAAAGTAATTCACTATGCAGTTTAATGAAAGCACTCAAGTAGAAGTGGAGGGATACATCCAAACAGACAATAGTATCAGGTGAGGGATGTATACTCCAAAGAGGTGGGCCAAAACATGATTGACAAACTCTCGAACTAATGGCTGAAAGAGGCTGGTTGAAGACAACCAAAGGGTGACAGAGGCTGACCTAAAGTCCACTCTCTGTACATGGTAAGGAAAAGGGTTGTTTGATAGCTGCACTTTCAAACCCCAGACCTAAAAAGAGCCTATCAGGGTGGCAGTTTTGTCTGATAGCAGTAGCCTAAAGAGGAGGGTATTTGGAAATTAGAAAGACATTGCATACTAGGTATAACTGAGCTATTTGAGGGTGTCAATTGCCTACTTCTGTGTTTCGGTTGCTCCTACTACAAGCTGTCTGGTAGACCTCACAGCAAAAGAAAAGAAAGGAAGCATGTGTAATAGAGCACTGGGAAGCCAATCCTTTATACAAACCTTTTTCTCAAGGTGTTTTGGATAAATTCTGCATCGCTTTTTGATAAAAACTAATTGGCTCCTGCATAGGGCAGCCCACACATCAACCCTACAAAACTGTTAGTACCATGCCTCAATAAAGTCGCACCCACTACATTGACTGTCTGCTGGAATGTGCATAGACATTTCCTAGAAGGATCATAGCAGCCTGAATAATTAGCAACAAAAAGTGCAGGCGGTGAACAATCTGGACTGATGAAATGAGCACGGACAGTCCCAAGAAGGAACATCACTACTTGAATAAGCAGCAACAAGAAGTGCAGGAGTCCAACAATCTGCAACGGAGGAGGGAGGGGGGAAGGCGGGGTTGTTGTCTTCATGCTTGCCTGCATCTATACCAACATAGGTGTCAAACAGCAAATCACAATAACGTTGGTCCCGAGCTTTTTTCAGATAACTTCGAATATAGTGTGTGAAGACAACTGCTGAGAAAATGTGAGAGTGCAGAAAGGGATCAGGAAAAAAGATGTCGTTATTCAGGTTAAACACTTTAAGGGTTAAAGGAAACTGGTGTCCCAAGTATTGCATTGCCCCTGATTCAAAACGAATACACACAAAGCCTGAAAACCAGTAATGCACTTTTTGAAAAGTAATGCCAATCAAAAGTGTGTTTTGCAGAAAAGCAGCTCCATGTTACAGTCGGCAAGTGGTTCAAACAGCGTGTTTGTTGGGTGGGAAATGAGGTTCAACTCCTACCTTCCGCTGAGTCTTGTGACACGAACACAGATGAATCAGCACGCTCAGTGGGTGTTTCATAACTACTTTGGAGATGGCAAAGGCGGTCTTGGTCCTTTAGGTAGGACTCAAGATGGCTGCCATTACTTATTCACTGTTCTACTGCATCCCAAAGGTGTCTGTGTCTTGGTGCCAGGCCTTCAAGTTAAAAGCAAGGGATGCCTTTTCTATTAATGGGGGAGAGTGGAGATGCCTGCTTAAGTGCGCTCCCTTTATAAGCACACATGCAATATGGGTAATTTAGAGACGCATGAGAAGAAAAATCTGTACCCATCCACTAACAAGCACCAGTCTTGTGGGGAGTGAGTGCAACCCCTTTTCTAAAAACATGTCCGTTTAACTGAACTGTCAGTATGTACCATCACCACATTGGATTCAACTACACGAAAATAAGCATTTAACACTGGGGAAACTGCCTTAAATTCTAAGAAATGTATGTAGAGGATTCCCTCAAAGAGCTCATGGACAGTCGCCCACAATGGTCGATGTGCCACTCTTGGACAAGGTTCAGCATTATAGGGCTATCTCGGACCACAGGGCATTCATTGAGAACTGTGCTCCAGATTAGCATGTATGTTATCTATCACATGAAATCTTTTCTGGTGGGAAAAAAAGCTCTTATCAGATTAATTTTCAAAATAGTCTGTATAAACTGGAAACTCTGGAATCTGAAAGGATTTGGTGCAAATCACCATAAACACTACATCAAAGAGGGTCCTGAAATATAGAGCCATGCTAGATGAAGCCAGTTCCTTATAGGAGCCCTCAATCGGGCAGCAGTACAGGTAAATGTAACATGGGCCATCTGCAACCACAAACGCTGGTACAAAGGCCAATATGTCTGAATACTCTCAGTATTGCCAGCATCTTATGCTGGTAATGCTCTCCCATTTGGGATTCTTTTAAATGGAAATTTGGAAATATGCATTATTCGCCTCCACACAGCATATATTCTTAAATGTGAGCTTCAGCTACTCATGGAGAAAGAAATGCTTACATTAAAAGCAAGGCTAGAATTAGGCAAAGCACATCCCACTTCTTTTTTAAGATGCAATAGAAGTAGTAGACCCGCATCCTCCCAAAGGGCGGAACTAGCTCTCCCGTTAGGATGAAGAGCTGTTTCACATCCTCCAGAACTTCTGTGGACACAGACTAGGGAAGATATGACTGTAATGTGGAAGTTACATGAGGTCTACAGCAGTTGTTCCCACCGAGAACACACAGTGGCTGGTTATCTGCATCAAGGCATAGTAGATGAGGGGAAACCTTCCTAGGTAATGGCACAAAAGCTAGGTGAAGGGGAAGCATCAGTAGCCGGAGTCCAAGGGAAGTGATTGGGACTTGTTGGCCTATATTTTAAGTTTAGGGGCTCATTTGACTTATCCTTTAAGCATCTCCATTTGAACTGGGAAGATGAGACAGGCAAAGTGGCAAAGTAGCTGCTGACCAGAGACTTCAGAGTAAAGGGTATCTGTGAGCCTTGAAAGGCTAACATAATTTGGCAGCTGGATAATGGACTGGGATGCCAGATCATGCTCACTTGAATGAAAATCTGTTGTATGGCACAAGCACACCAGTGTTGCAATTATCAGGGGATCAAAGAGGTTTTTTCCCCACTAACTGGCAAACTCGGTCATTTGTTGCAAGCATAAAGACGTATGCCAGACCTGCAGGCCTACAGGAAAACAGGACCAATCTTTGTCTGCCATGGGTCCGGTTTGCTTTTGATGAGACATGTTCCTGGTCCACGCTGCCTACACGAAATCAGAAACGTTGCTACTTTTGCTCAGTAGAGCATACAGCCTTAATGTAGAATGAGGCGAAGTGCTGAAGGAGGTAAAGACTGAAACTCGCCATGAGCCAGTTAGTGTTAGTCTGTCGAAGTTGGAGACAACTAGAATTATTTGCTGCCTAAACTGACCCCAAAGCCAATTAATTGTCAACTTTTGGCAAATCGCAAGCAAAAGCTATTTAAAGCACAGTACGAAAAAAACTGTTTTTTACTAGACTCTCATAACACTAAAATCCTACAGATTTCAAGCTGCCTACCAGAATTTGGGGGAGCAAAGGCGGTGGATGATTTGTGGAATACAGCCTAGTCACACATATACACACTCTTTGATGGAAGGCTTGGTATTAGATGTATACATCTCCATGAATTTCCCAGTATTATTTTCGCACCATACAAACTCACATTCGGGCTGTCTGATGTGGTGTTGTGGGTAGGGCTGCCACACAAACAAGCACTGGCGTTGCCAATAGGTTTCGCATTTGGAAAGTTGGAGCTATTGGTTTTGTAAATGACATTTTATATTTATATATTGTTATTGACAATGCCAATAACGATATATAAATATAAAATGTCATTTACAAAACCAATAGCTCCAACTTTCCTACTGCGAGACCTAATGGCAACGCCAGTGCTTGTTATGTTAGGACCTCCATGCTGAGCTCCCCCTGCCCTCCTCCCGACCCCGATGCAGCTTGCTGGAAGCATGCACCAGACCTGTTCCTGTTCTGTCTGATGGAGACAAATTATGGACATGTTTTTTAGTCTTCAGAGGTGCCTGTGAAAGGAGAGCATACCTTTCAAATCTGCTTTGCAGAATAACCTGACTTTGCTCCAAAAACCGAGACATGTATTTAAAAATAAGAAAAGTGTGGGGACACTGGGGCAGTCCACTGAAAACTGCGGCTGTCTGGGGAAATCCGTGAAGTCTGGCCACCCTATGGGTTGGGTTAGGGTGGGAAGGACGTAAACAGCTCTGGCAAGTGCCACGCATCTTTTGTTGGAATCAGGCTTTATAGGTCAGGTCCCCGAAACACCGTAAGAATGGAGATTGTCACTCAAAGCAGCGGAGCATGTAATCTCCCTCAGTACTTTCCTTCACGTAACAGTAACATATTGCTTGCTCATTCGCTATTGTCAATGGAAGGTGAGCCTTCATGCTGTGCTGATCATGCCGGTATTCTGGTTCGCTCCAGACACAGGGAATGGAGTCGATCGACACCGAACAGAAGCTGAGCTCCTATTGGACAAGGCCTAAGAGTTGTATGAAGCAATGTGAGGACCGGTAAGGCTTAAGACACTATGCGATGTTCTGGGCAGGGCATCTTCATGGCCTGGGGCGAACTACAGTACCTGCTCTGTGGTAACCTGTGCATGTCATCTCTGACAAACGGCTTACTGTGAGCAGCACGCCTGGCACGAGCCTAAGGAGCAGTTAGCAGCAATAATGAACATGCTGGTCGTTACTTTCCTCTGTACAAGACCAGCAAACACCAACCGTGTAACGCACATACACTAGGGTTTCAAAAATAGTATTAAAGCTGTATGTAATTGCAGCGTGGGCGATATGCAGCTGTCACATAGGATTGTTGCTGAAAGGTATTTTGCAGCTGCTGCGGTCCCTTTTGACGCCAACGCAAGTACTTCTAGCCCTTAAATTTCAGCAACACATTATTATGTAGGTCAAGAGACCATCTAAAAAAAATGTAAACTGCAAGCTACGAAATGCAACAGTTTCAAATCCTTGAGGTGGCAGAAGTGGATCTTGGCTGGTGCTCCGATCTCAATCTAAAGCTAATCTCACAGAAGAAATTGAATACGTTTTGTTTGTAGGTCCATTTAAAAAAAAAAAATGAATTTAAGCCAATTCATAAATATGCATGTTAAAATTCATTTTCCTGTGGACGGGAACATCACTCAAACTAAATGTATCTTTCTTTATATGCAATGCCCCTATTATCAACACCTAGCTGCCAGGTGGCCGTCTTGGATGAGCAACACCCAGTAGCAGTAATACATGTATAACTGATAGTGGAGAGGGGGTGTATGTGTGGGCATGTACAAGTCACGCTGTAGGGGACCGGCTCGGTCCTCATAGCGTGGGTCAACCCTGTCAGACCCAGACAGGCACTATCTTTGTGAGGATCGGTCAACAAAGTGGGTTTAGATACTTTTGAGCGAGTTATCAAAAAACATAAAAGGGCAGTTAGGTTTGCCTCGGTCCACTTTTTAACCTACCCTACTATCAAAGCGCGCGTGGAGTTAGAATAGTGATCGCACTCTTCATTGCGGTCAATGACCGGTCCCCCTAATAATAGGTATGGGGGTGGTTGGGCGTATGAGTGAGTGTCTGCGTTTTAACTTCTTGCTTCTGTTTGCCATAGCGCCACTGAAAGGGTCACATATGTAAGGCAAACAAATGACACGCAAGACTCCACTAATGTGAAAGATGTGGCAGTTGTGCATTAAGGGAAAGCTCAAAGCAACGTTCTCGTCACAGGAGGCCGGATCGGGCAGAAGGCTGTCGGAATTACTGCAATACCATTAGCAGCCACATGAGGTCACAAGCCTGCCGTATGACACGAAAAGTGCTTACCATGAACAAAATATCGATCATGTGTCATCAGCAAGCATTGTCTCGTTTTGAAATGTCATTTCGACTCAGTTCTTGAGGTGAGTCAGCTCCTCGATACTTAAAAAGGAGTGTATGCACTTTACATCAGTAAACTAACCTAAAATGTTATCATGTTTCTGGTGGGGGGGGGGCGGGACGCGCGTGCTTGTGTGGTCACGTGACCCGCTTTTGTGGTCACGTGACTCACATGCACTGCGGAAAAACCGCAATGGTTTGACGAGTCGAATCAAGCACTTGAATTTTCGCCTATTACATTCGCAAGCGAATGATAATAGGCGAAACCTAAAAACCTTTCACTTCTGCCGCCTGGCAACATTGGTGATAAAGCCTTCATCTGTGAATATTATTTAGTATTTTCAGATATCATCCCCTTGTCAGGCCAGCTGTAAATAGTGTCTGACTCCTTGTGAAAGACTGAGGGCGAGCCATGAAACTTACACCGGGACTGCAAGTGATGACAAGTGACAAGTGACTAGCCAGCTGCACAGCTAGGCTGTTCCTATTCACTGCCCAAGCAAGGTCATGCTCATGCATCTTACAGACCCCTGCTTCCTTGCAGACTGACGTCCTTCACATTGCTCACTAGTGCAGTCAGGAACAAAAGCGGCTGGCACTGGGGTAGACCGTCTTAATATAAATTCCAGACTCAGGCACAGGGCGGCAGCAGTGCTGTTGTCCTCTCGTCTGATGAGGGCCCGCTGCTGCCGGACTGAGTGAAGGCCTGGATGGATCCCCATTCTCCGCCCGAACTCAAGTGCAGCCGTCACTACTGAGAGTTAAGTGGACAAAGGCTCCGCCGCCCTAAGCTACAGGAGAGATGACCAGGTGACCCCCTCCTAACTTTAGAGTTTTTAAAGCAACATTTTGCATTCTGGTGAGTAGCACATGAAAAGTACCAGAAAGTATTTCAAGTCAGAAAAGTACAGGAAAATAGTTTTCTTTCCAGAGGCATATGCCTACCTCAAAAAGACCCCTTTTTACGTTGAGACAGTCTTTTTAAGACATTTAGGTTTTTAGGTTTAATGATTCTATTTGTCAATCTTCACTTCAACGGGGAGACGGAATCAGTCTAACTCTGCGCCCCCACTTCAAATGTCCCCAGCCGCAATTCCTAATGAGAGATGTTCTATTAAAGCAAAACTAGTAACAGTTTAAGCATTTCTGGCATTAAGTACATCCTCTCTAGTCAACTCGCTCTCGAATTCTGTCTGTCACAGTTCAGGTTTCTTTTTGCTTACACAGTAGCTGTGAAGGGATGTATACTCTGAATTATGTAGAAACAACTCAACTACTTTCCCGCCTATTAGACCTGACAGCCTTGGGAGGGGCTTCCCTCAACTTTTTTCGCCTGCCTCCCTCCATTTTCAGTACCCATTTTTTCTGGCTCTAGGACTCTGTGCACTTTAGCACTGCTAATCAGTGTTAACCCCTTCAATGCTCATGATGGAACGGTTTCGTCATGAGCGTCGGTTGACCTGTGCTATGACGGAACCGTTCCGTCATGGTTCCATAAGCCCAATGGAACGTTCAGCACAGCGCACAAATTTGCGCCGCGCTGATGAGGTTAAAGTGTTTGTGCTCTCTCCCCTAATACATGGTAACCTTGGATCGTACCAAACGGATAGATTTAATGTACTTATAAGTCTCTAGTAATGTGCGCAAAAGGTGCCCAGAGTCTGTAAATTAAATGCTATTAGTGGGCCAGGCACACTGATTGTGCCGCCCACGAAAGTAGCCCCCTAACCATGTCACAGGCCTGCCATGGCAGGGCCTGCGTGTGCAGTTCGCTGTCACTCTGACACAGCAGGCAAAACTACTTGACAAGCCCTGAACTCTCCATTGTGTTACATATAAGTCACGCGTAAGGACGGCCCTTAGCAACCCAGAGGGCAGGGTGGTATATAAGCAAAGGTTAGGACATGTGGTTGTGTGCTTTAGATGTCCTGGTAGGGAAAAACAGTCTATTTCGTTTTTCACTACGGTAAGGCCTACTCCCCTCTCACTAGCACTGGGAATTCCTCTATGTGCGTCAAGGAGGTAATTCCTGATCCCAGGGGAGTAACTTAATCGTGTTTGGTATGGGTGGAACAGTAGTGATAAATGTGCTTTGCTGGTAAGGTTGGATTTAAAACTACTAATGTAGAAATGCCACTTAACTTCGCTCTATGTGACCTCCAGTCTGCCTCCAATACCTGTCCGTACGGGGTGAGAGATTACATTTGTGCATTCCTCCCGAACAGCCATAAACCCAGGAAGGCATGGGGTGGCTGAACGGCCTGGGCAAACGAGAGGAAAGGGGGCTCACACCAGGACATACACAGGTAATAACCTGACCCCACACAAAAGGCTGGTGATACCCATAGATAACCTGACAGACAGGACTGGCTTGAAAGGGGAACTTGTGCACTTTAAAACCACATCAAAGGCACATTTGTGTATTAGTACTGGGTCTCTGACTCTCCCAAATCAGACACTTCTGGACCTACACCAAATCTCTGTGAGAGGAACTGCGCTGCTGCTCAAAGAACTCAACTGGACTGTTTTTCTGGAAAGACTGCTTTTCTGCTTGTTGCCCTGCTGCTTTCTGACTCTGTTTGGAGGTAGAGCTGGACTCTGCCTTTCCCCCAAAGCGATCTCCAAGGGCTTGTTAGTTTGCATCCTGTTTCTGAAGTCTTAGGGACACAAAAGACTTCCTGCAGTTCTGCTGGACTCTGCCTTCCGAGAGCCCCCTCCAAATTCTGGGTCTCAGAAGAGGGTTCTGCAGCTGAATTTCTGCCAAATAAACCTGGTGCGAAACCCTGCAAAGCCTAACCGCAGAGCCTCTTGGAACCGACTCCGGACGACGCAAAGCCTCGCCGACTGTGCCCCAGGATCCAATGTACTGTGTTCAGTGGGCCCAAGAGGGTCCCTTAAATTGGTCCGCGCTCCATCGCAGGTCGGCCAGAACTTTGGATTTGCACTAAACCCTTGTGACCTGAAGTAATATTTTTAGCGCTTCCTGCTTCTAAGCCCTTTCTGGCATACATTATGGACATTAATCGTGTTGGTCTTGTTTTACTCACATAAATATTCTCTATTTTTCAAAACTATTGTGAAGTCTTTTTGTGGTGTATTTACTGAGTTGTTGTAGAAGTTATTGCATAAATACTTTACACATTGCATTCTAAGTTAAGCCTGCCTGCTCTGTGGCAAGCTATCAGAGGATGAGCACAGGATAATTTAGGATTGCGTTGTGACTTACCCTCACTAGGATTGTAGTCCTTATGTGGACAGGGTGCATACCTCTGCCCACTAGAGACTCAATTTCTAACATTGGTGATCAGAGGTGAGGATAGGACTTGGGTTAGTGTAGTTCCATACAATAGCTATTTTACACTACCCTTCAACATCTAAGACCATTTTGATTTTTTCTTGCTTTGCATTTTGATCCGTCCTTTACATAATGTCTCAGGCTAGTTCTGCCAGTGGCGCTAGAGAGTTTGAACGGGCCATGCTGGAAAGTTATAAAGTGGCTCCGTTGAAAAGCATCTGCGAGGAGATGGGGGAACCTGACCCAGGAGCCACCAATTCCGGAGGGCCTGGGCAGAGTCCCGCTCCCAAGAGAATGATGCATCGGATGAGCCTAAGACGGGCTCTTCTGAGGAGATACCTGCAGAAGATGAGGAGTAAACCCCTGGATTTCAACCTCCTCTGAGAGCATGAAGCAGTGTATCCTCCCATGGCCTATCCCCAGAGGAGCTGTGTGAGAGGAGAGAAGAGAGTGAATTCAAGTTGCAGATGGTGAAGTTAAAGATAGAGGCTGAGGAGAGAAAGGCAAAGGCTGAAAGTGCCTTAGCAAAGAAGAAACTTATGTTGGCTCATAAACTGAGTGTAAAGGAGCTGGAGATGAAGGCCAGGCAGTCTGATTCCAGCTGTGATGGTGGCAGCATTCATACAGTACCTGATAGAGAGAATAATGTTCATATAGCCAAGGACTTGGTTCCCAGTTATGTGGGGGAGATGACACTGTTAAGTGGTTTTCTGCTTATGAAGTTCCACTGAAGGTGCACAGGGTACCCGAGCAACATGGGAGGGGGGAGTCTGTGGAACCAAATGCCTACACTGGGGAGAGACACAATTCTAACTTTAAAGGTTGGGGACCAAACCAGGTACACTCCCATGAAAACATCTTACTTGCCAAATCTGGGCTGACTCAAGAGATCTATCGCCAGAGAATCAGGGACAGCCAGAAGCTCCCTAAGCAGTCCTGGATAAATTCTGAGGATTACACAAGTAATGCACTGAATGGCTGGGTGAGGGGCAGCAAAGTAAATGAATACGTTAGGTTGTAGAATTCAATCATGAGAGAGCACATGCTCAGTATTTGCTTTACAGAGTTGTGCCCGGACCTAGTTGACGGTAAGATGACTGCTCCCATGAAGCTTGCCCAGGAGGCAAACCTCTGGGCTAGCACCTGCATGTCCAAAAAGGTCGTCAGGGTTCTTAACAGAAGACAGAGGTGAGGGGGGCTTGAGAGAAAAGATTGAGAATAAGGAATTCTCAAAAGGCCCCCAAACGAATTCCCAAGAGGATAGTGCTAGTCAGTCCCAGTCCGATCCAAACAAAAGGAAAGGATCTTTGACCATAAGACAGGGAGGTTTGTACCCCAATGTACAAAGTGCTACAAATATGGGCACAACAGGGCGACACTAAATGTTCCAAGAAAGCACAGGCCACCCCCCTTCCCCCCCACCGGGACGATTAAGGCAGACACCAGGGTTGGCGAGTGTAGCACTTGGGGAGGAGTTAGTCCCAGTCAGTTTTGGGGAACAGACAGATAACACTAGTTTCCTTGGGAAATAGAGAAATCGGGCCTAGAGGCCTAGTGTCTTCCAATAAAGTGTAGGCAGTGGGTCACCATTAACAGGCAAAGTGTGGAGGCTCTGGCAACATAGGAGCCAGCATGACATCTGTCAAGCGTTATCTGGTGTCAGAAGAGAAGGTCCTTCTGAACACATTTCACCAAGTCATCGTCGCTGACAATCGTGAGAACCATCTACTAATGGCTCTATTCTTTGAGTGGGAGTGGAAGGTCTCCTGCTCTCTGAAAATAGCTGTTAGCCCTACCATGCCTGTAGATTGTAAAACAACAACCTAGAGCCTACTACTTGGATAGAGGTAGAGCTTAGGTCTCCCTTGAAAATTATTGGATTGCCTCAGTGGGTTTGAGTGACCTTCTGAGTAATGGCTACCCTAGAAGGGAGTCAGGGCAGTCTGGAGCCTGGAACAATGGCCCAGACAACTGCCAAGGAGAGGGACAAGAGGCAAGAGAAGCTGGTCCCTGGAGTTCCTGTGGTAGAGGTTACCAGGGACCCAGAGGAGGAGGCCCCTGACCCAACCGGGGAGGACATTGCCACCCTTGGTGAACTACCTGAGCTTGCCAGCTAGCAGGGTGGGCCCACCCGGGAGGAATTCTGCCAAGTGCAGAAAGAGTGTCCCACTCTTGAGGGTCTGATGCGACAAGCCTCAGCCATGCAGTAGGTAAAGCCTCTGGGAATCACCTAATCTGGGAAACCAATCTCATTTACAGTAAGCCTATGGTTCCTGTGGGTAAGGCAGTATGTGCGCTGGTGGTCCCCCAGTGTTACCGGACCCTCCTACAGGGACTGGCTCAAAACATTCCCCTGGCAGGACATTTGGAGCAAGACTACCTTCGTTAGGGTTGTCTCCCACTTTTATTTGCACCGGAAGAAGACGGCTTCACATACATTCTGAGGATCCCGTCCCACCTGCCAGGCCAGTGGGAAATTAGGGTGAAACCACAAGGTTCCCTTGATTCCACTACCCGTTGTTGGCACCCCCTTTGAGCGGGTGGGGATTGACATCATTGGACCTCTGGACACGGGGAACCCACGACGCAGAGAATACTGAATCGACTGGAAACCAGTCCAGTCAACTCTCTAAAACGAACTGAGGAGGGCCAGGGCAGCACCATCAATCCCGATACTCTCAAGCTGCCCGATAAGGCACCCAAATGCGGCTGAGATATTGAGTAGAATAAGTGCTGCTCTGCCCCCTCGTCCCCCGTTCTGCGGATTTCTGATGAATCCTCTACTAAGGCAAACTCAGTGGAGTGCTGATATCTGAAACCGTGTTAATCCTGGTTTAAAATGTAATTATTCTCCAGTTACCTAGTTAGAGCCTTATTCATCGCCTTTTCCAGAACTTTCGCTGGAAAAGGCTGTTGGGAGATTAGTCGATAATTCTTTGTTTCAGCATTATTGAGGTTATGATTTTTCATTAGAATTGGCAGTAGTACGGACACTAGTTTTCAAGCTGAAGGAAAGGATCCAGTCTCTAGACTTGGTTCAGAAGCTTGGTAAGCTGGGTGGTCATTATGTTGGTTATGAAGTGCCAAATATATGGTGGACACTGGTCCATTGGTGATCCAGATTTTGTGCCAGTTATCAGGATCTCCACTTCCTCCACCGAGAACTGTGGAAAGTTGACTAAGCCTGCTTCATTGCAGACAGTCTCTAGGACAATTTGTTTTGGGGTCACAAAGGTGGATGAGTTAGAGGCCGGACTAGTGTCCCCAGGATTGATAGATGTGAGTTTTGTAACAATTTCATTGTAGAGGTCTTGTATCTTCTTTTGGAAAAAGTCTGCCATATTATCACAGCTATAATGATCCACATTATGAAAGGACTCTGATTTAAAATTAGAGAGAGCTGTGATGGTTTTGAATAGTTCCGCTGAAGATCTTTTTGTAGATTTGATTTTTTTGGGAAATAAAATTGATTTTTGTGTCATTTATGAGCAAATAATATTCATTGCAGATGCTTGAGTAACTATCATTGACTATTGGATCATACTCCTTTCTCCAAAGACGTTCTGCAGTCCAAAATTTCTGTTTAATGTTTTTTAGTTCTGGGGTATACCATGGGGTTGAGGGTTTTATCCAGTTGGAGAAAATCCATTTTTTCGGGCACCAGCTGGGTAAGAGCAAAGTCTAACCAGTTTGAGAAATTGTTAGAAGCTATATTAATGAAGGGGTCAACCTGTCAGGTGCTGTACCAAGCCACAAATTTATCTCTCTAACACAGGTGTATACAGGTGTCGTCGATAGACACCTGGCTGCCAGAATAACATTAACAACCTCCGGGACAAGCAAAGACATTAGTTTCCATCACTCAATCCCCATGCATGAAGATGGTGAGTGCACAGGCTGGGAAGGAGAACCCGACCCGGCTGCTGGGACAGTAGATCCTCCCGTGGGGCATTCTGATCGGAGGGAAGATGCAAAACCCTGGATACTACACTCACTGGAGCCACTAGGATGACTTGGGCCTGGTTGATCCTGATCATCTTCCTAATTCAGGGCAGGAGTGGTATAGGCAGAAAGGCATATAGGAGTCCCAGGTTCCACTCTAGGCAGAACACGTCTCAGAGTGAAACACGCCTTGGAAACAGCGAAGCACAAAAAATGCTGACAGTGCACATTCTTGGCAATAGTTAACAGATTAAGGAATTCCTATTTGTGGAAGATACCTTACTTAACCTTGAACAGCAGGTGTCACGCATGATCTGCAAGTTCTTCTGCCCTGGCTTGCAGGGAACTTCTGGCTTGCAGGGAGCTTCCCCGGGAAGATAACTGGGTGGTCCAGCTACATCCAGAGGTGTAAAGTCTCCTGGCACAGGGTTTGTGACCCCACCCGGCCCTGTTTCCTGCAGTACCACATGGCAGTGTTGTTGTCCGTGAGCACCTGTGCCAGTCTCCCTTCAGAGCCAAGTGGATGGCCCTCAGCTCCAAAAGGTTGATGTAGAGTCGGGACTCCGCCAGTAACTAGAGGGCTCTGATCTCCACCTCTCCTAGGTGGTCGCCCCAGGCTGAAAGCAATACATTGGTTACCAATATTAGGTCTTGGTAAGCAGGAAAGAGGGGGCTGCTACTAACCCAATCGAGGTTCAGAAACCCCTACTGCAGATCTTTCAAAGTCTCTTTCGAAATCTGGACCAGGTTGGAGAGGTTCCCTTGATGTTGGGCCCACTGAGATCCCACTGCATAGCCCACATATGCCACTTGGTGTGCTCAAACAGCAGGAGTCAGGAGGCCATCAGTCCCAGCAAACTTACTCAAACCCATGATGAGGCTGAAGAATAAGGATCACTGCCTGAATGTCATGGAATCTCCTCTTTCCTGGGATACAGCCAGGAAACTGAACAGTGTCTAGAAAAGCTCAGATGAAGGGGAGCGTCTCAGAAGGAGTCAGGTGTGACTTTGGCACATTTATAGTGAACCCCAAAAAAAGACAGGTGGTTCGCCATAGTCTGGAGGTTGTCTGCCTGGGGTGAGCCTGCTGTGAGAAGTCAGTGGTCAAGGTAGGAGACGACTCGAACCTCTAATCGCTGAAGGTGTGCTCCCACCACTGCCATCATTTTTGTGAACACCCAAGCGGCACTGGTGAGAGCAGGGGCAGCACTGTAACCTGGAAATGTTCCTTGTCCAACATGAACTGCAGGTAGCACTGATGGTCCTGTTGGGATGGGCATATCTTCTGCATGGTAATGGGCGTGCACCCCTGCCTTGAGTGCACAACTATACTGATGTCTGGATCCCCAATTCAGATTTTTCTTGTTGTAGACAAACATGGATCATGTGTGTGAACCATGATATGGGCCTGTCTCTCAGATTGCAGTCTTGTATCGACCGAGAGGGGGGCCCAAAACACTACCCTCATGGTGGAGAGAGGCTACTGCCTTCACCAAGAGTTAATCAGTATGAACACGGTGGTGGCAGCATACCGTGTAGTGATTGTAAGAGAGAACAGATCCCTTTTACCTGTGTCTTTGGTATGAGGTCTACAAGCACACTCAGTTTAAAGTTTCTGCTGCAGTGTGCTTTACTCACCTTTTGGCTACATCGGAATGGTGTGTAGTGCTGTACATGAGTGGTCTGCGTTGAATGTTTATGTTCCTGGGAAGGGTACAAAACATGGAGGATGTAGCGCAGTGCATTAATGCATGGTTGGATGTATGTGAACCGATGAGGGATACGGTTCACAAAGAATACAAAGCTGTGCAGCGTATGTAGGATGTATACCTGCACTAGCTGTTTGTGTGCTTGTGTATAGTACTATACATGGTGGGCTCTAGGTTTCATTCTGAGAGACACTCACCAGCATTGTGAAACATGAGGAGGTAGAGGAATCTGTCCAGACAAAGGTGTAAGCTGCCGCATTCCTATAACCTGGGTGGGACACACACTGAGGAGGGGAGAGTCAGGTTTCCCCTGTACAATTCAAAGGGTGCTCTGTGATTCAGTGAGAGGTCACAAGGAAGGGGACTGGGCACATTTCAGGAAGGAGATAGGGCTGTTTAGTGAATCATAAAAAGTAGGGATCGGGATACGGGCTAAACTTTTAAAACATACATCAATGTGGCCGACATCAAGATATGAACTCTAAACACTCTCATGGACATTGTTGTGGGGCCATCAGCTGTGGAGTCACTCCTGCTATGGAAGACAGCTTTCAAGAGGAAGAAGAGGGCAAAGGAGTGGGCACCTCAAAAGATGCAGACATCGCAACATAAATTTCAATGACTCAGGCTCTAAATCACATTTGAGGTCTACGACTGTACTATAAGGCAGGGAACTTGGGACCCCAAAAACTGTCATATGCCAAGCAGCCAAATGGGCTGAGTGAGGAGGGGACACTATACAAGACTTCTGCCAGTGACAAGGACTGGAGGCCAAGACCTTGTCCCCTGGGTAATGTCCCTGAGGGGACATCACCCAGGGGATCGAAGACCTCCTTCCCTGGACCCTTCCCTGGACCCTTGCCAATATCAGTTTGCCCTGTGAGGAAGATGAGAGAGGTGGAAGAAGCAAGTTCCAGTGGGAAACCCTCTTGAGTGAACTCAAGTTGCGAGGTGTGATTAACCCGTTAACCGTGGCGCGAATTCCGCCGCGGTGCAGGCGCATTAATGAGTGGGAGGGTTCGGACGGCCCCCGGCCGAACTCGGCACACGCCCACTGTGACGTCGGATGGCCAGGGGACGTCCAAAGCATGGAATGAGTTAAACAGCTGCTGCACTGATTGGGTCATTACCCATGTGCAGGGAAAAGTGGGCAACCCGCATATGCTAGAGGAGGGCTGCCTTGAACTTTGCCTTGTTCATCACTGCACCAATCAGGTCGGAACCAGAGTGTAGTGAGGTGCAGCAGCCCCGTATGCCAGGAGGGGCCATGGAATGAAGATTGCTGTGCTGTAAAGGCCGTAGCCCATGAGCAGTAGTGAGCCGCAAACCATTTGCCACGAGGACCGCTGCTAAAGACTTTGAAGTGCTGAGCAGGCTGGAGCACATATACAGAGAAGTTAGGGTGACCCAGTATGCCAGAGAGGGTTAAGGGGAGCAACAAGATGTGTGACTTGATGTACCACCACCTCAGGAGATGTGAGACTACTGAGGAAGCACCGTCACCAAGGCGCGGGACCTCAAGATTGTCGCATCACCACCCTATGCTGTTGGGCACATCGGACAATTACCCTGCAAGGAGGAGCCGCAAAGAACCTCTAGTCACTTGGGTGTGCGACTATTTTATTTATTTATTTTATAGCTTTATAGAGCGCGAACCAGACCCGTGAGGTTATCAGAGAGCTTTTATGTGAATATAATACTCAGGCAAATGTATAAACAACACTAGCACATAAATATTGGCATTTGCCAAACAAAACAATAAAAAGCAATCAAAACAGGTATTTGCAACTGACAATGGTACTCAACTAGTCTCGAAGGACATGCAAAGGTTTTTGAAGGATTGTGGCGTATCACACCACCGCACTTCCTTGTATAATCCTCAGGGGAATGCGGTGTGTGAAAGAGCTAACAAGGTTGTGAAGGGAATTATTCAAATGGCCTCTAGTAGTGGTGGTAATATTAGAAAGATGGCCAATGAGATGTTGTGGGCTTATCGCACGACTCCTTTAGCTCATGGTCAGAAATCACCTTTTCAAATAATGAGGGGACGTGATCCCGGCTTAAAAATAATGCCAGCTTGGATGAAACAAGTGGTTGCCTCACTAGCGATCCAGGGTGGGGTTTCTGCTGCCACTCCTACTTTTTTTTTTTTTTTTTTATAAGGGAAACAAGCGATGCTCAGCATAAAAGAATACGGGTAAACAAAATTATATAGACCACAATGGGCTACTATATATTTCCTAGTCCCTTGTCCAGCCGGACAGGGAATTTTTAATGATCAAATAAATCGTTCAAGGTAAGGGTACATATCAAAAACAAGCATTATAGTTACAGTAGGGCACAGTCCTGTACCGTACAAAAGAGGAAAGTAAGAAGGTCACAGAGTGAAAGAATACCAGGCAAACAAGGTGAGCTTACAGGCCACTGTCATGAATTTGAATTAGCAGTGTGTCCTGGAGTAAACCATACATACAATAATACAATGGGGTGAAACGTATGATTACTCAAGAGTCGACGTTTCGATCCCACGCTCAATTTATAAGGGGATCATCTTCAGGACTTGGAGAATGGTTTTGCCTGAATGGGAGTTTAAACGCCAATTGCAATTGATTTGGAGGAATTCAGATCAGTTTGGCCGGAGTAATGATTCCAGGCTGGCATCCAACCACACGAGATGTGGTGCAGTTGTGAGGCCCGTTATTTAATGCGAGGCGTCTGGGAAGATGAATTTCCGATTCGTTGACGTTTGGGGGCACAGCCTGGGCTACGCTTCCATGCAGAGTGCAGTTAGCACGGTGCGAGATGCAACAGTTGCATCGCGTTTGGATTCTTGCATCAATTAGAATTTCTGAGGGGCAGCGTGAGCATTTGCGCCGTCTGTAGAAGCGCGGTCAGTTAAATGACTAATCCGCGGGTGATTGAAAAGATGTCTGTGTGCCGATTGCGAGCTGTGCCTTGCCGGATTGCTTCTACTTCTATCACTTCTTCTACATCTGCCTCTTCTTCTTTGGTGACTGGTTCTTCTCCCTTCTTTGTAGGAGACTTGGTTAAGGTTAAACGTGGTAGAGTGCAAAGAGGTTTATCAAAATTTAAAGGGCCTTTTAAAGTGAAGAAAGTGCTTCATAATTGTGTTATTCTCAACAATGGTGAGTGTTGGAATTTTAGAAGAGTAGCTCTGTACAAAAGATTTAAGAATGATGTTCATTCTTCTCCCCAAAGTGGCTTGAGTTTCAATTATACTTCTGATTTTTCTTCTTCTACTACCAGTGGTTATCTTTTGGCTGCTCATTCTCCTATGGCATGTCAAACTCAGGTTTCTAATCCTGCTGGTGGATATGCTCCTGTTTCCTTAAGTGATGTTCCCCGTACTCAGGATCTACCTGTTTCTGGTTTGCCGAGTGTACGCTCTTCAAGGCTCCGCAGACCACCTGTTCATTTGCAAGATTTTGTTTGTTGATTTTGCTTTTGTATTATTATTTGTTTTTTTTGTTATCTTTGGAAAGAAAGGAAGAAGATGTGTAGTACATTGTATGGGGTATGTTATCGCTCTAGTCTTTATGTAGAATGGTTCATGTTAGGAAAGTATTCACTTCAATGTTCTTTGTATTCTGATGCTTGTGGGTTCTGCTCTGTGGCAGTTTACTGGTTGCTGCTGCAGAGAAGAGTCCGCTCGTGTTCTTCTACTCAACTTAATAAAGAACCTGCTTATTTACCTACTTCAGTCTGGGAATCCATATACAACATACCGCTAATATCCCTAGCACTTCGATTGAGCAAAGATCTAAAAAGGATGCAAATACACACACGAAGAGTGGGAAAAGAAAGCGGGGGGAGACTCACAAAAGGGTAGATGCCGAAAAGTCAGTAAAACTATCAATCTAGGAGGGGATATGACCAAACCAGCCCAATCCGTAGCCAATAAAGTAGCCAATAATGTGACACCTCGGCTGCCTAATAGAGATTAAAGTTAACGGAAATTAGAGTTGCCACAGCGCCCGCCATTGGTAACTCAAATCCCTGATGGCCTATTGGGACACATAGAACATCTAATGAAGTCACTGATGTCACCCCTATTAGAAAGGATAAAACTAATCAATGAAAGTCTGAGGAAACTAGAAACAATTGTAATGGCCAACTAAAACATATTGGAAAAGGCGGTGGGCACCATATTGGATTCTGATCATATAGTACAAGAAAGAATAACTTCAGAATTTAACGGTACTCAAATAGTTAACCCATTAGATAAACAATCGAGACCTAATGGGCAGCTAAAACACACTGATAAAGGGGGAGTTACAGAGGCAAAAAAGATAAAACCAATAAGTAGTGAGGGAGTAGAAGCCTCTGGGACGGATGGTAGAAAGGATTTGGCAACTTCAAAACTAGCTGGGGAGGTAACTAAAAAAGGAAAAGAGGCATTAGATCCAGAAGGAGGGAAAAAGAAGCATCCTTGTATCGATCTACCCCCAGATTCTGCCCCGTTCACAGTAATACTGACAGGGGTACCGGAGATCCAACATGATAAACTGGAATCCCATAGGGAATTGAAAAACAAAGTTATCTTTTGGCTCAATAGTAATAGATCACTACCGGATTACACAAACACGGAAATTCTACATGTCAGAAGGGTGAGCTGGTTGGGTCGTAGACATAAGGAACAGGAGGGGATTGTATAATTGTGAACTTTAGGGACACTAGGGTGGCAAGGTATATATTTGATGGGGAAGAGTATAGAGGGGAGGGTGGGATCCAAACCCTTGATCTGAGCTATTTTTATCCCCGCTCTGTGTTTGGTAACTCTTTTCTCGTTCAATAGGATAGATATTCTACATAGGCGCTCAATCTTTGTACCTAGGCAAGAGTTCTCTCTCCCTCTGTTTAACCGTTTCGAGACACTTCATGAGTTGGAGGGAGTTGACTGACTGGGATGCAGTAATAAGGGTATGATTTTGGATCTTCACATTGCGCATGAAAGTATAAATCAGGATAAGGTATCCAATAGAGGCGATAACAGAAGGGCGGACCCAGGAACACACACAGAGGCTTTTGACAGAGTGCACTGGAACCACAGTTCATAATAATAATAATTTAACCATCCAAGCAGAAGACAAACTGGGCACTCCTGAACCCACTGTGAGGGAGGAAGTTGCAACTAATAGGAGAATTTGGTCAATTATGTTCTGAAATATTGCAGGACTGAAAGCGAAATATTCAAATCCCACATGGTTGCTTGAGATCAAAGACTACGATATTGTAAGTCTACAAGAGACCTGGGTGGTAGAAGCCACGCATCTGTGTGGATTTAAGACATTTCACTTACCAGCAATTCCCTCTTCCCATGGTAGGGCTAAAGGAGGCCAGTGTACCTATGTGTCCAATCTGTTAAAGTGCTGCAAGATTGAGATGGTTGTGAACAATCAGTTCTATCACATAATTATAATTGTGATCGAACGAGACCTACATCTGGTCATGGTAAATTTTTCTAACAACGTTCTGGTGGCCGCTATGGAACAAACCTTCATAAGCCTGGGCAAAGATATTAAAAGTCAGATGGAAGGGAGAGCGAAAACAGTTTGCGTAATCTGGGGTGGGGATTTTAACTGTTCCCTATGTAAATATGGGGAAAGGGTACCTGTGGCCTAAATCTAGATAAGGCGACTAGCCTAAGCCATTTTGAGCATACTGGCTATGGGAATCACCTAAATTAGATCATTTTTTATTGTGATTTGGAGTTCGCAAACAGAATTGGTAAGAGCGAGGTTCCTTTCCGACCAACGTTTAACGGGAGAGGTGCAAATTCCACCATAGACTTTGTATTGATATAAGCCAGATATGGTGTCTTGATAATCCTTTGAGCGACCACTCCCCCCTAAGACTAGAGATCGCACAACTAGGGAAAAATTTCCCCAATACTAACCCCCCAAATAAGGAAGTTCGGGATATAGTTCTTAGTCGGCAGAACGGCTGTGCCCTCAAATGGAGCCAAATAGTACCTAAAGACCTTTTGAATACGGTGATTAAAAAGTGTAACTTGTTGGGAATAGGCCTGTCCCTGCGCTCCTATATGCTGATGATGCAGTTTTAATGGCCAGGACACCACTGGCCATGCAATCGGTGGTTAACTCTTTTACAGCTTTTATGACCAACCGAGATTTAAAAATCAACTGCACAAAGACCTTTAGTATGACATACGGCTGTGGGCAACAAAAAAATGCCAAATCAATATTTGTTGGCCCCAAACGACTTGAACAGACCCCCACGTTCCCATATCTTGGAGTTCTGTTTGATTAAACAGGCCGGTGGAATCACGCAATACAATCCAAGAGATTGTTTTTCTGCAAATCTATCACAACTTTGAAAACATTTAGCAGAACGATGGGCAAAAAAACGATTAGGGAACTTTCAACTGTATATAGAGCTACTTGCGTGACAGTTGCTACATATGGTGCTGGGGTATGGTGCTATGTAAATATAAAAACATTACAAGTAATAGAGAATAACTTTTTAAAATACCTATTAGCAGTACCACATAGTGTCTCAACTTATGTTAGTCACGCTGAGCTAGGAGTACCGTACATTGAAGATATTATTAAGATTGCCCCTGTACTCCTGTAGCACAGAATTTGGTCAACTGAGGAATGCGCGTTTAACCGCTCTATTTTAATGGATGCCATAAACCTAGAGGATGTTGGGAGGGTGCCATGGTTAACCTGTGTAAGAACGTTTTTTACTAAAATAGGGCATAGGGAATACTATGACTTCTTTTCACACACAAAAGGGGGGAGGGTCTATATACAAATCTTCCACCCCGAACCCCCTAAGTCACTATAGTATACACATAAAAGGGATGGAGACTACCAAAAAGAAACAAAATCAACAAAGGTGTGCAAACATTGGCACACCCATGAATGATGAAAAAAACTGCCCTCACTCACACACACTGTGTGTGACATGCTTCATCATCGGGTCTGCTACAACGCTCGGGCGTAGGCACACACCGGGCGGAGCATATGGAGGGGGAACAAAGAAATACACAAACAAAGTGCAATACAAAGTTGAACGTGACACCAGTGTCCACACACAACAAATCAAGACTGAGTACAAAAATAGACAAACAATTCGCAGTAGGGAACAATTAAAACTGACTCCTGGATACCATAGTAAACTTTATTGATAGGTTCCAAGGTCAGGATTAAGAAAAAGAATGGATGGTGGTGCTACCAAAGGGTATTAAGGCTCACTAGCACCCCTCCTTAACTGCTTTAGTCAACATGTTTCAACCTCTATTCGCCCTTCATTAATGGGTAACCTTGGTCTTCTTCAGGACGTTTTATTGTCCCAGTCTTATATATTACCCCTCTTACCTCAGTTAAGTGTTAGAAGGGGCATAAGTCACTCTCGCCCATCAGTATTAGGCTATGTGGAGGGAGTTCCACCGACACGGTGACATAACTGTGAGATAAATATAAGTACATTACATATATCCCAGTGGACAGCCCCATTGCTACCCACTTCCCAGAAATAGTTATAGTTAGAAATGCTCTTTGTCTTAAGAAAGCCCCTATAGATCTTGTTACCAATGGTGTGCCCATTGGACAAATCATTGGCCATATGAGTGGAATTATGTTTCCACCCACTCAAAACAATACGTGTGCAGACAATCACCCCGTGGCATCAATCGAAAATCTTTCAGTATATAAATAGTTGGGAAACAAATGTGTGTGTGTATATATATATATGTATATATATATATATATATATATATATATATATATATATATATATATATATATATATATATATATAGATAGATATATAGATAGATATATATATAGATATATATATATAGATGGATATATATAAAAAAAAATACACACATATATTCATATACACCCGTCATACCCCTCGAAGGGCATTAGGTTGTTACCTCAGCCAAATGCCAAGGATATCATCATTAGCAATCATGATTAAGAAGAAATGTAACTCACCGAGTTTACTGAAATAAATCACTTGACCTGGCACAGGGTGGGAGGAGTCCCAAAGAACAACCTATACTCCAAGGTAACAGAACCAAAGTATATCCAAATAAACATGTTTAGTGTATCAATGTATGTAAGCTTTCTTTTCACATGCAAAATGCTTGACATTCTGCATTCCATCCCATCAGAGGTGAAACGGTCCATATACGATCCCCTTTCGTCACCTATCAAAGGTAGATCAATGTGGTGTCGGCTGTGATCCTAAAATCGCCGTTATTATCATCAAGCCTTATACCCAGGAGTGCATTCATTAAAGCATGGTTGCGCCGAAGAACACCTTGCCCCATTTTCATACATCCCGCCGCGTACGGCTTCTGCCTCCCAGCGGAGTTAAGCCCGACATTATTCAATGTCTACATGTCCCCACTGGAGGAGGTGGTCATCCCGTTCGGAGTGAAAATCATCAGCTATGCTGATGACACCCAGCTGGTGGTGTCCCTATCCCATCCCAACCAAGAACCATCTAATCTCCACAGCTGTCTTTCCAAAATCCAGGGGTGGATGAATAACTCAGCGATGAAACTCAACGGGTCCAAGACAGAAATTTTGCTTCTAGGTCATAAAGGGCTCTCCCTTCCCCCAAACATCTGGCCCTCCTGTCTGGGTGAACCCCCGGTCCCTAAAACCGAGATCAAGAGCCTGGGAAACTGGCTAGAGAAAGACCTGTCCTTCAAAACCCAGGCTAAAAAAACGGCTGGGATTTATTTTGGGCTTCTTAGATCAGTCAGGAAAATCCTCCCCTTGCTCTCCCCCCATCTCCCGGAAATTGCTTATCCAAGGCCTCATTTTATCTAGGCTGGATTACAGCAATGCCATCTATTTGGGAGCCCGCGAAGCTACCTACAACAAATTACAAAGAATCCAGAACGCCGCGGCCCGGATTCTCACTAACACCCCGGCCAGATCATCGGCCAAACCAGCTTTGAAGCACCTTCACTGGCTGCCAGTAAGAGAGAGAGTTAAGTTCAAGGCTCTCTGTCTGGCCCATAAACTCTTACAGGACAAAGGCCCCCCCATCCTCAAAAACTTCATCACGCCTTACAAGGCCACAAGATCCCTCCGCTCGGACCATGAACACCTCATCACAGTTCACAGAGTGAAAAAGGCCCGTACTGGCGGACGGCGATTCTCTGTGAACACGGCCAGCCTATGGAACACCCTCCCCCGTAAACTAAGGATGGAATCTGATCACCTCCGATTCAGGAAACTATTGAAAACACACCTATTCCCCTGATCCCCCTTCTGCCTCTTTCCACGCTACCCACCCTCTCGAATGTCTTGGTCTCAGCGCTGGGATAATTACGGGTTACTATGCGCTCTATAAAACCCCAATAATATTAATAATAATAATAATGGCGGTATCAAAGTCTTACATTGGAGTTACAAAAACCACACATACACACGCGCCCAGAGGTCGTGGTAGCTAATTACATGACCCCTTTACACACACTTCACCACTCGAACGAATGACCCATCCGGGCCACTTACTGTTCCGATGAGAAGTCCTGCACCAGTCGTGCCCCTCTTTCATATGCTGCACCGATGTGAGCACTCGGTGTATGTCCGTATAGAAGTAGGAGACAGGGCGGGTGTCACGTGATGTCAGCGTAGAAACGCAGGCTCACGTACGCGAGCCCCTCCCCTCCTCGGGCATGCTGGGAAGTGAAGTCTTTGGGAAGCGAAAACGGCCAAAGGAAGCTTCGCAAGTTCGAGGCTCCTCTACCTCATGATTTTGTCCACACCACAAAACCCAAAGATAGGTCTCATTATAATTACCTACCCCTATATACTCAATTTAAAATTGCAACACGTATCAGAAAAAAAGGGGAAAGATAAAAATTAAAATAAATGCCCTTTTCACTAGTGTGCAATAAGGGATGGGCTCTCACATTTTTATACATTATTCCAGAGAGTGACACGTGGGCTATTTTATGCGGTCAAATTGAAGTACAAAGTACTGTTCAGAGAAGTGTACATTTATCAATACAGCTTAACACTTCCCCTAGACAAAGGGATCCTCAAAGTCACGACCAACAATTACTAGAGGGACTGGTATACATCCTGTACCAAAGTGCATCCTCCATGCATGAGTACTGGATCTCAGGCCACCAAAATGTATTACGATGTTAGGAGCCCCGTCTATTGAGATGTTAAAGAAATGTAGGGTAATGGTTTTTTTAAAAAAGTAATCATCTACTCAGTGAATACCAAGGGATGTCGCATTGAGACCATACAAGAGGCTCTTGAGACGGATCACCCACTTCTGCTCTCGTATAAATAGAGCCCTGTTGACATCAGAGCCCTGGAGGTGTGGTTTTTCAATGATTGTCCACCTGAGGTCCTCTTCTGAGTGACCCGCATCCCTGAAATGAGTTGTTAACCGCGTATTAGATCTGCCACATCTAATAGTACTGCGGTGTTCGGTGATGCGGATCTTGACCTTCCTGCTGGTCATTCCCACTTACTGTTTTCTGCAAGGGCAGGTGATTAAATAAATCACGCCCTGGGAATTACAATTTGTGTGTTTCCTTTGTTCCCATGGGGTCAGTAATCCAATGTCTTTACTTTTGGTGTTGGAGGTTAGATGACAAACGCTGCAAGATCTGCACCTAAAGTGACCTACAACTGGAGGAAGCCCTGTAGCTGTAGTGGGCAACCACGTGTTTCGTGGTGTCAGTTGTTTGGTATGTACCAGGAGGTCTTTTAGGTTTTGACTCAACGGTTTCTCCATGTTAAGGTTACCAGAATTAAGAATCTTCCAATTCTTCAAGACTGTCTGCCTTATCTGTTGCGACGAGGTGTTAAAGGTGGAAACAAATTCCGGTTTCTTCACTCCTGTTCTTTACGGGTTTAGTTAGAAGAGCCTCTCGTTTGGCATTAAAAGCCCTTTTCCTTGCCCTTTTGATGATCCGAGAGGGGTACCCTCTGTGGCTTAGTTTCCGAGTTAGAATTTCCGCCTCAGATGTAAATGCTTCTCGCTCAGAACAGTTTCTTCGCAACCGAAAGAACTGTCCCACTGATAAATTCTCCTGCAGTGAGTGAGGATGAAAATTGTTAACCCCTACGATGCTCATGACGGAACGGTTCCGTCATGAGCATCGGTTGAGCTGTGCTCATGACGGAACCGTTCCGTCATGACCACGCCCGTTACCATTAGGGCTCAGCACCAGCGGTAAATCTTACCCGCACGGATGTGGTTAAAGGCTAGAAGTGCGTTCTTATCTGTCAATTTGTGGTGTACCCTAGTGTGGATCACCCCACCCCTGTATGTAGTTCATAAACTCGTGAAGGTTCTGCCCTAATCTTGGGGACATCTTCTCCACTGAATGATTGGAAGACCCGGAAGAGTACGGATTTATGAGACCTACTCCATTCGGGAAACTCAGTGACCAAACTACGGCATGGGTAACTAGTGGATTTGACTGCGACAGTCCTGAGGAAGACTGAAGTGACCTCTGGGGGCACAATTGAAGCGGTCGAAACATGTTGACTCTAGCAGTGGTAGGAGGGAAGTCTTGAGGAACCTCATTTTCTCAATAAGACATTTTCCCATCATCTTTCATTTTTAATCCTGATAAGGGTATCAAAATTGGGCTTAATAAAGTAATTCTTTCTATTGGCACCCTTAATCAGTTTTAAACACATCCTTACTGCACTTTTTCCGTCGCACTCTCTTCAGATCCACGAGGTGTTCACTTGCATGTTCTATCATTCATGTATGTTATTCGTTGTACGTATTGACTGACTGTGTTATACGTCTTGTAATGTGGAATTTATTATTTTTCCCCCTCCCTAATGCTCCGCCCTGGATGTGGCTACACCAGGGCGTTTGTAGCAGGCCCTATGATGAAGCATGTCACATACTTTGGTGTGTGAGTGAGGGCAGTTTTTCCAAATTTGGGAATTTCCTTTGTTGTATTTGTGCACTCTATATACCCCTTGTGTGTGATTATGGAATGCAGAATGTCAAGCATTTTGCTTGTGAAAAGAAGGCTAACATACATTGATACACTACACATGTTTATTTGGATATACTTTGTTTCTGTTACCTTGGAGTATAGGTTGTGTTCTTTGGGACTCCTCCCTCCATGTGCCAGGTCAAATGATTTATTTCAGTAAACTCGATGAGTTACATTTCTTCTTAATCATGATTGCTAATGATGACATCCTTGGCATTTGGATGAGGTGGAGACCTAATGCCCTTTGAGGGGTATGACGGGTGTATATGAAAATATATATATATATATATATATATATATATATATATATATATATATATATATATATATATATATATATATATTCATATTCATATTCATAAGGTGCCCTGTGCTTGAGGACGCCACTCCACGGGGACTTAGCTTACAAAGCCTTTATTTTCACACTGCCACACGTTTCAATTGAAAAGTTAAAGGTCCCTGACGCGTTTCGAGGCAGCATGCCTCTTCTTCATAGGGGAAGCAGTCAGTGCGGCTTTTATGCCGGCTTGGTATGCAGCACGGAGATTTCGATAAATGATGCCAGCGTTCTCAAGTGAAACCCACTGGAGGGTTATGAATGGACTTTTCAAAAGCAAATAAACAAATCAGTGCTCGGCAGCCACTGGAGGCTAGTAAACATCCCAATGGAGGGTACGCACTACAACCCCCAGCATGCTGTACAAACAATGACTCAACCTGTGAGCGGCATGCAGAGAAAATGGATAAAATGGTTGTAGTGCGCAATCGCGCACTGACTGCTTCCCCTATCGTTTGCGATTTGAAGGTTTCTGTAGGAGGAAAAAAAAATTATCGATGGGATCCATGTAAAGCACACAACCCTAGAATTCCCTTTGTGTATAGTTTACAGGAATGTCTGAGTTTAGTACGCTTGCCTGGGTGGCAACCGAGCACGTGTCTGAATAGTGCAGCCATTCAGTATGGCTAGTAAGAGAAAATTATATACATGCACATACTCCGTGTGTACCTGATGTCTAGTGGGGTTCTTGTCCTCCAGCAACCAATTGGGGCACATTTTGAATCTGAACCACGGGGCATGGCCCAATGCCAGGGTTGAATGCCCAAACCTTTTTTTTGTGCCCCACTGTAAAACCCCTGGTGTCTAGTGGCCTTTTTACCCCCATGGAGGCCAGTGACGTGCGAACCCTCATTTGGGACATATTTTGATTTATTCTATGAATCAATGCTGCTTACATATATTAAAATTCAATTACAACATGAAGACTATCAGTACTTGTATAGTAGGGCTTAGGAGGGTACACAGTCCCAAACCGGGAACATGCTTGACCACCACCCCTTGCAAAAAATTGGTTCTAAAAATCCCTCCTCTTTAATGGGCTTTCGATTGCCCTGCCCACTCTCGTGGGAGCAGATTGGAGCAAACACCCCCTAATCTACCTCTGGGATGAAAAGAAAAATGAATTGACAACTTGGGATAGAGACTGCATTACCCCTTTTCTGGTGAGGCATGCAGGGGCGGGCTGGAAATCCAAAGCAGGCCTGGCAATTTTGCCGGACCACACCACCCGTGGGTTGAGGTGAGGGGTGGTGGTGCAAGCATGATTCACTCCTGCTTTAGTTACAGGGGGACAATAATGTAGCACCGCTGCAAAGCCGCCCTCCAACCCCCACCCCATCACTACAAAACTGGCTCCCACCCCTCTAGCTTCCTGGGGAAACGCTTGATGCCTGCTACGTCCAGTCCGGCCCTTGGAGTAATACTTTATTCCAGAGTGGGTCATCCCGTCACCTTCTTTGTTCTTCAAAGAATAATTTTCTTGGGGTCTTGTGGAATTTCTATATATCCCACAGTTCAGATTGGGGCAAAAATGCAATCTGCCTCACAGGTAGGGCTAAGAGATTGTGTTGCAAGGGTGAGGCATGGCTCTATGCAGGAAGGGTTGCCCCACCTCTTAATTTTAATCCCTGATGTCTAGTGGGCTTCCAATCCCACAAGTAGCCAACTGGAGGCAAACAACCATATGTGCCCCCTAAAGGGGTTGGCAGAAAGAGTATCTTGCCATTAATCGGGGAAAAGCCCTGGCCCCTGCCAAAGGGGCCTCTCCATCCACCAAGAAACAAAGAAGTCTATTTTATTTATTTTATTTATTTTATTTTATTTTGAAAGTTTTATATAGCGCGAACAGGATCTTTGCAGATATCAGAGCGCTTTACACGGCTGGGAATGCCAGCAAGAGAGTGGGGTTACACATAAGTAGTACAGCACATCAATAATACAAATATAACAGTTAAATGTGTGCATAGATAGTCAGTAGCATCAATAATACAGGTGAGATACATAGTCATATAGTTCGAACAGCGATTTAAATGTGTGCGTAGATAGATAGTAGCAACAATAATTCAGGTGAAATACATAGTCATAGAATTCGAACAAAGTAATACAGGTCGGATTTAGTCCGCTTTCTTCCCCTGCTAATGTGTACTGGGTGTAATCCTCCCCAAATATGCGCCCCAGTGGGCAAAGAAAATTTCTTCCCCTTGGGTTGGGAGGGGGGGCACTGGCTGGGTGCATGGAAAACTGAAAAGTCAACATGACATACACCTGTGTGTTCCAAGAAAGGAGGTGTCCAAGTGCACACCGTTTTTATTTCAATTTCACACAAGTTTTTCAGTTTGATCTTGTAAGCGTGCAGCCCGGAGGTAGAGGCAACACAAATTGATGGGGACAGGTCATAGAGGGTTGTTAAGGGATGTGGTAGTATAATGGAGAAGGGTGCAAGCAGCTTGGAGGAAGCCTGTTTGGTTACTGTTTATTGTATAATTACATAACTAGAGGGAAAACGTTGATCTTAGGGGCTATGTTAAAACAAAGGAGGGACTGTGGGCTGCATTGTCATTTATATTGCGTGCATTAAGACCTGGACAAATATCCTAATATTTAAGTTGTTGTTAATTGTAGTGAACCCCTGACGAAGGGCATAAAATTCCCGAAATGCATTGGGAATTACATGTACTACTAAGGATGATTTGCGTATGACATCTTGCTTCAGAAAAAGGCCTGGAGTGGCGTATCTGCAGCATTAGATGTAAAAAATATGTTGTGTCGCTCATGTGACATGATTTACTGACATGAGCAAACAGACAAAACATTTGGAATACATGGAATAACACTTTATTGAACATGGATAAA
Organism: Lissotriton vulgaris; assembly: GCF_964263255.1. NCBI lineage: Eukaryota > Metazoa > Chordata > Amphibia > Caudata > Salamandridae > Lissotriton > Lissotriton vulgaris. The sequence continues at coordinate 387,596,370 of NC_141697.1, forward strand.
TTTGTGAAATCTTCTGTCATGAGACATTTTTCGCTGTGCGTCCGGTACAGGAGTGTCACCACGCTCCAATTTGTGATGAATGGATACACCTGTGTGTGCCATGCCTGCCAACACTACATGTGGCATAGGTAAGACACCCCTATGGCAGACTTTATAGCCATAAGGGCGCACTATACCCATGCGAGGGCATATCTGCAAGAGTGGATATGTCCTGGTGATATTTACATTTACCCTTAGATATTGCCAATGCACAGGGAAGCCATAACAAGTAATTGGGCTAGACAATCGTCATTATGAGTTCCCCAGCTACATGATGGCTTAACTGTAACAGGAGGTGTTTGGAACCAAACACCTCACCTTAAACAACCCATGCTGATGCCTGTGCAGGATTTATTAATAAATGCACAGAGAGCACTTTAGAGGTGCCTCCTGAAAACCTACCGGCTACTAATGTGTTGACTTACTGTCTCAACCAGCCAGCCACCATAGACCGATTTCTGACCTCCTCAGGTGAGAACCATTGCTCTTGGAGGTCAGGAACAAAGCCTGCTCTGGGCAGAGGTGTTCACAGCTCCTTCAAGCTAGATGGATATTCCTGTGTGGGATGCGTCAAAGGCTCAGCCGCCTTTGTGATGCAACCCCAGGCCTTTCTAAATAGTGGAGGTGCCCTCCCCTATGTTCTGGCCACACTTTTTGGTCGCAAGACAGGTGGGAAAATTAGTTCAATTAGGAGGTGTGCCCACACTCAGCTAGCACAACCCCTAGGCTTGTCCAGCTGATACAGACCTCACTTTTCAGATTCCTCCATGCCGTTTTGGAAGGAATTAGCCTTCTACAGTCACGGTTATGCCCACTTCCCACAGGAGGTTGTCATATAGAGGGTGTAGCCACCCTAAGGTAAGTAGACCATTGGCTACTACTTGTCACTCCCATAAACGCCCCTAAATTGAGTATTTAGGTGGCACCCCTGAACCCAAGAACTCTGATTTGATGGATCAACAGGAGAAGGGCGAGGAAGAGTCACTGACTGGCGAGAATTGCAGCAGAACTTTGGAGTGAAACCCTCTGCCCTCTCTCGACAATCGCAACAGTGTCTCGTCCTGCAAGCTGGAGAACTACCAAAGCCTTGGGTAGCCTGCCAGCACTTCAACAAACACCGAAAGTCTCCCTTGGAATAGAGGATCTACTCCACTGCAGCCCGCAGGTACCGACAAGCAGAGTCCAGTCCACCTCCTTGCAGCTCCACAGCCTTACCGATGGCGCACACCATCAAGAAAAGGTACTTGTGACACATAGGACCACCCAGAACCATGAAGCGTCAACCCCCGGAATACCAGACGCCCTGCACCAAACGCAAACCGTGAGTGTCCAGCCCAGATCCTCACTGCACCAGGCCCAAGCAGCTAGTGAGGTATGTCCGCATCACTGAGACCCACTTCGAGAGTGGACCAGCTGCCTTGATTTTGCCCCTGCCAGTTGTTTTTCCTGGACTACGAGGTACATCTTTGTGCACCAGCCCGGCCAACCTAACCACTCTGCACCTGAACCCTCCCCCCTGGCCTGGGTCCTGGCGAACCGGCTGTGCCCTTGCGCTCCAAGAACCCTTGCAAACACACCACCCAATTGGTAGCCCTCTGACTTACCTGCAACCCCCCCTTGACAGCCTCTTTTTAGGCGGCCCCCATTCTCCGTAGCGGGCCAGCTACCAGCCCCACAGCACTCTGCTCCTGGTAGAACTCTGGTGGTTCCTGAAGAACAGCAGGTAGTACTTTGAACCTCCGCCAACTACTATTCTGATTCTAGAAGGTGAACCCCTGAAACCAACTGTACCTAACTCATATGCATCTTTGACTTTTCCTCCCATAGAATTGCATTGGGCATAAAAACACACAGGTGTGAATGTTTACATACCTGTGCATATTCTATCTGGTCTGTCCCTGCTACCAACTTACAATAAGAAATGCTGCATTTGAGCCATAATTACATCTTAGAAGCCACCAAGAGAAATGTAGTACCCTGTCTAATACAGTCTTCATTGTGGCCTGCACCACAACAAATGTAGTGTACTATCCAAGTACACTATATTGTTGATATTGATAAACACGATGATAATACTTATGATAGTACACTCGCATATATGAACGAAATCACAACGCTATTATTAATTTGCCCGTCATAAACTCTCCATCAACCCCAACTTGAAAATAAGTTATAAAGCAGGCTTTGCAACCCAGTCCCGCTATAACTGATTGACAGGTCACAGGTGGGGTGGCAGGTAGCCAACAGACAAAATCATGAACAGGAAAGGCAGGCCCATCCCACAGATAAGCACAGCCACACCACATTGGTCCAGGGAATTCGGCCCCAATAAAGCACACCTGGCCAGAGGGGTGCGTGCATTCCCAAAAACCATAAAGTTAGATGCCACAAGGAGTTAGGAACACAAAGCCAATCAGGACACAGCACAAACAGTGCATGCAGCGATCACGCGACCCTCATGCCGGACATCTGGACACACTATCCACTGCTCCACATTGTGTCCATGCAAGGTCGAGCCACCTGCATTTGTTAGTTATCAAAAACCCTTTATGAATCCACATTCTTTTACCAAACAAGGAAACCGGATGTACTTTTATTGTACTCAAAAGTGCTCATAAGCCTGCACGAATAGACTGTACTTTGAGACAATTCTCAAACCCATTTCTGTGGGTTGCACTCCTGATCGAAGTGTTTAATTAAACTAGCTGTTCCTGTTTTGCCAACCAGCTCGTCTTTGGTTTTTCAAAGTAAAATCACATTTGAGCAACAATATAATTTACTGTCAAAGCATTGTCTTATCTCTAGAAGAGTTAAACACGGAGCTAAGCAAAAGGATAACACATTTTGCTGATGTACAAGGGACATCTAGACCTGCATTTGATGTAGGAGAGAGAGTATGGCAGCCTCACAACAGATGCCTGCCCTTAGCCGACGATCAATATTAAGTTCTCCATATAAGAATCATATTTTAATGGAAAAGCTTTACCTGATAACTTTCCACTTGCTTCCATCTGCCTTTGGAAAGTTCCACCTAGAGTTCCACGTTTTCAAATTTAAACCATTTTTAGGACCCGTTTTTCTGCACTTATACTTTCGAATCAGTTTATTAAGGGGAAGGTCCACTCAAATATGACACTTCAGTAATTTGTGTTTACGTGTTTTTTTGGAGCTGTCTGCAATGTTGGATAGCATCACAGAGAAAAACCATTTCTTAGAAAGCCTATTTTTCTTGTATCCATCTCATCGTAAAGGAAATGTACATGAATATTAGAGTCGGTTTCCAGTCTATAAAAGATCATAATGACATTCTAGTGTTAAAGGTGTACTTTCAACTGCTCACACATAAAATTTAGAACATAATTAAAGTTATTCTGCAATGTCAGTGTAAAAGTTAATTTCATGATCCACTGTGGTTTAAAGTAGACAATAGAGGGATATTTTTTTTCTTGTTCGACTGCTGCTTTAGAATATTTTCCAACGGAACATACCATTTTAAAATGCAGTTACTAAGTATGATTTTAACCCCAGCCGTCAGCAGCAGGTCCAGTAGGGCTTTATCGTTTTCATTGAGAGTGACGGCTTTGGCAAAACCTAGTACAAGCGACGAGAATTCTCTTGGTAGAGTAATATGGAGGACTTCCTTCACGAAACCAAAGATCTTGTCCCAATACGAGAAAACACAGGGGCATTTGAAGACTAGGTGCTCCAGATCTCCACCCACCCCTGAGCAGTTCCAACACGTGTCATCGTCCTTGATTTTATGAAGAAACAACCTCCTGGGAGTCAAGAATGCTTTATGTAGAAGCCAGAACTTGGTTTGAGACAGTGTAGGGCATATTTTGTGGCGGGTGCTGGATTCCCACGTTCTGGCCCAAATCGTGTCCGAGTTCGGTACGGAGGAGAATGAGTCCCAGTATTGTTGGATGGGTGCATTTAGGGAGGACGCTTGCGGAAGCATTAATTTATACAAGCTAGAGACATGGTGTCCTTGTTTGTTAAGGGAGGGGAATAAATCTAGGAGTTAATAAATAAATCCTGCTGCTGACGGCTGGGGTTAAAATCATACTTAACAACTGGAAAAGCACGAACAAAGCCTCCTTTCCTCACTGGTTGAACTGGGTATCGTACTTGAGAGGTGCTGACAATATATCCTTGACCTCCACCCCGTGGAGACCCCCATCGAGGAAAATCTGGTCCTCGCTGGACACTCATTTTGATACATACAAACCTCCTTGAATCTTGTTTACAAGGCCCTAGAGCGTGTCATCACACAATGTTTCATTCTGATTGTTAGCCAATCTATGTTTTTGTACATTCCTAACCACAGAGTGATGACTCCAGCTCCCACATGTACTACAGGTTTGGGTTACGAAAATGTACAGCTGATGTAGCCTCTGCGATAGTGGGGTGGTGCCTATCTCCTTCAAGGTCAGGCTATACATGACACCAGTTATCATCGGAATGTATGTGGACATTTTAAGGGTATTTTATGTAACGTGATGGACTCATTGTTTTATGTTTTATGGACTCAATTGCATTATTGGTAACAATTTTCTGTATTCCTATTCATGTGACTGTAACTAATCGTACTGAACCGACTATTCCTGTACTGATGATTCTCTTTGCAGCTCCTAATAAAAAATCTTTTGAACTTAAAAAAAAAAATGCAGTTACTAAAATCTGGTGCAAAAGGTGACACTTAATAGAGTTCATCCATCATGATCATTGGCTTAATCCATTTGTAACAAAACACATGAGGATGAACTGTGGCAAGAAATAACAAGTAAACATTTCGTTCTGACGGTAAGTTGGCTCAGAATTCCTCTTTGCATCTACTGTGACCTACAGTCCACCCGTAAAGGTAGCAACGCCAATAAAGCAATTAATCAGAAAACTGAGTTTTGATAAATTAGGAACTACTAACAACTTTTCAAGCTAAGAGATGGTGTAACTGAAGAATCAAGTACATGACAAACACAAATTATATTGATTGCAGGACAATGTGGTTAGCTGGACGTAATAATAATAAAATATATATTCAGATAGAATGTTGTTTACAAATGAGGCACACCATGGAGCAGGGATGGTTGAGGTCGGCATCTCTGCGAACAATTTACTGTGTGGTAAAAGAAGTACAATGGCGTACAATGTACAATGTACAATGGCGGTGTTCACCAGAAAGGAAGTCTTAATGTGTAGTTTAGAACAACTCCGTTGCTTTTTATTACTCGTTTTAGGAGTTCTTGGGTATGCCAATCCATGGTACAATCAGATTCGGTCCAAATAGATGGCTTGGAACTGTTACCTATTCATATTTTTAATAAAAAATACTTTGAAATTCTTTAACAGAGAACTAAGTCATTTAAATTGCAATTGCTCTAAAAATATGCCTGATTTCTTTTAAAACACACGTAGTGAATAAGCATTTGCCGAATTGTACAGGAGAAATATAGATTAAGCGTAAATAAAACAATTTCCTAAAAATGCACAAAATTCCGGCATTGAACATCTCCAAAATCCACATTTCATAAGCTTGCAACACGTCTTTAAATTGTAACTGATTAACAAGGATAACATTCTCTAAAGCACAGGCAAACCAACATTGTGACTGCACTGGAACCTCATTTTTTCAAGTAGAAAAAACAAGGGTGGATTTTATCTGAAGTGCCACTGAATTTTTGGTCATGTCCTTTTATTGGACAACTGTGATCAAAATATTTCGAAAGTAGTGTTGACCAATGTTAAACCACAAGGGTCAGAGCCATACCCCATTTGCAGGGTAATGGCTGGGCTACATAAATGATTCCGGGGTCGAGTCGTCTACAGCAAATGCATATTGTGTGGAGCTCCTAAAATATGCATGGCTCTGGCCATCCAGACCAAGGTTGGACAACCTGGACTTAAAGACAAACACTTAAGGTCTTCACCAATACTGAGATACTAATTTCCCTCTATTTCGACTGCCTAAAATCCAGTCCTTCCGTCCTTCCTTCTCCTGCTCATGAAAGCAATTCACGCCTTAAAACCTTGGAAGTGTGCAGCACCAATTCCCGTGGAGACTAAATAATACCCCATGATGCACTTAAAGTCCAGCAGTAGGCTCGGTAAGCATAATGTTCCCACAAATAAACACACAAATCACCAGTGTGCAGTACTTTAAAGTGATGTAATAACTATTCAGGCCTGGCAGACAATTCCCGCTTTTCATGTGAAAACGTACAAAAGCTAAAATATTAATCCCCCCTCCTCCTGCACATACGCACTAATCTTGAGTTTCACTTGGATACCCGAGCAAGTGTTTCAACATCATTATATTAATAGCTATTCCTACATGCCTATTAAAATGCTCCCCATACTCATTCACTCCACTCATTATCTAACTTCTAAAAGCATATCAGTGTAGCAGTGCAAATTGGTGCTTTAAACTGTCACAGCGGGATGTTTCCCACTAAAGCATTTTCTTCCATTCTCTTTAAGCTATTGAGATCCACTTTAAAAAGCAGTCCACCAACCTGTAGTCATCGAAAGTGAACGAGTCCTTCAAGGGCAGCTTGTTGGCATTTGGATGGGTCTGGGATTTTCGTGTTTCGGAGAGAAAAGGAGGAGAGAAAAAGTGGGAGAGGAACATGAGAAATCAGCCAGCAGAATTTCATTATTTAGCTGCCTAACAAGAGCCAAATGAAGCAGGAGGCGTCCAGCCGCGCTACAGAGGGATCATCATGCTATTATGCCCCCATACATCACTGTCAATTTAATTTGTTGTGCCAAGCAGGCAGCATAAAGCGGATTCTTTGCATCCGAGGCAGGAGCCCACAAGTAGCACAAAAACACATACTGTAACTTACATGCCTTCTCGGCAAGCTACTGACTTCGGCCATGCGAGGGGGACTGTGAAATGGCCATTATTTTAAACTCTAAGTTAATAGCAAGAAGAGAAAAAAAAAGTAATTTTAGAAGCGGAATGATGTAAGGTACAGTCTCACCTTAAGGTGCTTGTTGGTTGGTAGCATACGGAGTTCCATCGAAACAACATACATTCTCTATTTTATTTCAGAACCGCGTTTGATGTTACTGAATGCCACAAATACAGATACACATTATAATACAACGTCCAGGCCCCTCTGCCTAACCAAACGGTCCTTGGCTCAAAAGGCCCAATATTTAAAAGCACATTTACATCAAACAAATTACTTTTACAAAACGTGATCTTTTCTGCACAATATTAAGACTAAAAGCCATAAAGGAGAGTTACCTAAAAAAATATCTGCATAAAGGAACGTGTTTAAGTATGGTGCTAAGGAAAAAATGCATTCTAATTGATCAACTAATTTACATGCATGCATAAACAAGAAAATAATGTCCACATCACATGTAGTTTTAGGAGCAAGATAAGTGATACATTTGCTATCAATTTAAATTAACTTGCATGTTTTTTTGAAGAATAAAAATGAGAGCAAATTCAATTTTTTTAAGTAAGCAACCATCTAAACAAGAATTTTTCAAGAACATCAACGCGTCCAAAACGAATCTTAAACAGAATTTTGTGACAATAGGTATTTGGATATCCAATCTTTCGTCAGGTATAGATATGCCAGACAGCTTCAGTGAAGCGACTAGTGAGCTCTATGCTGTCATTTAATATTCATTCAGTTCAAAGGTTATCAGAACTACAAACAGAATACATCTTCACATTCAAATATGGCCCTGCATGCATTTTTGATATTTGTCTCATTACCTGTTACGGTTCTGCATATTTTCTTATGAAAATAAGAGAAAAATCTACAATACAACGACTGTTGGGATTACCCAGCAACATAGGACATTTTTAAACGCATCTTTTAAAACTCGAATTGCGCTTGTTCCTTTTAAGATTAGAAATGCAATTATGGTGCCAAATTTCGTAACAGCAATTTCTATTAGCATTTAGAAGCCGCCTTCACCTATGTGTGTTCCACAATGTTAGTGCTGACTGAGATCCCTCCATGGGCGTCGACTACCTCTTCTCGTGTATTGGCATTACAAGTTTTTGTAAGTGCTAAACAAAATGAATCCGCTATATAGAAATTCACGATTTCTATTCTGTAATATCTCCCCTTACACCGTGGTGAGCTGCTGCATGTAACCAAGCAATCAAATCTGTGTAAGAGGGAAATGAGAGAGTGCCTGGATCACAGATCTTCCGCTCCTAATACATGAAACCCCATGTAAAAAGCCATTTTTACTCTTGACGCATTAGCATCACAAGTGCGGGGTAATTTATCATCTCTCACTGTAATGTAGTCGCTGGCACTGTGTGCAGGACAGTAGGGGACGAGGTATAAGTGGCTCAAACCGTAAATCAATTAGAAAACAAAGCTTATGCTCAGTGCGCAATTTTAGGCAAATTATAGCTCACAAAAGACTGCCAATTGGGAGCCGGCTCCCAGGTGTGTGCTCCTTTCCCGTACGCAATCAGGCAGAAGGACGCAAATCTTAAGATTTTGAAGGTCTTAACATTTATTTGGTTTGTATATTTTATGACGGCTTTAAAATGCGAGCCAGGCATTCGTGCGCACATTGATTTTTTTCCCCAGCTCAACAGATATGGAATTTAAAGTGGGATGAAATGTGTACTGTAGTAAATAGAAGAGACTTCTTGATGGTTAAAGAGAGAGTGGAGCACAGAATGGAATACTACATGTACTTCCTGGGCTGATCTTGCAGTGTGCGTGTACTTAATCAAAGATGCTGGCCTGTCGAAAGCTTGCCAATGCAAGCCAGGTGGGCGCGGAGAGATTCTACCAGTGTGGGCATAATGGGCATTTCACACAGGGTGCGTCTTCGGCGCGCGCACAATATACACAAGTGGCACGCGACTGTCAGTGAAATATATTTTATTGATCTCAAGCCATTCACTGGAAATACACACATTCAATAAACCATAACATTACAAAAAATAAAAAGAAGGAAAACCCTTGTTACAAACCACGATAAATGCCTTAATAGCAGCCAAAGGGCACCAACGCGGTTGTGTACGTACAGTAACTGAGAGGGAAGCCAACCAATGTCACGCCTCAACGTAAGGACGTCGCAAGACGTCCATGATGCTCGAATCAATAAGTAACTGGAGCGATTCACCATTTTTTTTTACCACCCAAAACATTTGGCACAACTAGCGCTTTGAGCACAACAATCCGGAAGAACAGCAGGACCCTTGTGGTCTACTGTAAACTAGGCAATCCTAAGGCCAAAATGCATCTCTGTAATACAGGTAAGTACAATAGATCTTTCACGGTTGGTGAAAGAAGCACAGGGTAACATTTCTGGATTACCACAAGTCGTTAGTGAAATGATATGGAGCAACAAAGTGAAGAGCAAGCATTGAACTGAAACAAACCCTTCTCTGATTGACAGTACAAGTGTTTTCCTGAAAAATATGCAGAGATTGAGAATGCATAGAAGGTGTTTACCTGTAAGCTAGAGATTTAAAAAATATCACCTGAGGGTCAAGCACACTTAAAATAAATACTTGCTTTTAGCGTGTGTTGGTCGTAGTACATAAAAGCACACGTCAAAAAGACACCAAAAGACATTCAGAAACCTCATCAAGGGAGGATAGATGCAAGTAAAAACTCTGGATTTCCCCAGTTTACCAACCGTTGTTCCACCATAGCCATAGTCGCCTGAATCTCAGCCAGGCTACAACCACAATAAATGTTGCTATTTACACAGTTTCCCCTTAACAGAATTCTGATATTCACTTTTCTGAAATATTTATCTAGTTAATTTAGGTGCCTGCCTCCTTTCGGCGAGGGAGCTCGCTCACTTGGCAGCATTTTCACTACAAATGTTACCACACTATTTGTTAAAAAAATATATGGAGGTCGGACGACCTAACAATCTTTTTCTAAAACTTCACCTTGCATTACATTTGTGTCTTCCACTTAATCTTCCTCATGTAATAATGAAATAAAGACATGGTTTTCTCACCCTTATGAAGAACACGTTTTTACTTGCTCTACAAAAAGGTGCAAGACTGTTCAGATTAATGCATGTCTCATTCAACAGCACTCGTCCACATTCAAAAAATTATAAAATGACTGACCATTCTACAAAGCGCACACAAGTACATGGACACTACTTATCAGAACCAGTAACAAAAAAGCAGAATACGAAACCATGCTCTCAAAATATCAATGTCTCACTCGAGTCAATGCACAGGAATCAAGACTTTACAGTTCACCCCAAGGACTTCAACACAGTGGAATTGAAGGGATGCAAACTGATCATTTATAAAAGTTCCCAAAAGTTCTCATACACACAAATAACAGTGTGAAAAATGGGCCCTCCAAAAAGCATAAAAATACAAATCAGTGACCTAATGTACTATTAATTTCCCTAGCAACACTGACCAAATGCATGAACACCAGATTAATAATGCAGCACTGGATAGTAGTCGATTCGGTAGATTTTACTCATACATGATAAGTAAATACAGCAAAGTAACTGGGATTCGGGTAGAGAGATCCCAGCACACGTGGTACATTCAGAAAAACGACAGTTTACGTTCAGGATTGTCGATATCCTGCAACAGGTAAACATTTAAAGAAACGGATCACTGTTTGTGAACAGCTTTGAAAGCTTCTTCAAGTAATGGTAGGTCGGCCTTTCCCAAACTTGTTAATTTAAGACAGACCCAATCCGTATTTTAAATCCAAATCTTCTTCATTTTATACACTGAAAGGTACCACAGTTTAAAACCATAAAGCCAGGGAAATTTGCCATTTATATGTAACTGATGTAGAAGTATAACTTCCAACGCATAGATTTCAGATATAATCAGTGATTTAATAGGTGAGGTGCATCACAGCAATGCAAGTTATGCTTACATCAGTTAAGTATAGCTGGGGAATTACTCTGGTTTTTGAAACAAAGTGATTCTTCACTGAATTCCAAAGGTTTTTTGAACACGAGTTAAAATCTTACTACATTCCTCACATATAACTCCATGTTATCCTTTGTTTTCTTGAGTGAATTTCTATTTTTTGTAACAAAGTAATATCTTATTACTATGCAGAAGGCCTGGCCCAGCCCATCGCCAAAAGACACCCCCTACCTTAATTTTATTTTTTTCATGTCCTGCAGAAGTCCCGGGGTACTCCAACAGGACTAAATGGGGGAACGTGCCACATCCTGCAGAATTCCCACAGTACAGTGGAGAACTTTAAGAATTAAAAAAATATATTTCGGGCCAGAGGAGGGCGCCTTTCTGGGAACTCCCACTCACACCTCGGGCCAGGGGTCCGTAAGCTGTCCCTTATGTGTTTTATATGTTTATTAAAATGTTTTTCAGAACTCAGGGACAGAGTCCCAGAGCCCTAAAATGGAGATTGCAACACTTGTTCACATTGCATGGTCCAGCGGGACTGACCAATCAGATTGTGAGTTTTGGCATTTTTTTCCCAAGGAGTCACGCAGCAACAGATATCTATCAATTTAAACCTTCATTTTAATTTCTCTAAAACAGCTGAACAGAATAACACCAAATCACAAAAAGCACGCTTTTTGGGTGAATAGCTAACTTCCTGCCATAATGGGTGTAATTCTGTTCACCCTTTCTTCTGTAGCGTTGTCTATTTTTTCCTAGTGAGAACCCATGGGGAAAAGAAGTGTCTGGCGACCCCTCTCTTTTTCTTGGCCCATGCTTACTGGATCACCCTGAAACTTTCCAGGAAAGAACTGACTGAGAAGGCTAAACTTTGAGTGGCGGCTCCACTGCTATGGCAGAGGAGATAAGCTACTTTGCAGGTAGGCGGGGTGGGGCTGTTCTGCTCTCCGAGCAGGGCAGGGAAGGAGTGGTTTGCCCACTCTTAAGTGCGCAGTGACTGTTTGGTCAACCCCCTCGGACCGCCAGAACCAGTCATGCGCACTTTCCCCGTTCTCCATGCAGGCTGTAATGCAGCCTGCATGGAGAACATGCCCACCCCTCTAGCCCCTGGCTGAGTGCCCTGTCACGGTGCTCAAACCAATCACAACAGTGCATTGCAGCATTGTGATTGGCTTAGGGGAGGGAGCCTGGCTGTCTGCTTCCTGTTCCTGAAGTCGGAGGCAGGAGAGCAGGAGCAGAAACGCAGAAGCCAGCGGCAAGGTAAGTTAATATTTAGTTTTTATTATTATTATGTTCACTCCCTCCCGCAATCGCTCTGCGAGCACACCCACCCGCGAGCCATGCCGGCTGCCAATGTGAACTCTCGAAAGTTTTGTGAAGATTGGTCAAATGGCACCAAAGTTATTAGCAAAAAGAGCTCTTCTTATGCAAAACACTCATCTTACAGAAGCTGACTCACTTATAACTAAATGCATATATGTATAATTCTAGTAAAATCAATAGATCTTGACTAACGTCATGCCTAAACATACATTTTATTTCCTCCTTCCTCATTCAGAACCAATGCTAGTGTATTAAGTAGAGCTTTAGTTAGAACAAATTTTAATATCAAACAAGTATGGTAAGTCTCAAATAACAGCGCTGGCGAAAATAAAATAATAACGCCCGAGTGACCCTTGCATTTGTTAGGTTACATTGATCCAGACCTGGAGCCCACGCCCCCTTGTGTTTCATTTCCATTAATTCATTACAATTAATTTTTAATCCGCTTATATTTTGAATGGTAACACGATTTAGGGGAACCTTCCTTTTTCATTTAAAAAATAAATAAATAAAATGACTAGCGAAGTAAGGGTATTGTACAATGCTAAAGTTGCATAGCTTTCACTGGATTTTACCAAACGGCCACAATCCAAATAAAGGAAAAGGATACTAAAAATAATATCGGTAAAAAGGCACAACACCTGAAGATAACAATCACCGCTATGACAAATACAAGAATACCTCTCTCAACATTGATGACAATTTTTCTGCCGGTAATGAAAAAAATCTGGGCAGTAACAAAAAAAAGTGTTGCTAAAAATATCAGACATTTGTGTTGAACTGTCACACTGATGCAAAACAACGGATATGTTTTACATGGAAAGCAGATCTATTTCACATGGCACTATCGCCACCTACTGGTTTAAAACTAAGAAAATCTAAACCAAGATTTCCACGAATTTATGTTACAGATGTAGACATTCTCCATTCGCACCTAGTCGCATATTAAATAATCGAAAGCATGATTATCAGAAATGTTAATTCCCTGCAAGACGTCCCCATTCTTCTTGTAAAAGCTACATTTAAAAGTAAGAAGATGAATGTCATGGAGCTTAGATTTGACAAATAACTGAAATCAAGAGATATTGTCTAGATAGGGCCATGTACTTCCCCATTCATTTTTTCATAGGAAAACTTAACAACGATTCACAAAAACTGCACAACGTAATTACACCAAATTTAGCAGAAAGTAAAATCTTGGTCCAGAAAGCTTGCATTTTGTAAATTGGTGCAAATTCATTCAGCAGTTTTTGAGAGAGTAAGGCCCAAAATGTATTTAAACTTCACGCTACGAAGGATCCATGGCAGATCCGCGAGTTCAACCACACATTGTGTATGGCTGGCAGCAACCTGAAGGAAATGTTGCGGCTGGCTCCTTAGGACTCGGGGGCCTGGTTCTGAGTCCTAAAAAATAAAACAAAATAAGATATAAGGGGGCAGGTTCGGGGTACCCTGGCCCCCTGGGCCTTGTTGAGAGTTTTTCAGGATTCCGTGGATCCACTGAACCACTGCAAAGCGACAGTGTGACACCCCTAGGGCCTCGCTGTGGATCAACTGATCTAGAACACATTTCCAGAGATGTCACCCTAAGCTTATCAGTGGGTACACGGGGGAAAAAAATTATAATGAAAAAGTGGGTTGTGCACACAACTCCAAGCACAGCGATGGACAACTTACTTTGCATTAGAACACCCCTAGTAATTCATTGAAAAAACCAAGGTTAAAACGATCCTATAGTTCGGTGAAAATGTCAGATATAACTAAGGTTCCCAGTTTTCCGTTTTTACTGATTTTTACAGATAAATACAGACAGAAAGCAATTTATTTTTTAGTATGAATTAATTTTTAAATGTGGTTAGAAACGGAAAGTGTATGCTTTTTGAGTGATTCTAAATACACTTAGCCATGACTGCCAGACCAATAACTGTGTGGATTGATCGGTAAGAGGGGCTAAGAAAAAGAAAGAATTTTAGTAAAGAGGTTTTAACAGCAGTAAATATGCACAAGGCTAATCCTGAAATGAGCATATTTTCATAGAAGTGCATTGATTTAACTTCTGCAGGTGTTCACATCACTAAAACCTGGTAGGCATTCAAGCATGACTGCATATTTATTGGTTAAATAAATTTAGAAATATACCAGTTTCAGCTTTATTTTTCCACAATACCCATAATATACATGGATAAATACAGATAAAGTTGACAAAAAATAAATATGGATAAATACAGACGGAAACGTCAAAAAAATAAATACCATAAACCGGGAGCCCTAGTTATAACATCGTTTTAAACTAACAAAACCACTAAAATTCACCAATAATAGTTATCTCAATTAACTAGAACTCGCACCCCAAAGTTACTATAAGTTGCATCCTCGCCATGCACTGCTAATTACCCCACATATTTCCTCACCCATGACATATTTCATGACATCACTGATAACACTGCAAAATTTGCAATTATTTAATTGATGACAAAACTGTGCATGGCGAAGGCGCAAGTTATAGTTACTTTGAGGCATGTGTTATAGATACTTGTGATAACTAGAATTAGTGAATTTCAGTGGTTTTGTTTGTTTAGAATGGTATGCTTTAACTGACATCTTCACCTAAATATACCGTCCCTTTAACCTTAGTTTTTTCAGTGTATGTATGTATGGCGGTCGCCAGGGATTGTTATAGTTTGGACCTAGTTTCCATAGGAAAAGTGTTTGTGGTGCCTATGTCTATATTATCTCCGTGTTACGACCGGCAGGTAAAATTGGGGGCGGGGTGGCCATCATCTCCAATAAGAAACATCAACTTAGACAACTCCCCTCCTTGGATATTTCTAATGTGGAGAATATTGTTGCCAAATTGGATACTGTCAATGGGACACTTGTGGTGGTTTTACTATACCGCCCGCCCCAAACCATGGTTATGTTCCCTGCTATTCTTGCGGAGCAATTGGCCATGCTAGCTACTAATAATTCAAAACTGCTTCTGGTCGGGGATTTAAATCTCTGGTTCGATAACATCCTATCAGATCCCCAAGCAGCTGAGACTAGGGACCTTCTGAGTGATCTGAATTTAATACAACATATAGATACTCAGACCCATCAAAAGGGCCACAGTCTCGATCAACTTTGGTCATTGAATTTAGCTATTGATTTTATTGATATTAAACCTTGTAGCTGGTCTGATCATTTTACTATTAGTTTCTCATTTTGTGTTGAGAAAGCTCTTCAATTTAAGCTGAAGGCTACCAGTCTGACTCGGAAATGGTCCTCGTTGGACATGTCAGCTTTTTTAAATCTGTTAAAGTCTACTCTGCCAGAGCAGAGCTCAGATGTGGAGATAGCCGATTGTAGGCTTCAAGACTGGCTAAATTCGGCCATTAATGTTTGTGTTCCCCTCACTCGTTTTGATAACTCACGCGGCGCGGACGCGCATAAATGGTTTACACCGGAGTTGAGGAAAGTAAAACTTGAAGTGAGGCAGCAAGAAAGAACATGGCGCTCCAACTATTGTCCTCAAGCAAGGATCGCTTATTGTTCTACTCGCAAAGCCTACCAAAAAACGTTGCACACTCACAAAACTGCTTATTTCTCTTCTAAAATACTTAACGCCACCAACAAGTCGAAAGAAATTTTCAGGATTGTGACCGAGTTGTGCAATGATGAGAGAACTTCTCCTCCGGTTGTCCCCTCACAATTGCTCTGCAACTCGCTGAATGACTATTTTAATGACAAAATAGTGCTGATTAAGGACACTCTATCCAAGCTTCCAGTTTGTGCCCCGATAGATGACACTTTTTTAAACCCTTCTACCTTGCATTCCTTTCCCTTAATCACTCACCAAACCCTTCAAGACTTGCTCACTAGAGTTAAATCAGGATCTCCTCAGGATGCCTGCCCTCCCCAAGTAATGAGAGAAATTGGTCGGGCACTCCCAAGTAGCCTGATTCCATTGCTCAATAACTCCCTCGTGTCAGGGAATGTTCCTAATAGTTTTAAACAGGCCTTATTGATTCCTTTGAAAAAGAAACCTGGCATTGACTCCTCAGACCTTTCTAATTACAGACCAATATCGTTACTGCCTTACTTATCCAAAATATTGGAGGCGCATGTAACCAACTGCCTATCAAGTTTTGTGGAAGCCTCTGGGTATTTACAACCCAACCAGGCAGGCTTCCGGCCTGGTCACTCCACTGAGGCAGTGATATTGGCCGTTCAGAATACTCTAAGGTCTAATGCAGACAGGGACTTACACCAGGCTTTGGTGCTACTGGACCTGTCTGCGGCGTTCGACACGGTTGACTATACCATCTTGGTCAACCGTGTCGAACAGGCCGGTCTTCGGGACTCGGCCTTGGCCTGGCTCAAGTCCTTTATTTCTGGACGTACCCAATCGGTTCGACTAGGTTCCTTCACAGCCCCTAAAAAAATTTCCTTTTGTGGGGTCCCTCAAGGATCCTCCTTGTCCCCTTTATTATTTAATTTGTATATGCGTCCACTGTTATTCTCTCTACGAGAGTTTAAGGTTGATGTATATAACTATGCAGACGACCTGCAGCTGGTCTTTGTGCTAAACTCCCATAATGCTGCCGAGGAATTTCGAGCAACCATGTCTTTTATCCAGAGGTGGATGTCTTTAAACCACCTTAAGTTAAATCCGGGAAAAACGGAGCTCATTCTACCTGGGAAGAGTGAGATCAGTTGGAGTCCTAGTTTTTGGCCATCGGACATGGGCTCGCCCCCAAAAAAATCCCGTACAGTAAAAAGTTTGGGAGTGACTCTTAGTGAGGACCTTACCTTGGTGAGCCAAGTCGGAACTGTGGTCTCCTCGGGGTTTTTTCAATTGAGGAAGATCAGGAAAATAGCACATCTTCTTACAGGTCTGGCTTTAATTCAGACAGTCAGTGCTCTAGTCCTGTCCCACATTGATTTCTCTAATGGCCTCTATCTGGGGGCGCCTATTGGCCAACTTAAAAGATTGCAATACTTGCAAAATCAAGCTGCGAGACTTGTCTGCAAAGTACCTAAGTGGGAATCAATCAGACATGGACTAGAGACCTTGCACTGGCTGCCTGTGGAACAGAGAGCCACTTTCAAGGTGGGTTGCATTGTGTTCAAGGCTCTGGAGGGCAAGGGTCCTATGTTCCTTAGATCACTACTGCGCAAATATACACCTTCGCGCAGTCTGAGATCAATCCACAAAGATCTACTCGAGGTCCCTCGTTTCAAAAAGAAACGTCAGGGAGGCAGCAGTTTTCAATTTTTAGCCTCCTCATTGTGGAATTCCCTCCCTTTGACCCTGCGACATAGCAAGGACCTCCTTGCTTTTAGGAAGGCATTTAAAACTCTTCTTTTTTCCCAGGCCTATTGTAAAAAGTGATTGTATCTCTTTCATGCACTGTTATGTTTGATTCTCTCACCAGCGCCAAGAAGCCCCAGGGCGTATGCGCGCTTAACAAATAATAAATAACATAACATAACATATGTCTTTGATCCCATTTGACGAATCTTAACATTTTACGAAGAAAGTGTGCCAGTAATTCTAGTTGTGCATGGAAAGTTTTGGAGTGTTCCGTCAAGAGAGGAGCTAGAGGAAAAGGGGGAGGGGTCAGAAAAAGTGGTTTTCCCATGTTAATTTCCATACAGATTTTAGACACTATTACAGCCCGAATCGCTGGATGGAATTACACAGAACTTGGCAGAAAGGTAGTTCTTGGTCCAGAAATAACCCTTTTTGTTATTTGGTGAAAATCCGTTCAGGGTTTTTGAGTTATTAAAAGAAATTAAAATTTGGATAAATAGGGACGCAGATCCTCTGAAGATCTTACATTCCACATTCTTAAATCGGAGTGGCTGCCAACAGTTCAACTAGGTGATGTAAATCATCTTCAGCAGAGTACAGGAAAACAAGTAACAAAAACCCCACAAAGGAGCATTTTAGCTCCGGGGGAGTGGTTAAAAAAAAAAATAAGGGCACAGTTCAAAAAAAAAAAGGAAGGGCACAAGGGCCCCCCTCTTGAGGCTCTTGGAGCCTCGGGGAACACCACCCACCTGGGACTTTATCTATAAAAAAGGAAGGGGGCCATGTGACCCTCATCAAATGCTCCCCTTGGTTCTAGGGACCACCATCTTCCCAGGGCCATGTTTTCAATAATGGGAGGGAGACCAGGCACCCCCTCTCCGGGGACATATACAGCCTCATTGACGACCACCATCTCTCCGGGGCCGGGCCATGCAAGAAAGAAAGGAAGGGGGCCGTGCAGGCCCCCCTCCTAGAGCCTATATGGCCCCCTCCCATTATTATAAACCTCATATATTACATCACTCATGACATGGTCAGTGACATCACTGAAGTCTTAAGCAGTGCATTGTGTGGGAGTAAGTTATAGTTAGCTAAGGTAACTATAAGTTCTGAATTTCTAAGGTTTCGTACAAGTTAAATCTGAGCCTAAGCATAACTTCCCGGTAACCTTTGTTTTGTTCAGTGAATTTCTAAGGTTTTTGAATTCCACTTACTAACTATAACATTCCTATAAACGTTGTTTTTTTTGGGGGTGGGGGGGGGGAATATGTATATGTACAAACACACACACAATTTGATTTAGTTCTAACTTTGAAACAATGATTGAAGTAGGATATCTTGCTCTGCAATGATTGATAACTTACAATGAACACCAAAACAGACAAGAGAACAGATGTTCTTAATGTCTGATATAAAAAAAAAAGGCGCCACATTAAGGACGATCAGCAAGATCTTAAATACATGGCTGTTCAAAAGACTGCTTCTTCTCAAATGATAAGCCCAGCATTATTTTTGCTTTATTCAGCTTCTTTTAACAAAAAATTAGACACAGATCTGATGTATGAAATGTGGCACTAAAAGGAAAGATTTCCAAAATCATTAAATATAACAGGGCAGAAGAAAGACTAAGTATGAAGATGCTTAAGGGTAAACGTAACCGTTACTTTTGCAAGTATTTAGTCATGTCTAAAAGGCATCCTTATAATTCCTAAAAATAAATCCTTATGAATTTACTAATCATCAACAACTCACATATGCATGATAGGTTTGTGCCCTCCGCTATTTTCGTACAAAAAGTTCAAAATTAGGGAAAATGATGATGCTGTATAAAACAAAGCGCAAAAACGAGGCTCAATGCTCACTTTCACGGTCCCTTGATAAAAATTAAATCAGGTATAAACATTTATTAAAACATGTCAATAGTAAAAAAAAAAATGGCATAATGTATCAAGTATTGCACATCGTTGAAAAGATCATGTTTTTGGTTCTCCTGGCAGTACTATAAACGATTAAAATTTGCAATTGGGAAATATTTTATAACACAGGGATGTCTGCTGCATAACAAGCACACATCTCTGGCAGATAAAAAAAAGGATGTCTTTTTTTTTTTTCACAACAAGTTTATTGATAAAGATGAGCACGTGTAATAGAGTGGCCCCCCACAATCAGGATGGCACCACCAAATATACCGATATAATCATGAAAATAGGACTGAGTGTCCAGACAAGAAATCAATGCAATACAAGGATACAAGAAACATCATCCCCGTCTTTATCTTTTCATTTACCCACTAACCCAACTCCCAGAGCCCTCCCCTGGATCCCACCCTAATCCCATGCATGTGTGTATATACAGTGTTGACTTAAGTTCCTAGTGCGGCAAGTGTATGTGTGGGGGAGCGGGGTCACCAGGCCACATGGGGCTAAATATCTTCTTCTGGTTCTGCAGGGGGGTCCAGTGTCAAGCCCCTGTAGTCTGCCCACCTTTTCCATATCTTAAAGTGTTTACGGGGGCATCCCCGAGCTTCGAAGATCGGGCGTTCCAAACCCATACAGAAGTCTATGCCGGCAAAAGGATGTATTTTTAAACAGTAAAATATTTCCAAAAATGTTCATAATCTAACTTTGAATACATGCAGCAAGATATAATCTATGTTATGCAGAGAAGCGTTATCCATGGTATCACACTTATCACTGGTCTGGCAACAGTCTATTCAACACACAGACCACATCTGCCGCCTTTCGAGCAGCTACACAAGTATCACTGAAGTCGCCAGTACAACACTCTGCTGTTACAACATTATGAAACTGCCAGTGTATGCTAACAAGCACCACGTAAAATGCGCTACTGTCCTTATTTATTCCAATCTCTTCAACACTAGGGGGCAGGGTAGCCTTGGTCCTTGGGACCGCAACAGGCTAAAAAGCATGTTTTTAAAAAAAATCAGGCGAATTAGCAGCAAAAAGAAAATAAATGAAAAAGCGCAGAGTCCCATGCTGATTTTCAAAGAAGCCCCCAGGTGTCCTTGGGGCATGCACATAGATAGAAAAAATAAGGGGAGGGCACACTGGCTGGCTCCCCCCCCCCCCCCTCCTGAGGATCTTATGAGTCCCGGACACCACTACCTCCCTGGGTTTTATTGAAATGAAGGAAAGGACCTCGGGGACCACCCTCTACTTGGCTCTAAGAGCCCCAGGGTAGGCCTCCTCACGGGGTTTCATTTTAAACAAAGGAGGGGGGGCAGCATGGACGCCCTCCCCCCACCTTTCCTGGGGCTTATATATGCCACGGGGACCACCACATCCCAGATGCTAAATAAATACTAAAGGGGGGCCCATAGTCCACCCCATCCCGGGGGCCAAATACATATTAGATAATGGGAGGGGGGCCATGTGACCCCCATCCTGGTCCATAAGCAGCCCTGGGGAACACCACCTCCCAGGGGCAAGCCTGTGCTATTTAAAGAAGAGGGCCTGCACGACCCCCCTCTTGGAGCCATTAATGACCCTGGGGACTGCCACCCCCCAGGGCCAGCTCCTGCTATCTCCCGAGGTGCCCACCCTCGGGAGGCAGCTGTTTGTTTTCGCTTGACAGCTTCCAGCAAGAGAGAGCAGACATAACTCTGCTTCCAGCAAGCAGGAGCTGTCAAACTGCTCGTGCTCGCTGAAAGCAGAGTAGTCATCTGTTTCCCTGCCCACTGACATATGGACAGGCAAACAGATGAAACAACTGCTTCCGTACACAGAGAGCTGCATTTCTAGCATTTCCCCTGGGAGGGGACAGGGCATCCAGGTACTAGTGACCTGGGCCCAGTAAATGAGTTCCCCGGGGTCGTATGTGGCCAGGGAGGGGGGCCATGCGACCAGCCTCCCACTTTAAAGAATGCATTTGGCCCCGGGAGGCGGTGGCCCTTGGGACATATGTAAACCCCAGAAGGGGGGTCAGTGAGGCCCCCCTCCTTTGGTTTGAAGCCTCGGGGAGGTGGTGGTCCCCAGGGATCCTGGAGCTTAATGGAGGGTGGGGGTCCCCACCTTAATATCTATAAAGACCCGGATAGGTGGTGGTCCCCGGGGCTCATAAAAGCCTCACAATGAGGTAACCATGTGATCCACCAAACCATTATTTTTTTTTTATCTATGTGCATGGTCTCGGGTCCTGGCCCACCAGGGGGATTTTTTGCGAACAAGCAAGAGTCAGCATCATTTTTTTGGGGGGGGACGCGCTTTCACAGATCTACTGCAAATTTGCGGCAAAAAATAAAAAAAAAATGTTTTGCCATGGCAAGGTCACAGAAACCCAGCACCGGGACTAGGGGGTCAGGGTATTTCTACCTTGCCCAGTTTTCTTTTCTTTGGCAAGGCCTTGTGTGGTGCAGGGTTCGGTGCTTATAGGGGGTTGGCCACAGGCCAGGCCCAGCTGAAAGCTGTGGGCGGCAGTGGTTGGATTAACGTAAAGTAATTAAAATTACTTAACGTAATAAAAAAAAACATAGCAATTCACAGAAAAAAGCAAAGGTTACAGGGATGTTATAGTTAGGAAACAGAATAAAGAAAACAGATATTGACTTAAAAAAAACAAATGTTACAGGGACGTTATAGTTACGCTTTGAATTTACCTGCACACGCTTTGAATTTACCTGCACAAAACTATAGAAATTCAGCAGCTACAGTTCTGGTTAGTTGCAGTAACTATAACTCGTGCCCTAAGGTAACTATAACTCATGCCCTCGCCATGCACTGCTAATGACCACACATATTACAACACTCATGACATCTTTAATGACATCATTGATAATATCACTAACATTTGCAGTAAAATTATTGAGGAGAAAACTGTGCATGACAGTGGGGAGAGTTCCAGTTACCGTAGGCACAAGTTATAGGTACTGCAGCTAACCATAACTATAACTGCTGAATATATATTATTTTGTGTGCGTAAATTTGGAACCTAACTAGAACGTCCCTGTAACCTTTGGTTTTTTTAAGTTAATGAATGAATGAACAATATATATACACACATACATATATACATAAATATATATATATATATATATATATATATATATATATATATATATATATATATATATATATTATATAGTACAAACATTACACAGTGGAGGTCCCCACTGTGTAGTTATGGCTCAGACAGTCTTTCAATTCAAGAGGCATTTTTTGATTTGCCAATTGACTCCGTAGGCAGATGTGCATGAAACACACCATTATACTTACTCAGTCAGCTAAGTTTTGGGATGCCAAGTTTCATGAAGTTCAGAGCACGGGTATAAGTTAAGGGCAGGGGAGGATTGAAAAACAAGCAATTTACAATTTAAGCTTCCATGGGGAATTTTCTTCACATTTTCAGTCTGAATGGCTGATCTAATTCACGCCAAATGTGGGATGAAATAGCTTCACTCAAAAAACGTTTTTTATTTTTGTTCGGTGTAACAGCCGCAGGGGGCAGAGGGGCAACCCCAAAATGATCAATACAAGGCCAGTGGTCGGGGTACCAAGATGTATGGAAAATCCAAAGCATGGAGAGAGAAAAAACACAATTGAACACGACACATGACCGGTGAGCTTTAAAGCAAAGTAAAAAATAAAAAAATAAACAACAGTGCAAGCAAACCCAAACACTAATGAATGTCTGGCCTGGCTGGATGGAAGGATGTAGGGTGCAGCTACGGTGGAGTCCAGGCCCTATTCCTAACCCCAGGTATGGCCAACCTCTAGTGTGCTAATCTCATTCGAGAAAGAATTTGCACTTCATGTTGAATTTCGGGGTTCAGGTGACCTTTTCAAATCACTCTCCATTGTGGTTTATACATCTAACTAAAAATGGCAACACAGGCCAGTGATACAAAGTTACTTCATATGTATTCTCTTTTTTTATTTCTTCTCTCTCTCTCGCTCAACCCCCATCCCCCCCACCCCCACCCAGGCTAAGTCCTGTATCATTCTTGTCAAATGAAAAGCTATAAATTGTGTGCAGTCTGGCCAGAAGCTTCGCCTGAGATGTCATAAGTGACATCATCAATATCATTTAACCTCAACATAAGTCTCACCTTTTACATCCCGACCTGCCAGCTCCGCTCTGCCAACCTCGCCCTCGCCACCATCTCCTGCATCAGAAGAACAACCATCGGAGGCATATCATTCTCCCACCTCGCCGCAAAGACCTGGAACACCCTCCCCATACACCTGCAACAGACTCAGGATCTACTAGCCTTCAGGAGACTTCTCAAGCCCTGGCTAATCAAGCAGTAGCAGCACCAACCCATCACCCCCTCCCCCAGCGCCTTAAGACCCTCGCAGGTATATAGTGCGCTTTATAAATGTACTGATTGATTGATGAGTGATGTAATATGGGAGGTCAAAAGCAGTGTATAATAAGATAAGTTCTAGTTACTTCTCTAAACTACAACTGGAGTATTTCAGTGTTTTTTGGGTTTTGTAATGCTGGCTCGTCCTCTCATTTCAACACCTATCAATAGCATCACTTTAACCCTTGTTTTTTCAGTAAATGTATATTTATATTTTACACAGTTGCAGTCACTCCTGCGTACATATAGGTAGGTCAGAGTTACCTTAGGGAAAGCATGTTTTGTTTCACTAATAATTTTGGCAGGTTTGACTAACCATGAAACTTTCCCAAAAAAGTTAATACACGTCAGCCTCGTATTGGGAAGTTTTGCTCTGTCTCGTCAGGAAGGGGCAAAGATAAATGGGAGCGGAAGTGTTCCAAAACATTGATTTCTCAAGTTAATTCCCACTTGAAATTTTGGGAAGCAATACAAAAAAACAGCTGAACAGAATTAAACCAAATTTGGCAGACAGTCAGAACGTTGCTCAGAATGCGTGTTTTTTAGATTTGGGTAAATCAGTTCAGCTGTTTTCCAAAAAGCCATATTTAAAGAGGTGCTACATGTGATCCTGAAGGAGTAAAACAGTTGGGTATATCAGGACTGCTGGGTGTCCTATAAGCTCCAATTGCCCACTTTAAAGAAGACTAGTAAATCCAGATTGGCTGGCCAAGACCTGAGCAATATGTTGTAGCAGCCAGTAGAGGAGGACTCACGTCCTGAAAATGAATTTTAAAAAAATACAAGGGGAAACACTAAACAACTGTGAATTGTCACTGCTTTCCAGTGAGTCCATCTTGATTTGTGGGAGTAGCTGTATTCCTGCCTAAAATCGATCTATGTTGGACCACAGAGTGACAAAGCTCAGTTACTGGATCGCTAATGTGCCACATCAGGGAGTGTTATAGTAGGAAGGTGGTGTACCTGTTGATAATGTCTGAGATATAGTTATTAACCGTCACTCTGACGAGTGGTAAGTTATTGTATATTTAATAGAGCTTCTGTCACTGGTTTTTGGTGGTTTCTTGCATTACATGTCATAGCTGGACAGCGCATTAACCTTTCAAGCTCGGACAAAACTAGCGGTGGGGAGTTGCTTTGGTCTCTTACGCGGCCTGAGGCCACTGCTCTGGTTCTTTGACCTTCACACTTGCCAAGTTATCATCCAGTCCACCATCCTTTCTAGACTGGACTACCGTAACTCTTTGTATCTGGGTGGCAAGAAGGCCAGTACTACCAGATTACAGAGGGTGCAAAACGCCACTGCTCGCAACATCTTTGCCCTCCCGTTGTCTAGCTCTACATCTAAATACATACAGAAATTACATTGCCTCCTGGTAGAAAAAACAGAATGACATTCAAATCTCTGTACATTGCTCACAGAATTTTTCATGCCCAGGCCCCGTCTATTTTAACCAACCTTCTATCTCCCTATAAACCAGAACACGACCTCCGTTCATCACACCAACTATTGGTGTGCTCCCCCGTGTTAGAAGAGCACGGGCGGGAGGACGCTCTTTTCGGGCTCTTTCTACTTCTCTCTGGAATGCTCTCCCTAGTACCTTTAGGAACCTACAAACCCATAGGGTGTTCAGGAAGGCAGTCATGACCTGGCTCTTCCCGATTGCTCCCAGATGCATCTTTTCCCGCCTTTCGGTTTTTGTTGCAGATCTTGCGCTGGGACGCCCAGTCACTGGAGCAGCCATGCGCTCTACAAATCTGATGACATAACATGTCTTGTTAAAGTCACTTCAGCTTCCCGCCACACAGAATGTGACAGTGTGGCACACTGTTATATGCACCTAGGATATAACGTTTTTGGAAACTAATCAGAGTAAAGCTGGAAAAATCATATCCCACAAACGTGATTTTTCCTGGTTAATGGTAGGTTATTCGGTTATAGCAAGTAAAATGTAATTTAAAAAAATCTAACAATTTTAAACTAGACAATAACTTGTAGAAATTATTCCAAGGCTGATAGTGTTAACTAAAATCTTTGAAATAATGTCAATACATTTTTTTATACGTTTGGAACTGCACTCTGGACTTAAAAAATGGCCTGAGTAAATACAAAATCAAGGCACATTTATATCTGGTTTAAAAATACAATTAAAAAAATCCCAATTCTGAGACACATTTTTTCCAATCCAGATGGTTCACCAGCGTTGTAACATTAATGAGGGTGAAGACGAAAAATAGACAGACTGAAGCAGAGAGAGACCTGGAGCAGAATGCTCTGAAGTGGGAAACGATGAGAAGATTCAAATTGTGATACGACCGGGCACTCCACTTGTTCCTAAAGTACACAGCCAAGTGTGTGTTCTGAGGGAAAACACCCACTCACAGAGTTTGAGCCAAACAAACATTGATAATGTAAATGAACAGTGGACAGACAGACACTTATATGAGTATGGGGTTGTGTCATACTGGCTACAGAGGTCAATTGTGGAAGGAGTTCATGTGACTGCATCTGTGATCTCCCATTTCTTAGTGTACATGGTATGCTTTTACATGAATACAAAATCACTTAAAATATATATATATATATATATATATATATATATATATATATAGTATTGCATCATATATGACGAGGTGGACACAAGTGGATCCAACCCAACCATTTGCCAGGAGTGCTCAATTCAATGCTTGATGTGCTCGCCCGACGTGGTGAACTGTCACTTAAGTTGTCTCCTGCAAGGAGATTTTCACCATTGTGAGGGAGTTTACGACTCCACGGTCTAATTTAACCCAGGCCGCGCCCACAGAGTTGTGGGTGTCTGCTCTTGCCAACTTCTTCACGGCTGAGATAAAGTTGATTCAGGACTCCTTTCCCTCAAGGATGGTTGAAGCGTGCCCCAGCTTCATGGACGGGCCAGTTCCATCGGCTCCCGTGGAGTCCATCTTGGCCGATTTTCCGCCTATTTCAGCTGCGTCGTCATTGGCACTCATGGCCAATCTTAAATGTGGTTCTCCTCTTGACCCAAGCCCTGCCAAATTTTTGGCGAAAATGGCGGCGGTGGTAAATCCTTTGGCAAATCCACTCTTGAATCTCTCTTTGTGTGCGGGGGTGGTCCCGCAGGCTTGGAAGCAGGCGATGGTGATCCCCCTCCTCAAGAAGCCTGGCCTAGACCCTGAGGCGTTGGCCAATTATAGGCCAATCTCTCTTCTTCCTGCGCTGGCTAAAATTGTGGAGAAGCACGTGCATACCGTGCTCTCTGGCTTTTTGGAAACCAACGATCTGCTTCATCCCACTCAATCTTGCTTCCTCCCCAATTTAAGCACCGAGACGGCGCTTTTGGAGGTGTCTGAAGCCATTAAGGAGGTACTGGATTCAGGAGGTAAAGCTATGCTTGTCATGCTTGATTTGTCGGCGGCCTTTGACACCGTCCCCCACGAGGGTCTCCTCGTCAGACTTCATGAGATCGGTCTGAGGGGGACGGTGTTCAGCTGGTTTAGATCATTCTTAGCGGGCCGTCGACAAACGGTCTGGGCCTCCTCAAGCTCTGCCGTGATGCCGCCTTTGGGAGTCGGAGTCCCGCAGGGCTCTGTGCTGAGTCCGACTCTTTTTAACATCTTTATGACTCCATTGGCGGCACTGGCGGAGTCCTTGGGGGCACTGATCGTATCCTATGCCGATGATACCCAGCTCCTCTTTACGTGTGGGAAAGGAGAGGAGTTTGACGGAGAGAGTATTCGTGAGTGCCTTGGGGCTGTTTTCAGATGGTTCCAGCTGAACAGCCTCAAATGCAACTCAGATAAGTCTGAGGTACTCTTCTTCGGTTGTACTTCTGATCCTGATTGGCAGGAATGGTGGCCGATTAATATGTTTCCTCCTGTACATTCCTCCCAGCAGGTAAAAAATCTGGGAATTAAGATAGACAATGGTCGGACGTTGAGATCTCAGATCCTCGGTCTTACGGGAACATGTTTTGGCCTCCTGAAGATGCTCCGGAAGTTTCTTCCTTTGCTTTCAGAAGAGCACAGGAGGATCACTGTGCAGGCCTTAATTGGCTCCAGATTGGACTATTCCAACGTCCTATATCTGGGCCTACCGGAGTATCTACTACAGCGCCTTCAGGTGGTGCAGAATTTGGCTGCTCGGGCTATCTTCGGCCTTCACAGGCGAGCCAGAGTGTCCGGCCTTTTGCAATCACTTCATTGGCTGCCTATCCGGAAGCCGATAGTTTTCAAGGCGATGACGCTGGCTCATAAGGCTCTTTATGCCTCGGGCGCGAAATATCTGCAAGAGGCTTACCTTTTATCGCCTGGCCCGATCTCTGCGATCCGAATCTCTCTTCCTTGCGGTGGTCCCTCGAGTAAAGAGGGCCCGCGTAGGGGGTTGCTTCTTCAAGCTGAAGGCATCGCAGCTTTGGAATGCTTTGCCATTGGCTCTACGTAGCACTTCTAATTTGCTGACCTTTAGGAAGGGCCTTAAAACTTGGCTCTTTGCCCCTTAGCATGCTCCCTCCTTTGTGTTGTTGTTTTTCTTTTATCCCACTGTGTTATGTCTTTATGCTTACAAGCTGCCAATAAAAAGCGCCGTGCGCTATAGAAATCAAAAATAACATAACATAACATTGTGAAATAGCTTAAGATGAGTATTTGGCCCGCATCCCCTCTCCTCTCCTCTGTATTTGTGAACTAATTCCTTCTAATCCAAATACAAATAGGTATTCTTCTCTTTAGATGCTATGTACTAGGCGACTTGCAGTTCTTGCTGTTCACTGCTCGACAGGCATCTTCTGAGTAACGAAGATATTGGATTTTTTACAGTGACAACTCTGCTAGGACTCCTGCATGCCGATTTCACTCATTCCACTTGAAGAAACATCAACACTTCAGCTATGAAATTAAGAAAATGCCTTCTTCTCACTTCTGATATACATAATTTCAGAAAACCAATGACTACCACTAACCTGAGCAAAGAATCAGAAAAGGGGATTGCTATTTAATAGTATTTTATTCAAAATATTTGCAATATATATCTTAATTTTTAGTTCTTTTTTTTTCTATATTTACAAAATCATTTCGAACTTCAAGGTGACCAGTCTACATTAGCTCTTGGGCATTCAATTTCCTGTACCCTGAGCACACTATTGTACATTACCATATAACATCACCTTGAAGTTCGAAATGATTTTGTAAATATAGGAATGTACATCCAAAACATTCACTTTAAATGGTTTTGTAAATACTTTTAGACTTTGGTATTTGTCCTCATTGTTTCTTTTTAAATTCCCTTCTCTCCCCCAAAGTGTGTATAATTGTTGTGGTTGCTTGTGATATGCCTGAATTTAGAATGAATGTTTGAAAGTTAGGCTTGTATCCTTATGTCCCATGTGTTTTTTGTAAACCTCTTGTAAAAAAAAGAACTAAAAAGTAAGATATATATTGCAAATATTTTGAATAAAATACTATTAAATAGCAATCCCCTTTTCTGATTCTGTGCTCAGGTTAGTGGTAGTCATTGGTTTTCTGAAATTATGTATATCAGTACTGGCATTCTCATTCTGTTGGTTTAGTATTTGGCTCAGCCTTACGGATTAGAGCCAGCCCTTCGTTGTTTCTTATTCTCACTTCAGCTTCTTCACTCCAGTCCAGGGACTCTTTTGTCTTCATCCTCCGAAACTCACTCGAACTTGTGAAATCCGTTCATCTTCTGATGCCGTCTCAAAACCTGTTTTTAACAGTCTACATGATCAAAAATGTTATATTTTCATTTGTAAGTTCATTCTTGGGCCTGCGGTATCCACGCTAAGGTGGTAGCTACACAAACCCCAGAGATTCCCCCTCGGATGTGTCGATGGTTCCAGCGTCCGCGCTCCCAAAGTATATTTACCAATCAAAATACTCGCAGCCGAACGTTCGATTTCCTGCTTTCCCGGGGGACCCCGTAGGTGACGGAATCGACATCTATCAACGTACAACATTATCATGAACTAACTTCGCACTTCAAAAAGACATTTCTCGCAACTGGTCCCATCTCTAATACTGGAGCACGTGTCCTCCTGTTCAGGCCAGTGCGATACTGAGCACCTGTACTTCTTTAATACTAATCTGGGAGTACCTGCACTACTCTGCTCTGATACTGAGCATTCAATTGGCGAATCAGGCACTTTTCAGGAGCAACCCGGTTTTCAAATAGTGAGTACCAGGACTTCCCAATTCCGATTTAAAGCACTTGTCCAGGCTCTTGTTCATGCAGTTATCTAACGTAAAACTATCTTTTTTAGACAAAAGGGTGATTTATCAGTTAAAAAAGGTAAGCTTGTTAGTAATTTAATGCATTTTAAATAAAACAAAAAGGAAAATATAATCGTTCGAGTAATGGAAACACTGGAAAAAAAGAAAGTGTCATTTCAGATACAAGAGTTCCCTCTTGTGGTTATTGTGATAAACTGCATTCAAAATATATATTAAATGAAGAAACGTAAACCGAATTAATGTTAAACACGAGTTAACCTTTCAGGCTTTTGAAAATAATATGCTGAACCATACAATGGGTCAATTTGTTGAGCTCAGCATAAAGCAACTGAGGTTCCAGGTCAGGCTGGAGTAACAGAGGGACTAGAAGAAGGACTGAAAAGAAAATATTTCCAATTGCAGTAACAGAGGGACTAGAAGAAGGGCTGAAAAGAAAATATTTTCAGTTGCATATGTGAACTGACCTCTTATCCGTTAACCTGTGGAAAACATGGCACAACAATTTCATCATCATGTCAAAAGAAATCTTTGCATCTCATCTTTCAATGGTATATCGGAAAAATAGCATTTAAGAATCGGGTAGTCAAAACCTAGGTGTGCACCAGCGCCTTATTTGAAGTATGGCAGAGATTTTTATATACATATTTATATTTATATATATATATATATATATTCCAGAATAAAGATAACATGCACTGATAGTGACATGTAAACAGGCCCAACAGACGTGCTCTAACAGAAAAATTATTTTATTTTGGCAAGTATTCCAGCATAAGGCGTTTCAACTTTTTAAAAGCCTCAATCATATGCAGTAGGTCAGAGCGAGCAGCCATGAAGTCTTTGCAACATCGTTTTTCAGAAAGTGTTGAAAGGACTGCAAAATATGTTATGTTGTTTACATTTCTCTTATGCACGTTACATATGTTCTGGTGCACGCTCTGTGGTTCGCGTTTCATAGAATATGGAACGCGAAGCTAGAGCGGTTGACCAGATCCTTCTTGAAGATCGTGTTGTCCGGTTGGGCAGAATGTACCTGCTTGTTTTATTTGTAATAAATAAGATGTAGTCCACTTAAAACCTATATGAGCATTATTATAACAGCCTGTATTGCAGTTAGGTGACTGCCCAGCCAAGAGGCTTTGCTGCCTGCACAGACGCCACCACATGAGAAAAGCACGCAATGGACTCCTGTCGGGCACCCTGACTGGAGGTGGCCTGTAAATGTATGTGCTAATATTGGGTGAGCCGGTGAGTGCCAATATCCATTGCTGCAAAAACAACAAGTGATGGACTGAATGTGGATCAATGTCACACACTCCCCCAGTCAAAAGATCTGGGCCCAAATCCATCGTTTTTTTGCACTCCACACCACCCTGGGTTAGACAATGGCGATATGCAAATCAGCTCTGACCCTGTTGCCCCATGGGAACAGTCCAGTCCGAACTACAAAAGCCATGTCCTTCCCAGAACGGAATCAAGCATCCGAGGACCGGACCGGTTTCGAGGTAACACCTCTCATCAGCCCGGCTAGCTTGACTCCAGTGGTGTGGAGTGCCTGGGACCCACGTCTGGGCATCCCCAGCGCACTTAGGGCGGCAATTGCAAAAACAACAAGTGATGGACTGAATGTGGATCAATGTCACACACTCCCACAGTCAAAAGATCTGGGCCCAAATCCATCGTTTTTTTGCACTCCACACCACCCTGGGTTAGACAATGGCGATATGCAAATCAGCTCTGACCCTGTTGCCCCATGGGAACAGTCCAGTCCGAACTACAAAAGCCATGTCCTTCCCAGAACGGAATCAAGCATCCGAGGACCGGACCGGTTTCGAGGTAACACCTCTCATCAGCCCGGCTAGCTTGACTCCAGTGGTGTGGAGTGCCTGGGACCCACGTCTGGGCATCCCCAGCGCACTTAGGGCGGCAATTGCAAAAACAACAAGTGATGGACTGAATGTGGATCAATGTCACACACTCCCCCAGTCAAAAGATCTGGGCCCAAATCCATCGTTTTTTTGCACTCCACACCACCCTGGGTTAGACAATGGCGATATGCAAATCAGCTCTGACCCTGTTGCCCCATGGGAACAGTCCAGTCCGAACTACAAAAGCCATGTCCTTCCCAGAACGGAATCAAGCATCCGAGGACCGGACCGGTTTCGAGGTAACACCTCTCATCAGCCCGGCTAGCTTGACTCCAGTGGTGTGGAGTGCCTGGGACCCACGTCTGGGCATCCCCAGCGCACTTAGGGCGGCAATTGCAAAAACAACAAGTGATGGACTGAATGTGGATCAATGTCACACACTCCCCCAGTCAAAAGATCTGGGCCCAAATCCATCGTTTTTTTGCACTCCACACCACCCTGGGTTAGACAATGGCGATATGCAAATCAGCTCTGACCCTGTTGCCCCATGGGAACAGTCCAGTCCGAACTACAGAAGCCATGTCCTTGACGTGGGTCCCAGGCACTCCACACCACTTGGAGTCAAGCTAGCCGGGCTGATGAGAGGTGTTACCTCGAAACCGGTCCGGTCCTCGGATGCTTGATTCCGTTCTGGGAAGGACATGGCTTTTGTAGTTCGGACTGGACTGTTCCCATGGGGCAACAGGGTCAGAGCTGATTTGCATATCGCCATTGTCTAACCCTGGGTGGTGTGGAGTGCAAAAAAACGATGGATTTGGGCCCAGATCTTTTGACTGGGGGAATGTGTGACATTGATCCACATTCAGTCCATCACTTATTGTTTTTGCAATATCCATTGCTGAGCATGGGACTCCTGCGGTCGCTGCAACAACCGAGCAGGCTACAAGTGCTGCGGTGGTGGTGCCTGGGGAGGCCTGTCTCGCCATACCGCATGGCAAGAAGAGCGCTTTGAGGCCCATGTGAAGTTGCACGGTGCGGCCTAAAAATCGCTGGTCCCGCGCGTAGGCTGCACCCTTCAGAAACTTACTGAGCGCCGCAGAAGAAAATAGGGGTGGCTCTATGACGAGGTGGAGGTCACCGTAGGACCAGTTTATACTGTGGTCATACCCTTCACTTCCCTAGGAGTACGCAAACGGATGGCGGGGAAAGAAGAGGCGCCTGTGCTGGACAGGCTGCCAGGCGAGCTCAAGGTTCCAGCCCTGCTCCATACTTGAGAGGCCCCCGCTGGTGGTGGACAATCCACTGATAGACGCCACCTGAGACGTGTTCCACCTTTGAGAGCAAGTGGTCATACTAGGTGCAGCACAGACGGTGGCTGAAGACCCGCGATGCACATCCTTACCCTGGACTCTTGAGCATATGGACACATTCACCTGCTGAGTGCTTCGCAATCCTCCCCGGGGACAGGGCCCTGAACGAATGCCAGCATATTATTAGACACCTCAGAAGCGGGAGAAGAGGCGGTTACCCTGGAAATATCCATAGTCGCTGAAGCCAAGGATCTCACACCGCGCAGCTAGCCAACCAGGGAAGGACAGTCACAGATATGCATCTAGAGGCCCCTCCACTGCTACAAGTCACTAATAAGGTGGTGTGCGCTCCGACACCAACACATCCAGTGGCAGGCCGCCACAAATAGAGACCTGGTGCTGGAGGCGAGCCAGATCTCACAGCGACCGAGACACTGGCAGAGAATTCACATGAGGAGTCTGTGATCAATGTCTCAACCTGACTGCATAGCTCAAAACCCACGCATCTAAGGATCAGCCAGCCTTTCACCTGAGCTCCTGTCACAGCCACACTGTCCACGAGCGGGTCCTGCCAGATGCTAGCTGCGAATGCACAAGGCACAACAACTAGTGATGGGCCATATGCGAGCCAAGATACAGCAAGGGCCACTGCGCGCTGGTAACCTGGATCCCCCACGTTTGAGAGACGAGAGCGAAATGGAGTTGACGTACACAGCATTGGCGGCCAAGATGGATTCTGTTCTTGCAGCAGTAGAGAAAATAGGAGCTGCACTAGACATTACCAGGACATCCCTGGAAACCCGGATCAATAAAAGTTACCTCAGACTTCATGCTCCTCCACGCGGACCACCGCAAACTAGCGGACAAAGTCACCGCTCAAGGTCTAACTATTAAGGAACTCCAACCAGTCACCCATAGCCATGCTGCAGCGCTGCAAGATATGATGGATCCAATACACGCTTTTGAGGACCGTACAGAGGACTCAGAAGGACGCTCTAGTCGCAACAATATTTACGCTGTGGGATTGCCAGAAGGAGAGGAAGGTAGGAATCCAGAGCAGTATATCGAGAACTGGCTGAGAGATCTTCTGCCACAGGGAGTACTGTTGAAGCAGTTTGCAGTAGAGAGAGCCGATCGGGTGCCTACGCAGAAGCCCCAGCCGGGAGCCAGGCTGCGTCCATTCCTGTTAAAACTCCTCCACTACAGAGACAGGGATGCGGTGCTACGGGTGACCCGGAAAATGGACAGCCTCACAATTAGCGGCAGTCGCGTCATGCTTTTCCCTGACTACACCGCTCTTGTGCTTCCCGTATGAATAACTACATGGCGGTAAAACCCCAGCTCAGGGAGCTGGAGCTACAGTACTCTTTGTTGTTCCCTGCCAGGCTACGAGTGGTTGTGAAGGGTAAAGCCCACTTTTTTGATTCTCCAGCGTAAACATGGGACTGGCTAGAGGAGTCGGGGCTATGGATGGGAACAAGGCTGGCAGTTTTGGGTGAAGACATCGCAACAGGCAAGAGAAGCAGACGCAGCACGCGGCGAAAGACGACACGCGGAGCAGCGTCCACAGCGGTAGCCCAAAGCCTGGAGAAAATGGGGTTGGAGCGCCAAAATGTGCTGGAAGCGGTTATGACACTTGGCACCCCGAATGCTAAAGATCGCCTAGAACCCTTCGTGCAACGCATGGTGGTGTCAAGCCGTTCGTCCTAACCATCGCCCGTACTTTCTGAAGACCTCTGCATGCCGGTGGTCACTCCGCAGACCACTGATAGTATCCTGGGATGAGAACATTACTATACTGAAATCAGAGGAAGACCACTCACGCCAGTAACCACTGTTTGTTAATATGGTGATGTTCATACTATATGGAGGGCAGGGGGGATCAGCAGTTATATTATCCATACATAACTGTTAGTTGTTAGTCAGGAACCACCACATTTAGGACTGAAACACCTCGTGAGCCTCTACACGGCAGTTCGTTTATGCACAAACATACTTCACTCTTAGTCCGGAACCTTACTGGCCCCGCAGACTATTCTGACGAAATTTCTCAACAGCACACCACATACGCGGGGCAAGGAGGGGACAGTCACAGCAGAATGCCGACTGAGCACGCATCCCATCAGGCCGCACATTGACCTAGTCCACATGTATGCACAATCACACAGTTTGGACAGACATGCACGCACGGTTCACCCTGAATGTTATGTTGTTCACATGTTATTATTGTTACAACAGACCCGTGCAAGCATGCTGGGCCACATTCCGCGCTTTCCGAGTCATGTCTCACCCCTGGCCTCCCGGAAGAATACATACTTTAGAAATGGCACGAGTTAATATACTCACATGGAACATATGTGGCATGCACACTCCTGCACGGCGATACTCTATCTTTGCTTATCTTCAGAGACACCAGTTTGGAATCACCCTACTACAAGAAACACACATGACACAGCTGGAACTAGAAAATCTGCGCAAGTGATGGAGAGGGTAGGTGTATGGAGAGGGCAGGTGTACGGCACAGTGTATTTGTCGCATGCTAGGGGCACGCTGATATGGGCGAGAGAGGGCGTTCCGTTCCTTAGCACAGACACAGTAATAGACCCCGAGAGGAGGCACACTCTAGTGCGTGGATCGCTCAATGGCCAACATATATTGCTGGCCTCGATCTATGCTCCGAACGTCGATCAAGCTCCATTCCTGGCACAGCTGTCGCTAGCGCTGACTTCGTTTGCCGGTCTGCCCTGGTTGCTGGGTGGCAATTTCAATTCAATGCTTGACGTGCACCTAGATAGATCCTCCCCATCCGTAAAACGTCAGCGGTGTCCAATGCGCAAGTGCTTACAGATTGGCTCTCGCACTGGACATTGCTAGACATGTGGCGGACCCTCCACCCAACTGAACGTATATATATTATTCGGCAACACACAACCTGCATGTCCGACTAGACAGGGAGGTGGGATCCCAGTCCTTATTACCATTAATTTAAAATTCAGAATATTTCGGGCGGACACACTCTAATCATAACCCCCTGTGGTTTCAACTCTGCTGGGAGGCTGGTCGGCCCCCTATCCCCGCATGGGGTCTCCAGCCCACCGCGCTGGAAGACTCTGAATTTCGCTCCTCAATGGAAATGGCTATCCTCACGTATTTTGGGCTTAATGTAGGCACAGCGAGTAATGCACTAGTAGAATAGGACGGCCTCAAAACAACACTCTGGGGTCACTGTTTAGGAGCCACATGGAACATACGGAGGCAGTTTGCGAAGTCAACCACTCATCTCGAAACACAATTGCTGCAAAATGAGCTTGAGGGAGAAGGTGGGGGCAGGGACTTGAGTCACTTAGAAGCCCTGAGGACGCAACTTGCGGAACTTTTGGAGCGCTTACGGTGTCATAATTATGCAGCTCACACAGCCCGTACACACACCACGGCAGACAGAGTGGGCGTTTGCTCGCTTGGCTTCTAAAACAAGTTGGCGCTCACACACCGAGCGCAGCCATGCGTACACCGGAGGGAGACCTAGTGTACACGCAGAAGGAGATCCACAAGGTTATGACAAGATCACTATGCACAGCTGTATCAATCCAGAGTCCGCTGCAAGGGCCATGACCTGGAGCGGTTACTCAAGCAGAGCCAGTTGCCCGCAGCATCAGTGACACATTAGGAGGCACTTAATAGCCCCCTCCCTCTGGAGGAGATAGTGGAAGCGATATCATATATGGCATCTGGGAGAACACCAGGCCCAGATGGGCTGCCTACTGAATTCTATAAGGCTTACAGGGAAGCTCTAGTGCAGCATTTACACACACTCTACACAACAGCATTGAAGGAAGCCACGCTACCCCCCTCGATGCGCGAGACGTACCTGGTGTCTCTGCTAAAACCGGGGCGGGATCATATAGACCGCTGGCGCTCCTCAACGTAGACTATAAGATCCTTGACAAAGTGCTAGCGGAACGCTTGCCGCCAGTGGTCCCCGACCTGGTACACAGTGACCAAAATGGATTTGTGCCTAAACGGAACACGTCACTGAACCTGCTGAGGTTTTTCAGAGTAGTGACAGATAGTGTGCGAGAGTGGCCAAGGGCAGGTTGCCTAATATTAGACCTGGAAAAAGCATTTGCTTGCTTGGAGTGGAGGTACTTGTCAGCATTGTTGCAGCAATATGATCTGGGGCTGGTATTCTTGCAACTGGTGGGCCTCTTATATAAGAACCCCACAGTATGGGTAAGGCTGGGTCCATACATGTCTGACGCCATACCAATATGCAGGGGGACCAGACAGGGGTGCCCACTATCGCCACTCCTAGTTGCGTTGGCGATTGAACCCCTAGCGGCGGCCCTACGCGCAACATTAGGGGACGGAATGCCACTGGGAGATGCAGTACACCAAGTGTCATTGTACGCAGACGACCTGCTGCTGTACGTGAGAGACATAGAGGACATTTCGGCCCAGCTGGTCCACGTCCTACGAGACTTTGCAGCCATTTCAGGACTACAGGTAAATGCCAGTAAGTCCTGTCTTTACGCGTTCAGAGAAGGGAGAAGAGATTCGGGATACACACTTAACAGAACAAGGGTATTGTTGAGAGGGGACACCTTCCGTTACCTGGGGATACAGATATACCGTAAGCCGGCGGACCTCTTTGATGGTAACCTGGGATGGGCGTTCTCGGCCATCAAGTCACAAATGCGGTTCTGGGGAACGTTACCGCCAACAGTCACAGGTAGGGTGGCACTATTCAAAATGGTGATTCTCCCCAGGCTACTGTATTACTTCACTAACCTGCCTTATATATCCCTGCGCCCTTTTTTGCCACGCTCTTTAAATTGCTCAGGGACTTCATCTGGGGGAACAGCCGACATAGGATGACATTAGCGAAGCTATACCTACCCACGGATCAGGGGGGACTGGCAGCACCCTGCTTTGAGCACTACTATATAGCTGCACAAATGCAATGGATAGCCGCTGGCTACCAGATAAGGGTAGGGAAGACACAGCATCTACACTGCCCCCATGCTCCCTAGAGCATATACTCAAGCTCTTTCACCCAGCCACCAAGTCTACAACGCCGACACCACTCCTTCTGGCAGTGGCGTACAGATGTTACTGCAGAAGCCTATTTCTCACCAGAACTTTGGTCCCATACGCGCCGGCAATACCGTTGGAAGGCTCCCCTATTGGGACAAGGATGCTCACCTGCCTCACACTCACGCGCTGGCGAGACGCTGACATTCAGACCTCGGGAGATTAATATCGTGATGGCACACTTATCCTGTATGACTCCCTGGTCGAAGATGAGGGGTTGTCACCAGGGCAATTCCTGTTACACCGTTCACTGATTGCAACCTTGACTGCGAAGTGGGGAAACATGTCCACAGAGCCCAGCCAACACTGTACCATACAATACCTCCACGTTATGGGGAGAGGCAGACATCTGATACGCAGCTATCAGCCTAGAACCTATTCGACACAATGGGAACTTGACCTGGGAAGAACACTGGAAGACAGGGAATGGGGAAGAGTATTGAAGAGTCCAGTGCACATACCCAGGTATATGAGATCCTGTCAAATACAGCTATTCATAGGGCATACCTCACACCTGGGACGATCAATAGGTATTTTCACCGTGCGGATGCAGTGTGCCCTAGACGTACCGAGCTCGGGGTGGGTTTAGTCCACATGCTATGGAGTTGTCACAGACTGCACACGTATTGGCGCACAATCAGCGAGTCGTTGTGTGCCAGCACGGGCCGAGATCTACCTTTTGAGTGAACTGTTTACTTGCTACACCAGTTCTGCAGAAGCCCAGCCACAAAAGTAACAGCCCCGTTCCTTGATCTGGAGTTAGTGGTCGCCAAGCGACTCCTTACCAAGAGGTGAAAGGCGCAGGACCCACCTCATGCGAGAGCATGGAGACGCTCACTCACAGGGAACTGCTATCCGGCGGGAAGAGACACCAGGATTGAGGAAGGGAGCCCATAGCTGTTCAGTGGGAGGGACTGCTCCAGGAACTTCAGCAAATTGAGGAGGGAGGCCCAGGAGGACAACCCAAGGGGAGAGACGGGGACCCAGAGCAGATACCATAGGCCCTGACTGGGTGCGGCTGTAGTGTTCCATGTATATGTCCATTAGAATTTATGCCAAGGGAGAACGCACTTGACGCTGATATAGGAGAGTACCAACCACGCTGAAGTGAAGTGGCACATTGCTGGGAGAACAGGGGATGAGGGTGAGGCGGATATGCTGGTACTGGCAACGGTCTTTGTTATAGTTGTTGGGTTTTAACTGTTTTGATTGTACTAAGCCTGTTATGAAGTCCGCACTGAACCAGTTGAAAGACTTTACTTGTTGGACTAATGAAACCATGCGGTCACCATAACCCTCGCATGTGCCTACTCAGTGGGTCAACCGTCTATACTTACTTGCCGGTCGGCATCTGCATACATCCTCCATATCCTCCAACACTCCTAGCAAATAATGTCAGCCAACAATCTCAGTTCTTGGTGATGGTCATTGTTGGCCGCAGATTTATTAATATCAATAATGATTATTAATAACAATATTAATAACATACTGGTTGTACAATCTTCATTTGCGAACTTTAACCATAAATCATGCACATCACATTACGGTTTATGACACCTTCCCCTGGTACAGGTGTCTGTCTCTCGTGCACCCATCAGTTCGTAAATGGCACTTGTGTACAACCAGTTCTTAATCAGTTTCTTGGTGTTCCGGTAGTTGGTTGGCCACACCCCTTTTTGGGTGTCATGGAGGGGAGCTTCTTTGCCTGGAGTTAGGTCCCCAGCTCGCTACCATTTGCGCCCTGCTGTCCGGCCGGGTCTGGGCCGCGAGTGCCGTCTCCGTCTTTTCCTCCCCTCCTTTGTGCGGCCACGTCACCCTGCCGTGCGGCATTGAAAAGTGAGTGGCCCTCCTCCTACACACCGCCCACCGGTGTGTTTGGTTAGCCAACGATTGTAGGATTTCCGCCACGCCGCAGGGAGGCTCACGTCTTTCTGCGGCTCCCCCCTTTGCCCCTTGGTTCGTGGCCACCTACCTTCCCCCTTCTCTTGCTCCTTTTTTAACGACAACCCGCGAGCGTCATTGCGCCCCACAAGTTGCCCCAGAACACCTCCATTCCCTTGTCGGACAGATGCACCCCATCTTGTCCATATAACTCTGGGCGGCCTGGGTGGATGAGGCCGTGCCGGATTGATTCCAGGCCGTTGGTTGAGCAAAACTTGTGCATGGCGATATTTAACTTGCGCCTCGCGTTATCCACCGCTTTGTTGGAGTTGGCACCCCTCCAGTGCCTCCTGCTGATCATCTCCGACCAAACCACTGTCGTGGTCCCCAGCCATGCCGCCGCTTTGGCGATGTACTTCTGGATGGCTTGGCCCACCGCCTTGCGGCCCAACCGTGTTAGGTCGTTCCCTCCTAGATGTATGATCAGTACGTCCGGCAGCCACGCTGAGTCTGCCATGAGGCCGTCCAGGGTCGGTAGCAACTGCTCCCATCTCATGCCGGGCCGTCCGATCCAGCTGATGTATGTCGCCTTGGGTCTGCTTTCCTGGTGCCCGACTCGCCTCCACCAGGACTCCATTCTGGATACGAATGAGTGTCCTACGACCCATACCAGTTGTGGGCGTCCTCCTGCCGAGAGAAAATGCTCAATTAAGGTGGCTTTCTGCGCACCGGGTGTGGACGAGGGAGGGGCAGGAAACCCTGCCGTACGGCATCCCAAGGCGGCTGCTCCCCCCCCCCACTACCCCTCTCCCCTTTCTGTTTCATTTTTTTTTTTTTTTTTTTTTTTATATGAGATGCGGGCGTATGTAAGACTTGTAGGCCCTGGACCGCCATCTGCCCACGGCCTGGATCCTGTCCTCTGGCATGCCATACTGCGATGCCGAGGTCGCCGCCCCGATCCTGAAGGAGTGCGGGGCAAATGATGTTGCGTGGAGCCCCGCCTTAATGAGGCCCTGGCGCATTACGGCCGTGAACTGGAACCTGCTCAAGTTCCTTCCATCTTGGTGTACGAAGAGGGGGCCATCCCCCGCCGGGCGAACCGCCATGTATTGAAACAGCCAGCACACTGCGCAGCGCCCCACCTCTGGAATACAATGTAGGCGTATCGTCGCCCCTTTTCGGGCCCTATCCGTCTTGGATTGCCTAAGCGTGAGCTCCACAGCTTTTACCATCGGCTTGATGTCCCTTGCCTGCAAGCAGCGCTGCGCCGGGCCCGACCTGTTGGGGGCCACTATTTCGCTTACCCGAAATGCCCCAAAGAAAGCCGTGGTGAACGCGGCCCCGAAGAGTAGCCGCTCATACCTGTCTGCAATGATGCTGGTTAGGGCGCTAAGTAACTGACCCAGCTTGTCATAATCAATGGGGCGTCTGGCGTCCCTCTTGGTCCCCTCGATTTTCCGCCAGCCTTTCAGGGATGCTTTCAGGTAGACAGTTGCCGTGGGGTCCTCGCCTGTGTGGAGCCTGGCAAAGTATGCAATGGCGGCCAGGTGCGCCTGTGCCCAAGACCTTGTTTTCTTAGCGTCGAATGCCCACTGTACGAATTTCTCCACCGCTGTGCGCACCCTTGCTTTGTCTTCCAGCGACTCTATGCCCCCTATTCTCATTACTGTGGCCGCGTATTTCCTGTATCTCCTGTGTGCCTCAGAGGTGAGTGAGTGCCCTATTAATCTGGACAAGTCAACCCCCCCAGGTCCCACAGGTATGTTGGAAAGGGGGTCATCACATCGTCCGCTCCGGGTAGAAGTTGTTTGAACCGTGTCATCTGGGACCGGGATAGCGCATCGGCGACCGTGTTCTCTGTCCCCGGCACGTGTCGGGCCTTCAGCTCCAGGTTCCCCTCGAGCTGCAATTTAACCAACTCTCGCATTAGCCTCAACATGCCCGGGCATCTTGCTGCGCCTCTGTTAATGGCCTGCACTACCCCCAAGTTATCCGACCACAAGGTGAGCTTTAGGTTCCTTATCTCTTTTTTCCATACCGTCAGAGCCACTACTATCGGGAATAGTTCGAGGAACGTGATGTTCTTTGTGAGCCCCTGCGCATGCCACCTGTCTGGCCACTGGCTGGCACACCATCTGTTCCCCAGGACCGCCCCAAATCCCAGGCTCCCGGCTGCGTCTGTGTATAGGGATAGCTGATCCGCTGTTACCCAACCCTCTTTCCAGATCAGCACGCCATTGAAATCCTGCAGGAATTCGTCCCATACCTGTAGATCCTGCCTTACACCCGTCCTCAGCCGGATGTGGTGGTGCTTGTGGGTAACGCCAGCCGTTAGCGCGGTGAGGCGCCTTGAAAAGACCCTGGCGGGCGGGATGACCCTCGCCGCAAAGTTCAGCCTGCCTACCACCCCCTGGATATCCCTGAGGGTGGCTTTGCGCCGGCCCCGTAGTTTGGCTATTTCTTCCCTGAACTCCTGCACTTTCTCCGGGGGGAGCCTGGCGGTCCCCGCCGTGGAGTCAAGTTCAATGCCCAAGAACGTCAGTCTAGTCGTTGGGCCTGTCGTCTTCTCTTTCGCTAAGGGGACTCCGAGTGTTTCGGTCAGGTCCTCGAACGCCGCCAATGTACTGGCGCACGTCGAGGATCCCGCCGGTCCTGTGAACAGGAAATCGTCCAGGTAGTGCAGCTTCCCGCCCCCCTGATGCCTGTCGTGGAGGGCCCATTCCAGAAAGGTAGCGAATTGTTCAAAATAGGCACAAGATATGGCACATCCCATGGGCATGGCTTTGTCGACGTACATGTCCCCTTCCCATTGGAAGCCCAGCAGGTGGAAGCTGCTCGGATGTACCGGTAGTAAGCGAAAGGCAGATTCGATGTCCGCCTTGGCCATGAGGGCCCCCTTTCCTGCCGCTTTGACCAGTGCGATTGCGTCATCCACTGACGCGTAACCCACGGAGCATGCTTCCTGGTCGATGCCATCATTTACAGACCCCCCCTCAGGGTATGACAAGTGGTGTATTAGCCTGAATTGGCCCTTTTCCTTTTTTGGAACCACTCCTAGTGGGGAGATGACAATTCCTTCGCACAATTCCTGAGGGAGGGGGCCCTCGATTCTACCCAGGCTCTTCTCCTTTTCTATCTTCGCGCTCACCACCCGGGGATGTTGCCTCGCTGATTGTAAGTTATTCGCTCCCGTTAATGGCAGTGGGCCTTGAAACGGGATAATGAAGCCTTTTTCAAAACCCTCAACTAGCGTCCTGGCGTCTGTTTTGTTTGGATACCTGTTTGCTAAACTGCGCAGCTGTTGTGTATTAATGGGGGACCTAGCCAGCTGGCACTGTTGAATGTTTACTAGTGTCCCGCCCCCACTAGCCTTCGGGCTAGTGCTTCTTGTGTTTCTCTTTCTTTTCGCTCTTTGCTTCCCGCTTGGAGCCTTTGCATGTCGCTGCGGCGTGTTTCCCCCCGCAGCTTGAGCATGCATGTTGGAATTTGCACAAGGAGCCCCATGAACAGTCCCCCGCATCGTATCTCCAGCATATGGCCTTGGTCGCGGGGGGGGAGTTGGATCGCCCCAAGGAATGTTTCTGGTAATTTTTGTTCTTCCCCTTGTGGGACGAACTCCGAAAGGACTGGTCGTATTTCCCCGTCCAGGCTCTCACTTCTTTGGCAGCGAGCATTTTATGAATAAAACCTGAAACGTCCTCCTCGTTCCACTCCATCTCTGGGTGCCTCTGCATCTTCAACCTGAAGCCCTTATCATATTCCAACCATGCATCCCCGGGGAATTGCCTCTGCGCAGAATGTATGTTAGCCTCATACAGCCATAGGTCAGCTGCGCAATGGGGGAACCTCTCTACTATGATACACGCCATGATCCTGAAAGCGTCTAGCCAATTCTCGAAGTTCCGCTCCTTTCTAGCCCCTCGCCTCTCCCTTTTTTCATCCTCTCTCCTGTCACATGTGGTCAGGTCGAGGCCCTCTAGTTGTATTTCTAGGAGCGAGAATATATCGATGAACTCCTTGCGCCATATCCTCTCTTTTACTGCGAGAGGAATAAGGCACGCGAGCCCCGTGGCTTTCGTCGTCAAGGAGGCAGGGCCGGGGGATGGTCTGGCGTACAGGTCACTGCCTAGCCCCCCCGACCCCGGGCTCCCGGACCCAGTATTGTACCCCCACCCGGGTAATGGGGAAACCTGATCCCCCTGCGGGGATAGGCCCACCTGCTCCTGCACCCTTGACTGCCGGGCCCACCCCGGATCCATCATATGCCACGTTAAGCCCCCTGTCTCGTCAGTGCGTTGTTCCCTGGGCCCCGCCGCCCCCTGCCCTGAGCTGTTCAGTAACGTCGGAGCGAGCGATTTCAAGCATTCTTTTACAATGGTACTAATATGCTCACCATTAACCGCTCCGCCGTTCGTCTCACCCTTCTTGCTGTCGTCCGACCTCAGCGGCGGGAGCTTCTGGCGCACTTTCTTTGGGGGATTCCTCTTGGACGTCTTCT
The DNA here is from genome assembly GCF_964263255.1 of Lissotriton vulgaris. NCBI lineage: Eukaryota > Metazoa > Chordata > Amphibia > Caudata > Salamandridae > Lissotriton > Lissotriton vulgaris. The sequence goes on from NC_141697.1 coordinate 387,641,111, forward strand.
TCCTCGGCGTGGTCTTAGGCTTCTTGGGTGCTGATGGGCCTGCTTCCTCCTCTGCCTGGCCGTCCGGCCTATTCTCCTTCCCTTTGGCCAAATGGGGCTGGAGCCATTCGTCGCCGTGTACCGCCGATATCTCGCGGATTTTCTTCAGCACTTCCGCCATGTCTCCAGGCTGATCTTCCGCCATGTTGTCCCCAAGGCCTAGGTCTGGTTTCTGCGGGCTGGTCTGCGCCGCTGGGTCGGAAGGAATTCCGGACCCGCCTTTGAACTTCCTTGCACGTGTGTGCTGTTCGTCAGATGAAGCGGCTCAATGCGCGCTCCGAACTGGACAATTGCTTACCGCGCTGGAGCTTGGCAAGGCCGCCGAGCTCGTCGTCCTTCTCCGTCGCTTCGGGTTCCCGGGGAGCTGGGTGGAGAACTTGACCGGCGCGCCGCTCTGTGTGGTCGTTCTACTGCTTCGGCCGTCCTTCGCCGCCTCCTGCCGTAGTCGGTCCTCTTCAAACGATGTCGTTGTCGCGCCGCTCCCCCAGCTCCTTCGAAGACGTTGTGCTTCTGGTTGGGGAGCGGCGGTGTTTAAATCCCCTTGAGCCCCCTACGGGCTTCAGGTGAACCCCCTTTGATTGGGGGGTTCAAAGGTAGCAAGGTTGGCCATTGGTCGCCCCCCATGGGCGCCAAGGTCACAAGGTCACTTCCTGTCGGGGTGGCTGGTGCGCACCCCGTTTCCGCTGGTCCTGGCCGCTTCGGGGCGCCCAGGACCAGTTCCATCCCCCCCTGTTGGCACCGCGTGGGTTATGGCGCCGGCCCTTGAGCCTCCCCCACCCTGCGGGTGGGTGCGGCGGCCTCTGCAAAACTGTGTTTTATCTCGGGTACGAAATGAGCAGAATAATGCACTCAAGTACACCCTGGTGCATCAGAAAAGCTATGTATGCTTGCAAAGCTCACCCCTCATGTAATATTAGTATGTTTATGTTGTTATTCCGTGATTCCATGCGTAATCGATGTTAGGGTATATTGCCTTTCAAGTCTATGTAACGTAAAAGTCAATAAAAACAGATTTAAACACAAAAAATCAGTGCATGTTATCTTTCTTCTGGAAAATATACGGTGATTGACGCACCGAGGCAGGCCTGACCCGAAAGGCTGGGCGTCTCTAACGCCGCTTTTCTTTTGGATATATACTTCAAAAGAGATGCCCACCGGCTGTATAGCGAAGATATGGACAGAGTTTGTGTGGCATAGGCCCACTCGCGCTGAACATTTCTTGTGAAAACAGCCAGGGTTGAGGGGACAATGGACTCTTGGATGACATGCAAAAGAAAAACATTTATCAGGCAGGTCGAACAAGTTACTTACCTTCGGTAACAATGTATCCGTAAGAGACGTATGTAGTTATAGAATGCTTACCTTAGAATTACCCCCAGGTGTCAAACTGGATCCGGAGACTTTTTTTCTTACCAGTACCCCTGCGAATCTCTAGGTGGCTTCGGTCGAATCTGGTCCGTCGTCAGCATTGTGGTCACCAGAATGCAGTGTCTACTTAGACGCCGCCCCTGCGCGTTGACGTCAGTTCTGACACGACTTTCCACGCCAGAAGCACAGAGCCATGCAATACACTGACCACTGGTGCACAAACTAGGGCCCTGGAAGGGAGTCCATATCCCTAGAAGTCAGTCTGCAGAACGGAAAGGATATTAAGTTCCTTCTTCTGTCTGCAGTATCCACGCGAAGGTGGTAGCCACGAACTAACCAAACCCCAGAGATTCCCCCTAGGATGTCTCAGTGGGTCCCCATCACAAGCTTCATTGTTAACGCTCAGCCAGTGGTAGAAGTGGGGGGATCGGAAGGGCACGGTGTGCCCCTACTTTAAAAAAATATTCTAGTCCGGACCCCTACTTCTGTCTTTCAAAAAAGCATCCCGGGACGGCAAGAATAGTTAAACTTTAAAACAATAACTTTTTCATTATGCTTCCTGCAGCGGCTCGCACTTCTCTTGAACTCCAGAGGCTGCTGCAGCAGCCCCTCCCTGAGCTCACACAGACTGAAGGCAGGCCCATTGTCATTCCGATTGAGGCTGATTACCCCCTTTCGAATGACAATGCGCCCGCCGCCTGCCTTTAGCATATCATGTGCCAGTGAGATCGTAGTTAGTGATGTCAGAGAAGCTTTCCTTATATTCGATTTTTTGGGAGGAGGTGAGGATCTTGCAAACTTTTACTAATGGCAGCTGAGGAGCCAGTCTTGCTTGTAACTTTGTATGTCGTATATTGCTACACTCTGCAACAAATCCAGTTTTAGTGAAAAACGAATTTTTTTTTTTTACCCCCAATAAAACATTAGGAAAACAAACGCCTCTGTGTGCCCCCGGTTTTAATGAAGGAGCAGCGGCAGGTGAAAAGGAGTGAGTTTCCAGGATCTGAATTTGGGGACGAGGGCTTCAAGTCTAAGTCTCCTGTCTCGACCGTCTGCAGCGTGGGCAGATCCACAACTTCATAAGCCTTTTCAACAAGTTGAATTGCTGCCTCTTCCTGCATTAACAACACTACTTTAAAACAGCACAAATAACTCTTGTTCACTATATTACTTAATAAAAAAATATCTCTGTACCTGCCAGCTGCTTGGCTCAAAAATAGGTTTAAGAGGTGATCCGATTAAGTTTCACTGGGAATTCAACAACTTTTTGGAGGGTGATATGGGTTTGAAAAGTTGGGGATTGCATTAATATTTACAGAGGCCCCTTTGCTTGCCAAGTGGATGAACATAATGAAAAAGCGGGTGAGTTGAAAGGTGCATGGTCACATTTCTCAAACGGAAAAGTGTAACTAATAAAAACACGTAATATTAGACGAGTGGGCAGAGGGTGACAGACAGAGGGGGTGACAGACAGAGGGAGACAGAGACAGACAGAGGGAGGGAGAGAGAGAGACAGAGGGAGGGAGAGAGAGAGACAGAGGGAGGGAGAGAGAGAGACAGAGGGAGGGAGAGAGACAGATGGAGGGAGGGAGAGGGAGACGGAGGGAGGGAGAGGGAGATGGAGGGAGGGAGACAGACAGAGGGAGGAGGGAGCCAGACAGAGGGAGGAGGAAGACAAAGAGAGGAAGGGAGGGGGAGACAGAGGAAGGCAGGGGGAGACAGAGGAAGGGAAGGGGAGACGGAGGAAGGGAAGGGGAGACGGAAGAATGGAGGGGGAGACAGAGGAAGGGAGGGGGAGACAGAGGAAGGGAGGGGGAGACAGAGGAAGGGAGGGGGAGACAGAGGAAGGGAGGGGGAGACGGAGGGGGAGACAGAGGAAGGGAGGGGGAGACAGAGGAAGGGAGGGGGGACAGAGGGGGGGAGACAGGAAGTCAGGGGGCGACAGAGGAAGGGAGAGAAAGGGAGGGAGACAGAGAGAGGTAGCCGGAGAGGGAGTGAGACAGTCAGTGTGAGTGAGACAAAGGGAGACTGAGGTAGAGAGAGGGAATGGGAGGGAATGAGAGGGAATGAGACAGTCAGAGTGAGTGAGACGGGGAGGGAGGGGGAGAGAGAGAGCTAGAGAGAGGGAGGGAGACCGAGAGAGAGATAGAGATAGAGAAAGAGACAGAGAGAGATGTGTGTCTGGTGGCTCAGTGGACGAAGGCGTCCGCTGCAGGGACCTGTGATCAACCTCATGGTCACAGTTTTTTTTGTTGCTCTAGCCCCTCCCCCTCCCCCGCTGACACCGCCCCTACCGGTGTGGCCCTCGGACACAAACCACACTGTAAATTTGGCCCCCGAGAGAAAGTTTGCGAGTACCCAGGCGCTAACCAGAGTGCTGTGGGGACCTTGCCCCCTTGTGTAATTTGTCAATGTTGTACACAGAGTGAACCGGACAGGAGCAGTTACGGGGCAAAAGGAAAAGAGAGGTGATGGGGCAGGAAAGGTGATAAGGCAGGAGAAGTAACAGGCAGGAGAAGTGATGGGGCAGGAGAAGTGATAGGGCAGGAGAGGTGACGGTCAGGAGAGGCAACAGGAAAGGAGAGGCAACAGGAAAGGAGAGGTGATGGGGCAGGAGACGTGACGAGGAAGGAGAAGTAACGGGCAGGAGAAGTGACGGGACAGGAGAAGCAACAGGAAAGTTGAGGTGACGAGGCAGGTGAAGTGAATGGGCAGGAGCGGTGACGGGGCAGGAGCAGTGATTAGGCATGAGCAGAAGCGGTAACGGGGCAGGTGCAGTGAATGGATAGGGGCAGTGAATGGATAGCAGCAGTGAATGGGGCAGGAGAACTGATGGGACAGGACCAGACAGGATCAGTAAATGATTTACAAAAAGGGGGGTGGTGATGAACAGAGTGTCTGAGTTAAACAGACCACTCTTACCCAGTCCAAAGATCAGGGCTTGATCCATCACCGTTATTAATCTCACTGCCCCATCCCAGCTCAGAACCTGGCTATATGCAAATCAGTCTGTCCCTGGCCCAATGCATCATGGGAACAGGGCAGACTAAACTACCAAGCCAATTCTTCACCAGAAAGGAGACAAGCTACCGGGGACCGGTTTCTGGCATTTCAGCCTTCTTCGGCCCGGCTTGCTTGAATCCTGATGGAGCAGTGAGAAAGGGACTCATGTCTGAGTATACCCTGCCACACCTATAGTGGCCAAAAACGATTTACAAAAAGGGGGGTGGTGATGAACAGAGTGTCTGAGTTAAACAGACCACTCTTACCCAGTCCAAAGATCAGGGCTTGATCCATCACCGTTATTTATCTCACTGCCCCATCCCAGCTCAGAACCTGGCTATATGCAAATCAGTCTGTCCCTGGCCCAGTGCATCATGGGAACAGGGCAGACTAAACTACCAAGCCAATTCTTCACCAGAAAGGAGACAAGCTACCGGGGACCGGTTTCTGGCATTTCAGCCTTCTTCGGCCTGGCTTGCTTGAATCCTGATGGAGCAGTGAGAAAGGGACTCATGTCTGAGTATACCCTGCCACACCTATAGTGGCCAAAAACGATTTACAAAAAGGGGGGTGGTGATGAACAGAGTGTCTGAGTTAAACAGACCACTCTTACCCAGTCCAAAGATCAGGGCTTGATCCATCACCGTTATTTATCTCACTGCCCCATCCCAGCTCAGAACCTGGCTATATGCAAATCAGTCTGTCCCTGGCCCAGTGCATCATGGGAACAGGGCAGACTAAACTACCAAGCCAATTCTTCACCAGAAAGGAGACAAGCTACCGGGGACCGGTTTCTGGCATTTCAGCCTTCTTCGGCCCGGCTTGCTTGAATCCTGATGGAGCAGTGAGAAAGGGACTCATGTCTGAGTATACCCTGCCACACCTATAGTGGCCAAAAACGATTTACAAAAAGGGGGTGGTGATGAACAGAGTGTCTGAGTTAAACAGACCACTCTTACCCAGTCCAAAGATCAGGGCTTGATCCATCACCGTTATTTATCTCACTGCCCCATCCCAGCTCAGAACCTGGCTATATGAACGCTCGGCTGGTGGCAGCAGCCCGGCCCTCGAGGAACCTCGGACTCGTTTATCAGTCATCTCAGTTACTTGGCAGTATTTGTTAGCGCGGTAGCGCGACTTTTAGCGCTAGTGCGCTCGTATTTTAAAAATTGCTTAAAAGTTGTCATTTTGTTTATTTTAACTTGCACCCACTGACTGGACACTATTTTCTGCTGCTACCCGCCCTGGTCCATCGCGGCTGGTGCCGTTTGTGTGGAGGGTGAGGCGAGCCGCCATCTTGGGTGGAGCTGGACCGGATTTAGCGGTCTAGTTCTCCCGGGAGGCAGGCCTTATAAACAATGTGCATACAGGAGCGCAGCGGACGAGCGCAGCGGGCGCGACGAATGCGCGCCGAAGTCGCGCATAAGTCAAGCCCGTCTGCGCCCGTCCGCGGCAGTCCGGGGCCAGGGGCCACAACCCCTGGACCAAACATCAAATACTCCTCTTCTACTTTGCTGTCACTTAGACCCCCAGACAGTGCTGGCCCCGCCCCGCCCGCCCACACCTTAAAACGTGCGGCCACATACGGCATTCTGAAGCCCGAATACATCCATGTCAAAATTCCCAAATACAGCTCTACTCTGTCCTCTGCTACCACTCATAACTCTGCGACAACACTTAAATGCCTATACTTAAATACTAGGTCTATGGTCAAACACCATCTTGACATTTTCCTTCTGCTTCAGACCGACCAGCCAGACTTTTTATTTCTTTCTGAAACCTGGCTCAATGAAGGATCCCTGCCTGACATCCTAGCTGCTGTCCCTTCGAATTATTACATCCTGCACGCTGACAGACCCGCTGGCAAAAGAGGCGGAGGTGTCGCTGCGATTATTCGCAGCTCTCATCAAGTCTCTTCCTTACCATCTTTAGATCTGACAGGATGCGATAACCTGCTTTTTAAATTGAACACTGATTTAGGATCACTACTTTTGATCCTTCTATATCGTCACCCTCAAACTTCGCTTACATTCATCACATCCTTTGCTGAACAGCTTGCTTCCCTGACCATCTCCCAAGGCAAAATTGTATTATTAGGAGACTTTAATCTATGGTTGGACTCTACCGAGTCTGATCCTCAGGCAGCCAGTCTTAAAGAAATGTTATTGGATATGAATCTTATTCAACACATCCATCTTCCTACCCATAATAAAGGGCATAGCTTAGACCAAATCTGGTCCCAAAACACTCCTCTTGCTATTAATTCCATCATGCTCTGCATCTGGTCGGACCATTATCTGATCAACTTCACCATCACCATAGTAAGCAGCAGAAGGTCCCAACCTCAGCCAGGAGGTAAAACTAGACTGTGGAAGAATGTCAGCATTTCCACCTTTATTGAATCCTTATCTTCCTCTCCTCCCTCATCCGACCAGGACATTGATAAAATGGAAGAAGCTTTTTCAGGTTGGTTACTTCAGGCAGCTGACGATCATGCTCCCTGCACTAACTTTCCTCGCTCCCGCCCCAACGACGCACACAAGTGGTTCACACCTGTTTTGAAAAACTTTAAGCTTAAGGTCCGTCAACTGGAGCGAAAATGGCGCACTGCCTATTCAGAGCAAGACAAGGATAATTATCGTAAAGTTCGCAGGGACTATCACAAGCTTATCCTAAAACACAAAACTGAACATTTCTCCGAGAATATACTCAAAGCTAATAATAAATCCAGAGAACTATTCAATATAGTGGAAAATCTTAGTACAAGTGACAGAACCTCCCTTCCGATAACCCCCACTCAGGAACTTTGCAACTCACTCAATTCTTTCTTTTTTGACAAAATCTGCACCATCAAACAGAGCATCTCCACCACTCAGCCATCTCTTCTGTTTTCCGATGTTTTTCACAATCCTGCTACCTTGATTTCATACCCTCTTATTGATAATGCTACATTATCTAAGCTTCTTACCAAAGTTAAATCAGGATCCCCTGATGACATCTGTACTCCCTTCATTCTGAAAGAAGTAGGCACCCTCATCCCTGAGGGTCTACTTCCCTTGCTGAATGGATCGCTCACCCAAGGGAAAGTCCCAAGTAACTTCAAAAAAGCCCTACTCATTCCCCTTTTAAAAAAGATAGGAGCCAACCCATCAGATCCACTTAACTATAGGCCCATTTCTTTGTTGCCTTACTGCGCCAAACTTTTGGAATCCCATGTCTGTGATTGTATCTCCGCTTTCCTGGAGAAATCTGAGTACCTTGCACCCAACCAGGCCGGCTTCCGCCCTTGCCACTCAACCGAAGCAGTTATTCTTTCGGTGCAGAATTCTTTGAGACGGAATGCGGACGAGGGGATCCACCAGGCTCTGGTGCTATTGGATCTTTCCGCTGCGTTCGACACAGTCGACTATACCATCTTGGTCGACCGTGTCGAGCAGGCTGGCCTCAGAGGTCCGGCCCTGAGTTGGATCCGCTCGTTCATTTCTGGCCGAACTCAATCGGTCAGACTGGGTACCTTTACGGCCCCCACCATATCTACTAACTGCGGAGTGCCTCAAGGCTCTTCGCTGTCCCCCCTACTTTTTAATCTATACCTGCGTCCTCTTCTGTTTTCTCTTAGAAATGCCAAGGTAACCATCTTCAACTATGCCGATGATTTGCAGCTCATCTTCCCCCTTAACACCAAGGACTCAGTGGTAGAATATCAGAACACCATGTCCCACATTCTGAGTTGGATGAGCTGCAATCATTTAAAACTCAACCCAGGAAAGACCGAATTGGTCTTGCCTGGACAGAGTATACATAGTTGGAATCCTAGCTTTTGGCCCTCCTGTATGGGTGCCCCTCCGTCTAAGTCATCTTCGGTAAAAAGTCTGGGCATCCACATCAGTGAAGATCTTTCCTTGAAGAAACAGGTGGGGTCAGTCGTCTCCGCCAGTTTTTTTCAGTTGAAAAAAATTTAAAAAATTGCACGCTTTTTTTCCTTTTCCGCCCTTACCCAGATTGTCATCTCCTTGGTTTTATCCAGACTGGATTTTTCCAATAGCCTTTACCTCGGGCTCCCAAAAGGAGAGCTCAAACGCCTCCAGCTGGTTCAGAACCAAGCAGCCAGACTTCTTCTGAACATCCCCAGAAGGCAATCAGTTAGATCTGGCTTGAAACAATTACACTGGTTGCCGGTGGAACAACGTGTGGCCTTCAAAACGGGCTGCATTTTATTTAAATCCTTGCAAGATACTGGCCCCCAATTCGTCAGGAACCTATTCCATAAATACAATCCTTCCCGACACCTCCGGTCCACCCATAAATCTCTGTTGACTGTGCCGTCGTACAAGAGGAAACGTCTCGGAGGCAGCTGCTTTGACCATCTTGCAGCTGCCTTCTGGAACTCCCTCCCTCCTCACCTAAAACTAAGCGACAATCTCCTCAATTTTAGACATCTTCTGAAGACCTGGCTCTTTTCTCAGGCACACCCTTTAACTGCCTCTTTTTATCAAATGATTGACGCGCCCTGTTCCTTTCTATAGTGCCATGAAGCCTCCGGGCGTACGAGCGCTCAATAAATACCAGTTAACATTAACATTAACATTAACATTAACATATGCAAATCAGTCTGTCCCTGGCCCAGTGCATCATGGGAACAGGGCAGACTAAACTACCAAGCCAATTCTTCACCAGAAAGGAGACAAGCTACCGGGGACCGGTTTCTGGCATTTCAGCCTTCTTCGGCCCGGCTTGCTTGAATCCTGATGGAGCAGTGAGAAAGGGACTCATGTCTGAGTATACCCTGCCACACCTATAGTAGCCAAAAACGATTTACAAAAAGGGGGGTGGTGATGAACAGAGTGTCTGAGTTAAACAGACCACTCTTACCCAGTCCAAAGATCAGGGCTTGATCCATCACCGTTATTTATCTCACTGCCCCATCCCAGCTCAGAACCTGGCTATATGCAAATCAGTCTGTCCCTGGCCCAGTGCATCATGGGAACAGGGCAGACTAAACTACCAAGCCAATTCTTCACCAGAAAGGAGACAAGCTACCGGGGACCGGTTTCTGGCATTTCAGCCTTCTTCGGCCCGGCTTGCTTGAATCCTGATGGAGCAGTGAGAAAGGGACTCATGTCTGAGTATACCCTGCCACACCTATAGTTTGCCCTGTTCCCATCATGCACTGGGACAGGAACAGACTAATTTGCATACAGCCAGGTTCTGAAACTGGGATGGTGCAGTGAGCTAAAAAACGGTGTTGGATCTAGCCCTGATCTCTTGACTGGGTGAGAGCTTTCTGCTTAATTCAGAGACTCTGTCCCTCACCACCCCTTGTTGTAAATATTTTTGTCCACCCTAAGCGTGGAAGGGTATTCTCAGATGTGAGACCCTTGCTCATTGCACCATCAGGATTCAAGCAAACCGGGCCGAAGACGGCTGTAATGCCAGAAACCGGTCCCCGGGAGCTTGTTTCCTTCCCAGTGTAAGAATTGGCTTTTGTAGTTTGGTTTGCCCTGTTCCCATCATGCACTGGGACAGGAACAGACTAATTTGCATACAGCCAGGTTCTGAAACTGGGATGGTGCAGTGAGCTAAAAAACGGTGTTGGATCTAGCCCTGATCTCTTGACTGGGTGAGAGCTTTCTGCTTAATTCAGAGACTCTGTCCCTCACCACCCCTTGTTGTAAATATTTTTGTCCACCCTAAGCGTGGAAGGGTATTCTCAGATGTGAGACCCTTGCTCATTGCACCATCAGGATTCAAGCAAACCGGGCCGAAGACGGCTGTAATGCCAGAAACCGGTCCCCGGGAGCTTGTTTCCTTCCCAGTGTAAGAATTGGCTTTTGTAGTTTGGTTTGCCCGGTTCCCATCATGCACTGGGACAGGAACAGACTAATTTGCATACAGCCAGGTTCTGAAACTGGGATGGTGCAGTGAGCTAAAAAACGGTGTTGGATCTAGCCCTGATCTCTTGACTGGGTGAGAGCTTTCTGCTTAATTCAGAGACTCTGTCCCTCACCACCCCTTGTTGTAAATATTTTTGTCCACCCTAAGCGTGGAAGGGTATTCTCAGATGTGAGACCCTTGCTCATTGCACCATCAGGATTCAAGCAAACCGGGCCGAAGACGGCTGTAATGCCAGAAACCGGTCCCCGGGAGCTTGTTTCCTTCCCAGTGTAAGAATTGGCTTTTGTAGTTTGGTTTGCCCTGTTCCCATCATGCACTGGGACAGGAACAGACTAATTTGCATACAGCCAGGTTCTGAAACTGGGATGGTGCAGTGAGCTAAAAAACGGTGTTGGATCTAGCCCTGATCTCTTGACTGGGTGAGAGCTTTCTGCTTAATTCAGAGACTTTGTCCCTCACCACCCCTTGTTGTAAATAGGATCAGTAAATGGGCAGGAGCTGTGAATGGGCAGAAGTGGTGATGGGGCAGGAAAAGTGACGGGGCAGGAAAAGTGATGGGGCAAGGGTAGGAGCAGTGACAGGGCAGGAGAGGTGACAGGGCAGGAGAGGTGACAGGGCAGGAGAGGTGACAGGGCAGGAGAGGTGACAGGGCAGGAGAGGTGACAGGGCAGGAGAGGTGACAGGGCAGGAGAGGTGACAGGGAAGGAGAGGTGACGGGACAGGAGAAGTGACGGGACAGGAGAAGTGACGGGACAGGAGAAGTGACGGGACAGGAGAAGTGACGGGGCAGGGGAAGTGATTAGGCATGAGCAGTAGCGGTAACCGGGCAGGTGCAGTGAACGGATAGGAGCAGTGAACGGGGCAGGAGAAGTGATGGGACAGGAGAAGTGATGGGATAGGAGAAGTCATGGGACAGGAGAAGTCATGGGGCAGGAGAAGTCATGGGGCAGGAGAAGTCATGGGGCAGGAGAAGTCATGGGGCAGGAGAAGTGATGGGGCAGGAGAAGTGATGGGGCAGGAGAAGTGATGGGGCAGGAGAAGTGATGGGGCAGGAGAAGTGATGGGGCAGGAGAAGTGATGGGGCAGGAGGGGCGATGGGGCAGGAGAAGTGATGGGGCAGGAGGGGTGATGGGGCAGGAGTGCTGACCAGACAGGATCAGTGAACGGGCAAGAGCTGTGAATGGGCAGGAAAAGTGACGGGGCAGGAAAAGTGACGGGGCAGGTAAAGTGACGGGGCAGGTAAAGTGACGGGGCAGGTAAAGTGACGGGGCAGGTAAAGTGACGGGGCAGGAGAGGCAACAGGAAAGTAGTGGTGAATGGGCAGTAGAGGATGACTGTGCAGGAGAGGTGACCGGGCAGGAGAGGTGACAGGGCAGGAGAGGTGACAGGGCAGGAGCAGTGATTAGGCAGGAGCAGTGACCGGGCAGGAGCGGTAGACCGACAGGATCAGTGAACGGACACTTGAGGTGAACGTACAGGAGCGGTGAACGTTCAGGAGCGGTGAACGGACTGGAGCTGTGAACAAAAAAACGATGGGTTTAGGGCCAGATCTCTGTACTGGGGTGAATGTATGACATTGTTTTGCATTCTGTCCATCAGTTTTTCTTTTTGCTTTTGTCACCCCGAGTGGGACAGGTATGCCCAGACGTGGGTCCCGTGCTCTCTATGTCACTGAAATCAAGCTATCCTGGCTGATGAAGGGCGAAACCCCATAACCGGTCCTACGATGCTGGTTTCCAGTCCAGGGAGGACCTGGCTTGGCAGTTTGGGCTGGAATGTTCCCATTGGGCGCAGGATCAAGACTGATTTGCATATGGCTGGGTACAAACTGGAATGACATGGTGAGCAAAAAAGCGATCGATTTAGGCCCTAATCTCTGTACTGGGGTGAATATATGACATTATTCTGCATTCTGTCCACCAGTTATTCTTTTTGCTATATTATGATTGAGCAGCTAGTTGGCTGACATGAATATGAAGGAGCCTTTGTGGGTTTCCGTGAGTCTAGATTCTCCTGAAGTGTCCCTTTCTCTTCTAAGCCCTGCTTAACACATGTGTACAGGAGCAGCCCTGTATTCATGTCCTCAATGTTTGAGACAAAAAATACTCATGGATTTCTGAATAATGAGAGTTAAAGCATTAAGGTAACATGTTGTTCCTGCTTATATTTTGCACGCTTTACATAAACCTGTATTCCCTAAGAGTGTTTGCTTTTTTCTGAATTAAACCTCAAATAAACATGTTTATCCATTGTTTGAATTAAATAACGTTATAAGCTGTAACTGGTCAGTGAAATGCTAAACATACTAAAAATAGGTATATCTTGCTATTTCTAGCCACGCCCCTGACTCCGCCCACTGATCCAATCTTCGGTTATTCCCGCCCCCCGTTTCTCCATCACAGTTCCCCTACTTTTTTTCCCCACTTCGACCACTGCGCTCAGCATACATGGCCGTTCCAGTCTGCGCTGCCAACTTATATTTACCAATCAAACTACTCGCAGCCGAACCTTCTATTTCCTGATTTCCCAGGATACCCTATAGGTAACAGAATCATCATCTATCAACGTACAACAATATCATGAACTAAATTTGCACTTCCAAAAGATACTTCTCCAACAGGTCTCATCTCTCATACTGGAGCCCGCATCCTCCTGTCCGGGCCAGTGCTGTAAAAGGACAAGTACTGTGCGGTGCTGAACACCTGTACTTCTTTTAATAAGAAACTAGGGGTACCTGCACTTCTCTGCCCTGCTACTGCGCATTCAATTGGAGAGTCATGCACTTTTCAGGAGCAAACCGGTATTCAAATAGTGAGTACCAGGACTTCCCAATTCCGATTTAAAGCACTGGTCCAGGTTCTTGTTCATGCTGTTATTTAACGTAAAACTATATATTTTTTTCAGACAAATGAGAGATTTATCAGATAAAAATGGCAAGCTTGTTAGCTATTTAATGCATTTTCAATAAAAAACAAAAAGAAAAATATAATCGTACGAGTAATGGCATGCACTACCGTGAAGCTGGAAAACACTGAAAAAAAGAGTCATTTCAAATACAAGAGTTCCCTCTTGTGGCTCTTGTGATAAACTGCAGTCAAAATATATAGTAATGAAGAAACGTAAACTTAAACACGAGTTTAACCTTTCAGGCTTTGAAAATAACATGCTGAAGCCTACAATGGGTTAATGTTTTTAGAATTTTGAGCCCAGCATAAAGCAACTGAGGTTCCAGGTCAGGCTGAAGTAACAGGGGGACTAGAAGGAGTACTGAAAAGAAACAATATTTTCAGTTGCATGTGAAGTGACCTCTTATCCGTAACCTGTGGAAAACATAACACAACAATTTCGTCATCATGTCAAAAGAAATATTTGCATCTCATATTCCAATGGTATATCGAAAAAATAGCTCCTGGCAGGCACGAAATATATGCCACACGATCACCTTCTCACAAGGAAGCCCAAGGACACAGCGGGGTACTTGTTGGAAGCCTTTAATCACCAACCCCAACAGCATGATGCATTTCGGCCATACGCCTTCCTCAGATGCTGATCGTTCGTGGGTGTCACCTCCTCCCTCCTTTGTAATTGCCAGGGCACTCCCATTGGTGGAAGCTCAGCTGATCCTGCCGCCTGGGAATGCTGCAGTACAGTAAACAAATATATATATATATATATATATATATATATATATATATATATATATATATATATATATATTAAACACACGCTGAGGTGGCGTGCTTGTGCCTCTTAGAACGGCGGGCTCCCGACGGCGTTCGCCAGCCCCTCAATATACACACACTCCTGGTTCACAATCCTTCATTGATGAAAAAAACCAGAGTCGGAGCCCCAATGCAGTGAATGGTGCTTTCAGATTTTGATCGGCAAGAAAAAACACCCAACGCGTTTCGAGATCAGCCGATCTCTCGATCTCGTGAGCAAGAGATCGGCTGATCTCGAAACGCGTTGGGTGTTTTTTTCTTGCCGATTAAAATCTGAAAGCACCGTTCACTGCATTGGGGCTCCGACTCTGGTTTTTTTCATCAATGAAGGATTGTAAACCAGGAGTGTGTGTGTATATATTACCTTCTGGCGGTCGCCAGTAGGTAGTTATAGTTAGGATTTTTTTCAATGTTAAATCTCAAAAATCTATTTGGAATAACTTTGGCGCCGGTTGACTAATCTGCATGAAAATTTCCTCAAAATGGCCTCTTCGAGCTCCGGTCCTTCCCTGAAAGTTTGGGGGGGATGCGTCAAGCGGGGGCCGAGATAAAAGGGGGGTCCCAAAACGCGTTTTCCCCATGTTAATTTCCATAGGGCGGTCGACCTCACTTTTAACCCGAACGGCAGAATGGATTTCCACCAATCTTGGCAAAATTGTAGGGACTGGTAGCCCGATATGCCTTTGCTATGTCTAAAGATACGGGGAGCGCTCCGGGCGCGCTACGCGACTTACGCACGGAAAGCTTATTGGCTCTCGGGTGTCTGTAAACATTCCAAACGGTCCGGAGCGGCCGCCATCTTGTGTCTCGGTATGATCGAGACACAAGAGATGGCCAAAACAAAGGGGGAAAAGACCATTAGGGGGCAGAGTAGACCCCCCTGACCCCCTAGGTTTCATGTGGGGGCTATAAAAGGGCCCAGCGGGGCAAAACAAATATATATATATATTTTTCGATTTGCGTGGGGGGAGCGCCCGGTACGCGCACCGGGGAGCGCACCGGGGAGAAAAGAGAATGGCAGAGTTTGAAAATTTAAGTCATTTTATATAAATGGGAGGTAGTTCTGAAAAGAACTGTTTTTTTTATTCTTTTTGTTGTTTTATATTTTTTGGGGGGGTTTTAAACATTTTTTTTCTTTTTTTGGTTTTTCTGAACATTTTTTGTTTTTTTTGTATTTTTTAAGGGGAGAACCAAAAAACAGGCATTTCAAAAGGGCTCAACAGGAGAAAAAAAGTGCAACAAATTAATATTTCCTTTGGCACTTGTGGTTATCCCAAGCACGATTAATAAGTGTGATGCATTGCTCACCATTGCAAATTGTTTGACCACAAAATTTACAAACCATTTTAAAATGTGAAAAGTTGGTTTGTATGATGGAGCATGTCTCCCTAACTTCCGGTCCTGATGGGGTGGAAACAGTAGTTTGGGAGGTGCTGGCAGAAGATTGGACAGGGTTTATGGCCAGTTCCCTGACCTCTGCCCTAGAATAGTTATTGGGATGCTTTCTAAGCATATGCCTAATCATTGTGTGGTTGCCGAAGGAGTATTTCTTGTTGGGATTCCCCCTTGACAGCTCCTGATGACAGATTAAGCAAGTTGCTTTAGGTGCATTTACTTTTTTTGGTCACTCGGGATAGAAAAAAATTGCCATATGATGTGCTGGTGTGGTGGTGGTGGTGGTGGTGGTGGTGGTGGTGGTCCAGAAGATCCAGCAGCTGCAGCTAATGTAGCCATTTTCGACAGATATAAGTACAGGTCTTCCTCTCTCAAAGCAAAAAGGTAGAATAAGGAAAAAAGGGGGGGCTTTCATCATTTGGAAAAAAAAAATATCCTGAACCAATGAAAAGTGTTAATTTTAGGTCACATGACCAGGGGTTTCATCATTATGAAACCAAAACTTATGAACCAATGAAAAGTGTTATTTTCAGGTCAAATGACCCGACGCGCTTACGCTACGCGCCTCGGGGCTCGTCCCGGGGCTCGCCCCGGGTCGCGTCACGTAAGCGCGTCATAAGATTACGTTGCGCGATCGTATTCGCTCGAGGGCTTCCGGGATGCGCTTACGTCGTGCGTATCACGTGGACGCGGCTACGCGATACGTCACAATCATGTTTTCGTTGGCGAAAATGGCGCTTACGGGACGCTCCCCGGGGCGCTTCATAATAGTACGCTTTCCGTTGCGCTCCCCGGGAGCGCTCCGATGCATAAAAAACATACCAAAAAAAATTTGCAAAATTGAAGGAACTGGTAGCCCGATGTGCCTTTGCTATGTCTCAAGATATATGCTCAAGTGGTTTTTAAGAAAATTAACTTAAAAAAAATATATATTGGGCCACATTGGGCTATATATATGTTAGACCCCAAATGCAGCCCAAATGTAGCCCAATGTACTTATAAAGTGAGACTTATATTTAGGAATTAGCGTTTAAAAAATCTATTAAATTCACTGTAAAAACCATAGTTTTGACACCAGTTATAGTTAGGAATTAGCATATTAAAAACCTATGAAATTCACTGAAAAAACCATAGTTTTCACACCAGTTATAGTTAGGAATTAGCATTTAAAAAACCTATTAAATTCACTGAAAAAACCATAGGTTTCACACCAGTTATAGTTACCTGGAAATTTTACTGACATAAAATCATTGAAATTCCCACGTTATAGTTAGTTGGACTCACTATAACTTGCGCGTGCAATGAACGGCTGATGACGTCACATATTACATCACTCATGACATGGTCAGTGACATCACTCATGACATCACTGATGATACCATCCTTGTGACAGAGTGACAGACCTCCTTTCACTGTAATGTAACCCTTGAAACACATATTCAAAAATACAAACTAAAATTTTCAAAACAATGCAGATACCCATACCGGTTACAACAACCAAATCTATAATTCCAGCATCTATATACACATCCACTCATTCACCAACAGTTCTATATAGTCACTCATACATATACTCACTCATCATATGTAGTGATACACCTATACATCCTGTTACACACCGACAGTCATCCAAAAGTTACTTACACATACTAACACATGCAAATATACTATTGAACATCCATTTATTTGCATATACAACTATACACACACTACCACCTTACTTCTAAAGAAACATACACATACTTACTCTCTTAAACAATCACTTATAGAAACACATACATATTTAAACAGGAACTCTTACAATCTCTCACTCTCACATATACTCACTTATATACATCAATACTCACATATACTGGATTAAAACATATGTAGTTACTCATAAAGACACTAGTGAGGCAGGCTTTCACTCACTAACACACACATAAACACACTCATCCACCCATACAGTCCTGCACATATGCTGTCTTCAAAACACATACAAACAGTGAGTCAGTCATTGATGCATCTATGTGCTAAGTAATACCCCCACCAAACCATACAGACACTCATACTGATACTAAAAAAACATCTAATAACCCATATACACACACACATGTAGCTACTCACCAACCCATGCAGCCACTTATACACAAAGTGAAACACTGATACATATATTTAAGTATTTAAACATTACTCGCTAATATATGTATTCACTAAGATACACTTAATAAGCCAGTTAACCAATCAATTTTTTTTTAAAAACACATCCTTTTAGACACTTATTTAAACATTTATTCTTATATCGACCTTTACATATACATATATAAAACATATTTATTTTTCAGAAAGACACACATTCACTGGATGGTGTCATGAGTGATGTCACTGACCATGTCATGAGTGATGTAATATGTGACGTCATCAGCAGTGCATTGCACGCGCAAGTTATAGTGAGTCCAACTAACTATAACGTGGGAATTTCAATGGTTTTATGTCAGTAAAATTTCCAGGTAACTATAACTGGTGTGAAACCTATGGTTTTTGTCAGTGAGTATATATATATATATATATATATATATATATATATATATATATATATATATATATATATATATATATATATATATATATATATATATATATATATATATATATATATATATATATATATATATATATATATATATATATATATATATATATATATATATATATATATATATATATATATATATATATATATATATATATATATATATATATATATATATATATATATATATATATATATATAGCGGCCATCTTATAGTATATGTTCTTTCTAAACACAGTTTAAAAACATAGCGCAATCAGATACAAAGTGCTTAGTGCTCATTAAAAACATATCAATAACAAACATTTCATAATATTATTTACATACCGATTAAATTGATGTTAATGGAGACATAATAAGCAGTTTTAAGGTCAGATATTGTACCATATCTTATACAGTTTATGTTGTTTACTATGGGGAGATGTATTCCCAATTGGCACTCTTTGTCAATGTAATCGACCTAAATATAACTGCCTATGGTTTCTCCTGTTTTGTAGCCCTGTATGGGCATTTCTCCTCTTATTAATCAATTTTCAGCTTGTGGCGGGCCGAAGACAGTTCTGGGTGTGACGGGAGTATTTAAATTTCACATGGCTACAGTTAGAGTATGGATATATACAGTTGAAAGATGCATGATCCCATGCGTTTATGTTACAGGTGGACCCACAGCTCCTCGTCATTATTCAGGCCCCACGGAGTCATGGTTTTTAGATCGATTATATTCCTAGACTCCAAAATTCTTAGTGCCTTTTCTTTGTCCCCCCCTCGTTCTTGACGGTTTACTTGATCTATACAATAGAAGCTTAACAGATCTCTGTTGCTCTGATGACATTCGGCGAAATGGCGAGCTACCGGATAGGATCTATCTTTATGAGGCGATAGCCCGCATATGTTCTAGGATCCTAAGCTTCGTTGGGTTGATGGTACTCCCTATATACCTTCTCTTGCAGGGGCACTCTAGACAGTAGATAGTGAATTCTGAGTTACAGTTTAACAATTTTGTGATCTTTCTGTTAGGTCTACCTTCTTCTGTTCTATCCGGATACTCTAATGTTTTTCTACTCCCTTTGCAGGCTTTACAGCGAAGACAGGGGAAAAACCCTTTCAGGTTGGACACATTGACTGGCTTCATCTTTGTGGAATGGTGACTGGGGACAAGGTGATCTGACAATGACTGGCAGCGTCGATAAGTTATTAGGGGTTGCTGCGTGAGATGTTTCTTAAGAACTCTGTCGGTCATCAGAATGTGCCAGTGTTTTATTAAGATGTGGACACCATCACCAGACCTAGTATTAAATTTGGTGATCATTCTCACCTCGTCCTCCACCTTTGGCACAGCTTTAGATCCCTCCTGTTGACTGTAGATGCCTTAGTCGAAGCCTGCTGTAGTAAACTATTGGAATATCCCCTATTTTGGAACCTGTCTTTTGCCTCAAATTTGGCTTGTTAGAAATCAGTTTCCATTGAGCAGTTTCATTTTAGACGTAACAGCTCGCCATAGGGTACATTTCTTACGAGACTCTTCGGGTGATAGCTAGCTGCACGCAAAACTGCATTACCCGCTGTTGATTTCCTGTAGAGTTTCGTTTGGAGAGTATTGTTCTTTATATAAATCTCCAGATTCAAATAGCAAATACTAGTAGCACTAATAGTGCTAGTAAACTTCAAGTTCTTGGTGTTATTGTTTAGCTTGGTGATGTAATCCTCAGCCGAGGTACGATCACCCTGCCAAATAATAAAAAGATCATCTATGTACCTGGTCCACATTAAAATGTTGTCAGTCCATATCTCATTGCATTCTGCCCAGGCTTCGTGCTTCTCCCACCAGCCCACGAACATGTTCACGTAACTGGGAGAGAAGCACGAGCCCATAGATGTACCCCTTGTTTGTTTGTACAATTGGCTAGAGAAAAGGAAAATGTTGTGATATAAACAGAAACGTATCATGCTCAATAACATTACACTGTGTGTCCTGTATTAAACCACTTGATTGCTTTCAAGCCCTCTTCGTGATTTATACAGGTGTATAAGTTGACCACATCTAATGTAAATAAAAGCATGGTTTCTTCCCAGGCAATGTTGTCCATTATACGGAGATGGAAGGTCTTTAACAATGGAGGCAAGGTACGAGTCTATAAAACGAGACGTATTCTCCAAAAGACTCTTAATCGAGGACACGATCGGGCATCCTGGTGGTCTTTTTGCATGCTTGTGGATTTTGGGAAGGTGGTAAAAAGTGGGTAAGATAGGTGATTCACATTGTAGGTATCGGAACTCCTCATCATTAAGCATGCCCTCCTCTTTCCATCTTGTCACTTGATATTCCATTGTGCTTTTGGCATACTCAGATCTTTGGATGGGAATGTAGCACAAAATAGTATTATATATATATATATATATATATATATATATATATATATATATATATATATATATATATATATTAGAAGAAAGATAACATGCACTGATAGTGACATGTAAATAGGCCCAACAGACGTGCTCTCATAGAAAAATTATTTTAATTATTTTATTTTGGCAAGTATTCCAGCATAACACGTTTCAACTCTTTAAAAGCCTTAATCATATGCAGTAGGTCAGAGTGAGCAGCTATGAAGTCTTTGCAACTTTGTTTTTCAGAAAGTGTTGAAGGACTGCAAAATGTAGGCATTTGAACAGTGTTTAAAGTGGGAAAAAAACACTCTGTTCAAATGCTGACATTTTGCAGCATGCGCCAACTGGCATGATCTACCAGCAGGATGCAGGAGGCCATGAGGCCTAGCACCCTCAGGGTCATCCTGACCGAAAACCGGGACAGAGGCGGAAAGATCAGAATCTTAGCGCGAATATCGCGGACTTGCTGTTCAGGAGGACCCGAAACTGCATCGTGTCCAAAACCGCTCTGATGAAGAGGATCTTCTGAGAGGGAATCAGGTGTGACTTGGGCACGTTGATGGAAAACCATAGCAAATGCAGGAGGTAAGCCGTAGTCTGGAGGTAGGAGACAACAGTTTGGGGCAAGTCCGCCTTCAACAGCCAGTCGTCAAGATGGGGTAAGACAGGAACCCCTGAGCAGAGCAGCGACCACCGTCAACACTTCTGTGAACACTGAGGGGCGCTGGTAAGGCCAAAGGGGAGCACGGTAAACAGAAATTGCTCGTGGCCTACAGTGAACCGCAGGTAGCACCGGTGGGCAGGCAGGACGGGGATATGAAAGTAAGCTTCCTTCAAGTCCAACGCTACCATCCAGGCTCCAGGGTCAAGGGCAGACAGGACCTGAGCAAGCGTCAACATTTTGAACTTCTCTTTCCGGAGGAAGTGATTGACGTTCCTGAAATCCAAGATAGGATGCCAGCCTTTGTCCTTCTTGGACACCAGAAAGTAGTGGGAATAGCAACAATGACCTACTTCCAGGACAGGAACACGCTCGAGGGCTCCCATGGCCAAGAGCGCCAAAACTTCGTGTTTGAGAAGTGCCAGATGATCCTCCAACATGCAATGGTACTGAGGTGGCATGGATGGAGGGACAGTCTTGAAGGGGAGGGAGTAGCCCCTTTGGACTATCTGCAAAACCCATCTGTCCGACGTGATTGTACACCAGTGGGGGAGAAGATGGCGAATCCCAGCAGCCCAATGGCGTTTGGTGGCCCTGAAAGGTTGGACTAGGAGGGCTTGGAGGCTGCTGCAGAGGGTCTGTAGTGGACTGGCCTGCCCGCTGGACCCCAGAACCATGGCGGTGGTTTTCACGTCCCCCGGCCATGCTGGGGCTGAACAGCTTGTGCAAGCTTGTGGCCCTGAAGGGAACGTGGTGGGGCACCCTTCCATAGCCACGAAAGGGGGCGAAAGCCAGACTGCGCAGGGCGGGTGTTGGAGAGGCCCAAGGACCTGGCCGTAGCTCGAGAGTCCTTCAAGCGCTCTAGCGCCCTGTGGCCGAAAAGGTGACAGTCATCAAAGGTCATGTCCATAAAAGTGGACTGGAAATTCCCCTAAAAACCAGTCGACCTCAACCAGGCATAGCAACGAATGGCTACGGACGTGAAAATCGTCCTGCCTGAGTCGGTGGTATCCAGCCCACAGCGGATGGTAAACTTCACTGCATCTCTCCT
Source organism: Lissotriton vulgaris (assembly GCF_964263255.1). NCBI lineage: Eukaryota > Metazoa > Chordata > Amphibia > Caudata > Salamandridae > Lissotriton > Lissotriton vulgaris. The sequence continues at coordinate 387,663,208 of NC_141697.1, forward strand.
CTCTGAGACTGCACAGGAGAGCGAGCGGAGCCGGGGCCTCCTCCAGGCACTGTGGCAGCACTTGCGCGGCCATAACCCACACACTGTGGCTGTAACGGCCCAACAGACATGCAGTGTTTACCGAACGCAGTCCCAAACTGGAGGAAGAAAACATCTTCTTACCAAGGTGGTCCAGCTTTTTGGATTCCCTATCGGGTATTGCGTTAGGGAATGCGCCTTTGGACGTGGAGGCTTGGACCACCAAGCTCTTAGTGGGTGGGGAGTTGGGGGAGGAAAGTGGGGTTGCCCGAGGCTGGACGGTGGCGTCAAGCAATCATCCTGTCCACAGGACCAGGTGCCCAAAAGGATGTCTGTGAGGGCTTCATTAAATGGCAGCAGGGGCACCGGAGAGCTCGCTGCCGGCTGAAGCACCTCCGTCAGGAGGTTAGTCCTGAAATCCACGATAGGTAGCTCGAGGTGGAGAGCCTCGGCCGCCCTACGCAACACCACTACGTATGACATAGCCACGGTAGGAGGAGACAACATGCCAAGGTCTGGGGAGGTATCCAGACCACTGGCTTCCGCCAGGTACTCTCACCACCCCGGTTCATAACCTAGCTGGTCGGTTAAAGAGTCCCCACACCCCTCCCAGTCCTCCTCACACTCTTCTGGCTGCCAATCTGGTCTCAAAGAGCCAGGGTAGAACAGGGGCACAAAAGAACCAGCTGGCCTCGTATCTGGCATCGGTCCGGCTCCGTGTCTACCTCGAGGTGAGGCCTGGAGAGACGTCGGCTGGGGACACAGCTGACGCCGGTTGCGGACATGGTACCGGTGGAGTCCAGGTCTGGATCCAAGGGGACCCTGAGGTGCAGAGGCCGTAGCCGCTGGCCTATAAGGCCCAGGGCCCACAGCTGAGTCCATGGGGCCCGAAGGCACGCCGGCGGAGTCAGGCTGTCCTAAGATGGCATGCATTGCTTCGTATGAAGCTCGAAGCAGGGCAGGGGTCGCGCCAGGTCGCGGGAAGGGAGGGAAGCCCGGAGCCGACCCTGCGGGTCACGGAGAGCGACGATACTTATTCGAATTCTTCTTGTGCTTCGCCTTACCTGACCCCGTGTGCGAAGACTTGGAAGAAGAATGGTGTTGGCTCCGCGACCGGTTCCCTCGACCTCCTAGGCGACCGGGACCTCGAACGGCGCGGAGCTTACAGCCGTGCCTCGAGTAACTTTCGGGACCGCTCCCGCAACGACTACGGGACCATGGTCGGGCAGTCGGAGCACGACTTGGGGTCATGGTCGCATTCCAGGCAGTAGAGGCACACGGGGTGCGGATCCGTCACCGACATCAGTCGGTTAAAGGAACTGCAAGCCTTAAAGCCGAGCATCCACCGTGCACCAGGAGTCGATAGACACAAAAAAGAAAGTTGACATAAATCAATAAAAAAATTGTCAAAAAGTGACTGGAGTTACCGCTCTCTCCGGATCTGAGCTTGCTAGCGCAGAAAAAGAAAGAACTGATGTCAGAACGCGAGGGCGGCGTCTAAGTAGCTACAGCGACATCATCCCGGCCACCACAACGCCGACGACAAACGCAAAGTCGACCAACGCCATCTTCCGACGTGCAGGGGTACTTCTGACAAAAAATCTTTCGCCATCCAGTCTGACGCCTGGGGGTAATTCTAAGGTTAGGAATCTACAACTAACTGTTTCTTTCAGAGTGTTCTTTTAAAGGCCTTACTAAAAGGGAGGAGCTGCAAAAGGCGCTGAGTGCCTGGTTAGCATCCAGAGATTGAGAATATAGTTGTTGGAGGAGGAGAAACCAAGACTGGATGGAGGATCCAGCATTACCCGTAGGGCGGGTGGGCAGCCTGAATTGTGAAAGAGCTCCCTCCAGAGCTGACAAATGTGTTTCATCTTAATGCCTGTCTGCAGCAGAGTTGAAAGACAGGCGGGAAGAACAGAAGCTCAGGATGAAGCTTGCCAAACAAAGTGGATTGAGAAAAAGATTAATTGGGAATGGAGGAGAAAAAGATGCTTTTGGCTCAGAAGCTGAGCTGGAAGGAGCCAATGTAAAAGCCAATCACAGATGGTGGCAGCATATCGTCAGTGCATTCTGAGGGAAAGGTACACATACCCAAGGGTCTAGCAGCTGATTATCAAATGGGAGATGACATGGATAGGTGGTTTAAGGGCCAAGGAGTAGCTTTACACATGTGCAGGGTCACTGACAGAAATGTGGGGGGTAGTGGAAGCATTTCACAGTAGAGGGGAGGAATACCTTGTGGTCACTGGGGCCAGTTAACCAGATGAGGTACCCTACCATTAAGGAAGCCCTAATCAGGAGATATGGTGTTACCACGGAAACGTACAGAAAAATGTTTAGGGAGCATCTTAAACCTGGTTCCCATACATGGCTTGATTATGTGGATTCCTTTTGCAAAGCACTGGATGGTTGGGTGAAGGGCAGTGAGGTAACAAAATATTGAGGGCTGTACAATTTGATTGCACAAGAGCACATATATAGTCTGTGTTTTCAAGAGCTGTGCCAGCAGTTGATTGTTAGTAAGCTTATTGATACTAGGAAGCTTGCTGAAGAGGAGGACCAGGCTCTACAAGAAGTTGTATGTGGGTGAATCAGCTAAAGGTGGGCAGGGTCCCCAACAGAAGAAGGAGGTGGGGGGACAAATATAAAAGTAAGGAGTTCTTTAAAGGGCCCGAAATAGATCCCAGGGAAAGGTTTCCCAGACTCCTGTTGAGAAGGTTGGTTCCCTTCAGGAAAGCCTGCAGGGAAGGGGCCCGTGAAGTGTTTTGCATGCAATCAGGTAGGGCACTTCAAGGAGGATCCCAAGTGTTCCAAAACAGGCATAGCCCCTCCCCCCTCCCGGGTAAGTTCTGGGGATGGCGAGTGTAGAGCTTGGGGAAGGGTTGGTCGCAGTTAGTGGTGGGGGGCCAGCTGACATGACTCTAGTGTCCCTTGGGGACAGCGAGATGGTTAAGAGTACCCTCATACCTGACAACACTAGGAAGTACAGGCAGCGGGTGCCCATCAAATGGGCAGAGGGTAGAGGCTCTGAGAGACACAGGAGCTAGCATGACAATCGGCAGGTGTCATCCGGTGTCTTCAGAGCTTGTAGTCCCTATTGTGGTCCACCAAGTAGTTGCTGTAGACAATAGTGAGCTCCAATATTTGGTGGCTCAAGTTCCCTTCAAGGGGGGGGGGGGGTTTGTAGGTTCCTTAATGTTAGCTGCAAGTCCACCTATACCTGTGGAGTGTCTGCTAAGCAACAACCTGGAGCATACGGCCTGGACGGAGGTGGAGCTCAGGTTGTACTTGGAGATGTTGAGATTGCCTGAGTGGGTTTGCCTGACCACCCGGTCCATGACAGCACGTGAGAGTGGTCAGAAGGATGTGGAGCCAGAAATAGTGGCCCAGGTCTCTGCCAGGAAGGGGAAGGGCAACGGGGACTGGAAACCCACTCCTGAAATTCCCACGGATTAGTAAGAGGCTGACAATGAGGGGGATGCCCCAGAACCTACAGGGGAAGATGTGGCAGAACTGGGAAACCCACCCGAGCTGTCCCAGTGGCAGCAAGAAGGAGGTCCCTCTATTGGGAAGTTCTGCACAGTGCAGAAAGAGTGCCCTGCTCTTGTGGGTCTTTGGAATCCGGCTGAGGCTCAGGCAGCGTGTGATAACCTTGGAATTCCCGATTTACTGGGAGAATGATCTCCTGTATAATGAGCCTGTGTGCTGGTGGTACCCCAGTCCTGCAGAGCCTTCCTACTGTGTCTAACTCATGAGGTTCCCCTGGCAGGTCATTTGGGGCAAGGCAATACAAGAACTTTGGCAGGCGTGTAGCCCACTTTTATTGGCCTCAAATAAAAAAGGCCTAGGACGTAATCTGTAAGTCCTGTCCTACCTGCCAGGCAAGAGGCAAAATTGGGGGGATATGCAGGGCTCCCCTGCAACCTTTTCCTGTAGTGAGCACCCCTTTTGAATGAGTGGACATTAGCATTGTGGGGTCTCTGGACCCCAAGACAGTCATGGACAACAGGTTGGTCCTGGTCTTGGTGGACCATGCTACCCAGTACCCAGAAGCTATACCTCTGAGGACAGTGACTGTGTCCATAGTGGCCAGGGCACTGATTGGGATCTTTAGCAATGTGGGTTTCCTGAGGAAGTGGTATCGGACTGCGGTACCAACTTCATGTCCTTGTGCAATATGGGCCATAAAGAAGGCATGTGGAGTTACATACAAGTTCTCCACTCCTTACCACCCCCAAACCAATGGGTTGGCTGAAAGGTTCAAGCAATACCCTCAAAGGCATGATTATGGGTCTCTCAGAACCCATGAGGCAATAAGTGGGACATCCTCTTGCCATTCCTTTTATTCGCACTCAGGGAGGTATTGAAGAAGGAGGTTGGCTTCAGCCCTTTTGAACTTCTGAATGGGCATCCTGTGAGAGAACCTTTCAGTTTAGTAAAGGAGGGCTGGGAGTAAGCTCCCTTGAAGCTACCCCAGGATGTTTACAGTTACATGCTCGCCTTCTGGAACCGGACAGCCCGCTTCCAGAAACTCGCCTAGGAGAATCTGGAAGCTAGCCAGGAGGACAGGAAACACAGGTATGACCAGAATACCGCTCTGGTTGAGTTTCAGCCTGGTCAACATGTGTGAGTGATGGCACCAGTAGATTCCTGTGCCCTCTAAGACGACTGTTCTGGCATATTTGAGGTGAAGGAGCGCAAGAGTAAAGTCACCTATCTGGTGGACTTTCAGACTTCTAGGAACCTGTTGAGGGTCCTACATTTGAAACACCTAAAGACCCATTTTGAGAGGTCAAAGTTGACCCTGCTTTTGGTCACGGATGATGGGGTGGAAGAGGAGAGTGAGCCTCTCCCCGACCTCCTGTCTTCCAAAGAGCAAGATGGGTCAGTGGAGGGTGTTCTCCTCTCCCCTACAGCGACCCCAGAGCAGCAGAGACTGTCACCATGTGCTGGGACAGTTTGCTCTGCTGTTTGCACTCATGCTAGGAGTCTCCCAGTGGTGCACTCATGACATTGTACTGTCAACAAAGTGAAATATCTGTTTGCTGTGAACATTACTTCTGGGACCAGGATATCTTTCCTGCTTTTGCTGTGACTCAGGTGACCTGTGCGGCCTTGCTGGCTGGTATGTCATTGGCATGACCAGAGGAGAGCCGGCCGCAGTTCTTACATCCGCAGGAGACTTCAAATCACACAATCCCATCTGGAAGCATACGTGTGCCTCATTTCGCCAGGATAAAAGGCGCTCTGCAGTCCCGCAGCATAGGATGACACAGGCCATGCCCGGGCCAAGGGCGGGTCCTGTCCTGAGCCAGGGCAGAGCTACCCTCCATTGCTCTGTAAATCTTTATATGGTTTAGGAGTGGACTTTTCATAGTAAGAGAACTTTAACGCCATTTTTTTCCTTTACATATGAACACTTGATATTGCCATCAAGGAGGCTTTTTAACTAGGACTAAGACTGTTCTTAACTAATTTATTAGACAATTGTCCATAACTGAAGAGGCATTGAGGATGGGAAAGAGAAAGCACCCCATCGCTGTAGATCGAGCTGGGATTTCGAGAAGCACGCATACATCCATATCGAAGTATCTTACTGGTGCTGTGGTGACAATTGATAAACAAATAACTAGAATGCAATAAAATCTGACAAATGGTGGTGAGGGGTTAACGGCTTCAGAAATTCAATCACAGTCTCAATCCGATTACACCAATCCAGTCACTGTATCTAACAGCAATGAACATATTCTAGCCGATAAAGGGCATAAAAGGTGTGTACAAATTGTGTCAGACTCCATTTCCACATGCAACACCGCGGGTCCCGCTTTTGTTACAAGGGGCCAATACGGCAGCACTACTGCAAAACCGGCCCCCATCCCTCCTTACCACCAGGGAAACGCCCGGTGCATGCTCCGGCCAGTCCGGCCCTGCATTTATCTATGCAGACACATAGACCATCCATGAGGGTAGACACACTTAACAGTGAGCCCTGCCCAGCTATTGTTACCTCTGCCCATAGAGATCCATCCACAGGTCCACTAATTAAGACAATCAAATATTTGGATGTTCTCCTGCTGCAACCCCATCCATAATAGTATTGGCCAATATACCCACTTTATCATCACAAGAGAATAAAACTTGGGTTTCTCTTAGGAATAAGGCCTTAAAATTGATGGGTACTAGAACTGACCCAACAGGGGCTGTTTTTAACAAAATAAAACTGATCAGAAGATTAAAATGAGTAGGAAGTGGTCGAAAATCTCTACCAGGCAATTCTGTTGTACTATCCTTTAAAACCCCACGTTTAGTGGAAACTATATTGCATAGAACTAGGCCTACAAGTGTCTCACCCCACAATATTACTGCTCTCCCTCTAGGATATTTCTAACTACCCGCACCTAAACTTGAAGTATTTAGATCTTTTACACATTTTTAATCCCAGGCATCCAATTGATTTCCATTATTCTATCCCTACCTATAACCGCTATGATAACTTGTCAGTTCTGGATAGTTTGGAATGACTTAATATGGAACTATGTGAGGTCCTGAAGGATGAGGATAACAGGTTTCTCATTATAGAGGAGTCTGACATGAGCATTAACTTACAGACTAATGTAGAGTCAGAGCCATCACCTAACACACCTATAGCCCCTTTAGGATCAAGTTCTGTCTTAGCTGAACCCCCATAATAATTGGATTGATAGACCCCCCCCCCCCCCAATCTGACGCACTTTGTATTTTTACAAAACTAATAAAGCATAATGGATAGATTTTATTGCTGGGTTCCACATGTTATGTCTTCAGGAGACCTGGTTATTGGATCCCCTACATATTAGTGAATACAGAACATACCATGTACCCGCCGCTGCTTCTAGCCACAGTAGACCGAGGGGAGGTATTTGTACCTATGTAGCTATCTATCAGCCCTTTACAAAAATTGATATGGTAGCGTATAATTAGTTTTTTCACATTATTATTTGTGAAGTTGCTACTACCACTAAGATAGTGGTGATACATTTTTATAATAACGCAACGACATCCAATATACCGATTGTCCTTCAACAACTAGATAAGGACCTAAAGTTATTGCATAAAGGAAAACAAAAGGACTCAATTATTTTGTGGGGCAGTGATTTTAATATATATTTGAGTGATCTACCTCCTAAAATGGTGTGAGTGCTAACTCATTCAGAAAATGTGTAATCTAATTTTTTAAACAATTGCTATAGGAAGAAGCTGAATGTTTTACTTTATAAATATGATTTGGCATATTGAATGAGATCTCGTCTCCTTTTGCCCCATTTAAAACCACCTTTAATGGTGGAGATGAGCACAGTACTATTGATTCTGTGTTATTTTCTAGAAGGTTTTCAGCTAGAGTGTATACATTTATTATCCAACTTATTTTTAAGACATCATGACGAACTCCTAAGTAAAACTTTGTGTATGGTCAACAATATTGCGTTGGCCTCCCGAAAATATTACTTTGCACTAGTCCCAGGGTGAGCCAGAGATTTTTTTTAAAATCAATTAATATGTGCTCATAGAAAAACGTTAGAGATATTTTTAGACAAGACAGTGGACACACGTGCCCGTATTGAGGATTTTCTGGAGTTTGCGAGGTGGATGAAGGAGAGCCTTTCTATTTGGAGAGGACATCGGACACAAACAGGAAAAGGTTGGTTCGATTGAGAGTGCTCCAAACCCCACAAAAAATTAAAGAAGGCACTACATAAATCCCCAAGGTCCAGGTCTGAGGTGCAGATTTGCAGGGCTGACTATAAGAAGGCTGTGAAACAAAGAAAAAAATGCCCTTCAGGACAAAGCCTCAGAATATCTGTATGAAGCTAGCCTCAACAACAACAATACTGCCTTCTGGCCTGTGGTTAGTTCCCCATTATTAATCGAGATGGAGCCTCCAAGACTAGAGATTGCAATCTTAGAAAATTGATGGATTGATCACTTCCCTGCGATGTATTCACTACCACTTAGTGAGCTGGCGACGACAGGCCATAATACTGCAAATACAGTACTTGATCACGAACATTGAACCAATAATAATCTCTCCTTTAGTCTTGAAGAAGTTATCAGGGCAATAAATGCTAGTAAAGGAGGTAAAGCTACAGGTCCCGACGGTATCCCTGTGGATTTGTTCAAAGATAATATCTCATTATGGGGACCCTTATTAACTTTGGAATTAAGTGATTGCTGTAGTACAGGTTTCTTACCAACCTGGGCAAAGGCAATCATAGTCCCCATTTATAAAAATGGCGACCGTAACAATCTGGCATGCTATCGGCCGATCTCTTTACTGGTTTCTTTAGTGAAGACAGTCTGCTGTATTATTTTAAACAGACTTCAGGATTGGGCTGGATCAAATGAAATCCTTTCTGATTTGCAGTACGGTTTCCACCCTGGAATAGGACTATTGAGAAGGGAATGAATTTTAGCTTCGTAATTGGGAAATATACTAGGATTAAAAAGGAGTATATCTATCTGACTTTTGCAGACCTCTGGTCTGGTGTCGACTGTGTTAGTCACAGCAAATTGTGGAACATCCTAGCAAACCTAGGGGTGGAGACATATATCATACAGTTCCTAAGGGAACTATATTTAGGAAGTGAGGCATGAGTCGATATGGTACTAGGGAGAGTGTACCCAGCCCTTCTGTATAGAACGAGCGGTGTGGCAGGGCTGTGTTTGCACTCCATTTTTATTATATATAAATAGTCTCTGGAGCAAGCTAGCCAGCAAATGTAAGGATCTTCCACAAATCGGTCATTGTCCCATCCTGGCCCTTCTTTATGTGGATGACGCTGTACTTGTGACACTAACTCCTCTGGGACTCCAAAGCCTGCTCTCTGATTTTGTCATCTATGTGCAGTGCCTGGGTCTTTTAGTAAACCAAAGTAAAACATTCATTATGAAATGAGGAAGAAGGACAGCAAAGTGCTGTGACATAAAAATATCACAAGTAAAGATTAGTGCCACAGTGACTTTTTCCTAACTGGGTATGTTCTTTGTCAAGGATGGTATATGGACACAATCTATTAAGGACAGGAACCTTTTGTATGGAAAATCAGTCATGGCCTTGTCATACTTTGCAAGGAAGCTAGGTATGAAATTTCTTAATGAAATGCTTAAGATCTATAAGGCTAAACTATCCATTGACACTTATGGGACAAGTGTGTAGGGACATGCAAATTGTAAGGTGCTGAAATAGGTGGAAAACGTGTTTTGAGGCGCCTTCTTGCTATACAAATTAGTTAGTCGTCTTCTGTTTGCCATGAGGAATTGGGATTACCATTTCTCCTTTACATAATAAAGGTACAGCCTATATTGCTATGGCATAAAATCTGGACTTCGGAATTTACTGGCTTAAACCGAACCATCGTTAGGGATTGCCTCAACTTGAGTTCTGCGTTGCGTTTTCCATGGTTACCTTATATTAAACAACTAGTCTGTGATATGGAAATCCCACTATTGTTTTAGCAGACTGAAACATTGGCAGATATAATTGGGAAGGTCTAAAAGAAAAACTGAGTGCCTAGGACACTTTAGAACTTAGGGTGTCTACAAAACTGTTGAAGACCAGTGCGTTAAAGAATCAGTCTAGGTTGACCGCATAGGACATACAACCCTACCTTAAGTATATATTGAACTCTAGGCACCGGTTTGAGCTTACACGCTTTAAAATGGGTATCTTTCATTTTTTAACTAGCTTTCCTGAAATGAATAACAGGTTCCAATCACTAGATATTTGCCCCTGTAACCAAGTGTCAATACAGAGCACTATGCACGCGGTATTCTTTTGTAAACTGTATATCGAACAGAGGAGACGCTATGTTATCCCTATAATAAAGCCTTTTACCTTACACAATGTCGCCCCACATACTTATTATTACAAACCTTCTCTACTCTAGACATGTGTTGCTGTATCTCAAGCTTTCTGTGGGCAGTGGTTATTATGAGAAAGAAGTGCCTTTATTTGCATCTGTGGGCAGTGATTATTATGAGAAAGAAGTGCCTTTATTTGCATGCTTTTAAACTATTTATGTAATCGAGTAGGATCCTAAGAAAATGTTGTGCCCACGCAGAAATGTCCTCCGGGTAGCGGTTAGATCCCAAGGCTTTGGTCCCCCCTTGCAAACTCCAGAATTGTTGTAAGTGGGTCTAGCACATCCAGGAGCTTGTCCTGGCAGTACTTTCATGAACGATTGATACCCTTCTTTGGGTCTCGGTTGTATTTTTGTAAGAATGTGGCCATGCAAGTATCTTTCTCTGGAGTGAATGCCACCTTACCTGTTAGGGAAGGGTGTGGGCAATCCACACTGAGTTTCACCCGAGCCTACAAGGGTTCCTCAGGCAAGCAGCTACATAGTTGCCTACCTTAGGGGACGGGAACAAATCTGTCGACCTAAGGTAGATTAGGTCATCCGGGTTCAACATATCAGAAGTGTCATCTGCCTCTTAGGTGGCGGTAGATGGGGTAGGAAGGACACCAAGGTTTGGAGGGGCCCGCCACATCATTGGAATCCCCATGGGAATCCTCAGTCTCCATCTGGAGGCGGCGGTGGAGCAGACAGGTCTTGCAGGCTCCATCGAGCATCCGCAGCTGTCCCCAGTTCAGATGGTACGCGGTGTGCAAGGAAAGCCTTTTTAAGCCTTTCAAAGGCGCTCAGGTCCACACCTCAATCTGACTTGTGCTTGGAAGGGCACTGTGGTGCCTGATCGGGACCGGGGAGAGCAGTCCAGGAATGGGTTCTGTCTATGGACAAACTAAGGGGGCCTGGGTAGGTCCATGCCATTGCGTAAGGCACCTTTCGAGGGGTTTCACTGCCAAGGCCACCGCATGTTGGATGGATACATCTACCTTGCAAAATTCATTGTCAAGAGGGATGACCACAATTGACTCCTCTACATAATCTCTCTCCATTTCCATGTTAAAGAGCCCCATAGGACCTATAAGACTGGCAAAGGCAATTGCGTAAACCAAGCAATAAGGATGGTGAATAGCCCTAGGGGAATACTTATTTACTGGCTTGGATCAGGAATAATTTGAAGTGTGTTAGCAGTACACAGGACTGTTGGACCTAATTTGTGAGCCCTGAGGGCAGAATATGGCACTGGGAGAACCAGTAAAAGTATTAGACAAGCCAGGCATGAGTCAAAGCCCCAGGGCGGAGAACGCCTTAACAGTAAAAAGGGACAATTATTAGCATTCGTATTACCGCCTGGTCCAAGCCCCCCCAGGCGCTACCTCATACCTGCACTTGGTTGTGTAGATGCGGTTGAACGGGGAAGACAAAACAATTAGTACCGATCCGCATAAAACAAGCATCCGCCGCTTGTAAATTTTAATATACACATCCTGAGGGAGGGTGAGTGGGTGTTGTGACTTCCAAGACGGCCCGGGGGAGACAGGAGCACCAGCTTCACTGACAGAAGACACGTGTCTCCTGCGGTGTAATGAGACACGTCAAGCATGTCACAGCGGTATGTGTGCCCTCTAGTGGGGGAAATGCTTCACCAAACTCTTGTGTGTAATTTTCACCTGAACGCGGACCGCATTGACGACCCGTTCCCCTCTTTTTGCCGCACTGCACCTACTACTGACGCTCAGAGCAAAGCCTTTGTTTGCACTGCCTGCAACTTCTCCCTGCCCGTCCCAGGCCATACTATCAGGACGACCCATGCCCTGAACTCCGCCTCCTCGCGCGGAACCCAATCCCCCCCCTGACCCTCCTAGCCGCCTTAATCAACTGCAGATCTTTGAGTAAACATGCTATCGACATCTGGCAGTCCCTACGGGACAACGACTGGGACCTACTATTTTTAACCGAAACATGGTTGAATGACACCACAAATCCTGCAATCGCCCTCGCACTGCCGGAAGGTTATAACATCATCTGTGCAAACAGACCCAATGGTAAATCTGGGGGTGGTGTTGCGTTAATCCATAAATCCAAATGGACGGTTACCCTCCCCCCTTACGACCCAATCGACTGTATTGAAGGCCTCCCCTTCAGTGTTCAAATCTCCCCATCCTCCTCCTGTTCTGGAATCCTTATTTACCGTCCCCCACATTCCAATACCTCTCACTTACTCGCTCTGGCGGACTATCTCACTCAGCTTAGCACACGATACGCTAACTTTACTGCACTAGGAGACTTCAATCTCCACGTTAATAATGAATCTTGCTTGCACAGCAGCAACTTCATTTCAACGCTAGCAGTATGCAATTTAGTCCAAATAATTACCCTACCTACGCATAAAGCAGGTCACACGCTCGATCTGATCTGCTCCAACTTACCATCTATCCGGGCCACATCTCCTATCCCGGTTATATGGTCCGACCACTTCCTCATCCCTTTTGAAATCGACATTCCCTGTCATGTCAGACCCGCCATCACCCCTAAATCATCAGGCAGAAACTGGAGTCGTATCACCCCTGAATCGCTCCTGGGATATTTAAAAAACACTCTACCCCGTCCATCGTCCGATCCGGACTCACAGATTGACCATCTGGACGCATGGATTAGCCAGGCCATAGACGCCCTGGCTCCCATTAAACCCACTAAAACCTACAGGGCGGCACCCTCCGCACCATGGTACTCAGATGAGCTCCGGCAGAAAAAGGCCTCCTGTAAATCCCTCGAACGCCTCTGGCGACAAAACTACTCCTTGGACAGCAAAACCATTTATAAATCGGCCCTTAAAGAATACCGGAGAATGATCGAAAAACACAAACAAGATTTTCTAGCCTCCAGAATCAAACTTGCCAGCAATGGCGCTAGGGAAATTTTTAATATAGTAAGATCCTTTACAAACCCCAATGCGCTGACTCGTACTCAGCCCGCCTCTCTGTCGCTTTGCGACAAACTTTCACAATTTTTTGAGGATAAAATCGAAGCCATCTACTCTTCCTTCCCTATTCCTAACACAGAAGGGCGACAAAAGGAACTCGTGACTTCCCCGCTTCTGCAGCCTATCCTACTCGAATTTGCATCCATATCAGAAACAGATTCCATGGCTGAACTTATCAAATGCAAATCAGGCTCACCCAAAGACCCTTGGCCTGCCAAGCAATATAAAAATCTTGCATCCCTCCTCAACCCCCACCTCAACTCTATCTGGAATAACTCCCTCAGAACGGGCTGTTTCCCTGCCAAATGGAAACATGCCTCCTTAGTCCCCATCCTTAAAAAACCCAACTTGGATCCAGACAACCCCAGTAACTACAGGCCTATTTCTCTCCTGCCTGCTCCAGCCAAGATCCTGGAAAAACTGGTACACTCGCAGTTGTCGAATTACATCGAAACCAATGGGCTTCTCCATGACTCCCAGCACGGTTTCAGGTCGGGCCACAGCACCGAGTCGGCCCTAATTGAAATGGCTGACTCGGTGAGGTGGACGCTTGACCAAGGATCGAGGGCGGTGTTGGTGCTGCTGGATCTCTCGGCAGCATTCGACACCGTCTCTCATAAAATCCTGCTGGAAAGACTGGAGGACCTTGGGCTGGGTGGCGCTGTTCTGAAATGGCTCTCATCTTACCTTTCGGACTGCACACAGCAGGTCTTCACTCCTCCATTCACCTCTTCTGCCAGACCACTCAAATGGGGAGTCCCTCAGGGTTCTTCCCTAAGCCCGCTCCTTTTTAATGTGTATTTCACCCCCCTGGCCAAGCTGATTGCACAGACGGGGATTAAATCTACCTCCTACGCTGATGACATCCAGCTTCTTTTCACCTTTGACTCCCCCTCCGCCTCAGCTTTTGATCCACTTAAATCCTGCCTTAGGGACATTTCGAGCTGGATGGATGCTAATTCCCTCCGACTCAATGCTGGAAAAACAGAGATCCTCTTTTTCAACACACCATCCCCTCTGGACTCCAGTATATGGTGGCCAGAAGACCTGAGCCTAGCCCCCACCCCCAAAGATTCGGTGAGAAATCTCGGAGTTCGCTGGGGCAATCAACTTAGCTTTAACAATCAGGTGCAAACAGTTGCATCCTCCTGCTTTGCTAAGATCCGCACCATAAAACGCCTCATTAACTTCTTGCCGGCGGACTGCCGTAAAACTGTGATCCAGGCATTGATCATATCACACCTCGATTATGCCAATGCCCTCTACCTTGGTATCACAGCAGGCCTCTGCCATAAACTTCAGACGGTCCAAAATGCCGCCGCCCGGCTGGTGGAGAGCATTCCTGCTAGACACCATATCACTCCACACCTCCGCAAACTCCATTGGCTGCCCATAGCCAAAAGATGTGTGTTCAAGGCCATGACATTGGCCTACCGAGCATCAAAAGGCAGTGGATCGGCACACCTGAAAAACACTCTGCGACCCTATGCCAACTCCAGGACTTTACGATCCAATACCCTCCACTTCCTGGAAACTCCCCGATTTAAACGCTCTCGGGCAGGTGGAAAAACCTTTGAGGTCTGTACCTCTCAGCGCTGGAACAAGCTCCCACTAGCCTTACGCACTTGTCAGTCAGAATCAGCCTTCCGTAAATCCCTGAAAACACATCTATTCTCCTCTTAAACAGTGGAATTCTGACCCCTGACCTCTATTTTTCAGAGTTCTCAGCGCCGGGACGCCCCGTTGGGGCCGCTGCGCGCTTTACAAAATACTCAAATAATAATAATAATGGTTTATTGCTGGCCGGCTAATCATCCGGCGGACTACCAGGTTAATTATTACTGGTTTGGGGCGTTCCTTACCAGCCCTGCAGTATGGGCTAAAAAAAGTTATCTGTGAACCTTTCCAATAAGAATGCATGTATTGTTTGTCCTGAAGATGAACTCTGAATAATTATAGGGTTTGAAACGTCGTCGACTTTGTCACACTATATGCATATGAATTATGCTAATGTTTGCAAGCAATAGTGTGCTAACTGTATTGTCTGATTGTGAATTGTGATACACAGACTACCTGAATGGCCTGCAAATTCCTGTTTGTCTTTCTCTTGAGTGTGTAAGTTGGACATTGGCTGGTGTCCTGCTTGTATCACACCATATTACTTTTGTACTTTACTTATTAGAAATAAAATACTGTCCGGCTGGACAATGAATATAGTTGCTATTTAGTCTATATTTATTTTGCAAAATATCCCATTGACTACGGACCACTGTCCTGTGCAAAAACTTAATTCCCTAAGGTCCCTAGCGTACAATCACCAAACTATTGCGGCCAGGGATTACCAGGAAAATGACAGCCGTGAACAGAGCGCTGATTATGGCTGCGAATGGAGCGCTGATTTGCGCTCCCGCGGTGGGGGCCTGCAAGGGTTAAAGCCGCATTACCAGCAGAAACATTTATCGCATCATAAGTGATAGAAAAAAAACAGATTAAGGAGTGCAATAGGCTAGCGGCTGGGTAGTTCTTTAAAGAGCAGAGATCTCATCATGTTCTATAATACTTTGTGAAGACAGAGAGTGAATCACCCCTGAACAATGTAAATTGTCGCAAATCCACAATATGTTATACTACAGCGAGACAAGAGCTGAACCTAAACAACAACAAAGAATGGGGGAAGAGGGTCGGGTGAGGGCAAGTAAGAATGATGGGGAGATGTGGTGGAACAGCGATATGGAGAATGGGTAGGTGGGTGATGAGGCAATATAGGGAAGAAAAGCATTTAGGAGAAGGAGTAGCACAGATAGGAGGTGGGTTGGTAGAGTGAAGCACCACCAGAGACAAGGGGGAGTGGGAGGGGAAGAAGAAATAGTACCTCAATCACAGGGTGAGCAGTAAACGAACACTAATCAAAAGGAAGCAATCTGTTCTTGGTCCATGCTCTGGGGGCATTTCATCAGGATCACCAAGTTGAAAACGTGTTATTGAGCCTATTCGGAGCCTGAATGCAAATGCCTGTGCAGCAACCAGTAACAATGCTTTCTTTTTGCAGTTTCTGTGCTTCACTTTTCAGGCCTTAAGTGGCTTACAATTGTCAGGAGGATCTGCAGAGCAGCATTGCAGTTTAGTAGTTCTAAAAGACTTTGTGTCTGGTTGGTCTTCTGTCTGCATTTAAAGTATGAAGCCAGGGGAAGGTTACAATGTGGCTTACCAGGACCTTGGATACTTTTAGGCAGGGGGTTTTATATAGTGAGCAACACATTTATTTGGTGACGAAAGCTCCCATTGTTTGGTTCTTCATCTCAGGAACAGCCAGATTTACACAACCTTCATTAATTTCCATTTATCCTGCATTTTTGTAATTTGAATGGCAAGGAAATGCACAGGTTTCTTGCTTGTACTGAGAACAAGGCTCCGCTGATGGACGTTTTTCTAGATAACCAGTAGTGGCGCTAATCATCAACGCGCTGACCTGTTCTGAGAGTGTTTCTGACATTTTAATACTAGGCATTGTTGACATTTTCTGTGCATACAGGAGCTAACCAGTGTAGTAAGTGGCGTGTGTGCCGCAGAGGTAAGAAAAAGCAAAACAGGGATTGTGGCTAAAATAACACGCAGCTCGGCTTAAAACTGTAAAGACAGCTAGTAAGCACTCTCTCTCCGCATGCTGCTCACCTTCTCCTATTTCGCCAGCATGTCATCGACTTCCCTGGCAGCAACAAAGCCACATTGGCAGCACAGGCCCAGACCCCGGTCTTGAGTAACAAAGGTGATCTAGGCGTGGCCTTCTCAGATGCCAGCGCTGCTCCAGAGGTATGCTCAATAGCAGCACCCTCTGAGGAGGGGGAAGGGTTGCAGGGCAGATGATGCCTGGGTTTTTTAAGGGAGAGATGGCAACAGCCTTTGTAGTGTAGTTCCTATATTCCCAATAGGCTCTGCGCATTGGAATAACATAAACAATAGTTTAGGTCTCTATTAAATATGTTAGACTTAATTGTGTGTGTGCCAGCTAGCTCAGAGGTCACTAGACACTTTCTCGAGTAAACAAGAAGGTGTTAACTTTCCTGAATAGACAAGAAGGGATTAGCTTCTGACAACCATATAACATGACAACTGTGTTCCCCCTGAAATAAGGAATATCTTCAGAGTCGCAGAAACAATAGATAGCTATTTTACTCAGTCAATCGTGCATACTTCGTTTCACCAGAAATGCAGAGAAATAGAGAGACGGGCGTTTTCAATAAAAGGGTTATTTATTGAGCAGTCTTCTTTCTCATGCAAGAGCATCCGGCTCCCTTGACTCCAAGTGGTGTGGAGTGCCTGGGACCCACGTCTGGGCATCCCCAGCGCACTAGCCGGGCTGATGAGAGGTGTTACCTTGAAACCGGTCTGGTCCTCGGATGCTTGATTCCGTTCTGGGAAGGACATGGCTTTTGTACTTCGGACTGGACTGTTCCCATGGGGCACAGGGTCAGAGCTGATTTGCATATCGCCATTGTCTAACCCGGGTGGTGTGGAGTGCAAAAAAACGATGGATTTGGGCCCAGATCTTTGGACTGGGTTGAATGTGTGACATTGATCCACATTCGGTCCATCACCTGTTTTGTTTGCAAATTCGCCATAAGTGCGCTGGGGATGCTCAGACGTGGGTCCCAGGCACTCCACACCACTGGAGTCAAGCTAGCCGGGCTGATGAGGTGTTACCTCGAAACCGGTCCGGTCCTCGGATGCTTGATTCCGTTCTGGGAAGGACATGGCTTTTGTAGTTCGGACTGGACTGTTCCCATGGGGCACAGGGTCAGAGCTGATTTGCATATCGCCATTGTCTAACCCGGGGTGGTGTGGAGTGCAAAACAACGATGGATTTGGGCCCAGATCTTTGGACTGGGTTGAATGTGGGACATTGATCCACATTCGGTCCATCACCTGTTTTGTTTGCAAATTCGCCATAAGTGCGCTGGGGATGCTCAGACGTGGGTCCCAGGCACTCCACACCACTGGAGTCAAGCTAGCCGGGCTGATGAGAGGTGTTACCTCGAAACCGGTCCGGTCCTCGGATGCTTGATTCCGTTCTGGGAAGGACATGGCTTTTGTAGTTCGGACTGGACTGTTCCCATGGGGCACAGGGTCAGAGCTGATTTGCATATCGCCATTGTCGAACCCGGGGTGGTGTGGAGTGCAAAAAAACGATGGATTTGGGCCCAGATCTTTGGACTGGGTTGAATGTGTGACATTGATCCACATTCGGTCCATCACCTGTTTTGTTTACAATTGCAATACTTGTCATAAAGTAAAGTGCGTACACTAAAAGGAGTATTATGAAATCATACTGTAAAAGCATTTATATGGTTTCTAAGCACAAAGATACTTAAAATGGATAAAATACATACAATGATAAAATAATGACTAAACGTACTCAACTGGTGTTTCTAAGTTACGCCTACCCCGGTGTACCTAACCTAAGCCTAGTACGTGGGAAGGAGTAGATGAGTTACAGTTATTGCCAAGAATCTGAATCAAGTATTCTCTAAGGGTCTAATCAGCTCCGTACCTTGGGTATAGAATGAAGGAGGTCTTGTATCTCTCTCGCAGGACTCGATCTCCCAGAAACCCGCAAGGGTAGCAGGGAAACACTAGAGCTGGATTTCTCGGCAGGAGAAAAGACAGCGTCTCTCTCAGTGCGTCAGCAGAGAGGGTCGGCTTCCTTCGGTACTCGCATCAGCAGGGCGTCGGGCAAGTAGATAGCCGATCTGCTCCAAACCACCGTGTGTTGCTTAAGGCAGATGTTGGTATATTTATACCTGGAAGGTGCAGAGTTTGACGTAAGGTTGGACATAAGACGTCACTAAGAACTGGCAGTTCTTTCAGGACTCTCAGGAGTTCTAGGACAAATCAAAACAGAAGTAGGGGGAATTCCTGGGCTGCTGGAGACTTGGTTTGTTTACAAACACGTTGTGCTTTCTAGGAGTCTATGGGAGTAGCCTTGCCGTATTTGGACTGCTTTGGCTATAACTTAATATGGATATGATTCTTATGCCTTTATAAGGATATGATTTGTTATAACCACATAAGGGCATAAATCGGGAATGTCCTAATTAGGGTCCTAGATACATTCACAACACTTTAGCACACCAATAGCAGCAGTAACGGCGCCTTACAAAAGAGCAGCCCCAGCACCTGGTGTGCACTACGTTCCCATGATAGCTGCAAAAGCAGCTCAGTGGTGCATGTTCCCTAGCGACTGCCCCAGGGGGCGCCTGATTTTCATGGAATGTAAAGCGCCTCTTGCGAGAGTGCGCATTACAGGCAAGTAACGTGGAAGTGCGGTGAGGAGGGTTGTGCAACAAGGACGTGAGCGCTGTAAGGATCTTTTTAATTGGCCATGCACAGCGAACTTGGTTTCTTAGGGGGTTATTGTACCACGTGCCTGTCAAATGGCAAAAAAAGCAGCAGCCTAACATCAGACCTGAACATACACTGTGGGTTGGTGCAACACTAGCAGGAAATATATTAAAAAAATAGTCCCCCCAAACAACAGATAAAGAACCAAAGCATAAATGTGCAGTACTTCGTCCCTGATCTGTGGGACGAACAAAAGAGAAAAAGGAGGCACAAAGAGGCAAGACTGACCACTAGCAAGCAAAGATGTTTAAAGGACATTCAAACATAGAAATGTAAAGCAGGGGGAATGGCTTTTAGCCCAAGAGAAGTATATATTAAAGTATATACAAGAGGTCTTGAATGTTCAACCTAAAATACTAAACAAAACATGGCTTTTCCTTCTTCAGCACAGTTTTCCAAAATTAACAGTGATAAGCATAAAGGAATAATATTTATGGCATCCAAGGACGGCTCCTCCATTGGAGCGGAAGAGCGTCGCCAAACTTAAAATCTCCCAAAAACCCTGAAAAATAAAATGGTCACTTATTACCATTTTAATTTTAATCCCCATCCAGATGCTGAGTGTCAGGACGGGCTATCTAATGCACTGTTTTTTGTGTGCATGTTTTTTGGCCACACCTGCACATTATAGAGTTCTAACACAGCTGTCCTAAACAGGTTGGGTTAGAGCAAGTGCAGGCCTCCAGAGGGCTGTGGAGCTCCAAGTGAGGCGGCTCCCTCCAATCAGTGTGGTGCTCTCATGTTGCATGAGAGCAGCACCATGATTGGTCAAGGGAGTTGCAGCATCCCGTTCCGGTGGTGAGAAGAGGACCGGAGACGAGAATGTTGCGTTCCAGTACGTTTTTAGCACCGGCACTTAACCATCAACACTGGGCGCTTTTCATGAGCACCAATTAAGGATGCATTCATTTACCGGGAGATTAAGTGATGTGCCCAGAATCACAGGATGTTGGTCCAATGCCGAAGTTGGAAGATCTGGCCATTACGCCACATCCTCTACCCACTTTCATGGTTAGTGGTTGGTTCTGTTTTAGGCAGAACAAACAGGAGAAATTAGCTGGTGCAAGCTGCCTCCTGACGAGAGCAACAGCACTTTGTTATTTTTATTTTTTACAAATTAACCACTGATGGCAACATGTTTATGTTTGCCAAGCGTTAAGTGATTATAGAAAAGATAGAAAGTCTACATGTTTCTGCATATTCCGCATAACTCTGACAAATTAAACTTTTTGCAACAAATATCTAACCGCTGTTTTGGTGTGTTTTATTTTGCACTAGAGAGTCTACTTTTATTCTTCATATTCACAGACATGCTATCCCTTTCATATGAAAGAGCAACGCAGCAAGAATTTAAGTGGATTGTGGAAAAGCTGATGGTGGGACCATGTTATCGGCCTCATTACTTTATATGGTCACAGAGCTCCTCAGTGACTAGCAATATCCCTTAATGTATGGCAGTGGGTACTTTATCCTGTATATATTATTTCTTTACCCACCAACTTTCTACCGGCTCATCACAAATGGCAGGAGACAAAAAGACGGTGGCCTCCTGTCCGCTGCCTGCAGGGATTTAAGTGGGCTGGGTCTTGCCGGTGCTCAGCACCAGCAGTTTTATAAAGCAGGTGCCGAACATGGTCTCTGTCGGGCTCTCCATTTTTGCCCTCTCAGGTGAGAAAAAATAATATCTTCCCTCTGCAGCAGTTCCACCCTTCACTGCCTTTGATATAACCTAAAAGAGACTCGTTAAAAGTTCTTTCACAGTCTCACGATTTCAGAACTGAAGAATGTTCAATATGTTATACTGCGAAGCCATGGTTGTTGCTGATTTATGTTACATAAACAAAAAACATTTGCAAAGCCAATAGCCCTTGCTTGTTGTAGGTGTAATGTTACTTTTTTGCATCAGCATTATATATCTGTATGCAATGACAGAGGCGGCAAAATACCAGTTGGGGGGCACACCATGCTAAGCACAGATTTTCAGCTTGTGTATATTTAAGACACGCCCTAATTACACCAGCCACGCCCCTTTGAGAGATCCCCCCCCCCCCCCCCACACACACAGTTTTTTTCATTCCACTTAAAGCCCTGACTGCCTGTAACCGGTAACTGACATCCTCCCCAGCTGTAAAGCCATGAGCTCACAGTTGACCCTGGCCCGATGACGCAAACACACCTTTCTGTACCTTTGTGTCGTTTAGAACGGCTACTGGCCAAAGGTACCCACTCATCACGAACCAACAAAATAAAATACAGGAAAGGAAAACATACACTTACAGGTTTTGCAACAGCGTTCAGACCTTCACTTAGGATTTTTCGTATATTAGGTGCTGCACAGCACTTTCTCAGACAAAATGTACCACTAGTAGCCATACGCAGAGTACAAATAAAACTCCGTTTTATTACAGTAGGCATTGAAAACACAGAACGTAAACTTTGATTAAGGGAACGGATGCGTGGATGTTTCTCGCAGGACGGCCCCTTCAAGATTTACCGGCTTGGCTTATAAGAACCAACCCTGCTGCTGGGTTTCTTCACTCCACGCTGCAGGGTTTATTTTCAGCCGCGCAGCTCGGTCACCTGGTATGTTTATCTCTTAACAAGTCCGAGTTAAGGTTTGCTTACAAACGCAGCTGTCAATGCAGACCCTGGCCCGTGGTTCAGATGCCCGAGGCCTCCCATAGCGCATGGAATCTTTCACCAGCGCACCCCTCCCAAACTACCGCCGTTTACCGAGAATCCAGTGAAATATAAACGCAGCATATCAAATACAATGAACCTCACATATAACTGTCACAGGTGCTGGCAGAGAGAAGGCGCAGTAGTGGAAACAAAAGAAAACTCAATATCGCCTACGGTTTCAGTGCATTTGGAGCTTCCTTTCGACAGAATGTGTCCCCTCAAACATCAGAATCACGCGGAATATGAGGAGCCTCTAAACACATTAAACAGATCACCAACCTTCTATGTGTAGACAGTCTCTGCAGCGTCAACTCAAATAAACGTTCATTCGTAAGTTATACACTGATAGCAGAAGAAAAAGAGAGGCGGGAAGAGGAAGGCTAGAACCCTTTTAAGTACTGGCTCCTAACCCTACCTACACTCTCCCCGTGTGGCTTTTAACACCTGGCCTTTAAACAGCGGTAGCTGTCTCCACAACCTCAAAATACAACACATGCACAGCGTTTCTCAGTCGGCGCACTTCATGCTTGGGTCTGTCCAAGGGTTACTCACATTTGGCTTCTATAAATCACAGCGTACACGGGGGGAGTGGAGTCAGCCCACTTCAACCATTGGCTCTTGTAGACTGAGGACAGCACTTCGCCTTATTACGTGGGAGCAGCCATCCCAAGGAGGAGTTCACTTCAGTGACTGGACTGGTGTGTCTGGATTGCTGGGTCACAATATTATTAGTATATGAGTTTTCATATTGTTTTTCTTTTCTTTTTTAATAATGCACGTTTGCACAAATAAAAGATAACAAAAACCCGGTGAGTTTGCCTTGGTCAATGCTTGCTACATGAGGGTCCTCACTCTGCTAGAGGTATCTCTATTATTTCTAAACAAAGCATTAAACAATGACAGTAAGGGTATCGCAACTCATCGGTTCTGCCTCGCAGCCTGGCCTCTCCGCTTTATATTTGCGCCTGCTCGCTATACTGGTCCAGCTCCCTGTCTTCACCAAACAAAGCAGTAAATATTGAACTATGGTGTCAGTAAAGGTTCCGGAATCCGTTCGTTTCCGGTCACCGGCGCTATATTTGAGTCTACTTGCTTTGCTAGTCCTGCTCGCCACCTTCACTAAAGTTGCTTCCGTACATGCAGTGACACATGAAGGAGTTCTTACCAGAGACATGGTACACAGTATCAAATTCACATGAGGCTACCATGGCAGCATCTACCAGATTGGGCTACGCCAGCCAGCTAATCCTTCACTTATATAGACTTAAGGGCTTAAAATGTCTCCCACATCATCAGGGAAACACAACACACTCAAACCACATTTTAGTCTATCTCGCGCCTCACGTGCAGCTACTTCAATGTAACTTTTATACCAGAGAGCACACACAGTACGGTCACAACCTGCAATTTGCTAATCCAAATCAGGTTACAACCATAGGTCACCTCCCCACATTCAGGAGAAAAATGCGTGAGGGTTGGACTCCGCATGTGTGGTCAAAGTAAGACATTGCCACTTAAATAAAATATCAAAGAATTGTAAAGCAGTTGCAAAAACAATTGCTATTGAAGGCTTAACACAAAACTGTACAGCAAGAGAATTTTAAAATTATTATAACGCTAGCTGGCAGTGGTATTCACCCTATCAAAGTAGGGACCCTTCCTCCTAGTCAGGATAAGGGGATTACACCCCAAGATAACCACTGCTCACCTCCTTGGTAGCTTGGCACGAGCAGATAGGCCTATATCAGAGACAATGTGTACATTATTTGTACACAACACACACAGTAACAGTGAAAAACACTACAAATGGACAGCACACCAGTTTAGAAAAATAATATATCTTTATCAAAATCCAACATGCCAAACTCAAAATATGACTTTTTAAAGGTTTCAAGCAATTCTGTCCATAAAACTCTATGGATGCAGTGATTTTACCCAAAGTACCTCAGAAGCGTAAAAATCCACAAATAAAAAAACAGCTGCAAAGGAGGAAGCATCGAAAACACAGCTGCTGAATGCAGGAGAAGTTTTGTGTCAAACAAGGACTGAAAGGAGAAGCAATGCAGCAAAATCCAAGACAGTTCTGGTCTATGGGTGATGTGGTGGAAAACTTGGCACACAGGTGTGATACGTGGAAATCCGGAAGAGCTGGAGATCGATGCGGTGGCAAACAGGCGCTGCGTCGATTTCTTCAGCCAGGGTTCCATGATGAGTCGATTCTTTCAGCTACACAGCAGGGCCTGCATTAGAGTCAGTGCAGGGGTCTCGGACTTCAAAGTCACTGTGCGCTGAACTCGGGCTGCAGCGGTTTCTTCAGCTGAGAGCAGAAGCGGCATCAATATCTTCGGCCACATGGCAGTGGTACATGGAAATTTTGCTCATGCAGCAGTGCTGAATCGTAAAAACAGGTGCTGGAAGGGCGATGCGTCGATTTCGAAGTCTTTCAGCAGCAGGAACAACCTCCAAAGGCCCAGAACTGGAATTGGCAAAACTTGGCAGGTCAGAACTCCCAGCAGCGAAGTTCAGGGGTGCTGCAGGTGAAGTCTTTGATGGCCCTGGGACTTCTTAGCAGGAGGCAAGCACAAACAAGCCCTTGGAGAAATTGCTCAAGTAGAATACACAGCAAAGTCCAGTCTCTTTCCTCCCCAAGACAGAAGCAGCAACTGCAGGCCAACTCAGCAAAGCAACACACAGCAAATGGGCATTACTCCTCCACACAGATCTTCAGCTCTTCTTCTTAGCAGTCTCTTTTGATACAGAAGTGTACTAAAAGTCTGGGGTTTTAGGTCCAATACTTGTACCCCTTTTGGCCCTTGAATTAAGCATGCTTCAATGGATTGTCTCTGTAGTGCACTCATTCTAGTCCTACCCGGTCTTGGCTCCAGTCATACTCCGGAGGGGTGGAGACAGCATTGTGAGAAGCCAGGCACAGCTGTATTCAGGTGTCAATGACAACTCCTCACATCGCTCTAGCTCAGGAAGGCCGATCAGCCTGGTGATGGGCCATCAGGATAAGCAGGGCACAGCTCAATTCCCTTTGTGCGACTGTCTAGAGTGAATGCACAAATAGGCAGTCTAAACCAGATGTCGATACCACAGGCAGGCAGAGGAACAGAATGGTAAACAAGAAAATGCCCACTTTCTAAAAGTTTAGAAAAAATGAGGAGTCAGGTCCTGGGACGTGCGGTTGGCTGGACCATTAGTTATATTTTTGTAAAAATCAGAGTGCCAGCCACACAATTACTTTAAATCCTCTTCTTTTGAGGAAGAAACCAAGTGAAACTCCTGGGTTTATCTGGGTATTGTACTTTTACCCTTTTTCTTTTTATTGTTTTCAAATTTTCTATTTCATGTATGAAAAGGACACTTTTTCGTATTTTTTGTTCACATAAAAAGACAATTATTCACAAAACAAACCATTTTGAGACATACAAACACCTAATTGTATATACACACTACTTCACTTTGATATATACACAAAAATATCTTACAAAAAACCAGAGTTGAGATCGATATTGGTTCGAGATTTCAAATAGACTATTGTTGGAAGTCAGAAATGAATAGAAACAACTTAATATGATTTGCAATTTATTTTACAACCATAGACCACAAATAAATTTCCTTAGTCTATCAACAAACAACTGTCTAATCTCTTTTACGCCAACGCGTTTCGAATCCGGTATGTCCACTCAACGGATTAGACAGTTGTTTGTTGATAGACTAAAGAAATTTATTTGTGGTCTATGGTTGTAAAATGAATTGCAAATCATATTAAGTTGTTTCTATTAATTTCTGACTTCCAACAATAGTCTATTTGAAATCTCGAACCAATATCGATCTCAACTCTGGTTTTTTGTAAGATATTTTTGTGTATATATCAAAGTGAAGTAGTGTGTATATACAATTAGGTGTTTGTATGTCTCAAAATGGTTTGTGCTGTGAATAATTGTCTTTTTATGGGAACAAAAAATACGAAAAAGTGTCCTTTTCATACATGAAATAGAAAATTTGAAAACAATAAAAAGAAAAAGGGTAAAAGTACAATACCCAGATAAACCCAGGAGTTTCACTTGGTTTCTTCCTCAAAGGAAGAGAATTTAAAGTAATTGTGTGGCTGGCACTCTCACTTTCTAAAAGTGGCATTTGTAAATGCACAATTTAAAAACCATCTTTACTAAAATATGTATTTTTAAATTCGGAGCTCAGAGAGCCCAAACTCAAAATCTCTAGCAGTTTCCAATTGAAAGTTACACATATAAAATGTTACACAGCTGCTATAATGAAAGCCTATGGGAGAGCTAGTCCTTGCAATGGTGAAATACGAAAATGGCAGTATTTCACTATCAGGGCATGTAAAACACACCAGTACATGTCCTACCTTTCACATACACTGCACCTGCCCATGAGGGTACCTTTGGCCTACCTTAGGGGTTCCTTACATGTAGCAAAAAAGAAGAAGAATAAAGCAGTCGACATGGCAGTTTAAAACTGCACACGCAGACACTCGAATGGCGCGCATGAGACCAGTTTACAGGGCTACTCTTGTGGGAGGCACAACCAGTGTTGCAGGCCCACTAGTAGCATTTGATTTACAGGCCCTGGGCACACCAAGAACACTTTACTAGGGACTTACCAGTAAATCTAAAACACCAATCATGGATAACCAATCAGAATTACAATTTAGACAGAGAGGGCACTTTAGCATTCAACAGCAGTGGTAAAGTGCCCAGAGTCCCAGTATCAACACATAGAGGGTAAGAAAAATAGGAGGCAAAAGACAAAAAGTCAGGGAATAAAGTTGCAAAAAGGTTCAACATCAACCATCTTCAACGTAGTCATAATGTGGAAAATTAATACGGTTTGGTAAACATTATCTGCGTCATCTTGCCCTTTTCCCCCGCATGCCACACTTTTTGTCGTGCACACCCGCCATTTTAGGTGCCTTGGTCAGAACCACACTCTGCACGCCGCTGACCCCTAGCACGGCTCTTCTCCCTCACAAGCACACCCCCGCATGCTGCCAGCCCCCGCTCTCACATGCCTTGGGTCATAAACCCCTCTTCCACGCAGCTCTGCCTCGGAACCCCATCCTGTTCCCAGCGCGACACTTCCCTCCATCCCTTTCATGGTCCTGGATCCCTTGATAACACCCCTCTTTCCCTTTGTGCCCGTTTGTCTTCCTCGTTCCCAGGCCGCCACCTGGCCCTGCGGATACTGTTATTGCCCCCCCTCCTGTACAGTAGGAAGCCTCCCTCATCAAAGGATCCAAGAGCTGATCAAAGCCCCCACCCCATGAGATCCGATCAACCTCACACATTCCGTGAATCGGCGGAATGTCCAGCTGCGCGATAATCATCACCTGTTGTGACCGGGGTGGGGACTTCAACTGTAAATGTGTGTGGGAACGGGCCTGAAGCGGGGATTCTGAGGATGTCTTTCCGTACAACAAAGGGTTGACAGAGATGTGTTTTATGCAATAAAGTAATAAACCTGTGTATAAGAGGCCAGGCCTCGGAGATGCAGTTAGAGCACCTCGTGACGATACTTGCTGTCCGAACTGATGTGTTTCTCCTCCGGAGAGAATAAAACTTCTGTTTCCTGCCTTCCAAGTCTCCAGCGCCTGCCTCTTTGTTTGGTAAACTTAAGTGGGTATAGAGGCGGCTAACGCCGGGCAACTTCGGAAAAGGTCTTCTGCCTGTACCTTTTTCAACAATAAGGAACTTAAAGTCCTGGTCAACAGTTCCAATTTCTGGCCTAAATCCAGATTGGAGGCGGGAGATGACAATGTTATCCTCTATCCTAAATTTAAAATGACCAAAGACTTGCTTGCAGAAAACTTCCTTCGGTTGCCTAAAAAACCAATAGGGCAGGAGTTGGTAGGGAGGTTAAAATATTTTTTTTGTGTGAATTGGGACAATTTCCGCAACTTTCCATGTAAACGGAGTGGGTGTGCATAAAGCTATTGATTTGGGAACAATATAAATACCGTGCCCAAATTGAATGGTTTGAGCGGAATATATATATCAGAGGGAATTTTAACTAGCCCTAGGGGCTCTCCCCTGTCTTTGAGAGCAAATTGCAATTAAAGTGTCCTCAAGAGTAAAACTAAGTGGCGAGCTCCCAAGGAAGGGACTGTTTTGTGACCCTTAGGAAAGGCTAGCCAGCTGTTGGGTGGCTAATCGGTGTTGCTGTACAACAATTTAAAGTGCTCTTCCCATTCCTTGGAGTGAATAGAGTATTAGGGTTGTTTAGCCCAATCTTTGGCTCATTGGTTCACTATCTGCCAAAATGTTTTGGAGTCCTTCTAAAACATCTCCCCAGGTAGATTGTTTCCATGTTACTTTGGCCAATTTGAAGGTCTCCATATATGCTGCTCTGGACTCCATAATTGTGGCCCTGTTGCCTGACGTTAGGGTAGTTACCAAGTTGCTCCTAGTCTCCCTACAGATAGAAGAGAAGAGAAGAGAACCACTCCTGGGATTCTGAATTCTTGACAGCTTGTTTGAAATACTTGGTGAAGTAATCTTTGAGATTCAAAAATAGGTGGCTATGCTGCTTGAGGATGGAGTCAGGGCACACACAGTTCTCAAGCATCTACCCATGTAAATAGCCACTTTGTCCTATATCCTGGGGATCACGTCCCCAGTGGAGCAAAGTGCATTCTGTTTGACATTCCTCCGATTGTTGGACAATGCTAAAGTATTCCCACTAGATATTGGACCCTCTGTCAATAAGTTAGACGATAGGTTACAACCTGCTAATACCAAAGGGTCATGGTCGTTCCCAAGTCTATACCTGGCCACCATGGTTCCCCAAACATGGAGATTTAAGAGGATATAGTCTATGGAGCTTCAGTAATTGCCCCTAAGAAATGTTGGAACAGGTCTTGTATCTAAAACGGAAAGACCATTGCAAGCATGTAGTCCATGGATAAGAGTGAGGTCCACCATTAGCTAGGCAGCCCTAGATAAATAGCTCTTGAAGGGGGACGTTAACTCTGGACTGTTCCATGCCACATCCTCCTCTGCACACAAATATCGTGCTACGTGATTGGGCTTGAATGCTACATTTAAATCCCCTGCAATGAGGACGTTGTTGGAGGCTGCATACAAGGATAGTATTGTGTCCAATATGACAATAGTTCTCGATTCTTCCTGCCTACCCATACTTCTATTGTAGATGTTAATTAACACAATGGAGTCCTAGTGGACTGCATTATAACAAGCCCCTGCAATTCAGGGGAAGGAAATGACACCTGTGAATCAACACTTCAGTGTGATGTTCACCCATATTTTTAAAAAAACGGACTATCTTCCTGCAGGTGAACTAATTGCATGTGTGAAAAACTTTTGTACATTCATGTATACCTTTTTTACTGCCCATGTTTCTTGGAAGAGACAAACCTTGTGATCTTCGATAAACTTCGCCCACTCAGTGTCCTCAAGTTTGGTTTTGATCCCTGCCACGTTCCAGCTTAGCAGACATTTGCTGATTAGGATACGATCCCAGGAGAAGTGGTGTAGTGGAGGGGGGTAGAAATTACTAGATGGAGTACAGATGAGAAAGAATCCTGAGTGCCTTTTGGTGTTTCATGCAGCTGGGAATGGAGGAACCATATCTTGACAGCAGCGGTAATGGCCCCAGCTAACTCTGGGGCCAAGTCACGAATCGCCGGGTGAAAAAAAGTTTGACCCTCCTTCTCTAGTTGGCGATTCCCCACCAGGTGTGTCAGTGCTCACAGCCAGTATACATTGTGAGCGGGTGCTCGCATGACCGCCAGAGTTGGCCTGACCTTGAAGGGCCAGGTAATGTATATGGACCAGTTGTTATAATATGGTAACGAAAGGAATATGCTACTTACCAGTATGCATCTGTTCTTGGCATAGAGGGCTGCAGAGTGGTACATTATGAATAGATCGCCATCTGGTGTTGGGCTCGGATGATTGCACTTTGTTTTTCTCTTGGAGAGTCTTTTGTCTCTTGGTGACTCCTCCCTTGGTTGGTAGTGCGCATGGGCATCGGCTCCATCCTTAGATTGTTTTGCCATAGTAGGGTTAGATGGAGTAGTATAGTAGAATACAGATAAGAGTGCCCATGTAAGTGTATCTAAATAAGATAATGTTGGAACAGACACAGGTTTCCGGGGAGGCTGGGAGGGCATGTACCACTCTGCAGCCCTCTATGCCAAGAACAGATGCATACTGGTAAGTAGCATATTCCATTCGAGGCATATGGGCTGCAGATGGTACATTATGAATAGACTATATAGCAGTTCTCTCCCTAGCGGTGGTCACCCGTGTCTGTTGCAACTGTCTGAAACAATGTTTTTAATACTGCTTGTCCCACTCTAGCTTGTTGTGTTGTGTGCACATCTACACAATAGTGTTTTGTGAAGGTGTGCGGTGTAACCCAGGTAGCCGCTTTGCATATGTCATCTAGTGGAATGTTTCCCAGAAATGCCATAGATGCTCCTAGTTTACGTGTAGAGTGAGCTCTAGGAGGAACAGTTAATGTTCTCTTTGCCTTTAAGTAGCATATTTGAATGCATTTTACAATCCATCTGGCAATGCCCGCTTTGGAGATGGGATTGCCTTTATGTGTGGGAGAAAACGCAACAAATAGCTATTTTGTCTTTCTGAAAGTTTGTGTTCTTTCTATGTAGTACAATATGGCCCTTCTAACATCCAGTGTATGTAGGGCTCTTTCAGCTACTGTTTGTGGTTTTGGAAAGAAAACCGGTAATTCCACTGACTGATTGATGTGGAATGCTGAAATAACCTTCGGTAAGAATTTTGGGTTTGTTCTAAGAACCACTTTATTTTGGTGTAGCTGCATAAATGGTTCTTGAATCGTAAAAGCCTGCAGTTCACTTACTCTTCTAAGTGACGTGATAGCTATGAGGAAGGCTACCTTCCATGTGAGGAATTGTATTTCACACCTATGCATAGGTTCAAATGGAGGCCCCATTAGTCTAGTAAGCACTATGTTGAGATTCCAGACTGGGGAAGGTGGTCTTCTTGGTGGAATGACTCTTTTGAGTCCTTCCATGAAAGCTTTAATTGCTGGTACTTTGAACAATGACAGATGTTGTCTGTTTTGTAGGTATGCTGCTATGGCTGCTAGATGAACTCTGATAGAGGTATATGCTAGGTTACATTGCTGTAAGTGTAACAAATAGCAAATGATTTGTTTAGTAGATGCGTCCAGAGGGTTGATGTGCTTACTGTTACAGTGTATAGCAAACCTCTTCCATTTTGCTGCATAGCATGCTCTGGTGGTAGGACGTCTTGCTTGTTTAATGATTTCCATGCATTCTGGTGGTAAATCTAAATACCCAAACTCTATGACTTCAGGAGCCAGATCGCTAGGTTCAGTTGTTTGGGATCTGGGTGCATTATTTCTCCATGGTTCTGTGTAAGATGCATGGGTAATAACCTTAGCTTTTGATGTGGTACTTGTGAGAGTTGTAGCAGCGTGGTGAACCACGGCTGTCTTGCCCACGTGGGTGCCACTAATATCATTGTCATTGAGTGTTGCTGCAGTTTCCGAACCAGTAATGGAATTAGTGGTAGAGGAGGGAACGCGTACGCAAATCTGTTGGACCAATTTATCCACAGTGCATTGCCCTGGGACCTTTGGTGTGGGTACCTGGATGCGAATTCTTTGCATTTTGCGTTCTGATGATTGGCAAACAGATCTATCTCTGGTTGCCCCCATTTTTGGAAGAATGGCTGTAGTATTTGGTCGTGCAGCTCCCATTCGTGCACTTGTTCTGACTGTCTGCTTAGGATGTCTGCTATTTGGTTTTGAACTCCTGGTAGGTGTTCCGCTAACAGGTAGATCTTTTGAGGAATGGCCCATCTCCATATGTCCTGTGCTAGTCTGGACAGTTGGAGAGAGTGTGTCCCCCCCCTGTTTTTGAATATAATACATTGCAGTCATGTTGTCTGTTCTGATCAGGACTGCTTTGCCTATTATTTGCATTTGGAAGGCTTTTAGTGCTAGAAATATTGCTAATAGTTCTAGGTAGTTGATGTGCAGTTTCTTTTGCTGCACACTCCACTTCCCCTGTACTGTGTATTTGTCCATATGCGCTCCCCATCCGGAGAGCGATGCGTCCGCTGTTATTATTACTTGTGGAATTGGCTCTAGGAACGACCGTCCCTTGGAAATGTTTTCTGTGTTCCACCACTTCAGAGAGCGATGCGTCCGGTCGTCCACCAACACCAGGTCTGTAATCTGCCCTTGAGCCTGATTCCACTGTGTCGCTAGACACTCTTGTAGTGGGCGCATTTGTAGTCTGGCATGTGGTATTAGCAGTATGCAGGAGGACATCATGCCTAATAGTTGCATAAACACTCGTGCTGGTAGTGAGTGTTGTGGTTGAAATCTTTGTATTAACCCGACCATTGTCTGTACTCTGACTGGGTTGGGGTATGCTATTGCCTTTTCTGTGTCTACTGTAGCCCCCAGGTATTGCTGAATCTGGTTTGGTTGTAGGTGTGATTTCTTGTAGTTCACCGTGAACCCTAGGTGGTGCAGCAATTGAATTGTCTTCTGTGTGTTGTGAAGACATTCTTCCTTTGACTTGGCCTTTATTAGCCAATCGTCCAAGTATGGGAAGACATGTATTTGTTGTCTTCTTAGGTGTGCTGCCACCACAGCTAGGCATTTTGTGAAAACTCTCGGTGCTGTTGTGACACCGAATGGAAGGACTTTGAACTGATAGTGTTGTCCTTCTAACACAAACCTTAGGTATTTTCAGTGGGCCTTGTGAATTGGGATATGAAAGTAAGCGTCTTTTAGATCCAGTGTAGAAAGAAAGTCCCCTTTCTTCAGTAAAGGGAGTACTTGTTGGAGCGTGACCATGTGGAAGTGCTCCGAATTTATGTAAGCATTGAGAGGTCTGAGGTCTAATATTGGTCTTAGGGACCCGTCCTTTTTGGGGATCAGGAAGTATAGAGAGTATACTCCTGTGCTCTGTTGATCTTTTGGGACCTTCTCTATTGCATGCTTTTGTAGAAGTGCTAGCACTTCTCTTAACAATGTTAGATGATCCTGACTCATTGGACGCTGTTTGGGGGGGATGTTTGGCGGGGTATCTGTGAGTTCTAGGCAATAACCATGTTGGATAATTTGTCTCACCCACTTGTCTGACGTGATGTTTTCCCAGACAGGTAGGAACTGTGATAGATGTCCCCCGACCGGTGTTATGTGGTCTGGGGGGAGTTCTATGAAGTCACTGTTTTGGTGTTGAGGCGTTGCGGTTATTATTATTTCCGCGGCCTCTTCCTTTATTGTTGTTACCTCTGTAACTGCCTCTTGAATTACCTCTGGGTGATGTAGGTGTGAAAGATGTGGATTGCTGATTCGTTCCTGTATTCTTTGAGCCCCCTCTATAGGTGGATCTACGAAAGGAACCTCTGTCTGGCTGTTGCAATGCTCCCATTGACTTAGCCGTTTCCGTATCTTTCTTCATTTTCTCTAATGTCTCGTCTGTGCTTGAACCAAACAATGTCTTCTGATCAAATGGTTTGTTCAGTAGGGCTGTTTGTACCTCTTGTTTGAATCCTGAGATTCTAAGCCATGCGTGCCTTCTTAGCATGATACTAGTGTTAATAGACCTTGCTGCAGTGTCTGCTGCGTCTAATGCACACTTAATGGAAGTATTTGTTATTATTTTACCTTCCTGTATTAATTGGTCTGCCTTCTTCTGATGTTCCTTTGGGAGATGTGTAAGAAGTTTTTTTAGCTCATCGTAATGTGCCCTGTCATAACGTGCGAGTAGTGCTTGTGTATTGGCTATACGCCAGCTATTCGCTCCCTGTGATGCTACTCTTTTACCTGATGCATCTATTAACTTTGACTCTTTATCTGGTGGGGGAGCCTCTCCTGTAGATAACGAGTTTGCTCTCTTACGAGCGTTTGAGACCACCAGCGAGTCTAGCGGTACATGCCCTCTAATAAATATTGGGTCCTTTGGAGCCGCTTTGTATTTTTTATCAATTCTTGGGTTTAACACCCTGGCTCTCACTGGGTTTTCGAATATCTCATCTGTGTGAGTAAGAAGACCCTTCAACATAGGGAGAGTACCTGATGTTCTCTGTGCATTAGGTAGAGTCTCTAACAAGAAATCCTCTATTTGAGGTTCTGTATGTATATCTACTTTATGGTATTTCGCTGCCCTATTAATGAGCTGCACAAAACCTGTGTTATCATCAGGTGGTGAGGGCTTTGAGGGATATAGCTCTGGGTCGTTGTCTTCATCTGACCCTACATCATAATTTTCCCATGGATCCTCCTCATCTGGGATAGTTTTGTCATCCCCTTGAGGTTCTCCCTCCCCCAGATCACTGTCTACATCTGACTGAGGTGTAGCTGGTCTTGGTGTGGAAGGTGTAGGAATATTTGGTCTATTGTGAGGAATAGGAGAAGAGGGTGTTAGTCTAGGATGAGGAGAAGCAGGAGGAGTTATATTCGTCCCCATTGTTCTCTTTTTTGAAGGAAGAGGTTTATCTTCTGACTGTTCACTCTTTCTCTTCTTTGTGACCACTTTCCCAGTTTGTGGATCAATAAACAAGATCTTTTGTTTGGGATCTGTCTGTTGCTCCTGAATCGGTACCGAGGGTCCTGGTTCCGAGAGGTGCTTTTGTTTTCGATCGTCAGATCTTGTTGTTTTCGAAACTGAATGTTTGCTCGATTCCGACTTTCTTGGTATCGAGTGTCTCTTGGGCGATAAGTCATATTTATGTTTCGACATGGAATGTTTTGATCCCGAGCTGTCCTTTGTATGTAGCCTCGGTGCCGAAGTCGATGTCGCCCTTTTCTCGGATCCGACATGGTGGGAGTCCGAGTGTTTCGGTTTCAGTTTCGGTTTCGTTGCCGGGCCCGAAGGCGGGGCGTCGGAAACTTTTTTCAGCGGTTTGACCGGGCCCGAGGGCGGGGTCGTTACCGCAAGGGGTCGGTTTTTCGGTAAGGGGACGTCGTCACTCACGGTTTGTAGCTCGATGAGTTCTTCAGCCTCCGACTGGTCCCCTTCCGACCCCGACTGGTCCTCTTCTTCCTCGATTTGTTCGTCTCCGAACAGCTCCGGGATCGCTTCTGCCTGCATTCTGGAAACCTCGTGTCTTCGAGCTCGACGATTTCTAATCGTTAGCTTGGAGGAGAATGCTGCGCAGGCTTCGCAGTCCCTGGATTCGTGTTCAGGCGATAGACAGAGGTTGCACACCTCGTGTAGGTCCTTGTGTGGGAACTTAGCACCACACGTTGGACATTTTTTGAATGGAGTCCTTTCCATGGACTCCGGGCTTGACTGCGTCGAGAAAGGCCTCCTTTTCTTCGACGTAGTTCCAAGTTTTTCTCTTCTATTTTGAATTTGTAACGCGTCGGAATGGAAATGAACGCGTTCGAATAACAATACCGTCGAATTGGAAAGGGAATACGCGCCGAAAATCACTTTCTTGCGAAGTTGATCTGGAGCGTCTCGATCTTCATCCGAACCCGATGGCGGAAAAAAACAATCTAAGGATGGAGCCGATGCCCATGCGCACTACCAACCAAGGGAGGAGTCACCAAGAGACAAAAGACTCTCCAAGAGAAAAACAAAGTGCAATCATCCGAGCCCAACACCAGATGGCGATCTATTCATAATGTACCATCTGCAGCCCATATGCCTCGAACAGACAGGTTTCACTTCATTAACAGCGGGATACTTGGCTTGACCCCTTTGCTTTTGCCAGATCTGGTGAAGGATACATCCCGTGTCTACTTTCTACCATCAGGAGGCAGTCAATCATTCTCATTCAGACTTGCAAGGAGTACCAACCTATTGTCAGTGACATCTGAAACTGAGTGGAGATGAACAAGTTACTTACCTTCGGTAACGCTTTTTCTGGTGGATACAGTATCTGCCTGTGGATTCCTCACCTTGTGAATATCCCCTGCGCCAGCAACATTCGGAAACTTTTTGTAGCTCTCCGCGCCGACGAGGACGTGGACAACATCACAGAGGCACGGCTCCACTCACGGCCTCGCTGACATCACCGGATCCATAATAGAGCCTCGTCGGCGTGATGACGTCAGTTACGCCCCTTTTTTCTGTGCCCCCGAGGCACACGGACGGACCGACATAAATAGGTACAGTATACACAGTACACAGTATTCAAACTAACACACATAGTGTGAAACCAATGTAAAAACAATTAAACATCACCATCGAAAGACACAATCAAAGTAAGCACTTGCAGGTATAGAAGAGTGGACAACAGGGAGGCGGGTGGGCTAGTAAGGAATCCACAGTCAGATACTGTATCCACCAGAAAAAGCGCTACCGAAGGTAAGTAACTTGTTCTTCTGATGGATACATCTGCCAGTGGATTCCTCACCTTGTGAATAGAATCCCACAGCAGTCCCCACTCCCGGAGGAGGGTGTCCATTCCTCT
The DNA here is from genome assembly GCF_964263255.1 of Lissotriton vulgaris. Classification (NCBI taxonomy): domain Eukaryota; kingdom Metazoa; phylum Chordata; class Amphibia; order Caudata; family Salamandridae; genus Lissotriton; species Lissotriton vulgaris. The sequence continues at coordinate 387,699,615 of NC_141697.1, forward strand.
ATACCAAGAAATCCCGAAGGACAGAACGCGCAAAATGGCCATCCCTCCTCACTTCGGAATCTAAGCAGTAATGCTTCGCAAAAGTGTGAAGGGACGCCCAAGTTGCCGCTCTACAAATGACCTCTACAGGAACACCTCTAGACAAAGCAGATGTAGAAGACTTTGCTCTATTAGAGTGAGCTCTTATACCCTCTTGAGGCCCTCCTAGGGTCCAGGCGGTGAAGCCGCTCCTCCTCCTCCTTGGAAGGGTGAGGGGGAAGGATAGAAGGTAGGAAGGGTAATGAACTGCCCCAGATGGAATGGAGTTACCACCTTAGGCAGAAAAGCAGCCCTGGTCCTGAGAACCATTCTTTCAGCATGAATAGTCAAGAATGGGGGTTTCGAACTCAGAGCTTGAAGCTCACTTACCTTCCTTGCCGAGGTAATTGCAACAAGAAAAACAGTCTTGAAAGACAGTAGTCTCAAGGGACACTTGTGCAAGGGTTCAAAGGGAGAACCCATCTAGTAGGTTAAGACAAGATTGAAGTCCCATTGAGGCACAATAAATGGAGTAGGCGGATATTTGTTGGTAAGGCCCTTAATGAAACGTAACACAATAGGTGACTTAAACAAAGACGGCTGATCCGGCAAGCAAAGGAATGCCGACAAAGACGATAAATAACCTTTCACAATAGCCACAGCAAAGCCCTGCTGAGCCAGAGATAGAGCAAACTGAAGAATGTTGGAGAATCGAGCCCTCAAAGGGTCAATAGACTTCTCCCCACACCAATGTACAAATTTGGACCACCTATAAGAATAAATAGACTTGGTGGAGAGACAGCTGGTGGACAAAATAACGTCCACCACGTCAGAAGGAAGAGAAAAAGAATTCAGGTTGCCCCGTTCAATCTCCAGGCATGAAGGTGTAAGCTCTGGAGGTGGGGGTGTAGAACATGCCCCTGCGACTGCGAGAGGAGATCTGCCCTGAGAGGGAGACGGAGCGGAGGGCACAAGGAGAGGTGGAGAAGATCTGTGTACCACACCCTTCTTGGCCAATCCAGGGCGATCAATATGACTTGGGCCCGGTCTTGGCGAATCTTCCTCAGAACCCGAGGAATCATGTGTATGGGAGGAAAAGCGTAAAGGAGTTGTGTGCCCCAACTTAACTGAAACGCGTCCCCCAGCGCCCCCTGCATCGGAAACTGGAGGCTGCAGGAAGACGGGCAGTGAGCCTTCTCGTGAGTGGCAAACAGGTCCACCCGAGGAGACCCTACATCCGAAAGACGTAACAAACCACCTCCGGATGAAGCCTCCACTCTTGGTAGGCTGAGAACTGCCAACAGACTGTCCGCACGTACGTTCAAAACTCCGGCCAGATGATTTGCTATCAGACAAATCTGATGGTCCTGAACTCAGGACCAGAGACGCAAAGCCTCTCTGCAGAGACAATGCGACCCCACTCCTCCCTGCTTGTTGACATACCACATCGCGGTAGTGTTGTCAATTAGGACTTGAATCGACTGACCACGAAGGGAAGGGAGGAATGCCTTGAGCGCCAAACGTATCGCCCGCAATTCTAGAAGGTTGATGTGAAGCAACCTTTCTTCTGGAGACCAAAGACCCTTGATCTTCAGATCCCCCAGATGAGCACCCCACCCTAAAGTGGATGCATCCGTTATCACTGTGGCCACCGATGGAGGCAGATGGAAGGGCTTTCCCTGAGACAGATTGCCTTCCACGCTCCACCAAGACAGATCCGCTGCAGCTTCTGTGGAGATCCTCACAGACTCCCCTAAGATCTCCCTTGTGCTGATACCACTGCCTGCAGAGGCACCACTGGAGCGCCCTCATGTGCCAGCGTGCATGGTTGACCAACAGAATGCAGGAAGCAAACAGACCGAGCAGGCATAGGACCTTCAAGACTGGAACGCCCGCTCCATTGTAAAACAAGGGAATCATTTCCTGAATGTCGAGAATCCTTTGAGGTGTAGGGAATGCTCGACAGGCAGTAGTGTCCAGTACCTCCCCTATAAACAGGTTGTGCTGAGAGGGCACCAGGTGAGACTTGGGCACGTTTATCGAAAAACCCAATTTGCACAACAGCTGGGTTGTCAGTTGCAGATGATGACAAACCTTCTCTGGCGAACCTGCTTTGATCAGCCAGTCGTCCAGATAGGGGAAAACTGGAATCCCCGATCTTCTGAGATGGGCTGCCACCACTGCCATCACCTTGGTGAAGACTCGAGGTGCAGTAATAAGTCCAAACGGGAGGACAGCAAACTGATAATGTTGCGACCCCACCGTGAAACGGAGATACTTCCTGTGCGACTTCAGGATCGGGATATGAAAATACGCGTCCTGCAAGTCGATCGACACCATCCAGTCCTCTTGCTGCAGTGCTTGAAGAACCTGCGCTAGGGTGAGCATCTTAACTCCTTCCATGCTCATGACGAGCTCAGCTCATCATGAGGCACAGCGGAGCTGCACTCATGACGAGCTGAGCTCGTCATGAACAATGGGAAATCTGGGATCCCAGCACCGGGGGGGAAAACCCTTAGCAGCCATGGTGTTAAACTTTTTTTGCTTCAGAAAAAGATTCAAGATCCTGAGATCCAAGATTGGACGTAACCTGCCATCCTTCTTGGGTATCAGGAAATACCGGGAGTAGCATCCCTGACCCCTTTCCTGCTCTGGAACTACCTCTATCACACCTTTTTTCAACAAAGTTAGGACTTCCTCCTGCAGGAGAAGAAGATGGTCCTCCGAGCAAACCCCTTGGCAAGGAGTGTAATTTGGAGGGAAGGGCGGACCCATTCTCCACAAGATTGAGAACCCAAAGGTCTGTAGTGACCGATTCTCAATCTTGCAATGAGTAAGCCGACCCCCCAAAGGACCAGCATGATCCAGAATGGTGTATCTAGGGCTGTTTTGCTGTGGTAAGAGGGGGAGAGGTAGAGGAGGAGGAGGAGGAGGAAGGCTGACTACCTTGTGGGCGACCACTGTTCCTGCCCCTATAGGACTTATATAAGGTGTTCTGCTGCTGCTGCTGCTGAGGCAGTCTGTATGTCCGAAAGGACGACCTTCCAAAGCCCCTGAACTTCCTATAAGAAGAACTCCTATGCTGTGTCTGCAGACCCAGAGACTTGGCTGTAGCCTTGCTTTTTTTAAATCTTTACAAAGCTACATCTGCCTTTTTTCCAAAAAGTCCAGAACCATCAAAGGGGAGGTCCAAAAGAGTTGCCTGGACATCCTGAGAAAATTCCGAAGACTTAAGCCAGGCACTCTTCCTAGATGCAACCGAAGAACCCATCCTGGCTACAGAGTCCGCTGTATCAAGGCCACTCTGGATCACCGGTCTTGCAGCAGCCTGCATGTCAGACAATACCTTATCAAAGTTCTTTCTGTCCTCCTCCGATAACTTTGGGGCCAGCTGCTTAGCAGAATCCATTAAGGCATGATTGTACCTGCCCAAAAGGCAAGTAGCATTGGTGGACTTAAGTGCAATAGAAGCAGATGAAAACACCTTTTTAGAAGCCTGATACAGTCTCTTACACTCTCTGTCACCTGGAGTCTGTGGAAAAGCCCCAGCTGACTTCTTTGAGCAGGCGGCTTGAATAACTAAGCTCTCAGGTGCAGGATGTGAAGTTAAAAACTCCGTATCTCCTGGAACCGTCCTGTATCTTCTGGCAACTGATCTTGAGACTGCCGGAGCCGAAAAAGGTTTTTGCCAAACCTCCATAATTCGCTCAGTGATAGCGTCATTGAATGGAAGTAAAGGTTCAATTACTGCAGAAGGAGAATGAAGTAACTCTGTCAGAATGTTGGATTTAAATTCCATTGTCGGGAGTTGTAGATCTAAAAGATCAGCAGCCTTTCGTATCACAGAATGGTAGGGAACCACATCTTTAGAGGGAACCTCTGAAGGAGGAGAGAGTTGCCATTCTGGTGATAATTCCAAACCACTTGCCACTCCTAAATCCTCAAAAAAGTTCTCAGACTTCTGAAGTTCACCTTCCTCTATCACAGCCTCCCTATATTGCTGCTCCTCCAGCAATCTTTGAGCCTCCCGTCTGGACCTCATCCTCGGGGCTGGTGCCAACGGAGCCATACACGGATCTAATGGATTCGAACTAACGTCAAACCCGGATCCAGAGGCACATTCGAAGTCGACCGAGGTCAAGCTGGCGGCGCCGGAGAAGGTGGAATCGACGTCGGCGTCGACATCCTCGGCGCCGGGAATGGCCAGAACGGAGCTGCAGGAAGAAAGGGCATAAAGGGAGCTGGTGAATATGCTTGAGGAACTCCCAAATTGAATGCCATGGGACCCATGGGACCCGAAGGAGCACCATAGGGGTACATTGCCCTTGCAAAGACACCATACATGGCATTTAGATAATGCGATGGGTCTTGCCCTGGATCAGGAAAAGGAATACACGAAGGCATAGGCATCACTGGACTCGGGCCTGCCGGCGCCGACGGTGGATTCATTAGAGTCGATGACCCTACGGGTACTGGTACCTCTTCTACCGGAGCCGGAGAATGCTCCGGAGATGGAGAAGGAATCGGCGACGGTGACTGCGCCGGTCAAGCCACAGGAGACTTCGCTTTCTCTGGAGAAGGAGATACATAGTCCTCACAATGTCGATGGGCTTTCGAGGCAGACGACTGAGCTTTTTTCTTTTCCGAACGGCATTGAGAGCCGTGCCTCTTCTTCTTTTTATGCTTCTTGGACTTTGAAGCATAACCCGACGTCGACTTAGAGTCCGACCTAGATCTGGACCTCGATCTCCTCCGGCCTCTCTTTTCCTTACACATCTTTGCCATAAACAGCTTGGCTTCCCTTTCTTTTAGAGCCTTCGGGTTCATCTTCCTGCAGGAAACACAATCCTCAACTTCATGGTCCGATGATAAAGCACAAGTTACTTACCTTCGGTAACGATATATCTGTAAGAAACAGTAGTTAGTATTAGATTCCTTACGTTAGAATAACCCCAGGCGTCAGACTGGAGCCCGAAACTTTTGCGTAGCAGTACCCTTGCGCGTCGGTAGGCGTCGTCTGCGGCTCCGCGTCCATCATCGGCGTAGTTGGCGTCGGGATGACGTCGCCGGAGTACTTAGACGCCGCCCTCGCGTGCTGATTTCAGTCCTTTTACACAGCTTTCCTGCGCCAGAAACGCAGAGCCATGATAAAAACCAACACTGGTGCCAAGAAACTAGGGCCCTGAAAGGGGTGAGCCTTAACCCTAGATATCGGTTCGCAGAACGGGGAAGATGGGTCCGGCGGTAAGGAATCTAATACTAACTACTGTTTATAACAGATATATCATTACTGAAGACAAGTAACTTGTGCATTTGAAAGAAAAAGGTTAGTATTAGATTCCTTTCCATAGAATAGATACCCCAGCAATACCAACCCTGGTGGTCAGTCTGCGAACCAATGATCACACCAGAAAGTCCTGGAGAACGGAACGGCCGAAAAAGCCATCTCTCCCGACTTGGCTGTCCAGGCAGTAGTGTCTTGCGAACGTGTGCAGCGAGGCCCACGTAGCTGCCTCACAAATGTCCTGCAAGGGGACTCCCCAACCCAGGGCAGTAGTAGCCGCCGTGGCCCGAGTGGAATGGGCACGTAGCTCCACAGGAGTCTCCTCTCTAGCCAGAGAGTAACAAGCCTTGATGCACAAGACGACCCATCAAGAAATGTTCCGCTTGTGCACCGCCTGACCCTTCTTAGCGCCCACGTAACCATCAAAGAGTTGGTCATCCACCCGGAACTGGCGTGTGCGATCCAGATAGAATGAGAGCGCACGTTTTGGATCCAGACGTTGGAGCCTCTCTTCCTCTTTCGAGGGATGCGGAGGCGGAAAGAAGGTGGGCAAGGTGATGGACTGCCTGATATGGAAGGCTGTGACTACCTTGGGTAGGAAAGAGGGTGGCGTCCGCAACACAACTTTGTCCGGATGGACAGAAAGGAAAGGAGGTTGAGAAGAAAGACCCCGGAGCTCACTCACTCTCCTGGCAGAGGTGATGGCAACCAGGAATGCAGTCTTGAGAGTAAGGAGACGAAGAGGACAGTTATGAAGTGACTCGATGGGAGCGTACATCAGATAAGTCAGAACAAGGTTCAAGTCCCACTGAGGCAGGCATCACGAAAGGAACAGGAGGGAACATGTGAGTGATGCCCTTCAAAAACCTATTTACAACTGGGGACTTGAACAAAGAGGGCTGATCAGGGAGCCTTAAGAAGCCGAATATGGCAGAGAGGTAGCCCTTCAGATGGCCCATAGCAGAGCCCTGCCGGGCAAGAGAAAGAAGAAAGAGGAGAACCTCTGAAAGAGGGGCAGAAAGGGGATCCACAGCCTTTGCTGTGCACCATGCCACAAATTTGTTCCATCTGCAGGTGTTTATGGATTTTGTGGAGGGACGCCTGGCTGCCAGAATCACATTACAGACTTCAAGAGGCAAGTCAAATGGCCTCAACTGCCGCCGCTCAATCCCCACGCATGTAAGTGGAGACTGGACAGGTTCGGGTGGAGGACTGTCCCCTGCCGATGCGACAGAAGGTCCTCCTGAAGAGGCAGACTAATCGGGGGATCGACAGACATGCTGAGTAGCTCGGGATACCAGTATCTACGTGCCCAGTCCGGAGCCACAAGGATGACTTGAGCCCGGTCGCGCCTGATCTTCTTCAGCACTCTGGACAGAAGTGGTATAGGCGGAAAGGTGTACTACAGACCGCAGCTCCACTCGCGCCGAAAAGCGTCTCCGAGCGAGTGCCGCCTTGGAAATTCCAACGTGCAGAACTGATGACATTGCGCGTTCTCTTCTGTGGCGAATAGATCTAACCAAGGCTCTCCCCACTGCTGAAAGAGGCCTTGCGCCACATCAGAGTTCAGACGCCATTCGTGAGCCATCATGCACAGACGGCTGAGTTGGTCAACCCTGGCGTTCAGAGAACCTGCCAGGTGTTGAACCACCAGGGTCACACCATGATGTTCCAGCCACTGCCAGAGGCACAGAGTCTCCTGGCATAGGGTCCACGACCCCACCCGCCCTGTTTGTTGCAGTACAACATGGCGGTGGTGTTGTCCGTGAAACCCTGCACTACACTCCCATGGACAGAGGGGGGAATGCCTTCGGTGCAAGCCGGATCGCCCGCAGCTCCAGGAGGTTGATGTGGAGCCGGGACTCCGCCGTAGACCAGAGACCTCTGATCTCCGCCTCTCCCATGTGGCCCCCCCAGCCCTGGAGGGACGCGTCCGTCACAACTACGTGCTCCGCTTGGGGTAGGGAGAGGGAGAGGGATCTGCCGCTGACCCAATCGCGGTCCGTGAGCCCCAACTGCAACTGTCTTGCAGTGCCCTCCGAGATCCAAGACATGGTCGGACAAGTCGCCCTGATGCTGGGCCCACTGAAACTTCAGGTCCCACTGCAGAGCACGCATGCGCCACCAGAAGGATGCAGGAGGCCATCAGCCCCAGAAGCTGCAGCGTCAACCTGACCGAGACTCGGGACATCGGCTGAAAGATCGGAATCAGAGCCTGAATATCCAGAATCCACTGTTCGGGAGGATAAACCCGAAACTGCGGCGAGTCTAGAACCGCTACGATGAACAGGAGCTTCTGAAAGGGACACAGGTATCACTTCGGCACATTGATGGAGAACCCCAGCAGGTGCAGGAGGTCGGCCATAGTCTGGAGGTGGCTGACGACTGTCTGGGGCGAGCCCGCCTTCAACAACCAGTCGTCGAGGCAGGGGAAGACTGAAACCCCTAACCTGCGCAGATGAGCTGTGACCACCGCCATCACTTTCGGGAACACCCGTGGGGCGCTGGTAAGGCCGAAGGGGAGCAGAGTAAACTGAAAATGCTTGTGGCCGGTATTTGGGGATTTACATATCATTGGACTCCGCAGTACGATATGAGAGGAACTTGCTTCCTCCGCTTCTCCGGCTTCGATCGGACGTCACGGCGTGGTGTGGTTTGCCGCTGTCCCCGGTAGGGAGAGCGGCCCTCTTTAAGATGATGTCTCTTCCCCGATTCCTGTACGCCTTCCAAAATACGCTTGACTTGGTGCCTGCCAGTTATTTCCACGAGATTAAGGGCCTCCAGAGGAAGCTGGTGTGGGGCGGGCGGCCTCGCATTGCGCTGGCGAAATTGACTTTGCCCTGGTACGACGGCGGCATAGCGCTGCCCGATATCAAACTATACTATTGGGCATCCCAACTGAGTGCAGTAAACCATGCAATGTACGGTCCGGTCCCGAATCCCGCATTCGAGATGGATAGATGGCAGTTACCTGGAGGCGATTATAATAGGGCGCTCTACTCTAGATCGGCTAGGAAGAATCTGACTGGACCCACTGGGGTTGCGGTACGAGTGTGGGGTAGTGCAACCGCTTAATACACACAAGAAGTATCCAGGAGTCAAAAGTACACTCTAATCACAGACAACAGTTGGCATGCCAAAAAGAAAGATTGTGAACTCAATAGGATTAAATTGAACTAAGACAACACATGATGCTATACAGACACATGCACGTGCAGCACATACTCAAGGTGAGAATTTTCCCATCAGTTGTCGAACTTTTCCACCACTTTCACATCATTTGGGTTCTCCTTACCCAGGAGATTTGTGTGCATACAGTCGCACAAGTTGGAAAAGAGGACTGTGAGAGTAAGGAGACCCTACGCTTTATCTAATAAGTGGTATCAGTATGATGTTACAACTGAAAAAAAGCAGTGCAGGTGAAAATGAATTAGTGATGTGAGTAAAATTAGGTAAGACTGAGTAGAATTAGAAGCGTTAATGTTTTCTCTCAGCTCCCTAAACCTAAAAACAAGGGTGAGATAGCAGATTTAACAAAATATCAGCTCAGCAAAGTCGACCATTTGCTGAGCGGATATTTTGTTAAATCTGCTATCTCACGATTGTTTTTAGGTTTAGGGAGCTGAGAGAAAACATTAAAGCTTCTACTTCTACTCAGTCTCACCTAATTTTACTCACATCACTAATTCATTTTCACCTGCACTGCTTTTTTTCAGTTGTAACATCATACTGACACCACTTATTAGATAAAGCGTAGGGTCTCCTTACTCTCACAGTCCTCTTTTCCAACTTGTGTGACTGTATGCACACAAAACTCCTGGGTAAGGAGAACCCAAATGATGTGAAAGTGGTGGAACAGTTCGACAACTGATGGGAAAATTCTCACCTTGAGTATGTGCTGCACGTGCATGTGTCTGTATAGCATCATGTGTTGTCTTAGTTCAATTTAATCATATTGAGTTCACAAGCTTTCTTTTTGTCATGCCAACTGTTGTCTGTGATTAGAGTGTACTTTTGACTCCCGGATACTTCTTGTGTGTATTAGGCTATTGTGAGGGGCGTGTATCCAGTTTAGAGTCGTCAAACTTGCCCTTGGACCCTCTTCTAAGTAGTGTGTGTTGTAGTAGTGCAACCGCTGCCACGGGGTGGTCGAACAAGCTGACTAGAGCTACCCCGCTTTACGCGGCAGAGAGACTGGGCAGTCTCTGGACGACGAAGGGATTCGACAAATGGGACCTCATCGGCATCAGTAAGGTCGGAGAACTCTGGGTCAAGAATAGGATCAAAACTTTCGATGAACTCAAACGGGAATATAAATTGAGTGATAGGGAGCACTTCCGCTATATCCAGATTCGCCACGCGCTTGAGTCGGTCTTCCCAGCCGGCACCGCTATTCCAGAGTCCTCTCCTCTGGAAGATAGAGTGCTTGACGGGTATGTCCCAGAGAGTACTATTTCTCTCATTTATAAAAAACTTATCAATGACCTCTCGGATCTTCTTGTACAGCTTTGTGGGGCCTGGACCGGCGATGGGCTGGAGTTGGATGATGAAGACTGGCAGGCCGCGATATCTTCCCCCAAGGAGGTCGCGATTCCGGCGCGTCTCTGGCTGGTGCAACTGAAGATTTTACACCGTGTCTATGTCACGGGTCCACGCCTGATGAGTATGGGTTATTCTGTGGATGGGTTGTGTAGGCGCGGCTGCGGTATGCTTGCTACTTTTCTCCATATTTTATGGGAATGTCCGGATGTCGTGGTATTTTGGAGCCGTGTGCATGCTGTTATGAGAGAGGTGACGGGTGTTTCATTATTGCCAGAGGCCAGACACTGCTTGTTGAACGTCTGGGAGCCGAATGATTACAGCGTTGCTCAGACTCATTGGGCAACCCTCGGCAACATGATGGCGAAAAGGGACATAGCCCAACTGTGGGGGTCTCAAAGGGCACCTCTGGTTTCAACATGGAAGGAAAACATGGACTGGTGCATGTTCAGAGAAAAAACTGTGTATGTCGCCAGTGGCAGGCCCAAGAAGTGGGGGAGGATATGGGGCCAATGGAACTCGTATCGTGGAGAGATTTGCACCCCCCCCTTTCATAGAAACCTCTGATATTCCTCTGTCCCCGTGACCGTACATTCCATGCATCCATATCCTATTGTATACGACTTGCTTGCCTACTCTCGGCCACCCTTCCCTCCTCGAGATCCTTTATCCTTTATCAAATTAGCTCCTTTAGCTGGGTCGCTCCCCCTGCTACCTGAGACAGCCACTTATTGTATAGTCTATTGCCTCGGAATTTTTGTTGGTGTGTTTGTTTTATAAAATATAAAATGTGAAACCTTTCATTTATCCTCCTATCAACACAAGATCACTGCATTGACATATGGTATCGCTGCCGGACCCACGGGTTGTCGGCTGATGAGCCGTGTAACATTTTGAATTTGATATTTATTGCTACTGGCCGGCCTGTGTGGTTTTAGGTCTGTAATTGCATTACTTATCTTGTAATAAAGGTTTTTTTTTAAAAAAAAGCCTGTGGCCTACCCTGAACCGCAGGTAGCGCCGGTGGGCCGGCAGGACGGGGATCTGAAAATAAGCGTCCTGCAAGTCCAACGCTACCATCCAGTCTCCCGGGTCCAGGGAAGCTAAGACCTGAGACAGTGTCAGCATCTTGAACTTCTCCTTCCGGAGGAAGCTGTTGACGTTCCGCAGGTCCAAGATAAGGCGTAGGCCCCTTTGCCCTTCTTGGGAACCAGAAAGTAGTGGGAGTAGCAACCACACCCTACTTCTGGTCCAGGAACGAGCTTGATGGCCCCCTTGGCCAAGAGGGCCGTAACTTCCTCTCGCAGAAGATTCAAGTGATCCCCAGACACGCGGTGGTACTGCGGTGGCATGACTGGAAGGGTCATCTCGAAGGGGAGGGAGTAGCCCCTACGGACGATTTGCAGCACCCACCTGTCCGACGTGACAGTGCGCAAGTGGGAGGTGATGACGAACCCTGCCCCCCACTGGCGTCACGTGGGCCTGAAAGCTCGGACTAGGAGGGCTTTGAGGCGGATGCTGCGGGGGTGGATGTGGACTGGCCTCGCCGTTGTCCCCGGGCACCGCCACGGCGGTTAGCACGACCGCCACCGCGCTGGATGTTAGTCTGCGGCCCATGGCTGGCAGGACGTGTGGGGGCGCCCCTTCCTTGGCCACGAAAGGAGCGAAAAGCAGCAGTTTGCTGGCGCGGGGCCGACAGGCCAAGGACTTGGCAGTAGCCCTGGAGTCCTTAAAGCGCTCAAGCGCACTGTCTGCCTTGTCGCCAAAGAGGCGACGGCCATCAAACGGCATGTCCATAAGGGTGTTTTGGACATCAGCTGAAAGGTTGGCGGACCTCAGCCAGGCGTGACGACGAATCGCCACAATCGTTGCCATCGCTCTGCCTAGCGAGTCCGTTGTATCCAGTCCACATCAAATGGAATACCGTGCCGCATCTCGAATCTCCGCAAGGGCTTGGGCAAGTTTAGTCCGGGCCTCCTCCGGACATTGTGGCAGCACGTCCGCGGCCATGTCCCACAGAGAGTGGGAATAACGGCCCAAGAGGCACGTGGTGTTAACTGACCGCAACCCCAAACTCAGTGAGGAGAATATCTTCTTACCATACTGTTTGCACCTCTTGGATTCCCGATCAGGGGGAGCCGTCGGGAATGCGGTCTGGGAGTTAGAGGCCTGTATGACCAGGCTCTCGGGAGTGGGGTGGGTGGACAGGAAACAAGGGTCACCCGGAGCCGGGCTGTGGCGTCTGGCCAGGTTCCTATCTACAGGGGGACCTGTAGCGGGCCTGTACCAAGTGCCCAGAAGAACGTCAGACAAGGCCTCATTAAACGGCAACAGAGGCTCCGAAGAGCTTGCTTGCGGTTTGAGGACCTTAGTGAGGAGGTTAGTCCTCAAGGCCGCGACGGGGAGTTCAAGGGATAAGGACTTGGACGCCCGCGTCAACACCACACTATTGGCAGCCCCCTCCTCCTTAGCCACGATAGGAGGGGAGACAAAACCAGTGTCTGGCGAAGTGTCCAAACCACTGGCATCCCCAAGCTCACCTGCCCAGTCCTGATAAGACGCACTCACGTGCCAGAGGGTCCTCAGACCCCTCCCAATCCGCCTCGCCACCCATCTCCTGGTACTCAGGGTCAAATGATGGGGCCGGATCATAAAAGAAAAAGTCTTCTCTCAACGTCGAATGTGGCGTCGATCGGTGCCGCTCCGGCGGCGGAACCGGGTTGAGGGGGGGACCGGGGACGGCGACGGGAGCTACACCCTAGGGGCCGGTGCCGGCGAGGTCGTAAGGTCGACCAGCGACGCCCCGGATCCGTAACCGGATCCAGCGGGGCCCTGCAGCGTTGGGACCGAAGTCGCCAAGGGCGCCGGGACTGAAGCCCCCGGCCCACTTGGGCTCCCAGTCAGGACCGCGGGGCCCGAAGGCGCCGCAAAGCCCGACAGAGGAGTGAGCGACCGCATGGCAGTGAGGAAGGCATCGATCTCCTCCGGCGTCACGTTCTGCCAAGGGACCGGCGGGTATGGAGCAGGCCGCGGAGCCGTGTGGGTGGTGTCGCCCGAATTTTTGGCCTTGCGTGAGCGTTGGGGGGAGTCAGACGAGCGATGTCGCTTCTTCGACTTCTTGTGCCTCTTACCTGAGGACTTGGAGCCCGGGGAGTGGTGACGACTCTCCGAGCTGTGATGACTTCGGCCCCACGACCGGTCCCTCGACCTCCGTCCGGACCGGGACCTCGAACGGCGCGGGGCTGACTGCCGGAGCTCGAGGCGCTTGCGGGACCACTCCCGCCTAGCCTTAGACGTCAAGGCCCGGCAGTCGGGGCACGACTTGTCATCGTGGTCGGGCCCCAGGCAATGTAGACACCGGCGATGGGGGTCGGTAACCGACATCAGTCGGCTGCAGTCGACGCAGGGTTTGAACCCGGGCATCCCTACCGGCACCGTCGGAGTCGTTCAACTTCGAAGAAAGATCAAAAATGATTGAAAAAGATTAGTCAAAAATTGACTACGGGTACCACTTTTTCTCGATCGGCGCTTGCTGGTGCGGAAAAAAGAAGAACTGACGTCAGCGCGCGAGGGCGGCGTCTAAGTACTCCGGCGACGTCATCCCGGCACCAACGACGCCGACGACGGACGTGGTGCCGCAGACAACGCCTACCGACGCGCAGGGGTACTACGCAAACGTTTCCGGATACAGTCTGACACCTGGGGATATTCCAAGGTAAGGAATCTAATACTAACATGTTTCTTTCAGATCACCATACGCAATTGTCGTGTGGATCTGTTATGGACATGTGTCCACCGCACTCCCTGCAGGGCTTGACTCCTGATTTTCTCGATGACATCTTCGAAAAGAGAACAGGATACAATCTAGAAAACACAAAGTAGCAAACTACGGAGAGTACCAAAAAACCGTTAGAGTCAACGGCGCGGAAAAAAGGGAACTGACGTCATCACGCCGACGAGGCTCTATTATGGATCTGGTAATGTCAGCGAGCGGAGCCGTGCCTCTGTGACGTCGTCCATGTCCTTGTCGCCGTGAAGAGCTGCAAAAGTTTCCGAATATTGCTGGCACACGGGATATTCACAGGTGCATCCATCAGAAAGAATTCTTGCTATGAGATTTATTCAGGAATCTGTGCTAAAGATGGCGGTATAAATAGTCTAAAGATAGTAGCTTTATGTCACACTTCTGCTTATTAACTTGACTGTGTTTTGAAACAAGAAACTTAGCTAGCCTTTGATGTCTGAAGTGGATTATCAAACAGTCTCATTCTACGTTTTTCTCTAGCAGGTCCACCCATCTCACCCAGCGAACAAGTAAAATGTCTTGGGCTTTTAAGAAGGGAAAGACCAATTAAAGTGTAACCAGTGCCAAATCTTCTTCCTACACTATTGGAATGATTCTACTACATGCTGGAAGAGCGGGTTGGAACATGAGACATAACTACAACATAGGGGCAGGCAGCCGGAGGAGAGTAAATAACATTGCTAAATGTAAACACAGTTTGGTTCCTTTGGCACGCAGCTGCCCTCCCTGAGGGCCTATTGATTGAACTGCAGCAAACCAGATTCTCCATGGAGGCAACATCTCCATACACCTGGGACCACCCAATGCAGGCTGCCCCTGGCCATCCTGTTGTACAAGCAGTGGGGCGAAAGGGGATCTATTAATAGCCCTTGCTTCTTCAGGTAGAGCTGCTGCCACTAATGGTGCCATTGTAGCAGACTGGTGGCCCACCAAGTCAGTCAGCACTGGAGCTAAGTCACCTCATGTTGTCCTGGGGGGAAGGCGCGTCGTCGACAAGCATGGGGGTTGTGCATACAATCTCCGTTTAATAGCCTGAAGTCGTTCCTTCAATGGGAGCAGAAGCAATTCAACAGTGGTAGTAAATTCGCTCAGCAATTTTTCAAAAAACAAGTACTCCCGGCCAGATGACTGAAATGGGTGATCAATAACGGAGGGCCGTGTGGGTGCACAGGGACCAGTACTAGTAGCGGTCGGTACAGGGGTGCCCTTTTATCATTTGACTGGAGGGCCCTCGTCAGAGAAAAACACTTAACTCCTGGTCCTGGTTTAGGGAGAGAAAGGTGGATTTACCACTAGTAAATTTATAACTGTTGTTGAGTGGGCTTTGGGCGATTACAGTCAACTATATCTCTTTGTTAAGCACTCCAACTGCCCTTTGGGTGAACCAGTCAATTGAGGAGTTTAAGGGTGGCTTGGATAGAGATGGTGCCACTTTTTGTTTTCCCATGATGTGCCAGTCAAGGGGAAATTCGACGACCAGTAGAAACAAGAATTAGAAATGCAATAGGTCTCGCATTATTTTGAGTTAGAACTATTGGCATAGCTCAACACCCAGGGTCGGATTGGTAAGGCGGATACTCAGGAAATGGCTGAAGGGCCGGTAGTCGAGTTCCAGCTGTGGACTGGTTTTTGGGCAGCCTGGGGCTGTCTGTACTATAAGGATGCCACCAGCGGCCCAGTGGGTGACTAAGTGGCCATTCTAGAGGCAGATGGGTGGAGGTATCACTCCCTTTCTCTTACTGGGCCGGCCCATCAATGTATGCTTGTGGGCGGGCAGGGGACTGGAGCAGAAGTGGTCTCACTTGCATTCATGTGTGGCCCAGCAGTGTGAATTAATCTGTGCATTTTTTTTTATCTAAGTGTTAATAAAACATGCCCCCATCCCCTTTCTTTTCATAAAACCTTGCTGAAGTAGTTTTGCATAAAGGCGATATGCAAATGTAGGCCACTTTATTTTGTGTGCCCGGGCCAATTTTTTTCCCAATCTAACCCTATCAACAGCTAACAGATAGAAATTGCTACTTTGCATAAACCGAACAGAGCATTGCTCAGTGAAACGGCCGAAAGCCTAAAACGATGTTGATAGACTACAAAATAAAAAAGCAGATCAAGATGACTAGGATAAACCGTAGACATACTGGGAGGGCCAACGCAAGCAAACAATGAGTGAAATCGCCTGGGTGTGACCCAAGCACGCAAAGGCAGGAGAATCAGACCCAATGCACCAATAAAAACCTCGTATTTCTAAATGGCAGTAGAACGAACAAATGGCAATTCATGGGCATGCCAAAAGCCGATAGAGGAGATAACAACAGGTCTTGCAGACAGCACATGTGCACTGCCTAGGCTCAACCTAAAAATAAGGAGACTTCCTAGGAGAAAACCTTTTCGATTGCTGGTTCCGCCAGTCGTAGAGGACGCAACACCCACTTTTAGCACAGGGGTTTAACTGCTTTTTCTTATTTGATAGAAGCAGCAAAGAAGGAGTCCCAGTGTGGAGAAGTGTGGCTCAATGGTTAGAGAGGCAGACCCTGATGCAGAGGTCTGGCCCGGGACCAGGGTTCAATTCCCCGCCTCGGCGGGTCTTGGGCTCAAAATTCCACGGACCTGATAATTCTCGCCTCGGTGCCTATTCCAACCATGGAGTCCCACTCTGCTACTCTGGGCAATAGCTTGCTTAATCGTCACAACGGCCCCCACAACGCTAAGGATGCCTGGCCTCCACATTGGGGGTGCCCAGGAGTGGACGCCTCACAGGGAAAGCCAGGATGGGTTCCACAGCGGTATTCGTACAAGCGCCTTGAGACCCTTGCGGGTGAGTAGTGCGCTATACAAGTATCAATTTACAGATAAAAGGGGTTCGATGAGAGGTCCAGCGCAGCCTTTTCCGGGCTCAAACAGGCGTGGACGGACCAGTCCATGGCCTGGATTTTGCGCGGGCACAGCCCGCGAGTGTCCTGTGCCACCGAGTCAAAGCACACTTGTGTAGCCCGAGTGTCACCCTCACCCCTCCTACTACTCCTCCTCAGGCGCAGGGAAAGCTGAGACATGCAGACCACCATAAGACATTGACAGGAATACGTCCTGCTACGCAAGTGGCAAAGCATTCTTGAATAGCTCCAATGTCACTCTACCACTCCTCCTCAGGACGCAAGGAAAGCTGGGAAATGCAGTCCTCCAAGAGTCCACTACAGTTAGGCGTCCCGCGCCATGGGAGTCGAAGTGCGCTTGAATAGCACAAGTGTCATTCTCGTCCCTCCTCAGGGCACAGGAAAGGCTGGGACATGCAGGCCCCCAAGAGTCCTTGAGTTACCAGCCTGTTAAATGCTTGTGCTTCTACTCCTGGGATCCCTGGGGTGTTTCCAGGCTCATTCCCAGGCTCTCTCAGTCCCATGGTCTGTGTCCCTCTTGCACCCTATCTCTCTCTCCTCTGTTCACTCACTAATCACTTTTAGCAACCATTCGAGCCACTGATCTCTGTAAGTGTTCATTTTACTATGTCTTTTCCCCTGAAACAGTGTGCGAGACAAGCGCACCATGATGTTAAGCAAATCCTGACGGACCTGGACGTGAAAAATGTGTTAGAAGATATGGCAAGGATTTTAAAACCTCATGGAAGTTCTGTAACACTTTTCAGCTACTGGTGTATTTGAAATTGAACCGAACAGCAGATAATGTAGGCCCATGCAATGATTGCTATGAAAGGGGTTGTTGAATACTGCTGGAAACTTGTGTAGTCTAAACTGTGGCTTATTGGATATATAATGTAGTGATCTATCATCACAGGATAGCGAACTATAAATGACGCATAACTGACAGAAAAAAACGTAAAAGCTTGCACATGTTTAAGCGCAAGCAGACTCCAGAAGGGGGCTCGGCAGGTTTTACTACTGTTGTAGGAACTGATATGGTTTGGGCACCGCATGCTTAATTCTACATAGTTGCATGCACTTTGCTTAGTGATAGGAAGTAGGTCATGATCAGGTGAGAGTTTGGGGACAGTTACTAGGCAGGTCATAGATTTATATAGCTCGTAGCCAGCAAACACTGTATCAGGGAGTAAACAAAGAGGGCTGGCTGGGTCACGGTCAAGTGGTACACTGGAAGATAGATCTTTTAATTATGCATGATTTTTCTTCTTCGTTCTACAATGAATACATCCCTGAGATGGGCAGGGTTTTGACTGCCTGCGTCAAACCCTGCTAATGTGAGAAAGACGCGATATGTAACTTAACATCATTATTAGAACCCCCTGAGAAATGTTATAAATTAGCCCTTCAGGGCCCTAATACATTGGTGGATGCCATGAAAGGGGCTCACTAAACCTCTAAAATGACAACAAATCAAATAATACCTACAGCACAATAAGTTTCAGACAGTGTTGCCCGAGTAAACATTTAACTCAGATTGGATGAGCCTAACTGAGCAGGAGGCAGTGGTTCATTTATGTCCTTGCAATCACCACGGGGAGTGGGAGAAGCTGAATAGCGGATGAAGGAAAATTTACTTGTTTGGTAGGAGTTCGCATCTCCAAGTCAAGTATATTCATCATGCATCACACTTTTGAGGAACTCGATGACATTGAGGATTACTGATATTATCTTAAAGATGGAAGGAACTTTAACTGTGTGTGTGAGACATAATCAACCAATCATACATTTCCTTTAATAGGTAAACCAAAGCTATTAGTTACTTTCGGGAAGCTTAAGATCATGGTTTACATGAGGCAAGAATAAAGGGGACAAAGAGGCAATATTTCTACTATGCACTTATCCATGATTTACTAAAGAACTAATCTTGTGTTTGTAAGGAAGTGGATATATGAAAATGCGCTTCATTTATAGTATACATCCTGGATTCTTGTAGACTGATAAATACTTGGAGGTTCATTCAGAGTTTCTGGGAGATATCAAGTCAGAGTTTCCGGTTAACTTTGGCTTCCAAAGAATGCTATTTCAAAATCCTGACCTTTTATCCATTAGCTACTACCTACATCACTGAAGTACCCTCCTACGTTTAGAGCTACCCAAATAATTTGTGTAGATAAGAGTGACCTACAATTCTGGAGTCAGAGTACAAGCATCAGTGCTTGGAAAAAGTGGCGACTGAGTCCAGGCAGCAGCTTTTGAAATGTTGATGAATTGAAATTCGTCATGAAAGCAGCAAGGGGTACCCCACCTTTGGCTGAGTAGGTTTTAGGCCTAGTAAAAGCTTAATGTAATGAAGTATGATACAGTATGCTGAGTAATTAATTGCGCAGAGGGGTTTAAGCCTGTGTGAATGCCGCATTCATTTACAGTTTCATCTTTTGAATTGATTTGTTCAAATTGAACGTCTAAAATGTGTAGGGATATCTCAATTGGAGAAGGGGGTTTTCGAAAGAGGGTGGAAGACAAATATGGATATGAACTATTTAAATATTTTTCAGAAGATAAAAAGAGCAAGTTCTCAAACAAGTCTAATTACTACGGCAGCATAAGGTTCATGAGAGTAAAGGGCATGTATGCCGTGCACCCTGCTGACTGGAATACCCACTAATAATTTTACTAAAGAAAACACCTCTGAGCACACAGTCCCATCAAATTAAACAACAATAAGATATGTCCAGTCTTGTATCCTTTATTTGCAATATTCGTCTGCTAGGCATCGTGTTTCGTCGTACTGAGAATGCTGGTGACAAACACGAGTACTCTCCTGTCGAAGGTTCACACTCCCCCATATATTATTCTGGGAATATACTTCTGATTACTACATACATATTAGGTTTAGTGTTAATTATTTGGCAGAATAGCGTTCATGAGCTGTGATGAAGTCGGAGGCAAAACACTAGTACGAGGATGTAGCACGTATTGGCTTGAAGATGAATATTGCAGATAAAGGATACAAGACTGGTCATATGTTGTTGTTGTGGTTTAATTTGATGGGACTGTAGCATTGACTGGAGGAAAAGATGCTCAAATTCTCTAAGATTCTTAAAACGAAATGGTGGCAAACTATTTGAGAAGGGTATTTTTATGACCTGGAATGGCGGCTGCAAATGGTCCTTAATGGAGGAACATTCGAAGCGAGTTTTATTCAATTAAAGGAGTTAGGTTACTTCTTCACATGTCCAGAAGCCTACCCCTCTTTGCTTCTCTTAGAACACTCATGCAAGGATAGAGGGAGATTCAGGCACTTGCATCACATGGATTAAGGGTCCAGACAGTCAAATAGGGCAATGGGAGGCGGTAGGAGGTAGGACAGAAACACAAGGACATTTTGGGATGGAGATCCAGTCTGCACTCTATTCCCCTTACACTATCTCAAATAAGACAGATGGAGCCAATTCAGGACAATGATTAATTATCTTCATGTGGATCCAGAATCATATGCTACACTTGTTTTACCTCTGTTTTCAGAGTTTGGCCCTCTTGTACATCTAAACTTGATCATCTGTCGCAGAAGGGTACTGTTGCCTTGTAAATGGTGATGTTCCCTATTGGTGGTGGGGCTCTCTTGCACTTATTTTACTTGTAACCTCAACCTATCCTAACAGAAGACCTACACTGATGTGGCACCCCGACCATTCCAGTGTGCTACCTATCAAGGTCAGTACTTTGAAATGAAAAGAACAGGGAAAACACAGGCAGACGCATGAAAAAGCTGATCCATGTTAATAGCACCTTCCTTTAACCTCTTAAAAAAAATTAGCAAGACTTTAGTAACCCATTCTACCCCAAATGTATGCACCTTACTACTGTTTTCTGAAAATGTATTTTATTGATTTTATATCTTTAACAGTAAAAAAAACTGCACACTGTAATACAATGCGAGAACCATACAACAAGGTGCCAAGCTTCCCGTATTTCCCCTGCCTACCCCCCTATAAACATCATTGCCTGCATGAATACAAGAAAGATGGTCCCCGAAGCTGCACCAGTCTCCTAACTTTCCATAGTTAAGAAGTTCCAAATGCAGTACATTCATATGACTATCCGGGTGTGTGATAGTAATCCCCCTGTAGTCAGCCCAGTTTTGCATGATTGTGGTGCATTTTTGTGGCACCCCAGCTTAGTATCCCAGCTTTACTCTATTTAGGCACCAGTCTAGGCAAGTCTTCCACTCTGCAAGTAAGAGCGGGTTGGTGGCTTTTCAGTGGCGCGCAATGTCTCTCTTAGCCACTGTCAAGCCCATTCATAGGAAAATAGTTGCATATCAGTCTCCCTTAAACGCTACAGAGATATTTAAAAGGATCAGTTTGGGAGCTCGAATACATGGCCTAGATGTGAAGCTCTGCCCTACAGTGTGTTTGTATGTCAGACCACCCCCATACTGTGTGTAGAAAGGTACTCGCAGATGCCCTACACCAAGGGCAGGAGGGGGAGTCAATGGTTCCCACTATCCAGAGCATATTTATTTATTTATTTATTTATTTATTTATGCATTTTTATATAGCGCGGACTTTACCCGAAGGTGTCAGAGCGCTTCACAAAAGGAACAGAAATGAAACATAATGAGAAACATTACAAAAGAACAGATTACAAAAGCATACGTTACGTTACATAAGGTAATAGTGACATTTGTGATCAAACAAAATACATGAGGTAGTAAAAATTGTGAGCAGCCAAAAATACATGAGGTAGTAAAGGTAATAGTGACAATTGTGAGCAAACAAAATACATGAGGTAGTAAAAATTGTGAGCAACCAAAAATACATGAGGTAGTAAAAAGTGCACAAGAGGAAAAAGCAAACAAAATACATGAGGTAGTAAAATTGTGAGCAACCAAAAATACATGAGGTAGTAAAAAGTGCACAAGAGGAAAAAGTGACAAGTGTGCAGTTACAAGAGAAAACAAAGTATAATTTGAGGTATAATACTGCAATAGGTGCTAGACACTCAGGCACAAGAACAAGCTTTATGTAGGCAAAGGTGGCACTTGTGCAAGTATCAAAGGTAAAAACATGTGAGAGGTAGCAAACTGTGTGTTACAAGGGCAAAGTGGTGTGAGCATGTTACAAAAGGGCACCAAACACAAGTACATGGAGAATACTGCAAAGAGGCAGACACTCCAACCCCAGGAATACACTGGGAAGGCACTTCCATGGTCATGGAAAGTAGAACTTATCAGTAGTGGGAAGGCTTCCTCCAAATAACAAGAGGACGTGAATTACTTTTGGAGGTGTCTCTGGAGGAGGAGAACTTTGAGGTCCCTTTTGAAGGCCTGGGAGGAGGCGGTGGTCCGGAGCGGAGGCGGAAGGGAGTTCCAGATTCTCACTGCGTTGCCTGAAAAGGATTGGGCCATTGTTCTCTCCTTCTTGAAAGTGGGAGGTTCAAGTAGTAGATTCTCCGCATTGCGTGAAGGTCTAGAGCCTCCAGAGAGTTTCAGTTTATTCGCCAGGTAGCGAGGAGAGGAGGAGTGCAAGGCTTTGTGGGTGATGCAAGCGGTCTTGTAGATAGCTCTAGCCTCGAAGGGAAGCCAGCGGAGGGTGGATAACATCGGTGTGATGTGATCGCTTCTTTTGGCCCCATAAATGAAGCGAGCTGCTGAATGGAAAACAGACTTAAGTGGGGACAGGTGAGATTTGGGGAGACCAGTAAGAAGAGAATTGCAGTAGTCAAGTCTGGAGAGGACCAGCGATTGCACCAGGGTTATAAGGTCCTGCTCAGGGAAGAAGCGTCGGATTCCCCAAAGAAGGCGCAGTTGGTAACGAGCAGATTTTGCAATAGAGTTGATGTGGGGAGTTAGATTGAGCTTTTTGTCTAGAATGACTCCAAGGGATTTTGCGCTGTCGACAATGGTGGGTTTATTGTTTAGTAGATTCATCCGATCCATCCATGATTGAACCGGGGGAGGAGAGAGTGAGGATGAGAAGAGGAGGAATTCAGTTTTGGAGGGATTCAGAATCAGTTGATGAGTTGACATCCAGTTTTGGATGGAGTCCAGAGTAGAGCTTAGGATGAAGAGATCATGAGTGGAGGCAACCTTGAGGTAGAGTTGAGTGTCGTCTGCATAGAGATGATAGTGAATCCCGGATTTGCTTAGGAGGTTTCCCAGTGGTTCTAAGCAGAGATTGAACAATGTGGGTGCAAGTATAAAGCCTTGAGGGACACCCTGACCTACCGCTACAGGAGAAGAAAGACTGTTTGCTATTTTGATCATTTGGGATCTGTCAGAGAGGAAGGATGCAAACCATTTAAGCACAGTGCCCTCCATTCCCATTCTCTGTTGAAGGATATTGAGGAGGGTGTTGTGATTGACAGTGTCAAAGGCTGCAGAAAGGTCAAGGAGAATTAGAAGACAGGACCCCCCCGAATCGAGTATCCTCAACGCGTCATCAACCACTTGCAGTAGGGCTGTTTCAGTGCTGCAGTTTTGGATGAAGCGGACTGACAGTTTTCAAGAAGATCATTGTCCTTGATATGGCGAGAGAGTTGTTTTGCTACACATATGCCATGAGAGGTATACTCAATGGAGGTATTTCAGTTGTATGAGTCATAACTGGGATGTAATAGCTGAGTGTCTTGGGGATGCTCTTTTCTCTGTCCATCCTTCATCTGCAAGTGTTCCCACATCTCGCTCGCAGGCTGCACGCAGGAAATCAAAGGAGTCAGCATATGGTTTATTATAGACCGGTTAATTTGGGTGATCTTATGTGTTTCTAATTTCCCCAGGAGCATTTCATCCTCAAGTGGATTACAGTCAGGAAGTTCTTCTAGCCCCTGTGTGGTGCCAAGGAGTGGTTTAATTAAAGGATTCAATAGAATTTGCTTCAGTGCAAGTAAAATTGCTCCTGAAGGGTAGACTATGATTTATGCATGGTGCCCTCCATTACGTCATCCAAGGTTGAGATACCTATGGTATACCACTTAGCAAAGTCTTTCAGTGCCGCCACTTGGCCCAGCATCGTTCTCACCCACAGCGGGATCTGCGCTGTGATCCTTTTCTTCCAACTCATCAATGCCAATGTATCCTCCCAGCTCCACAGCACTGCCCTCGTTTTTGGGGGAAGTAGGGACTGAATCTCCACCAACATAGTAAATGTTGGATCGGGGTGCTGTGGAGCGTCCATATATCTGATGCATACACAGGGCCCCCTTTGGGTGTCTTACCATTATTCGTTAATAATGTTTGAACCGGAAGCTCTCTATTAGGATTCAATGTCTGGCCCTGTAATCCCAGTCATATGTAGACTTGAAGCATTTAGAGATGGCTATGCAGGGGATGGAGTAGTTTCTGTCCTGTAACTCCAGTTCTGTAGTAGGGGTATCTCTGTTATAGTCATAATCTAGTGAATAGTCCCGCCCATGTGCGTAGACCCCGGAGCAATCAAAAATAATCTCTTAAATTGTCAAAAAATTGCAGAACTGCAAAGACACTTAAGAGAGAATTTAAAGACCGATAATGCAGCCTATATCCACAGGCTACACTGTCCAGTACTTCAACTAGAAATTCCACCAAAAATCCACACAAACAGCACAGCCTGCCCAGTTTCCTCCACAGAGAAACTTGCCTCTACCAGCAAAAGCCTCTGGAATGATAGAGAGGAAGGAATGGACAGACAAGCCCCATAGGCTGCCATTATGTGGCTCAAACAGGATACTGTGCCTTTAAGAGAACTCTCCAGAACTTCTCCCAGTATCCCAGAATGCACTGCAGGTCCCTTTTACTTTCAGTTCTTTTTGAAGGCGTAACACGCCAGACCTGTAGCATTCCTTACATGAATATCTTTCTCCACCGGGGAGGAGGGCAGGCACTCATGACTATAACAGAGATACCCCTACTACAGAACTGGAGTTACAGGACAGAAACTACTCCTTCTGTAGTAGGGGATCTCTGTGTATCGTCATAATCTAGTGAATAGAATGGCAAGCCCATCCCCACACCAAAGCGGCGGTGGAGAATAAAGAAATAACACCACTACTGTGCGAACAGATTTCGCAGTGAAGCCTGCCCAACCTGAGCATCTGTCCTGGCATCAGTGTCCAGACAGCAGTAATGCTTAGCAAAGGTATGGACCGACTTCCAAGTGGCCGCCTTGCAGATTTCTGCAATTGGAACATTACGTAGAAAAGCAGTCGTGGCAGCTTTGCTCCTGGTGGAATGGGCCTTAGGATTACATCCTACGGTCTTATTAGCCTTTTGGTAACACAATTGTATACAGGACACAATCAACCTGGAAATGGACTGTTTGGAGGTAGCAAGACCGGTCCTAACTGATCCATAATTGATAAACAATTGGTCTGACCTACGAATATCTTTGGTTTTATCCAGATAAAATTTCAACACCCTCCTAACATCCAGTGATTGTAGAGACCTTGCCGCTGGAGATGAAGGATTCTGAAAAAACGAAGGCAAAGTTATGGTTTGGTTGACATGAAAATCAGAAATAACCTTGGGAAGAAATTTAGGGTGAGTGCGCATAACAACCTTAGCAGCATGAAATACAGTATAAGGTTCTTGACAACACAACGCCTGAATTTCACTCACCCTGCGGGCCGATGTGATGGCCACGAGGAACGCCGCCTTCCAGGACAGGTGCTGCAACGAAGCCTTATGAATAGGTTCAAAAGGCTCCTTCATCAATCTGGACAGCACCACATTCAATTCCCATGAAGGCGAAGGAAGCCGGACAGGAGGGAATACTTTCTTCAAGCCTTCCAAAAAATCTTTGATCACAGGGGTCTGGAAGAAGGAAGTCTGTGAAGGCTATTTCCTGTAGGCAGTCAGTGCAGCGAGATGAACCTTAATGGAATGGAAATTAAGGCCAGACTGCGCCAAATGTAGAAGATAAGGAAGGATGACATCCTCCTTACACGTCGTAGGGTCATAGTTCTTTGACTTGCACCAGATGCAGAATCTCTTCCACTTGCAAGCATAGGAAGTCCTAGTGGAAGGTCGCTTGGCCTTCTTCAGTATGTCCATAAAATCTTCTGGTAGATTTAAATGGCCATATTGCACTAGCTCAGGAGCCATGCCGCCAAACTCAAAGACGAGAGGTTCGGGTGCATCATCTGCCCCCCGAACTTCGTGAGAATGTCCGGCCTGCACGGCAGCCGTATGTGAGGAAGGAGAGACCGGTGAAGCAGGTCCGTGAACCACAACTGTCTGGGCCATTCCGGGGCAATTAATATCATCCGCGCCCTGGACCGGGACAGCTTGATGAGCACCGCCGGAATCAGGGGAATGGGTGGAAAAGCGTACAAAAAGCTGTTCGACCAGTCGATCCATAGGGCATTCCCCAACGTCCCCTGCTGGTAGTACCTGGATGCGAAGTCTCGGCATTTGCTGTTTTCGGCGGTGGCGCACAGATCTACGTCTGGAGTCCCCCACCTTGCGAAGACTTCTCCTAGCACTTCGTCGTTTATGACCCATTCGTGGTTTTCCTGAATCAGTCTGCTCAGTGCGTCCGCCTGAACATTCTGCACACCTGGCAGATGGGTAGCAGTTATCGTCAGTCCTCTGGCCACAAGCCAGTGCCAGATCACCTTGCCTCCTGCGACAGAGTGCGCGATCTCGAGCCCCCCTGCTTGTTGAGGAAATACATCGTGGTCGTATTGTCCGTCTGTACAAGCAGAGAGTTGGTCTGAAAGGACGAATGAAAAGCCTTCAGCGCCAAGTGAACAGCTCTGAGTTCCAGGAAATTGATGTGGTACGTGGACTCCGTCAGAGACCACGTCCCTTGAATCTGTAAGTCTCCGGAGTACGCTCCCCAGCCGTGGAGAGAAGTATCCGTCACGATCGTCTATGTGGGAATGTCCTTGTGGAAGGGAACCTCTCTGAGGAGATTCTCCGCTGAACACCACCACTTCAGAGACTGAAGAGCATGCAGAGTCAGTCGTATTGTGTCGTCCCAAGAACCAGTCCTCTGATCCCACTGATCCTCCAAGCACTCCTGCAGTGGTCTCATGTGCAGCCGTGCATGAGGCGTGAGGAAGATACAAGAGACCATCGACCCCAGTAGAGAAGACACCGTCCTCACTGTTGTAGATGGAGCGATCATAAGAGCCTGAGCCTTCCGAAGGAGTGATAACCGTCGCTCCTCCGAAGGAGACACGCTTGCTGACAGCTTATTAATGGAGGCTCCCAAGTACTGTATGCATTGGATCGGAGTCGGGACAGACTTGGACAGGTTGATGTGCAACCCCAGCTTGTTCAATAGAACGCACGTCTTCTGGAAGTGTGCCAGAGCTTCCGAGAAGGAGGAGGCCTTGATCAACCAGTCGTCCAGGTACGGGTAGAGAAACATCTTGTTCTTCCGCATGTGTGCGGCTACTACTGCCATGCACTTCGAGAACGTCCTGGGCGCAGACTTCAGCCCGAATGGCAGCACTGTGTATTGATAATGATTAGCGCAGACTTGGAACCGCAGGAACTTCCTGTGTTTCTGTGCAATGGGCACATGGAAGTACGCATCCTGTAGGTCTATAGCACAAAGCCAGTCTCCCTGTTGCAGCTGAGGGTAAATCTGCTGCAACGACAGCATGCGAAATCTCTCTGCGAATCCACTTGTTTGCTTTCCGCAAGTCCAGAATAGGCCTGAACTCGTTTTTGTGCTTCTTGCGAACCAGAAAGAACCGGGAGTACAGACCTCTTCCCCTTTGAGGCCGAGGTACGTCTTCTATCGCCCTTTTCCTTAATAGGATGTCGGCCTCTGCCTGGAGCTCTCGCAGCTGAAACTGCGAGCTCACTGGCGGAATAGCTGGAGGCGGGCTGGTGAACCGAAGACTGTATCCATTGCAAACAATATTCAGCACCCACTTGTCCTGAGTAATTTTTCTCCACTCTGCCAGAAAAAATGTAACGCTTCCCCCCACCGGAGTGGGTAACGGATGTAGGGGAAGTAATCGCTCAGGGCCTAGACCCAGCCGGGGCTTTAGTCGCTGCTGCGGACTGTTGGCCTCCTCTGCCCTTCTGGAAGGGCCTCTGGAACTGCTGCTGTTGTTGTTGCTGCTGTCCTGAAGTCTGCCCTCGCCCTCTGCCTGAAGCTCCGAACCGTCTCTGGAACGGGCGGTAGTTCTTTTTCTTCTCAGGCTTCTCTAACCAGACAGCCGTCAGGGTTTCGGCTTCTGCTTTCATACGGGCCATTTCATCGTCAGCATGATTGCCGAACAGGGTTTCCCCCGAGAAAGGCAGGTTGGCCACTCGCTGTTGTGCCTTGAGTGAGGTGAGGCGAAGCGAAGCGTGACGCCGTTGGTTGATGCCGTGGCAGTATCCATGCGCCACCAGGAGAGATACATCAGCAGCCACGCTAATGATCTGGTTCGACACCAGTATCCCCTCATTTAATATCTCCAGAAAGTCCTCTTTCTTGTCACGAGGAAGGAGCTCAGCGTACTGCTGGAGGGACTCCCACAGGGCACAATCGTATCGCCCCAGCAGAGCCCCGGCACTTGCAGCCTTCATGGTGGTAGATGCCGTGCCACAGGCCTTTTTGCCAGCCGAGTCCAGCCAACGGCTGTCCTTATCAGGCGGTACTGTCGAAGAAGGAGCGGTGGCATGCTGCTTCTTAGCCGCTGTCACAATGACGGAGTCTGGTGTCGGGTCCATTTGAAGAAAAGCCAGGTCAGATTCCAGAGCCCGGTATTTCTTGAGGAGCCTGGAGGGAGCTGCCTTTGTCACCGCCGGAGTGAGAAACAACTCCGTGGTAGGCTCTACCAATCCGGGTACCAACTGCAGCAGCGGTCAAGACAGATGCTTCTTGTGGAGCGTCTCGAAGATCACGGACGTCGTAGGTGTTGGCACCGGTACCGTGATCCCTAGCTTAGCCGCACCCCTCAACAGCACTTCCTGGAAAGAGACGATGTCGTCAACGGGCGACACCCTCGTCCCTGGAGACTCCGACAGCGTCGGTGAATATTCCCTGGTGAACGAACCCGTGCGGGATCTGGATCTGCGCCTCCTGTGGCGTCGTCTAGATCGAGATGATGACCGTCACGGCTCCGCGATCTCCCTCTCCGGCCGGAGCGCGATCTTCTCGGTCGATCCGCAGGCCTCGCAGGAGCAGGCGATGGCGGCCTAGCCGGGAGCCTCGGCTGAGGGGTCCCCTTAGGCGACGTTGGATATCGTGGCAACGAGGCCGTCTGGGGTGGAGCCACAGGTGGAGGAACGAAAGGAAGAGGCGGTGGCGGAAGTTGAAGTGGAGGTGACTGACGAGGAGCCGGTCCATGAGGCGGTGGTGGAAGTGGAGGCGGAGTGGGGTTCCGCGGAGGCGGACCCTTTGGCAAAGGAGGAGGGGTAGGCGACCTAGGTTTAGTAGGTGTATACACCACTGAGTACACCGAGCCCGGTGACTTTGTCTTCTTCCTTGGCGACGATGGCGAACCAATCGGCGACCTCCTAGCGTCAGGACTCCTCCAGCGCTTCCTTGGCGTCAAAGAACACCGCCTCGGCGTTGAGGAAAGTCTTCTCGACATCAACTGGTGGCGCCTCCTCAACGGCGAACACCTCCTTGACGCCGACCGTCTCCTCTTCGCCGACGGTGAACGGCGGTGTCGCCTCGACGGCGAGCACCGACGCAGGTCCTTTTCTTGACGTCGATGACTCTACTATGACGTCGACGATACAGTCGGCGGTGGTCTGTTCAGCTCCCTCGACGTTGTGCGTCGGTGCCGCTTCTCCCCAGACCCCCGGGGAACAGACTGCTGTCATCCCCCTCGACGCTGGCGGAGTAAGTTGCTGGACTTCCTGCCCCTGGGGAGCCCCCCAGTGGCCTCAGCATGGGCAGATTAAGTATGCCCTGTCCCACCGTGTGCCTTCTGACGCCTGTCCTCGAGGCCTTGAAGCCTGATCTTCATCCTCTCTCTCAGGGTCCAGGCTGAGATGGTTTGGCAGATGTCACACTCCTCTGGGACATGAAAGGAGGGAAGGCAGACGATGCACACTCCATGTGGGCCGGATTTGGCCTTCTTCCTATCACACTCTGGGCAATTGTCAAATAAGCCAGGCATTTTGACAATACAGGGCACCCACAGGGAAGAAAAAAGGCTTAGTACTTAATAAAAAGCCCTACACACAAGAAAAAGTTTTAAAAAATCACCAAATAAACCCTTGAAAGGGAGAGCTCAATGCTCCAGGGTCCTGCTTGCATGAGCCGGAAAAAAGAACTGAAAGTAAAAGGGACCTGCTGTGCATTCTGGGATACTGGGAGAAGTTCTGGAGAGTTCTCTTAAAGCACAGTATCCTGTTTGAGCCACATAATGGCAGCCTATGGGGCTTGTCTGT
This sequence comes from Lissotriton vulgaris, assembly GCF_964263255.1. NCBI lineage: Eukaryota > Metazoa > Chordata > Amphibia > Caudata > Salamandridae > Lissotriton > Lissotriton vulgaris. The sequence continues at coordinate 387,729,464 of NC_141697.1, forward strand.
CCATTCCTTCCTCTCTATCATTCCAGAGGCTTTTGCTGGTAGAGGCAAGTTTCTCTGTGGAGGAAACTGGGCAGGCTGTGCTGTTTGTGTGGATTTTTGGTGGAATTTCAAGTTGAAGTACTGGACAGTGTAGCCTGTGGATATAGGCTGCATTATCTGTCTTTAAATTCTCTCTTAAGTGTCTTTGCAGTTCTGCAATTTGTTGACAACTTAAGAGATTATTTTTGATTGCTCCGGGGTCCATGCACATGGGCGGGACTATTCACTAGATTATGACTATACACAGAGATCCCCTACTACAGAACCTTAGACCCATAAAAAGCTTTGTCTTTCTACTTTCTTAATCAAAGTGGAGCAGTGGAATGTATGACTGCTGAAACAATCAGTAAATATGCATGAGTGCTTTTCAGAAACAGAGGATTCTGTTCAGTAGTTTAGTATTTGTCGTGCCGCTAAGAATGTCAGATTTAATGGAAGCTGAAGCTTGAAAATTTTTCTTTGCAGATTCCAGAAGTTCCAGAACCAGTAAAAAGATATGTTGTTGGAAGTTTTGGGTGTAGTGTTTCAAAGAAAATGAACGTTCAATCAAGAGGAACCATTTTGTTGAGGTTAAATTTACTTTGAGACCTATTCATCATTTTGTTGAGGGTTACTACAGAATCTACTGGAGATATCCTAGAAGGCAAAGACTGTTGATTCTGGCATGAATATATATACCCCGGCTGGAAGATGAAAATACTCTTGCTTCCCTTATGAGGTAGTTTTTTGCCAGTCGAGATGAAGCACACGAGATGCCACTTGGAAGTCTGGATTCAATTTCCTAAGCATGATCTTCCTCTGTAATGAACATGTGTAGCTCTAACATGTTTGAAATTAGACTTAACACTTGATTGACTACGGTGTAAAGTATGAGGAATGTCATTTGCTGAGTGACCACCTACTCTTGTACAGGCTCATAACCCTGTAAAGGATTTCCATTCACAATAGAAACTTATGTTTAAGATGCCCAAGTGGCATTCAGATCTTTCGCTTGTTGTTGTGCGTTTTATTTAGTGTGGGAGATCGAGTGAGGGGTCTAAAATATGTCACAATGTGGATAGCTGTCACAGCATTAAAAAGTCAATGGCTGTGCATGTCGCAAAGTAGAATTAAGTGTGCTCACATGGAAGAACTTAGCATGAAAAGTGATCAGATGTTAAACAGACACTGCAAGAGTCTGGACAGTGAAGCCCTTGATTTCATATAAAAACAGAGGGTCGAACGTCAGCGACACTTGGAGGTGATTGTGTGTTGAAATATCTGACTAATGGTCTCTAGAACATACCCCTCATCTATCCCAACGTTCCTGCCAGGTTAGTGAATCAATTTAGAGTGAGCTCTTAGCTGTAGGAAAATTGCGATGTCATAGATGGGTCAACTTTACTCACAGACAAGAGCATCCCAGAACCACAATCTCCTGAAAGACATTCCTTGTCAAATTATGCACTTATCTACAGTGCTACATTCCGAATGACAAATCATACAAACGCTATGACAGATGGCCCATTGCAAAAGAGTGCACATCCATTGTGGCTATCTTGGACTGGGTCAATAAAACATAACACAAAGTATGAAATGCAAATGCTACTTACCAGTATGCATCTGTTCTTGGCATGTAGGGCTGCTGACATTCATATCTGTGCATAGATCGCCGCCTAGTGTTGGGTCCGGATGATTGCCATTGTTGTCCTGGAAGAGTCTTCGAAGTATCACGAGATAGGTGGCTCCTCCCCTGGACTACAGTGCGCATGGGCATCGCCTCCATCCCCAGATTGTTTTTTAGCCATTGTGGCCGAGATGGAGTGAACTATGTGAGTGATGACCATGCTATGAGCATATATCTGAATTCTGCAGCTGCTACAGGCGCCGGGGAGGAGGGCGGGCGATATGAATGTCAGCAGCCCTACATGCCAAGAACAGATGCATACTGGTAAGTAGCATTTGCAGTTCGAGGCATGTGGGCTGCTAAATTCATATCTGTGCATAGAATACATAGCAGTCCCTCCATTATTGGCGGCCGCCCGTGCCAGCAGCAGCAGTCTGGAAAAGTGTCTTGAGAACAGCCTGGCCCACAGCTGCCTGCTGTTTAGAGTGCACGTCTACACAGTAATGTTTAGTAAAAGTATGTGTGGTAGACCATGTGGCTGCTCAACATATATCCTCTAAGGGAATGTTCCCAAGGAAAGCCATAGAGGCCCCCAACTTTCTGGTGGAGTGGGCTCTTGGTGGAATTGTAAGAGTGCGTTTAGCCTTAGCGTAACAGATCTGTATACATTTCACAATCCACCTAGCAATACCAGCCTTGGAAATAGCGTTACCCTTGTGGTGTGATGCAAAGGCAACGAAAAGCTGCTTAGTCTTTCTGAAATCTTTGGTCCGGTCAATGTAATACATTAGGGCCCTTTTAACATCAAGGGTGTGGAGCATTCGCTCCGCCAGCGACTCAGGATTTTGAAAGAACACCGGCAACTCGATTGTCTGGTTCATGTGGAATTGAGACACAACCTTGGGTAGAAATTTAGGGTTAGTGCGGAGCACCACCCTGTTAGCATGGACTTGGAAAAAGGGCTCTTGGATGGTGAGGGCCTGCAACTCGCTAACCCTCCGTAGGGATGTAATTGCTACTAAGAAAGCTACTTTCCAAGTCAGAAACTGAAGCTCACAAGAGTGCAGTGGCTCGAAAGGAGGACCCATCAGCCTTGTAAGAACCACATTGAGGTTCCATTCTGGAGCTGGTGGTGTCCGTGGTGGAATGACTCTTTTAAGTCCTTCCAGAAATGCCTTGATAGCAGGCACCTTGAAAAGTGAAAAGTGTTGCCTATTCTGGAGGTATGCGGCCATTGCAGACAGGTGAATGCGGATGGAAGTATACGCCAGATTGCATTGGTACAGATGGAACAGGTAACAAATGATGTTCTGAATGGAAGCATCCAGCGGGTTAATGTCGTGGTTCGCACAATAAATGACAAACCGCTTCCATTTAGCCGCATAACATGCTCTAGTAGTGGGCTTTCTTGCCTCCCGAATGATGTTCATGCAATCCGGGGGAAGATTGAGGTAGCCAAACTCTAGGACTTCAGGAGCCAGATCGCCAGGTTGAGCTGTTGCGGATCTGGGTGCTGAATGTCGCCATGGCTCTGCGTCAGAAGGCTGGGCGTGAGATGAAGCCTTTGATGCGGTACCACAGAAAGTTCCAGAAACGTGGTGTACCATGGTTGGCGAGCCCACGTTGGAGCAACCAGGATGAGAGTCATCGAGTGCTGCCTGAGCTTGCCCGCCACCAGCGGTATCAGAGGTGCTGGGGGAAAAGCGTACGCAAATCTGCCTGACCAGTTCATCCATATCGCATTGCCCTGCGATTGCGGGTGCCACACTACCACACTACTGGTGAAGTAGTGTGGCTCACTGGTTAGAGGCGGCAGACCCGAGAGCAGAGGACGGCCCGGGACCAGGGTTCGATTCCCGGCGCGGCAGGTTTCTGGACCAGGGTCAGCGGACTCGATAATTCTCTCGCCTCGGTGCCCACTCTGATCAGCGATCACACTCGGCAACTCTGGGCATTAGCTTGCCTCATCTTCACTAGCGGCCCCACCAGACCGCCGGGGATGCCTGGTCTCACCCTGGAGATACCCATTAAGGGACCATCTCTCAGGGAAGCCAGGAAGGATTTCGCAGCGGTCGAAGCGCCTTGGGACCCTACGGGTAAGTAGTGCGCTATATAAATGCCAATACATTTACATACATTTACAACCTGGCGGCGAAGCTTTGGCATTTTGCGTTCTACTTTGTGGCGAACAGGTCTATCTCTGGATGACCCCACCTTAGGAAGTACGGTTGGAGTACTGATGGATGTATCTCCCACTCGTGCATTTGGTGGCTGTGCCTGCTGAGCAGGTCCGCCATCTGATTGTCCTTGCCTGGGAGATGTTCTGTCATTAGGAAAATGTTCCTTTGAATGGCCCACTTCCACATGCTCTGAGCCAGATGAGACTGCTGCGGAGAGTGTGTGCCCCCCTGTTTCTGAATGTGGTACATGGCCGTCATGTTGTCCGTCCGGATCAACACGACCTTGTTGCACAGATGTACTTTGAATGTCTTTAAGGCCATGAAGATTGCCATCAGTTCCAATACATTGATGTGCATCTTCCTTTGCTGTAGTGTCCATAGTCCCTGCACTGTGTAGTGGAGTACATGCGCTCCCCATCCCTGGAGAGAAGCGTCCGTCGTCAGGATAATCTGTGGCACAGGCTCTTGGAACGGTCGGCCCTTGCAAAGGTTTTGTGGATTCCACCAATGCAGAGAGTTGTACGCCCGACCGCTCACCAACACTAGGTCTGTTAGTTGCCCGTGAGCCTGAGTCCACTGACGTGCTAAGCACTCCTGAAGCGGACGCATATGTAACCTCGCGTGCGGGACAATGGAGATGCAGGAGGCCATCATGCCTATCAACTGCATGAACACCCTCGCTGGAAGCCAGTGCTGAGGTCTGAATCGTTGGATCAGCGTCTGAATACTGGCGACCCTCACTGAATTTGGCTGCGCAGTGGCCGCCAGAGTGTTTATTGTCGCGCCCAGATACTGTCGTATGTGGGCGGGCTGGAGATGGGATTTCGGGTAATTCAGTGAGAATCCCAGATCGTGTAGGAGATGAATGGTGCGGGACACGTGGTCGGCGCACTGTTGTTCCGACTTTGCCTGAATGAGCCAGTCGTCCAGATAGGGGTAGACGTGGATGTTTTGACGTCTTAGATGCGCCGCCATGGTCGCCAGGCACTTAGTAAAGACCCTGGGCGCCGTGGTGACACCAAAAGGCAGAACCCTGAACTGGTAGTGCTGGTCCTGAATGGTGAACCTTAGGTACTTCCTGTGTGAAGGATGCAGGGGAATGTGAAAGTGTGCATCCTTGAGATCCAGTGTAGCCAGGAAGTCCCCCTGCTGAAGCAGAGGGAGAACCTGCTGCAAGGTGAGCATATGGAAATGTTCTGAAAGAATGTACCAGTTGAGGGGCCTGAGGTCGAAGATGGGCCTGAGGGATCCGTCCTTCTTGGGGATCAGAAAGTACAGAGAGTACACCCCTGTTCCCCTTTCCTGCAGTGGAACGAGCTCTATTGCCCCTTTTTGCAGCATGACTTGGACTTCTTGCTACAACAAGTGCAAGTGCTCGCCGGACATAGGACGGTTTCTTGGAGGTATGTTTGGAGGAGTGGAAGTGAGTTCCAGACAGTAACCGTACTGGATAAGAGATTTGACCCACCTGTCCGTGGTGATGGATTTCCACGCGGGCAGGAACTGCTGGAGTCTCCCCCCGACCGGTGTTGAGTGGTCGGGGGGCAGCGACAAGGCGTCACTGTTTGTTGGCGGTGGAGGACCTGGAGTTGTTATTTCCACGTCCTCTGCCTTTGATGTTGTTGCCCCTGTAACCACCTCTACCCTTGTTGGTGTATGAGGATTGGGTGTTGCTCTTATAGTATTGCGTGGATTGCGATGCCTGACCCCTTGAGGTGCCTCTGTTATTGGAGCGGCGAAAGGAACCACTCCGAAACTGCTGGGACTGTAGGGCACCCATAGATTTAGCAGTGTCAGTGTCTTTTTTCATTTTTTCAAGGGTTGCATCCACTTCTGGTCCAAACAGGTGGTCTGGATTAACTGTTTGGTTTAGGATGGTAGTCTGTATGTCTGGTTTAAAGCCTGATATTCTAAGCCATGCATCCCTCCGCAGTAGCACGCTAGTGTTTATAGCCCTGGAGGCAGTATCAGCCACGTCCAGTGCGCACTTAATGGAAGCATTGGTGATAAGCTTCCCCTCCTGAATTAACATCTCAGCTCCCTCCTTGTACTGATCAGGCAAGTGCTGTAGAAGTGTTTCTAGGGTGTCATAGTGCGCCCTATCGTAGCGTGCAAGTAGGGCCTGCGTGTTTGATATGCGCCAAATATTAGCTGCCTGCGCAGCAATACGTTTCCCTGAGGCTTCAAAGACCTTCGATTCTTTGTCTGGGGGAGGAGCATCACCCGTGGTCTGTGAGTTCGCCCGCTTACGTGCGTTGGAGACAACCAAAGAGTCCAGTGGCAACTGTCCTTTGATGTACGTCGGGTCAGTGGGCGCCGCTTTATATTTTTTATCAATACGAGGATTGATGACTCTTGCCCGGGTGGGCTCCTTGAAAACCTCAGGCGCATGCTTTATCACCCCCTTGAGCATTGGCAATGTCTTGACAGTTTTTTCAGCCACTGAGAAAGTGTCAAACAGAAAATCGACATCCACAGGGTCCGCATGGAGGTCGACATCATGGTTGGCCGCAGCTCTCTCAATTAGAGCGTTGAAGGCTGCAGAGTCCTCTGTTGGGGAAGTTTTTGCAGCAAAAAGCTGCGGCTCGTGTCCTGACTGAGGGTCCTCAGGGTCGCCTCCAGCAGACCATGGCTCATTGACCTCTTCTGGATCCGAGTAGGCTGGATAATTGTACTCCTCCTCCTCATCCCCGTCACCCTCCCCAGCGTTAAAGTGAGCGGGGGAGAGTCCCAAACCTTGTGGAGATGCAGGCTCCATAGGGGCAGAAGCGCCCGCAGAGTCCAACTTCTTTTTGAGTGGAATATGAAAATGCTCCAACACAGGCTCCGGGGTGATTTTCCTTTTAAGGAGAGAGAGCTTGCCAGTGTTGGCGTCGATGACGACTTCCCGACGCTCCTCCTCTGCCAGTGGCTGGTGCCGCGGCTTCGGCACCACCAAGGAAGCCTTCGGCGTCGAAACCTGCTTCAAGGGCACCCCGGCCCCATGTTTCGGTGCAAAAGCCTTCGGCACCGTCTTGGGCGGCAGCGTGTAGTGAATCGGCGTCTGCGCCTTCGCCGGTTTCTGTGGAGGCTTCGGCGCCACATCCTTCGGCTCGAGAGCCCCAGCGTCCTTTCGAATACGCTGAAGGGACTCCGTGACCTTCTTGGTAAAGGAGGGGGAGGGCTGGACCGGCTCGAGTGATTCCTCCGAGTCCGGAGTCGGGTCGGCGACTAAAGGCGTAGTCTTCGGAGCCGACACAGCACCACCCTTGGCTTTGTCGACCGGGAGCGGTGCAGCCAGAGACTTTGGGTCGTCTTGACGCTTTTTGGAGGGCTTCTTAGGGTCACCGACCTTCTTGGCGTCGACGCGGCACTTCAGAGCGTCGACCAGCTTCGGCGCCGACGCAGCCGCTTCGGGCGTTTTTGCCTTCGGCTTCGACACGGGGGTCTTCGGGTCGACCATTTTGGCGTGGCTTTTGATCTCGGCGGCAATCTTGGATGTCTTCGGCGCCGAGGCCTCTGTAGCCTTAGATCCCACCAGTGCGACCTGCACTTTCACTTTTGGTTTCGATACCGATGGTGGTGACCCAGATGGCTTCACTTTCAGTTTCTGTACCGGGAGTGGCGCATCACCAATGTCCGTGGCCGGGCCCGGAGGCGGGGCTGTGGGACGAGTATTGAGGTCTTGGGTAAGGCCCGAAGGAGATCCCACGACCTGGGCCTTATGCTGGGGTTCTGCCCCGGAGTTAGCATGAGGATGCTCTTCTTCCGAGCTATCCTCCACGGTGGCAATGGCCCCGTCGTCGTCCCCTACCTCCTCAACGACTTCCTCGAACTCCTCATCCCCCGCGTCGTAGTCCTCGTCCTCCGACGCCGGGTTAGAGTCCGAAACGTGTAGGACGGTGTCGTCTTCAGCATCTTCCTCAAAGATGTGGGCTGGAGGGGGTGCCGACAACTGGGCCTGCAGCCTTGCGGCCCGACGTAGCTTGAGAGTCTTCTTCGACCGGAACTTGGAGCAGGCCATGCACCTGGCCTCGTCGTGGTCCGGCGATAAGCATCTGTTGCACACTGGGTGCACGTCGAGGTGAGAATACTTTGAGGCGCACACTGGGCACCTCTTAAACTGAGTTCGTTCCATGTTGAAGTAGTCTGGAGCGTCGTGTAGGCCCGTCCGCGCCGACAGCACGCGGAAGGGCAGCAAGTGTTCGGAGCTGATAAATAAACCAACCCGAACGATGAACAATACCGACGCGAGACCTAAAGACCTTTTGGTCTCACTTAAGGAAAGTTAAACAACTATCGATTCCGACAGAGGGAACCGAAACACATCCGAACCCAATGGCGGAAAAAAACAATCTGGGGATGGAGGCGATGCCCATGCGCACTGTAGTCCAGGGGAGGAGCCACCTATCTCGTGATACTTCGAAGACTCTTCCAGGACAACAATGTGCAATCATCCGGACCCAACACTAGGCGGCGATCTATGCACAGATATGAATTCAGCAGCCCACATGCCTCGAACAGATAGTCACTATAGAAGTGCTTGCATCCATAAAAGCCGTTTCAAGTGCATTTAGTTCTGTTTCAACAAATGTCATTCAAAAATGGTGAGCATGGACACACAGAACCTACGGCATCCATCTTGGAGGGGGTTTTGTTTAAATAAAAAAATCAATTCCTAGATGCCCTCAGCGCATGCACACACATGGGCAACCATCCAGCAATAATGCAGTTGGTAGTGAAAAAAGGAGCGGGGGTGAGTAGGCTGAGGAGCAATAAGATGCTTGTGGGAGTGAAAAATGTGAGGGGGGGGAAAGGTACGGAGGGTAGGGAGAGAAAATAATCCCTCAAATGCACACAAATAGAGAAGAAATCAATAGGAGAAGGTAAGTGAGAGACAAAAAAGCTATTAAACCTTCAGAAAAGGAGGTAAGCCAAAATCCACTCCAAGTAAAGCCATCTGTATACGTTTGTTAAAACACTTGTGTCCTAAGCGCAACAAAGAGAGTAGCTGTGGTAACACGCAGTTAAAGTGCCTATTAGAGTAAATGTTATCAATCAGACATCACCATTTCACTAGACAAATATTAAGGCACACAAGGTAACGGCAAGCTTTGCTCAACTGAATCTGGGTCAGCGTCTAAGGGGGAATTTATGAATGTTACCTCAAGCAGTCATCAGTAAGCGCAGTTGTTTTTGCCCACTACCACTTACTTGTAAGAAACAATGCAAAACAGACCTTTCAACCTACCTGAATGACTTTGTAAAAATAAGCATACTGTCGAGCTGTGTTTTTATACTGGCTGTAGACATCTTGAATGGCTTGCGTCGACTGAAGATACTGTACATCATCTTCTTCAAAATAGAGTGGTGTATCATAATCACTAGGCAAAGTCATGATGTAGGGAAGCCAAAAGGAATTTGGGTCAGCACGCTCACAAAGAAGATGGAAAGCAAGTGTGATATTACCCATGGCCTGTAGGATCCGGTCTTGGGAGTAAAGTGGACCTAGATAAAGCCACAAGGAAACAGTTAGCATAGTTATTTCCACGGGGTTTAATCAACTACAGCAGGAAGCAAATACTGTTTTCTTAAGAAACATTTCCATTTGTGCATGGCAAAATTTACTCCAGTGTTGAAGAATAACCTGAAGTAATTGAGTTAGTACTTAAATACATATCTAGCTGCCATTTTATTTACTAGGAAGAGTGGATTTATAAATCGGATTTGTGATTTCATTAGAGGTTCAAGAAGGAAAATTTCATGTTAAGTGTTCAATTTATAGTATGTTAGGGTGCTCTTAAAATCTCCTTTTCAAATATCGACTAATATGTAACCCAGGTGCAGTAACTGAGAGGAGTTATAAATTAATATACCAAAAAATTACATTAATTACTTAAATCGACAGTAAATAATTAATATTTACTTTTGATGTTTTACTGAACACATTGCTTTGGTTTATATTGCCCAGCTATTTGCATAATTGGTGCGGGTCACATGCAGCAACTGAAGCAACTCCATTAACATTCCATGCACCCCATACATCTACACTCTAGCTTAGAATCTGCATTTTAGAAAAAACAATGACTGTGGAAATGTAGGCAATCTGGTGCAACTTTGACACATAATGGTAGAACATATGGAGGAATTAAATTGAAAAAGGGTGTCTTAACCTAGGAACCAAGATCAAGTTAGTTAATAATTGAATTTTGTACAATTCTACCGCATTAAATTGAAACAAAAAAAAGTAAATCATGGTTTATTAGGAGCATTCTGGGCAAAAGGTAATCATACCTTATAAATGACAATCTCATTAGAGCCTAGAAATACAACCTAGGTTATCCTAAAATAAGTAACCTTACAATCTTCCAATAGCTGACCTATTTTGTTAGGGATAAGGATTAGCCCTCCATGCAGCCCTGAACACCTTCACAGAATTTGTACTTTATACCTTTTCAAAGTCTAGGTCGAAAGACAGACTTTCACGGGTTACTACACCTGCATGGAAAAAATTACCAAAAATAGTATGCCTGCTATCTTGGTACCAGACGCTACTTGCGAGCGATGTTACTCACTGGACCATAAAGGGTCTCCTCCTACAATGTTGATTTAAGAAAAAAATGTATTTATGGATTTTGTGGAGTGTCTTAATCCCCCCGGAGGGGTATCTCTGCGCTTTAGACGGAGCTGCTAGCAGGCTAGAAGTTTTCTGAAGTGCGGATAGTCAGGACATTGTCTCAGGTGTATGTAAAGCTGGTTCCAGTACAGGGGAGCTAGGCAGGAAAAAGATTTCCTACCTAGTCAGTTTTCCTAACACTGGGAACTAAGAGAAATAATTTGCTGCCTGACCTGAGGGTCCTAGACGGAGCATAAGGTTTAAGTTTGCTAGAGATATAGAGAGGGCCTTTATTATTCAAAGCTTTATGGACAATACAGCAGACTTTGAATTTGATGCGCTAGCAGATTGTGAGCCAGTGGAGCTTGTGGAATGACTCATTCGCAGAGACCAGGAGAGCATTACAGTAGTCGAGACTGCTCATAACCATGAGAATTTTTCAGGTATAGTCTGTCAGAAAAGGAAAGACTCGTCGTAGCAAACCCAACACATAGAAGCAGGTGCCGGCAGTGTGGGTGGCATGCTCCTTTAATGTTAAAGCAAGATCTACGTGGATACCCATGATTTTGACTGGGCCTTGAGGCCCAGGAGGGGTGCCGAGGGCTGCTGGCCACCAATCTGGGGACCATAGTAGAGGGGCATCTCCAAAAAGCATAATCTCAGTCTTTCCTGCATTAATTCGGAGAAAATTACTTTTCATTCATTTGGCTATAGCAGTCATTCCCTCAGCAATGGTGGACAAAGTTGACAAGGAGGTTTTGTCAAAGGAAAAGAAGAGCTGGGTGTCCGCATAAGAAATGGTCAGGAAGCCACAGGATCTGAGAAGGTTGGCCGAGGGGGCAATATAGATATTAAACAATGTAGGGCTCAAACAAGAGCCCTGGGGAACACCCTTGGTCAATTCCATCGTCTTAGACCAAAAAAGTCGAAGATTGACAGTCTGAGTGTGGGAGGACAGGAAGCTAGTCATCCACTGAAGGACAGGTCCTCTAAGTCCAATCTCCTCCAATCTCCTAAGCAGGATCTGGTGTGACACTGTGTCAAATGCGGCAGAAAGGTCCAACAGCACGAGGATTGTAGAGTGGCCACTATCTAAGGTCATTCTGATATTGTCCGTGACCTCCAATAGGGCCGACTCTGTACTGTATTTGGGCCTAAACCCAGATTGAGATCGGTCCAGGCAGTCATTATTTTCGACATGGGCAGATAGATGTTGATTAATGTATTTTTCCAGGACTTCCCTTAGGTGAGGTAATAGAGACATGGGGCGGAGATTGGAGAGGTCTACCATTGGGACCTTAGGGTTTTTCCGAATAGGGATGACCTGAGACGCCTTCCAAACCCGTGGAAGTTGATCCTCTTATAAAGAGAGGTTAAGGATTGTGCCTACGGGTAAAGAAAGTTGGTTGGAAAGGGAGAAGGCTACTTTTGCAGGGATGACAACCAAGTGAGAGCCAAATTTAACCGAACGAAGTAAGGCTGCCACCTCCTCGGTTGACATAGGAGGAAAACTTTCAAGCAGTTGCAGGGTGGCAAGAGCCGGTAGATCGGGAGAAGGTGCAATCACTTGTTTGTTCCCAGGCGGAGCGATCTTATCATAGATAAGGTAAATTTTCTGTGAGAAGTACTGGGCGATGTCGTCACAGAAGGTTTGAGAGAAGGTCTCAGGATTATCGCAGGCCTTAGGACTGGTGAAAGATTTCAGTATCTGAAATAGAGTTTTAGGAGTTTTCTCTGCTTTGACTAACTGTTGGGCGATGAACATTTTTCTTGCTCCTTTTATATTTTTGTGATAGGAGGAGAGAGCATTCTTGAAATAATCTTTGTCCTTCGTTTCCTGGGACCTGCGCTAACGTCTCTCCAGATTTTTGCACTTTCGTTTTTCGGCACAAAGATTGGGTGAATACCAAGCTGATTGAGGGCGCCTGGCTGTATTCAAGAATGATTTGAGGAGCGCAAGCAGGTCAATGGTCCTCATAACCACTGTAATGAATCTGGCTAGTCCCTCCTCAATATGGGGAGGTTCAGCTTCAGCTTCAGCTTCCCAGGATGGTGAGAAAGCTGTCTGGAAGCTATCTGGGGAAATCTTAAGCCATTGTCTGCGGACGCTGGGCAGAAGCAGGCGGAGCAGCAGTCATGCTTGGGCCCTGAATAGTGAATTCAATGGATGCATGGTCTGACCAAATCAGAAGTTGGGGGATTCACACCAGATACTAGAGGCATTGGGAAAAAATGAAATCCAGTGTGTGACCAGCAGAGTGGGTCAGGCCATCATTAAGTTTAGTAAGGCCTAGGAGAGCCAGGTCTGCAAGAAACATCGAGGTGTCAGGGAGTGTTTTGCTTTCACTGTGCACATTAAAGTCACCCAGCAATAAAAATGTGTTTGTCGAGATTACATAGGGAGCAATAATTTCCATAAGCTGGATAGAGAAGTCTGCCAACGGACCGGGAGGCCGGTACACTAAGGCACCTTTCCAGCTAAGTTGCGGATGGAAATCAATGCGAAAGACTATGTTGCCGTTACAATGTTACACAAGTATTGATACTGAAATGCCATCTTTATAAATGATGGCAATCCCGCCCGCCCCCCCCCCCCTCTTTTAAAGGTCTATCCATCCTCAGTAGCCTATAACCAGGTGGTCGCGCTAAGGCGACAGCAGGGGTGGAGTGCGGCTTAAGCCATGTCTCGGTCAGAAACCCTAGGTAAGGATTTACCGAGGTGAGTAAATCCCATACCTCTATGGGACTTTAGGGAGGGATCTCACATTACATAAAACACCCTTCCATCCTTTGGAGGGTTTGTAAGACACCTTTCCTGGTTCCAGGGAAGATGGGGAAGCCTCCTTAAGGGTAGGTGGAGGTAGAATGGGGCTGCATACCAATGCTACATTACCATTAGTGGAGCTGCATTGAAACGGACAGTACAAGCATGAGAAAGGGCCTTAAGGCGCAGGCCGGGACCGCGCATTGTCCGTGCCGGGGCTCCCATAGGGGGGTAATGGTGCTGTCCTTAGTTTGCATAGTGTTTTGCTGGAGTGTGGAATTTTGGGAGGACCCGGCAAGGTTCCTGGCATCGTGCTGCCGTGGACGAGCTTGCCTTTGGCGCGTCCGCTGCGCGTTGAGCAGGTTATCCGGTTTTATGGCGGGGAAGAGTGGCCACTAGACCGCTAACCTCCCTCAAACCGGAAGTCACCTATTCCTCCATACACTCAAGCGGGACGTGGAACTTGGTGGACTGGAGAGGGGCAACCGAGCCAAGGAGCAACCATGGATGGAAGATTCACATATTCAAAGTCACCAAGGAAGCATCTAGATGGACTTCAATTTTAATGCACTCTGCAAGTAATCTAAGATTTATGCAGCAAGTAATCTAAGATTGATGCAGCTATTGTGATACACACACAGAATACTTATACGAGCCCTGAAGAAGTCCCGGATGGGACGAAACGTGTTGGCTACTGTGAATACAAGAAAGTTTAAAAAAAAAGAGATGATGAGGAATAAAGAAATCAACCTTCAAAGAAAAATCATCATTGAGTCTGTGAGGTGTTTGAAGTGTGTATATGCTCTTGAATTCTGCCCAACTGTTTGGCACATTATCAGAAACTTTCATGTTTCGAGTGCGGAGTCTCCTGTGTTTGGCCAAAAATAGTATAGTGGTCTCAGAAAATGGGGACATATAAGGGCAATGATGAATCTAGGGGATACTGGAGTACATGCCCAAATATGTTCTTGAGAGTAAGTTGTTCCTCTTATGGATCTTTCTTCCTGCATAAGTGTCATCTTTTGAATGATTCCCCCAGCATTAGCATTAAGAGACACCATGTCACAGCAAATATCTAGCCAGAGTGGATGATCACCACATCAAGAATTAACACACATAAGGCTCCTTGGGACTCGTTTAAGGACTTGGTATTCAACAGATAATGAATCGTGAAGGCAGAAAAGGCATCTGTTTCTCTGATCAAATGAGTGCTGATTGCACCTCGAGGGCGATTCTTAGCAGTTGTAAAGTTACTCTGATTTTTTGTCTGCAGTTCTTATTTTTGAAATCTGCTTGGTAAGCCTTTGGTACTATGGCCAGTAAACATTGACATGAGTGGAAGGAGGAATTAAGAGCTAAAAATTTTGAACACTTTCCCTCAAAGGCCATACAGTCAAACCAGGCAGACCTTTTGTCAGCCCCCATTACTCTTCCTCCTTTTTTTAGCAGAAGAAGTTGAAGATTAGGGGGTTGGCATTATAGAAGCAAGCCAAATCGAAATCTCAAGGTGGGCACCTTCCATTAATTAACTGTTCCATTTTACCTACTCATGACTGACAAGAGCTGAGGAACAGTCTTATATTCTCGCCTTACCAGATCACAACCCACAATAGTTGTTAGACCAGGGATCAAGTAAAAGTATGTACTTTTATTTCACATCTACATTTTACACAGTTAGGAACAGAGCACTTCTGGGAACATCCTCCAAATCCATAAATATCTTGGTTACTTCAGAATAGTAATTCCTGCACAGCTTTAACAGAAAATTACTTAGCACCTCAATTGAATCCCCTTGAACACATTGTTCCTAATGACAAACTGTGCTTGTGTTCCTAAATGTGAAACAGGGTGTGGGAAACTTAGGAACAGGATAGGCTTATGAGCTGAGCTATATCAATGCCATTCTGCAGTGGCTCATTGGTAGGACATACAACACTGTTCGAAGATCATAACTGGGTAATAAGCTTTACAGTGCATAGAATCATACCTCCCACACCGTTTACGGTGTGGGGGAATGATTCCAACATGCTTGATACCAAACACGGCAGGGTTCGTTACAGCCAGTTTAGAGATAGCCATCGCGTAATGACACATGGCCACTCTATAGATCGTAATGGCTGATGCACTTACAACCCAGGAGAATGGACTCCGAGGGTTGTAGGGGTTCCCTGCTCATGCACGGGCACCCTCATACTTATAATTGAGCACCCTGCCTTTAGGATTGAAGGCCTGCCTTAGGGGTGACTTATAGGTTTTAAGTGTAGTGGCCTCAGATATAAGGAAACTTGTGAGTTTGTCTCCAAGTCTTGCTTGAATTGCAGCTGAGTCTGCCTTGCCAAGTTTCCCCTCTAGCTCTCTCACCTCTGCCTCCAATTGTCAAAGATGTGTCCACAAAAACTTTTGGATCCTGTTATGGTCGGCAGTACACACAACTCTTATGGTGGCCTTAAATCTCTCATAGAGTGTTTCCATCTTATATTGAAATAGTCACGATAGTGTCCTGCAGCTCTGTTGTGAAGACATCATCCCGAAGAGACCCTGTGGTCAGTCTGCAACCCCCCCTGAAAGTCACACCCCTTGAGGCCTCATATCTAACAATACTGGTGAGTGGTCAGATAGTGTGCCGGCGAGGTGTTGCACCCCCATGACCAAGGGGTTTATATCCGTGGAGATCAGCCAGTAATAAAGCCTAGACCACGGTCCATGGACAGTGGAGTAGGTGTCCTCGACCCCTTCTGGGTTCCAGTGTCGCCACACATCCACCAGCACGTGACCCACAATGATGTCCAGTAGTCGAGCTGACACCAGTGTACTACCTTGAGTAGTAATGTGGGATCTATCATGGGAGTCATGGAAAGACTGTTAAAGTCCTTGGCCCATATTAGCGATATAGGATCCGTGACCATCACGGCCCTCCGTAATGTATCAAAGAAGCTGGGATCGTCCACATTGGGGCCATAGCAGTTAACAGTTGTAAGTGGTGTTGTCCCCCATCGACCCATATCATGACATAACTCCCCTGACTGAGTGTGAAGGGTCCACCCTAAGCAGCTTCCCCTTTTACTAAAATGGCCACAACCCATGTATAGGATGGCAAATAAATGTGTTTCCTGGGGTAGGGCAATCATCAGAGGAGCAGGCTGTTTATATAGTGAGCCCGTTTAAGATTGTGTGTTATCAGTATTGAAATGTTAGCATGTGTTATGGAGCCTGCATATGGTTTGACAAATGTATGGCATGTGTCTTGAATAAGTCCCACACCCACCCTAACCTTCCCACTCGGATGGCCCAAACCCATCAGGACAATTCCCATCTCTTGGTCTATGTTTACTCATACATGTTCAAATGAAGTAACAAACATCTTCTAGAAAATAGAAAAAAGAACTCCAACTGCTGCGAATGGCCTACCCTTGGCTGTCGCCAGGGCTGTCAGTGGGGGTCCTCCCTGTACTAGAGCACATGGGTGCTGAGGGTGAATATTGTCTTTTCCAATGCCTGGCACATAGCAGGCTCCCAGCAAATAGAGGACTGCTAGTTCACTCATGCCAGTGGCACTTTGGGTTTCGGACAGGGAGCTCGTGTGAGCGGTCCAAAACTAAGTTGTAGGGGACCACCTGTGTCCTCAAGATTCTTGTCAGCAGTTCTCTTTAACCATCACGTCAGTCTGAGTTTATCTGCCGTAGCGGCCAAACATCTTGCTCTTGACTGGATCTTTGTCTCCTCGTCCAATTTGTTAGGGTTTTTATTAAGTCCGCTGCCTGCTGGTTGTCGGGAAGATATGCTTTCAGCCTTCACGCATTATTTTATTATCAGGCGGAGGGGTAGAGCATCTAGTTATGTATGTTGGCCTTAATCTGTTACCAGGAATTTCCTTTGGGCCTCCTGAACCGCATGGATGAAGTCTGAAATAATGGAAATGTTAGTGCCCTCAAAGTTTAGCCTTCCCTTTTTCCTTGTGAGGTAGAGCACCATATTGCGGTCTTGGAAATCCAATAAGCGTACTATAATGGGTCACGGGGGCCCCGGAACCAGCAATCTATATGCTCTGTCCATGATATGACTATGAGCCTTGAGAAGGGCTCTTCACAAAACAGCCCTATAAGGAACTGCTCCACTTAGTCTTCCTTCCGCCCGTATTGGTGGATTCTGGGACTCTATGTGCGTATATTATTCCAGCTCAATCTGGCCTCCAGATCTTAGTCTTGGCAGCGATCCCTTGAAGGACTTTACCTATGTTCTGTAATGTGTTGTTCTTTGATGTGAGCGCGTCCTCTGTTTTGATAAGGCAATGTTCAGCCTCCGTAATACGGTCTTCATGTTTGTCTAGTTTGCCTGCTGTGGAATCCATGCAGGATGTCATGGTGTTCATCTTGGAATCAACAGAGATGAGTCTCTCTTGCATGGCTTTTAACAATGTTATCCTGTCATTCCCCCTTGTCTCTGCTGCCAGGCCCTGGTCCACATCGGGGGTAAGCTGTGGCTCCTAGGCCTGCATCTTGGCCCATTGCCTCGATGCAAGTAGTAGCTTTGTTTGTCGATGGTGTGCTTTTCCCATCATTAGGAACATCATTGTTGGAGTCTTAAGCCTCCCTCCACCACCAACACAACACCATGCGCTGTACAGAGCCCTTATTGATGCAAATTGTGCGGGTGGAATCAGTATATTCAGTATATTGTGCATGTTTCTGGCAGTTAGCTGGTGACACCAATTTCCAACCAGGAGCAGTTGTCAAGCGCCGAAATTCAAGTATCACCCCGCCAACCAGCTCCTCCAACATATAGTTCACCAGACTGCGCCCAGCAGAGGGGCATCCAGTCTTTGGGGGACTCCAGGTGTGTATCTCAGAGATACCGCCTTCACCACCACTATCACTACGCATGAAGGGTAGGCACAATCAGATCTCTAGTGTTGGGATGGTCCCAGGAGTGCTTGCCTATAGATCCGTACCCCAATCATCTGAGGATGGGCACATCAGATTTAGCTATGGTCCTCACGTGGGGTGGGAGTGGCAGAGCCAGCACTCATCTCCATTCGTGGCCCTCCTGGGCCCGCATAGCTTCCACGGGCCAGCACATGTGAAAAAGTAACTTAACCCCTTTAATTGAACAAAACTAGCTACAAATGTATCTCCATTAAGATCCATTTGCAGCCACTCCAGTTCATAAAAATACTGGTAGGAAAGTAGGATCTGCTTTCATGGTCACCCCCGCTTTTTGGTGGTGTCATTATGTGTTACTGACTAGTCTGCTAATCAGGACCCCAGTCCCTGCGCTTCTTCCCTAAATTGGACACGGTGAGTACTTTGGTACGCTCTATATTGGCTACTGGTGTACCCTTGTAAGTCCCTAGTATATGGTACTAAGGTACCCAGGGCAAAGGTACACCAGGGGTCTCCCATGGGCTGAAGCGTCCCGGTAGATCCCTAGCAGACCAGATCAAATGCCCTTGAGAGGCAAACAATATCACAAAAATAACAGATGAGTAGGGCAACACACACCATGATACGCCACAGATCTGGAGCACCTTACACATGCACTGTAGTGCCCTCTACACATCCAGAGGGCTTTCACTACACCTGCTGATTAGAAAATATTTGGAGGCCACATGGTTAGGCGGGCTCAACCTAGTGTGCGACAATTTCTGTCTGAGCCATTCACGATGGTGAGCTTATGGAAATGATCTCGGGTTTGCCAACCTGATAAACCAGACAGTTTTCCCGCCTAATTTTAAAGGCGCTACAGAGACATTCTGGCTCCACAGCTGTGAAAACTATTTGAGGAATTGTGGGAGACCAGTATACTACCCCACTCGCTGCACGAGGCTATCTTATGGCACTTTCAAAACCTGGGAAGCCACCATGCTATTACGACTCTTACCTAACTCTATTCCTATTAAACTAAGATAATAAAATACTTGCTAAACTAATAGCGAATCGCCTGAATCTCCTGTTTCCGGGCCTTGTCTATCCTGATCAATCTGGATTTGTGCCCGGCAGATCCATGACTTATAACCTGAGGAACCTGCTAGCCCTCATCCAAGATTTAGACCCTGACCTGGACGTGGTGGCAATCTTTATAGGTGTAACTAAGGACATTGACTCTTTGGAGTGGGACTACGCAATTACCATTCTAATCAGGATGAGTCTTTCAGGCACCTTTGTGGCATGGATAAGATATCTTAATACAGCACAGACGACCAGGATACACATCAACAATAGTCTCTTGGCTCCTTAAATCATCTCCCTGGCCCCAGACAGGGGTGCGCCCTCTCCCTGATCCTGTTTGTCCTTGCCCATGAGCCATTAGCAGCCAAACTACGGCAGCACTACATGAAATTTGCTATTAGACACGCCTCAAAACATATCCACCTTACGCGAATGACATGGCACTATACTTACAGAACCCCAGAGAGGGCCTATGAGATACTTCTGGAGTATTTATGTTTCCGGACTCTCTCTGGAATTAGAAAAACTAGAGCTAGTCGCTTATATTTCCACTGCCACAAAGCATGCACCATTTCAACCCTGACTTCCCCATGGAGTGGAGTGATGGCTCTGTAAAGTATTTAGGGATATGGGTCAACATAGATATGAACGTTGCATTGAGGGAGAATTATAGTTAAACACTTTATAAGATGACAGAGCAGGTAACATGTTGGATCTCGCTCCCTTATCACTGACAGAAGAACTGGTCTCCTCAAGACGGTAATGCTCCCTAAAACCCATTATCTATTCATCAATATCCCTTTGCCACTTACCAAATGCCTTTTAAGACACTTTTGTACCCAAGCCATAAAACTAATCTGGCTACCAAACAACAGCGCATTAAATGTGAAGTCCTTTCATTGCCATTCCACTTGAGTGGCTTTGAGGCCCCAGACCCAGAATGATACTACCTCTACACCCAAGCACACTTCGCTCTCTACTGGTTGCACCTCGACACTGCGCTCCCACATGTAGGGGTAGAAACGGATGCCTTTGAGCAATTTCTATTGTAGGCGGATTGGAGAAGAGATGCCTGGGGGCAGCAGTTCCAGGTACCACACTCGCCAAGGTCGGAGCTACTAGGATAACTTGGACCCTGTCTTTCCTGATCTTCAGGACTCTGGGCAGGAGAAGCAGTGGCACGTAGGAGTACAGGAGTCCTAAAAGACAGACTAAGAGAAAGGTATCTCCAAGCGAAAACTGCCTTGGGAAATACAATGGGCTTAAGTTTCGTCATTGTGTGTTTTCTGCAGTAGCCAAAAAAATAGACCAGAGTTCTCCACATTGTAGGAGGATGCCCTGTGCCACCTCAAAGTGCAGCAGAAGAAAACAAGTTACTTACCAGTAACTTCAGTTCTCCAGTATTGGTATCTTTCATAGAATTCACATGCTTAGAATCATCCCTGCCGACGAGGTGGGAGTATCGCGGTATAATAAAACATATAAATAATAGCCATAAAAAAACATTATACAATAGGCTACTATGGACAGCAAAGTTGTCACTACATCAGCCTATCTTAGTCCTTTTGTAAAAAGAAACAAATTTAGAACACAGCCAAATAGGCTGCAGCACCCTCTTAGAACACTCCACAGAGAGGCAAACCCTCAGATTTTCGTAGCACAAGTGACAGTAAGTATACAATAGCAATAAGGTAACCCTTTGCGGGGAGGAAGGCGGGTCGCATGTGAATCTATGTTATCTGAAGTTACAGGTAAGTAGCTTGATTTCTTATCCAGTATTGGGGTATCTTTCAGAATAGTTAGCAGTAAATATTCCTAAATTGTATAGTGGAAAAAATAATAGATACCTCGTAAAAACCAATACAGCAATGCCATACAACATTCTAACCTTAATAAGGGAAAGCATCATATACATATGCATCAATATAAAATATATCTATATATTTGAGAAACCCAGTCTGAAAACCAGAAAGCAATAGTACACCATATATATGTCAACATGTAATGATATAATCACCTCCTTACAGAGGCTTATCTTATTTAAAAAGGTTTAACAACGCTGCTTGACCCACTGACGATTCAGCTTCTGTCGCCAGATCGAGACAGTAATGCCGGGTAAAAGTGTGCACATTTTTCCAAGTCGCAGCATGGCAAATCTTCTCCAAAGGTACTCCGGCAAACAGAGCAGTAGATGAGGACACTGCCTTTGTGGAGTGAGCCTTGGGTTTCATAGGTAAGGGATGTCCAGCTTTAGAATAACAGAATTGGATAGCAGATGTAATCCACCTTGCAATAGTGGATTTTGTCACAGCTGTTCCTGGCTTTTGACCACCAAAGGAAAAACATAATTGATCAGATTTTCTGATGGACACCGTACGTGAAATATAGAATCTCAGACCCCTTTTAACATCCAAGGTATGCAAAGACTTCTCAGCAGAGGAAGACTGATTTGGAATGAAAGAACGCAGTATTACAGGTTCATTAAGATGGAATGTAGAGGGAACCTTCAAAATAAACGTTGAATTCGTTCTGCGGAGGACATAATCATTGGTGAATTTCAAATAAGGTTGTTTGACAGTGAAAGCCTGGATTTCACTGAGTATCCGAGCAGAGGTGAGTGCCACTAAAAGGGCCGTTTTCCAGGAGAGGTACTTGAGGTCAGCTTTGTGAACAGGCTCAAATGGATGCTTCATGAGCTGCTGTAACACCAGATAAAAGTCTCCATTCTGGAGGAGGAGCTCTGACGGGTGGAAAAGTTCTGAAAAGTCCCTTTAGAAATTGTTTGATCAAACGATTAGAGCAAAGGGATGCAGCTCCTGCAGAACGTCTGTAGGTCGAGATGGCCTCTAAATGTAACTTAACCGATGTAAACATAAGACCAGACTTAGATAATGATAGAAGATAGAAGATAAAGCAGAACTTTATCTGGAGAACATTTTAAAGGATGTAGATATTTGTCACTGCACCAAGAACAGAATCGCTTCCATTTCAGAGCATAGAAGTAGAAGGAGCTTTTGCCCTAGCGAGAATATCTCTACAATCCTAAGGTAAATCTATCTCCTTGAATTATGTGAATCCAGAAACCATGCATGAAGATGCAATTGGACTGGACGAGGATGAAGAATCTAGCCATTGCTCATTGATAACAGGGTCGGAACTGCTGGAAGGCAGTATGGTCTGCGTTTGGACAGTAGGGGAAGCTCCGTGAACCAATGCTGACGCGGCCATCGCGGCGCAATGAGAATCATTCAGCATGGTTCCATTTTGAGCTTGCGCAGAAGTCTTGGGAGCAACGGAAAGGGGGGAAACGCGTAAGCAAAGATCCCTGTCCATCTCATCAAGAAAGTGTTCCCCCACAAACCCCTCTACAGTTCCCAACTGGCAAAGAATGGGCACTTCCGATTGCTTTTGGAGGCAAAGAGATCCAGATTTGGTTTGCCCCACATCTGAAAAATGTGTTCCACCACTGATTGATCCAACTCCCATTCGTGACAGGACTTCGAAGTCCTGCTCCGAGTGTCCGCTAGAGTGTTGTGAATTCCCAGCAAATGTTCCACCTTTATCGTGATGTTGTGAGAAAGCAGCCATTCCCAAATGCTTTGAGCTTTTGGAGACAGTATGTGTGAACGGGTACCTCCTTGCTTGTTCAAGTAATGCATGCAAGTGGTATTGTCGGTTCTGATGAGAACTGTTGACTGTTGAAGCCTTAGGAGAAAAGACTGCAACGCCAGAAAATGGCTCGAAGCTCTAAGAAATGGATATGCATTTTTGCCATTGCAGCTGACCACTTTCCTCGTATGCAGAGATCTTGGAGGTGAGCGCCCCACCCTTTTAGGGAGGCATTTGTAGTGAGGACGAACTCCGGCACAGAAGGAAGAAAAGTGAGCCCGATTGAGACATTTGTTGGAGCGCAGCCACCAAAGCAGCGCATCCCGCATAATTGGAGTTATTCTCACTATGTCGACGACCCTGAGATTTGTAGCCATTGACTGTCTAGCTCCTCTTGGATCGGTCTTATCCTTAGACGAGTGTGAGGTACCAACAGAATTGCTGAGGATAGTATTCCCAGGAATGATTTGATGATTCTCACAGAAGCGGTCTCTTCTTTGGGAGGTCTAATGCCAGAGAAATCAGACGTGATTGCCTTTCTTTGGACAAGAATGCCTTGTCTTGGATAGTATCCAAGACTGCTCCAGGAAATTGAATCCTTTGAGAAGGACATGGAACTAATTTATGAATGTTGATGGACAGCCCCAGAGATTGAAATAGTTGAAGGCATATCGACGTTGCTCGAGAAGCCTGCCGAAAAGAAGGAGCCTTTATTAGCCAATCGTCCAGATAAGGAAAAAGTTGTATTCCTTGAAGTCTGAGATGAGCTGCCACCGGGGCCAGGAATTTCGTAAAGACTCTTGGTGCAGAACGTAGGCCGAAGGGGAGGACTTTGAATTGAAAATGAGCACCTGCCACAGTGAAACAAAGGAATTTCCGATGTTTGTGGTGAATCGGGTTGTGGAAGTATGCATCCTGGAGATCCAATGTTGTCATGAAATCTGCATGGTCCAGAAGTTGAAGGATTTCTTGAAGCGTGACCATGCAAAAGGATTCCTTTTGAAGATATTTGTTCAGCTTTCTTAAATCCAGGATAGGCCTCCATTCCCCTGACTTTTTCTTTATTAGAAAAAAGCGGGAATAAAACCCTTTCGCCACCTGAGAGCAGGAAACTCTTTCTATTGCTCTTTTCGAGAGCATGGTTTTTGCTTCCTTCCTGAGAAGAGCAAGATATGAGGACGTTTCTTTAAGAGTGGGTGAGGAGGAGGGATACTGACAAATTCCAGGGTATGCCCAAATTTGAGAATGTCCAAGATCCACTTGTCTGTGATTAACCTTTTACAATTGTTGAAGTGTCTGGATACATTCGGAATCCTGTAAATAAGGTATGGCAGAGCTGCTGCAGGTGCTAAGAAGTTGTCACTGTTTACTAGCAGAATCTGTGCTTTGAGGCGGTCGTCTTCTATTCTGCTGTCTATAAGCGGCAGCTGGAGGGTTTCTGTAGGACTGCTGCTGTTGCTGCTGTTGATAGTTATATCTTCCCTGATTACCCTGGTATTGGTATCTCCGATAGCCACCACAAAAGGAATACGATCCTCTGCCTCTAGAACCCCGAAATGGAGTCTTTCTATATTGCAATGTGTCAAGGGCTCTGGCAGTGTCAGTATCTTTTTTGAGGTCTTGCAGCGCCTCATCTATATGTTTTCCGAATAACATATCACCATCGAATGGCATGTCCAAAATCTTTGTTGGGACTTCGGGGTGAAAGGTGGTAGATTTCAACCATCCCTGACGTCTGAGGACTGCTGCTCCAGCCAAATGACGAAAGCAAAAGGAGGCTAGATCCATAGAAAAATCAGCCTCTTGCTTCTTGTCATCAGGTAAATAGTTAAGATATGGGGCAATGTTCGGCCATAGCTGGCGATCATATCTCCCTAGAATCGCCAGAGAGTTTGTAGCATAAACTAAAGCACCTGCCATCGTGGTGAAACGCTTACCATTGTTATCAAGGCGCCTACCATCCTTATCCGGCGGTGCTGTCACAGGAACGGAAGGATTCCAAGACTTACGTTGGACAGCCTGTGAAATAACAGAATCTGGTCCAGGATGTCCGGACAGGCAAGCAGGAGCATTATCTGGTGCTTTGTATTTCTTATCGATTCTGGGAAGAATTGCAGTCACTGAAAATGGATTCTTCATTATTTTTTTTCCTTCTTCCCAGATATGATCAATTATGGGGATAGAACAGACGGACTTCCTACTCTGGTCCTTAAAATCATAAAGAAAACAATCTGTTTGCTTCACAGATACCGGAAGATGAAACCGGGTTGCTGCCCTCTCCATAAATCGCATGAAAACCTCCAATATCTTCAGGAGGGGAATCCACTGCCTGAGGAACTGGTGAAGATGGCGTAGAAATCAGGTATTCATCCACAGTAGTAGGTGAATTTGGTAATTCCTCATCCTATGCAACAGTATTGTCGTCATCATCCTGGAATAAGTGTTGCACGGGTAAAACCTCCTGAGGTTAACTGTTAGAGGCAGAAGGACCTGCAATCTGTAAAACAGGAGGAGCAGGATGTTGTGTTGGAACAGGCGCTGCTGGTGGAAAACGTGTATTACAGTCCCTTAACATAGCTGTGAGGTCTTGCATTAAGGTCATATGCATTTGCACCGTAGGTTCCTGCGGAAATGAAGTCTCTTGTGGACCTCGCAGAGACTCACAAGGCTCATATTATTCTTCTTCACCGTCCTCATCCTGATATTTGATCCTGAGTTGAGAAAGGTTACGTGCTGGGCTAAAAAGTACATCATCATCTAACTCCTCCAGATAGTGACTAAGAGGCAAGGGTGAAATATTAGAGATGTCCTGATAAAAGTTTCTTGAAGATTGGAAGGTAGATGACAATTTTGACATAAAAACTGGTGTAATCTGTAAAGATGCAGGTCTTTTACGCTTCAGCATCGACGAGATGCACAAGTTACTACTTGTGTAACGATATATCTGTAAGAGACATTAGTTAGTGATAGATTCCTTACCTTCAAATATACCCAGGCGTCAGACTAGATCCGGAAATTTTTTGCGTAGCAATACCCCTGCGCGTCGGGAAGCGTTGTCCGCGGCTCCGCGTCTGTCGTCGGCGTCGTTAGCGCCGGAATGACGTCGTCTGAGTACTTAGACGCCACCCATGCGCGCTGACGTCAGTTCTGATACACAGCTTTTCCGCACCAGATACGCAGAGCCATGATAGAACCAACACTGGTGCCATGAAACTAGGGCCCTGAAAGGGGATGACCTTAACCCTAGATATCGGTTCGCAGAACGGGGAGGATGGGTGGGTCGGTAAGGAATCTATCACTAACTAATGTCTCTTACAGATATATCGTTACACAAGTAGTAACTTGTGCATCTGAAAGAGACACGTTAGTGATAGATTCCTTACCTTAGAATAGATACCCCAGCAATACCAACCCCGGTGGTGGGTCTGCGAACCAATAATCACACCAGAAAGTCCTGGAGGACGGAACGGCAAAAGAAGCCATCCCTCCGGACTTGGCTGTCCAGGCAGTAGTGTATTGCAAACGTGTGCAGCGAGGCCCACGTAGCTGCCTGGCAAATGTCCTGCAAGGGCACTCCTCGGCCCAGGGCAGTTGTAGTCGCCGTGGCCCGCGTAGAATGAGCCCGCAATCCAACAGGGGGCTCCTTTTTGGCCACGGAGTAACATGCCTGGATACACAAGATGATCCACCGCGAGATGGTCCGCTTGTGCACCGCCTTTCCCTTCTTAGCGCCCACGTAACCAACAAAGAGTTGGTCATCCACCCGGAACTGGCGTGTGCGATCCAGATAATAAGAGAGCGCATGTTTTGGGTCCAGACGGTGGAGCCTCTCTTCCTCTTTCGAGGGATGCGGAGGCAGGAAGAAGGTGGGCAAGGTAATGGACTGCCCGATGTGGAAGGCAGTGACAACCTTGGGCAGGAAAGAGGGTCTCGTTCGCAACACAACCTTGTCCGGATGGACAGAGAGGAAAGGAGGTGTAGAAGAAAGAGCCTGGAGCTCACTCACTCTCCTGGCAGAGGTGATGGCCACCAGGAAAGCAGTCTTCAAAGTGAGAAGACGGAGAGGATAGTTATGGAGCAGCTCAAAGGGAGCACACATTAGGTAAGTAAGTACAAGATTCAAGTCCCACTGGGGCATCACGAAGGGAACAGGAAGGAACATGTGTGTGATGCCCTTCAAAAACCTATTTACAATGGTGGACTTGAACAAGGAAGGCTGATCAGGTAGCCGTAAGTAGGCGGAAAGGGCAGAAGGGTACCCCTTGCAAGTGCCCAGAGCAGAGCCCTGCAGGGCAAGAGAAAGAAGAAAGAGGAGAACCTCAGAAAGGTGTGCAGAGAGTGGGTCCACAGCCTTTGCTGTGCACCATGCTACAAATCTGTTCCACCTGCAGGCGTATACCGACTTTGTGGAGGGACGCCTGGCTGCCAGAATGATATCACAGACTTCGGGAGGCAAGTCAAATGGCCTCAACTGCCGCCGCTCAATCTCCAAGCTTGTAGGTGGAGACTGGACAGGTTCGGGTGCAGAACTGTCCACTGCTGCTGCGACAGAAGGTCCTCCCGAAGGAGCAGACGAATCGGGGGATCGACTGACATGCTGAGTAGCTCAGGATACCAGTATCTTCGTGCCCAGTCCGGAGCCACAAGGATAACCTGGGCCCGGTCGCGCCCGATCTTCTTCAGCACTCTGGGCAGAAGTGGTATAGGCGGAAAGGCGTACAATAGACCGCAACTCCACTCGTGACGAAAAGCGTCTCCGAGCAAGTGCCGCCTTGGAAATTCCAACGCGCAGAACTGATGACATTGCGCGTTCTCTTCTGTGGTGAATAGATCTAACCAAGGCTCTCCCCATTGCTGAAAGAGGCCTTGAGCCACGTCCGAGTTCAGACGCCATTCTTGATCCATCATGCACCAACGGCTGAGTTCGTTCGCCCTGGCATTCAGAGAACCTGCCAGGTGTTGAACCACCAGGGTCACACCCTGATGTTCCAGCCACTGCCAGAGGCGCAGAGACTCCTGGCATAGGGTCCACGACCCCACCCCGCCCTGTTTGTTGCTGTACCACATGGCGGTGGTGTTGTCCGTGAACACCTGCACTACACTCCCCCGGACAGAGGGGAGGAATGCCTTCAGTGCTAGTCGGATCGCCCACAGCTCCAAAAGGTTGATATGGAGCCGGGACTCCGCCGGAGACCAGAGGCCTCTGATCTCCGCCTCTCCCATCTGGCCTCCCCAGCCCTGGAGGGACGCGTCCGTCACAACTACGTGCTCCGGGTGGGGTAGGGAGAGGGCTCTGCCAATGGCCCAATCGCGGTCCGTGAGCCACCACTGCAGCTGTTTTGCAGTGCCCTCCGAGATCAAGACATGATCGGACAAGTTGCCCTGATGCTGGGCCCACTGAAACTTCAGGTCCCACTGCAGAGCCCGCATCCGTCACCGGGCGTGATGCACCAGAAGGATGCAGGAGGCCATCAGCCCCAGAATCCAAAGCATCAACCTGACCGAGACTCGGGATAAAGGCTGAAAGATTGGAATCAGAGCCTGAATATCCCAAACCCGCTGTTCGGGAGGATAAACCCGAAACTGCGCAGAGTCTAGAACCGCTCCGATGAAGAGGAGCTTCTGAGAGGGACACAGGTGTGACTTCGGCACGTTGATGGAGAACCCCAGCAAGTGCAGGAGGTCGGCCGTAGTCTGGAGGTGGTGGACGACTGTCTGGGGCGAGCCCGCCTTCAACAACCAGTCGTAGAGGATGGGGAAGACTGACACCCCTAACCTGCGCAGATGAGCTGCGACCACCGCCATCACCTTCGTGAACACCCGTGGGGCGCTGGTAAGGCCGAAGGGGAGCACGGTAAACTGAAAGTGCTCGTGGCCTACCGTGAACCGCAGGTAACGCCGGTGGGCCGGCAGGACGGGGATGTAAAAATAGGCGTCCTGCAAGTCCAACGCTACCAGCCAGTCTCCAGGGTCCAGGGCAGCTAAGACCTGAGCCAAAGTCAGCATCTTGAACTTCTCCTTCCGGAGGAAGCGTTTACATTCCGTAGGTCCAAGATAGGGCGTAGGCCCCCTTTGCCCTTCTTGGGTACCAGAAAGTAGTGGGAGTAACATCCACACCCTAATTCTGGCCCAGGAACGCGCTCGATAGCCCCCTTGGCCAAGAGGGCCGTGAATTCCTCTTGCAGAAGTTGCAAGTGATCCCCCGACACGCAGTGGAATTGCGGTGGCATGGCTGGAGGGGTCGCCTCGAAGGGGAGGGAGTAGCCGCTTGGACGATCTGCAGCACCCACCTGTCCGACGTGACAGTGCGCCAGTGGGAGAGGTGATGGCGAACCCTGCCTCCCACTGGCGTCACATGGGCCTGAAAACAAGAAAGGTTTCGAGGCAGGTGCTGCGGAGGGAGGTGTGGACTGGCCTCGCCGTTGTTCCCGACCTCCGCCACGGCAGTTTCCACGGCCGCCACCGCGCTGTTGAACATTCTGCGGTGCGTGGCTGGCAGCACGTGTGGGGGCGCCCCTTCCTTGGCTACGAAAGGAGCGAAAGGCACCCGACTGCTGGCGTGTGGCCGAGAGACCCAAGGACTTGGCCGTAGCCCTGGAGTCCTTAAAACGCTCAAGCGCATGGTCTGCCTTGTCGCCAAAGAGGTGACGGCCATCGAACGGCATGTCTAGAAGTGTGGCCTGGACATCGGCCGAAAAGTTGGCGGAACTCAACCAGGCATGGCGTCGAACCGCCACTGTCGTTGCCATCGCCCTGCCCAGTGAGTCTGTGGTATCCAGCCCAAACTGGATGGAATATCGCGCCGCATCTCGGCCCTCCACAAGGGTTTGGGCGAGTTTAGCCCGGACCTCCTCCGGGCATTGTGGCAGTACGTCCGCGACCGCGTCCCACACTGTGTGGGTGTAGCGGCCCAAGAGACAGGCTGTATTGACAGACCGCAGCCCCAAACTTAGGGACGAGAACACTTTCTTCCCGAATTGTTCACATCTCTTGGATTCCCGATCGGGCGGAGCTGCCGGGAATGCGGTCTGGGAAGTGGAGGCCTGGATAACCAGGCTCTCGGGGGTGGGATGGATGGAAAAAAAGCAAGGGTCGCCCGGGGCCGGGCGGTAGCGTCTGGCCACGTTCCTATCCACAGGCGGACCTGTGGCAGGCTTGGACCAAGTGCCCACAAGAACATCACACAAGGCCTCATTGAACGGCAGCAGAGGCTCACTGGAGCTTGTCTGCGGTTTGAGGGCCTCAGTGAGGAGGTTAGTCCTCACGGCCGCGACGGGGAGCTCAAGGTTTAAGGCCTTGGCCGCCCTCGTCAACACTACACTGTAAGTAGACCCCTCCTCCGTAGCCACGGTTGGCGGGGAGACAAATCCAGTGTCTGGCGAAGTGTCAATACCACTGGCCTCTCCAAGCTCATATGTCCAGTCCTCTTGAGACTGGCACTCCAGTGCCAGAGGGTCCTCAGACCCCTCCCAGTCTCCCTCGTCACCCGTCTCCTGTAAAACAGGAGCAACAGATGGGGCCTCCTCATGGAAATAAAAATCTCCAAAGGCCGTCGGAAGCGGCGCCAGAGTCTGACCGGAGGAAACATTGGGGACGGCGTCCACAGAGGGCGCCGGGGGCGACACCCGTGGGGCCGGCGCCTGTGAGGTCGACCGGCGACGACCCGGATCCGGAAGCGGATCCGGTGAGGTCCTGCGGCGCCGGGACCGAAGTCGCCGGCGGCGTCGGGGCCGAAGCACCCGACGGCGTCGGGGCCGAAACTCCCCGACCCGCTAGGGCCTCCAGCCGGGACCGTTGGGCAAGGAGGCGCCACGGAACCCGACTGAGGAGGGAGGGACCTCATGGCCATGAGGTACCGCTCGATCTCCTCCGGCGTCGCGCTGTGCCCAGGGACCCGAAGGTGTGGGGCAGGCGGCGACATTTGCGACTCCCTCAGAGCCGCGTGGGTGGTGTCACCCGAACCCCCGGCCGCATCGTGCGAGCGTCGGGGTGGGTCGGAGGAACGATGACGTCTCTCCGACCTCTCATGCCTCTTACCTGAGGACTTGGATCCTGACGACCGATGTCCACTCCCGGAGCTGCGATGACTCAGACCCTGCGACCGGTCCCTCGACCTCCAGTGGGACTGGGACCCGGACCGGGACCTGGACTGCCGGAGCTCGAGTCGCTTGCGGGACCGCTCCCGCCTAGCTTTAGACGTCAGGGCCCGGCAGTCGGAGCAGGTGCGGTCGTCGTGGTCGAGGCCTAAACACTTAATCAGTCGGTCGCACTTCAAGCAGGGTTTGAACCCGGGCATCCCTACCGGCACCGATAGAGTCGAAAACTCGAGGAAAGAAATGATCAAAAAGATCAAAAAGTTTAGTCAAAAAATTACTATGGGGTAGAGCTTCTCCGGATCTGCGCTAGCTGGCGTGGAAAAAAGAAGAACTGACGTCAGCGCGCATGGGCGCGTCTAAGTACTCCGACAATGTCATTCCGGCGCTAACGACGACGGACGCGGAGCCGCGGACGACGCCTACCGATGCGCAGGGGTATTGCTACGCAAAAATTTCCGGATCCAGTCTGACGCCTGGGGATATTCTATGGTAAGGAATCTATCACTAACGTGTCTCTTTCAGATATACATAGACGGTGAGTCAGTACCAGTTGAAATAGCCATAACAGAAGCTACTATTGACGTTGTCATCATCGACGTCGTCGACAGAAAAACCATTGCCGACGATGTTGTCGTCGTCGAAGCTGCTACTGTCGTCGACGGTGGACTCACCAACGGGAGTTGTATCGTCGTCGACAGTGGACAACGACTACCCATTTCTCGTCGACGCCTACCTCGTCGTCGACGGGGCACTTGCCGTCGACGCTTCCGCCGTCGACGATGACAACTCCCATTGACGACGAGGTAGGCGTCGACGAGAAATGGGTAGTCGTCGTCATTGGTATCGTCGACGAAGCAGGCAATGATATCATCGTCGACAACAGGATGTTCTTCGTCGACGAGGAGGAAGCACTCACCGTCTCAGGAGATTTCATCGTCGACTGTGTTTTTTTCAACGTCGACGGGATCCTGACAGACTTAGAATTCGTTTTCTGCTGCTTTGAGGCAGTTTTCATATAAATCTTCCCTTTTTCACCAGATTTCACCTCAGAAGAGAATGAAAGCTTCTGTTTTCTAGAGGAAGAGTGACCAGTCTCAGAGTGAGGCTTCTTCAAGGTCTTACTCTGTTTCTCAGGGGGATCATCAGATCTATCACTCTTCATGGTTAGAGGGGTGGACACCTGAGGACTAACACTGCCATCATCTCCTGAAACGACATCAGATGTAGCCTTCAACTTCTCCAGCCAAACCAGCAATCTTCCCTCTCTGTCTTTCAAAGTCTTGGCAGGGAAGGTTCTACAAATCCTGCAGTCTTTAACCTTGTGTGCTGGATAAAGACAGTAAATACATTCCTTGTGAGGATCTTCAAAATGTAGTCTCTTCTTCCCACATGAAGAACAAGGCAAAAATAAGCTTTTCTAAGAAGAATCAGACATACCTACTCACAAAGTTCAACCACAGGTGACTAAAACTGACTGCCTGTCACACGATATGCGGTAGAAAATCTGAGGGTTTTCCTTTCTGTGGGGTGTTTTAAGAGGGTGCTGCAGCCTGATTGGCTGTGTTTCAAATTTGGTTCTTTTCAGAAAAGGACTAAGATAGGCTAATGTAGTGACTTTGCTGTCCATAGTAGCCTATTGTATAATTTTTTTTAGGACTATTATGTATATGTTTTATTATACTGCGAGATTCCCACCTTGTCGGCGGGGATGATTCTAAGCATGTGAATCTATGAAAGATACCCCAATACTGGATACATTTGTAATACAATAGGTAATGTCAGCTAAGTTCGTCCTACCAATCTTTTAAGGATCCTGCCTAGTGTTATACAATCAGGGAGATGCCCTGATGATTTGGCTACCTCCAAAGGTGCATATCCTCCCTTGTACAGGATCCACAACCCTACTCTAACCCATTAATTGCAGTACCAAATGGCAGTATTATTGTCTTTAAGAACCTGCACCCGGGACGAATACACAAATTCGAACAAGCACAAAAAGTGTATTAATAGGGGCACACTTATTTCCACAGATAGGCAAAAAAGAGGTCCCCTAAATATGGAAGTTATGTGTTTTGTGTAAACAATATACCTTAACTGCAAGATCATTTCCACCTTCCAATGCAGATGCACATCTGTAAATAACACAACTGCTCGGGAAGACGTTACTCATGATGCCAGGCTTGTGCCCTGTATCATACAGCTAGATAATGCTCTGTCCCCCTCCAAGTTACACCTGGAAATGAATGCTCTCGGAAGAGAGCATGAATAGGAAACAAGACTACCGATCAACGTGTAGTCAAAAAGTGAGCGGGGTGTAAGAAAGGTACAAATAGCAACATTGTAACCTTCAGGATGTGAGTATGTAACCACAGCACAAACATGATGAGTAGGTACTGTGATGGGAGTGATATGTATGTCCTTATTATCTTCAACTATCTCCTCTCACCTCCTTTATATTGGAATTTCTCCACAACTACTTACAAATGACAGAGAGTAACTAAAGAGGCATGACTCTCTTGCGCTTATGAAGTATTACATCAAACCGGATTAGGGTGCAATCCTAAATGGACAAATTAATACCTAGAATCAGATTTGACACATTCCACTTTGTTGTGAAGCCTGCAGTGTAACACAATGTGTGTCTGATCTACCTATACGTATATATGCCTATAACTCGGAAATGCTTACATAATACCGCACCCATGGGATATAACATTACATTGATTGCATGCCTGTGTGGAGTGCTATATGCTATATGTATTCCCAAATATTCTGTGATGAACTATATGTGCTTATATAAATATGAACCCATGATTAAAAAAAATGATTACGTCTCTTTCAGGCCCCATTACCTGCTAAGATGAAAGGGGAAAGTAACCCTTCACGTATGCTGTAAGTCTGGACAGGTACAGGATAAACAACAAGGAATTACCCTTTGATCCAGGGCATAGAGGCAGCCTTGAAGAAAGCCTTGGGCACTTTCAGGACACTCAAACAAGGCTGAAACATGTCAACTCCATAGAGAATGTAGGGATATCATATCCCACAGACACAAACACACACCAATTTTTAACCACCATGAGTGCACAGATCATTAAAAGGAAACCAGGGTGTCCCTGAGGAATATTTCTTCCTAAAACCCGGTCGGATAAATATCAAAAGTGATCCCTGGAACATGGTTGAGCTCATCCTGGTTTATACGCAGCGGGGTGATACCCAATGATGAAGCATGCCATTAACAGAGTGGGTGAGGGTCAACCAATAAGAGTTTATCCTGAGGGTTCATTCATGCCCCATGATCCCAAGGACTGAATAAATCAGAGGGCTATATAACACTCTTACTTGTGCGGAATGAACTATAGAGACAGTATCCTGTGCCACAAAAAAGCTCTCCCCCCCAACCTCCACCCTACTGCTAGAATTGATCTGGGATAATAGGTGATAAGAGCATGAATTTGTGCTAAACATCGTTATCGAAGGTAAGTACTCTTTTCTTCTCCGTTGTAAGCACTGTGATGTGGAAGTACACTTCGCTGAAGTCTACTGTGGACATGTGAAGCAGTGGTCTGATATCCTGCAAGGTTGACATTTAGAAATGTAGTACTCTGATGCATTGGTTTTGCATTTTTAGGTCTATGATTGGCCGGCAGATCCAGCTTTCTTCGTTATGAATAAGTATATACATTTTAAGATCAGATGATTTAGTGGGGACTAGCTCCTTTATTGTGCACTTCTTGGTGAGATTAACTACATCCTCAGTTGATAAAGATATTCCAGCCATATTTGCTTGTTCCTTGGTGCCATTCCTGACAAGAGTGGTGTGCTACGGAGAGATGTAGGACATGTCACACCAGGTTAGCAAAGAAGCAGCACATTATCCTTCTATGCCATGGGAATGGACGTTGCTACGAAATAGCCCCCATAAGTAAGTCAGTACCATGTTGCACCATCGGCAGCCTACACTAAACAAGCATTACTGATGAGCTACTGTGGATAGTATGATAGCTCTAGAAAGGTAACCTGTGCTGCTGGGGGTCTAATATGAAAAGGGTCCATATTGTGTTAAGGCAGCCACAGCTTTCATCATTTCCGTGTTAATTCTTTTAATGTTTCCAAGCACCCCAAGTACCTTTCGGGTCGAACAGATGTCAGCTATCATTTAGATTTGGCAAATGTGGAAGCTCCTCTGGGCACAAGCATGAGTCACACAGACATGAGAGAGGGGCAGAGTGAGGCTGGTAGACATCTGCGTGTTACCTGTTGCTGAAGCACTAAGACGGGGTCTGGAGCATGTACTGGAATGGAACTACCTTTCTGGAAGATGTCCTCTGCTTTCTTGCAAAAGGAATTCGGCACATTATGTGTCAAATCCAGAATCTCCTTGCACTGGAAACTACTGTTTCTCCTAACTGAGTCTGAAAGCTAGTGATAAACTAATTCATGTCCACTCCCCTTCATGACCACCTTCCTTACTATGGTCTCCAGCTATTTGTTCTCTATCTGGTAGCACCCCACCTGGTTTGCCTGGAGTTGCTGACTAATTATGTCTTGCGTAGATCACCAATGAATTTGCATCCATAAGGCCCAAATATAAAAGGGATCTTGAGGCGCAACCTTATCAATATGTATCGTGCGAGGACTAATTACATTTCCTAGGTCTGGTTTGAGGACCTTATTCGGCATGGAAGGAACTAGCTGGTCCTCATCACACTGTTGATGACTAAGAGGCTAATTATGAGTTTGGCAGTCCGAGGACCGCAACCTAACGTTGGCTCAAATGTGGCGGTCCAGCCACCGCTGCACCGGCAGTCCGACCGCCACATTACAACTTGGACGATTGGACAGCAATGGCACCGCCGCAACCGCCAGTGATAAGAGCTCCCTGGCGGTAGTGCGGCAGTCTGATGGGGCAATATGCTTGGTGGTGCCCTGCGGCACCACCAAGCAGATTACGACTTTCTTCACCGCCAGCGGTCTCATGGAGGTTCTTATCTATAAAAATGCTGGCGGTGAGGTTAGAAAGAGAGCAGTACAGGGCCCCCTCCAGGCCTGTGTACAATGCACAGGGGTGCATGCAGGGGGGTAAATGCTGCGCCCCCTCTGTGCATGCACCCCATTCCTGGTCCCGCAGCTGTGCCGAGTAAGGCTCACCCAAGAGCCTTTAAACTGCACCGCCGCGGGACCGCCACGTCACCTGCCAGCCAGACCACGATAATACTCATAATCCAAAGGGTGCCGCCCCTGTTTGTCAGTGTGGGAGCAGAATGGAGCGTGGCAGCCCACTCCCTCACCGCCAAACTCCTAATCGGACCCAAACTCATTCCCAACTTTCTTCACCTGCATGGACATTTTGTGATGCTGTTGAGCATTCCCAAGAACTCCCAAGTACGCATTTATGCCAATTTTAACCATAATCATACATGTCAAGATTACTGGCTAACGTCAAACTCATAGTCTTGATTTGGTTTTACAGTTCCTGAAGTGGTGCAATTACAACATATAGTGCACGCAAAGCATGACTTGCAGTGGCTTAAACCCTGGGACCTGCTAGACATTTGTATTAGTGATATTTTTGCTACATCATCTTGCTGCCTCTTTCTGAATCTATCTCAAATGCTTGATGGCACGAGGCAGATCCTTGTTGAGGAAAATCATCTGTTGCATCTCATTCAAGATGAGGCTGATCTTCAGCCCCATCAAACGTTACCTAAAATTTGAACCCTTTAGTAGCTATCAAAGATGGAAAAATCACCTTCTTGAGTCAAAGCCCCATGAATCGTACGTTTTTATGCTTCAAACTGGATATGATCACATGGTCATCTCTTCATTATGGTTTAACTGTAATGTAAGCAAATCTAACACGGAGGTAGATATGTGTAGTATTAGGGTGGATTTTAGTACGACGACCTGAAAAAGTTGATGATCCTCTCCAGTCTACAGGTTTGTGGATATTCGTTCACAATATACTGGTAGTTTCCAGCCCTGAAAATGCTCTTTTCACAAGCAGGAGCACATGCATTTTCCAGGTGAGAAATGGGAAGTAGCATCCATAAAATTAATGGTTTCTAAAAGCGGATGTTTATTTCATGGAAGAGAAAAGGGTCTCCTAGAGCACTAGCATTTTTACGTCACATTTCCACATGAAGAAACATTCACCTTTTTATACCCATGTGTCCATATTTACATCAGTGAAAAGTCTTGGGAATCTGCCAAAGTTGTAGACTTCCTCGGAGGCCATCTAGAATTCTTTGTGATATCCTATAAAGTTTAACATTTGCTGAAAACACACAGTATCTCTCCAGGAACACATTTCTGACTTTATTTTAAAAAACGATTTTTTTTTAGAGTCTGGTCCTACGTCTTTGTAAAACGATACATCTATTGAGGTCTTGCCAGAATGAGCATGCTACTCGACACAGCTCTCATACAATATGGCTCTAGCAGGGCTAGATGGTACTTGGAAATCAGTTACACATACAGGCAAGACATTTTACTGTAAAGTAAGGATTTAATATTATGTCATACGAATTTGTAAAGATAACTTGCTCAGTTCTGACATTATTGCATCAATTTTTGATATTCATAAGAAAACACTCTTATTATAATCTAAATGTTTGCAGAAAGAATATTCACTAAAATGTTGCAGCTTTATACTTTTTGACATTTTAACATGGCTTTGCCAGATGACAAACAATAATTACATTCTTTTACCAACAAAAGACTCCTCACAAGAGAGCCACCAGTGTAACTCAAATAAAGTAATAAGAAGGCTGACTTCTATGAGGAAATCGCTGGATGGAAATGATCAAAGAGGAAATTACAGGGCAATTGAGATTATTACTAAAACGTAGATGTGCTTTTTGCCGAGTTATTATTCAAAGAGTCACACAGATTTATGAGGCAAGGTGGAAACAAAAACAGTTCTCTGTTGAAAGAGCTTCAAGGCAAGTAGTGAGGAACTTTCAAGGAGTGCTTGGCCAGAGACAATAATGTGACATTGTAATATTTTGCTTGTCTGATGATTTTCAAAAAAACGCTTACACCTTTTATCTGGCTATGGTAGGGTGTCATTCTAAGCCTGCCTCAAAGTAGCCATTTTTCATGTACTTTAACAGTCCAGCAATGTTTACCGTCATGCAATAAACAGTAGTATTTATTTATTAAGACATGGCTGGGTTTATACCCTTTTAGATTGAGGACCATTGCAGTAATTATCAATTAGCATAAAAAAAGACAAGCTCAATCTTTAACAATTATTAACCCTGTGCGCTATTTTTTTCTCAACTATAAAAAGATCAGCCCTGTGTAGGTGAAGTAGAAAAAACTTTTTTGTGTTAAGAGGGGTGTATGGCTAAGAAAAGTTGTGCTACATTTGTCAAATTTCCTGTGTGGAATTCTTACAAGCGTAAAGCAACTGAGCAAACAATTCCAGCTTAAAACAACTTACTACACAAAAACACATTCTTACCCAAAATAGAATTTTTTGCTGACTCGACAGTCATCAGCATTTTTCTAGGAACCCAAAGAAACAGTTCTTCTGCCTAAAAATGGAAAACAAAGAAAATCAGAAAATTATCTATTCTAAGTACATGCTTTTATTGACAACTAATCAAGACGGGAATGTCCTCTAAAGCAAAAGGTTTACATTATACCATTTGGTGCTTTAATTTGTCAAGCACTGCTTTCTGTATATCGTATGTTTATAAGTTCAGCTGACACAATAAGCACATTTTACCCTCTGACTCCCGGACATTTTAAAGGCACTACCTTTCACCCTAACATCTCCTAAATTTACAACATTCTCTTAAGATACTTTGCTGAGATTATTTTTGAAACAAGTGCAGTTTATATCATTCACTTTTAAAATATCCCAAAGAACATCAATATTATCAAGATATGTTGTTTATAATACTTTGTACCCTATTAACCATATCAATTATGTTACAGGTACACAATGCAGGTTCTGCCACATGTATGGCCTATCGGCAATACTGGAGTCAGGCTTCTTTCCCACCAGTTTTGGGAAATCCTTCTCAGAAGAGAGTCTGATATTGGGCTGGATATTTTGAGTGAGTTGCTCTAAAGTGGTAACGTGCTTTTGTCAACACAGTGAAAATTAACTATCAGGGATATTGATATTGTTAATAGAAAGTTATATTTAATTTAATCTGTCTCGACCTGATGTATGGCAGTGTAACATGTTCTCTTTAGAGTTGATTGTTTTGCTACCCTGAACAGCAACACACAGAAGGTGGTGGGAGGCTACTTGCAATAAGTCTAACCACTGGCAATCGCTACGGGCAGCACTCTAACCTATTGTTAATTCGCTCACCATGACACCTCAGTTTGGCCTCAGCTATATGCAAATCAGTCTCGACCCTCTGTTCCTCGTGGAAAGAGTCTAGGCCAAGCAAAGTCCTCCCTGAACCAGAACACATGCAACCCAGGACTGGTTTCGCCCTAGTTATGGGCTCGTCTGCCGGGTACAGCTTGGGTCCAGTAACATAGTGAGCATGGGACCCACATCTGGGCACACCCATGATATTTAGGGTGGTACATGAAATACGCAAAAGGTGACTGAAAGCTGCTTGCAACCCTGTACAGTAGCCAAAGAACTATTATAAGGGATAAAGTACACCCTGCTGAACATTAAAAGGCTATTTCAAGTAACAGAGGAGTTCCATAACCATATAGAGGCACGAGGCTGAAGGCGGAGTTCCTTTATAAGGTTATGGAACTCCGAGGTACTTATAATATCGTTATCATGTATGCCAGAGGGTACTATATCACATATAATACATAGTCAAACCTTCACCTTTCCCACAAACTGCTTAAAACCTTGGTGATTTACTCGTATGACAGAGCAAGCTAGTTTGCAAACATGAAGAATAAAAGTAAAAACACTAGTTCAAAATTGAACACATCAAAAATCTGTTGAATATTTGTTGCACACAAGTTTTAGAAGTCAGTTTAAAAAAAATCCCAAAGCTGCAGTAGTTATGAATGTGTAGAAACATGCATGCAGAAACATTCTAGCTTTTCTCCGTCTAATGAGTGAAAAAAATAAACCTATTCTCTCTGCTTGTCATTTTAAGCTATAAAAAAAGAGCAGGAGGAAGAAAAGCAACATTTCATATGTGTTGCTTTAAACAGCTGCTTCAATTATGCTCAGTGACTTGACCTGCCTGGCTTATAGATAAACATCTTGTGATACAGTGCAGGCTGTATAATAAGAGACTAGAAAAAATGGTTAGGGGTTCTGCCCACCTCACCCTTCCGTACCTGAGCAGGAGACATCCAAAGATGAAAAAGTAGAAACAAATGGTACTGAAGGGATCAATCCACTTTTAATTATCAAACAAGAAACAATTAATTGTCTTGTGATTTGCCGAATTATACGCAGCAAAGTATATATTAATTCATATACACATATATGAGCGAACAACCAGAGAGGCACAATGTAAACAAATAACAGTCTATATACAACACATCACATGTACATTATATACAAATACACAAAACACTATAGAATACCAAAAACACTTCCCTGTACCCTTGAGACAAAAAATGATATATATACACCAATTTACATATGTACCTCCTCTTAATTTGGGGTGGAGTACACAACAAAATGGTAGTCCCAAAAACAAAGCACCAGGGGGTTAACTAATCAACCCAGCCTACATTTGTGTTGGTGCACCTAGGAAAAAATCCAATCTTCCTTAAATTTTTACAGGGGACTCCGTTCAAAGCATAAGGTATTGACGCAGTCGCGGTCGCGTTTCAGCCAGATGATATAGGCTTCATCAGGACATAGGTACTCTAGTAACAACAAATACATATATTATCCTCTTTCTACCTAAACAAGAAAACACATTACAGCTGCTAGAATTAAAACCTCTCCCCCACATGTGGATATGCAGTGTCAATGGATGATTCCATCATAGAGAGAAAGGGAAAAACGGATCGTCAAGAGAATCACTTTAATTAACTGAGCAATCATTTACTTAATGGTAATATATCTGTGAGAAGGTGGCCTGATATGCAGTGGTCACTATTCTAGTGAACACTATGTATCAGTCCAGCAACCCTTATTGATGATTGGTTGTAAGTCAACCTCATAGACCAGCTATCCTAGTAGCGTGGATACGAGCAGTCTAAGGCTAAAGACTCGAGAGGGCGTGTTAAGCCAGCTGTTATACCACACATATACCCCTTGAATATCAAGTGAAAGGACACCACACAAGTGTTATGAAAATAAACAGTGTATTTATTAAAAATCACAACAGCCCTGTACTCTTTATGAGGACAGGGTACTAAGCACAAAACAACACTCTTACGAAAATACTTAAGTTAGCACAGTATATACAAATGCCCGAGGGGCACGGAAAACCATATACTCTGAAAGTGGAATGCGAAATTACTAGCAGGTAAGTACAGTACTAATAGGCTTAGGACTCGCTAGGACTTGACTATAGACTCTTCAGATTACTTCTAGGAGGCCTAGGGGACTCGGGTGCAGAGTGTGCACTCTCACGCGTGATGCGGGACAAAGTCTTTGGTAGCTAGTAATGACAAAGTTAGTGTTCTCGGGCGAACCCGACCTGGTAGGAGGAAAACGAAAGTGGATCCTGACCCTTGGATAGTGAGGCTATGCTGGGGCACCGAAATGCCGAAGTTACCTAGCCCAGGGGCTGCAGCTGCATAGGTCTCAAAAGACGTCGGGAATCCTCGTAGACGGACCAGGAGCCTGGAAGAAGTTGCTGGCAGGCGACCAGTGAAGAAAGTTCGATGGATCCAAGCCTGGATCGAAGGAAGATGACACCTGAAAGCAGAGGGGACCAAGTTCGAGACTACTAGCCAGTAGTCAGTGGGCACCAGGAGGGCACCGGATGGTAGCCACCTCGACTAGGTGAGTGGGTGACGCTGTGTTCGCAGATCTCACGGACCAGGAGGCGTTGTCGGCGACCAGGATGGAGGAGCGAGCTGTCCCACGATGGGTGAAGCTGTCGGCGTCGCTGGACTTAGGATTGGGCAACAAAGCCTTGGCAAATTCAAGCCCACGCGATGGACTCAAAATGGCGTCTGGAGTGGACCAGGAGGGTCCGGGGTGTCTCTCTTGAAGAAGGAAGCAAGGGCCAGTCTGGAGCAACCAGACCAGCAGCAGGGATGTCGTCGGGCGTCGTGAAGAAGGCCACAAGCCAGCCGGCTAGTAGCCACACAGCGCGGTGAGCACGCAAAAGCAGAAGGGCCCCACGCAGATCGTGGAGATGCTGGAGGGCTGATCTTCGGTGCTGGAGCTGCTCAGGGTTGGGGCTTCTCGGACCCCAAAGCACTCACCAGTGGAGCACACGGTGGGCTTGTTGCAAAGAAGTCGTGCAGTCTTGGCGATAGTCGGTCCCTCGAGGTCTCGTCGCACTCACGGTTCTCAGCTTGGCTGTAGAGGTGAGTAGAGGTCAGAGGTGCCAGGGAAGCCGGGTCTCGTCGAGCTGGGTCGTTGGATTCGTGAAGAAGGACTTGCAGCAGACCGCAGTGTTCTTAGGATGGTGCCTGCGGATGCAGGGTGACTACTCCTTAGCCACAAGGGAGAATCTTGAAGAAGAAATCTTGATGTCCTTTCGTAGAAAGTCGTGTCTTGATTCCAAAGATGATCTAATTTGAACAGGGGGCCCGCTCCTATCTTTATACTAAAAA
Organism: Lissotriton vulgaris; assembly: GCF_964263255.1. Classification (NCBI taxonomy): domain Eukaryota; kingdom Metazoa; phylum Chordata; class Amphibia; order Caudata; family Salamandridae; genus Lissotriton; species Lissotriton vulgaris. Next base: position 387,771,992 of record NC_141697.1, read on the forward strand.
AGGGGGCTGACCCGGTGACTAGGTCCTGCCTATGGGTGGGACTAGGAGGGGGGTGGTTACACCCCTCTCCCATGCCGGACTTTCCCCAGGCCAGGGGCTGGTGTGCCCCTGGAACTGGTTCTGACTGGCCTATGCGTAGTGAGCACCGGGGTGCCACTCAGCAGTCACCTTCCTGTAAAGCCCTGCCTACCCAGGATACACAAAACCCTGTCTGGGACGGTGCTAGCACCGCCCTCGACAGGAAACCCTTTGTCCAGGCTCCCCTCGCTGGAAGGACTCCCAGCTGCAGGGGGTCAGACTCGTGTCTGTGGTGGCAGCATCCATTTTGTGGAGCTGAGGCTTCGTTTAACTTTAACCGGGGTTCACAGTTACATACATGTCGTGTCCCTCTAGAAGGGTGGAATGCTAACCCCGTCGCCAGAATTGGCGAGGGGTTAGTATTCCAATTCGTATGACACCTTACTCGACATGTTTTGATAAAGCAATACCAGAGATAGCATTTAACCGCGAGGATTATAATGCACTTAAGAGTATATGGTATGCGTTATCATGGAACAGCTATTAGGACTTGGTTCCGCAAGCTGCAGACAGGCTCAGCTCATGCCAGAGCACCATCTCACACGATTCCAAGCACTCTGCCTTCAAGATTGTCAAGGCCTGCCATAGGAGTGACTGATAGGAATCTGTGTGTCCATTTTAGGGTTAGATATAGGTATACTATATCTACAGCAAAGGGTGATTACACGACTTTGCCCCAGCTGTCATGCAGCCAGTTGTGTCAAATTTAGGAGGCCAGCCAGGGGTGGCATAATACATACTTCAGCCCCTGGCAGCCCTGGGTACACCCATGCCCTGAGTTACAGGGTCTGATAGGGTGGCCCAGTACCAATTGGAAATGCACCTAGGGTACATGGAATCCATTTTACAGAGAGAGCAGTAGGCCTGGGGTCCTGATTGGCAGGGCCCCAGGTCGACTATGTCAAAAACCAGCTAAAACACAGGGCAAAAAGTTGGGGGCAACCATAGTCAGGAGGTACCTTCCTACAATATCGAATAAGTGAGAGTACATGTCACCAGCCCCTTCACACATGGAAAGGGATGGACGTTATCAGCGTGTGTATCCCATTTGACATTCAGCTACGGATGTACTGGGCCTCCGCATGATTACCACTGCGCCTTAAAACAGAAGGTCCAAATCAGATGACTGCCTTGGGTGCATGAAGTCTCTGGGATCTACTAGGCAGTGTACAGATCAGAGGGTATGGGAGTCTCTGAGATCTACTAGGCAGTGTACAGATCAGAGTGTGTGGGAGTCTCTGGGATCTTCTATGCAGTGTACAAATCCGATGGTGTGGGAGTCTCTGGGATCTCCTGGGCAGTATACAGATCAGAGGATGTGGGATCGTCTATGCAGTGTACAGATTAGTGGGAGTCTCTGGGATCTCCCAGGCAGTGTACAGATCAGAGGGTGTGGGAGTCTCTGGATCTTCTAGGCAGTGTACAGATCAGAGGGGGTGGGAATTTTGAGATCTTCTAGGCAGTGTACAGATCAGAGGTGTGAGAATTTTGGGATCTTCTAGGCAGTGTACAGATCAGAAGGTGTGGGAGTGTCTGGTATCTCCTAGGCAGTGTACAGATCAGTGGGTGTCGGAGTCTCTGGGATCTCCTAGGCAGTGTACAGATCAGAGGGTGTGGGAGTCTGGGATCTCCTATGCAGTGTACAGATCAAAGGGTGTGGGAGTCTCTGGGATCATCTAGGCAGTGTACAGATCAGAGGGTGTGGGAGTCTCTGGGATCTCCTAGGCAGTGAACAGATCAGAGGGTGTGGGAGTCTCTGTGATCTTCTAGGCAGTGGGGGGGGAGGGGGATGCGGTCTCTGGTCAGACCTAAAAAAAGCCAGAACAAGTTCAAACACCCTTGCTAAAGTGTTTCTTTTGCTTTTCTAGATGTACACCTCCCGATGAATTGACTAAATGTCTGACCTTTTACACAGTGAGTAAGGGTCAAAAAATTGTTCATCATTACCACAAATAATCAAGTGTGTGAGTTTTTACAAACGTCCATGGCATTCCTGTGTAGCAAAGCCCTCTCTCCTCCCACACAGGGAAGATTTACCCTCACAGAAACCCACTTGTGAGACTATCCATTTACAAGTGTGTAACTAGCGTATGTGAAGAGCAAAACCTTCTTACACTGATAAAAATGAGGCCCATTGCATTTTAAGAAAAGAGAAACAGTACAGTGTGGTGAACTAAATCAACTTTTAAAAGGGAAACACAAAGAAAATACAAGTGAAATCTTCCACCGGAGGAAAAGATTGGTGAAATAATTACTTTAGAACTGTAGCACATTGTGGCTTGCAAGTGGAGTTTTATTTTAAATACAGTTAACTGAATGGCAGATTCTATAGCAATGAAAGCTGCAAGAAAACCTAATACCATACAAGCAAAATACGTTTAGTCTTAGGCTTGAGCCTTGCAATTTTAACATTTTCTTCATAGACCCTTCTGAAAACGTGAATCTCTGTACCCAACCAATGATTTGTGCATGGAACTTAAAACTGGCAGGTTTGCATTCAAGAATAGGTACTGGGGAGTAATGATCACTCAGTTGTGAGTGACAACAAATATTGCTTAAATAACTGAAAGTACACCTCTTTAACAATGGTATAACCTTTACTTCATCACTCATTTCCCCCTTATTACTTTAACATTAGCATATATATATATATTTTTTTTTTCTTCATACCATTTGTGCTAACTCTTTACTCAATCTATCAATGTTTTTCAATTTATATCCAAAGATTGGGATCTCAACTGTGTGAGAGCAAAACCGTACCCCAAAATGAAGACACCCCAAAATGTACTCCGTTTGGTTATCCCACAGTTTACTGGATTAAACCTCAATTTCATGAGGCAATGTGTCCCCTTTTAATCAAACCTTGTAGAACATCAAATTAACAGAATCGAAAAGCTCATTCAGTAATGGAGCCCACTCAGTATTGGAGTTCTAGATTAATAATAGTTGAAGGATTATATTATGAGAATTTCAAATAAGCAATACAGAGTAAACGCCATGAAAGCTTTCTGATGCAAATCTATACAGAGTATGTAAAATCGGGAAATCTTCTAAGTCCCAGAGGACAGCAAAATCAAAAAGAAATTGTACAGCATCCCTTGTAGAATATGAAAGGCTTCTGGTTCACCATCAATATCATGGGATTCTTATACACAATTATTGCATAGGACAACAACACTGCTAACTCATTGTGGTGTGAGGGAAAGTATACTTTCTTTAGGAAATCGAAACAAAAGAATGAGGCATGAGATTCTCTTAACACATAAACAGCATCCCACTTCATTGAATAATTATTCAATATCCTCTACGCTAATGTCATTAAAATATGTTTGAACAAATATAAAACATTTGCCAATAAGACCGTCATTGAATGAACAGGACCAGTAGAGGAACAGACAATCTAGACACTTGTTGCAATCTTACATCCTCACCATAAAAAATTAAACACTAACTAGACAACTATTACAGTGGAAATAAACTAAAAACAAAGCTTGACTTTGCTCGGAGAAGCCTATGAAGAGGATGTGCACAGGATGGGGGAAACAGGAGTGAATGACAGAGATCGCATCCTTCTTGTCCAGTATGGCATTTTACACGGAAAAGAGGTCTAATTCAAACACATAATTAAACACACTTCTGTATATCATAAGAAATTCGTTTGAATTTCAATTTTGTTAATTCAGTCTATATATGTAAAATCATATGTAAACTGTCATAGTAATCATCGGGATTTATAGCACAAAATACAAACCTGAAAAACACTTCTACATCTACTGAATTGAATACCTAACCTGCGCACCCTTGAAATTCACTCCAGACATTGTGGTATTAAAGTCACTGCTGAAGATCAGATCATCTAATGGGCACCTACTAACAACTTTCTTTAGAAGGTTTTCAGACTCTGTTCAGGATATCTTTCCTGGTCTCTTGAATGCTCAAGAGATAATCACATACAGAAAAACTCCGAAAATAATCCTCATTCAATGCCCCATATTCATGGATTAGTACAATTTTGTACTATTCAAAAATAAATGGGTGTAGTTTGTTTTTTAATTAAGGAACATGCCCTTGCTATTCCAAATTGCAATGAGCAGCAGCATATACCAGCTGATAGAGAGGAATTAGGACAAACTACTTTAGTGATATTGCCTAGCTTAGTTCTAGCCCTACATTCTCTGCAACTACTACAGCATTACATACAATTCAGTGAGGACCAGAAAAATCATCTAAAAAGAATGCCAAAACTTTAAAATATTACAAAAAACCAAGCACAGGCACTCCTATTCTGATGCACTACTCACATACTAATCGGTGCATCATAAAATGCCCAGCCCAGTTTGTTATCAAAGTTTTCAAAATAGCATAAACGTAATCAGGAGAGGGCTGGGTGTCTAGAATGAAGGAGGGAGATAAACAACTGAGAGAATCGAAATCACCATGAAGTCTTTCCTTACTTTGATGCAATGGCTCTCCTTCCTCCTCAACTGAACCAGGAATCGATTCCACAGCCACAAAAATGCGGAGCAGGTGTGACTGCTTAACCCCTTGCGCGGTAACGGTTTTCCCGCTGTGTGCTGGGTTTTTCGAAAACCCGCGTTACATGACGAGCTCAGCTCGTCATCAGCATACGAGCGCCGTAGCTGATGACGAGCTCGAAGGGGTTAAACCAAACTTGCTGGTTTCAAATTCAATATTTATGGGAAGATTCAGCAAGTGAATGTGGCTTAGAAAGGCATCAATCCAAGGCCAAGTTGCTACTTTAAAGATCTCATGGGTCCATGCCTCTGGAAAGCTGCAGATGCTGCTTTAAATGTTGTGGAATGAGCAAGACGTTGAGGAGGAGGATGCGCATCTTTCAAGTTTAAAGCTTATAATATGCAGACTACCCAACTGGAAATATTGCCATTCACTGCTTTGTTACCTCTGAGGAAAACCACCGTGAGGTTAAAGCACCTTCACTCCGCAGGCTGTCACAACGCGGTCCTTAAAATCCAACACCTTCCCTAAAGTCCGCGCAGACTGGAGTTGGAATAGTCAATTTTACTATTCCAACATCCAGCGCCCCCCCCTCGGCTAGTCGTTGTAACGACTTGCGGAGTAATGGTATGCGTTGTCAAAACACGGTCGTTGTTACGACCGCGTTGTGACAGCATGTGGGATAATGATATGCGGAGTGAAGAGGCATATTCCACCGTGGGTGATACTAGTTTTCTGACATTCTAAATAGACACTCTTTCCAAGTAAAAATTAAGAGTCCTAAAATTATCCCGGTTGTGATGTGTTTCCTCAGCCAAGAAAAGGGAAGATCGCGGAGGGAAAACCACATTTAGGATAAAATCCATTCAACACACAAAGAATAAAAGAGGTATGTTCTCGCACCACAAGGTGTAGTGGAAAATCAAGCATATGTATTTAGAGGGGAGAGAGCGAACTTCACAAGTCCTACTAGTAGATGTGATAACAACTAGGTTAAGGTCGCAAATGTACTATGAATCCAAACGGTATGGCATTTACGCCTGCTGGGATGGCAAGGGCACTGGGAGAAAGACCATCACAATATCTGCCACACACAAGGAAGAAACCGCCTTTCAGCCTATTATGTTAGCCAGCAATATTAGAGATAATGGTTACAGGAATTAGGACAATTGAATCAACTAGAAAGATCATAATATAAAGACATAATCAAAAGAGACAGGTAAAGGTTCAAGAGCCCATAGACAGAAATTAAGACCCATACTGACACCGAGAAAATACATTCTAAGTGACACACATAAGCCTTATGCCTTTTGGCAAGCTAGTCAAACGAAACAAGAGTCTCTCACTTCGTTTTAAAAGGCAACACTTTTGGGTCTACGTTACAACAAGCCCAAGAAATAACTTTTGCCAGACTCCAACTTTAAAAAGAGTTTTCATTTAATCTACATAGGTAAAAAGAAAACCTGTGAAAAGAATGGCCTTCCATGGAGCTTGATAACTCTAGTGCCTTACTCAAAAACAGAGGAAGTAGTGCATTAGAAAATCCTATTACACTTCCAAACCATTATCAAACGCTACATAAGAAGGTGCTAGAGAAGCACAATCCTTTTGAAGAAGAACTTAAGACTAATAAACAACCAGAACTACAAATAGACTTATCGCATTCTTCAACAGGATCGAAAGCTTCAAATCCAAACCACACGGACATTGAAAACGACTCTGGGTTAGAAACATCACCAACTTCACCAAAAAGCTCAGCTCCAGAGATAATCAAGAACCTGCACTAAGAAGTCAAAAAGGCAAGCACAAACCATGGAGTGGAGTCAAAGGTAAAGGGGAAGAGGATTGTAAATAAAGTAAAGAATGTTTGAAAATTCAAGCAAATTCAGACAGAAATCCAGAAGAGACACGAAGTCTCCGAAATCATTCAGAATAATTAGATATACATACGTCTTGAAGAATTAATGTAATAAATACAGATGACAAACTGCACACTATTAAGGAAACAAATAGTCAGGAATAGCAGTTGCAAAATTGAGAAAGAAACAAAACAAATGTAAATCTAGAAAGAAGGCCTATAAGACAGATTTTGTGATTTGTTGGTATACTTGAATCTGGGTACTCACATACCTTTTAAAAATTATTTGGAATTGCTTATTAAAGAGAACATTCTAAAACTAACAAGAGACGAAACAGAGCTCACCATCACCAGATCTCACTGTGTACCACTCAAACAGTAGAGTTCCTCAACGAACAATTTGCAATATTTTATAGACCTTAGCATTAAAAAGCCTATACTTTTCAAAGCAAGAATGCCAGATTATTTGAGACTGCAGTAGACCATAAAGTTAGGGTATTGCAAGACATGTCATTAGAATCTGCTCAAATGAGCAAAGAAATGCGTGCCACAGTACAAGAATTTAAGAACTGAAAAATACCAACACAAGTCATCCAACAATAAAAATTACGAGTTCTATGGCAAGAAAATGTTACTGCCTTAGCCTGGAGAAGCCATGAAACTACCCAAAATGCTAAATGATAGAGTAACTTATGATAGCAGAAAGCACAAATGAGTTGGTAATTTAAGTAGGCAGAGGTAGTGAGAACACAAAACCTTCCCCAGTCAATTGAAAATGGCTCACAGCCATCTACCCTTGGAATGCCCACTAGGTACCTGACCCATTTTTCATCATTTATATGCCCACTCCCAAGCACAGCAGTACCTGTCAGTCACAACTGCACCCACCTGGCGATTATCTGCAATATGCCCCATTCCTCATGCTGCAAATATTGATTTGCCAGACCAACAAATAGCCATGCTCAGCCAAGGATTTCTAGGGGCCCAGAATGGATTGTGCATATTGACACCAGCACACATCCTTATGCCTTCACGGATGGTCGGCCATCAGACTGTCGGATTCAACTGTATCTGGGAAAATAAATCTCTGTAGCTGGAAGAGCCACTGAGGAATGGGATTGGAAAACTCTATACACTGACCCCTTGAGTGCCGGGGTGTTTGGGGCACTCTGAATCTAGAGGTTTATGTAGGTGCATACACATACACACCAGTACACGTTTTAATGACATTTATATATATCAAAGGGACAGCTAAGGAGTTTGGAAGTCAGCGGGTAAAGACACAATAAAAGTACCAAAGAAAACATCTGCACGACAGGAATTGTGTTCAGTTTACTAATTTGTGTCCATCTGTACGAGAGCATGGAATGGACTGATAATAAAGGAACTGCATGGCAAGCGTGTTAAAGTGCAAGGCTCAGTGAATAGGTAGATCTCTAGAGGGCTTCCAAACTTTAACATTTATTTTGTATTGTGGGAAATGTCCTTTGTATTGTGCAGAATTACGAAGAAAACTACAGTCTGAAGGATGAGGAGTGGGTTTATGCTCTTTCTGAACTTAGCAAACGGTTCACTAGAACCCATAGCATTTTCAATAGGTAGGGCACAAAGAATGAGAGATATGCAGTGATCTGGCACTTGATGTTAACCCATGTACACTGCCTTGATAAATGTTCTTCTGGATCCCCAGAGCTGTAACTACTATCTTCAATAACATTTACTTCATGGTCTCTTTCAAGAGCATGAGAGGTTTGCTCAGGGTAGTGAAGATTTAGTAGATGCTGAATGAACGCATCAAGACAAGTAACAGGCAAATCCTTTTGAAGTTATTCACACTGCAACGTCTCCTACAACTTCTACTCTCCTAAAACTAGCCTGGGACTTGAGGGTAGATTAAGAATTTCAGTACAGATGAATGATACCTGGCAAATGCCTAGAGCAGAAATTACATTCCTTTCCATGCAGCATTAGTGGAGTAACTGTAGGGTAATGCATCTGCCATGTTGCTGGTATAAGAACCAGACACAGTGCCATAAAGATTGTGCGCCAAATGTGCCCTTTGCACCATATATGTAGCTTGATGTGGAAGAACAGAAAAATAGGTAAAAGTATAACACTTAACTAAGAGGAGGAAATACATGTTTTTCAGTACGGCTGTTCGGACTTGCACAAATGACTATGGTAGATGTCACTGTACATGAGACACTTACCTTAATGTCTCTTGTTGCTTTTAAACCACAACCTTCCCCTGGAAATTCAACCAATTCGAAACCTTCTGTAGAAGCACCATTCACGCTTGCCCAATTCATTAGATCAGGAAAATAGTCTTCCCTCTTTCCATCGAACACAACTGATAAACCTGGAAAGTGTAGAATAATATGAATGTGATGTTAAACACTATGATAATGGCATTTTCCTCAGAATGGCAAGTTGAACTAACTTTTGTGGTACGAGCCCTGGCCTTCACATTCACCCACCTGAAATGAAGAAGCACAGTTGGGACCAAATAATCTGCATTAAAATAAAAGATGATATTCTGAAACTTGTCCAACAAATTGTAATATGCCTTGATGCCCGTTGGGCTAAGTCGCCATTTATAAGATGGCTTTCATTTCATAATAACCATAAAGTCTTTGCAATACCTCACCTCACTCCCAACAATAATCTATTCTCTTTATTAGCTGCAATGATTTTTTATACACCTTTGCCGCTTATAGTTGTAGGGAATGCACATACGCTTGTTTAACAACACAACACTTTTATATAGAGAAATAACCATGTACCCAATCAATCACATCACTTTATGAGGTCTACCCAAGGCAGTCTTTGTAAAGCTATAAAGTGATGAAAATGAAAATTAAAATGTTGCACATGGGGAGGAGCTTCGCGCACAACCAAGATGGCCACGTGAGCACAGAGCTCCAGAGACCCTCGCAACCGCCCACGTCTATCCTGAAAATTATCCCGATTACATTGCGGGTTATTGAAGACGAGCCATAGCGGAGGCGAACACCGTTGTCCAAATTTGAATCGGACTTCGGGAACCGGAATTACAACGATTTGAATATTGGGGCCTGCCCCTCGGAGATGCCCGGAGCTCGAGTTAGTTCAGTGCCCGGTCAGTAGTTGAACAACAACGGCATGAAGAGACACTGACTTGTACTTTCTTTTTTTTTCAGAACCAATTTTTATTGATAAATCAAATATGATTGCAAGATATCCACAGTCCTCCGAACACCAGAGGGGCTGTGAGCATAAAATAAGAAAGAAAAACCTAGCAATCAATACAGTAAGCAGGATCAGCGTTGTACTTTAAACTACCCATATCCCCCCAACCCCGGAATGCCACCCCCTCCCGGGTCCCACCTTAGCCCTGTTCTCGACGGTCACCTTGATCCAAGCTAATTAGTTAATGCAAACGTTCTAGTACAGTCGCACCCTCACCCTGGTTCTCAGGACAATATGTCTCAGTTGCATCCTGTCGCAGCGGCGGCTCCAGCCAGAGCCCCCTGTAGTCCGCCCACCTCTTCCAGATTTTATAGTGCTTTCTAGGGCAGCCGCGGGTTTCAAACACTGGACGCTCCAGCCCCATGTAGTAGACCAAGCCCCGTTTCCATACCTCTATCGGGGGAGACCTAGGGTCCTTCCAGGCGCAGGCCACTTCTCTCTTGGCCACCGTAAGACCCAGGAGTAATATGTGTCTTTTGTATATGTTACCACCCACCTGTTCCAGGGCATGCAGGAGGCCCAGCTGCGATGTACGCGGGAGCCGCCAACCCAGTACCTCATCCAGGCAGTCCCATACATGCCTCCAGTACCTCTCCAGTGCCCCACAAGACCACACAGTATGAAGGAACATGCCCACTTCCCTGCCACACCTCAGACAATCGGGGGAGGCAATCAATCCGGCTCGTCACAGCCTCTCTCTCGTGTAGTAAGCCCTGTGCAGGTATTTAAACTGGATAAAGCGCAGCCGTACGGCTATTGACTTGTACTTTGACTTTCGTTTTCGATGCTCCAGTCTGATCCTATCTGAGAAAGGAACTGCAACTAACAGAAGCTATTTGATTGCTCAACGATCATAAGGCGATATCCTGACTGCGCACATTGGGCCTGCACTGACTGTGCCCTCCCGGTGCGGCCACTTTCTCTCGAGATACGCCACTTTGGAGGGCCTCCTTGTCTGTGATGGCGACCAGACCTGATGGCGACAAGCAAAAATCCAAGACCACTAGGCGAGGTGGCTACACCCAAACAAATAATATGGAATGATATGCCCACTCTAAAGGATCCCCTGGTGGTCCGAGCAGATCACTAGATGATACTAAAGAGGGCCCGGCCTCGACGGCAGAATTGACTTTACAAGACGTCATGGGCGCCCTTGATGGGATGAAGGCGTCCATCGGCCAGCAATTTGAGACTCTCGCCCACAGGCTGGACACAGTTTCGATCGATGTCAATTTGATCCGTACGGATTTATCAAAAACTAATGAAAAAGGTCAAATCTTTAGATCTGAAAACTTCCAGCTTAACGGGTGATGTGTCCGACTTGCAGACAGAGGTCCGCAACCTGCGGACCTCGAACGATCTTTTTGCGCCTCGGTTTGAGGACTTTGAAGGAAGGGCCCGGCGTAACAACGTTCGCATTATTGGGGTCCCGGAAAAATCAGAGGATCCGGCAGCCGCTTTGTTTGTGGAAGATCTCATCACCAAACACCTCTCTCCTAAGGGTCTGAGCAAGTTTTTCGCAGTTAAACGAGCCCACAGAGTACCGGGTGGTAAACCGAAGCTGGGTGCCCCGCCAAGACCTCTCATCGCCAGAATCTTCAATTTCCGGGATAGAGACGCTATCCTGCAGGCCTCACGGATGAGTGGTCCTACTAAATTTGAAAATACCACTTTAAGTTTCTACCCGGACTTTACACAGGCAGTCCAAAAGCAAAGACTTTGATTTATGGGCGTGAAACGGCGACAGAGAGATGGAACTGAAATATGCAATGTTATTTCCAGCCAGGCTGTGCGTGGAATAAGAGGAACGAACATATTTTTTTGACCTCCCGGATATGGCAGGAGAATGGCTCGACACTTTGCCACACCAACGTGGCCGGGAGGAACATTCTGGAGGAGCGGAAGGCGGCAAGACGGAGCAGGAATAGGAGTCTGGTTTCCGGTCCCTGAACTTTACTGATAACCCTGACCATGGTTCGATGACTTTTACAGTATGACTTGATGCGTCCTACCCGGGAGGGGCGGGGCGATGGGTTGACTCTCTTCCTCCCCGGGGGTTTCTTTTTGTAGACTAGTTTGATATTAGGGCGACAGGCACACTGCAAGTTGGGGTGGATATTTAGTCTTATGCAGGGGTGCAGGGTGGGGGGAGTTGTAACGGGTTTCAGGTTTGAGTGTGCAGTCGACAACGTTTGCTGACCTGGGGCGACTGGTATTGGGACTTTCTGGGGGAACTCTGGTCATGAGCAGAGATTTTAACTCAGTTGTCTCTGGTAGAGAGGATCGTCTCCCACCCAGGGACCTCACCGGGACAGAGAATTGGCTTAGTGGCTTTGTAGATACGCTACGGTTGGTGGATTGTTGGAGACTGCTGCACCCTGCCCAGACTCAATACACTTTCCACTCGGGGGCACACGGTAGCCTTTCTAGGATTCATTATATTTTGAAGCCAGCTGCACAGGCCACCTCCGTAACTGAGGTTCGTCACTTAGCACGGGGAATAGCCGACCACTCTCCACTATGGCTTCAGATAGACTCACGTGTGGGCTCGGAGGGGCCGATAACCCCAATTTATCTGTGGTATCTCCGTAACCCTAAGACTCGCGCGGAATTGGTCAAATCTCTTGACCAGTATTTTGTTGAGAGCCTGGGATCAGTGTCTTCTACAGTATCGCTCTGGGAGGCCTTTAAGACGGTCATTCGAGGTCAGGCGTTATCGTTGATTGCTGGTGCGAAGAAGAGTAGAAACGAGGAGGTGGTCAGGCTTGAGACAGATCACCGAGCTGGAGCGTGAGCTGGAATCGGGCGTCACCCGTGAGAAGATACATATTATGCGACTTAAACAGCTTGACTACAGGGCGTTGGTTACGGATGCCACGAAAGTTATGGGCAGGGAGCAACAGGGTCGGTTGTATGATGTCAGAGATAAAGCCAGCAAATTGATTGCATGGTTGGATAAAAAAGAAAGGGCTAGTCGTGTGGTTCCTGTGATTGAGAGAGTGAATGGTGCGTGTGTGACTGAACCCGAGGAGATCGTCCAGAGTTTTGCGGAACATCTCCGGGAAGTGTATTCCCCGTATCTGAAAGGCCGGAGGAACACTCCCATTTATTGTTGCGCGACATTGCATTGCCCTGCTTATCTGATTCTGATAGAGAGTCACTAGATGCCGTAATAACCGCGGAAGAGGTGGCTCTCGCTATCCGCTCTGTTTGTTCGGGAAAGGCGATGGGTCCTAACGGACTCCCCATTGAACTTTATAAACTGCGCCCCGATAAAATTCGTGATATGTTCTTGGAATCGCGAGATGGTGGCTCCCTTCCCCGTGATCAGCGTCTTGCGACCATAGTGGTGATTCATAAGGAAGGGAAGCCCAAGGACCGCTGCGCCTCTTATAGGCCAATATCACTGCTTAATGCGGAACCCAAGATTCTCACTAAGTTGTTAGCCAATCGTGTAATAAAGGTGATCAGTGATTTGATTCATCCGGATCAGTCCGGTTTCATCCCGCATCGGAATACGGCCCTGAATTTGCGACGTTTGCATGGTGTTCTCACGAGGGATTCGTCATTGCGTGAGCCGGCCATCTTGGCCTCTTTGGATGCCACGATGGCTTTCGATACGATTGAGTGGCCATATTTGTGGGCTGTACTCGCTAAGTTTGGTTTTGGTCCTGGCTTTATTAGCTGGGTCAAGCTTCTCTATGAAGACCCGTTGGCGCAGGTGGTGGTGAATGCTCAGGTCTCTGAGCCCTTTGTTCTCAGAAGGGGCACAAGATAGGGTTGTCCATTATCTCCGCTCTTGTTTGCTCTTGCCCTTGAGCCCCTTGAAGCCTGGATTAGATGGGAACAGTCGATGAAGGGTATACAGTGGGCCCCAGACCTCGAAGATCGTATTTCGCTTTACGTGGACGATATATTGTTGTATCTGACTTCTCCCCGGAAGTCGTTAATTGTTCTGTTTGATGTCCTCACCTCCTTTGGTAGGAACTCGGGTCTAGTCATTAATTGGACTAAGTCTTACCTATACGTCCTCTCGGGCGATGTCCCTCTATAACCGCGTGATTGTCCCATCCAGGTTACACAGACAGGTTTTAAGTATCTTTAAGTATCTCAGGGTTTATGTATCATTGAACCCGGCTGCCCGATATGAACAGAACTTGCTCCCGCCGCTGACCCGGCTTAAGCTGCATGTGGCGCGCTGGCGCAAGCTGCCGCTTTCGCCGCTTGGCCGTGCAGCGCTCTTTAAGATGATGTCATTGCCGCGCATTCTGTATGCTCTTCAGAACACCTTTGATGTAATTCCCGCAAGTTATTTTCGGACTATTGAGGGTCTCCAGAGGAAGTTGATCTAGGATGGGCGTTCGCGTATCGCTCTCGCCAAGTTGACGTTTCCATGGTACGACTGTGGTATCGCTCTCCCTGACATCAAACGGTATTATTGGGCGTCTCAACTGGGGGCCATTAATCATGGCATGTATGGTCCCGGATTAAACCCTGCGTTTGCCGTGGACAGGTGGCTGTTGCCGGGGGGCGATTATTATAGAGCGCTTTATTCTAGACTGGATAGAGGGAAGCTCTCCGGGCAAACTAAGATTGCTGTACAGGTTTGGTACTTTGCAAATAATGCTATGGGATGGAAGGATCGACTTACTCGTGCGACCCCACTTTTTGCTTCCGAGAAGCTGAGTAACTTATGGAGAACGAAAGGATTTGAGAAATGGGATATGATCGGTATCAGTAAGGTAGGTGACCTATGGGAAAAAGGCAAGTTTAAAACCTTTCAGGAATTAAGGGTTGAGTTTAACATTAGTGACAGAGAATATTTCCGATACGCTCAGGTCCATCATGCCCTGCATTCGGTTCTTACTGATGGTGTGGAGATTCCGGAATCCTCTCCACTTGAGGATAGGATACTAGCAGGGCACGAGTCGGGGTACCACGCGGGTGGACGGCATCCCACCACTTATTTCCGAGGGTTTTTCAGGGTGGACGCCGTCCACCCTGCTAAATCAAAACCGCGTCCACCATTAAAAAAACGGGAGCGCGGCGCGCACAAAGTAAATAAAGTATTTCCGGTTGGGCGAGTGGCTGGCTGAATCCTGAAGTTACCAAGCACGCCGGTGGTCACCACGCCCCTGCCATTTGTCCGTAATTTGAACCGGGCACAGCTTGCCCCCACCTCCCTTCTTGACTCCGATGCTGTATGAAAGCTCAGACCCCCAGCAGCACTGTAGAGGCACAGCGGGATGGCAAGCCTCACACCTCCAGCCCTTGATGAGCTGTTAAGAGGTGCTTGAAGGTGACAGAGGGGGGGAGGCAGCTTCGGAGCAGGAGGCATCCATTCACACGCAAACAACCCTGAATGCGTCTTGTATCTGCTATTTAGAGGGGGGCTCACACATTCCATTTCTACCCAGGGCCCCAAACATCCTAGACTCGGCCAGATTACACCCCAGATTACACCGAGGCAGCACCTGCTTCTCTTCACCGAGCTTAATTACGGTCACTAATTTGTAAGCAAACCTCGGTTCTTCCAACATGCATAATGTAATACAATAAAGAAATGGCACAATCGCACCCACACTGATGAACAAAGTATGGAGGACAATCAGTTCCATCAGTTCTCTCGGAGTATCTCCTGTAAGTACTGTACATCACAATGGGGGATGGCATTTTGGACAGAGAGCCTGTCTACTCGTTATCTTTTGCAGGAGGGGGCGAGAAGCCCAATATGATACTAGAATACTGCATGCCCACCCCTGTGCCCACCCTGGTGGATCACGTTCCCTCTCCTGTGATGACTCCTGCTCCTGTCCCCCCATGTTGTGGCTCCAGTCCACCCCCCACAGTGATGGCTCCTGTCCCCCCATGTTGTGGCTCCTGTCCACCCCCGCCTGTGATGGCTCCTGTCCACCCCCGCCTGTGATGGCTCTTGTCCCCCCCTGCGGTGGATCCTGTCTCCGCTTTGGGTGGCTTCTGTCCCAGTCCTGGAACGGCCCCTGCAGCGAGGGTGAAGTTCTTGATGGGCCTCTTCTCAAAAGGGCTCAGCTCAAAATGAATATGGAAAGGTGGGCGCGTAAGTAAGTGAAGGGATGTGTGAATGGCTGGATGAATTAGTGAAAGGGTGAATGGATGAATGAAAGATTGAATAAATGGATAATGAGAGAGGATAGATGGATTGATGAGTGAGGGGAAGGATGGAGAGAAAATGTAAATAGCTGGATATAGGGGTGGAAGGGTAGCTGGATGATTGATGAGGGGAAAGATGGATGAGGGGAAGGATGAGGGATGGAGGGGAAGGATGGATGAGGGGAAGGATAAATGGATGAGGGGAAGGATGGATGGATGGAGGGGAAGGATGGATGGATGAAGGGCAGGATAAATGGATGGGATGGGTGAGGGGAAGGATGGATGAAAGGAAGGATGGATGAGGGGAAGGATGAAGGATGGATGGATGAGGGGCAGGATAAATGGATGGGATGGATAGATGGGTGAGGGGAAGGATGATGGATGAGGAGAAGGATGGATGGATGAGGGGCAGGATAAATGGATGGGATGGATGGGTGAGGGGAAGGATGGATGAAAGGAAGGATGGATGCATGACGGGAAAGGATGGATGCATGACGGGAAAGGATGGATGCATGACGGGAAAGGATGGATGCATGACGGGAAAGGATGGATGCATGACGGGAAAGGATGGATGATGAGGGGAAGGATGGATGGATGGATGATGAGGGGAAGGATGGATGGATGGATGGATGATGAGGGGGTGGGTGAAAGGATGGATGATGAGGGGAAGGGTGGATGGATGGATGATGAGGGGATGGATGGATGGATGGATGATGAGGGAATGGATGGATGATGAGGGGGTGGGTGAAAGGATGGATGGATGATGAGGGGAAAGGATGGATGGGTGATGAGGGAAAAGGATGGATGGATGATGAGGGGAAGGATGGATGATGAGGGAAAAGGATGGATGGATGATGAGGGAAAAGGATGGATGATGAGGGAAAAGGATGGATGGGTGATGAGGGGGAAGGATAAATGGATGATGAGGGGATGGATGGATGGATGGATGATGAGGGGAAGGACAGATGGATGGATGGATGGATGATGGGTGGGTGAAACTATGGATGGATGGAGAGTGGGTGAAGGGATGGATGGATGGGGGGGTGAAAGGATGGATGGAGAGTGGTGAAGGGATGGATGGATGGATAAGTGGGTGGGTGAAAGGATGGATGGATGGATGGATGATGAGTGGGTGGGTGAAAGGATGGATGGATGGATGGATAATGAGTGGGTGGGTGAAAGGATGGATGGATGAGTGGGTGGGTGGATGGTGGATGGGTGAAAGGGTGGATCAGTGGATTGGATGGTGGGTGGGTGAAAGGATGGATGAGTGGGTGTGTGGATGGTGGGTGGATGATGGGGGGGGGTAGGTGGATGAGTGAAATGATGGATGGATTGATAAGTGCAAGGGTGAATGAATGGACATATGAGTGAAAGGGTTGGTGCAAGTATGGATGAGTGAGTGAAAGGGAGGGTAGATGGACAAAAGGATGAATAGATGTGTGAAGGAGTGAAATGATAGATGGATGAGTGATAGGGGCAATGGATGGATTCATGAGTGGATGAGCAGATGGATGGATGGGTGGGTGGATGGATGGATGGATGGATGGAAGGAAGGCTAAGTGAAAGGTTCGATGGAGAGAGAAAGGGAGGATGGATGGATGACTAAAAGAGTGGATGGGTGAAAGGATTAGTCAGTGAAAGGATGGCTGGATTGGTGAAAGGGTAAATGGCTGAATGGATGAGTGAATGGATGGATGGGATGAAGAGTGGAAGGATAAGTGTACAGATGGATAGGGTGGATGGATGGATGGATAATGGAGGATGTGTGAAAGGATGGATGAGGGGATGGATGAAGGGATGGATGAGTGAAATGATAGATGGAAGGATACATGATGGATAGGTTTGCAAATGGTTGAATACTTTTGGAAATGGCTGGGCTTACTTATATACTATTGTGCGACCTCTGATGTGTCTGTAAAACGTAACTATTGTCCTGAAGTTTTGTCCTGAATTTTGACCTCCTGTCCAGAATTTGTGTCCTGAATTTTGACCCTTTGTCCTGAATTTTTACACTCACCATCCTGAATTTGCACCAATGCCAGTTGGTCACCCTAATTCTAATAAAATAAATAAATCTAGCCACAGCTAGAGAGAGGCAGCTGAGACAATGGGGAGATAACATATAACACTCATCGATAGAATAACGTGAATATGGAGCCCTAATGTGTGTAATAGTCATTGTCGAGTGTGGGAAGCAGCCTCTCTGGGAACCTGTAATGTATACAAAATCTTGCAGTCAAACTTTCCTGTAGCGTTTTGAAAATGTGTTCATGTCACCTTCGCCAAACTTCATCCACATTTGGGCTGCTAATTCCTCCAGGCAGGGACCTTAAGTCACAGGCTTAAGTACCAAGCAGCTTCAATTGTTAAATCTTGCATTAAATGCAAATGATAGATCTGCCTTACATGTGATGCACTTCCTGTTGTGATGTCACTTCCTGTCGTGATGTCACTTCCTGTCGTGATGTCACTTCCTGTGACCACGCCTACCTTGGAGAGTCCCCCCACTTCTTTTTTTAGGACTTGTGCCCTGGATACTAGATGGTTATTTGCCAGATAGTACTATCTATTTGATCTATAAAAAACTGATCAATGGTAGGACTGACCTGTTAGTGCTCCTCCGCGAGGTGTGGACCCGAGACGGTCTTGAATTAGATGATGAGGACTGGCAATCTGCGATCTCTTCTCCCAAGGAGGTCGCGATTCCGGCCCGTTTCCGGTTTGTGCAACTTAAAATCCTGCATAGAGTGTATGTGGAAAGGGGCGACCATTCGGTCCCCCCGAACGTATGGTCGAGTACCACGATCCCCCCGGGAAGCCATCTTGGGCAGGAGGCGAGTCCCGGCTGGTATGCCCGAAGCGGCGTAGCCGGGGCGCGCCTTTTTCCCGCCCTGGAGTGGGCTGGCCTAGACACTGACGCAGCCGGGCCACGCCCTCGGGGCAGGCCGGGGCGGGTTTACGCCCGCCCTGAAGACGGATAAAAGGAGCAACAAGCCAAGGAAGCATCCTCTTGTTCCTGTGCTCTGAAGCTGCACCACCTCGCTGCACGTGAGCTCGAGACGGAACGAAGAGCCA
Source organism: Lissotriton vulgaris (assembly GCF_964263255.1). NCBI lineage: Eukaryota > Metazoa > Chordata > Amphibia > Caudata > Salamandridae > Lissotriton > Lissotriton vulgaris. The sequence continues at coordinate 387,790,839 of NC_141697.1, forward strand.
ATTTTGAGCGTTGTAATCTTTCTTGTTTGTTTTTCAGATACTCTATCGGGAGAATGCCGAAGAAGGTTGGAAAGCGAATGACTACTGACCAGATGCTGCGTGTTCTCATGAAAGAGATGACCGAGTTAAAGAAGCGGGTGGCGGAGAATGAGGGGGAAGGGGGCCCGAAACGTCCTCTGGCGGGAGCAGCTCCAGGAGGAAAAGGCAAGAGGCCCAGACGGGGAGCAGCTGGGGGAGACAACCCACTTCCCTGTCCCCCACTCGAAACCCCGCTTGAGGCTCCAACTCCCGTGCCGGAAGAAGGAAATCCGATTCCCGTAGTGGTCACCCCTGTGTCCGGGGAGGATATGCCGCCCGAGCTGGCAGCTCAATTAGCAGCGTGGTTGGGTAAAGGTAACAAGGGCGCCACGGCTGACGACGCGCAGGTGCTGATGAGGCGGCTGCGGGAAACAAGGGAAGCGACGGCGGCACCATCGCCATCAGTTCCAGCCGCAGATACAGCTTCAGGTTCAGGTAAGCGGCCTTTGCCAATTGCGAGGGATGAGTCAGCACCCTCTCGGCGGGAAAAATTGGGTCAACATGTCCCTCTGGCAATTAAGGAGAAGATATAAGCAGGGGAATATGTGAACATCTTCTCTTTGTTAACCGATCATTATGAAATGGAGCATGTTAAAAGCCAGAAAGAGCTCATGCACCCAAGTGTTTGGCGCGCAAAGATGGCCGCCTTTAAGGTAAATGAAAACATTGGTAATTGGGGCAAGGCATGGGGGGTTTTTACATCCATCTTGGGAGAACGTAGGCCAGAATTGCTGCCCGAATTGCCGATTTATCAGTCACGGATCATGGGGTACTCTGTATCTCACGAGGGCAATCATTGGTTTTGTTACGACAATGTCTTCAGAAAAGCGAAAGAGCATGATAAAAACTTAACTTGGGACTGTTATGATTCTGTGTCTTGGTCCAAAATGGAGGACTCCGGTATGTTAAAAGTGCCATTGATAGGAAGTAGCGTTGGGGAATCCTCCCGCCATTACGCGGGGACGCCCTTTCGGTCAGGCACAAGTAACGACAATCACTCGAGGCCAGCCGGCAACGCAAACAAAAAAGGGGTTTGTTGGAACTTTAACAGGGGGAAGTGTACGAGGCCCCAGGGGTCATGCAAATTTAGGCACGAATGTGGGGGGTGTGGTCAATCATCCCACCCTGAGTCCATGTGCAGAGCCAAAACGGGTGATAACGGGGGTAGAGGAGGCGCCAAACAGGTCTAACATAGTCCGAGGGGCGCCTTTACCTACCCCGATTGATACCTTGGCAATGATTCCCTGGCTCAACGAATACCCGGATCACGCTTCCGCTGGGGTGTTGCGCAACGGTTTTTCATATGGTTTCCGCATCCCAGTGGGAGAGTTTCAGGGTAGACCACAATGTAAAAATCAGATATCGGTCCAACAACATACGACCGTGGTACAGGAAAAAATCAGGAAGGAGGTGGCTCGAGGTCGAGTCGCCAGTCCATTTAATGTGCCACCAGTGGCTAACTTTGTTTGTTCCCCTTTAGGGGTGGTCCCCAAGAAGGACCCGGGTGAGTTTCGGCTGATACATAATTTATCAGCCCCACGTGGTCTTTCAGTGAACGATGCGATAGACCCGGAAGTGTGTTCGGTGCGGTACGCATCCTTCGATGAGGCAGTAGCCATGTTGAATCGCCTGGGGCCCGGTGCGCTGATGGCAAAATCTGATATCGAATCAGCGTTCCGGTTGCTCCCGGTACATCCTGACGATCAGCGTCTCCTTGGTTTTATGTTTCAGGGTCATTATTACATGGATAAGTGTATGCCGATGGGGTGCTCTATATCTTGTGCCTATTTTGAAAAGTTCGGATGCTTCCTACAATGGGTCTTCACGAGGAAAACGGGGTTTAACAATGTAATGCATTATCTCGATGACTTTTTGTTTCTGGGGGCAGCCGGTGATCCCGAATGTGGACAGGCTTTGACTGAATTTTGTGTTCTGATGAATCAATTTTGCATGCCATTGGCACCAGGTAAGACTGTGGGTCCCTCGACTTGCCTCGAGTTTCTGGGGATCGAGCTGGATTCCGTGGAAGGTTGTTTTCGTTTACCAGGGGACAAAGTGTTAAAATTCAGGGCGTCCCTGCAAATGTGTATAAGTGAGTCTAAAGTTAGGCTACATCAATTACAGCAATTAGTGGGACAGTTGAATTTTGCCCTAAGAGTTATACCGATGGCCCGCCCTTTTTCTCGCTCGATCGCTCAAGCCATGGTCGGCCTGAAGGAAGGTCATCACCGCACTCGGCTCTCGGCAGAGGTTCGCCAGGACATGCGCATTTGGTTGGCATTTCTGGCGGATTTCAATGGCCGAATAGTCTGGAACAAACCGGCCGTGTCCTCCGAGGAGCTGGGGCTGTGGACCGATTCAGCAGGGAGCATTGGTTTTGGTGCCATATTCGGCACTCAGTGGTCGGCACAAAAATGGCCGCAATGGTGGCATGATAATGGTCTGACAAGCAACATTGCTTTCCTAGAACTTTTTCCCATTCTGGTGGCCCTGAGAACTTGGCCCGAGGGGTTCAGTGATCACTCTGTGGTATTCTGGTCTGATAACATGACCGTGGTTGAGTGTATCAATAGCCAGGCAGCACGATGCAAATGGGTCCTGAGATTACTCAAGGAGATTGTGTTATTGTGTATGCAACTGAATGTCCTATTTAAGGCAAAACATGTCCCGGGGGTGATGAACCAGGCGGCTGATGCGCTTTCTCGTTTTCGTATGCAGGCCTTCTGGGGATTTCTGCCCACAGCGGACCCGGTGGCAGCACCCTTTCCCGAAGCTCTCTGGTCTCTCGGTGCCCCGAACTACAGAACCTCGTGGGAGAGAGTTTAGCACCCAGGACGAGGAAGGCATACGAAGGGGCGTTCCGTTCCTATTGGGCCTTTTTGGGGGCAGCTAGAGGGGAGCTTTGGGGCCAGGAGGAGTGGGTAGTGAACTTCCTGCTGTACTTACGTCAGACAGGCAAATCAGTGGCTACGGCCCAGAGGCATCGGGCCGCCATTTCCTTTATGGCTAGGGCTCATGGGATCCAGGACCCGACAGCGTCTTTTGTGGTGCAGAAGGCGCTACGCGGGTGGCAACGCCTTGAGGGTCGCAAAGTAGATGATAGGCGCCCGATAGGTCTGGATAGGTTGGCTTTGTTGTTATCTGTACTTCCTGCAACATGTTCATCCCAGGATTAAGCAGTGTTATTCCGAGCCGCTTTTGTGCTAGCATTTTATGGGGCTATGCGGGTAAGCGAATTAGTGGCAAGGAACAAGCAGGATACCAGGGGAGGACTGTGCCGAGAGCATGTCCAAATCAAGGGCGAGACAATGACTGTCTCATTTGTCAAGTCCAAGACTGATCAGGGTTCAGTGGGGGACTGCATAGTGATACGAAGGATCCCCGGGTCATCCATGTGCCCGGTGAGCTGTGTAGAGGAGTATTTAGCACAGAGGGTGGCATCATGGGGGGGGACATTGTTGAGACACGCTGACACCACCCCACTGACGAGGTTTCAGTTTCAGCGGGTGCTTGCGATGTCGATTACGGCTGCGGGCTTGAACCCGAGCGAGTTTGGGACCCATTCCTTTCGGATAGGGGCCGCCACAGAGGCTACGGCCAGGGGTCTGAATGTTGAACAAATTAAACGTGTGGGGCGTTGGTCCTCCGATTGTTATAAGAGATATGTGCGGTTGCACATGTTGTGAAGCTGTAACGATGTACTCACGCTTCTTGTTTTTGTTTGGTTTCAGTTGCGCAAGCCTACGAGGCGGGGCGGACTATCCAGTCGACCCATCACCTGGCCAGCGGTCATACTTCACCGGCTGTGAGAAAGGAGGTGTGGGTCGTGGGCCACTCATACGTGAGGCGAGCCGCGGACGTATTCAAAGCAGGTGACATGAATCACGTGGCTGGGGAATACGGGTACAGTATGTCCTTATACGGAAAGGGCGGGCTCTGTATTGACCAGTTTCAGTCATTTTTTGAGGGCTTACTAGGGCGGACGAGGTCACCGCCGTCTATAGTCATAGTACATCTTGGGGGCAATGATTTGGTCACCACTGGTAGACGACTTCTTCTTGAGGCGATGCTTTCCACTGTAAGTTGGTTGGCGAGGAGAGTTCCAGGGTGCATGATTGCATGGTCACATATGATCCCACGAAAAGTATGGCGGGGGGCTATTTCTGTTTCTGCTCTGAATCATTCGGTAAGAAAAATTAATAACAAAGTGAGTAGATTATTCCGTTCCAATACACTGCATTCTATTTCGCATGGTTGTATTATTGGCGACAGTATGTATTTGGGGGATGGTGTTCATTTGTCCCGGGCAGGGAACGAGTTACTCATAGGTGACTGTATAGCTTGGCTAAAGACTTTAAGACATGACCTTTAGGTAGGAGTTTTGTGGGGGGTCCGGATAGCCGGTCAACTATCCGGCCTGTGGCGGTAAGGTCATGATCGGTGAGCACTAATTGGTAGATCCCTATGAGTGGGCGTCACCCATTACGGATGGGAGCGCTCGAAGGAGGTGGCCATTGGCCCCTCAACGGGGAAGGCGGTCCCTTCTAAGGATGGGACGCCGAAAGGAAAGGAAAGGCGGTCAAGGCCCCTTCCTGGGTAGGGGGGGCTACAGCCCCCTCCCGGAGAATTTCCCGGGGCCAAGACATCTGCGACGGCAGATGTGGTAAGATGTGTGGGGTTTGGGGGGGGTCTACGCTACCTTCTAGATTCCTCACACGAGTCCTCGGACGACCTTTAAGTGGCGTCGAGTTTATTGGGGCCCCCGTCAAGTCAAGGGAAATTGGTAGTTGCACTCGAGGTACACCTCGGTGCGGTAGCCCCTCACAAGTGGGGGGGATATTTCTGGTTAGGGATCTTGACACCGGTTACGACCTTGCCGTTGGCCCTTAAACGTTAGGATGTACAATTTCAAAATTTCAAGTTAGATGTTTTGTAAGATGTTAGTTCGGCTAGGAGAACCTTTGTATTAGAGACTATGTTAAGGTTAGCCAAACATCGCAATGTGGAAATGAAATTGTACATAATATGAAACTGTTATTTTAATGTTTTAATTTTGTTTCATATTTTAATAAATACGGCCGGGAGGGTCACTCCCTCCCGTCTTCCAAAAGTTCAGATCTGGTTTCGGTTTCCCATCCTTGGGGATTGTGTTGAGAGGGGGTGGCGGGTATCTCGGCCATATGGAAAGGGGCGACCATTCGGTCCCCCCGAACGTATGGTCGAGTACCACGATCCCCCCGGGAAGCCATCTTGGGCGGGAGGCGAGTCCCGGCTGGTATGCCCGAAGCGGCGTAGCCGGGGCGCGCCTTTTTCCCGCCCTGGAGTGGGCTGGCCTAGACACTGACGCAGCCGGGCCACGCCCTCGGGGCAGGCCGGGGCGGGTTTACGCCCGCCCTGAAGACGGATAAAAGGAGCAACAAGCCAAGGAAGCAATCTCTTGTTCCTGTGCTCTGAAGCTGCACCACCTCGCTGCACGTGAGCTCGAGACGGAACGAAGAGCCAATTTTGACCCACCCACCAGCCCCTGAAGACGGCGAATTGTTTTGAATAAAGTTTTGATGTGGTAACTCTTTTTTGCAGGTCGGATTATTATCGTGATAGACATTAAGTATGCAATAAAGATATGGTCAATTGTGATATTATTTTGCAAATAAAGTGATCTTGCTCTAATGTCGATCAGTAGCATGTTTGAGTAAAATTGTTACTTTTGACTGTCTTTTGAGTCATTTAGTCATTTGGTTAGAATTATTTTTAGCTTAGAACTGTCGTATTTATTTTGGTCGGGCGGTAAGGTCATGATCGGTGAGCACTAATTGGTAGAACCCTATGAGTGGGCGTCACCCATTACGGATGGGAGCGCTCGAAGGAGGTGGCCATTGGCCCCTCAACGGGGAAGGCGGTCCCTTCTAAGGATGGGACGCCGAAAGGAAAGGAAAGGCGGTCAAGGCCCCTTCCTGGGTAGGGGGGGCTACAGCCCCCGAGAATTTCCCGGGGCCAAGACATCTGCGACGGCAGATGTGGTAAGATGTGTGGGGTTTGGGGGGGGGTCTACGCTACCTTCTAGATTCCTCACACGAGTCCTCGGACGACCTTTAAGTGGCGTCGAGTTTATTGGGGCCCCCGTCAAGTCAAGGGAAATTGGTAGTTGCACTCGAGGTACACCTCGGTGCGGTAGCCCCTCACAAGTGGGGGGGATATTTCTGGTTAGGGATCTTGACACCGGTTACGACCTTGCCGTTGGCCCTTAAACGTTAGGATGTACAATTTCAAAATTTCAAGTTAGATGTTTTGTAGGATGTTAGTTCGGCTAGGAGAACCTTTGTATTAGAGACTATGTTAAGGTTAGCCAAACATCGCAATGTGGAAATGAAATTGTACATAATATGAAACTGTTATTTTAATGTTTTAATTTTGTTTCATATTTTAATAAATACGGCCGGGAGGGTCACTCCCTCCCGTCTTCCAAAAGTTCAGATCTGGTTTCGGTTTCCCATCCTTGGGGATTGTGTTGAGAGGGGGTGGCGGGTATCTCGGCCATATGACTGGCCCACGCTTGATTAGAATGGGTTATTTAGAGGATGGTCTTTGTAAGCGTGGTTGTGGGCTGCTAGGGACGTTTCTACATATAATCTGGGAGTGTCCTGCAGTAGCCGCCTTCTGGGCTGGGGTACACAATAAGATGTAGGAGGCTACTGGTATTGATTTGCGTCCCGAGACTAGACGTTGTCTCCTGAATGTCTGGGAACCGACTGACTATAATGTTGCACAGACGCAGTGGGCAACCCTGGGAAATATGGTGGCTAAAAGAGACATAGCGCAGCTGTGGGGATCCCAGAGGCCACCCACGGTCGAGGCTTGGATGGAAAACATGGATTGGTGCATGTTTAGGGAGAATACGGTCTATGTGGCGAGGGGGAAGCCCAGGAAATGGGGCAAGATATGGGGTTATTGGAACACTTACCGGGGAGATATTTGCACTCCTCCTCTTGTGGATATACCTGAAGTTCCACTTTCTCCCTGATCTTCCATTCCTCGTAAGGTAATAAATGTAATCGGTTTTGTACTCGTTTCTCCCCTGCTCCCATCCCCCTAATATGATTTGTATACTTTGTTGTATGATAATTATTACTCCTTCCACATTCGGACTGATATCCTATTGTACTGTATCTATTGCCTTGTTGTTTTGTACTTTCAATAAAAAGATTCACAAAAAAAAAAAATGTTGCACATACGGAAAAGCTACTTACCAGTGGTTCTGAAACAAAAACTTCCTTATTCATAAATTTAGGATAATTACCCACACCGCAATGCAGGATCCTGGAAAATATTTCAAATGATTCTCATTTTCTCCTGTTTACCATGCTAACACAGAACTAAGGATACTCGGACAACAAAACAGGTTTCTAAGCCATTACTTTTTTTAAACTGAGAACTTGCAGAAAGTTTGGCTCAAAGATAGCTATTTTAGAACACCTTGCCAAACCTCAGAAAACAAAGAGGGAGGGAGTGTTACTTATAAAACTGATTTGATATTCTTGCTGAAGTAATCTACTCCTCCATCAAGGGACCCTCAACAGATGTATATGCTTAGAATTGCAAGGGAATACTACAAATATTGAGAAGGACAGCAAATGGAGTATAAAAACCGATCTAGAGATCTGAAGAAGGTCTCTTCCACTTTGCAATAAGCCTGATCAGAAACAAAGGAATAGTGTAAATAGAAAAGAGCCTCCAGGAATCCACAAATTGAAATAATGTATGGGGATGTATTCCCGTATGTGCCAACAGGAAACTCTATGGTTTAGAAACACCCTCTTCACCAACACTCTCACTCACTAACACGTTTACTCACTGACACACACCAATTCTAGTACAGCCCACTTATCTCTCAGCATCTCATCACAATATATTCTCACCATCACTTTCCACATCAAATCACACTCTCCCTAATACTCACCCACTCTAATACATCCTCACCAACATAACATCAGCCCAACACTCACGTTCAACCCAATACAATTTCTTTCAGGTTCTTCACTGCTACCCAAAAATGATGGTTGGGCTGCAGAAACTCTGATCATCAGTACAATGGATGCCCTAAATACTTCTCTCCGGAACTGACCAACATGCATATTGATGAACATCCTTTGTGTATGATGGGCATCCTTGCTGATCCCAGCATAGAGGGTGTTTACGAAGCCCAACATGACGAGGGTGTGAATGGCATTTTTTCTGGTGTTGCTTGGGAGCTATCCGAAGATCTTCAGATGCATTTTCAGGATGTGGAAGCAGGATTAAGCAACAGCGTGGACTTGTGCAGTCAAGTCCAGTTTGCTGCCGATGATGATTCAAAGGTTCCTGGCATGGGTGCTGAGTGTGAGTGCAGGGTAGAGTTCGGTCAGACACCAGCTGCAGTACAATGGCGAGGTGTTCTTGCCGAAGATCACTACTTCTGTCTTTCCAGTGTTGAGCTTGAAACAGTTGGCTTACAACCAGTTATCTACTTTTGGCATGCAGGTGGTTAACTTTGGGCATGCAGGTGGTTAACTTGTTTGCTGCGTTGGGAGTCTTGCACAAGTTGTAAAGTATGAGTTGCGCGTAGGTGACGATGGTGATGTTTTGAGTGCAGAGTGATAATATATGCATTTCAGATGGGTCTAAGAGATGAGCCATTAGGCACTCCACAAATACGTTTGCAGGCATCCAAGGAGTAAGGTGTGAGGGTGACAGCTTGTGTGCTATCCATTAAGGTGCAGATCCAGGAAAGAACGGGTCCTTTGATAGATACCAATTTCGCTCACGAATCAGATGAGGATGGGGGTGTGAGACCGTGTGAAATGTGGCAGAGAGGACCAGGAGAATGAGGACTGCTGTGTCTTTTCTATCAAGGATCATGCAGATGTTGTCCGTAGCACTTAGAGACCGTGTGAAATGTGGCAGAGAGGACCAGGAGAATGAGGACTGCTGTGTCTTTTCTATCAAGGATCATGCAGATGTTGTCCGTAGCACTTAGAAGTGTTATTTCTGTACTGTGGTTTGCCTGGAATCCGGACTGCATGGCATCAAGAAGCTGGCCGTTGCTGAGGTGGTCGGGCATCGGCTGATTAGTTTCTCTAAGACCTTGGCCAGGTATGTTTAGGAGGGCGATGCGCCTCTGAGGTTGTAAAGTATGGCTGGCTCAGAGGATTGTTTCTTGAGCAGGGGCATGATGGTGATGTGGGTGATGTGTTTACAGGTGTCCAGGAATGTTTGCAGTCGATGAAGTTGTTAAGGATGGGTGTTGGTGTTTCGCTGACGGGTAGGAGTCCTTTGGTGAAGGTGTAGTTAGGCCAATGCTCAGGTGGGGACCCCGAGTGCATGGTCTTCATAGTAGCCGCAGTTTTGGCAGTGGTGATGGCAGGCCATGAGGTCAGGGTTACATTTTTGACCGGGATTCAGAGTTGAATTGCGACAGTGACCGGATCCAGTTGAGGGTCAACGTGGCCATATATGGATGTTATATTATTAGAGAATAATTCCAAGAGCTTTTTGCAAAGGTCAAATGAAAGTTAATGTTGCTGGAGGCGCAGTGTTCTCTTTGATGATGGCAAAGATTTCATTGACGCTGTTTGTGTCTATGACGTCTACAAAAGCTGTGTGCTTGGTGTCCCGTATCGGCTAGTGGTAATAGCTTATGGTGGATTTGACTAGGTCTTTATCCATGGTGTCTTGACTTGTTCTCCATATGTTCTCCAGTATTTTGCAGTGGAATTTCATCAGCCTGTTTTGCTCTGTGTACTATCTAGCCTGTAGGTGGGCTCTTGCCGTTGAGTTGCCCTTGAATGGAGCCAGTGTGTTGGTGCATGCAGTGATCCAGCTGTTCAGGTTTTCAACGGCTTTCGGCACGTTTTTTGGGGATTCGAGGTATATTGTGAGCATTCCCGGCTTTATCAGGGCCATCTCTGGTATGTGATGGAATAGCATTACTTTCTTTACTTTATATAGCAACAGCATTTTGACAAGAACTGTTGTACACAGCAACAGGAATAAAGTACATCTGGTCATTAAAAGTTTGGGTGGCAACTTAAAATGGTGGAACACAACTATCGTTGAGTAACTCATACAAATGTGTATGGCACAAGAACAATTAATTAAAATAACCTGATTTTTGAGGATCAAACATCAAAGCAACCAAGTTAAGAAGTTAATTACTTACCTGTACCTTTAGTTCTCAAGCTTTTGGTAGCTTTCATATATTCAGATGCTTGAATCATTCCCCGTCACCAGGCTAGGAATCCCCAGTAACTTCAACAGTCAAGTGTGATAAAATGCTTAGGACTCCAAAACAGTGATTCTTTAGTAGCACATTCACCTAATTTGAAACAATCCAAACTTCAGGGAATGAAGTAGAATTCCTGAACTCTCTACTACCACTAGAGGCCACCATAACTCAGAATTTCGTTGCACAAGTATGCAAAAGTACGAGGGAGGGTTGCATGTGAATATAACACAGATATCAATGCTGGAGCACTGGAGTTCAAGGTAAAGAACTATTTTTTTCTCTTCCACTGAATCTTTCATATGTTCATTTTCTTAAATCAGAGCTTTAAGCCGTACATAACATCTGTATAGAGCGAGAAACAGGCTTGCCTTGTTTAAACAGTTTGAGTAGAACTGCTTGTCCACTGTAAAGTCTGCTGTTGCATCCACAACCAGGCAGTAATGCCTGGTTAAGTTATGTCTGCTTTTCTAAATGGCTGCAAGGAAAATGTCCTTCAATGACACTTCAACACAGTTCCTATAATACTATGTTTCGAAATATTTATTTTTGGTCACCTTTGGATTAAATCACTATGGTTGATGTAAAACAGAACATGATAGATATAGTAGCCCAGAATATCAATTAGTACATGAAAAACACACCTGAAACCATTAAGCCTCAATAAAGTCCAGGGACTTTCTTATTTAATATACATTTTGAAAATAGCAATTATAAAATATAATTATTTACAAAACAAGGGGTTCTAATATCAATGAAGTGCACAGAAAAGAGTGAGAGTAAGTGCTCAAGTGATTGATCAAGAGGATCAAGGAAACAAAGTGAAAATGATTTATGTACAGAAATGAGCCTGCCCTAACTTTAATAGCTCGCAAAAAATGTAATTCTTTTTCACTGGCACGTGGTTTGGAAATCCTCCGTATTCCTTGATTTGCAATACTAGCAAGGGGATTGGGAGGAGGGGCAGGACAGGAAAATGTAGGTGCAGGCTCCAAAGGAAATTGTCGACGTTTCGACGCAAGAAAGGAAACCGGGTAACTGAATTCCTCAAGGACGGGTCTTCATGAGGACGGGGCGAGGGAGAAGGGGGCGAAGGGTTACTCAATGTTCACATAGGTTAAAATAACCCCAATGTCAGTGGGCACCTGTAACAACAAATAAAAATGCGGGCTAAATATCTCCAAATCATGTCTATAATAGTTAAACAAAAGAAGGCGTGGATCTGCACTCACCCTTAAATGGTGTGCCACTTGTGCGATGTTAATCCGCACCCAAATTTTTATTTTTCACTGTGCCGATTTTAGCACTGAAAGAGGATAAAAACACAAGAAACGATAGCCATTAGTGCTACTGGTTGTTGAGAGCATCAATTCTATAAATGGCATTACAAATTCATATCACTCGTAATTACTCACACACTAAAGACCGGTCACTCACAGTATCAACCTTTTTTTCTAATAAGGTTGCCTGGCTTTACCATTTCATGTCTCACACCTTATATAAAAAGAAAAGGCGTGGGTCGTACTCACCCACGAGTACGACCCACGCTGTTTCTTTTTATATAAGGTGTGAGACATGAAATGGTAAAGCCAAGCAACCTTATTTGTAAAAACAGTATGATACTGTGAGTGACCGGTCTTTAGTGTGTGAGTAATTACGAGGGGGATGTGAGTATTTGAGGCACATCTCTCGCTTCTTTGCCCAAACAACAAACAATAGCGAAGCACTAAAAAGATACCCATTTTCTAAATATGGTGATATATACCTAATTCCAAAACATGGTGACATTTCTCGAGTGATATGAATTTGTAACGCCATTCATAGAATTGATGCTCTCAACAACCAGTAGCACTAATGGCTACCTTTTCTTGTGTTTTTATCCTCTTTCAGTGCTAAAATCGGCACAGTGAAAAAAAAAAATTTGGGTGCGGATTAACATCGCACAAGTGGCACACCATTTAAGGGTGAGTGCAGATCCACGCTTTCTTTTGTTTAACTATTATAGACATGATATGGAGATATTTAGCCCGCATTTTTATTTGTTGTTACAGGTGCCCACTGACATTGAGGTTATTTTAACCTACGTGCACATTGAGTAACCCTTCGCCCCCTTCTCCCTCGCCCCGTCCTGATGAAGACCCGTCCTTGAGGAATTCAGTTACCCGGTTTCCTTGTTTGGGTTGAAACGTCGACAATTTCCTTTGGAGCCTGCACCTACATTTTCCTGTCCCGCCCCTCCTCCCAATCCCCTTGCTAGTATTGCAAATCAAGGAATACGGAGGATTTCCAAACCACGTGCCAGTGAAAAAGAATTACATTTTTTGCGAGCTATTAAAGTTAGGGCAGGCTCATTTCTGTACATAAATCATTTTCACTTTGTTTCCTTGATCCTCTTGATCAATCACTTGAGCACTTACTCTCACTCTTTTCTGTGCACTTCATTGATATTAGAACCCCTTGTTTTGTAAATAATTATATTTTATAATTGCTATTTTCAAAATGTATATTAAATAAGAAAGTCTCTGGACTTTATTGAGACTTAATGGTTTCAGGTGTGTTTTTCATGTACTAATTGATATTCTGGGCTACTATATCTATCATGTTCTATTTTACATCAACCATAGTGATTTAATCCAAAGGTGACCAAAAAGAAATAATTCGAAACATAGTATTATAGGAACTGTGTTGCATGTTGAATCTATGTCTAGGACCAACTGTTGACTATAATACTTGATACCCAGGTCCTTTGACTACAATTGGGTTACCCCCTGTTTTATAACAACTTCAATGACACTTCAGCATACATTGCAGCAGTTGTTGCCATGCTTCTGGTGGAGTGCATCTTCCCTCTGCTCTGGGCCAGAAGCTTTGCTTTATTGTGACATAAGGTGATAAAGCGAGACAAGGCAAACAACGTGCAATAACTTCTTTGAAAAACAGGCGATTTGTTCCTGGATGGTTGAATGAGACAAATAATTGTAAGAACGGAAATCCTTTGTTCTTGTAGAACATAAAGCACCTGTGGATATGCAGCAATTGCAAGAATTTCTCAGCAGCAATGGATAGATTTACGCAAGAAATATATATTAGGGTGACCGGTTCATTCAAGGGTCTGTAGGGACTTTTGACATAATCTTGGGTTGGTCTGTACAATCACCTTCTCTTTGGTGAAGTGAAGATAGGACTCTTATGGCGCACACCTGTAATTCTCCAATTGTCCCTGCTGAGGTGAGAGTAGGAAGAGGCGTGGTCTTCCACAAGGTTCACTCTATGGATGGGTTAGAAAGAAAGCAACATGAATTCACTTAATATAGTGTTTACTCTCGTGGAGTAGGAGGATGCCAAACTGAAGGAAAGACACTGAGGAGTCCATTCATGAATTATATTCCTATGTGAGAATAAAGATGAAGAGCCTTTCATAGTCAAGAATCTGGACAATGAGGTGTAGTGAACCCTAACTGAGGAATACTTAAGACCGCCCTTGGCTGCTCCTAGCAAATATGGTAGCACCGAATCAGGCTGCATAGAGATTGGATTTAGGACCTTACCTCTGCACTGCGTGCAGAATTGTCTCCACTTAGCATATGCACCATCCACAGCTATGGCCTACAATGCTAAGATATTTCCGCAATCTTAAGGCATACCCAGATGACCCTACTCCAAGTAATCAGGAATAATGAAGTGAGGCTCAGCAACTTGAGGTTATATAGGAAAATTTCGGTTGTGTCTTGAGGAGCATGGGGAGATTCTTCAACTGGATTGGTGGTATGCGGAGAGCCTCAGCAGATCGCTGTACCAAAACCCATGAGACCACCGTTGGGGCACACAGAACCAGGGAACAGTGATCTGCCTTTGCCTTCTGAGCACTCAGGTGATGAAGGAAAACAGAGCAAAAGACATTCAACCTTGTCTTGTAAAAAGCACTGCCATTGGATTGTATCGGATGCAACATGTTGGCGTAGAACTTGTATTTCTTGTTCTCTAGGGTTCCAAACAGGCCTATGGGTGGTTATCCTTAATTTACAACTATGTATTCAGCTTGCATTGGAGTGTAAACCATATTCGTTGCAATCTGAAAGGGCATGGCCGAGTGCCTCTGCCTGGATGCTTTGGCTTCCCAGAGGATGGTCTACTGAAATGTTCACCTAGTTGATTTTGACCTATGTTACAGAATCTATGTCTTTTCCAATAGAGAACACAACCTCTTTTCTCCTTGCTTTACCATGTAGTACATAAAAGTTGTGTTGTCTATCTGGATTAACATACCTTGTTTTATTAACCTCAGAAGGAACGACTGCAGGCCTTGTACTATGGACTGTAGCTTCAGGATGTGTGCGTCCAATCCTGCCAGTGGCGCATCTGTTTCCATGGCTATGCTGTTCTTTGAAGGCTGGAACAGTAGATCTATTTTGAGGTTTGTTGGGACTGTGTGGAGGCGTTGTGTGTTGTTGCAATATCCAGTCAACAGAGATCTAGCTCCTGTTGAATAGGCCTCATCTGGGGTCTGCAGAAAGAAATCAGGCCGAAGTAAGAATACATGAGGTCTAACACAGAGTTGTACATCCTGACGGACACTGGTTGCTTGAAACAAAATGCCTCTATCACTGCCTGACATTTTGTAACTCCATCTCCCTGTAGGCAATCTATCCCCGTGTGTTCGAGAGTGCCCCAGGAATTGCATATTTGTCACATGTTGAAAGGAGAATTCCGTTAGAGTTCAGGGACAGTCCTGGGTTCGTGGAATAGGCTGATGGAGGCAACTGAGGAAGCACAAGCCTCTTCCTTCGATAAAGCTTTGCCGAGTCAGTCATCCTAGTATTGGCATGCTTGATTATCTTGTCCTGGCAGCTACCAGCGAAATACACTTTGCAAAGATCTAGGGTTCAAACTTGAGACCAAATGGAAGGTGAGGTACTCCCTTTTCTGAAGCATCAGAAGGAACTCTGGGAAGATTACAAATCAAAAGATTTGTTTTTTCGGAATGTATTCAAATTTTGAAAGTCAAGCATTCACTTCCAGTGCCTTCTTTTTTCTTAACAAGAAAAAATCTTGACCACAATAAATCTGGAGTTGAAGCTTTGATTCATCTGGTTTCTTTGGGACCTTTTTGAATTGCTCCACTTAGGAGCTTCTGCAAGTGCAGAGGAAACTTTTTTTGCACAGAAGAGGGGGTAGTTTCTGAATAAATTCCAGAGTGTGACCAGATTGCATCTGAAGCACCTAGTGATCTGTAGTTACCGCTACTAAAGCGAGAGTTAAATCAGAGAATGTCCCCAGACTGCAGCACTCCGATAAGTGGTGGGCAACTGGTGAAAGTCAATTTCTTTCCTGGCTGCTGTGGGAGAATGGCTGGGTTGCTCCCTTTTATTCGCCTATATTCTCCTGTGCCCTTGGTGCTGACTTCTGTCTGAGAAGGTAGCCTTGACTATACTGGGATTGCCTTTGAAGGATAATAGGCTCGTACTTGGCCTACTGTCATAGTATTATCTCCTGAAGTATTCACAACCAAGCATAAAGGTTAAATAACATCATTAATCGAGCAGAGGAAGCCTGCTTTCACACAGCCAGACTCCACAGCTCTAACCAAAACCGCTGTGGTACCTGCATATCGTCATCACCCATAACATTCCCCCTGCACGAGCCCATCAACACAAAAACAACTCAATACACAATACAACACTTGCATACCGAGAGAACCCCAGACTACAGGCTTAATATTTTCTTGGGCTACTAAAATGCATAGAGATAGGGTTTATATACTCTAAAGTTCCTTGGGAGCATGCTGTGTCCGCATCAATGTTCTGCATGGCGTGGTCTACATGATTCCAAATAAAGTCTCTTTGCATGGATGTGTGGACAAAAGGAAGTTGACATTAGTCATTCCTACCTGTTCAAGACTGCTGCCCCTGTGAGCTAACGAAAGTCTTTGCTGGAAACATCCATCACTGCTTTAAGGATGGTGGCTGATACTTTTGCACCTTCGTTGAAAATGGCCTTAGCTTCTTCCCTTCAATACTGTGGGATGAGATTATATGAGGTGGAATGCCTTGCTACATCTGGCAATTTTATCAACCCACAATGGCCAAGACATTCAATACTTATATGGATGTTGCAATCATTGAGATGACTCTGCGCCCCAAGTTGTCCAGGTGCCTACCATTCCTGTCAGGGGGTGCTGAAGCCGGAGTGATATGATTTTTAGATCTTCTCTTGGTCATCGGTATAGCAATGAAGTCAGGCTTTGGCTTGCCAGTTAAGCATGCTGGCAGGAATTCTGGAATCCTGTACTTCTCCGGGTAGG
This sequence comes from Lissotriton vulgaris, assembly GCF_964263255.1. Taxonomy (NCBI): domain Eukaryota; kingdom Metazoa; phylum Chordata; class Amphibia; order Caudata; family Salamandridae; genus Lissotriton; species Lissotriton vulgaris. Next base: position 387,807,476 of record NC_141697.1, read on the forward strand.
GTAGGTCTGGCTGAATTGCGAACGACATTAGGAATTTGTTTGAGACTCTGACCAGACAAGATCCAGTATCAGGATGGATTTTGTAGTTTTCTGAGGCTGTTCTTTAAAATCATATAGAAAACATTACTGCTCCACAGAAGTCATGGGATGTCAAACTTTTTTGCGGCTCTTTTCAGATTGTGAAGGTGAATGGTCGCCTTCTGTAAGAAGGGTGTAGTCTCTCCACTCTTAATCATATCCATGATTACCATCGTCCTATCCTTTCTCAAAAAGCTTCTTCTTCCATATCCAAAATGAAATCAGAGTCAGACGTGTTCTTTTTTTTCCACGTGCCTAAGTGTCGATGGAAAAGAAGCTGGCATTGCAGGAATAGGCAGAGACGAGGAGAGAGGCATCTCTGGTTATCGATGAAGTGACAATGGGGGTGGTTGCACCCGGGGAGGTGGTATTTGTGGTGACAATGGCTCCGGTCGCAATGGTAGTATTCTTTGGAATGTGTACAGTATCTGTTGGAATACGGTCATGAATGGCAAAGGAAAATGATCACAGGTAGGTCCTTGTAGGGAAGCCGTGGGTAAAGCTGGTCATAATAGCTTGGCAGCATTCCCCCATGAAAGTCAGGGGCTGAAACTCATACTCTTGCTGGTATTCCTCCTCCTAATAAAGTTGCTACCCAAATCCCAGTACATAAAGTACATTTAACTGCACAGATCACTGACATTAGCCTCCAATTCTAAGTTCAGTATATGGCTTGGTGTATGTAAAAACCTTCAACAGCAAAAGTGGGAAAGTTAAAGGTTGAAAAGGAATTTGTGTTGTCAACAGGGTCATAGTATCAATAGTCATTGCGACAAGGTGGTCCCTGCCATCGACAGTGGATGGAATTTAGTGTTGCAGTCAATGGGATCTCCATAGAAAGGGAGGTGAAGGTCACCCCAGGACAATTGTCGACTGTACCTTCTTCCTTACGGACATGGTACTGCCAATGAAGTCTGCTGGTAGGGTGCCTGTTGAAATGATGGTCATCAACAAAGGGGCCTTTTTTGTTTATGGTAGAGCTTTGGTCCTCAATGATTTGGGCAGCCAATGCAACTATATGTCAGTAATGCTATATTTCTGTACAATTTTTGCAAAGGTTGTTACTCACTCTTTTTTAAGGCCTCTTCATAAGAAGGCTTTGTCTCCTGTTGGGAGGAGGTGACTGCACATTCGTTTGAGGTAATTACCGGCTGAAATAGTTCAACGAGCTTCCTATTTTGTGCAAGTGCTTTATGAAGCTGGTCAGAAAAGCTTTCCCTTTAGCAGGGACAAATTCTGTTCTTTTCCAAAAAAGTAAAGAACCTACTTTATCTCTCTGTCCTTAGACGTCTTTGAAAGGAAGGTTTTACAGATGTACCAAGTGACACCCCATGAGTAAGATAAAGGCAATAAATGCACTGATCATGAAGATCATCAACGTAGGTCTTTTATCAACAGACAAAGTAGGACTTAAAAAGAGATATTTTCTGTTTTTCAACCCTGGTGGCAGCTAGCCACAGTTTTAAAAACTACTCTGAGTTTGATGACAGCTGGAGACAGGGTGGGCTGCAGTCCAGGGAGGAAGAAATAAAGGTTGAGAAGTAATCAATATAAGATCAAACACAGGTTAGAGAAGAATTGTTCTCAGGAACTCCCTCACATATGACGCTCTGTAGAAATCTGTCAAATGACGTGGATGTGCTATTAAACAGTTGTTGGTGCCTATGACCAATGTAATACTGTTATTTCCGAGGATCCATCCAAGCACAGGAAGTCGCAGACGTACTGCTCTCTATGTGATAATAGGAAGGCATAATAATTCAGTTGCCTTGTCAATAGTGCAATCAAATATCATAGCAGCAAGTTCATTTTATAAACAGTTCGAAGACAACAAGCTTTCAGCTGTTTTATTTGAAATCTTTGAGAATGAAGCAAAAACCCTTATTTTGTACTTTTTCAATGTAATTAATTTTGTGGTTGCCATAAGAAGCATCTGGTGTCAGAAGATACTGATTTCAGGAATACATTTGTCTTGTGCTCTAGCTCCAGCAAAAATGACTCTTGAATTAAGCCATTTATTATGGCAAGCATTCTTGAAATCTGTTAATTTTTCATGTTTTCTTAACAATTTTATTTCTTTTGCAAATACAGTATCTTTTAATTTCGTTCAGATTACATGTTTTGATTTAATATATTCAGATCTATCCTTTTGAACAGACTAACTTAACTAAGTATATTTAAATGGAATCAACTTTCTATTGAGACAATCCACTTTACTGAAAGAAGACTTCAAGTCAGCTTATGCCATTACAAAACACATGCACCATTTCATGATTCAAATGATGATGCCAACAAATTAACTCTTGCTAACTCCAACTCTTGCTGCAGTAGCTTTAGGATTTTTACCTAACTCACCGCCAGAGACACTGCTAGGATTTGGAATAATATACTAAAACATTGCAAAACAAATTTTTATCATTCAAAACTTCCGTTGTGGGGCAACCTAGGTCTCCCGGCTATTTTTACAGATTCTATCACTAATAGCTGGGCTTCTTTTGGGATTAAGACGTTGGAGGATCTTTACGGCTCGCAGGGGTTTCTAGAATTCAATACACTTAAGCAGCTATACGACCTACCAGAATCCTCAAGGTTCAAATATATGCAAATCCATGACTATCTGATCAATTATAAAAAGATACAAAATATTTCTGATTGCGATATCTGGACATGCCTCTATTCAAATAAGAACAAATCAGTTATCAGTGAATCTTATAAAATACTCAGCCTCTTTAGAACCAACGACAGCGACAAACTGGCGGCGAAATGGAGTACCCAGCTAAACCTAAATATTACTCCCAACCAGATAGAGCACTCTCTTACCAATATAAATAATCTTGTACGATCATCCAGCCTTCGGCTACAACAATACAGAACGACCTGCATGTTATATTACACACCAGAAAGAATTACCAAATGGTCATCAAACCCCTCTTTTAGTAGCCGTACTAAATGCCCCAAATGTTCGCTGGAAGCAGCTAATTTAGTTCATATCTTGTACTCTTGCCCCAAACTAAAGAACTTTTGGGGCGACATACTGAGTGTACTGAGACTAAAAAATATTTCATATCCCATCACTACGGCTGCTTCGGTCCTACTAGACCTTAACACCTCTTTATCCCCACAATCATCTCTAATCACTATACTTTTCTCATGTGCAAAATTAACTCTGGCTAGGGCTTGGATTGACCCAGAACCACCGACGGTTTGGAAATGGTGGATCTTAGTAATAGAAATACACGCTATGGAGCTAGCCTTAGCAAATCTTAGGGGAATACGCTCACTGACTAAGTTTAATAGAATTTGGGGCACTTTTCTAGATTGAGAATCTTATATTGCTATAATTTTATAAATTTGTATGACTCTTAAGCCTCCTCTGTTTAATTTTACAAATGGATGAACTTGTATATGAATTTTTGTTGCCTTCTGTCTTACTTTGTCATCCTGCATATCAATAAAAATATAAAAAAAATAAAAAATAAAAAAAAGGATTTTTACCTAACTCTGCACTGCTGGAAAATGCTGGAAAACCGACAATGATATAACACTGATATGGTAATAAGAGTGCAGGGCTAAGTGGTGCCTTGGGTGAACTGCACTAACAGCATCTACTTCAGGATGTTAAGAGATTTACAGAATACTGCAGCTCTAGCCCATCCTTGTCCAAGGTTATGGAAATCACATCTCCCAGAATCATGTGGCCCTCCCATGACTCTGTGCAGCGATAGCGGATCTTTAATTTATATACACTATTCGCAAGGCTGTCAAAGAAGTGGGCTTGTTGTCACTTAAATCTAATCTGAACCATGGAAGGTGAGAAGCTCTGAAATGGTGGTCAAGCTACAGTAGGATAAGGGGGTCACAGCAGGTCTTCATGCTTCAGGGACAAATTACTCCACTCACAGCATCTACCGGCTCCTACATTCCTCCACACTTTGTTTATGCAGCAATGGGAAGTGAAACTGGGATGATCTCATGACAGGGGCGGTTCTGTAGGAAATGCTTTCATAGGAAATCATTGGCCACTCTCTTTACCAGTGACAGACTTCCTAGGCACTTGCACACTGATACTGTAAGATCCCAACAGTTATATGGATAACTGGTGGCAGTCTTGAAGAAGGCAGACATTGTTTATCTACATAACTGTAAAAGCTAGAATCACCAGGGCATTCGAAGTTTGGTGGTATGCCACCACAGCCGATCGCTACTCCTCAGAAGCACATAGATGCAGTAGAGCATAGACCAGGTAGGGGAACCCCGCCAGTGTCTGGAACCTGCACCGGTGACCACTGCAGTGCTTAGCTTGAATACCTAAAACAGACTACTTTGTTTTGGCAATCAACCCTGTAACATCTGACATTGCACAAAACCCCTGTGGGCTAGTACACAACATGTAGAACACTTCAAACAAGTTAACTGATGAAAAGAGCTGATCCCACAAATCCGTTGGTAAAGGAGGCTAAGCCAAAAGCCACACTTTCAGTATTGTTCACATATGGTCTTGGCTGTGATAGACCTAACAAGCATTGGCAAAGGTAATAGGTTTTGCCCTCGCAAGATCTATTATCTTTGTCAATGTTTTTCTTTACAAGATGCACAGCAACGCAAGCTGCTGTGCAACATGGCTTAACATTTTCTTTATAAAGCACTATGATGAGGTTGACTTTAAAACATGTTGCACATTCGCTCATCCTGATGTGCAACACGTAAAGAATAAAATTGAGACAGCCAATAGATCTTGCATAGGCGAAACAGATTGACTTTGAATGCTTAAAGTGTTTTAAAGCAGGATAAATAATGCCCAGCGATACAAATTCCTTACACCTGAATGCATAGTAGAAGCTGAAAGGACAGCCGCTGGTGACTTACTCCTCTGCTTGAAGCACGATTTTTTCATCTTGTGGATTCCTTTAAGTATTGTTTCTTTTGGCCCTCCTAAAACCTAATTTATACAATGGATATGGAAAAAGACTCACCTGTTTCTATTCTTTAATGTACTTAGGGGCAACAGGTAACAGGCTTTTAGTTTCTAGTGGATATGTTTAATGGGATGATTCCTCCATTCCATATATTATCAGAGCACACATTACGCACCGACCTATTTATGTCGACCCGAAGAGGTGGCGATACCTCTTCACACCACACAAAATATAATTCCTTACTCCCATCATCACCACCACCATAGAGTCAGAGTGGAAGCTAGTGAATGTGCACTGCGCTGGTAGCTGGTGCTCCTCCACTTTCAACTGATTTTACTGAATTAAGCAACAGCTGCCGAGATATTTGTGTAACTCCTAGATCATGGGTTCGGGCCGCAGAATAATAAATAATGCCTTTTTTAAGTAGTGCCACAAACATGTTACACCAAGCACTATAAAATGAACAGAATCGCATGATGGAAATATAATTTATTTTGAACGAAGACTAATGACCATTGAGGCTGAACAACAGCAGGAGGAGGGTGGGGTGACGGAGAGTAACTCCAAAAGTTTTAAAAAGGGTACTTGGAGGAGACTGTGGCCACCTGACGGAACTGGCCACAGGGACCTGTACTTGGTCCATGCTCTGCGGCAGGGAGGAAGACTCTAAGCCCAGGAGGAAGCCGAAGCAGAAGAGGACAGGCTGACCCAAGAAAACCAGAGTGACATCAGAGCAAACCAATGGTGATTAAACCAGTTTTAAGCTTTTTTGCTTTAAAAGAAAAATTCAGTTTCATAATATTTTGTAAGTGCTGTGTAGGTGAACCAAAAAAAGGGGCATTCTTAAGAGAAATATACTTGTCTATTAAGTCTTGGGACGGGCATGTTGCATTCCCAAAGGCTTGGGGAGAGGTCGATTGAAAAATCAATAGCACTACTGTTCACATGCCTCCAACTCCTCCTACTCTTAAAAGGTTAGGCATTGCATCCACCTTGTTAATATGCTCTTTGCCTCTCTCAGCCCACCAAATGCTAGTGGGCTGATATTCATCTGGTAGAAAGGTATACCTAAGAGTCCCTGTCAGTGTGATGTGATACAAACAGAGCAGCCAGCATAAATCTAGGTTAAATTTTATCCTGACAAGAAAAACAAAGGCGCACTGTTTGCAATACTGTCCACTGAATCGACTAGTGCATAATTTATAAACCTAGCCCATAAATATTCAAGAGCGTGGTTCATAAATGATAAGACACCTTTTCTTCCAATCGCCAAGTTATGTAGCCGAAGATGCGCTTCAGCCACTATATTCTGATTTTCAAAGCTTTGCTAAGCAAAAGGAAAGCAACATTGCATTCATGTGGCATATTTACGTTCCTAGAGCATAACACCAACCAATACATGTGGCCAATGGCAGTGCACCCATTAAGAAGGATTTATATTAGTGGTATTGTTCATTATTTCCTTTTATTTTTAGCACCATGACTCCTTTATTGTTAAACCTATAGACGTCATGTAAAGAGGTACACTGTATGCCCTTATGACATGTATTAAAACAATATTCGAAAAAGAAACAAATTACAAGGGAAGTGCCCTTCCAAGAACCGTACAAGTTTTTTGTGAATATCGCAGTAAAAGTGGCCCTCGGGTAGTGCAGACACCGGACCACTCAAGGGCTTTAATCATTCATTGATTCGCTCTTCTTAATATTCTTTTAAGATCAACCTCAAGACTGTGTATTGTAAATGACAAGTTTGAAGGCCAGCTGATGGACTCCTGGCATATTTTTTACCTTTTTGTTTCTTGCGAATTTTCTCAACAAGGCCTCGGATCTGTAAATATTCTTCCCATTCCTTTCCAGGAGTGGACGTTGGGTTACTACACTCTGTAGATGAGAAAAAGTCAACAATTTATTTGGAATGCAGGTGAAAAGTGGAAGAGTACTACTTTCTGGTTAAAAGCAAAGTCATTAAACACGCTCTTCACGCGGAAAATAATACTTACCTGCTATTATGATTGCAGTTTACACTGTAGAATCACATGCTATGCAATGCAGAGTGAATATCCCCGACTAACAGAATAAACATAATCTGGTTAGTCACAATACAATTCAATGAGAAACTCTGCTTAACTCTTGGGGGTTAATGACCAGCCAGAGGCATTCCCGAAATTAACACGTGCCAAAATTAGGCAGTACCAAACAAAATAAAGGTTGTGAACACAACAAAATTACCACACCAATTCAGGAAAAAACAAGCATTTGAAATGCAATAGGTCTCGCATTAGGAAAGTTTGAGTTATTGGTCTTGTAAATGACAATTTTTTTATTTATCTGTTGGTTTTGAAAATAGCTAAATTAATAGCTTTGTGATTTACAATGACAATAGTTATAACTTTCGCAAATGTAACACCTATAACCTGGGGTTGCTCTGAGTGATGCTGTGTTGGTGCCGAGTGATGCAGTGTTGGTGCCGAGTGATGCAGTGTTGGTGCCGAGTGATGCAGTGTTGGTGCCGAGTGATGCAGTGTTGGTGCCGAGTGGTGCTGCTGAGTGGTGCCGAGTGGTGCTGTGGTGGTGCTGAGTGGTGCTGTAGTGGTGCTGTAGTGGTGCTGTGGTGGTGCTGTGGTGGTGCTGAGTGATAATGTGGTGGTGCTGAGTGATAATGTGGTGGTGCTGAGTGATAATGTGGTGGTGCTGTGGTGGTGCCAAGTGGTGCTGTGGTGGTGCCAAGTGGTGCTGTGGTGATGCCGAGTGGTGCTGTGGTGATGCCGAGTGGTGCTGAGTGATAATGTGGTGGTGCTGAGTGATGCTGGGGTAGCGCTGAGTGGTGCTGCCGAGTGATGCTGTGGTGGTGCTGTGGTGGTGCTGAGTGGTGCTGTGGTGGTGCTGAGTGATGCTGGGGTAGCGCTGAGTGGTGCTGCCGAGTGATGCTGTGGTGGTGCTGTGGTGGTGCTGTGGTGGTGCTGAGTGGTGCTGAGTGATGCTGTGGTGGTGCTGAGTGGTGCTGTGGTGGTGCTGAGTGATAATGTGGTGGTGCTGTGTTGGTGCTGTGTTGGTGCTGTGTTGGTGCTGAGTGGTGCTGTGGTGGTACTAAAAGGTGCTGTGGTGGTACTAAGTGATAATATGGTGGTGCTGAGTGATAATGTGGTGGTGCTGAGTGATAATGTGTTGGTGCTGAGTGATGCTGGGGTAGCGCTGAGTGGTGCTGCTGAGTGATGCTGTGGTGGTGCTGAGTGATGCTGTGGTGGTGCTGTGGTGGTGCTGTGGCGGTGCTGTGGTGGTGCTGTGGTGGTGCTTAGTGATGCTGTGGTGGTGCTGAGTGATACTGTGTTGGTGCTGAGTGATGCTGTGGTGGTGCTGAGTGATAATGTGGTGGTGCTGAGTGATGTGCTGAGTGATAATGTGGTGGTGCTGAGTGATAATGTGGTGGTGCTGAGTGATGCTGGGGTAGCGCAGAGTGGTGCTGGGTGGTACTGAGTGATGCTGTGGTGGTGCTGAGTGATGCTGTGGTGGTGCTGAGTGATGCTGTGGTGGTGCTGAGTGATGCTGTGGTGGTGCTGAGTGATGCTGTGGTGGTGCTGAGTGATGCTGTGGTGGTGCTGAGTGATGCTGTGGTGGTGCTGAGTGATGCTGTGGTGGTGCTGAGTGGTGCTGAGTGGTGCTGTGGTGGTGCTGAGTGGTGCTGTGGTGGTGCTGAGTGATACTGTGTTGGTGCTGAGTGATGCTGTGGTGGTGCTGAGTGATGCTGTGGTGGCGCTGAGTGATGCTGTGGTGGCGCTGAGTGATGCTGGGGTGGCGCTGAGTGATGCTGGGGTGGCGCTGAGTGATGCTGGGGTGGCGCTGAGTGATGCTGGGGTGGCGCTGAGTGATGCTGGGGTGGCGCTGAGTGATGCTGGGGTGGCGCTGACTGATGCTGGAGTGGCGCTGAGTGATGCTGGAGTGGCGCTGAGTGATGCTGGAGTGGCGCTGAGTGATGCTGGGGTGGCGCTGAGTGATGCTGGGGTGGCGCTGAGTGATGCTGGGGTGGCACTGAGTGATGCTGGGGTGGCACTGAGTGATGCTGGAGTGGCACTGAGTGGTGCTGTCGTGGTGCTGAGTGATAATGTGGTGGTGCTGAGTGATAATGTGGTGGTGCTGAGTGATAATGTGGTGGTGCTGAGTGATAATGTGGTGGTGCTGAGTGATATTGTGGTGGTGCTGAGTGATAATGTGGTGGTGCTGAGTGATGCTGGGGTAGTGCTGAGTGATGATGTGGTGATGCAGAGGGCAGAAAGACCCAAACAACGAGTCTAACAGAGGGCAGAAAGGCAGAAAAACATGGGGAACAAAATGCTGGCGGTGTAAATGTAGGTATTGGGGACAACGTAACACCAGCGGTTTTTTAAATAGAGAATTACAGTACGGGTTTGTTTTTCACAAGAAAAAAAATGTATTCCTTGTGAAGAAAACAAGACGGAGGAGGGAAGGACAATAAGCTCTTGGCATTGCTGTGGGGAGGAGGGGAGGAGAAATGCGAGACACGGCCTGGCGGCCGTGAAAAGTGTGAAGCAGGGGGCGGGGGAGCGGATCCCTTGTACACTAATGTAGATGGTGGCAACTTAGAACGTATACAAGTTTAGATTACAGGACAGGAAGGGTCCAAGGGCTTTTGGGAATCTCATTTGTTGTTATTGCGGGACCGATTCAGAAGTTGTGTGTGCATACAATACTTATTTGTATGAGCAAAAGTCATTTTTAGGTCTCGTCCTATTCCATTCCGCAAGGAATGAATAGGACGAGACTAATTGGGCTAAACTAAGAGCTAAACTAAGCTCTGAAAAATGCAGATTTCCAGAAGTGCATGTGGTCTTGTGAACGCGCTTCTATCCGCCTGCCTCTCATCACCACATGAAAGCCATTTGTTGCTTGTTCACACTTCTTTCACGGCTGCGAGGCCGTGCGTGCTTCAAAGGGATCCACTCACTTCGCTTCCCCCCTCGCCGAGAGCGTCACATTTCAAAGAGCTCTCCCCCGCCTCCTCTCCCCGCCCCACTCTGACTTCACATTCTTTCTTCCCCTTTTTTTTTTCTTTCTGTAATGTCCTGGCTCTGTTTTTCTTAGTCTCTGTCTTTCTTTTGCTTTCTCTCTTTTATGCCTCTTTGCCTCCCTTTTATTTCCTCATCTTTCTCTTGCCATCTGTCACTCTGATGCTCTCTCCCTGTTTCTCCATCTGTCTTTCTCTGCCACTTCCTGTCTGTCTTCTTTCTCCCTCTCTCTGTATCTTTGTGTATCATTGTGTCTGACTTTCTCTCTACTCCCCATCTTTGACTTTTGTCCTGCTGTGCCTGTCTTTCATTATCTCTCTCTGTCCATATCTGGAATTCCTAATTTCTGTCCCTGATTTTCTTTCTTTCGACATCTCCCGCCACCCCGCCCTGCTGTTTATTTCTCTCTCTTCCAGGCACCGAGCTATGGGTGTTCTTAATGTCACGGACAAGCTACAAATGTTCGGAGCTAAGTGTTATTTATGTGGTGCACGTGTAGTGAAAAACGTCTGATATGAGCTGATGTGAATGACATGGGCAGTAACACTGCAGAGCTTTCAGTGCTTACTTTTTATGTTATTTCCAAACTGGAAAGCTTTGGTTGTGAACATTCACCTGTTTTTTTAAATAAAATCATTTTTGATTTTTGTGTCACAAGCTTCTCAAGCACTCTGCTGGCTCTGAAGGGACACAAGTGTTTTTATGGTTACTTCTTTCCCCACACCTGCATGGATAGTAGTCATTTAGTTGGCAAAAGTGTTTGGCACAGAAGCTTGGAAACACTTCTGTAGTCAAATGGGTTTACCAAGTGGTATTAGTTTCACATTCTGATGGAAGGCCAACTTCGAAAGTAGGTACTTGCGTTAGTTCCGCCTCATCAAAGTTATGTGACCTCATCAAAGTTATGTGTTTAAGGACACTTGTGTTTTCTTCCTTTCCCCATAATTCCCTTGTTTCCCTTGTTTTACGGCCCTTCTACCCTCTGTTAGACTCGCTTTTTGTGCCTTAGACTTGTTTTTGTGCCATTCTGCCCCTATTAGACTCGTTTTTTCCCTTGTTTTTCTGCCCTTCTGCCCCTGTTAGACTCGCTTTTTGTGCCCTTCTGCCCCTGTTAGACTCGCTTTTGTGCCCTTCTGCCCTCTGTTAGACTCGTTTTTTTCCATTTGCAACCCCAGCATCACTCAGTGCAACCCCTGCATCAATCAGCGCAACCCCTGCATCTCTCAGCGCAACCCCTGCATCTCTCAGCGCAACCCCTGCATCTCTCAGCGCAACCCCTGCATCTCTCAGCGCAACCCCTGCATCTCTCAGCGCAACCCCTGCATCTCTCAGCGCAACCCCTGCATCTCTCAGCGCAACCCCTGCATCTCTCAGCGCAACCCCTGCATCTCTCAGCGCAACCCCTGCATCTCGCAACGCAACCCCTGCATCTCGCAGCGCAACCCCTGCATCTCTCAGCGCAACCCCAGCATCACTCAGCGCAACCCCAGCATCACTCAGCGCAACCCCTACATCACTCAGCGCAACCCCTACATCACTCAGCGCAACCCCAGCATCACTCAGCGCAACCCCAGCATCACTCAGCGCAACCCCAGCATCACTCAACGCAACCCCAGCATCACTCAACGAAACCCCAGCATCACTCAACGAAACCCCAGCATCACTCAGCGCAACCCCAACATCACTCAGCGCAACCCCAGCATCACTCAGCGCAACCCCAGCATCACTCAGCGCAACCCCAGCATCACTCAGCGCAACCCCAGCATCACTCAGCGCAACCCCAGCATCACTCAGCGCAACCCCAGTATCACTCAGCGCAACCCCAGTATCACTCAGCGCAACCCCAGCATCACTCAGCGCAACCCCAGCATCACTCCGCGCCATCACAGCATCAATCTCTGCAACCATTCAACAACAACTGGTTCAAATATGTTCTCTCAATGTTTCAAGCTTTATTACAAATGTCACAAAAAGATGTTAATATTTCACTTCTGTTCTTGGACTTTCATCACGATAAAATAAGCTGAACATAATTTTCACAAAAGTTATTTACAAAAGTTGAAGCTATTGCCATTATAAATTAGAATCACTTTTATTTAAGTATTAATTATTTTAAAAAATTAAAAGCCATTGTTATTTGTAATATCAATACATCTAAGTCACGTAAATACAAAACATGTTGCTTTACAAATGCTATAGGTGTCACATTTGCGAAAGTTATAACTATTGGCATTGTAAATGACAAAGCTATTAATTTAGCTATTATCAAAACCAACACATAAATAAAAAAATTGACATTTACAAGACCAATAGCGCAAACTTTCATAATACGAGACCTATTGCATTGCAAATACTTGTTGAGTTTGTCAACCAAATTCTCGATAGTCACATAATCGGTATTTTCGCAATTTAGTACAGTGTGAATACTTTTCCACAGAGCTAAGTATAGTGGCGGGGGCGCGAACATGTGTATTCCTTTGAGGGGGGATGGGTTGGGTGAGGGATGTGAACACAGATGAATAAACCAGAGTCCGAGTTTGAGATTTGAAGCCAGTGCTCACAAATGCTGGCGGTGTAAATGTAGGTATTGGGGACAACGTAACACCAGCGGTTTTTTTAATAGAGAATTGAAGTACGGGTTTGTTTTTCACAAGAATAAAAACGTATTCCTTGTGAAGAAAACAAGACTGGGAGGAGGAGAGGACAACAAGCTCTTGGCATTGCTGTGGGGAGGGGGGAGGAGAAATGCGAGATACAGCCTGGCGGCCGTGAAAGTGTGAAGCAGGGGGCGGGGGAGCGGATCCCTTCGAAGTAAAGCTCTCGGAGGCAGGCGGCTCGGGGAGCAAATGGTAAGCACGTGCACCAGCACATACACTCGTCAAAATCCGCCTGGTGGTTTCAGAGCTTGGTTTGCCCTCAATACTCTCGTCCTATTATCGCTTGCGCGATTAATAGGACGAGACCTAAAAAGTAACAGACAGAATGGCACAAAAGGTGTAAAAATATATTATTTAAGTGGCATGGATATTTAAAGTTGAAGGCAAAAAGCTCCAAGAAATAGCAAATCGCCAATAAAAGTTAATGCTAATTGTATAGTTGGATCAAGGCTTGATTTCAGGCCAACGACGACGGAATGGGACCGGGTAAGCCTAGGTTACACAGATCTATTTTTTTTACCTTGGGATATTACTTTTGTTGTTTTCAATTGGAGCAAGGCAGGATGCTAAAGCCAATAAGGGTCGCTAGAAGTCAAACATGTTATCAACAAGCTCAGAGCGGGGAAAATGTCAGATTTCATAGCCTGCACGTATATTTTGCCACTATGATGGGTTTCTTACCTAACCCCAGTCCCAAGTCATATCATTTTCCTGCAGCAGGACAAGGAAAAAGGTTTGAGGTCACAGGTTCAGATACACTTCTACAGTTGGCATACCCTTGAACATACAGTAGCAACATTTAGAGCAGGACAAACCAGAAATCTGCCCCTAGCTGGACTACACCCTACTTAGTGGGCTTTGATAACCTGGATTAATCCATACTGCTTGGAAAGTCACTCCTAGACTCTTCACCAGCTCGCTAGTCCTTAGGGTATGCTTTGAGGCATCAGGACTCCCTCCACTCAGGCCTGTACCAAGGTCCAGGGCAATCTACTTCAAACTGGACAGCAGGACCTCATTCACAGAAAATACAGCTCCCTGCCTTGTGTGTTCCTGTAGCTATGAGTAGGAGGCTGGCCAGATGGCCTTTAAAGAAAGGATAGCAGGTCCAGCACCTGGGTGCCCACAAAGACTTAGACACATTCAGGCTTCTTTTCCCAGTTAACCAGAATTCTTCTTTCTTCATGGTGTTCTTCCAGCAGTAGGAATATTATGAGGTTGTGGTGAGGTGCAATTGTTCCTAAGTAGCCACCATTGATTGGATAATACTCTAGAGTAGTATTTCCCAAACTTTGAATTGTGACCCACTGGCGGGTCTGTGCCAATTTTTGGTGGGTCATGCAAGTTCAAGCAATAAAGAGGTATTTTAATTCTGCATTTATTTTGTCACACTTACGGAGCTGCAAAGGCAGAGGTCAAATGACAGGCTTAGGCCCGATTACGACCGCCAGATTTGTGGTGGCGCAGCAGTGGTGGTCCATTACGAGTATGGCGGTCGGACGGCCCTGGGACCGCCGCCAGGGAACCGCCACTCCCTGGACGTTGCGTGGTAGAGGCAGCAATATGCTGGACTGCCTCGTTCCTACCAAGCATATTACGAGTTTCCTCTCCACCAAGCTATCATGGAGATTCCTACTCCTTGAACACAGTGGTGGAGAGGAAACAATGCGGGCCCTTCAGGGCCCCCGTGGTTCCTCCTCATGAGGATAAATTTAGGGGGGCACATTATATGTCCCCCTATGTGCACGCACCCCACTTCCTACACAGTATGTACTTTTCAGTGCGTGCCATGCAGGAACCTTGATATGCAGTCCCATTGCGGTGACTGTTTTCTAAGGCACCACAATGGAACTGCCACACAGCCCACTTTAAACATTAAATCAGGCGGGCGGGTGTCGGTAACCTTTAGGAGGTGCAGGACGTGGCGGTGTCGTACAGCCCACTCCTGCACCACTGAAAGTAGCAATCAGGGCCGGACTGGGAACCGAAATAGGCCCTGGCAAACTTCTCGTCCGGCCCCCCTGAGTGGCAGGATGGGGTGCGGCTGAGCTGTTTGCAAGGGCCGGTTTCAGACTGTTTTGTTACAGGGGGCCTATATTGCCGGCCCCCGGTAACAGAAACGGCACCCCTGCCCCCCGGGCCAAAAACCGTCCCTGCCCTGGCGGGCCACTGGGAAAACACCCGGTGTCCGCTACGGCCAGTCCGGCTCTGGACCTGTCTTCTGAAAATTGCTGCTTTTTTAACATGTGAAATAGTGTTCACAAGTTCCACTCACTTTGCAGTCAAAGAAAGTAAAGTTAATTATGTTACAATTTTGCAGGTGTACAGCTGTGTGAGGAGAAAGTCTGTAGCATGTAATTTGTTTGTTAACACAACAAAATCTAAATACCTGCAAATGAACTGTACATACTCAGCCGGTATGAACGCAAAAATGAAGCACTTATTATTGTGATTCTGAAGCGTGATGAAAACAACGATTTTAATAGGATCGAAACAAATCAAGACGCTTTACTTGGAGGTGCAGAGAGGACAAATATTAATCCAATTTCCACACATTATTATTTGTATGCAATATAGTTTTATCAGTTATACGGTAAGTCTGTGCAAATTTAGTGGTCATTTCAATGTAAAAGGTGCAGTCTGTAAATAACAGTGCGATACCACACAGTGCTTCGGTTACATTAAATAGTCCCTCGCCTCATGTTCATTAAATGTAGGTAGGTTGAAAACGTTTGGAAACCACAGCTCTAGAGCCAATTATGGCAGTACTCCCACACTAAACAAGCATCTGTTCAGGATTTCCGCTTTCACCTCACTCTAGACCTTCCTAGAGTCCATCATTCAAGGTGCTCCTAGGCAGGCTCTACTCTCTGGGTCTTGTCATTCCTTCCTGGGTCTACCCCATAGAAAAGAGGGGACAGTCCTTCTGCCTCTTTGGATACAGCCTCCCTTCCTGCTGATAAGTTTGAAGAATACCCAAGAAACCTCTGGGCTATTGCAGTAATCATTTCAGATTACCATCTGTTCTTGTCCTATCCCAACGAAGAGGTCAGTGGTTGCATTACAAGAGTCTTAATTGTTATAGAAGAGCTGTATTGCTCTCTAGCAGTCCGGCAAATCTTGCCTAACTGGAGTGACACTTAAAGTTATTGGGAAAAAATAGCCAGCAGAACTGATTTAGTTCCAGTTTGTTTTTAGACAACAAATACATTTTTCAAAAATAAACTTTTCCACTACAGATACCTAAACTCTCATTACACCACCTAAATAGACGTTCGACTAGTGGAAAATAACTTGCATGCAAGGTTTTATCATTTGTCCGAATTGCATTATACTAGTTTTTTTTTTTACACTTAGTTCATGGACAATGTAACATGGCCTACTCAGTTACATAAAGCTTTTAAAAACCTTTCACCCTGGGAGTATAGGTTTAATATTTGATATGTCCCACTTTCATACATTAAGACCAAGCTATGTGGGCTTCAAAAGTATAAACGTAGGTTTCCTACATGGTAAAGCACTTTCTCCTGCCAGATCTTACTATTGTGGCTTTAGAAGTGCAGTCTAGCCAAGACACAATTGTGTTCTCTGGAACTATACACGTAATCCATCTGTGCGTGGATTAACTAAACACTAAAGCCCACATGCTGCCTTTAGCTACATGTTACTGGTGCATCTCCTGTTCAGAATTACCATAGCCTTAATGGAAAGTTAAATACGTCAACTGAGTTTAACCAATTATACCGTACATATTTAGGGGATCGTGCAAATGCAGCAACACTGAATGGCAGTGTCGTGGCATACTAATACAAGCAAAGTAAGTCCAGAAAAGGAGAATACATAGACAAGACAGACTTTACCGAATAAGGCAATGTAATACAACTCCCCTGCCATCTATTGTTTGGTTTAAAATATTACAATTCGGCTTTTAAGTATTGGTTTTTGATTGAAAGTGAAATTGGACTGACTTGTGATCAGGTTCCCATCAGAACACAAAGCACAGTCTCAAACTCTGATTGTAGTAATTTGTTCCTCATCATGATATGAATATGTGTGCCTACAGTAGTGTATCTGCTTCGTTCATC
Source organism: Lissotriton vulgaris (assembly GCF_964263255.1). NCBI lineage: Eukaryota > Metazoa > Chordata > Amphibia > Caudata > Salamandridae > Lissotriton > Lissotriton vulgaris. Next base: position 387,824,235 of record NC_141697.1, read on the forward strand.
TAGTCCCGGGGAGCGGGAGAGTAAGATGTGACTCTATAACAAAAGCTACAAACCCAGGGTTTCAGGTAAGTTATACTTCTCTTTTCGAGCATCTAGTGGGTAAACAGGCGATGTGTCGACTCTAAAGTAACTTCAACTTCGCAAAGGATGGTGTAAAGTGGGGGAAAAAAGAAGTAACTAAAGTCTGCAATACTGCTACTAATGACAACCTATCTTTTAGCTTTTAAGTCAACACAGGAATGTTTAGTAATGTGTGTTAAGAAACTCTGGTGTCTTCCCTATAAATGTCAGATAATTTATCCTTTAAAATCCTTTGTTGCGATATTTCTGTGAGTGGAAAGTTGGTGTGAAACAGCATTGAGCGTTATGTGAGTCAAGAGTTTTAGTCACCTAGCAAAAATAAAAGGATAAGGAGTAGTTTCTTTTCTGTAACTCCAGTTCTGTAGTAGGGGTATCTCTGTTATAGTCATAATCTAGTGAATAGTCCCGCCCATGTGCGTGGACCCCGGAGCAATCAAAAATAATCTCTTAAAGTGTCGAAAAAATGCAGAACTGCACAGACACTTAAGAGAGAATTTAAAGACATATAATGCAGCCTATAAACAGGCTACACTGTCCAGTACTTCAACTAGAAATTCCACCAAAAATCCACAAAACAGCAAAGCCTGTCCATATTTCCCTTGCATTCAGCAAAAACCCCTCTGGAATGATAGAGAGGAAGACAGGGACAGACAAGCCCCATAGGCTGCCATTATGTGGCTCAGAACAGGATACTGTGCCTTTAAGAGAACTTTCCAGAACTTCACAGTATCCCAGAATGCCCTGCAGGTCCCTCTTACTTTCAGTTCTTTCTGAAGACGTAACACGCCAAACCTGTAGCATTCCTTACATGAATATCTTTCTCCACCGGGGAGGAGGGCGGGCGCTTATGACTATAACAGAGATCCCCCTACTACAGAACTGGAGTTACAGAAAAGAAACTACTCCTTCTGTAGTAGGGGATCTCTGTGTATAGTCATAATCTAGTGAATAGAATGGCAAGCCCATCCCCACAACAAAGCGGCGGTGGAGAAAAGAAACCAACACCACTATTGTGCGAACAAATTCCGCAGCAAAGCCTATCCAACCTGAGCATCCGCCCTGGCATGAGTGTCCAGACAGTAATGCTTAGCAAAGGTATGAACCGACTTCCAAGTGGCGGCCTTGCAAATTTCTGCAATCGGCACATTACGGAGCAAGGCTGTCGTGGCAGCTTTGCCCCTGGTGGAATGAGCCTTAGGCTTACCTCCTAAGGTCTTATTAGCTTTCTGGTAACACAGTTGTATGCAGGATACAATCCACCTAGAGATGGACTGCTTAGAGGTCGCAAGACCCGTCCTGACCGATCCATAATTCATAAACAATTGGTCTGACCTACGAATACCTTTGGTCTTATCCAGATAAAATTTCAACACCCTCCTAACATCCAGGGAATGTAGAGACCTTTCCGCTGGAGATGAAGGGTTCTGAAAAAACGTAGGCAAAGTTATAGTCTGGTTGACATGAAAGTCAGAAATAACCTTGGGAAGAAATTTAGGGTGAGTACGCATTACAACACAACGCCTGAATTTCACTCACCCTGCGGGCCGATGTAATGGCCACGAGGAACGCCGCCTTCCAGGACAGGTGCTGCAACAAAGCCTTATGAATGGGTTCAAAAGGCTCCTTCATCAAACTGGACAGCACCACATTCAATTCCCATGAAGGCGAGGGAAGCCTGACAGGAGGGAACACTTTCTTCAAGCCTTCCAAAAAGTCCTTGATCACAGGGATCTGGAAGAAGGAAGTCTGTGAAGGGCTTTTCCTGTAGGCAGTCAATGCAGCGAGATGAACCTTAATGGAATGAACATTAAGGCCAGACAGCGCCAAATGCAGAAGGTAAGGAAGGATGACATCTTCCTTGCATGTCGTCGGGTCAAAGTTCCTGGACACACACCAGATACAAAACCTCTTCCACTTGTAAGCATAAGAAGTCCGAGTGGAAGGTCTCTTAGACTCCTTCAGTATGTCCATGCAATCTTCGGGCAGATTCAAATGGCCATATTGCACTATCTCAGGAGCCATGCCGCCAAACTCAAGGACGAGAGGTTGGAGTGCAACATCTGCCCCCCTCCAATAATGATCAAATAATTGAGCACTTTGGTATAATAGCCACAAACATAAAAAGTAGCCTAAGGGTGGAGGCAAAACGTAGAGGTAAGGGACCCAAGAGTTGGTTTGATAATGCATGTACCAGGGCGTTGAAAAATTTAAAAAAGGCAGTTCACAGATGCCCCAGGGATATAGGTGAAATAAGAGCATGCAGGTGCGCATATAACCAGGCCCTGAAAGTAAAGAAAACTGTGCTAAATAAGGAGGCAATAGATTCCCTTTGCGAGGCCTCAAAAACTAAAGATCCCGCCGCATTTTGGAAAGTAATCAATACCCCTTTCCCATACGAAACCCATACGGCGCGAATCGAGATCGCAATAAATGAGGATAATTGGGTAGATCATTTCTCCAATCTTTATAAGGCACAGGAAGATATCCACAGTGGAGGTCCTCATAATAGTTTGGATTTACAACCAAGTTATAACTTGGTTGTAACACTTGATGAGGTGCTGCTTGCCTTGAGATCTACCAAAGGCGGTAAGGCAGCTGGGCCCGATGGGATTCCTGCAGACCTATTTAAAGTTAATATTGAAATCTGGGGACCAATGTTGGTACAACTTTTTAATGCGGCTCTATCAAGGGGCCTGAAAAAATCCTGGTTTACCTCTGTCATCGTCCCGATTTACAAGAAGGGGGACAGAAACAGTTGTGCCTGTTACAGACCAATCTCCCTACTTGACTCATCAATAAAAATTCTGGGACGCATTGTGTTGGCAAGACTCCAAAGCTGGGCTGAGGAAAATGAAATCATGAGTGATTTGCAATTTGGTTTTCAAAAAGGGATTGGCACAATCGAGCAAGGCCTAAATTTAATGCTACTGCAGCACAAATATATAAGGATAAAATCGGAACGCTTGTATTTTACTTTTGTGGACCTTTCATCAGCGTTCGACTGCGTATTGCACTCCAAATTGTGGGCAATAATGAAAGGTTTGGGAGTGGACAATACCATCATCTGTTTCCTGAGGGAACTCTATAGTGGAGCCACAGCTTCTGTTCGCTACGGTAGGGGGGGCGAATGCTCCAGACAATTCAGTGTGGGCCGTGGAGTGCGGCAAGGTTGCGTATTGGCACCTTTTTTATTTCTCCTTTACATCAATGGGCTCGAGCATCACCGGCTGCAGGAGTGCAGGGATATGCCCAGGGTGGGGAGGAGGGCAATCCCTGCGCTCATGTATGCGGATGATGCCGTGCTTATGGCACGCACTCCTCGGGCTCTGCAAAAACTAGTAGTTAGTTTTGAGAAATTCATGCTGAACCTAGATTTACTAGTAAACTGTAGTAAGACTTTCACAATGAACTGTGGTCCAAAATCAGGTAAACCGATGAAACGGATGTTTTTAAACAATGTGCCACTGGATAACACCCCAACCTTTTCCTACTTGGGTATCTTATTCCATGAGTCAGGTTCTTGGACAAGCGCAATTAAGGCTAGAACCCTTTTATTTATGAAAACGATCATGGCCCTAAAGAATTTTGTCAGAAAACTGGGCAGGAAGCCGATAAAAGAAATGCTAACTATATATAAAGCAACATGCTTGTCTGTGGCTATGTATGGCTCAGGTTTGTGGGGGTACGCAAATGTTGATCAAATCCAGGTGGTGGAGAATAAATTTTTGAGGGGAGTCCTTGCAGTTCCACAGTGTGCTGCCACATTTAACTGTCACGCTGAACTTGGCCAACCTTACATAACAGACATTATCAAAATCCAACCTATCCTACTGTGGCATAGGGTATGGACTACAAATGAATGCGTTATGAATCGGGCCCTGTTACAGGACACCCTCAGTTTGGATCACGTGGACAGAGCAGAATGGCTGGGATATGTAAAGTGTTTCCTGACCGAGATTGGATGCTATTCCTATTATTCGGATCCATCTTCAATGGATAGCATTTCTAGGAGTACACTAAAATCCCTTTGCCTGGACCATCTTATGGATAAGAGGAAGAGAGTTGAAATTTTGAAACATTCAGTACATTCCCACCTCCCTACTCTCTGTGAGACTAACTCTGTACAGCCATATTTATCCCTGCCCGTGACAAACTATGATCGCTTTCTTTTAACTCGTTTTAGATTTTGTATATTTTTTAGATTAGTGTCTCTTCCTAGCATGAACTCATGGAATCATATAATGCCCACTTGTTTGTGTGATGGTATGTCACAACAATCAGATATCCATATCCCTTTCTTCTGCAGATTTTATAGTGCCTCCCGTAGAAAAATTATTGTCCCTTTTTTAAAAGAAATGAATTTAACCAGATGTCGCCCAGCCTTTTTAGAAGTCCAGAAAATGGATACGGTTTTAACTGTTACTGTGGTTTTAAATTATTTAAAAAGTGTTTTTAAACTAAGGAAACAAATGGTAACTGAGATGGTTTAAATTTCCTATTGATCTCCCTCACTGAACTAACAATTATGAGCTTTAATTACTGTAATTATTGTAATCATTGTAATTTGTCTTTATGTCTGCTACTTTTATGGTTATTTGTTTTTAACCGAATAAAGTTTATTGAACTGAACTGACTCCTTCAGTATGTCCATGCCGCCAAACTCAAGGACGAGAGGTTGGAGTGCAACATCTGCCCCCCGATCTTCATGAGAAGGTCCGGCATGCATGGCAGCCGTATGTGCGGAAGGATTGACCGGTGTGGAAGGTCCGTGTACCACCACTGCCTGGGCCATTCCGGGGCAATCAGGATCATCCGTGCCCTGGACCGGGACAGCTTGATGAGCACCGCTGGAATCAGGGGAATGGGCGGAAAAGCGTTAACAAAGCTGTTCGACCAGTTGATCCAGAGTGCATTCCCCAGCGTCCCTTGCTGGTAGTACCTGGAGGCGAAGTCTCGGCATTTGATGTTTTCGGCGGTGGCGAACAGATCTACGTCTGGCGTCCCCCACCTTTCGAAGACTTCTCCTAGTACGTCGCCGTTTATGACCCATTCGTGGTTTTCCTGAATCATTCTGCTCAGTGCGTCTGCCTGAACATTCTGCACACCTGGTAGATGGGTAGCCATTATCGTCAAACCTCTGGCCAGAAGCCAGCGCCAGATCGTCTGCGCCTCCCGAGACAGAGTGCGCGATCTCGACCCTCCCTGCTTGTTGATGTAATACATTGTGGTCGTATTGTCCGTCTGTACAAGCAGAGAGTTGGTCTGGAAGGATGGAAGAAAGGCCTTCAGTGCCAAAGTGAACAGCTCTGAGTTCCAGGAAATTGATGTGATACGTGGACTCCATCTGAGACCACGTTCCTTGAATCTGTAAGTCTCCCGAATGCGCTCCCCAGCCTTGGAGAGAAGCATCCGTCATGATAGTCTGAGTAGGGATGTCCTTGTGGAAGGGAACCCCTCTGGGGAGATTCTCCGCTGAACACCACCACTTCAGAGACTGAAGAGCATGCAGAGACAGTCGTATCTTGTCGTCCCAAGATCCTTTCCTCTGGATCCATTGGTCCTCCAAGCACTTCTGCAGAGGTCTCATGTGTAGCCGTGCATGAGGAGTGAGGAAGATACAAGAGGCCATCGACCCCAGTAGAGAAGACACCGTCCTCACTGTTGTAGATGGAGCGGTCATAAGAGCCTGAGCCTTGCGAAGGATCGATCGCCGTCGCTCCTCCGAAGGAGAAACGCTTGCTGACAGCGTATTGATGGTGGCCCCCAAGTATTGAATGCACTGGACCGGGATCGGGACAGACTTGGACACGTTGATGTGCAACCCCAACTTGTTCAAGAGAACGCACGTCTTCTGGAAGTCTGCCTGAGCTTCCGAGAAGGAGGAGGCCTTGATCAACCAATCGTCCAGGTACGGGTAGACAAACACCTTGTTCTTCCTGAGGTGTGTCGCTACCACTGCCATGCACTTCGAGAAAGTCCTGGGCGCAGATTTCAGCCCGAATGGCAGCACTGTGTATTGATAATGGTTGATGCCGACTTGAAATCGCAGAAACTTCCTGTGTTTGTACGCGATGGGCACGCAGAAGTAAGCATCCTGTAGGTCTATGGCACAAAGCCAGTCCCCCTGTTGCAACTGAGGAAAAATCTGATGCAACGACAGCATGCAAAACTTTTCTCTGCGAATCCACTTGTTTGCCTGCCGCAAGTCCAGAATGGGCCTGAAATCGTTCTTGACCTTTTTGCGAACCAGGAAGAACCGGGAGTACAGACCTCTTCCTCTTTGAGACAGAGGTACGTCTTCTATCGCCCTTTTCCTTAACAGGGTATCGGCCTCCGCCTGGAGCTCGCGCAGTTGATACTGCGAGCTGACCGGAGGGATCGCTGGAGGAGGGCTGATGAACCGAAGACTGTAACCATTGCAAACAATATTCAGCACCCACTTGTCCGGAGTAATTTTTCTCCACTCTGCCAGAAAAAATTGAACGCTTCCCCCCACCGGAGCGGGTAACGGATGAAGGGGAAGTAACCGCTCAGGGTCGAGACCCGGCCGGGCCCTTGTTTGCGGTAGAGGATTGCTGTCCTCCTCTACCCTTTTGCCGTTTCTGGAAAAGTCTCCGGAACTGCTGCTGTTGTTGCTGCTGTTGTTATCCCGAAGACTATCCCCGTCCTCTTCCTTGTGCACCGAACCGCCTTTGGAACGGTCGGTAGGCTTTCTTTTCTTTGGGCTTCTCCAAGCCCACAGCCGTAAGGGTCTCCGCCTCCGCCTTCATGCGGGCCATCTCATCATCTGCGTGTTTCCCGAATAGGGTGTCCCCAGAAAATGGGAGATTGGCCACCCGCTGCTGGGCCTCCGGCTTGAGTGACGTGAGCCGTAGCCAGGCATGCTGCCGCTGATTGATTCCATGGCAATAACCATGTGCGGCCAACATGGAGGCGTCCGTGAGGATCTCCTGGAAGTCCTCCCTCTTGTCTCTCGGTTGAAGTTCCACGAACTGTTGTAGGGAGTCCCACAGCGCCCAGTCGTAACGGCCCAGCAGAGCTCTATCGCTGGCAGCCTTCATGGCTGCGGAAGCGGTCCCACACGCTTTCCTGCCCGCTGAGTCGATCCATCGACTCTTTTAATCTGGCGGCACTGTGGATGACAGGGAGGTAGAATGCAATTTCCTGGCCGCCGTCACTATCACTGAATCCAGTACCGAATCCACTCTCAGAAAGGCAGGGTCCGAATCCGGGGCCCTGTACTTCTTTAGAAGCCGGGACGGAGGGCCTTCACCACCGCTGGCGTGAGGAACAGCTCCTCCGCAGGTTCCTTCAATCCTGGTACCAGAGGCAGAAGAGGGCGAGACAAGTGCTTCTTGTGAAGCGTCTCAAATATCACGGACATCGTAGGTGTTGGAGCCGTCACGGTGATACCTAACTTCGCAGCTCCCCTCAGGAGAACTTCCTGGAATGTGGCAATGTCGTCCACTGGAGAGATCCTGGTTTCAGGAGAGTCCGATAAGGTCGGCGAGTAGGAATGGGTCCTGAAGAGTCCGTGCGGGACCTAGACTCTCGCCTCCAATGGCGCCGCCTTGATCCGGTGGAGGATCTATGACGACTCCTTGATCTTCCTATCCGTCCGGAGCGTGAATGGGACCTCCTCGGCTGAGGACAATCAACCGGGTCCACCGGAACGGGTGACTTGGGTTTGGACGGAGCCTTCGGTCTAGGTGTACCTTTGGTAGGCGTCGGAAGCTTAGGTAACGAAGTCGACCTCAGCTTCTCAGGCAACCCTGACCCAGGTTGCGGTGGAGGCAACGGAGGCGGAGTAGGCGTCCTCGGAGGGGGAACCCTCTGTAACGGAGGAGGAGTCACCTTCCCCGATGGGGTATACACCTCGGAATACACCGAGTGCGGCGAACCCCCTTCTCTTCCAGCCTGGGACGTAGGCGAACTTCCCAAGGCGTCAGGTCTCTTTCCACCTCTTTTCGGCGTCGAAGAGCGGCGACCATACGGTGAGCGTCGGCCCCTGGACGTCGAGCGTCTCTTCCTCGGCGTCGAACGCCTTCTGCGCCTCGACGGCGACCTTCTGTGCCTCGACAGCGACCTTTTGCGCCTCGACAGCGAACCTCGGCGCCTCGACGGCAACCTCCTGTGCCTCGACGGCGACCTCCTGTGCCACGACGGCGACCTCCTGGGCCTCGACGGCAACCTGGGCCTTGACGGCGACCTTGACGGCGAGGACCTCAACGACGACGTCCGCCTCCTCTACGCCGACGGCGGTTTTGCCTCGACGGCGAGCGCCGACGCTTGGCTCGTCGATCGCTTGACGTCGACGCCGACGAGGATGACGATGAAACAGTCACCGGGGACTTCGAAGGTCTAGTGATATCCCTCGACGCCGAGCGTCGACGTCGTTTCGTCTCCGACGATGGGGAACAGACCGCAGTCATTCCTCTCGACGCCGTAGTGGGCGCAATGGACCCAGGCGGAGAATGGTGACGATTGCTGGTCTTCCTGCCCTTGGGGAGCCCCCCAGGGGGCCTCAGCATGGGCAGAAGAAGCCCCTTCAGACCCACCTTGTGCCTTCAGTCTTCTTTCCTCGAGACCCTGAAGTCTGATCTTCCTTTCCCTCAGGGTTCTTCCAGAGAAGCCTTGGCAGATAACACACTCCTCTGGAACATGAGAAGCTGGAAGGCATAGGATACACACCTCATGGTGGTCCGACCTAGCCTTTTTCCAGGAGCACTCCGGGCATTTGTCGAATAATGCAGGCATATTCGACAAAAAACAGAGTGAGAAAACTAAGAAGAAAAACCCCACAGTACAATAAAGTACTAAATCTGTGAAAATTAGTGAAAAAACACCAAATAAGTCCCAAAAAGGGAGAGCTCAATGCCCCAGGGTCCTGCTAGCAGGAGCCGGAAAAAAGAACTGAAAGTAAGAGGGACCTGCAGGGCATTCTGGGATACTGTGAAGTCCTGGAAAGTTCTCTTAAAGGCAGAGTATCCTGTTCTGAGCCACAAGATGGCAGCCTATGGGGCTTGTCTGTCCCTGTCTTCCTCTCTATCATTCCAGAGGGGTTTTTGCTGAAGGCAAGGGAAATCTGGACAGGCTTTGCTGTTTTGTGGATTTTTGGTGGAATTTCTAGTTGAAGTACTGGACAGTGTAGCCTGTTTATAGGCTGCATTATATGTCTTTAAATTCTCTCTTAAGTGTCTGTGCAGTTCTGCATTTTTTCGACACTTTAAGAGATTATTTTTGATTGCTCTGGGGTCCACACACATGGGCGGGACTATTCACTAGATTAGGACTATAACAGAGATCCCCTACTACAGAACAAATGATCTCAGACAATAAAATGCAATGTGGGACTTGCACTGCACATCCCTGTACCGAATACAGAAATATTCAATATGCCGAAGGGTTGGCGATTGATCTTTGTTTCAGTTTCAAGCTACAGGCAAGAAAAATGGTGCTATGATTTTTCCCTAAATAATTGAATCTAACCACACGAGATCACAAGCAGACCAGGAAGATATAGTGGCATTTATTTAAGGAAATTAACAATTCTACAAACGGGAATGGTAAACAGAATATGATAACTGAAAATGCTACCATTTGAAAAAGTTATTCCAGCGTTATTGTTTAAATGAGACTTCATGGAACTATTAAAATATTTTGCACAGAATGACACCGAACATGAAGATTCCTTTTTATAGTGTTATGAAAATATTTCCACAAAATCATAATGCATGAGCATTTCTCTCCCCAAGCATAAAGCTCTACATTGGTTCCTCTAGCAATTTTTAGGTCGGGCCTATCCCATTCCTAGGAATGGCTAGGGGAGAATTTTAGTGTGCAAAATAGGTTCTCAAACCATCGGGCGGATTTAAGACAGTTCACGTGAAATCATGTGAACACAAGCACGTGCATTTCCCCACATCAAAGCCATCAGCCTCCCTCCCACAGGCTTCCCCAGCGTGCATGGTGTGCGCACTGGCCTCACTTCTCCTCCCCCTAATTGCTTTCACTTTAACGGCCGCCAGGCCGTGAGCTACTTCAGAGGGTTCCGCTGCCCCGTCCCCTGCTTCACGGACGCTTCTCAGGCCACCAGCCTGCCCCATACTTGGGTTTCATGGCCCGCTTTGGCTTTCTAAAAAAAAAAAATGCGCTCATTCACCGCCTGTTACAGCTCTACTTATATTATAGGAGTGTTACCTTTTAACACCTTAGCTGCTAAGCAGATCCCCCTCCGGTGCTGAAATTTACAGAATGCCCATTTACATCACGAGCTCAGCTCGTCATGAGCACACTAGAGGTGTACCGCATGACGAGCTGAGCTCATCATGAGCATCGAAGGGGTTAATAGTATATTCTCCTCTTTCCGTGTGACATCAAAGAGGAATCTGCGAGGTTTCATGGCACGCTTTGGCTTTCTAAAAAACACGCTCATTCACCGTCTGTTACAGCTCTACTAGCCTGCCCAATACTTGTTTTTTGCAGTTTGTTTTGTGTTTTAGCAGTTTTGCTATAGAGCAAATTGAACTCGAAGCTATTGGAATGCTTAACATGGCACCAGTTACATTACACAAGGACACATTTGCTTTTTTGTACGCACTGGAAGATAACAGGATTTGCCCAGAATCACAGGGTGTCAAGGCAAGCCGACGCCGAGATCAGAACCTGGATTCCCACACTCAGAAGTCCCAGCCCCGATCATGATGTTACATTCTCTCCCCGTGGCCGAAACTTCACAAGCCTGTGTGACATGAAAGAGGAAGCTGCGAGGTTTCATGGCCCGCTTCGCCTGTACAGCTCTACTTATATTATAGGAGTGTTTCCTTTTAATAGTATATTCCCCTCTTTCCGCTTGTTTCACTCTTGATGTAATGCCCTAAATTGCTGATGCAGCTTTTTCCCCGTCAGTTCCTTTCTTCCCCATTTGTTTCTGGCAGGTTTCTCATCTTACTTCAACCCTTTGAAACACTTGTCTAAATGTGAACATGATGTGACCACCACAGCATCACTCAGCGCCACCCCAGCATCTCTCAGCGCCACCCCAGCATCTCTCAGCGCCACCACAGCATCTCTCAGCGCCACCACAGCATCTCTCAGCGCCACCACAGCATCTCTCAGCGCCACCACAGCATCACTCAGCGCCACAGCATCGCTCAGCGCCACCACAGCATCACTCAGCGGAACCGCAGCATCACTCAGCGGAACCACAGCATCACTCAGCGGAACCACAGCATCACTCAGCGGAACCACAGCATCACTCAGCGCCACCACAGCATCACTCAGCGCCACCACAGCATCACTCAGCGCCACCACAGCATCACTCAGCGCCACCACAGCATCACTCAGCGCCACCACAGCATCACTCAGCGCCACCACAGCATCACTCAGCGCCACCACAGCATCACTCAGCACCACCACAGCATCACTCAGCACCACTCAGCACCACCACATTATCACTCAGCACCACCACAGCACCACTCGCCGAGTGGATGAAGAACAGCTGCCTGAAACTGAACTCAGACAAGACTGAAGTCTTCGTCCTGGGACCATCGCCCTCCGCCTGGGACAACTCCTGGTGGCCCCCCGCCCTGCGCACCACTCCCAAGTCAACAAACCACGCACGCAACCTGGGCTTCATCCTTGACTCCTCCCTCTCGATGACCAGACAAGTCAACGCCGTCTCCTCATCATGCTTCAACACCCTACGCATGCTCCGCAAGATCTTCCGATGGATCCCGACCGAAACCAGGAAGACGGTCACCCAGGCACTAGTCACCAGCCGAATGGACTACGGAAACACCCTCTACGCCGGAACTCCAGCCAAGCTACAGAAAAGACTCCAACGCATCCAGAACGCCTCCGCCCGACTTGTCCTGGACATCCCCCGACGCAGCCACATCTCCGGCCACCTGAAGAACCTAAACTGGCTCCCCGTCAACAAGATGATCACGTTCAGGCTCCTCACCCACGCACACAAGTCTCTCCACGACCTGGGCCCCAAGTACCTCAACGACCGCCTGACCTTCAACAGGCCCACCCGCCAGCTACGTTCTACAAGCCTCGCCCTCGCCGCCGTACCACGCATTCGAAGAGCCACCGCCGGAGGCAGATCCTTCTCCTACCTGGCTGCCAAGACATGGAACTCCCTCCCCATCCATCTTCGACTGACCCAGGATCATCTCGCCTGCAGGAGACAACTCAAGACCTGGCTGTTCCAGCAATAGCGGACCCCAAGCGTCTTGAGACCCTGCTGGGCGAGTAATGCGCTATACAAATGTTATGATTGATTGATTGATTGACTCAGCACCAAAACAGCATCACTCAGCACCACCACATTATCACTCAGCACCACCACATTATCACTCAGCACCACCACATTATCACTCAGCACCACCACAGCATCACTCAGCACCACCACAGCATCACTCAGCACCACCACAGCATCACTCAGTACCACCACAGCATCACTCAGCACCACCAGAGCATCACTCAGCACCACCAGAGCATCACTCAGCACCACCAGAGCATCACTCAGCACCACCAGAGCATCACTCAGCACCACCAGAGCATCACTCAGCACCACCACAGCATCACTCAGCACCACCACAGCATCACTCAGCACCACCACAGCATCACTCAGCACCACCACAGCATCACTCAGCACCACCACAGCATCACTCAGCACCACCACAGCATCACTCAGCACCACCACAGCATCACTCAGCACCACCACAGCATCACTCAGCACCACCACATTATCACTCAGCACCACTCGGCACCACCAGAGCACCACCACATCACTCAGCACCACCACAGCACCACTCGGCAGCACCACAGCATCACTCGGCAGCACCACAGCATCACTCGGCAGCACCACCACAGCAACACTTGGCACCACCACAGCACCACTCAGCAAAACCACAGCATCACTCAGCAAAACCACAGCATCACTCAGCAAAACCACAGCATCACTCAGCAAAACCACAGCATCACTCAGCAAAACCACAGCATCACTCAGAAAAACCACAGCATCACTCAGAAAAACCACAGCATCACTCAGAAAAACCACAGCATCACTCAGAAAAACCACAGCATCACTCAGCCCCACCCCAGCACCACTCAGCACCACCGCATTATGAATCAGCACCCCCACATTATCACTCAGCACCACCACAGCACCTCTCAGCACCACCACAGTATCACTCAGCACCACCACAGTATCACTCAGCACCACCACAGTATCACTCAGCACCACCACAGTATCACTCAGCACCACATAAGTATCACTCAGCACCACCACAGTATCACTCAGCACCACCACATCATCACTCAGCACCACCACAGCATCACTCAGTACCACCACAGCATCAGTCAGTACCACCACAGCATCAGTCAGCACCACCACAGCATCACTCAGCACCACCACAGCATCACTCAGCACCACCACAGCATCACTCAGCACCACCACAGCATCACTCAGCACCACCACAGCACCACCACAGCACCACCACAGCACCACCACAGCACCACCACAGCATCACTCAGCACCACAACAGCATCACTCAGCACCACCACAGCATCACTCAGCACCACCACAGCATCACTCAGCACCACCACATTATCACTCAGCACCACCACATTATCACTCAGCACCACCACAGCACCACTCGGCACCACCAGAGCACCACCACATTATCACTCAGCACCACCACAGCACCACTCGGCAGCACCACAGCATCACTCGGCAGCACCACTCGGCACCACCACAGCACCACTAAGCACCACCACAGCATCACTCAGCAAAACCACAGCATCACTCAGCAAAACCACAGCATCACTCAGCAAAACCACAGCATCACTCAGCAAAACCACAGCATCACTCAGCAAAACCACAGCATCACTCAGCAAAACCACAGCATCACTCAGAAAAACCACAGCATCACTCAGCCCCACCCCAGCACCACTCAGCACCACCGCATTATGAATCAGCACCCCCACATAATCACTCAGCACCACCACAGCACCTCTCAGCACCACCACAGTATCACTCAGCACCACCACAGTATCACTCAGCACTACCACAGTATCACTCAGCACTACCACAGTATCACTCAGCACCACCACAGTATCACTCAGCACCACATAAGTATCACTCAGCACCACCACAGTATCACTCAGCACCACCAGAGCACCACTCAGCACCACCACATCATCACTCAGCACCACCACAGCATCAGTCAGCACCACTCAGCACCACCACAGCACCACTCAGCACCACCACAGCATCACTCAGCACCACCACAGCATCACTCAGCACCACCACAGCACCACCACAGCACCACCACAGCATCACTCAGCACCACCACAGCACCACTCAGCACCACCACAGCACCACTCAGCACCACAGCATCACTCAGCACCACCACAGCACCACCACAGCATCACTCAGCACCTCACAGCACCAATCAGCACCACCACAGCATCACTCAGCGCAACCCCAGCATCACTCAGCACCACCACAGCATCACTCAGCAGCATCACTCGGCGCCACCACAACATCACTCCGCCCCATCACAGCATCAATCTGTGCAACCATTCAACAACAACTGGTTCAAATATGTTCTCTCAATGTTTCAAGCTTTATTACAAATGTCACAAAAAGTTGTTAATATTTCACTTCTGTTCTTGGATTTTCATCACAATAAAATACACTGAACATAATCTTCACAAAAGTTATTTACAAAAGTTTAAGCTATTGCCATTATAAATTACATTCACTTTTATTGTAGTATTAATTATTTAAAAAAATGAAAAGCCATTGTTATTTGTAATATCAATACATCTAAGTCACGTAAATTCAAAACATGTTACATTACAAATGCTATAGGTGTCACATTTGCGAAAGTTATAACTATTGGCATTGTAAATGACAAAGTATTAATTTAGCTATTTTCAAAACCAACACAAATTAAAAAATTGTCATTTACAAGACCAATTGCTCAAACTTTCGTAATGCGAGACCTATTGCATTGCAAATGCTTGTTACTTTTCTGATAGAAGAATCTTTTATCCAGGGTTAGAGATTATAGACTAACATGCCACAACCCCCGGATTTCACAACAGTAGTTTGTGAGGTTTCCGGCGCTAATATAATTATCCTATAAGAGTGTATATGAACAGGATTTTAACTCGCAGTGACTTCAAATGGTGGGAAGATGCACCCTACTCCCCTTCAAACAATCGTGGGATTGAACAACAATGGCTAGCCTCATGAAGCACACGCGATTTATAGCAACCAAAATATTCTAGACAGAGCATATCAAAAGCACTAAAGAATTCTTTTCTTGTGTCATTTTGTTTTATTTTCTTCTTTAATCCTTCTTTTAGCCTAGCTAAAAGAAGGATTAAAGAAGAAAATAAAACCCAACGACACAATACAATAATTCTTCCATGCTTTTGATATGCTTAGTCTAGAATGTATTGGTTGATATATATTGTGTGTGCTTCACGAGGCTAGTAGTTACAGAGTGCCCACTACAAACTTTCAGTGAGAAGATTGGACCCACTTTCCCAGCATCCAAAAAGAGTAGAATAGATACCTTTATATTATGATTAGCTGTGACAATTCTACATTTTTTTTTAGAGTTCTCCCCTAGTAGAAGAGGACTCATAAAACCTGATTAATCCAGGTAAATCGATCATGCCAACATGTTATTTAACCTGGAGACTAGGACACTTGTGAAGATCATGTCATTAACACGTAGAAGCCAGCCTTTACCTGGGAAAAGGATCAGAGACCATTGCATTGTTCACGGTCAGTTAACTTTTTAAATTCACCTACATCACTTTAGGCATCTAATATGAGATGTATCACAATTAGAAGACACCTCTTGAGAAGATCTGCAAAAACCCTTGCAAGCCCAAAGCTTTGGGAGATTTTAATCCTCTTTTCTAAACACAGGGTCTTGCAATAGGTCTCTAATGTTGGCGGTCAATGTGCATAGGACCACTACCTGTAAACAATCTATTCTATTTCGGTGGCTGGCTGAGGAACCAGAGGAAAAACCATAGCAGAAGGATTAATATAATTCTAACTCACCCTCCACCTTTGCATAGTGGACCACTTTATGATCCAATATTTCTGATATGAGCCACTCACTTACTAGGCTTAGAGATTTAAGGCAAAAACCAAACTTACTTTACCTTACGTATTTCTCAGTGGGATTCTGCCTTAATGAATTTCTTTATTTACAACCATACAACATACATTCCTGAATTGTCCCCTTTTAGGTTTCTGGTCCGATTCACAAGCTAACTGCTCATTGTTGCCACTAATGCTTCCCTCATATTTCGAAGTCAGGATACCACTGCAATTAAGTGTCCTCCTATGATAATATTCCATATTATGGCTTGCTTGTGTCGGGACATGCATTTTTCTACCTCCATAGCAAGAGGGGAGGTGGTATCCAAATAGGGAGAAGTGTTATTCCCTCTTTTTCATGAGACGGACATTGAAAAGGAATGCCAAGTTCTTGAAAGGGCAGCCTGTGTAAGAGCATCTTGAAGCCCGTTAACATGTGTCTCGATTTTATGTACTATTACGTGGACTTCCTGAGGGGATTAAGTAAATTGCTGAAGACATCTCAGTATATGGAGTCAAAAGACCTGCCCGCTTGCTGGAAAAAATTTACCTGCCACAAGTCGAGGGGTGGGAGTGTGATTTCAATTATGTCCTTGATCCCTCTCTGGACAACTCTAGGGGCCCTCCCCGCCCTCCTGCAGCTGCTAGAGCTTTAGCGGACATCAGCAGACAATTAAGCCTAGTTGAGGTTTGGCACATAGGATCCCCTGGCACAGAAGGATTAACTCACTTTTCTGCCCCCCCAAGACATATACACTAGAATCGATTACTGGCTGATCTTCAGGCCACTTCTGTCCCACTTCGTAGCCAGTAGACTGCTCCATCGCACGTTCTCTGATCACTCCGCGGTGCTCCTAGACATAGATGTTCCTCCCAAGAAGAGCGCACCATTTACATGGAGATTACCTCCATACTCCCGGTTTGATTCAGTTAAGGCAGAATTTCTTCGTCGACAACCTGGGTTCAGTTGATCAATTTTCTACAGTGTGAGAGACATTTAAGGTATTTATTAGAGGTGTAGCCATCTCTAAGCACACACAAGTGTTGCATTCATTAGGTAACGGGCTGAAGACTACTGAGGAGCAGCTGCTTAGGTTGGAACAGGCTCTCCTGCAGAAGGGGAGGGGTGACCAAGTCCTTGCAGATCTGAAAGAGGCCCTTGAAGAATATCAGGAGGTGGCGGATAGTAAGGTGAAACTTATGAGCAAGTACGCCACAGCTAAGACCTACGGGGAGAGTGAACGACCAGGTTCCGTGCTGGCTGCTAAGCAGCGCCGTAGGAGGGAGGCCAGCTTCATAGTGGAGTTGCGAACAGAGGATAGTAGCTTGTTGCATGATCCTGCTATAATTGTAGATAGATTCTGTAGATATTACACCAAGCTCTATAGCTCCAGGGTGGTTTCCGTTGTAGCATCTATGAAAGACTACCTTGAACACATACAAATGCTGTGGCTCACTAATGAGCACAGGGAACATCTTATGGGCTGACTGGAACCAGCCATGATCAGTTCAGCAATCAACGCTAAGCAGGATGTCAGCGCTCCTGGGCAAGATGGACTCACAGCGTCCTTCTATAAAGCATATAAGGAACTACTCATTCCATACTTAGGACCGCTATTTGAGTAGATGGTGGAAACTGAATTGATGGCTCCCTCTATTAGAGAAGCCTGGATAGTAACTCTGCTGAAACTGTGTAAGCCCCCAGATGAATGCTCTTCTTATAGGCCTGTGTCACTATTAAATGTGGAAATTAAGATTTTCGCCAAAATATTAGCAAATAGACTTGCTCCGTTAGTCACGTTGATAGTTGGTCCCGAACAGGCGGGCTTCGTTCCAGGGCGAACCTCAACATATAACCTTAGTACTGTATTTGGAGCTATACAACATATAAAGCCAGAGGTTAAAGCCGTAGCAGCCTTCCTCGACGCAGAGAAGGCTTTGGACTCAGTGGAATGGGCATTCATGTAGATTTGGTGTAGGCAAATTCTTTCTCAAACTCGTGACAGTTTTATACAGCTCTCCAGTTACCAGAAGGAGAGTGGGAGATACAGTAACGGCTCCTATTGCTATTACGAGAGGCACGCAGCAGGGTTGCCTATTATCCCATTTATTATACGCCATTGTGGCAGAGCCATTGGCGTGTGTATAAAGAGAATACCACGGACATAGAGGAATTTGCTTTCCTAAGTATCACCTCATTATATCAGTGTATGCCGATAATATGCTTGTGTATATTTTAGATCTGATAGCAAACCTCACGTCTGTGCTCACTGAGGTAGTGCAGTTCGGTGCAATGTGGGGCTTAAAAGTCAATTGGGCTAAATCCATTATTATTCCCGACCCCTTCATTGACTCAAGTTGAGCCGGACGTCCCATTGCAGTGGTCCATGGAAGCTGTATGCTATTTAGGTATACAGGTCCATACGAATTCGGAATTAGTGCTTAAAGAGAATTATGGGAAAGCTATCTCAAAACTCGAAGAGGACGTTGACAGATGGATTTGTCTCCAGTTATCATTAATGGGCTGCATTTCCCTCATGAAAATGATAGTACTCCACAGATTTTTATTTTTATTACAAAACATTCCAATGATACTCCCGAAACAACTGTTTAAAGCGTTCTGCACTATATAAATAACTAGCAGCCCGCCCCAGCGTTGCCTGGGGCAGAAGGGGGCTGGGGGCTGCATTTGTAGCCCGGGGCCAGAAGGTGGCCGGGGCAGCATGTTGTCGAGCGGTGCACCCGCCGACTCCCTCCCGCCACCCCCCCTCGCCTCCAGCCTCCCGCCGCCCCCATGCTTTGACGGGGTATCCCCTTCAAAAACTCTACATCTGGCTCATTGTGCTTTGGGGACAGTGAGCTATGTTATTTATAACTAGCAGCCCGCACCAGCGTTGCCTGGGGCAGAAGGGGGCTGAGGGCTGCATTTGTGGGCTGGGGGCTGCATTTGTAGCCCGGGGCCAAAAGGTGGCTGGGGCAGCATGTTGTCGAGCGGTGCACCCGCCGACTCCCTCCCGCCCCCCCATGCTTTGACGGAGTATCCCCTTCAAAAACTCTACATATGGCTCATTGTGCTCTGGGGACAGTGAGCTATTTTATTTATAATGACTTCTGGGTACGCTGTTCCTAGAAACATGACCTCAAACACAGCCCGTCTCCCTTACTCATTTACTTTTATAGAGCTCCACACCATCGGTTAGCCGGTTTTAAGCAATCCTAACCTTTGTAGGTATCATGGGAACCAGGACACAGGGATAACAGGTTACATGCTCAGGATCACACAATGTGTTCTTATGTGGAATGCAGGATTACATCCTGGAATAAACAATCGACATTATAAAACAGAGCAGCCCGTCTTCCTCCTTGCATCGTAGCACAGTTTTTCTGAGATATCTTCAGTTTTCTGCAAAATACTTCGTTTTCTCCATTAAAAATATGGAGGTGCCCCTCTCTGTTCATGCACTCGCCTTCGCATTGCCTATACGTCCCCGAGTTCAGCCGCATAAAAGTGAGTTTTGATTCCCACTACAGCGCTCAGAAGCTGAATGCGCTACATCCCCCGAGGCGTTGACCATATTTTCTCTCTGGATCAGGTCAGACAACCTCGTCTCACCCGAAAATGTTACATCCCTGGGGCACGCGGAAAGCCCCTCAGAAACTCGCATCACATATTGTAGCCGAGAATAGGAAGAGGCCAGAGAGACACATTCTGAGAAGCCTGACCTTTCCCTTGCTTGGTATTTACCCTTTTCTTCCGACTGTCCTGTCTGCACCACCGCCCCTCCATGACGCCGCAGCTCCTCCATGACGCCGCCGCTCCTCCTTCGTCATGACGCACGTCGCGCTAGGTCCCGGCCGGCGCTACTTTCAGGGGACTACTTTGTTTTGTAAATTCATTTTTAGGTCTCGCCTAGACGAAAGCAAAAGCGAAGCTTTTGCTGTCTATGCGAGACAACTTATGTTGCCGCTTTTCTGGGAATATTGTGGACATCAGACTGTTACGAGCTTTTTCTGCTGTAGTCAGGCTGTCACGAGCTTCTCCTTTGGAGATTTGACCTCGTGAGCGCGCCTTGACTGCATCTAATGGGCCGTGCGCTTCCTTTAGTCAGTTTCACTTTGTTTCATTTCAAAGTGCAGGCGTCAATGTGTCTGGTAGTTGTTCATGTGGAGTGCCTTCTGAGTTCGTGAGCGCGCCTGGACTGCATCTAATGTGTGTGGCTTTTTTTTTCAACGTGGCCCGGGCGCTTGCTTCAGTCAGTTTCGCTTTTAAGGTGCAGGCGTCAATGGGTCTGTTACTTGTTAATGTGGAGTGTCGGGCGCTTGCTTAGAAGTTAGTTTCGTTTCAAGGGCCTGGCGTCGATGTGTCTGGGATTTGGGGATTTGGGGATTTGGAGAGTCATGTGCAGTGGGGGCGCGCATTCATGGTCATTTATTTGTGGTGTAGGTATTCGAAAGGGGCTGGCGTCAATGCGTCAGTGACTTACTAAAGAAGCTTGACTTAAATGGCCCGTTAAAGTGGTGCTAAATAGTGCGATGCTGTGACAATAAAGAATAACGTGTGAAGCTTTGTAATTGGAAAACGCTGTACATGGCGTGGGGGGGTGTTATATTACTGGTGTTGGGGGCACAGTGGGGGCGCAGTCTATCTTACGTGTGAAGCTTTGTAATTGGGAAACGCTGTACATGGCGTGGGAGGGTGTTATATTACTGGTGTTGGGGGCACAGTGGGGGTGCAGTCTATATCTCTTTCACTTTTGCGGAATGTGTTTGGCGGGCTCAATGTAACTTACGAATATATAACTCTTTCATACATACCAATGTTTTCCAAAAACATTGTTACCGGGGTGGGTGCGCGCTAAGCTCGTAATGTCTGTGTATTTTTTTCAGCTAAATTAATAGCATGGTGGTGGGAAACGAAATAGTGCGATGCTGTGACAATAAAGAATAACGTGTGAAGCTTTGTAATTGGGAAACGCTGTACATGGTTGGGTGCGCGCTAAGCTCGTAATGTCTGTGTATTTTTTTCAGCTAAATTAATAGCATGGTGGTGGGAAACGCTGTGCGTAGGGGGCGCGTTATAGCCGCACTATATTTGTTCACTTTTGCAGATCAATGTATTTTGCGGGCTCAATGTAACATTTTGGTGGCGTACGTTATACTTTACGAACATATCTTTAATATATATGAACGTGTTCATCCAAATACATGGTTACCGGGGTGGGTGCGCGCTAATGTCGTAATGTTTTTTTTTTTCCCTACAGAAAGTAGCATGGAGGGAAATGCTGTACATGTCGTGGGTGGTGCGAGATTTTACTGGTGTTGGTGGCGCGGTCTATTTGTTCACCTTGCAGGCTGAATGCGTTTTGCGGGTCAATGCGTATAAGTAGGCAGGCACAGTAGTATGGAAGGTCTGCCAAGGTAAACGTGGTCCTCTAGGACTCTAAACCAGACAAACCTTCACGGGTTGGCACAGAGGGTCTCAGCCCAAATTTCCACTGTGGGGAGGAACAATACAAAGGCTTTACGTCCAACCGACAAAGAGTTATTTTGTCTTTACAGTGCTCCAAATACATAGAAAATGCAATTTTCCTGTTATTTTGCAGTTATTTGGTACCTCCGCTACGCTGTACATGGTTGGGTGCGCGCTAAGCTCGTAATGTCTGTGTATTTTTTTCAGCTAAATTAATAGCATGGTGGTGGGAAACGCTGTGCGTAGGGGGCGCGTTATAGCCGCACTATATTTGTTCACTTTTGCAGATCAATGTATTTTGCGGGCTCAATGTAACATTTTGGTGGCGTACGTTATACTTTACGAACATATCTTTAATATATATGAACGTGTTCATCCAAATACATGGTTACCGGGGTGGGTGCGCGCTAATGTCGTAATGTTTTTTTTTTCCCTACAGAAAGTAGCATGGAGGGAAATGCTGTACATGTCGTGGGTGGTGCGAGATTTTACTGGTGTTGGTGGCGCGGTCTATTTGTTCACCTTGCAGGCTGAATGCGTTTTGCGGGTCAATGCGTATAAGTAGGCAGGCACAGTAGTATGGAAGGTCTGCCAAGGTAAACGTGGTCCTCTAGGACTCTAAACCAGACAAACCTTCACGGGTTGGCACAGAGGGTCTCAGCCCGAATTTCCACTGTGGGGAGGAACAATACAAAGGCTTTACGTCCAACCGACAAAGAGTTATTTTGTCTTTACAGTGCTCCAAATACATAGAAAATGCAATTTTCCTGTTATTTTGCAGTTATTTGGTACCTCCGCTAAATATGTTGTGTATATTTAAATTTCGGCTGCGTACAGTATGGCTGGCTACATTATTCCTTTCCAAATTTTTTATGAGACAAACCCACGTTTTAGGAGGACTAGTTATCGGTGTGGATGCGCGGTAAGCTCGTAATGTCTGCATTATTTTCATTCAAGAAAATAGTATGGTGGGAAACGATGTACATGGCGTGGTGAGCGCTGTATATTTGTTCAGTTTTGCAGGCTGAATGCTTTTTGCGGGCTCAATGGTACAAGTAGGCCGGCGCGCTATAATGTCGATAGTTTTTCCATCAACAAAATATCGTAGTGGAAAACGCTATACATGGCGTGGGGAGCGCAGTATATTTCTTCAGTTTTGCAGCCTCAGCGTGGTGGGTAGATGTACAGCGCAATAGCAAAAAGGAGGCGCTTTTATAATTTATACGTTCTTTATGCTGTTTAACATTACGGGTACAACGTTATAGCACTTTTTAAATAAAAAATGAGTTGTGTCGTTTTACATATTCTTACATTTGTGCAAATTTAAAATTTAGTTTGCTATTTTATGCTAACATTGCGCTTTTTTTCTGCTATACGTTTCCTAGCATTTCAGAACATTTCAAGAAACGAAACGTTTCTTAGCATTTCAGAACATCTATAAACGAAACTGAAACACTTTAGATACTATAGCTGACCTTTGATCTTTAAATTACATTGAGGTTTAGCAGACTACTTCCTGTCACACGTTCGCATTTTCACACCAGTACTATGCATTTGTTACTTTCTTTGAATTTTATTGCCCCAAAGGTCTTATCTGATGGAAAAAGGAAACGTACTTAAGTAGAGACGTTTCTGTATTTCGAAGCACATCGGTACTTGGCCACCGCTGATCTTTTCCGCATTTGCCACCTCTTTGCAAAAGGTACGTACATGTCCTTCATTATTAACATTTGTTAATGTATTTTTCGCGCTAATTTTAATTTATTTCAAAGTATTATCGCATTATATAATGTTCCCTAAACATACAATGTTTTAATTTCTATTGCTTTTTTATGTACAAATCTAATATATTGCTGCTTGTTTCACAGAATAATTTTCCGGAACACTACTTCAAATTGTTCGCAGAGAAAATATATATCTGAAGACATAGGAGTTTGCAGTTGTACTCGCAATATATACGTAAGTACTATCTAAATACATCAATTTGTGCTAATATAGAAGTTAATTCGAATAAAAGTATACTGGTAACCTGCACACTTTCTTTGTATGCTCTGCTAATATACAGTGAAAGAGCGTACTAAGAAATAGTTAGACGTTACATTTTGAAACGGTTGCAGTTTGCACTATTCATTTGCATTTAACTTCCATTTGTCATCGTCAATGCGTTACACGCCTTTAAACGTTCAATTAAATTATATACTGTTGTTGCATTATTAACACGTATTATTAGAATAGTAAGCAGCACTAATATTAACAGGCGGCTTCAGTAGCATACGTTTGTGTTCTTTAGCTGCCAAATGCGTATGCATTATGTATAGCACATTCATATGCATTATCTTTTCATACAGAAAGTAGCGTGGTGGAAATGCTGTACATGTCGTGGCAAGTGCGCTATATTAGTGGTGTTGTTGACACGGTCTGGTCTATTTGTTCACTTTTGCATGCTGGATGCATTTTGCTGGCTCAATGTTACAAGTAGGCAGGCGCGCTATAATGTCTGTATTTTTTTCATAAGCAAAATAGCGTGGTGTGATGCATTGTCTTTTGATACAGAAAGTAGCGTGGTGGGAAATGCTGTACATGGCGTGGCAAGTGCGCTATATTACTGGTGTTGTTGGCACGGTCTGGTCTATTTGTTTACTTTGCAGGCTGAATGCGTTATACGGGGTCAATGCGTATACGTAGGCAGCCACAGTATGTTTATAGTGTTGGGGACGCGGTATATTTGTTTATTCACTCTTGCGGTCTGAATGCGTTTATTTCTTTAAGAAAAGCAATATACATTATGTAATCTTTTCCTGTACATGCACATTTGAAACGTTGTGCACATTTACATTTTGGCGGCATATACGTAGGCAGCCACAGTATGTTAATAGCGTTGGGGACGCGGTATATTTGTTTATTCACTCTTGCGGTCTGAATGCGTTTATTTCTTTAAGAAAAGAAATATACATTATGTAATCTTTTCCTGTACATGCACATTTGAAATGTTGTGCACATTTACATTTTGGCGGCATACAGTATAGCTGCCTACGTTATACCTTGCCAACATTTTTGTAATACAAACGAACGTTTTAAAAAAAAATGCTTACCAGTTTGGGTGCGCGCCAAGCTCGTAATGTCTGTATTATTTTCACACAAAAAAAATAACATGGTGGGAAACGATGTACATTGGGTGTAGGGCGCTGTATATTTGTTCACTTTTGCAGGCTGAATGCATTTTGCGGGCTCAATGGTACAAGTAGGCCGGCGCGCTATAATGTCTGGATTTTTTTCATAACCAAAATAGGGTGGTGGGAAACGTTGCATTATTAACACAATTTATTACGAAATAAAGCAGCACTAATATGAACAAGCGGCTTCAATAGCATACGGTTGTGTTCTTTAGTCGTGCTTCAGTAAACAACATACAAAAAGTTTTGCTGCCTACGTACACGCTTGCTTATAAAAGTGTACACTAATTTGCCACATTTGTGCGTATTATTTATGTGTATGTACATATAAATAACCGTATTTTTAACGTTTTGCTGCAGTCAATACAATTTACGGAATGCTGCTTTTAAATTAGCGATAGCCAATAATTTATGAATCAGCCAACAGTTACATACAAAATTGGCTTTTGCAATATAAAATTTCATTTACTAGCCCTCCAAAAAGTCTTGCTGTTTACGTATGCCGTTACAATTCAGGCCGCCATTTTATAAGTTTGAGTGCATTAGTGTTGAGTAACTTGCCAAATACGTATGCATTATATATAGCACATTCATATGCATCATCTTTTAATTTCGTATATCCGGTTTTGCTGCATATATTGTAATTTATTAAATGCTGTTTAAAAATAAAGATCGCTTTTTAATAATAAATTACGTAACAGTTCTTTGCAAATAGGCTTTGCAATACACAATTTAATTCACTTCCCGCGAAAAAGTCTAGCTGTTCGTGCGCTCTTAAAAATACACGTTTGTGTTCCTTAGTTGTACTTCAGTGAACAACATACAACAAGTCTTCCTGCTTTTAAAGTACAAAAGTGTCCACCAACTTGCCAAATGTGTGCTTATATTAATTACGTTCACATGCATGTAAATTCACGTAATTTTATATCTTACGTTTTGCTGCAGTAATTGTAATTTATTAAATGCTGCTTTTACATTAGCACTATCCTTTTATTAAAAATTTCCCCAGCACTTCTTTTCAAAATCGGCTTTTGATATACATTATTTAATTTACAAGCCCCCTAAGAACTCTTGCTTTTTGCGTGTGCATAAAAATCATGCCGCCATTTTACAACGTTTCAACGTACAATTTTATAAATGAAGTGAACAAATACGAGCGCACAGCTTCAAAGGCAACATAAATTACATTAAAAATATAAATTACTATATCGCGTCTCTATATGCAGAGTAAAGCTAACAACTTTCGTTTACATTTAAGTTTGGCCTGCATGTTACGCTTTATAAAGTATTGCTGTTCACGCGTTCACCAAACAGACTACCATTTTACATGGTATTAACGTGCAGTTTTATCGAGTAACTTGCAAAATGCTGCGCACTTCTTTAAATTACAATTAAAATATGAATTACATACAATCAGTTCACCAAGGGAACATCTTTGTAAAATTATAACACATTGCCGCTTCCTTATTTGTGATAACTATATTTTTGCTGCTGACTGCAATGAATTATAAATTAATTATAAATTACCTTTTCAAGCCAGCTTTCTCATCACTCGAACACCCTCTGCAATCGCTACCAAGCAGTTTTTGCTCATACATACAACAATGTTTTAGTTACCTCCCTTCATACCAATACTGCATTCCTATTGGTCTTTATTAAACCACTATCCTGACGTGCCAACAACACGTTAACTATTTAATGGATAAAAATAAACCGCACGTAAACATTTCCTTATTTCTCAGTACCGGCTATATTTTCATTATTACTTTTATGTTGAGATTATTTTACATTTAATAACAAATAGCGCTATTATGATATTTGTTAAAATGTCAGTCTTTAACTTTTGTTCAAACGTAACATATGCATTTCAGATATTGCGCAAGTTATCAAATAATTTATGCTCACTTTATCTTTTCAAAAGTAAGTGCTTTTAATAATTAGCTTGCTATTTCACTGTATACCACATGCAGCTATTGTGCGAGCCTAATGGCTGCTTAGAAACTAAGTGCTTTTAATAATCAGCTTGGCATTTCACTGTATGCCACGTGCAAGCGTCAATAGGCCTGGTACTTGTTCATATGGAGTGTCGGCCGCCTGCTTAGAAGTTACTTTCGTTTTAAGGGCCTGGCGTCGATGTGTCTGGGATTTGTGGATTCATGTACAGCGTGCAGTGGGGGGCGCGCATTCATGGTCATTTATTTGTGGCGGAAGTATTCGAAAGGGGCTGGCGTCAATGCGTCAGTGACTTACTAAAGAAGCTTGACTTAAATGACTCGTTAAAGTGGTGCTAAATAGTGCAGTGCTGTGACAGTTGCTTAAGGAAGATCCTTTAATAAAATAGTCTGTTGAAGTGCTGCTAAATGGTATCATGCTGTAATACGTCCGGCATGTTGTAACTATTGCTTACGTCCTGGAGCGTGCTGTAGTCGTTATTTTAATTTACAAATTTAATTTACAAATATAAATCTGTTTGTTCATTAATAAATACTAATGTGTGAAGTGTGCGTGCAGTATGTCTCATTCATTTAATTTAGTGCACTCGTAATGGAAGAAAGCAAGTTCACGGGGTGGCTGCGAGCTAACCTTGTAATGTCTTTGTTATTTATTTAATATAAACAAATAGCATATTTCACTGTATGCCACGTGCACCTCTTTTGCGAGCTTAATGACTGCTTACCAATGTAATGTAACATTTATGAACATATTTTTTTTCTGACTGTTATTTAGTCAATGTCAAATATATACGCTATATGTACATTGCATATTAAATGTAACTGCAACTTTAAAGTACACTCGCAAAATAAGGCTACTCTGCACTGAGTACATTGCATTAACTAATCTGCACATATTACTTGCTACTATGCACTTACTACTCTGCACCCACTGATATGCAGTCTGCAGTTACTACTCTGCACCCTGCCTACAGAATACTACTGCTCTAACTGGTTTGCTCTCTGTATTCACTGCTCTGCACTCTGCACTCATTACTCTGCATTATGCATTCACTGCTCTGCACTCTGCCCTTAATACTCTACACTCTGCTCTCACTAATGCGCACTCTACCCTCACGACTATGCACTATGCACTCACTACTTTGCACTTCACATTCACTACTCTGCACTCTACCCTCACTACTATGCACTATGCACTCACTACTTTGCACTTCACATTTACTACTCTGCACTCTACCCTCACGACTATGCACTTTATATTCAGTATTGTACACTCTGCACTCACTACTCTGTGCTTACTAGTGTGCACCCAATAATATGTAGTCTGCATTTAGTACTCTGCACTCTGCTTACAGAATACTACTGCCCTCAGTACTCTGCACTCTGTATTCACTGCTCTGCACTCTCCACTCATTAACTTGCGCTATGCATTTACTGCTCTGCACTCTGCCCTTAATACTCTACACTCTGCTCTCACTACTCTGCATTCCACCCTCACGACTATGCACTATGCACTCACTACTTTGCACTTCACATTCACTACTCTGCACTCTACCCTCACGACTATGCACTATGCACTCACTACTTTGCACTTCACATTCACTACTGTGCACTCTACCCTCACAACTATGCACTTTATATTCAGTATTGTACACTATGCACTCACTACTTTGCACTTCACATTCACTACTGTGCACTCTACCCTCACAACTATGCACTTTATATTCAGTATTGTACACTCTGCACTCACTACTCTGTGCTTACTAGTGTGCACCCAATAATATCTAGTCTGCATTTAGTACTCTGCACTCTGCTTACAGAATACTACTGCCCTCAGTACTCTGCACTCTGTATTCACTGCTCTGCACTCTCCACTCATTAACTTGCGCTATGCATTTACTGCTCTGCACTCTGCCCTTAATACTCTACACTCTGCTCTCACTACTCTGCATTCCACCCTCACGACTATGCACTATGCACTCACTACTTTGCACTTCACATTCACTACTCTGCACTCTACCCTCACGACTATGCACTATGCACTCACTACTTTGCACTTCACATTCACTACTGTGCACTCTACCCTCACAACTATGCACTTTATATTCAGTATTGTACACTCTGCACTCACTACTCTGTGCTTACTAGTGTGCACCCAATAATATCTAGTCTGCATTTAGTACTCTGCACTCTGCTTACAGAATACTACTGCCCTCAGTACTCTGCACTCTGTATTCACTGCTCTGCACTCTCCACTCATTAACTTGCGCTATGCATTTACTGCTCTGCACTCTGCCCTTAATACTCTACACTCTGCTCTCACTACTCTGCATTCCACCCTCACGACTATGCACTATGCACTCACTACTTTGCACTTCACATTCACTACTCTGCACTCTACCCTCACGACTATGCACTATGCACTCACTACTTTGCACTTCACATTCACTACTGTGCACTCTACCCTCACAACTATGCACTTTATATTCAGTATTGTACACTCTGCACTCACTACTCTGTGCTTACTAGTGTGCACCCAATAATATCTAGTCTGCATTTAGTACTCTGCACTCTGCTTACAGAATACTACTGCCCTCAGTACTCTGCACTCTGTATTCACTGCTCTGCACTCTCCACTCATTAACTTGCGCTATGCATTTACTGCTCTGCACTCTGCCCTTAATACTCTACACTCTGCTCTCACTACTCTGCATTCCACCCTCACGACTATGCACTATGCACTCACTACTTTGCACTTCACATTCACTACTCTGCACTCTACCCTCACGACTATGCACTATGCACTCACTACTTTGCACTTCACATTCACTACTGTGCACTCTACCCTCACAACTATGCACTTTATATTCAGTATTGTACACTCTGCACTCACTACTCTGTGCTTACTAGTGTGCACCCAATAATATCTAGTCTGCATTTAGTACTCTGCACTCTGCTTACAGAATACTACTGCCCTCAGTACTCTGCACTCTGTATTCACTGCTCTGCACTCTCCACTCATTAACTTGCGCTATGCATTTACTGCTCTGCACTCTGCCCTTAATACTCTACACTCTGCTCTCACTACTGCGCACTCTACCCTCACTACTATGCACTATGCACTCACTACTTTGCACTTCACATTCACTACTCTGCACTCTACCCTCACGACTATGCACTATGCACTCACTACTTTGCATTTCACATTCACTACTCTGCACTCCACCCTCACTACTATGCACTATGCACTCACTACTTTGCACTTCACATTTACTACTCTGCACTCTACCCTCACGACTATGCACTTTATATTCAGTATTGTACACTCTGCACTCACTACTCTGTGCTTACTAGCGTGCACCCAATAATATGTAGTCTGCATTTAGTACTCTGCACTCTGCCTACAGAATACTACTGCCCTCAGTACTCTGCACTCTGTACTCACTGCTCTGCACTCTCCACTCATTAACTTGCGCTATGCATTTACTGCTCTGCACTCTGCCCTTAATACTCTACACTCTGCTATCACTACTCTGCACTCTACCCTCACAACTATGCACTATGCACTCACTACTTTGCACTTCACATTCACTACTATGTACTTTACATTCACTAGTCTGCACTCTATCTTCAGTATTCTACACTCTGCACTGACTACTCTGTGCTTACTAGTGTGCACCCATTAATATCGCTGAGATACCCGCCACCCCCTCTCAACACACTCCCCAAGGATGGGAATACGGAAACATTTCTTAACTTTTGGAAGTCGGGAGGGAGTTACCCTCCCGACCGTATTTATTAAAATATGAAACAAAATCAAAACATTAAAATAACAGTTTCATATCATGTACAATTTCATTTCCACATTACGATTTTTTGGCTAACCTTAACATATTTCTAATACAAAGGTTCTCCTAGCCAATACTAACATCCTACAAATACATTTTTAACTTGAAATTGTACATCCTAACGTCAAGGGCCAACGGCAAGGTCGTAACTGGTGTCAGATCCCTAAACTAGAAGTACCCCCTCACTTGTGAGGGGCAGCCGCACAGAGGACTGTACTTCATGTGCACATATCAATTTCCCTTGTCTTGACGGGGGCCCCAATTAACTCGAAGCCATTTTATGGTCGTCCGAAGACTCGTGTGAGGTGTCTAGAAGGTAGCGTAGACCACCCTCCCCACTACACAACTTACCACATCTGCCGTCGCAGATGTCCTGGCCCCGGGAAATTCCCAGGAGGGTCCCGTAGCCCCTCCTATCCAGGGAGGGGCCTTGACTGCCTTCCCTTTCCTTTCGGCGTCTCATCCTTAGAAGGGACCGCCTCCCCGTTGAGGGGCCAATGGCCACCTCCCCCCGGGCGCTCTCATCCGTAATGGGTGACGCCCCCCCCATAGGGACCTTCCAATTACTGCTCACCGATCATGACCTTACCGCCCGACCAAATAATAAATACGACACTAAACTAGAAAGACTAATTACTAAAGAGGAAAAGACAA
The DNA here is from genome assembly GCF_964263255.1 of Lissotriton vulgaris. Taxonomy (NCBI): domain Eukaryota; kingdom Metazoa; phylum Chordata; class Amphibia; order Caudata; family Salamandridae; genus Lissotriton; species Lissotriton vulgaris. The sequence goes on from NC_141697.1 coordinate 387,855,554, forward strand.
AAGATGCTCAAAGTATGACTGTCGAAACATCACTGATCAACTCTGGTGCAAATACTTTATTCGATAAAATATACTGTAAAGAATTATCCAATTTATTGCATAATGAATCACCACTTTAATCAAAGCAACCTGTAAGAAAATTGAGTTACCACGTCAAAAAACTTTATTTCAAACCACTTGCTGTCTTCAGGGGCTGGTGGGTGGGTCAAAAATGGCTCTTTGTTCCGTCTCGAGCTCATGTGCAGCAGGGAGGTGCAGCTTCAGAGCACAGGAACAAGAGGATGCTACCTTGGCTTGTCGCTCCTTTTATCCTTCTTCGGGCGGGCGTAAACCAGCCTCCGCCCGCCTCCAAGGGCTTGGCTGGCGACTTCAGTGTCTAGGACAACCCACTCTAGGGCGGGAAAAAGCGCGCCCCAGCTACGCCGCTTCGGGCATACCAGCCGAGACTCGCCTCCCGCCCAAGATGGCTTCCCGGGGGGATCAAGGTACTTCACCATACGTTCGGGGGGACTGAGTGGTCGCCCCTTTCCATATGTACTCTGCATTTACTACTCCTAACCATACCTACAGAATACTACTGCCCTAACTACTATGCACTCTGTATTCACTGCTTTGAACTCTGCACTATGCATTTACTGTTGTGCACTCTGCTCTTAATACTCTAAAATCTGCATTCACTACTCTGTACTTTACCCTCACTACTATACAATTTGCCCTCACTGCTCTGCGCACTGCCCTCATTTATTTGCATTTTGCCCTCACTACTCTGCACTTTCCACTTACTACTCTGCATTCTATACTCATTACTATGCAATCTGCCCTCACTATTCTGCACTTTGCACTCACTACTATGCACTCAGCCCTCAATTAACATAATTCAACTACAAATCTTTATCTTTGAGACTGATCACAAGTTAGTAAAAACAACAACATGCATGACTGGGCAATGACTAATTCTATTTTTTTTTTAAAAAATAGAATTATAACAATTTCATTATATAACAGCTTGCATATAACTGCTAAATATGCTATAGCTTATATAATAAGACTGTTTAAATAATTGCAACATGTACTAAGAAGCAATATATAAAACATAAATGGCCTTTAAATGTCGTCAAGAAACATACGCGTTTTATTATATTATCTGACAATTCAATTATATATTGTTTTCTTTTTGGAATTGATTATATATAAGTAGGCAAAACAAAAGTTTAATATACATTACTTTTTTTTTACAGATTGTTCTAAAAAGAAGAAGCTAACAACAAGGTAAGATACTTAGTGCAAGTTTTTTATAAAATATGCCTAATATCATTGAATGCATACATTATTAATGTTGCTTATCATTCTATGTTGCAATAGTTCATCAAAACATTACTACTAATAAATTAGGTTTTCATATTATAAAAGAAAATATTAGTCATGTATGCATAACTATACTGTAATAATAGCAAAATCACATATCTGAAATAAAAAAAGAACACATAACAAAATAAAATAAAATCTTTGACTACAGTTTTAGAAAAAGACAACATAATGTATAGTAACATACAAGCACACTACAATCAAGCACATGACAAATTTTCGCAAACTTCTAGAGGTAGACAATGCTTACCAAATAGTCTATTTGCCATAATTCACAATTACAATAAACAAGCGCACATATGGGATGCACAAGATTTGCATTATATAATGGATCTTGGAAATGCATTATATTTACATATGCATCAGATTAATAAACACGAATTTATGCAACCTGATGAACTACCAAAATATGTAATGCATGAAAATAATATATATTCAATACATCGTCGCCAGCCATACTATGGTAATATATTTGAACGTTTTGATTTGTCATATCCAGACATTAGAGAAGCATTAAATATATCAATAACACATACTGGATTATTAATATGCATGGATGTATATGTCATTTGTATATTTAAAAATGAAAATACATACTATATTTTTGATTCACATAGTCGAGATTATAATGGGATGCCACATCCAAATGGCACATGTGTAGTAATCATAAAAAAAAGTTTTCAGGATGTAATGCATCATATTTGTACTTTAGCAAGTTTTATAAAACAAGGTAATGCTACAGATATACAATTTGAATTAACACCAATAGATGTTATAAAAATAAAGGAAAAATCTTTTAAACAAGCATTACAAAAAGTACATAAACTTGGAAAGGATGAAAATACACTATTAGTACATGATGCAAACATTTTAGAGCAGAAAAATAACAATAGTGGCATACTTAAGAAAGCAACATCATCTAATTTACAATCTAAACAGACTAGTACTATAACATACACACAAATTACAAGTACATTAATACATGCAACACCTAAACATGTTACGAAACAGACTTTGAAAAAAAAAAGGTGTAACACAGACACAATTAATTCTACAACTGCTAAAACAGCTAAAATTAGTGCTCTGTTAGAAACAGAAATTATTCAGCAAAGAAATGATCAGCAGACACATATTAATGAAGGTACAACAAATGTACCAGTAACAGAAAAATTGCAAATTGCTAAAAAATGTAACAAGAAAGTACTTAAAAAAAAGGCATTAAAAACATACAATTATTGAAAAGACCTTAAAAGCAACTTTACTAACAGATAATAGTAATCCAAAACTCAAAAATAGTAAAAAAATGAGATTGAATAAAAAAGAATTATTACTAGATACTATGCATACATTGCAATCACATGATATAAATACTATTAGTTGTCAAAATAACAATAGTAACATAGTGATAGAAGTTAACTGTAATTTAATAAATACACAATTGCAAGAGATGAAAATAGATAACACATACATTTGCAATCTTGTATTTGCTATTATTTATAGTCAAAATACAGATACAACAAAATGGACTGCAGAGGATATGCATAATTTAATGCACCTTGGCAAAAATATGTATGTAGATATGACAACTTTCTATAAGAAACAAAACATACACTTTGAAAATATACCAACTTATATTGAATATGATCATAAAATATATCGAATTAAAATGCAAAAAGAGCAGTTCTATAGCATTGTGAAAAATAATACAGTACAAAAAAACATACACTTAACTATAACAAATGCTTTAGCTAGACATTATTGTAATATAATATTTTTACATACAATTGTAATAATTATTATTAAAAAACATGATACCTATTGCATTTATTACTCACAAACATCAAAAAGTAGTCATAAATATACAACTGACTACATTCCAAACAGTATAGAAATAAAAACATATTCAAATTTAATGGAGTATATAATGACTATATGTAAAAATATGCTCGTCATTAATGAAGAATTACTATTAATAAAAGTAATACCTTTAACAGTGACTAAAATTCTAAAGTCTTCTTTTAAAAAAACACAAAAAAGATTAACTTTAAAAAAAACTGTTGAAGATAAAAAACAAATGCTAATACACTATAGCACACAATTACCTTCTTCACCTGCCACTTTCCAATCCGCAGTAATGACAAAAAAAGTTACAGGAGTAAACAAAAATACAAATAAAGAAATATCTACTTCACAAATATCTATGAAAGCTACAGTTACTAAACAAAATATGGGAAATAAAAGATATACAAATGAAATACAAATAAATAGTAACAGTGAGAATAGTATAGTACCTGAAAAAAATACTAATAATATGCATGAAGTAACATTTCAGGAAAGCACTAGTAACGAAAATATCTCAATTAATAATAGTAATAAAAATGCAATACCAAATATAGATGCAAATATGTTAACAATAACAGAAATAATAGAAGCTTTTCATAATGAAATACAATATGGTCCTGAATATATATGTACTATTTGTAATCAAATGTGGCATAAGCAGACAGTAAAAAATATAAGTTATATCGCAAACCAGAAAACATTTCTATTATGTAACATTAGTGAATATCAAACTAATTATATTTGTGAAACATGCTATCACTATATAATTAAAAACAAAATTCCACCATGTTCTGTTTACAATGGAATGAGTTTCCCTAATATACCATCTGAATTACATTTACATAATTTAGAGGAGAGATTAATATCTCCTAGAATACCTTTTTTGCAAATTAGAACATTGCCACGTGGATTTCAAAAAGCATTAACAGGTGCTGTTGTTAATGTACCAGCTGATGTTATGACCACGATTACAATGTTGCCAAGACAAATAAGTGATAATATGACAATTCCTATAAAATTAAAAAGAAGATTACGTTATAAATCGTACACACATTATGAAAATGTAAGACCTAATAAAGTAAAAAATGCAGCTGTATATTTAGCTTGCAATAGTGAATTATTTAAAGAATATGGTATAACTATAAACTCAGATTGGCAATATACACCAAATGAAGAAACAAATGATACAAATACGTCTGAAACTAACAATACTTCAAGTAGTACAGATGAACTACCTGTAGGTAATTTAGATACATTATTAACAAATGAAACTATTCCAACAGATAACATTAATGTATTAAGTTTAGCTCCTGGTGAACATAATACTCCACGTGGATTATATGAAGACAAAGATTCAGAATACTTAGCATTTCCAACAATTTTTTGTGGTAAACGTAGAACAGCTAATGAAAATAGACATGTACCAGTACATTATAGTACTATATGTAAATGGGAATTACGAAGTTTTGACAAAAGAGTGGCTAATAATGTAACAAATCTGTTTTTCAAGTTAAAAAGATTGCATATTAAACAAATACAAGACAAAATTTTTATATCACTTAGAAAGTATTTTACTAATGGAAAAGTTATCACAGTGAAAGATATAAAAGATAACTTAGACAGCATACTACAATACAATGAAGGTTACAAAATATTAAAAACAATACGAAGTTCTCCTCCATATTGGGAAAATTGTAAGAAAGATTTATTTGCAATGATAAGGCAATTGGGGATTCCAACTTTTTTTCTAACATTATCAGCAGCAGAAACAAAATGGTACCATTTGATTAATATATTATTACGGATAAAAAAAAGAAAAGAATGTACAAGAGATGAATTCAAAAGTATGACATGGGAAACAAAATGCAGTCTAATACAGCAAGACCCAATAACATGTGCACGACACTTTGATTATCAAGTTAGAAAATTATTCAATTGTATTTTACTTCATAAATCAAACCCAGTAGCTAAAGTACTAGATTATTTTTACAGAGTTGAATTTCAACAGAGAGGATCACCACATATACATGCATTACTTTGGATTGATAAGGCACCACAATACAACATACATAAAGATGACAAAGTAATACATTTTATAAATAAGCACATAACATTTACAAAGACAGAAGAGACACCTTTAAACAATTTACTTCCATTACAAAAACATGGTCATACCAAACATTGCCGCATAAAACATAAAAAAACATGTAAATATCAATTCCCAAGATATCCAATGGCATGCACAATGATATTAAAGCCATTACAATTAGAAAACACTAACAATATGTTTAAAGAACACATAGATATTATTCATGCTACAATGAATACAGAACAATTTGCAAATTACACATATGAAGAATTTTTACAGCACATTCAAATAACAGAAGAGCAATATATAACATGCATTCAGTCACAAATAACTAAAACTACTATATTTTTAAAAAGAACACCAGCTGAATGTTTTATTAATAATTACAATAAAGTAATTTTAAGAGCATGGAAAGCTAACATAGATATACAGTATGTTTTAGATGCATATGCTTGTGCTGTATATATTGTATCATATATTAGTAAATCTCAGCGTGGTTTAAGTAAAATATTAGCACAAGCTGCAAAAGAAGTTGGCCATAATGTAAACATGAAAGAGCAATTAAAGTACATTGGTAATAAATTTCTAAATTGCACAGAAATTAGTGCACAAGAAGCTGCTTACCTTATATTGCAAATACCCTTAAGGAAAAGTTCAAGATCATTTGTATTTATTAATACAAGTATGCCAGAGCAGCGTACATATTTAATGAAAGACATTAAAACAATAAATATGTTACCAGAAACATCAACACAAATACAGTTTGACAATGTTATTAACAAGTACAGCAAAAGGCCAATAACATTAGAACAATGTACTTTAGCTGATTATGCATCAAACTATAATACTAACCAGAAAATAAACACACAGAAAAAAAAAAATACTTATGATGACTTACTTTTAGAAACTAACTTTTATAGTTCAGATGAAGAAGAAGTTCAAATAGATGAATTAATAAGTAACAAACACAGCAAAATGTACAGTGAACGTAGAAAAAAAAAATAATAGATATAGACGTTTCAATAAAATAAACGACCCAGAAAATTATTACAGAGAACTTCTAATGCTATACTACCCTTGGAGAATAGAAAACGATATAATTTCAGGAAAAAGTACATACTATGAAAGATACCTACAAGTACAAATAGAAGTAGATAGTAACTATAAATTATATAATAAGGAAGATACAATAATTAATACTGAAGAAACATGTAATAATGAAGAAATGGACACATCACCAGCATCACCCATACTACCAATAGTTATAGATAATCAAGTAACAACAACACATGCATATCAATCAGATACACAATATGATCTAGCATTAGATTTAGGAAGTAGAACAATTGCAGAAGAAGACTTATTAGTGAACAATATACTACCACAAGAAGAGTACAGTAATATTATGCAAGATTTAACAATGGAACAACTAAGTTTTGTTTACCATCACTTAAACTGGATAAAAACAAAAACAACATCTTTTTTTACTGTTTGTACTGGTGGTGCAGGAGTAGGCAAAAGTTATGTAATTACTGCACTATATCAAACTTTAGTCAGATACTATAATACAAAAGCAGGAGAAAATCCTGATAACATTTATATATTATTGACAGCACCAACAGGGCAAGCTGCACATAATATAAATGGTCAAACTTTACATAGTACATTTAAAATTCCAATCTCACAAGCATTAACATATAAGCAATTAACACATGAAAATAGAAGTGCACTACAATGTAAATTAATGCATTTAAAAGTTCTGATAATAGATGAAATATCAATGGTTGGCACAAATATGTTAAATTTTATACACAATAGATTGCAAGAAATAAAAGCATCTATTGAACCATTTGGAGGTATATCAATATTAGCCATTGGCGACTTTTACCAATTGAAACCAGTTTTTGATACATATATATTTGAAAACTCAAAAAATATGTATGGACCATTAAGTACTAACTTATGGCAAACACATTTCAAAATATTTGAACTTACCAAAATAATCAGACAAATAAATGATATGCCATTTGCACAACTACTAAATAGACTTAGGATAGGTGAGCAAACAATAGATGATATTCAAAAGTTGAAATCGCGTGAAATAGAACCAGATTCAAGTATACTACAGTCTATACCATATATAATGTTTACTAACAATGAAGTTAATGAAATAAATCATAATGTTTTGATGCAACATATCAAACACTATCCAATGTATACTACAATAGCTATAGATACAGTACCAGGAGACTTAAGTCCAGAAGTAAAAGAAGCAATTTTAGAAAAATTACCTACTAATACAAATCAAACTATGTCATTGGCAAAAACATTACATATTGCAATTAAATTACGTTATGATGTAACTTCTAATATTAATGTGAATGACGGTTTAACTAATGGTGCAACAGGCATAATTGAATATGTTGAAACTACAAATAATATCCCAATCATTGTTTGGATGCATTTTGACAATCAAAAAATAGGCACACAAACAAGACAACAAAATAAACACCTTTACAAAATGAACATTTCTGACACTTGGACACCAATATTACCGATATCTCGTACTTTTCAATATAGCAAAAAATTCATAACAATAGTACGAAAACAGTTTCCATTACGACAATCATCTGCACGTACTATACATAGAACTCAAGGTCAAACAATAGAACCATTATATATACATTTCGGTAATAGCAAAACACATCACTTACACTATGTAGCCATTAGCAGAGCAAAGTCTTTAAGTAACATATATATTAAAAACTTTAAAGAAGATAAAATATTAACACACTTTAAAGTGCACGAAGAAATGTTTCGAATGAGAACAGATATGTTATTACAAATTTCAATACCACAAATACATCAATACAACAAAAAATTCACAGTAATAGCACATAACATAAGATCACTACAAAAACACTTCAAAGCAATGAAATCTGATACTAATATATTAAATGCAGACGTGTTATGTTTAACTGAAATAAATATAACACACAAAACACCTAACGAAACATATAATATTGATCATTACAATTGTTTATTATTTGACAAATTTTACAACATGCACACAAAACATGGAATAGCTGTATATTACAACAAACAACATGTTATAAATCCAATTTTTACAACAGAAGAACAAATTGACATTTTACAATTTACACAAATAATTAACAATACACAATACTTAATAGTCATTATATACAAACCACCAAAAGTTGCTATACAAACATTACTAGCAATTTTAAGTACGACATTAAATGCATATCCACATCATAAATACATCATAATGGGTGATTTTAACATTGACCTACAACAAACAACATACAGTAGCAAATTACTACAGAACTACATGAAAACAAATTTTAATTGTGAGCAGAAAATTAACACACCTACAACAGATTACAACTCTTTACTAGATCACATTTTTACAAATGCACATCCTACAAATTACGGAACATTAGAATCATATTACAGTGATCATAAACCTATATGGATAGCTATGTAATGTACTGTTTAACAATGTTACCTTATGAAAGTACTGTCTTTGCAAAAATAACAGTATTGACTATTAATATTTACATATTATTTTACAGATGATTTCCATTGAAGAATTAAAGAGCACCAATCAATTTGATTCCAAGCCATACCAGAAAGCGCTACGAGTCAATATCATCAAATGTTCACCTAAAACTTATTATCGAAATTCAAAACAAGAAAATAAAGTTTTGTATCATATGGCATTGGCTGATGAAAGTAGTACTATAAAAGCAACATGTTATAATGAGGATTACTATATGCAAACAAAAGAACAAAATGGATTACTTATTCGCAATTACATTTTCAAAAATGATATTTTGATGTTGACAAAGCAAACAAAAATAGCAAGAATGCCACCCCTTACAATTTCAGCAGGTATTATCCAGGAAGCGGAATGCATCCTGCAACCACCAGCCCCACCAGTATCTCCAATAAAAGCTGTTCGAGGAGCTGCTGTAAAGACACTCCTGAGTGTGTCAGGAACAATAACAGATGTAAGCATTATTTTATTATTATTTTGCATGCAACTATTTGTCTTAGTTCCTTTTGGCTAAAAAGAGTTCTTCATTGTACAATAAAATGTAATTGTTTAAATTACAAATAAAATGCAATGTTTATATGTATACAAGTTTTACAACTTATAATTTTCATAAAATAATATAAAAGGTACTGTTTTATGATATTACTATTGCTAACATGCCAATATTTAAATAGAACAGTACATACAGATATACAAATATATGAGACAATTATTATACATTAATACAAGGTAAGTAAATTCTCTATACATTACCAAAAACAGAAAAATTCTATAACATATGCAACTTAACTGCAAATAATTTACTTGTTTCACATAACTAGTTGTACAAAAAAATAGATGTACATTGCTATCTGCAACAAGTAATTAATATGCAATTATTTTCTTACAAAATTTTATTCTGAACTATTTTATTATGTTAATTATACCCTCCAAAGCAACAATCAGCAACTATGATAAAGTAAGTAAATAATTTTATATATGTTACATAAATCCGAAACATAACAACACACAATACAAACAGTATTTACTTGTTTAAAATAGATACTTGTACAACAAATAAGATTGTACAATAATATCCAAAACAAGTAATTACTACATGTTCTACAATAGCTAAGAAATAAAATATAACAAGTACACCATTAACAGCTTATCACCAATTGCTGATCTTATTGTACGTCTTCCTCTACTTCTTTCCTCAATTTTGTTCCTTTTAACTCCCATCTCCATATCAATCCCTATAACTTTCCTTTCATTATATGTATAAAAAAAACAATATTAGCTTATGAGGAAAACTCCAAGCTGAGGAGACACTTTCTAACTCACAGTAGCAAACAATTCAAACACATGTTGCAATTCTATCAGCTTTGTAAAAGTTTTATGTATATATACATACAACATAAGTATTCGCACAGTATATTTGTATATTTGATGCCTTATTAAACAGACTGCTACCATAGAAGAAAGGCTCCTATCCTCCAGAACTTCCCTGCATCCCCCCCAACTGCTCTGCTGACAACTGCTGTGTTATCAGCAGAGCAGTATGGGATGCCACCTCCCCCTACAACCACTGCTGACAGCTGCACCCAAAACAGAAAAAGCTCCTACCTTCCAGCACTTCCTGCCCATCCCTCCTGAAAGCTCTTCTGTTGCACAAAACATAAATGTCAATCGCAGCACCAACATACCAACAAGCTTAGCAGACTTCAACTTAAAGAAAGACCAGCTCCTACCCTCCAACTTTTTCCTGCCCTAACTACTAGGAGCTCATCTATAACACTAAACGTGATAATGTACAATGCACCTCCAAGACAGCAAGAGTATAACATACTCTTACCGTAAGCAAGAATATCTCCTGCTCTCATGCTCTTCCCTGCCGCCCCTGCTGACATCTCTTATATTACATGCAAACTAAAGATGTCCAACACAACTTCAACAAAACAAGAGGCATGCACTTCTATCCAGAATAAAAAAGTCTCCTACGAGCTCAGCTCTTTCCAGCTGAAGTATTAACATTGATACTATGATAGTATTATATCAGCCTATGGAAAACTCTATGTACCATCAATGGACTTACTAATTACCAAAAGTAGAAATGTACAAAGAGAAAAAAGAAAGTTTAATCAAAAGAAAGATAAAATATACTAGCAATACATGAATGGATCTGTTAACTATAAACAGCAATAGAAGGTAAGTAACACAAATTATATCCACTTGCATTTGTACAAAAGTAAGCAAAACTTGCATGCCAAAGAATTAATAATTTTTGTTTCCATTATTTAATGTTGCAAATATAAGAATGTCTATAGTATGTTTCTGAATAATGCTGTGTACATATACAAAAAATTAAATTTATTATCCAAGATTCATTAAAGTATACAAAACTGCAACAAATGCCTACTTTACATACCACAGGCAGAAGATACTAAAACTATACTTGTTGGAGGCCAAGACACCAAAATAAGGAGCATTACAATTAATGATGCTACAGATTCAGTGAAGATAAGTCTATGGAGAGACGCCACTGATTTTACGGTTGAAATTGGGAAATATGTTCAGCTTACACATATGGCTGTACATGAGTACAATGGAGAGAAGATATTGAACACAACGAGACACACTACAATACAAGTAAGTAAATATTTTTAGCAATATCAAAATGCTATTAGAAAATTAAGAAAGATGTACTAAAACACTATTTCCATAGGTAATACAACCACCAAAAGAAAACATAACTGTTACGTTATTTGGCATGGAAAAAACATACCAAGAGAAAAGCACAATGGTGGTGCAAATAGAAAATAATGAAAACTTGCAATCAATGGACATCAATAATACACCTTTGATGGACTTCTTAAACATTGAAACTGACACAGAAGATTTTGAAAATGCTTTAATGCCATTTTTGCCAATAACACTTAGTGTACTGTTTTGTAATGGTTGCATTACAGACATAATAAGAGAAATATAACTGCAATATAAACAATTGTTGCAATACCGCATACAAATTACTATAAAGTAACATGAAGAGTTTGCATACTACTACTGATTACTTATGTTTGACTTTTTCAGATAGTTATTTGTATCCCAAAATCCATTTCTTGTTCATGTAACAGTAGTAAATGATACTTTCTTTGTTTGCAAAACTGTGCATATCTTTCTTAATAATTGCATTATTGAAAATACAGCACTTTATCATGATTGTACTATCACAAATACTTACAAAAATGTATCTGACAAAATACTAAAAAATTGCACTATATGTTGCTAGAATTGATCTACAAACATTATTGCCATAACAGTATTAAAAACACTAAAAAGTGACCTGATTACGTTGGATGATACTACTGATTACTTATGTTTGATTTTTTCAAAAAGTTATTTCTATAAAAAGTCATTTCTATTTCATGTAAAGACTAAAATACTTTTTATGTTTGAAAAACTGTGCATTTTTGTGTTACTTGTTGCATTATTTAAAATATTGCACTTTATTGTCATAATACTTTAACTAATTGTTATTAGTAAAGTGTATATTAGAAAACATCCAAAAATTGCACTCTCGTTTGCTATAATTGTTTTGTTTATTTTACTTGAACCTACAAAATAAATACTTGTTTCATTGTTACTACTTCTTTTGCCTAAGGAATGTACATGCAGATTACCATATTATTTACCAAGTTAATTTTCAAATATAACTAAATACGAACTAAAAAAATGCTCAACATACAATTGAAACTATCTCAGTTCTAAAAGAATGCCAATAATATGTACATGTGAGTATATCTTTCTATATGTCATAAAAAAACTTTTTAAAGAACACTGTAGTTTGCCTGATTATTTCCTACTCAAAAATGCTAACTATAACATATCTATATAATTATTGATAATGTGTGAAATCATGTGTGTAAACAACATAAATACAAAATATATTGCAGAGGAACTGCAAAATATTCAACATATGCAAACATTATAACTAATGCCATTACCAATTGCAATGTTAATAACTTAATCTTAACTAAGGCGAGACCTATTGCATTGCAAATGCTTGTTTTATTTTGCTTTTTATTTTTTTTATTTATATAGCCTATGTCCATCTACACACCCTGACATTTTCAAAGATGTATCGGGTGTGTAGATTGGCGCTGTGGTTCCCGAGATTACCTTGCCAAAAGGTGCGAGTTCTCTCTTTATAATAGTAGTATAGATTCTTGCCTGAGTTGGGAAACAACCTAGGGTTAAATGGGAAACACTAACATTGCCGTACTCTATGGGTGGCCTTAATGCACCAAACTTAGAGTTATATTACAGAACAGCACTGTTTTCCCATGCACACTACTGATTTCATGGCCTGCAGAACCTTCTACACTTACGAATCGAAGGGAATTGCATCAGACCCTTAAACTCTTCCACAGAAGCTGTTTTAGACCCCCTCTTGGCGACCTGGTACGCTAGACTCCACGGTTCACACTTGGCATGACTTATCAAATAGACAGGCAGGTGCACTTCTATACTCAGCCAGATTGGTGCTACTGCCTTACAGTCATCAGGAAGAAGGAAGTTATACTTGCATTAAAGAAATTAAACATTACTAAGCTGGGAGATCTGTTTCAGGAAGGAGTGGTTCGTAAATGGGCTGACATTGAAGCTGAAGGGTATGACCCCTAGGCCCTCACACAATTTCACTATTATAGAGATAGACATGTGCTGCATTAATTGCTTGGTGGTGATATGCAGGAGCCACTGGAAGTAGCGCACCTTTCCTTTCTCTTATGCTCCCACTCCCCTTTTAAGTGACTACACTTCATAACATGATGCAAGAGACTAAGAGGACGCGCTCACTTAGGGCTCGACTAGATTGGCAAGGTGACCTGGACATAATTATACATAGCACCTGGTGATATTGCTGTGAAATGATCAAGCACATCTCACTAAACGGAAGACACCACCTCGTTCATTTTAAAATCCTTAACAGTACTAATACTCCAGTGAGATTGAGACGGTATGGACTGCGAGATACAGCGGCTTGTCATCGCTGCAGAGAGCCCGAAGCAGGGTTCATGCATATTGCCTGGTATTGCCCCCAGATCTCGGAATTTAGAAATAAGGGTTTCAGCACACTGAACAAGATCACTAGGATTTCGCTTGACCCTCTACTTGCCATGTTGGGATATAACAAAAACCTGAGCAAAGAAGTCAGGCATTTGATTGCAATGGGGCTGCTAATAGCCGAACGAAGATTTGCAATAAATGGTCTACAGGCCCAGTTCAGACAATGAAGGAATGGTCCATGGACATGTTGTATTGTAATACACAGTCAGATATCTACAATGAGCTACTGCCTCCCAGAACCGTCCTAAGGGTTATTGAGGACATCATCAGCAATATTTAGTGGGAAATGAAACTGGGGAACCGGAAGGAAGCAATAATGACTAGATTGGCAAAATATTGCTCTGGTCTGTGCTAGAAGGAAATTGTCGGGTGTTGCGGGGAGGTTGGGAGAAGTTCTTGGAATCCAGAAAAAGGAACCTAAATGCGCATAATACCACTGTCTATTAGTGTATGCTTATATTACATTATTTGTCTAGTTGTGTTTTTAACAATACATCAGGAGCCCGCTGCGGGTCAGTACTGTATTTAGCTAATGGGATTACATCTCGTAACAAGTCGATGTAATACTGTAAAGTGTTTAAATAAAACAATTAAAAAAAAGACCCACCCCAATTCTCTTTCTGGATAATAAATATTAAATACTGTGGAAAGGCCATTCAGTGTGACCTGGATTGGTCTTATTTCAATAGATGAGTTTCTTGCAAGTAATCTACTTATGTTGTGACTTTATACAGCTCTTGAAAAATAATGAACCCTTTAGCGAGGGCATTGAGACTTCATACAATCTATGTTGTTAGTCATATCACCTTGACTTTAGGACAGAATTGCTTTTGAGCCATGCAGTCCGGAGTATCGCCTCCACCAGCTAGAGAATCATTCATAACTCAACTCTCCACAAATTGCACATGATTTTATCTCAAGGATTCCCTGCCTAAAGACCCCCCAGCCTTACTTCACGCCCTTCTCTCAAACAACAAGAGCAACATGAATAAAACATTTTTTACAGCAAAATAGGAGTAACAAAATGAAAGTCAAACAGCGCATACGCTTCTCCTCTGCTCCCTTGCTACAGTCAACTCTTAAAATGAGCGTATTGACCTTCTGGGGCCCTTACACAGGTGGACGAGAAACTGAAATCCCATCCAGTGGTACACACCACCTCTCCAGCCCAATTTTTATCTCACCTGAACCCACACCAAGTCAATCCAAATCAGTCTCTCTACCAATTGTTCATAATCTGGCCATGAGTAATTGGGATGTCTTGAGTGATTGCTTGTTGCTTGCATCCCAGCTTCTACAGTTTCTTTAAACGTCTTGGATATGTTGCAAAACAGCTATCGGACTATCCTTGAAATCTTGTTCCAGCAGCACGCTCTTTTTTCCTCTCCTAATCATCTTCTGCAATTTGATTTGTCACTCATGCGTCTCAATTAGCAATTTCCTTCGGCAAAATGGATGCACCCACCTACAACACATTGTGTGCTTATGTAGCTTTTCTTTAATTGGTTTAAGTGCTTTACTCTTCTGAAGCGTACGCTTGCAAGGTCCTGGTATAAGTGTACATACTGGTCTCTAAGGCAGCATTTTCCGTCTTGTCTTTATCATGAGGCCTTCTTTCCTTTCACAATAGTGTATACATATTGTATATTTATTGGAATATCTGGAGGGAACCTCCTGTGCTCTGCCATGGATGTCCATAACGAAAGTGGAGTCTTGCCCCACAGTGTTATTAGTCTGGACCCTTAGAATTGTAGTAAATATCACTTGGACATAGGCCTTCTCCTTAGGCTCTTCAAGGCCCCTCAAGACCAACTCCCACATAGTATTCTCTTCTCGGCCTACTCTCCAAGTCTTCTGGGTTTTTTTTTTTGGTTTTTTTAATTTTTGGAAACCTTTATTGTGCAACAAAAGCTTACAGGTACGGGCCCACAACCATTCAGGCCGGCCGCGAAATCAAGTGGTAGCACAATAGGCGAAATCAAAACAGCTCAGCAGTCCCTGAGAGGAGGTGCAGCAATTATCCGAAACATTACATACTGGAAAAAGGGGGGACCACAGAGTACAGGATAAATGAGGTTAATTTTAAAAGTTATAGGTAAGAAGGATCAGACGCAGTCACTTCATCGATAACACATGGCGGGCAATGATCCCAGCGGATTAGCAACAAACTAAGCAATAATTAGAGGATCATCAGAAGAACTCGAGGATAATAACAAACAGTACAATACATACTGGTCAGTACCCGCCCCATGATCGTGGAACATCTTGACTAACGTTAGTGGAGAGACCAACAGCAGAAACAATAAGCAGCTCTACACCTAACCACCAAACTGACCCAAAGGAAAAAGGAAAGAGTAAGAAGAGTCAAGGAAGAAAGGAGAGAAATAAGGCCCATAGAACCAAGACGAAACAAAAGACCCACCCCCAAACCCCCCACCCAGCACGCATGCAGAGGCTACGGCCTACCCCCCCCCCCCCAGCAGTGTGCCTGTCGCCCAAAAACCGAGTCCCAAAATATAGACTCAGAGAAGAGAAAAAGGAAAGGAAAAAAGAAGACCTAAAAAACAGTGGAGGAGGAAGACCATCAAAAATATAATCTCGCCCGCCCACCCCCGGACTCCGCAACCGAGAAGACACCAACAGTCAATTCAAGCAATGTCCCGCTTATCCCACTTAGTCCCAGCAATACAAGCAGTAGCAATCCAAGAAACGCCCTTAACCTTGTCCCCTGCGATCAAGTTGTTCAATGGAGGCCAACAGCCCAGCCGGCACCACGGATGATGGAGGCGCTCAAGATGGCCAACACAGAATGGGAGGTCTTCCACCAAAGTCCACGAAAACCATTGCTGCTTGACCGAGAGTGGTATAAAGAGGATCAAGACAAAGCAACAATCCATCGGAAGCAGCAGGCCAGAGCGAGGACACCAGCTCCTGGAAGGGGTGAAGAGTCACGCCACCAGAACACAAGGAAGACGGCAAACATGGCGTCCAATGACGATGCACCAACCATTGTATGAAACCACGAACACCAGACATCTTACGGGCCACCGCGGTCAGCACCCCAGCTGAATCAGGAGCGCGATCAGCCAACGCCTCCATATGCACCTGGGCAGGCAGTGTACTGTGGTCTGATGTAGAGTGTGGCTTAGTGTGCAGCATTTGGGGGCAATCACGGCCACCAGGAGAAATAACGTCGAGCCTGTTTCCCAGATCTCGGGCATTGTCGCAAAAAGCAGTTCTTACAGCCTCCAAAGCGCTCAAAACATCACAGATCCCCAGCGGTGTCTCAGGGAAGGAGGATGCAGCAGTGTCCGTCACCCAAGGCTCACAGACGTTTAGCAGTTCTGGAAACAGGTCGCCATTTTCACTCACCGACCACGAACCACTCCGATGATCTGTTAAGCACCGCTGGGCCAGAGACGTAGGGGCAACCGATCGCATTGCAGCACCAGCTGATTTGATTCCAGCGAGCATCTGGACCCCCATTCACGATCTGAGGACTCCAATGCCGGGCACTCAATGCGCGATGCAGAAGATGGCGACCGTCACAATACAGGGGCAACAAAGAAACTGTCCGGGCCACTTCCAAGCTGGGAAGGATACAATGTATTCTCCCCCGGCACAATGTATCCAGGCACACGAAATCGCTGAGCGGGATGGAGCGCTGCAGCGAGAAGCACAGCGCGACAGTGTCCCGCCGCCTGATCGACTCCGCCTTCTCTGCTGTGGCCGCCGTTGTTGTGGCCGCGTCCGGCCGTCCCTACAAACAAAGACTCGGTGTCGATCCCACGAAGAGCCGGGAAAGAAGCAAGGACGCCTCGCCGCCGCTACCAGTCGGAATGAGACGGGGAACACACCATTGTGTTCAGGATCGTTTCCCCCGTTCACTCGCTGGGTTGAAATGCAGGATGAAGGACAGGATAGTGAAGTAAAACGCGAAGGTCGGCAGAGCCGAGAGTCTAGGCGGCCATCGCGGCTGCAGGCTAGGCTCCTCCCCCTACCCCAACAAGTCTTCTGGTTTTGATTTGATTTTGGTTTTGTATAGCACTCGAATGCCCAGAGGCGTCTTAGTGCTGCTGCTGACTAGTGCTGTGCTGCAGGTAGAATAGTTACTACTGATTAATAGCACGTAAACAGTCACATTTTTATTTGCTTCCGAAAAATCAGGGCGTCTGAACATTTCCTCATCGCCAGGGGTAGTCCATTCCAGAGTGTAGCTGCTTTCAGTAGAAAACTCCTACTGAAAAATATTTTTGGGTCATCTGCGACTGTGCGTGACCATATCTACACCTGTTCATTCAATTTCTCAAATGCTCTTCTAGCTTACTCACTAAGTACTTCCTGCAGCCACTTCCTGGGGTCCTCTATGAAGGACAATTCCAGAAAGTATCTCATAACCATTTCTACTAGTGCACACGTTCCTTTTTCTTTCAGTTCCCTCTTTGGTTAAGCTTTTTCTCACCAGAGCCAGTGTTTCCACATCCAACCTTTGCTCTGCCACTTCTTGGATTCAGTGGTCTTTATCCTATCTACGTGCCATGGTACAATGAGTAAATTAAGGTTCGACTAGCAGAATGCATTTTCCTTTTTTTAAATTTTTTTTTTAACTACAGAAGGCCTTACATGACTGTCATACCCTTATGAGCGTTAGTTGCAATCTAATCTTGAGGGATCCAATTTCTGATGCCTCTCTCTGAAGCCTCTTAATTACTTTACCCTTCTGGGTTAACACAATGTGAACTAAGGGTGTCCATATGTTTACTGAAAATTTGAAATCAATCTTGCAAAAGTAAATTTCTCATTTCAAGCAGGATTGAAATGCTTAGCATCTCGGATCCTGCTCGAAGGACTTTATTAGCTTTTCTAAAACTAACTTCTGAGGAATAAGAAAAAAATCATTGATTGGGAGTTGGAAGAGAGAGGACTTGACGAAGCAGGACCTGTGCGTTTCAAGGAAGAACATGGCTTATGTAGGCTGTTACTATGCTGGGCCTGACTGGAGGGGCAGAGCTTGATAATCACACATCCTCTCCTATGCAGTCTAAAGCCATGCTTGTATTTCAGTTCAAAGGGGGAAAATGCATCACTCCTTTTCAGCTGTTCCTAACTTATTGTATTTGATATTATATACAAGTACTGTTCTTGCTGGTACATTACTGACACACTCAGACCAACTGTGGACTAATGAAACGTTAAAGTCACATGTGCAATAAAATACTTGCCTGGGTTTTACAACTGAATAGCAAGTCCAAAGATGAGGCTACTGAATCTTGCAGGTATGGAGTCATTTGAAAGCCTAAATGCAACCCCCTCCTTCAGAACACCCAGACCGTAAACCCATTTCTTAGTTAAATTGAAAAGGAATGTTACCAGACCTTTCAGTTACCCCTTGTTCCAGGAGCGCATTCTAAACTACTTCATTAAACCACAAGTTCATCGTCCTAAAGTGTGTTACACCATGTGTGAGAAACTCCTCCTACATCCATTTAAGATCCTGTTCTCTTTGCAATAAAGGCCACCAACAGATTCTAATGTCTGCTACCCGATTCTTATTCTCAAGACTTTCAACTTCTTCCTGGAAGTGGATTGCTGAGCATGCAACTCACCAATGAAAATTGTCGTAATCTGCTCCGGAGCAGTAGTCAGAGTTTCCACTTTCCCAGAAATCTATTTTGTTTTCAACCTCTATTTTGTTTCTAATCCCTTCATCTTTTTAGTCCTACCATCTCACCTATAACAAAATAATGAAACAAACTTGCAATTTAATGATTGTTTGCAAGACTTCTAAAAGGGCCATAATGTCATTCTCCGCATCAATTAAGCCGATATTATTCCAATCTTCAACATGTTTGTCTTCTTCCTAATTGTTTAGGAAAGGTGTAGGTAGCTGTCTTGTTTCATTTTGGGGGTTTGATATCTTCTTTCCTGTACCCATCTGGTTGTTCATCTATCCATACCATTGGCTGCCACCGTAGCCCATTCATAGCTTAATTTAATGGAAAGAAGTTCACTTATCACTGCAAGAATACATCTCCCAATAACATGGGACTTGTGGGACATCCATATGTAAAGTTTAGAAGTCCTATTCAGTTCACATTGGTTCACCATGTCTCAGAGGGCTCACCTCTTTTTTTGCTCCCTTAAAACGGTCCAGTCCTAGCACTAATCTCTGGGCACCCACTACTTTACACAGGACTGAATCTGTTATGTTATGTTATGTTACGATTATTTATTGTGCGCACAGATACTCCAGCCAAGGAGCGTCCTGGCGCAGAGGCAAGGTAGCACGTAACACAACACCAGGCTAAGAACAAAACTAAGGGACAGCTAAAACAGGAAGGTTTTTATAGCCCTCCGAAAGGTCAGAAGGTCCTCCAGCAAGCGGATTTCAACAGGCAAGGAGTTCCATGCTGACGCAGCCATTACCTTAAACGAGCGGCCTCCCATACGGCTAAGCCTGAATCTGGGAACCACCGCAAGGGCCAGACCCTGAGAGCGAAGGCTACGGGCAGGGACATAAAAAGACAGACAGCTCGACAGGATTTCCGGGCCTGTACCTCTCAAGATTTTAAAAGCAAAGCACAAAACCTTGAAGAGGATGCGCTTCCTAACCGGAAGCCAGTGTAGGGAGCGAAGGACACCTGTCACTGAGCAGAATCTGGGCAAGCCCACAATCGCCCTTGCCGCAGCATTCTGAACCCGTTGTAAGCGGGTTAATTCGGCCTGGTTGGCCCCAGCCAGGAGAGAGCTGGCGTAATCCAGGCGGGAGATGATAGTAGCCTGGATCACCAACTGGTGCCGCATGTGTTCATGGCTGCTCCTCTCTTTTGAGGTCAGTGGTACGTGTCACAATAAGTAGCATGTGCGCTCATACACTTAACACAAGAAAAGAAAATGGATAAACTAAAACAACCCATCATGCTTGATGCCTCAAGTTAACTATAATGATTGGCAGTTGTACTAATCGGACCAGATAAATGTTATGTATTGAATAAATAAATATGTGTTGGTGTTCAATAAAAAGTTGAATCCATCTAAATCAGAACACATGCAATAAATAAACGACTCAAGAAATAAAAACAACTCACATTGTTCAACTATTACTTGCCACAAATCTAACTACTTTGCGCAATTGGGGTGTGATGCATGCAAAATTGTAAATCATCTACATTTGACTTATTCCAAACTTCAAGAACAAGAATAACAAAGTTCTTTGAGCATTGCTAGGCATACATTGCTAGGCATAGGCACAGTAGGTGAGACAAAGGTTCTTCCTAAGGACCACAGTCTGCAATACACTGGCTTATTTGAGAAAGACATCTAACTTTTCCTAAACTCAGATAGCGCAATTAAACAAAATGTAAATATGAGGATGGCATGCCTCATTGAGCGCTTCACAGAATCCAATAAATAGTCCTGCTTCCCCTTCCTTACACAGGAGAAAAGGACAACGTGGTGACGGCTTCCTAAAGCAAAATCTTCAATGTCCAAAAATGTACATTCTCTTGGACCCACAGGGAGCTAAGCATTAAGTTCTTTAGGGCACCAATAATTTCAGTTGCCCATGGTTTGCTTCTGATAACATCCTCTACCTGTTTGAACAGTTGGATTCCCTCCCATATGAAGCTAGTAATTGATTCCCAATTTGCTGCTCTCATTTGGTCGCAAGACTGGACATGAACAAACTCAATGGCTAGGGTCTGCTTATCTAAGCCAAATTCTAACCTTAGTTGAGACGGACTTGTAAAATCTGGTAATTAGACACTTGCCTTTAAACTTGCCACTGCAATTTATCCAGACATTCCCTAATCTGACACCGAT
This sequence comes from Lissotriton vulgaris, assembly GCF_964263255.1. Lineage (NCBI taxonomy): Eukaryota > Metazoa > Chordata > Amphibia > Caudata > Salamandridae > Lissotriton > Lissotriton vulgaris. Next base: position 387,877,357 of record NC_141697.1, read on the forward strand.
ATGCTACCTTGTCAGACTGTACTGCTGGTAATAATTAGGTGCACATGCTTCTGACAGTGGGTTCTCTGAAAAACTAGGCTTTTTCCTACACAAGCACTGAAAGTCAAAGGTCAGCACTTTAACTTTATGGTTTAGCATAACAAAATGATATTGTGGGAAATCTCGATCATTCACCCAATCACCCAAATAAGTTAAATTCTGGGACTAAAGTTTCAGAAAAAATATAATACATAAAAGTTATGTATTGCGTGTTAGGGCTGTGGATGACTGGCTTGTTTGAACAGAACACAACCTTTAGGCATAAAGTTGCAAGAAAATCTTCTTCAGCCACTTTGAAATGAGGAATGTTGCAGATACCTGATCTCAGTCCAGTTCAACTGCCCCAACCCAAAAAACTCAAACTAACCGCATTTTAACCCTCCATTCTACCTCTAAGACCTGCTCAAAATCTCCAGTGGTAAAAGATCTGAGGAGTAAGAAGACACTACTCTTGGAATGCCCTAATGTCAGAACATCACTTATACAACATCATTCATTCACAAGTATGGCTATCACCTTCGGGAACTCATAACCAAGCATAGCAATACTGAACACCAGCTTATGTTCTTATGCAGAAAATGTAAAACTCATCTTTTAAAATTCAGTTATCTCCAAACGTTCAATCGTGAGCTACCAGTAGCTCACCAATACTCCCAAGGTAGCTTGCAGCATTAATTTCATTTCTAAATAAGTGCCTCGTCATTATTTATGTTTAAATAGGCGTGCATTTTGATTTAAAGTTAATTAACTCTGTATGAAATAACGAACAGGCCTGACTGCAAAATAAAATGCATTGTATTTAATTTTGCAGTCAAGCCTCTACAATATTTTGTTAGGAACCCCAATGTACCTCAATATAGGCCTAGGTAGTAACACAACCTTTTACATACATTTGTCCTACAATTGTTCTGCATAACTGGTCCAAAGCTGACCATTTACCTGGTTAGAGGCTACATGACTGTGTGTGGTTTTCTCAGAAAAACTAGCCTCATGTATTATGCATGAGGATTTCTCAGTATCACAGCAGGATTACCATCTTTTGCATAATAACTCTATATAAGGGTCACCTCTGTCGTCATCCTTGCCAGATATGCCCTTAGTACACTTCTAGGTAGAACCCATTAGGGTACCTTTCGGTATATAAGCACTACATCTTCACTGGGCAAACCAGGAGAAAAGACTTCCATGCTGGCACAAGACGCTGAGGTCCCTGCACACAGGCACTCCAACACGAAGTGGTCTGACATCCCTTGCGGGGTGTCCATTTCGAGACCAAGACAGAGTCCTTCGATCTCTCACATCAGGTAATGGGGTTGATTCTATCCTAAGGGGATTTTTGGCTATTCACCTACATACATGCTAGGTACACTTAGGTACATCTATTTACGGTTTGCATATTAGGAATACGCATGTTTACAGTTCTGCATTTATATGCCTGCTAATATTAATTATTTTAACATTATGGTAAAACCCAATCGGGTAAATGTGTAGTATCCTTGCCATTTGTAAAAAGACTTCCTTGACCCCTGTAAAAAGCACCTGTAAAATCTAAGTAGTTAGCTTTTCTAATTTACGTACATAGTTATCCTCCCAAGATGGCCGACACATTGGGCAATCTTCATACACTGTAGAAAATGCACGGTCTAGTGAATGTAGAGAGAACAAGAGTTGAGAACTGCGCACTTCAACGAAGTTAGTTTCCGAGGCAGCAGTCGGGTTTCTTTGCCCCATGTCTATTTTCCTGACGGGAGCTTAGGAGACCAGTTAATTTCGTAGTTTTACAGAGAGGTTTCTTTCGCCAAGGCTCTTGGGCAGAGAAAACCTTGACTCATTATTTTTTAACCTTCCTAGTAAGACATTCTAAGAGTCTTGTGGAGCATGGCAGTATAGGAGGCTGTTGTGCAAAAAGAGTTGCAACGCTTGACGGCATCCTTTGATAAAAGAAACAGAACTTGTGTGAGGCAGCAGTCAGAGGATTTTCAACGCCCCCTGGTCAGAGACTCAGAACAGTACAAGGCAGCAGCCGACAGAGCTCAGACATTAAGACTGCAGCGTTTCTAAAATAAGCAGCGAACTGGCCTTACCCTACCTTCTTGCGCTTGCCCTATCTTTCCCTTTTCCCTCTGTACCTACCCTGAATTATTTTGCGCGCTTCTGAAGGATTCCACTGGCCATGTGACTGCATTCTGAGACTAAGTGAATTCCAACACGTTCCAGAGAGAAACCCATTTATGACAGGAGTGAGAGGCCTTTCAGGTATTTAGAGAGAGTTTGAATTTACAGGTCGAGGAAGTTACAGAAAGTAGCAAAATAAGTCATGTTAGTCTTACTTACCTTGCAGAAAGAAAGGTCCTCAGCTGAACACTCACATAAACATGAAGAGTAGTAATTACCTTGAAGACCACTGGTAGGATAAGTTTCAATTATTCTTATAGAGTGACTTAAGAAAAGGTGGTTTGTTGTTTATTCTTTTCCCCTTCTGTGTATTAGGCACCTCCTTGGAACAGACGGCAGACGCTATTTAAGAGTCCAGCAGTCCGTGCAGGTGGCAACAGTTTTCAAGGTTTCTCTTCTTTCTTCCACTTCCCCTTTTCCCTTCGTCTGGTGTTCTGTGCTCTTAGTAGCGGAGGCACTGGTAGGAGGGCGATTGGGACTTGCATCGATACTGCCTCTGCGAAGTGTTTGGAGCCTTCTGACAGTTTGAAGTGCCCACGTATTTACTTCGCACGGGCAGTATGGCTGAGGGAATGAATCTGAAGGCCTTGGGGAATTTACTTGAAGAAATCCAAAGAGAGATAGGTGCAGTTTGTGAGGAAAATAAAAATTTGAAACAAGAACTGGTGACATCTCGTCAAGAGACTAGGGTGTTAGCTCAAAAGGTAGATGGGTTGGCAATGGGGAATCCAGTTCAAAGTACACCAGCTCCAAGTACTAGTAGTTCTAGCCCAGATCCTAAGGCAGTCGCACAGGTTATTCATTCGGTTTCTCCCTTAATTCCCTTAGCAGCCCCAGAGAGGTTTACTGGGGATCCTCAAAAGACACAACTTTTCTTAACTCAATGTTCTTAACATGTTATGGGTCGTCCCACGCTCTTCCCCGATGCTCAGTCTAGGGTGGCCTTTATTCTTTCTTATCTGGGTGGAGATGCAGCCAATTGGGCGATGTCTTTGATTAGTGGAGATGATCCCCCTTCTTTGTGATTTTGCTCGATTCAAGAGTAAATTTCTTAGAATTTTTGACAGGAGAAGGATTTCCCAGGCCACGGATAACAAGTTGCTGGAGTTACGTCAAGGTTCTAAAGATTCGATTACGTACCTCACCCAATTCAATAAACTCATTCTTGAAACCAATTGGCCAGAAGAAAAGAGAGCTGCATTGTTTTACTGAGGTTTAAGAGATGGAATTAAGGACACACTAGCTCAAGTCCCAAATCGTCTGACTCAACTATCTGCGTTGGTGGATGTGGTGTTAGAATTGGATTTCCGCAACTCGGAACGTAAGGGAGAGAAGAGGAAGGATTGGAGAGTCAGTTTTCCTCAATTTGATCGGACTCGAACAGAGAAAGGAACTGGAAGTAATAATGACGTGGAACCAATGCAGATTGGAGTAGTTCGAGGTCTTTTGAATAAAGAAGAAAAGGAACAGACACGTCAGAAAAAGCTATGTTTATATTGGTGGCGGCTCTGGTCACTTCGTGAAGGAATGCACTAAGCGACCCAAAACTCCGTTTAAGGGAAACGAGACGAGCCATCAGTAGGCGGGGTCGCTGTGGTGGTGAAGGAGGATAAGTCGGCTCCAGAACCTCATCTGATTTTAAATACTCTACAGACCATGACTCCACATGTAATCCTTCATATGACATTAAAGTTCAGAGAACTTCAGCTTTCCGGAGTGGCCATTATGTTGGACTCGGGAGCCACTGGCAATTTTTGTGACATCAAATATGCTCGTAGAATGGGAATTCGAGCTATTCGAAAAGAAACACAAGAACCTGTCCGTGCTGTGGACGGAACAAATTTGACCTCAGGCCCCATCAACAGTCATACAGAAGAATTAATGCTAATTCAACCCGATGGTCATTGGGAGATTTTGCAATTTAACCTAATTGACGCACCTCAGTTTCAATTGATTTTAGGGTTACCGTGGTTAACCACCCATAATCCGACCATCGATTGGGAGAATCAAGCTGTCAGTATGCAATCTAAATTTTGCTTGGAACACTGCTACGGTCCACAAGAAGCTTTGGATGAACCTTCACAAGCATCCCTGCTTTTGTTTGGAGGTCAGTCAATCGGAGTTATTACTTCCGGAAAAATCCCCACGGAGTATCGAGATTTAGAGGCCGTTTTCAGTGAGCAAGAAGCTTAAGTTTTACCCCCTCATCGCTCATACGATTGTACTATTGATTTAGAGCCTGGGGCCGTCCTTCCTTGTAGTCGGATTTATGCCCTAACGGAAGCAGAGAATGAACACCTCAAAGAGTATTTGGACTGTTACCTTGCTAATGGTTTTATCAGACCACCTCAGTCGCCGGTATCCTCTCCTTTATTTTTTATTCCTAAGAAGCAGGAGGGAAGTTTAAGAACTTGTATCGATTATCGCGCCTTGAACCAGGTAACAATTAAGAACAGATACCCTTTACCGTTGATTTTAGTCTTGTTGGATCAAATAAAAGAAGCCCAGGTGTTTACTAAGCTTGATCTGCGGGGTGCTTATCACCTTATTCGAATGAAGGAAGGGCTTGAATGGAAAACTGCCTTCCGCACCAAATTCAGCCTTTTTGAATATTGTGTGATGCCCTTTGGGTTGTGTAATGCGCCTGCAGTTTTTCAACATTTCATAAATTACATCATGGGTGATTTGATTGATAACATTGCCATAATTTACTTGGATGACATTTTGATTTACTCCAGGAACTTGCAGGACCATCCAAAACATGTAAGATTGGTGCCGGAGCGACTCAGGGCCCATCACTTGTTCGTGAAATTGAAAAAATGTTTTTTTCATGTGAACCAAGTGGAGTTCTTAGGATTTGTCATTTCTTCTCAAGGAATCACAATGGATCCTGGAAAGGTGCAAGCAGTGGAAAATTGGCCAGCTCCGCATAACATCAAAGAGATTCAGAGATTTCTGGGCTTCGCCAATTTTTACAGACGTTTCATCCAGGGATTTTCACAGCTAATCGCTCCCATTACGCGTCTGTTGAAGAAAGGAGTCTAGTTTGAGTGGACCACAGAGGCAGAGAAGGCATTTCTTGATCTGAAGAAGACATTTGTGTCTGCTCCTATTCTGCAACATGCGGATCCGGCAAAACCCTTCTTTGTGGAAGCCGATGCTTCAGATCAAGCCATTGGAGGAGTTCTTTCGCAACGGCATCTGAAAACAGGGCAACTTCATCCGGTGGCTTACCGTTCCAGGAAATTAAATCCGGCTGAATTAAACTACACCATTACGGAAAAAGAATTACTGGCAGTGAAGGATGCTTTCGAAGATTGGAGACATTATTTGCTGAGGGCCAAACACACTGTGACAGTATTCTCAGATCATAAAAATCTTCAGTTTCTAAAGACCGCTAAGACTTTAACACCACAGCAGTTACGTTGGTCTTTATACTTTGTGGATTTTGATTTTGTAATCACTTATCGTCCTGGTACTAAGAATGGGAAGGCGAATGCCTTGTCCCGTTTGAATACGGAAGAATGTGAACATCCGGTGGAACCCCAACCAATCATTCCTGAAGCCAAGATCATTTGTACTCTCTCTTTAGACAACTTTCAGGAAGAGGTCCGGAAAAGTTTGACTCAAGAAGAAATTCAGAAGTTGGTCTCGCTTGGAAGCGAAAGACGTTGTCATCAGCAATTACCTTATTTTAAAGAAACTTTATATCTTCCCACATCAACTCTCCAGCAGAAGGTGCTACAAAGTTGTCATGATCATCCTTTAGCTGGACATAAAGGAATTTCCAAGACTCTGGATTTGGTGCAGCGTTATTTTTGGTGGCCTGAGTTGTCCGCTAATGTCAAACAATACGTGCAGTCTTGTGAGTTATGTGCACGAAGCAAACCTAGTCGACAGGCTCCACAGGGGTTTTTGCAACCTCTCCCCACCACTACCCATCCTTGGCATACCATTTCTATGGACCTTATTGTAGATTTGGCTGTGAGTAAGGGATTTGATACCATTTTGGTGATAGTGGATACTTTCACGAAGATGAGTCACTTTATTCCTCTGTCTGGCACCCCTACTGCTCCAGTGTTAGCACGAGTTTTCAGTGAAAGCATAGTCAGGATGCTTGGAGTTCCTAAAATGTTGGTGTCAGACCGTGGTCCTCAGTTTATTTCCCTTTTTTGGCAGGCTTACCTTAAAGGTTTGGGAAATGAGAGTAGATTGTCTACCAGTTATCATCCTGAGTCCGACCGTCAGACGGAGAGAATCAATCAGGAGTTAGAGCAATACCTCCGTCTGTTCCTCATGGATCGGGGTGGTGAGTGGTCAGATTGGTTGTGGATGGCCGAATTTGCTTGTAACAATGCGAGGAGTGCCTCTACTGGTTACTCTCCGTTTTACTTGAGTTTTGGCCGTCACCCTAACCCCTTTGTAACTCAAGAAGATTTGGAAGTACCTGCAGTTAAAAATTTGATTACTGACATCAACACCCTTCATAAGTCTGCAGAACAAAATTTAATTAAAGCTAAGACCTCGTATAAGAAATGTGCAGACAGACATAGACAGGCCGCTCCACAATATCGGGAGGGAGATCAGGTGTGGCTTTCGACTAAGAATCTTCATTTAAAAGGGAATAGGAAGTTCCAACCTAGGTTTGTGGGTCCTTATCCTGTGGAGAAGGTTTTGGGTCCAGTGACTGTAAAACTAAAACTACCAGCTAAAATAGGTATTCAACCCGTCTTTCATGTGTCCTTGTTGAAAAAGACCAAGCCACAAATGCGGTTGAGTAAACCTCCAGAACCCTTAAAGATTCAAGGCCATTCTGAAGTCAAGGACATTTTAGATTCCAAATTTAATAAAGGGAAACTTCATTACTTAGTGGATTGGAAGGGTTATGGCCCAGAAGAAATGTCCTGGGAACCTGTATCTCACATTCATGCCCCAAAACTGATTAAGAGATTTCAAGCACGAAAACCACTCAAGCCAGGACCGATAAATCGGTCGTTAAGAGGGGGTACTGTCAGGAACCTTTAAATTTCAGCAATCTGTGCTCCCATGTGGCAGGTAAAGTCTTGTGCTATTGTAAAACCCAATTGGGTAAATGTGTGGTATCCTTGCCATTTGTAAAAAGACTTCCTTGACCCCTGTAAAAAGCACCTGTAAAATCTAAGTAGTTAGCTTTTCTAATTTACGTACATAGTTATCCTCCCAAGATGGCCGACACATTGGGCATTCTTCATACACTGTAGAAAATGCACGGTCTAGTGGATGTAGAGAGAACGAGAGTTGGGAACTGCGCACTTCAACGAAGTTCGTTTCCGAGGCAGCAATCAGGTTTCTTTGCTCCGCGTCTATTTTCCTGACGGGAGCTTAGAAGACCAGTTAATTTCGTAGTTTTACAGAGAGGTTTCTTTCGCCAAGGCTCTTGGGCGGAGAAAACCTTGACTCATTTTTTTAACCTTCCTAGTAAGACATTCTAAGAGTCTTGTGGAGCATGGCAGTATAGGAGGCTGTTGTGCAAAAAGGGTCGCAACGCTTGACGACATCCTTTGATAAAAGAAACAGAACTTGTGTGAGGCAGTAGTCGGAGGATTTTCAACGCCCCCGATCAGAGACTCAGAACGGTACAAGGCAGCAGCCGACGGAGCTCAGACAGTAAGACTGCAGCGTTTCTAAAATAAGCAGCAAACTGGCCTTACCCTACCTTCTTGCGCTTGCCCTATCTTTCACTTTTCCCTCTGTACCTAACCTGAACCTTTTTGCGCGCTTCTGAAGGATTCCACTGGCCATGTGACTGCATTCTGAGACTAAGTAAATTCTAACACGTTCCAGAGAGAAACCATTCATGACAGGAGTGAGAGGCCTTTCAGGTATTTAGAGAGAGTTTGAATTTACAGGTCGAGGAAGTTACAGAAAGTAGCAAAATAAGTAATGTTAGTCTTACCTTGCAGAAAGAAAGGTCCTCAGCTGAACACTCACATAAACATGAAGAGTAGCAATTACCTTGAAGACCACTGGTAGGATACGTTTCAATTATTCTTATAGAGTGACTTAAGAAAAGGTGGGTTGTTGTTTATTCTTTTCCCCTTCTGTGTATTAGGCACCTCCTTGGAACAGACGGCAGACGCTATTTAAGAGTCCAGCAGTCCGTGCAGGTGGCAACAGTTTTCAAGGTTTCTCTTCTTTCTTCCACTTCCCCTTTTCCCTTCGTCTGGTGTTCTCTGCTCTTAGTAGCGGAGGCACTGGTAGGAGGGCGATTGGGACTTGCATCGATACTGCCCTTGCGAAGTGTTTGGAGCCTTCTGACAGTAATGTTTGCTAGTTTCCAGAACTATTCGCTCCTTGGTAAGAAGGGATCACAGTGGCACTGTGAGCTAGCTGGTCTACAGACTAACATATCCTGTGGGGGGTCTGGAATAAGTCTGGTCACCAATCCATTGGTTCATCATGGCTCATCTGAATTCCCTCATGACAAGATGCTGCGCAGCAGCTTAATGCTCCGAGCTCTGGCCTGCCTCCGAAATTGCACTAGTAGCAGCCCAGCACGGGAGTCTTGTAAGAGGCGCCTACAGTCCAGTGTCTGGCAGAGTAATGCCAAAGTCCTTCCATCAGGCTGCAGAGAGCAAGGTCTGGCAACAAGCCATTTCTGACTTTAGTTCAGTTCTTCAGCTTTGCACTGAGGTAGCATAAAATATGTTTTTTATTTAATACTGAGAGTGTAAGAGCAAGAGTTTTTGTTTATGCTTTTTAATAGGAGAAAATGAATATTAAGATTTAACTTAATCCTTTGGTTAACTCATCATCTTAATTTTCTCCTATTTAAAAGTGCTGCATTTACTAACAGCAGGCTTGCTGCTCTCAGTGGTCAATTGACTGGGTGCCATGCATTCATTTTTTTTTAAATTAAAGAAATGCTAAGGGAAGAAAAAGGTTTCATAATACATTATATTTTAATGCTTTAGAAAACATTTTCCTTCACTTTCAATTACATATTATGATTTATGACATTTCTTCACTTTGAATACCTCCAAATTAAAAAAACATCCTATCTTTTTGTCTGTAAATATAGTAGTATGTCTACCGGCCACGTCGATATAGATGACTGTTTGTAAACGCAAATCTTTAAAACTGGAGAAAATTTAAATTAAAAGTTAAATGTATGTTTATATGAATTCCATAAAACTTGTCATTTTAAGTGTCCTCCCATTTAAAAAAGTGTTAGAGGGTGGACACATTTGGGTGGTGCAACATACGGTCCTGGTTCTCATAGCCACTTTGCCTTTTGTACTGGTGTGTCTAAATCTACCATAGTAAGTGTATTCTGATCGGCCCGGTCACCATGGGCAGAGAACAGATGAGTACACAAGCCTTTTCAGCCAAGTGTCAATACAAACCCGACTTACTACATGCAAGAAGAAAATGAGTACATTTACAAAAATTGATATGGCATGGAAAATTTCTGAGCACAATTCTGTTTAAATATTCAAAGCATGAAGTACAAACTCGTCTGCAAAGGATGCGAAACGGCCACTCCACGTTTCCAAGAAGGCGACAAGAACTGTCCCCATTCAAAATCAAAAAATGGTTCCTGAACACCAAAGTTCAATTCACAGTTCTCCACAATGAGTTAAGACAGACAGATTATTCTTTTAATTGCAATCTTCGTATACAGCCAATGCATCAAATGCGATGCGTAGCCAACGCTTGTTTAGTCTATGGTTGTTATATCAATGACTTAATCAGGGTTACAAAATCATCATAACCATTCTTAGTTCAATACACTATTATTGTAATACAACATTATCAACACAGTGATAATAATCATCATTTGAAGTGTCCCAAGCCAAAGTTGTAAATACATTTTGTCATATTTGTCCATTGTGAACGTATTCTAGATCTATAGTTACACCCAAAATTTGTTCTGTGAGATGGAAAAAATAAAATCATTCAAAATGTATTAGTCCATGCTGGATAGGATGTGTAAAAACCAGAAGAAAAAAGAAAGAGGGAAAGAAAAGAGGAAAGAGACCCCAGACTCCCAATAAGTAAAATCATATCATGCCACAATTCACAACAATGTGTTCCAGATCACCATTTGACACTATGTGCTCATATTGGACCTACTCACCTAAGAATTGTATTGTAAATGTTATGTTGTCACAGGTGTAACCAGACAGAGTAATACCTTCCAATATCCTAAATAGATGAAGTAATATCGTTAATGATCTCGTACTCGATCAAAGCTTACCACAAGTCCCATATTACTGAACTCCTTACTGTATTAAACAATGTGGCCGCCTGCCCATATCTCAATCAAAAGTCCTCCAGTTTATATTATATATACATACATACATACATACATACAAACACACAGACTCCCGGGAAATATTGTTTGGGGTCAAGGACAACAAGTTTTCATGTTTATTCTATCCTTGGGACAAGTAGGCCCAACCACCTGCAGCACAAACCCTTTGGCTGTCAGTTTTAAATTAGTACCACATTATGGATCATAGAATGGCATTGTCTGCAGTTAAAATAATATTTGTGTTCATATGTTAATGCTGTTCGAACTTGTATTTATGGTTCATTAATACAAAGCCTTTCTTATTAGGGTGAGCACTCTGAGGAAATGTAAGCTCAGACTGTACTTCTGAGAGTGCTTCCAGTGTAAACATGAGTACATGTTAGCAAAGTTTAACAATATGAGGCTACATACAATGCTCCCAGAATGCTCTCTAATTAGATGCAAATATTTGCAGAAGCTTAAAAGTAAGATTGATGATCCTTTGCTTTCAAAATAAAATGTTCACCAAAAAATGCAACTAGGAAAAAGAAATGTTTTGCTAAACAACTGTGACAGGAAGAGGTGTGGCGCAGTGGCCAGGGTGGCTGACTCCAGAACCCGGGGGCTCATGGTCCGATCCCCGGCACTGGCGGCAGATCAGACCAGCACCATGTGACTCTGGACAATAGCTTGCTTAATTTTCCCTATGGCCCCCAGCGACTTGACGCCCTCGGGTAATTGTTTGCGCTTTACAACTACTGGAGATTTACATTTACAAATTGTACGTATCATTTCTTGGAAGAATCATTTTGTAAAATGTGTTGATGCATGCTAGTATGTCCCCAAAAATATTCATAATGGAAAATAAGTGCATCCAATTTCATCAAAATACTGGGAAACTGAAAATAAAAAAGCATTGGCAAAGCCGATAGCTCAAACATTGTTGGTCAGCCTTTTTGTTTTGTCAATGTATCTCTTTTATCCTATGTTTTTGTAAAACTTTGTGGGAGCAGCCAGGCCCTCACTATTATAACAAACATTGGCAAAAAGCAACAATATTTTTGGTCTCAAAAAGTAAAAATTGCCACAGTAGCTCCTGGCACTGAACAAAATTACTTTGTGTGCTTTAAAGCTCCTTTACGAAAGGGCAGAAGCCAGTTGATAGATACATTTGTAATTTAATTAAAAAAAAGATTTTCGTTAACTACAGACCTAATTAAGGGCCCAGTTTTTAAAGAAAATTACAACATTGTACCCATGGTATATGTCCTTGCATTAATGCAGATTTATGGCTTTAGTTAATTCATAAGAATTTACGTAAGTATGCCATGAAATCATACTGCTAGAAAATATTTGTGAACTGCTTTTTAGCACGAGCAAATATTAAGGTGTAGATTTGCAAATGCGAAAATCTGTTGAGCGTTCACAAGTTCAATTTCCCTCCAACCACTTTTTTCCCCAACCCTGGAAGACGTTTTACTTCTGCCCTTGTCAGGAGTAAATTTCCACCCTTTCTCATTAGGGGGAAAGATGTGACAAGATCTAGCGAAAATCCCTAGAATATGCAATTTAGATGGTTTGCAATGCTACCTCCAGGCCCGGTATGTTGATCTGCATAAAGGTGGCAAAGTAAGGAAATTGCTAGAATTCAAACCCTACTATAATATGAGCCTGGCATAAACAGAAAGACTAATATCAAAGCTTTTAAATAATGAGATTGCTACCATAGTTTTCCACTTGCACTACGTGGCACCAAAGGGACAAGTGTTTTTTCTTACGGGACAAGTAAATTTATGAAGCAACCTGTCCCATGGGCAAATGGATTTTTTATTAAATTCCACACCCCTGGTGTATGTAATTCTATAATAACATCCAAAACTAAATAAATGATCAAACTTATCAAAACCCTAACTATATTAAAAAATTATATATATTAATTCCAGTCTTCTCAATCATATATGGAGTAGTAGTTTACCAGTACTCCAACTGATAACTTCTTAATCAAATCATAAAACTCACCAATTTCCAAATTATTTCACTTAATAACCGAAGGTCCAGCATGACAGCAACTATACATTGCTGACCGTTGTGTTACTTAGCCACGTATATGGAAATCTCTGCATAAGAGCACAGCCCTCATTGCTTATCCATATGTATCTAACCAATGCCATAATTGTTATATCAACACATCAATGCAATATCACTGCCATACTCACTCCATATATTCGTTGACAAATATAATTACCAGTGACATGTTGAGTTATTCAACATGAACGCATCGGTAACCCATCTCAAAACCAATAATCTACCTCATGTAGTACATAGTTGTAAGATGTGTACCTCTAGTACCTCTCCGTTTGCTGTCAGCATACGTAATATACTGGCAGTCAGTTCTGTTATATTTCGGTAGTTCAGAATACACAAAGTAAAACAAACTTTTTCTAAAAAATCAAATGGTGGTAACATTTATCCACTCAATCAACTACATAGGCTGATAAATATCGTAAACTACAGCATATACGAGGTATCCCTCAGCGGATATGATCGGTACTAAAGGCAAAACATTGCACAACAGTCGTATCAGCAAATCCTACTCGTGTTAGGTTATACATAAACCATAATACACTGTAAATGAACACAGAAATTACTTAGCAATGGTTGTGGCATCAATCTACAAATAATCACCTACACATGGGTAGAATGATCGTCAATTGCAGTGCATACATGTACTTCCTCAGTGGATATGATCGGGACTAAAGGCAAACCATGGCACAACCATCCCATCGGCAAATCCTACAATATAGCATTATACTTTAAACTAGCTAACTTACCCAAAAACGGAAGGAACTCCATCAAATCGGTTTACCAGAGTGCCACATCCGCACCATCTTGAACTTCCTATATATACCCCACAGGGTCATCAACATAGACAAGGAGAACACAGTGTATAAAGGATCCTCCTACAGTGCCATCTCAACACATCTCCAGGCACTAATCTTAGAATGTAACTTAATCGTGTTCTCAACTCTCCATATCTCAACAGCAGTAATTTTTATAAAAGAATAAATAAAAACTACTGGCCATAATTTGCCATATCTGGAGAGGATAAAGTAAGAGCCATTTACTTCCCTATCTAAACTTGTAACCAAATAGCCTCACTGTTCGGTACCGTTCGTCCTCTACATGATCATTCGGCCCAACTACTCTTGGGTTCACAGAAGTCAACACAGTGCACCATATTCCACCTGTCAATGTACTGGTGATTTCAATCAACTATTGACCATAGATTACACAACCTACTCTATACTATGTAACATTAAAAAGCATCATTTCACACGAGTGCAAAATAATCTGTCCATCTTATTACCATAATCAATCCAGTAGACATTATCAATAGCGACATACAATTAGTGCACCCAAAGACCAACATATATACCAAGTTATTTTACGTTATGGTATTTCATCGCATTCCAGCACTTCAAGCAGAATTCTGTAAGTTCCAAAAGGAACATTCCCTCACACTTGTCAATTTGATTACTCATTCTGATTCTCGTCAAAATGCATATCCCAGCCATCATGAGAGAGAACCAATTTAAAGGTGGGGGGTGGAGGAAAAGAGAGAAGGTACAGTAAAAAAAAGGAATAAAAAAAAATAGCTACACAGCTGTTATTTGGTGTATTTCATGATCAGTTTGCAATATTCGAACCTGTATCGCTGTCCCAAAATCTGATGCCCTACATACATAGATATGTGCTTATAATACCGCCGTGACTAGAGAACAGTAAGTGAGCTATCAGAGCACCGATCGGTGTGAGTGGTAATGGAACAAAATGAAAGTGCAGTAGGTAAACACATTTGGAGTCACATTTCGGTACAATATGTTGTCAACCTCCATGTACATTTCAGGTACCTAAAAAATATTAGAGTGTATGATCTAAATTCACTCCTTTATCAACCGCATGTAATTTCATTATCCACAGGCTTTTCACTGCCCATGCCTCAGTTCCCGTTTCCCACCTCTTGCCGCTTTCGGCACAAGTTCAAGACTATGGAATCTGAACCAAAATGTGCAATTTGTCCTGGCATGGATTGCTATGGAATATCTTTCATCTAGTTGTTTTAGAGCTCTTACATGTTCCAAAATACAATCCCGAAAAAGGTCAGAGGGTACTCCCACACATATTTTATCACATTTGCAAATTATGACAGACAACATATCTCATTGTACAATTAATAGGTGTACAAATATAAAATGTGTGTGAATTATTATAATTAAATTGTTATACCAACCATATTCTAAACATATTGCAATTTTCGCACGTATATGAGTCCTTGCTCAACTTATGTAACAATGTTTCATTGGCCATTGTGTTATAGGGTAATGACGGCTTTCAATATTACGAATCGTCATATCCTTGCGGGATGAAACAATAGTGTGTTTGACCACATAGGGTTGAAGAGTTGTCAGGTCAGTAATTGCCAGTGTCGTCGAACTGTGTTAAATACCTTGTGAGAACCTGGGTGATAACATGTGACTAATCTTGATGCGGTCTTCTCACTACTTTTGCTATTTTTATTTTCCTTAAGAGTAAGCTTTAGAAACTACTGCCCCATCTGTTATGTTATGTTATGTTAATTATTCATTTCTATAGCGCACGGCTACTCAAGAAGAGTGTCCCGGCGCTTTATTGGAGAAAGAGAAAAAACTGCGACATACTAACATAACACCAGATAAAAGACTAAAAGAAGTCATCATAACCTTGTGCTAGGAATCTTTGCTCTACATCTTTGCTGTTGTGTGCAAATTCAGTTTCCTGGCTACAATAAATGAAAATTAGTATGTCAGATAGGCAGACAGCACCCTTTAGCATCCAGTTTTCAGGGGATGCGTGCTTTTGCTTACTTTGGTGTTCTTTCTGTCTCCAATTTTAAGCTCTTACTTAAAGTCAGAACTTATTCTATTTTATTTCTGACTGATAAACTAGAGTATACCTTAATGCATCTATGATCCGTCGTTCAAAATAGAACAAGTTTACCCATTCCTGAAAGAGGATTATTACACTACTATTGACTCTAAACAAGCCTTAAACTCATACCAGGGAAGGTCGAGGTCAAGATTCACCACTTTCTCTTCGACCTCATCGTCAGGGTCTTCTAGTGATTCCAACCAAGGTCAACAAAACAAAAAGGGCTCAAATCAACCTTTTTTAGCAAGGGGCGGACAGCAAAACGTCCGCTTCAAAGAACCATGGGAAATGCGAACGAGGAACAGGTATTACAAGAGTTAGACACATCCACAATAATCAACCTCTCGGACAGAACCCTCACTGCAGATGAAAGCACCATCCTAAACTTGGGTTTAAAATTTGTACCTAACCGACAAACTGACTTCACCAAACTTAAACTTGAGGCGCTGGATTTTTGTCGTAAAATCAGACTAAAAACCTATTTCGCTAATGCAGAAGCCACTACAAGTAGCGAAACCACGGGTCTCAGGGTTAAATCGAAATTCTTGCCCACTACAAACATACCTAAACAGGTGTACGCTTTTGGACAGGCTGTCTTGTCATCTTTAACAAAATTAGAGAAGAGCAAAACATTCATTCATCACAATATCAGTAAGGGCCAACTCAAGGCTATAAAAGATTTGAAATCAGATCCAACAATCATCATTAAACAGGCTGATAAGGGCGGTGCAGTGGTGGTCTGGCCTCGCCCCATGTATCTTTCAGAAGGAAGGACTCACGTGGACAATCAAGAATGGTACCGAGCGGTCAAAGATGACCCGGTAACAGAAATTCAAGAAAAAATTGCCCGAATCACCACCGAGGCACTAGAGAATGGATTCCTTGGTCCAAAGGAGTTTGAATTCTTAAACAGAAAATCTCCCAGAACACCGGTCCTTTACTTCTTGCCGAAGATTCATAAAAACAGCACAACACCACCGGGGAGACCTATTGTCTCCGGCTGTGACTCAGCCCTAGAGCCTGCGTCAAAGTACATAGACTTTTTCTTGAAGCCTTTCCTGCCTGAAGTCAAATCGTATTTGAGAGATACTATTGACTTCATCAATAAAATCCAGGAAATGACTTTTGACTCCGATACGCAACTGATGGTGACGTTGGACGTCACCTCACTATATACTCAAATTCCCCAAGATGAGGCTCTTGAGGTGATGGAATTGTATTTAGAACAACGCGTAAGACCACACAGAGTCCCAACTGCCTTTATTCTAGCTCTGGCCCGCATCACACTGAAAAACAACTATTTCAAATTTGAGAACGAATTCTTCATCCAAATCAAAGGCACAGCCATGGGATGTCCATACGCACCAGAAATGGCCGTGTTGTATATGTCCCAATACGAAGAAAAGTTCATTCACAAAGACAACCCTTACAGTACAAACATCAGACAATGGTTGAGGTATATTGACGATGTCTGGCTCCTGTGGCAGGGGAGCCAGACGGAGCTCATAGCCTTCCATGAATGGCTAAACTCGAGACACCCCGACATCAAATTCTCTATCAACTACAGTAATCAAAAAATGACGTTTCTTGATGTGGCTGTCTGCATTCAGGGAAATAGGTTAACCACCACTCTGTTCAAAAAGGCAACAGACAAAAACACCATTTTACACTACAAGAGTGCCCATCCACAGTGTTTAAAACAGAACCTCCCTTATGGCCAACTATTGCGAATCAGGCGCAATTGCTCTGCACTTGAGGAGTTTGATACATATGCGGACATCTTCTGCCAAGAACTAAACAAAAGGGGTTATCCCCATAAACTCCTAAAACACTCTAAGAAAAGAGCACGCTTCACTCCTAGAGAAGATTTGCTAAAAATTAAGGAGAAGAAGGAATTGGAGAAACTGGTCTGTGTGACTACCTACGGGGCGCACACGAACAAGTTTCGCCAAATCATTTTACGTAATTGGCACTTGTTGGAGGGGATGGAATTCCCTTTGCAAAAGCCGATTTTTGCAATGAGGAAAAATCCAAGCGTCGGACAACAAATCATTAGAGCTGATAGCTCTATACAAAAACCAAAGAGTGACCTCATATCCAAATGGAATCTCAAACCTGTCACAGGCCACCGCAAATGTGGTAATTGTGTGGCCTGCCATAATGTTGTAGAAGGAGACGAATTTTGCCATAATGGCATCAAATGGAGACACAGTTTACATACAAACTGTAAGAGTAAAAATGTAATCTACGGGATTTTGTGTGCGTGCAACAAATTGTACATAGGTAAAACTTGTCAACAGGTAAATGTCAGGATAACACAACACCGCTCGAGACCAAAGAAAAAAGTGCAGAACGCCCCAATGGTGGAGCACTTTCTAGCTGCCAGCCACAAAGAAACGGACTTCAAATGGACGGTCTTGTCAGGATTAGATCCACAACATAGATCGCCCAATATAGAGCAGGCACTTTTGCGCAAAGAGGCGTACCTGATACTCCGCTTTGACACTATCAGCACGGGCCTTAACTCAATGAGTGAAATTTCCAGACTTTGAAGTTCACTCGCAGTTAATTTGACCACAGGTCCCACAATGCCCCAATGATGGCTTTCAAAATTGCCCTCCCGCGATTGGCTACATAACAGCGAGCCTCTCAGAGAGACTGTTGGAGCTGTATGCCGTTCACTCTAACTGATGGAATGAGGAAGTGGAACACGCTGACACACCAGCAGGTACGTGCTGTCACAAGACAAGCCTCGCAACCCATAGACTACCAAACGAGTGCGTTTCTAAACAATGGCGCTCGTTCCTTCTTTTCTCACCTGCAGATACAGACAAGGATTAGTAAAAGGGAACCGGTCCGCTCCAGGACCCTCCCTAAACAAAAAGTTTGGGAAGCGAAGTAACGCCCAACTTTGAACACAGAATTGAAGAATCCACTTGATTCCCCCTGAGTCACGTATCCAGGTAGAAATTGATTGGTTTTTTCTACCGTCACAATGAGCTGGCTAATAATTTCAAACAGCACAGTTTCTGACACAACCACTTGTGTCTTTTTAGAAAACGCACAGACTCGAAAAATCCCATTTTAATACTCTGGACAAACCGAACTTACCTCAAGTCCCCTGAGGTACGTTTCTTTTTTAAGTTGTACATATGAGAAGGTATGAGTGGGCTGAGGAGAGCAATTTATAATGAGTGTCCACAATTTATTGTGTTTTCACTGATAGGTTGAGAAACAGGGGAAAGAATTCATTTGGCCCTGAAGAGAGTTTGCGAAGATACCCTGCAAACTCGAAACGCGTAGGCGAACGGGATTACGTCCTAAGTTTGGAAATACGTAAAAAATACTTGGGAATCTATAGCCTTATAAACATTGTTTCCGAGAGGTTATTTTGTTTTCATGCAGATTCATTTAAAGGCTGCTCCTTGGGCAATAATTGCTTTTTGGTTAGAAATAGGTTTGCTTAATTGCGTTTTTGAA
This sequence comes from Lissotriton vulgaris, assembly GCF_964263255.1. Lineage (NCBI taxonomy): Eukaryota > Metazoa > Chordata > Amphibia > Caudata > Salamandridae > Lissotriton > Lissotriton vulgaris. The sequence continues at coordinate 387,896,294 of NC_141697.1, forward strand.
AAAACAATTTGACATCTTTCCCTCCCCCCGTTTATGATACATGTTCACTTTGTTGTATAGAAAAAATCTTTTTTTCTCACTGTTTTCATATTGTTTATGTTTGTAAATTTATGATTTGTGCAGTGAAAACTACCTCAAACTTGGTTGGTTATTACGTAAATGGCAGTGTAATTTCTCTGTACACATAAAAACTTTTTTCTACAAAACTTGAAAAATAAAAACGGCGCAAATAATCGCCTTGATAAACATATTAAGTTTTGTTTATCTGTTCACCCAAAACAGAATGGTGTAAAACATATTGAAGTGTGGGTTACCTTCTTTGTAACAAAGTATTTGGGCCCTTACCCCACTTCTGTCCGCATGGGCCAAACTCCTTTTTGTCACATAATCTATGATCCGTCCAGCACAAGACACCCACAGTTAAGCCCTTGTCCATGCATTCCACATGATGCCCTACCAATGTACCTTCAAATCAATTTAATCCCCTCAACTGATTTTTCCTTTTCTGTTGCTTCATTGTCTACCAACCAGATCACAGTAACCCCAACATGCGTGATCTAAGGGTTTTTTTCATATTTGTATATGTTCATCTTCCTATAACCAACAACTAAAGCTGAACATCCATCAATCTACCTATCAGTGCCCAAACTATATACCTTATGTTCTAAACTGAATGATGAATCCTAGATAGTAGTACAATATTCCAAGAAGCTTGTCATAATTCATATGTTTCTGCTAGCTTAATTTAGAGAGGAGCTCACCACATTCTGCATTATTGTAACGGATGAGAGAGAGACAAAAAGGCCCTCAAGACCTCTTTAGTTAGGACAGGCTAAATACATCTTTAATGTAAAATTCAATAGGGTGCATGCTCTGAGATGCTTATTAAATTGTTAAGATGCAAACCAATGCCACAACAAACACCTAAAATTCTCTATTCATTAATACAATATGCCAAACTAAAATATGAAAATGAGTTCAAAAAAAGAAACTTTCAAAATGTTTTTGTTCTTCTTGATACAATTGCCATTAATACAAAGAATTATAGAGCTTGAAACATTTTGCCACATGGGATTTAGACATTGTCAGTTTATGTTGGTCTCTTACTTCCCACTTGAACTTATTGTTTTCCTCATCTCACCTTTAAGCAAATGGCAAAACGTTACAGCCGTTTTATGGACCTGGGCTCCCTCCTGCACATGCTTAGGTCCCCCGCCCGACTCTTTGCACTGGAGCTTTAAGGTGTAATAATAGGACCGGGAGCCTTCGCACTTCATTGTCTACACAGTCTCAGATCTCTGCCCATAGCAATAAGAGGTTGCCAGAGGCTATTTGAAGTGTTACCAACACTGGCAACATCGAGGCGAGCCATTGCAAATGCAGAGTTCAACCATTCTTCCATTCTTGGGGGGTTGGGGTCTTTCCATTTCAGGCAGATTTCCCTGTGCGCTAGTAAAATAAGACACAGTAAAAGTCCTCTGTCCTTCGCTACCAAGTTCTTTGTTGAGGAGCGATCGTCGGCAAAAAAGACTAGAGTCCTATTAACCGTGATATTTATACCAAAAATCTTGCGCAAGTAGCCCCCAATCCCTTCCCAAAATGTTACAAGCTTTGCACATTAAAAAAAAAACACGGATGTCATTTGCTTCAGGGGCCATGCAACTTTAACATTTCAGCTCGGGGTTGGGGCAAATTTTGCTATTTTAGCTAGGGTATAGTAGATACGATTGGTGACAAAGAAATTGTTTTTCTTTAGGCTAGCTGCTTTTGTATATTTGTAGAGAAGATTTAAGGAGGGCTCTAATAACTCATCTATAACAAATTCAAAGGGAGATTGTCTCCACACCAAAGCCTGAGATGGAATATCTTTGTCATCTGCTTCGACCACTTACTTGTACCAAATTGATACCTCTCTCTTTATCAGATTGTCGGACATAAAGAGGAGCTCAGTTGCCCAGTCTCCCATTATACCCCCTCTCTCTGCCTCGAACCAGGATGTCAGTTGTAAAAACTTGAATTTGGAGAATCCAGGGCCTATCTTAGCTTTCAATATTTCCCACAGATACACCCCATTAGTATCCCCCAGATCTGACCAAATGGAAACTCCAGCCTCCCTAATAGGAGCAACCAACCCATCTTTAAGGCAAAGAGGAGTCCCAAATGGGGGCGTGGTCCGAGTAGTACCCTATCTCGCACCTAGTCCTTACTTTACACCAGATTTCTAGTGCATTTTTCAGGATCTTCAGGCGCACCTTCTTAAAAAATGTTGGTGCTCCAAATTTATAAAGAAACCCTTCGGTTCTGCCCCCTTCAACATTGCTTGTCAATTCACTGAGCAGAAACCCCAAGCTGAAAGTATTGGTTTTGTTAAAAGCATCCAGATGGCTTTAAATTTAAAATGCTACCAGGTACCAACTAATATCCGGAAGAGCTAACCCACCTTTGAGCAACCTCCGCCTCAATTTCTTCTAGGACAGCCTCACTCCTTTGTCCCCCCATATAAAACTCCCGATCTTGCCCTGTATTTTCGAGATATCATGTTGAGGGAACCTCAGGGGAACAGCATTAAATATATCTGTCAGCTTGGGGAGGACAGTCATTTTAACTAAATGTACCTTGCCGGAAATAGTCAAAGGAAGATTCTTCCACCTTGCGAACAAGCGATCTAATTCATTGATGACTCTTTTCAGATTCAAGGGAGCAATTCTGTCTAGCTCACAGACTATTGTAATGCCTAGATATTTATACTCTGTACTGGTCTGCCCCGTCCAGTGTGTTATATTCCAGCACATTACCTCTGTCTTGGAGGAGTTGGCTAGATATCAAAAAATTGAGCCAAACTCCCCCAAGAGGGTCTCAACCCTTGGCATGGTTACTTCTGGATCACTGGAGTAGAGAATAACGTTGTCCGCATATAGTGCTATTCTTTATGTATAATGCTGAGATTTAAAAGGCAGAATCCGATCACCAAGCTTTATTGCCTGGGCCAACGGCTCTATATATACATGTCGAACAGCAGGGGGGAGGTGGGGCAACCCTGCCTGGTTCCCCTCTGAATCTCAAAGCTAGAAGAGTGTCCCATTTACCAAAATTTTAGCAGAGACTCCCTGATAGCATTGTCTGAAAGTATGAATAAACACAGGGCCTATGCCCATAGTTCCAGAACCTCCCAAAGGTAGGACCAACAGACCCTACTGAACGCCTTGGCGGCATCTAAAGCGATTACCTCCAAGGGTTCGGATCTTGTTGTGGCCAAATCAATATTGCTCCTGAATGAAACGCCCGCGAATGAACCTTTTGTTCAGAGCTGACCAACCCAGGAGCCAATTTGGCCACTCTCCCTGCCAAAACACCCATAAAGATTTTATCATCAGAATTAAGCAGGGAGATTGGTCGATAGGTTTCTGCCCTCAAAGGGTCCTTCTCAGGCTTAGGTATTAATACAATGGTCGCATCTCTCCATAAACTTGGTATTTGCCCTGATGGACTGTAGATTGATTGAAATAAGGTTCCCAATTTTGGCGCTATCTCATCCTCCAGAAGTTTGTATACCTCATTCGGGAGGGCATCCAGACCTGCTGCTTTCCTGTTTTTAGATAACTTTATTTGAGTTTTTATTTCCTCCAACGAGATCGGGGAGTCCCAAAGATCTCTACCCTCCTGCGTTAGGAATGAAAGTGATTTAGTGCTCAGCCAGGTCTGAATTTGATTTTTTTAGGGTTTCAAGTCCTCCTTATAGAGATCTGTAAAGAGGGAGAGAAGGCAGTTCTTTATGTCTTCTATATCTGTGGATTTATCCCCACTACTATTAATAACTAACTCGCTTATATTGTTTTTAGTGCGGTCAGTTCTGGCCTTCCATGCCAGCAAGGCGCCAGCCTTCTCGCCATATTCAAAGTTCTCCATATTTTTATTAAACCATTGAGCCCTACGTTTCTCCTCTACCTTACCTTTATAGTCCAACCTAGCTGTCTCAAGATCCTCCTGTATTTTACCAAACTTTTCGGGTGGACTCCACCCCCCCCCCCCCCCCCCTTAACAAGAGAAGATCGGCTTCTAGTATCCTAATTCTATCTTCCCTCTGTTTTAGCTCACGACCTTCGATTTTGTTTTTAGAGGATATAAGGCCATGTATCCTACTTCTAAGATTGGCCTTAAAGGCGTTCCATACAACTCCTATGGACGTTGAGCTATGTTAATCTCGAAAAACTCGAAAGAGGAGGCTTTAATTGCTGAGATAATTTCAGGGTCAGTTAACATTCTCCTATTAAGAGTACATCTCGTCTGAGTTACCTTTGTTATTCTTTTGCATGAAAATAAAACAGGGGCATGGTCCGAGAGGCGACTAGGGAGAATAGAGATAGCGGAGGTTTTAGACAAGAGATCTCTACTCATAAGTATATAGTCGATCCTTGAAAAGTGATGTTTTTTACTGAAAAACATAAACCCGGCCGCATCTCCCATCACATCCCTCCAGACATCTACTAACCCTATGTCGTGCATCAAATTTGTCATTGCACGCCGAATATGAGGTGCCCCTACATACTGGCACTGGGACAGGAACCGACTAATTTGCATGTAGCCAGGTTCTGAGCTGGGATGGTGCAGTGAGCTAAAAAACGGTGATGGATCAAGCCCTGATCTCTTGACTGGGTAAGAGTATTCTGCATCATTCAGAAACTGTCCATCACCACCCCCTTTTCCAAAATCGATTTTGTCCACACTATGTGTGGGAGGGTATACTCAGACTTGAGTCCCTTGCTCATTGCACCATCAGGATTCAAGCAAGCCGGGCCGACGACGGCTGAAATGCCAGAAACCGGTCCCCGGAAGCTTGTTTCCTTCCCAGTATAAGAATCGGCTTGGTAGTTTGGTTTGCCCTGTTCCCATCATGCACTGGGACAGGAACAGACTAATTTGCATGTAGCCAGGTTCTGAGCTGGGATGGTGCAGTGAGCTAAAAAAACGGTGATGGATCAAGCCCTGATCTCTTGACTGGGTAAGAGTATTCTGCATCATTCAGAAACTCTGTCCATCACCACCCCCTTTTCCAAAATCGATTTTGTCCACACTATGTGTGGGAGGGTATACTCAGACGTGAGTCCCTTGCTCATTGCACCATCAGGATTCAAGCAAGCCGGGCCGACAACGGCTGAAATGCCAGAAACCGGTCCCCGGAAGCTTGTTTCCTTCCCAGTAAAAGAATTGGCTTGGTAGTTTGGTTTGCCCTGTTCCCATCATGCACTGGGACAGGAACAGACTAATTTGCATGTAGCCAGGTTCTGAGCTGGAATGGTGCAGTGAGCTAAAAAACAGTGATGGATCAAGCCCTGATCTCTTGACTGGGTAAGAGTATTCTGCATCATTCAGAAACTCTGTCCATCACCACCCCCTTTTCCAAAACTGATTTGACCTATCCTTATAAGGGTCCAAGAGTACATTAAAGTCCCCCCCTACAATTATTGGGGGATTCTCCAGAATTAACTTTGAATATTTTTGGAAATATATGTGGATCATCCACATTAGGGCCATAAAAAGACGCACAGACCAAATCCATAACTTCTAGATCTAAGTGTGCGATGACCCACCTCCCAGTTTGGTCTGTCTGAAAAGATTTTATAGGACACGCTAACCCCCGTTATACTAGGATTGCATCTCTGATCTTTGCTATGAAGTCATCGACCTCTTCAGTAGTACAAAACTGATGAATTTTGTTATTAAACATAGCTCGTAACTGAGCTGGGAACTTCAGTTGGGCCTTGACTCCTAATCCTTTTAACTCTTCTAATCTGCTCCCAAGTTCCCATTGCCTGGTAGCTGTAGTATGGGATATATCCGATCTTATTTGAAAGGTAATTGGTTCCTGCTCTGTAAGAGGAAAGGAGACAGAGCCCTCCTTAAGACCTGCAGACAATATTTGTTCTTTGACAGCATAAGAGAGAAAGTTAACCAAAATCTTCGGGGCTTAAGTTGGCCTTGCTTCTTCCTGAAAGGGTCTCGATGGACCCTTTGAATCTCTTGGGCTAAATTTATATCTGGAGAACCTTTGAGTACTGTCCCCTGTAACAACGAAATGATAAATCCCTTCAGATCGGCCTCTTCGATGGTCTCCGGGACATTCAAAAGTCTCAAATTGGGCAGAAGTTCCACCACAGCAGTTGAGATGGTGTGAGATGCAACCTAGTGCCCACACCAGCAGCAAAGCCTGGGCGCCACCCTCAGAGTTTTTTGGACACCCAGTAGCAGCAGCGCTCCCACACATTTCTGCGAGGCTTTCCCACGCCACTACAGCTAAAAGGCATCCACGCCTAATATCTCGCAGGGCCCACAACGCAAGGAGGCGCGAACCGCAATCAAGTACATTACGCACCACATCGGTAACAACGACATGTCGGGCAGAGGCCCAAGGAATCAGACCACGCAAGCCAAACTGGACAAGTATGCTTATGATAAAGACTATCCGCCACTACCGGAGGGACGCACGTCCTCGGGCAAGGGATCGGATGGCGACGGGCGAAAAAGGTAACACTGGAAGACATCATGGCAGCCCTTTCGAGTGTCCAAACTACGGTGGGAACGATATCAATGGACGTTACTTTCCTCCGGGCGTATTTTCAGAAAATGGTGACAGAGTCAAGGAAGTCGAGATAGCCACAAAATCCTAATTTTAGACCTAATTTTACCTTCTCTGGCTTACTGATCTATCGACCGCCAGTAAATAATCCCTCTTGGTCAGGCAATTTGGTAAACTTTATCCTACCCCAACATTTGAATGCTCAAAACTTTACTGTACTTTGAGATTTGAATCTTCATTTAGAAGATGACAACAACAAGACCTGCAAAAACTTAAAAGACGATTTCATGGTTTTTGATATGACTTTACGTAATAGGGGTCCAACTCACAAAGCTGGACACTTGTTAGACCCTATTATATCAAATATGAAGAACTCTCATGGCTGAACACTACTCCTGTTCTCTGGTCAGACCATTTCCTATTACGTTTCGCTATCTCACTTAAACCTATCAAATGTCTTGTTACGACTCCTTCAGAATCTTTTAGGAGAAATTGGAAATCTCTAAACTTGGAGGATCTCAACAATGCTTTGAGGAAAGATCACCCATGTTTAGATGGAGATATGGAAAGCATAGCAGAGGCTACACAAACATGGCTAAATGGCGCAGTGGATACCTGCCTGCCCCTATCCCGTTGCAAAGGAAAAGCACATCGCCCTCCCGCCCCCTGGTACACAGAAGCTCTTAAGAAAGAAAAATCCACATGTAAGACCCTGGAGAGGCAGTGGCGTAAAAAATATGAATAACATCAAAAAGAAGTTTACCGAAAGGCCAGAAATAGCTATCATTCAGCATGCATGAAAGCTAAAGCATGCTATGTTACCACTACTATTAACATGGCCGTAAATAAATCCCAGACTCTCTTCAACACTGTAAAAGAGTTGGCTGGTGAGAATTCAAGAGCGGAGCCTACCCCTCTCAATACCCAGCAGTGCCAGGACTTGGCATCTTTTTTCACCGAAAAGATTGAGAGCATTGTCTCTAATATCAAAAGGGACAGCACGATCACACACAAGCAAGATAACATCCCCCAAGTCCCCAGAGGAAATTGTCATCTTGAAGCCTGGCCTTCCATTAATCTGGATAAACTGAAGGAATTATTAAAATCGATCAAATCGGGTTCCCCACGTGACCCTATTCCTACCAGTATCATAAGTCAATTGGAGGACTCTGCCATGACTTCCATAGCAGAGATACTGAACGCCTCCATAGAGCAGGCCACAGTTCCTGCTCTATGGAAACATGCTATGGTCAGTCCTCTACTTAAAAAGCCGGCCGCAGACCATATGATATTGGCCAATTATCGTCCAATTTCATTACTGCCTGCCTTTTCTAAAATTTTAGAGAGGCACATCCATAAGGCACTTTCAACTTATGTGGAAAATAACGAACTTCTTCATTCGTCCCAATCTGGGTTTAGGAGTGGTTATTCCACCGAGACGGCCCTGCTCGGGGTCACAGAAAAGATCAGGGAGCTCATGGATGATGGCCAAACGGTAGCATTGGTCTTGTTGGATCTAAGTGCGGCCTTCGACACCATTTCTCACTCCATACTGCTCGGCAGGCTGGGGGAGAATGGTGTCGAAGGTAAAGCACTGGAGTGGATTAGATCATACTTATCCCTCCGCACTTTCCAGATCTCCTCTTCGGAGGCATGCTCTGAGGTATTCTACTCTCCTCATGGTGTGCCACAGGGATCGATCCTGAGCCCTTTGTTTTTTAATTTGTACCTACGACCATTGGCCAACCTTGCAGAAAATGTTGGCCTCATTTTAATGACCTATGCAGATGATTCTCAAATCCTGTTCTCTCTTTCCAAATCTGACTCGTCTGCTCCATCTGCATTAAAAATAGGCCTTCAGGAAATATTTAGTTGGATGTCAGCTAACCAACTTAAGTTAAATGGGGAGAAAACAGAGGTCCTCCTCTTAGGGAATAGTAAAGATCTCTGGAGTGATCCCCATTGGCTATTGTCATTAGGTAAACTTCCACCTCCAGCCTCTCAGGTTAGAAACCTTGGGGTCATCATAGATGACAGTCCATCTATGACTCAGCAAGCCAACAAAGTGGCAGGCATATGTTTTACCATTCTTAAATGGCTACGCAAAATTGTCTGGATGTTACCATCTACTACCCAGAAGACCGTAGTCAATGCCTTAGTGACATCTCGGCTTGATTACGGTAACATCTTGTACCTGGGCTCAAACAAAGCAGTAATAAGACGTCTGCAACTGGTGCAAAACGCTGCTGCCAGACTGCTTTGCAGAATCCCTAGATCCGCTAGGATCACCAAACATCTTAGGGACCTGCATTGGCTCAGGGTTGAAAACCGGATTAGTTTCAAAACCCTGAACTACCTATTTAAAATCAAAGCTGGCACTGCCCCCAAATACCTACAGGACCTTGCTAAGCCCTACCTCCCCAATCGCAGTCTTCGTTCATGTACAGCTGCGAACTTTGCGGTGCCGAGGTTCAAACGGGCTAGAATAGGCGGGAGATCCTTTTCCTATTTGGGCCCAACTCTGTGGAACACATTGCCCATTCATAATCGCAAGGAGGAAAGCTATATGAAATTCAGAAAAAGCGTAAAAACCTGGTTGTTCGACAAATAAGTGCTTTGACTGTTCTCTATCCAGTTGTGTTTGTGTTTTGCTGGTCCGGCGCCGGGAAACCCTTTGTGGGTAGCTGTGCGCCTTACAAGTGTTATAAAATAAATAAATAAAATCCCTGGTGACGGATACAGCGGAGGTGCAGAGAGCCATATCCCGACTCGAGGTAGAAAACAAACAGCTAACAGAGAAGCTTGATGATCAAGAAGGGCGCTCTCGCCGGAACAACGTGCGCATTCTTGGAATACCGGAAAGCGAGGGGGCCCAAGCTATGGATCTCTATGTCGAAGAACTGGTGAAAACGCGGCTGCAACCCAAGGGACTGTCCAGTTTCATCTCAGTGGAGAGGGCTCATAGGGTCCCGGGTGGAAAGCCTAAACCGGGTGCGACCCCCAGACCAGTGCTCGCCAGACTATTCAATTTTCGGGATAGAGACGCTATATTGCAAACGGCAAGAGTATCCCCACCGATTCGGATCCATAATTCGACGGTTGCCTTTTTTCCGGATTACACAGCGGCAGTCTCCCGGCGCAGAAGGAGCTTTCTGGAAGTGAAAAAAGCATTGGGATGTCAAGAATTGCCCTATTCCATGCTATTTCCAGCATGGCTCAGAGTATTAGCTGAAGATAAGACGTGGTTTTTTGAGACTCCGGAAGAGACCAATGACTGGCTTGAAGGTTGGCGAAGAGTGGATAATCCGCGGCGCAGGAACAGGGACCGCCAACGCCGAGAGGCGGAAGACGACGCAAATAGCCAAGCACCGCAGCACCATAAAACGGACCGCTCGCCAAGATCGGAAGCAGAGGAAACTGGACAAGGATAAATCTACCGGCCCTGTTGATTCTTGGGAAGGAGCTCCCATGACTGCTAAGCTGTGGCAGTGCCGCCTTGGACACTGGACTGACGCCGGCCCTGGAGGGGTGGAAGGACTGATGCCTCCTCTGGAGTCTTTACCCCTGTCAAGCAAGTACTGTGGTTGGGGTTGGGAAGAAGCACTTTGCTGAGTTGGGGTGGCGGGCGGTTTTAAGTCCGCTAAGCAGGGGGGCAGGGGGGTGGGGGGGGCGGGAGTAGGAATTTGTTTTGTGTTACTTTCGTTTGTATAGGCACTGATAGTGAAGCGAAGACTCAATGGCATGGCAGATCCTTACTTAAGTCGAGGGGGCGACAGTTCCTAACACCTACACTCTACGCACATGGCATTAGACGCGCACCCTGACAGCACCCACGGTACAACGCAGGTGGCCCCAGTAGCCCCTCTAAAAATCATGACATGGAACGTGCGAGGTTTGGGAGATAAGATAAAGAGGGGGCTGGTATTGCAGGCCCTAAAACGCCAGGGCCCCGTGTTAGCGCTATTACAGGAGACACCTCACGGGGGCGGCAAGTAAAGCGATGGACAGATGGGGGTACAAAATTACAGCACACTCCGAGTTATCCTCGGGTTCCCGAGGGACAGGCATCCTGGTGAGGAAAACATCCCCATTCATAGTTCTGCAGACTAAGACGGACGACCAGGGACGGTTCGCAGCAATACAGGGCCAGTGGGAAGGTAGCTCCTTAATGTAGTATCAGTATACATTCACCGGCATTGCACTCAGTGGCATTCCCAGCGCTCAGCTAATTCCTTCTCACCCTACCAGAAGGAGACCTTATCATTGGGGGGGGACTTCAATACTATAATGGACGCCACCACAGACAAGTTCCCAGCTCGATCTCAAACGACCGGACCCTCCCATTACCGGAGCTTCGTAGGGGCAACGGGGCTAGTTGTTTTTAGACATATGCATCCCACAGCTTGCCAATACACATAACACTCCACGGTACACAACAGTCTGTCCCGAATAGACTACTTTCTGATGCAAGGCGCCAGACTCCAATACGTCGAAGAGGTAGAAATAAAGCCATGGGGCATCTCGGATCATTCCCCGGTGATACTGACCCTCTCCAGCCGACAGAAGGCCCGCTGGCGGATGTACCCTATCTACCCTGGATATCTCACGGTTCCCGTCATTAAAAAAGAACTCCGTAAAACCACTATACACTTCTTTGAGGAAAATACTGCATCAGTGAGCTCGCCCTCCATAGTGTGGGAAGGGTACAAAACTGTCCTTAGAGGAAAAGCAATTGCCTCCATTACAGGGCACAAGCGAGCAAAACAGACGGAACTGTTCGAGTTAGAACTAGCTCTGCAAGCAGCTGACACAGACCACTCTACAGACCCCTCGTCGGAAAGGCGCACACCCTGCGCCTCCGACAACAGCAACACAGGGACTATCTACAAAAACAGACAGTGGATAGCATTACAGCCACGAAGCATAACATTAACGACGTAGGGGACAAAGCAGGTAAAATGTCGGCCTGGCTCGATAGGAGAGCGGATGGCCATAGGGGTATACAACAGTAACGGACGAGGGAGGGACAGCTCAAAACGCACCCAGAAGACATAGTACACTGTAAGCGGGGGTGAGGGGCTGGGAACACTGTCTATGTTTGGAACAGGCGCTGCTACAGGAAGAGGCTGACCAGAATATCTGATTAGACTTGGCTTTATTTTTAAAGTTTGTCTTGTCCGATAAGTTAGTCTCTCTTTCGCGAACTCCCGGTTAACCGTGGTGAGGCTGTCTTTTTCCAGGGTTCTGGGCACGTGTTGTCCTCTCCGAATCGCCTTCCCCGGTGTAGCGATGGTGGAGCCAAAGGGGAAAGAAGACGGACAAAAGGGAGGCCGTTAGTCGCAAGTCTGATAGCAATCCTCACCCAGGGGGAACCCAGTGGTAGTGATGGAACACCGGTGTGAACGTGCAGACGTACAGGCACACTCGGGTCTGGTGCTTTAGGGAAGACAGGAGCGAGGTGAGGAAGGGAGGTAGGGGAAAGGAGGAGGAGGGGATGCGGGAAACAGGGATCGGGAAAACACAAAGGAAAGGCACGAACGGGGTAACTCTATACTATTCACTTGGGGCACTCTTTCTCCCCACCCAGGCCGCCCAACGCCGCCGTACCTGAGCAAGCCACACTCCTCCCTCGGGAGTGCGGCACGGCAGAACACAGGGTCGTTGGCCTCCTGGATCTCCTCCGCTCTCGGGTAATCTGGTTCCTCCGTCCTCTTCGCGCTCCTCCGTAGGGTTCTCCTCGCCTTCTCCTCTCGAGCCGTCGGTGACGTCACACGCCGCGTAAAGGGCTTCCCCCGTTTTCAACCATCCGGATGCGTCCACGTCAGAAGTAGGCGTGGCTTCATCGCAGTCGTCGTATGCCCACTTAAAGGAACCAGCGGATGTTTCCTCATACGATTCCTGTTGTGGGTTCCAGTCATCCCTCGGCGTTTCCGACTGTAGGGCAGAAGGGGAGGCATCATCAGGGGTCCACCAGTCTTCCCGGCCACCCGTCCCGACCCCGTTACATACACACACTGGCAGGACACCTTCAGGAGGTTTACACTCCAACTTTGGAGGTGACGGGAGGCAGAAGTGATGGACTCCCTCCTACATATAGAGATGCCAACCCTTACACCAGAAGCTTCCTTGGAACTGGAAGCAGACCTAACGACGGAAGAATTGCAAACTGCAATCGGTTCGATACAATCAGGTAAAGCACTAGGGCCCAATGGGATCCCGATAGAATGGTACAAACAAATGGCCGTGACTGTGGGCCCGCATCCTTGGCAATGTATAATGAAAGCCTGGAGAAGGGCGAGCTTCCACTAGACCAAAGAATAGCGACAATAGTAGCAATCCCAAAGCCTGGTAAACCCCCAACCGAATGTACATCGTACCGCCCCATACCACTGCTGAATTCGGAAGCCAAGATCTTAGCTAAATTATTGGCAAACAGATTGATGACCTATCTCCCACAATTAATACACCCAGACCAATCGGGTTTCATGCCCAATAGGAATACAGCCCTTAACCTTAGACGCGTGCATGGAGCCCTGGCAAAGGCTCCCTCACTGTCGGAACCGGCGGTGATATGGTCTCTGGATGCGAAAATGGCATTCGATATGGTGGAATGGCAATACCTATTTACGGTCCTAACGCATATGGGATTCGGGCCTAAATTTAGTGCATGGATACGACTCTTATATGTGAAACTCTTAACTAGGGTAACGGCCAACAGGCATATCTCAAACGAGATAATGCTGGCAAGAGGGACGCGCCAGGGATGTCCCCGGTCGCCGCTCCTGTTCGCACTGGTACTGGAGCCTCTGGCAACATTAATTAGGAAGACCCCGTTGCTAAAAGGAATCCGATGGAGGGAGGGCTGGGAGGACAGTCTCTCGCTTTATGCGGACGACATGCTAGTATACCTCACGGACCCAGAACACGGTATACCCGCACTTCTTAACATTTGCGATAACCTCTGGAAAGCGTCGGGATACACAAGCAACTGGTCCAAGTCGGTCCTCTTCATACTAATGGGGCCGGAGCCTCCACTCCCCACCAACTGCCCACTTGTGATGGCTGGGAACTCCTTTAAGTACTTAGGCATACATGTTACAAAAGATGCAACAGACTTTTTCGCTAGCAACCTGGCACCCCCTCTGGAGCGCCTGAAGCACGATGTGACACATTGGACGTCCTTGCCCCTTACGCTTCTGGGTAGGGCGGTGTTATACAAAATGATGGCCCTGCCTCGGTTTCTTTATGCCCTTGACAACACTCCCTACCCGGTCCCACACCGATACTTTAAATAAATATCGGCACAGGTATCGGTACTTCTCTGGGGTAACCGGCCGGCGAGCATAGCGCAGGCGAAATTACATAAAAGTTGGTACGATGGCGGGATAGCACTGCCGGATTTACAATTATATTATTGGGCGGTGCATCTTAAGGTCATTAACCAATGGATCCATGCATCTAAGGATGACCCAGCGTACAGGGCAGATAGAGCACGATATAGGCACGAATAACTGGCTAGCCGTACTTTATGACAGAGGATTAACATCGACACTGGAGGGACCAACGAAACACACAGCCGTGTTGTGGTACACGGCGCAGGCAAGGCTGGGATGGAAAGGGATTATCACTAAACTTATCACGCTTTGGGACACCAAAAAACTAGGGCGTCTGCGGCGCAGCAAGGGGTTTACACAATGGGACAATATAGGCATCTCCACGGTGGGAGATTTGTGGGACAGAGGAACAGTGACACCATTTGCCCAACTCCAGCAACAATATGATCTGGGCCCAACTGAGACATACAGATACGTGCAAATACGACATGCATTGCTGGCAGTGCTCCCGCCAGATACTGAGGTCCCTGAGGCCTCCCCGCTGGAGGACCGTCTACTCACTGACCACATGTACAAACGCGCCACATCACTTACATACAAGTTACTTAATAAAATGCCGGACCCGGCAGTTTCACTACGGGGTAAATGGGTGACGGACGTGGGTGACATGGATGACTAAGAATGGCAAGAAGCCCTGGCGTCGCCCAAAGAAGTGGGAATCTCTGCCAAGCTTCGGCTAGTTCAGCTTAAAATCCTACATCGGATATATTACACCAGAACCACCTTGCATAGACTACAAAGGGCACAACATCAATATTGCCTTGGGTGGTGCAGGGAAGAGTGTACTTTTATACACACCATATTGGAGTGCTCAGCAATAGCAGACTATTGGCGTCAGGTGCTACGTACAATATCGCAGACAATGGAGGTGTCACTTCTACCAGAACTGGGAAGATGCTTACTCAATATATGGGAGCCCAATGATCTCACACACCACGGACAGACATGGGTAGTGTTGGGCCTCATGATTGCTAAAAGGGATATTGCGCAGAAATGGGGGGGGAGCAGAATTACCTTCGTTGACAGCCTGGTGCAAAAACATGGACCATGCTATGATCACAGAACGGACAGTGTACGCAACTAGAGGGAGGACCCAAAAGTGGACTAAAATTTGGGCGGCCTGGAACACTTTGAGGGAACATCTGTGATCCGCTGCCTGAGTCAGACACCAATAGCTCGGATGAGGACTAAGAGAGAGGGGGAAGTATAAAGGGGAAAGAGGTATCGAAGGAACTGCCAAAAGGTATACAGTGTAATATTGATTTGGTGAGGAAACTATATTTGGAAATATGTAAACTAATCATGCTAAACGGTTGCTTGATTACTGTCAGTATTGCCTATTCGTTGCTTGCATTTAATAAAAATATTCCCCAAAAAAAAGTCTCAAATTGTTCTTCCGGGAATGGTTCTCCAATCTTTCTAGATCTTCCCTCAATGTCTGATTCTGGGCTGCCAGCTTTGCCATTCCTGATGTATCAGAGCTTATTGCCTTCTTAATGACTGGGATCTCTACCTCAACATTATCTGTTCTTCCTGTTATCTCCTCCAATTTCTGGGCCAACACCTCACAAGAGGATTTAATTGCCGCTTGATTAGCTTCAGAGACAGAGAATCTGCTTACTAGTTCGGCTTGATTTGTCTCTGAAATCTTAAAGCCCGTTATCATTTCCGCTTTCATTGCCATTAAAATGTCGGACAAGGAATGCACCGCAGATCTATTATCTCCAGTGGCTCCAGATTTTTCTGATTCAGCACCCCCAAGCTCAAGTTCAGACTCAGATTCAGTAATAACAGTCATAGCCTGGGAGGAGACCCCTCCCAAATTTAATGCCGCATTCACTTCTCCTTGTGCACCATGGGGATCCAAGGGAGGGATGTGCTGATCATGAATATCCAAAGCCTTAAATCTATTGGACAGCAAAACTTCTGGGTGAGGCTGGGATTCAGACAAAATTGGAGATGGACTTGGTTCATTACATTAGGTTGTTTAACCCCCCTCTGCTTAAATTGCTGAAACGGAGTCAGCAGGGGTGTAGAGTCTTTATCAGCATCTGGTATTTTGGTTTTGACCTTGGTTTTAGATTCAAAGATACCACTTTCCTGCTCTCCTTAAGTACCTGTTTCAGCCACCTCGCTCGGGCTAGTAGTGGAGGACATTATTTTTTGATAGGTTTTCAGCGAGGGTGTTATTCTGGTCTTTAAAGCAACCCCCTTCTTTCCCCTACTCTTCCCTCTGCTTTTCGGAACCTCCCTTGATCGTATTTACCCTTCTTTCCTGGCGTTCTGTCTGCTCTGCTGCCCCCTAATACTGGTCTCAATAATAGGAGGAGATTTCCTTGGGGTCACTATGGGCTGAGTTATATCTAGATTTGGTACTAAATATGCTGCTCGTGTTCTTAGGGTATAACGCCCTATTTTTGGAGGGGAAATAAGCCCTTTACCCACCTCAGCCAACGTTGGTTCCTTGTAGCCCCCTCTCCTTTCCTACATATACTGAGAGAAGCTGCCAAAAAAAAATCAGCCTCGCAATGCCCATATAACGGGACAATCGTATCACCAAGCCTCCCCCTGCTGAGAAAACCAAGAGTTACTGCTGACCGGCTCACCCACTCCAGATTCAGTTCACTGTTTGTTATTAGGCTCGAAGAAACGTCCCCCAGCTTTAACTTCAGCGGTAATAGCAACCTCACAGGAGCTGACACAGCGCAACCAGCTCCGCTGTTTCCTGCTCCAAACCAAAAGCAGAGGCAGGAGGCATCCCGACGCTTCCGCAGACGCGCTGCCTCCTCCCACCTCCAGTCACTCACCACATCTGCTGAGCCCGCTGAACCTGCCGCGCTTGCCGAGCCGAACAGCATCGGAAAAATCCCCAAGTACTGGCTGAAGGATTTCCCAAAGGGCACCCGATCAAAGACACATCAGAAAAATGTTCCCGGAGCAGTCTACAGTCTATATTCGATCGTCATTCAAAACACCGCTACGAGTTGAGGTGAGCACGACCGCGGCCGTTTAGCCATGTTCCCCCTATCTATCCCCACTTGAACTTTAAGGAAGTTGTGGATTTATAAAATGGCAGAACCGACTTCTGAATACAGCTCTTGCAGGGGATTTTCTGGTCTTAGATTCTAAAGTCCTTGATGATGTGTCGGAACAGTCTGTTTATAGCCTGAGCATCTGCCCTTTACACACTGTAATAATTCAGCAAGCTAATTCTCAAAATATATATTTTGTTTTAACACACACCAATGACAACCAAAGGTTTACTTAAGGTTTTACATATCAATACTATGCAGGGTTGTGGACTTTTATTTAAATATCTGCTTCTCCAACTTGAATGCTTCACAAATCTACTTGCTCTGTAAACAAAATCCACTTGTGGCTTTTGGTGTCTCGCAGTGAGGTTACAAATTAGCTCTGATAATAGCATCGCTTATTACGCCACAGTTTATATCATATCAGTATTTCCATTTTAGCGAGGAGATTTTGCATTTGTGAAAACAATCTTGTATTACTAAAGCTTTAGCGTTACAGTTCCTATACAAATGCTATCACAATACACATGGATATATTTATAACCAAATGTGCATGGCACTTTCTTATGAATTTGACATGCCCTTTTGCCTCAATATGCCTGCTGCATTTCATTACTCTAGTAGACCTAGAAGCCATTCTATTGGAGTACATTTGAACATTTACAAAACTGCCAATCAGAAGTCAGCGGTGTGTTCATGTACTGTATTTTGGTTTCAAGGACGTCTTGCATTTTCTCTGAGAGAAGATCCTACCACCTGCTCCTTAGATAAGTTTAGATAAAGTTACTAGTTTCTGTCATTCATTTGTGGTCCATAAAACTGTATTGTGGGGAAACATGCTAAAAAAGATAGTAAAATGTGCATGCATTTTAGCATTACATGCTTTAACTGGCCATTTCGGACAAGAGCTCTGGTGAGCTGAAAAGACAATTGCTTTTTGATTATTTGCTGTGCTACTCGCTATTTTTGCATTAATGACATTTTAGCCTTTTGTCTTGCCGAAATGATGTGTTTTATGTTAACGTCATCTTTCCACAAATTTACACAGAGGAGCTGGACGTATACATGAAGTATTACCTCCTCCGGGGCAGGAACGTCCTTTGAGTCTGCACACAGTGTACCAACTCACTTACTCGTTTAAGGGTATACACCAACTCCTTCCAATCTTTTACCATTTTCGAAAAAGGCTGAATATTTTTCTCTGACAAAGGTAGATGTAAACATTTTCAAGATAGGAAAAATGGAATGTAAGTGGATCAGCAATTGTTCAGCAGATTTTCCCATTTGCACATATACACCTGTGCAGTTTGCTAGCAGTAAACTTTCCAAGCAGACTTCTGTTTACATTTTGCTAACTTACTGGAACTCCTGTCAGTAATGCAAGCAGTGCACAGGGCTCCCTGTATTGCCTTAGAGTGCTCATCCTAGTAGAGGCTTTCGCACTGATAAATCATATACACAAATCTGAATTCTTTGAGCATATAGATGCACATCCTGCCTTATTGGCAGTCATTTCTACTAAGGACTTAAAGCGCGGATTAGGCCCATCTTTCTTCCTTTATTTTAACTCTAGTAGTGTGTGTTTTTGAGGCTTACCGTAAAAAAATATCCTAGGTTTTGCTGCTGGAAGGCGCTCCTTTTGCGGTGCAGCCAATTTTGACAGAACTGCGAAAGCGCGTGGGGCACTCTGCCCAGTAAGCGACCTCCTGGGCTGCTATTCAGAAGAGTGAGTGTCTCGCTGCTCCACAGTCAGCGCGCTATTGCAAAGTGATTAGTGAGGTCCCAGAGCCGCCTCGGAGACTTTGCCCTCTTCCATCCACATGGATATCTCTATGCCCGAGGGGTCTGTATTCATTTTAAAAGTGGCGGGGACACCCGAAGATGTTGTTTCAGTATTCCCTCTTCATTTTTTCTAGGACTCTTTATAAAAAAAAAAGCTAGAATTAACGCTTGGCACCACCTGGCAAGGCCCAGGCCATAAAAACCTTAAGAGTGCTCGAGGTTGTATTGCCCCCGTGTCTCTAGAACACACAAATATTAGCTGGGTTCGCTCCAGCACTACATTAATGCCAGTCTTTGTTGCACTTCGAGTTATATCGCATTCCTCCTAGAACATCATGCAAGAGATGGAAGAAGACTACATGAAGGAAGAAGAGAAACATTTTTGTCATGCTTACACCCCAATATGGGGAAGTGGAGCTGATGGAGGTCTCAGGTCCATCCCTAGAGGTTTTAATCTCGCTATCTTATACCCGTAATGAGGATGACAATGACTTCCACAGGGACTAATGATGAAGCGAGCCCTTCCAGACCCTGGCGTCCTTCTCCTGCCACCATTGCCCCAATACCTCAATCTACTCCTCAGAAAGTAGGGGGCTGCAGCTTATGACGTGCTGGACCCCGAGGACCTTGGGCACCCTAGCTCTGCCAAGTGATAGCAGTCGGACAATGTAGCTAACTAAGTGGCCAGCCGCCTGCGTAAGCCACTGAAAAAGAGCTTGTCTTCAAGCCGAATGCCAGCATCACTCTTTGGTGGGAAAGGTTGCCCTCACCCTGTGAAGAAGATACCAGAATGGCCACATTCCTGTGAATATGTCTGTGACCCTAAAAAAGGTATAGATGGATCCTGATGGTCCCGTCAGTAAAAGCTTCTTGACGTCTCCTCAAACAAAATTCTAGACATGGCAGAGGAGGTCAAACAGTCTGGTGCCCTCATTCCTCCAGATGTTCTTTCAGGGTGGGCCAATTGTGCTGTACTTTTCCTGGGGAATACAAATTGTGCCCTTTCGACAGAGAGGCACTGCTCTCTCCTTATAAAGGGGATGCAAAATTGGGGGATTTGGCCTCTTCTGAAGTGGGTGCCATGGCACAAGAGGGTTGTTAGGTGTAACGTTTAATAAGGAGTACAGGAAGTTTGTTTTCAAGATCACCTCCCTGTACAAGGAATAAGCTTCCTTGAAGAGAATTTTCCAATGTAATATTTTTGGCAGGGCCGGTAATGGCAGAGGGTGCTCGTCCGCCACACCCTCTCCCAAGGCCCTCCTAAAGGATAAGACAACCTGACACGGAGACTGGCAGGATCAGTCCAGGTTCCAGGGTTTTCGCCCATCTAGAGGAACCCAGAAGACTTGTAGTTCACGAGGTACCTCCCGGAGACAGTTCTAAGGAAATAATCCATTTGAGCATTTACCCTTCTTCCCAAGGGCTGGGGGGTCGTTTGGCACTCTTCCTACACAATTGGAGGACCCTCACCTTGGACACCTTGGTTCTTCAGACGGTACAGGGCTTCCACATTGAGTTTTATGGCACTCAAATTCAGCGTTGCCGCTCAAGTCCTCTTGTTTTTTTTTCAGAGAAGGACTGGACCCTTATAGATCAAGACATTTCAGATCTGCTACAGAAAGACAATATATCTACAACTTGCCTCCACTCCTCCGGGTTTGGAGGAGAAAAGGGATGGAGGCCAACTGTCTGTTAAAAATCTCCAGGACTTCAACAAATGGTAGGTTTACCACCACTTCAGAATGGAATGTATCCATCTTCTGAGAGACCTTCTGCGACCGGATAACTGGATGAAGCGACTGGACCTCAAGGACAAGTACCTCACAGTCCCCATCCACATGCCCCATCGCAGATTCCTACAATTTCTGTGGAGGGGATAGCTGTTCAAGTTCAAGACCCTGCAATTTGGCCTCTTGTCAGCACTGTGGTGTTTCAACAAGGTGCTGAAACCAGTGGTGGAATTTGAAGAGTTTTACCAGACATGCAGGTCTAGTGGCATGAACAATCTACTAAACCTATCTGTAATGCACTGGACCCATAAAGTGATCACAAATTGTGTGATCTTCAGCAAATAGTTTATTTTGATTAGTCACCTTTTTCGTCATTACCACATACAAGACTACCTCCAAATATGTGAGTTCAGCATGTGTGCTGTACTAAAAACTCTTTTGTTTGATTTATTAGGCTGAATCTTTGCTACATGTATAATAAAACTCTAGCCCACATATATGGTACACATGACCCTTGATTTGCCTCTTAGTTCACCAATAGAAGTGTCATCAGGACAGGGACAGGAATGTTTCTCAGTTCATATTAAAAAACTCTCTCTTCTAATAAATAAAGCAGGATGCATTAACGCACTGTCATTTACAGACATTTTCCAAAGAAATGGCCAAAAACGTTCCCACTACCATTCAGTTTTACGGATACAAACAATGAAATGTGGAAATCGTGTTTCAGTAAATATTTATCATTTACACATCATCAAGTAAAGTATTCTGATTTGTTTTGATCATATTAAAATCTTTGCTTCCATCTCACTTTATTATTACAAAGAAGTGCCTTTTTAACACCTTCCGAGCGTCGAACGTTCAGCGCCCAATGCTGAACGTTCGATTAACGGATGCTGACCCGTCGGTCAACGGTCGTGCGCAGCATTGGCAAGGTAGTGCTTGTGACGACCGTTGGCCGACGGCAGCACTTAAAGGGTTAACTACTGAAATATTTTTTGAAAATGTGTACTGTCATGTACACGTTATTTCCTTTTCAGGGCCTAGCATGACTGTCAGACACTTTCTAAAATCCTCTAACTTTTGCAGTCCTAGAAAACAAAGTTAACAATCTCCAGGAAAAAAGAGAAGCAGATTTGTCAGAAGACATAGCCAGACATTTTACATATCTTGAAACACACAGCAAATGTGACAAGATAAAAGCAAGATTTAATGAGCATCTTTATTGCTCATTCACTTTGTGAATGAACAGAACACCTGTTCTTTGCCAGTTCGTAAGACAGGGCAAGCAGGCCCTAAAAATTGCTCAACCTTATAAAATCTGACTCGCCATAGTGATTGAGACAGTAGATTGCTCGAGGCCTGATTTCAGTAAGCTGCAATAGGTTATGTGCAGGTATCCCCAAATTTTCACTTGACGTTAAATGACCCAGAATAATTTGCACGGCTAGCAGCAGGTATGCCAAGAACCCATCACATATGAATACTTAAGTGGTATCCAAATGACGCTAATACAGATATTAAAACCTTAACAGTAATAGGCAAAATATTACACCAGAAAGGTTCAATACACCGGAGGAATAGAAGTAAACGACACAAGAGGAGTGCTACATTTAGATGAGCATCAGAAGTTCAAAGGAAATCCCATAGATTATAAATAGCAAATTAGGTGGAAGGTATTTTAGGTGGTGGGAAAACCTACTTAACTTCAAGCAGTTCTGTTTTGGAAGCTTAAATAAAGACAAACCACCATCCATTCTATAGACAAGTGGACGACTTGATTGCCAATTGTCATAGAAGAACTTAGATCTCAAATGGTTTCACTACAATGGCAAAAATACTTTTCAGATAAAGTTATTTTAGTGAGCATATGAATAATAATACACGAACAAGCGCAGACTGAAGTGAATTGTACAAATGTTAAATCGCTGTAAGCAAAAAGTGCAGAAATCCTTAAGAGACAAAGTTATGGAAGTTATGGTTGAAATGTTTCCGTCAAATTAGAGATAACACAGGCACAGTATAATAGCATGCCCTTGATGTTGGTCAGGATAACATGTATTCTCGTTTTAGATCTCAACTCAAATCATTTCTGTACCCATTTTTTTATAGCTTAGCACAGATCATTAATAATTCATAAGGGATGTAAACTCATGTTATCACTCAGGTGCCATTTAACAGCTGTTCTGAGGATCTGTGTGGTTACCCAGTTACCATAGGTGAAGGTTTCTAAAGTAATTTATCAAACAGTGCAATGGCCTAATTAATAAGGCACCTTATACAGCATCCTGCAAATACCTTCTTTATGCATGCATATAATAAATGTTACTTTATCTCCTAGAAACATGGTTTATTGAAGTTCCATAGACACAACTGTGTCAATGTAAAAAAAATATAGCACATGGCTTAGCAAAGCCAACAGGTCTGGCCTTGGTAACCTGATGGACATTTTTTTTTATTGCATGCATATGCCACAAAAAAAGGAAAAAGATGTTTTCTTCTAAGTATGGAAGCCATATGCTTGCTTTAAAAAGGTATCATTTTATTATAAAACTAATCATGCATATACATTTAAGAGAACAGTATAGGTGTTTCCTAGCAGCCAGGTGTTCCTAAAAGAGGTATAGAAATCTTTTTTTAGTTTTAATGCACATCATAGGAACAAACTATTGTTACTGCCGCAAAGAAAACATACTATTGGTTTAGAAAAGGTGTAACATGAAGACATAGTTTAAACACACAAAGATGACAAAAGAAATTACAAAAAATTGAATGACAAAAAGCATTGGCATATTAAAGTGTTGGCCCACTGACACTTGAGTGCACGTCTTTATAGGCGAATGTGCACAATTGATCAAGCATAATGCAGTCACTCACAGTGCAAGAGAGCAGACTGCTCAAGTGCGTTGACCAACTGCCACATGCTGTGGCGAACGGAAACAAAATGCGACGTGAAAGACAGCTCAACAAACAAATGTATGAAGAGGACCGACCCAAAGGACTTCTTGATATGCACTTTTTTTTCAATTGTAAACAAACAACCAAAGATGTTCTAATGTTAGAAGTAAACGAGCACTGGCAAAGCCAGTAGGTCTGTCGTTTGCCACCAGCCTTCTGGTAATATTTGTTCTGTCATGGTTTTTGCTAAACTTTATTATTTATGAATATACCGGGCCTTATCAAGGTAAAAAGGAATTTGCTACAGGCAAAAATGTTTTGGCCTTAAAAAACACATTACTCGAGAACTCCCTGGCACTGAAAGGAACTTACTTTGCTTGTGGGTGTGTTCCTTGTGAAAGAGAGACACGCCATAACTCAAAGTAAAGTCAATGAATGGCTGAAGTGGGCTAATGCATTGCCCCTTAATGTATGTTGGATTGCTTTGAATTGAAATGTGAATGGCACCAATCACAGACAAATAGATGAAGTTTAGCTGTAACCCCCTATAAGTAACTATGGTATACACATGATTTTAGTAAAATCAAAAGGTTTTGACTAACACAGACGTCAACAGTCAGTCTAGCACTGGCTGCAAACCTCTTGCCTTTGAGGTAGGGAGGGAGGTGAGAGTAATAGAGACAGCAAGAACGAGGGAAGGAAAGCAAGAAGGTTCAAAGAGGATAACTTAATTCCGAGCAGTTTCAAAGGAACGCAATCTGTTATGTTGTCTAATAGCAGCAGTTAGAAAAGCAAAACACTCCGAAAGGAATTTTGCAGGAGGTGGGATTTGATGAAGATAGAACGTGCCCTGCAATCACACCAGTAGTGGCTTACTATCACAATAGGCTCTAAACCAGAATAAAAGAAATACAACTCTTAAAAGTCCTGGGGGCTCTTCAATATGATTTTATCTCAACCACATATTTAACCCACTGTGTCTAGGTGTTGTTTAAATACCTTTTTAAGACAACACCGTAGGAAAGTATGAATAATCCATGTGTGCAGATCCTCAACAGGCTACACACAACCATTGTTGAGGGGCACAAAGAGGAACTCAAGGCTTCGTCTCTTGTGAATAATGGCCTTCCCAAAAGTAAACATCGGTAAACAATAGCGTACCACAATGTGCACATCGGTATTCACTCTGTACAAACACCACATACACAAAAGCACCAACTCCTTGTTGTAACAAACACACCCAAGTCTCCCAAATACATGGGGGTTCAATCACCATAACATAACCTCCCTAGCTGCTAATGTCACTAGTCACACATAGCCTCATTGTAGCCAAACGAAAAGAACCAACACCTGTAACAAAACCTTCATCGAGAGGACTGCATGGAACCAAGAGAGATAGGCAAACAAAGTTGACCCAGCTGTGTAATGTGGTCAACCACAGAACAGCTCCTCACCATGAAAACAAAGTGTTGCGATTGACTGGCTAGTACCCACCATTCTACTAATGGTGCTAAGAAATGTTCCTTGTGGCGATCTTTCTTCCTAAGCCTTTTGTAAAGATGGGCGACCTTGCCCCTGTACATTTCTGCCATCCCTGTGCTTACACCCACCCAATGGACTGATAGAGGTGACAGTCATTAGTCCCAGGTACAGACTTTTATTTGTATCTGGGTAGAGAGAGGTAATAACCCACCAGACACATTTATTATATCACAGTATCTCTGATAGAGTGAGTCTTACACCCCCGCCGCCCCCCCCCCCACACTTTACAGTTAGAGATTTGCATTTCTGTGGAGCTGGCACATTACCAGGAGCCATTCTACTTCCGCCTGGACCAGTCTGAACCGGTCTCAAGAAAGACAGAAGGGATCATGATCAGGACATGAAGTGATCATGCGGTTTGTGGTACCATGTCCCTTTGAGGTCCCCCTTTAAAAAACATCCGATTGGCTAGGCCTTACCATACACAGATAAATAATGACCTACGAGGCTAGTTCAACACTCATTGATTTAACCAGACACCAATGAGGTTCTGTGAACTAGTGCTCAAGAGAAAAACTGGGAAGGAGGCTGCTGATTTACTGACAGTGTTCCCTCATACTAGTTCTATATATGTGAAAATACCTATGGACAAGCCTTACTGGAAGCAGAGGAGAGACATTAAGAACTCACCTGCTTGCATGAAGAACAAGAGTTCTCTTGCCAGGAAGCAGTGACCTATCCCACAGACTACTGCCAAAGTACTGCTGTATGTAATAGGAGCAGCCCCGGAGCAGTCCTGATGGATAAAATAATGTTATTTCAGACTCTGGGTGCATGGATAGAGAGGGCTGATCTCTTTTTCCTTGCTGTACTGGTAAGGGTATTCCGGAAGTAGTCACATTGCCGGATAGATATGCAGGGATGCCTTTTGTGATAGTGCCTGTGTTGATGCAGCTGTTCTGAAGATGGTGAAGGTAGGCAACAGTACAAGTGAAATTCCACGAGGTTGGAGGAGGTTTTTCTTCAGCTCATTCGTGAGGCATGAGGAGGTGTCTTACTTATACCTACTACTGCTTTTGGGGTATATGTCATCAATCAGGAATCTCCAGTCATCTCTGTACACGGGTATTCTTTCAATCTGACTCCAAGTGTAACCCCTCTCCTTGCAGTCAGCTTTGAGGCCTCAATGTCAGGTGTTTCTTGGCTTTCCTCTTTTCCTCTTCCCTTGAGGGTTCAGAGGAGGACTTGCCTGGTGGTGGTTGATGTGGGCTTCCGGAGGATGTGACCGACCCAGACCCAGCGTCATTTCATGATTTCTTCATGAGCAGGGAGTTGTAAAGTCTGCTGTCATAGGTCATTGTTTCTGATAGTGTTTGGACAGTAAATCTGGAGGATTTTCCTTAGACATGTGTTGATGACAGTCTGGACTTTGTTGATGGTGGTCACTATTGTCCTCCACGATTCTGCTACATACAGAAGGAGTGATTTTACGTTGGTGTTAAAAAGCCTGATCTTGGTTTGAAGCATTAGGCACCATATCTTCTTTAGCTAAATGAAGGCATTCCTTACTTTGCCGATTCTTGCCTTGATGTTGGCCTCTGATCAGCACTGCTTAATTGTGACACTGCCCAGGGAGGTGAAGGCCTTAACCTCTTCTAGTGCCACACCTGCAGGAGTGACTTCAATTGTGCTGGCCATGTTAGCCTTCGGGATCTTATTGATGTTGATGTTGAGGCCAGGTTCTGCTGATGTGGCTGCCACTTTGTCGGTCTTCTCTTGCCTCCGCAGATAGGTATGGGAGAGTAGGGCCAGGTCGTCTAGCTGTGTCCAAGGTGTCCACTGGATCCCATTTCTTTATGTTGCTGTGGATGTCTTCATGATCCAGACTATGGCATGCACGAAGAGAAAAGGCGAGAGCAAACAACACTGGCGGACTCCGGTCCTCCCTTGGAAGGCTTCTGTGAGTTTTTCTCCATGGACTATCTTGCAGGTCATTCCCTCGTAAGAGTTCCTGATGATTCTTAAAGTTTACCTGGATTTCCCTCTCCCCGCTGTCGCTTGCCTTCTCACAGTCGAAGTTGACATAGATGTGGGGAAGTTCTATTTCTATCAACGGCTCAATGATGATGATCAGTGTTGCAATCTGGCCTGTGCAGGATCTATCTTTGCGGAAGCCAGCTTGCTGGTCTTCTAACTGAATGTCAACTTGTTCCTTTATACTGTTCAGGATGACTCTGTTGAACACTTTGCCTCAGGTTGATAGAAGAGTTAACCCTCTGTAGTTTGCACAATTACTCAGGTCAGCTTTCTTGTGGATCTTGATCAGATATCTCTCCTTCCAGTATGATGTCACCTTTTTCTCTCCCAGATCCTTCCAAACATGGAATAGAGCAAGTCTATTGATGTCTCAATGACTGCCTCCAGTGGCTCGGTTGGAATGTTATCAGGCCCTGCTGCATTCCCCTTTCTCAGATGTTTGATGGCTTGATATATTTCTTCTTTGTTGGTCTGCTGCAGTTGATTTGCAGTCCTTGTCAGCTGGCTGTATGTCTGGTGGAGACTGCAGCACAGGCTGGTTAAGCAATTCTTCAAAGTGCTCCACCCATCTTCGACTTTGTACTTAAATGACGATTCTCAAAAACGGTACCCCAGTGCGAGCAAAAACAAATCCAAGGGATACACCATGGGGGGTGGCAACGCAAAGGTAATCAACCAGCTATTTGAAACAACAGGATGTATAACGTTATCCTAGTACTGTATTGCCGCAGCAAAACATGAGCATTGTAGCAAAGTTAACCGGTGCCAGAGCCCGGAAAAGAGATCTGCACTAGCGTCCAAGCCACTATGTGGGGAAGAAGGCCCCCCTCTACCCACCGAGGCCTGATTGTTATTCTGTTTATAAACCTGACAAAATTCCTGGACCTCAGTGGGAGTGTCAAAATTGTGGGCCCTGCCTCCAACATCCACTTTCAACCTGGTGGGGTACAGCATCCCATAAGTTTAACCCAAGTTCCCACAGATGGCCTTAACCCCATTGTATTTGCGACGAGCCTGACAAGCAATGTCTCTATGCTCTCTAGCAAGCCTCAGGGATGAGTCTCGGTCGCTAAAGTTCATAATACGTGCAATGATGGGTCTAGGTGGGAGACCAGGATTTAGCAGGTGCCCCAACGATCTGTGCGCTCTCTCTAACACAAAGCCAGAGGTAAATGATTCCTTGCCAAACAGATCACATAACAGAGTCTCAATAAAGAGGTCCATGCGGCCTGTGGTGGCAGTCTCCTGAACCCCCAGAATGCGGATGTTGTTGCATCGACTGCGCACTTCGAGGTCTTCATTTTTGATAGCCACTTCTTTGAGGATACGCTCTACACGCTACAGTCTTTTTATAGAATGAGCAGGTCCATCCTCAATGTCAGAGATACGAGCCTCTGCCACATCGAGTCTCCTGTATCATGGCCCCTAAGCCGGCAATATTTTTGTCAAGCAAATCAAATCTACTGTCCAATAATTTAAAGCCAGCCCTCATCTCCTGGAGAATAGAGGTGGACACTGAGGAGGAGTTAGCTGTGTGGACCGTGCCTTGCGCATTTTTTTATGCCATGTTGAAGCTGTCTAGTGGAACCCCGTCTACAATCTTTTCAAAGGGGAGGGTCTTTTGCTTGGGGTCTTTGCGGCCCATGCGTGGATGAGCAGGACAGATGACAAAGCGTGACAGCAGTTCACCAGACAGTGTAACTGGATATCTACACACCGCCACCACGTCCTCACCAAACAGCGAGGGACGTAGGGCAATGGAAGGAGCAGGAATCCCAGGCGATACGGTGGAGATGCAATAGCCACTGTGCGCAGGTGACCAGAACAAGAAACTAGTGCATTGCTTCAGTGGGGAAGTCCATGCAGGCCTGCACTAGCCTGTCCGCTGCGGCCGCTCTGGAGAGCTGAAGATAGCGTGATGGATCAGAAGCCCACGGAATGTGTGCACATGAGACTCAAGTAGCGCATCAGCCTTGTGTCTTTTCAGCGAGCCTCTTGAGCCGGGAGGAGGGGGCCCGCAGCGCGCACGTTTCAGCCCAGCACTATGCGCTGCAGGAGGCCAGCGTTAGGAAGAAGGTGTGCACAGGGGTGTAGGTGCCGATCCCCGCAGCAGTTCCACTGAGATCACTTAGGCCGGGGGTGATATGCAAAAGTCTGCCGTCCCGCTGAAGTTGTGAGACAGGAGTCGGTTGGGCGCAGTCTCTCCCCGTAGGACTGCCAGGCACAACAGGCCCTCGCCAGTCTATCCACATCGTCTTGCGCCTGAACGAGCCCAGTTGGGCACCGTTGAGATTTGCAGGCAGGCCCTGTACCCGCCTCTCTTCAGGAGTTTGAAAGGCACGAGCAGTCAAGGTATGGAGCCACGAGATGCGGCCGCTTCCGTCTCAGGCACTACGATGCTGGGAAGGGGGGGGGCTAGGGGGGGAGAAGAGATGCTTCGCCGACCTGCGTCCAGCGGCCGCTCACTGAAATCTCGGGCCCGCTCACCTCAGTCCGCCGCGTCTCGGAGTCCCCGGGCACTCCAGCGCGCTGATGGGGTAGATTAGCTCCGCTGTAGGCCGCACCCCTTAGCTCTTCCCAGAGCTGTATCTCGGGTTCAAGGGCTCCCTGCCGTCTCGTTCTCAAACCAAACGGGGCAGGATGTATTCAGAACTTCAGCGCTGCGTGTTTCGTGGCATTGTTCCGGCTTAAATCAATTCAATGCCAGGCAGCCATCTTAGTCGACGGCTTGGCCACGCCCCCCCCAGCTTGGTCTTTAAGAGGTCTCTCTGGCTTGATATATCTGCCAGAAAGTTTCCTGGGCATGTCACAGAGTTCTTTCAAGTTTCCATAGCTTGCTGCTTCCTGGGCTTCTATGGCAAGACCATTGATGAATCTTCGCTTGTCTGCTCTTAAGCTTCTCTTTGCTGCCTTGTTGGTTTTGGGGTATTTGCCTTAAGCTTTTGCTTTTTCTGCTCTTATTTGGCTGGTGTTGTCAGCAGCTTTCTTTTCCTATCTCACTAGGATTTTGCAGAAAGCCTTGGTGGGGATCCATTCTTTATGCTGGCGTTTCCTGGGACCCAGTACCTCCCGGGAAGTTTATGTCACAGTTTCTTTGACATTCTCCCACTGGCTTTCTACTCGGTCTCTGTTGTCCTCTAGTTCTTGCGGGACTTGATACATGTTACTCAGGTTGACTAGTATTCATTCAGTTTCTATGCATCTTTGAGGAAGGTGGTCTTCTATCACCAGGGGTGGTTTGCCAGTTCCATCCATGCTTTCTTAAGCTTTAGCCTGGCCAAGACAAGGTGATGGACTGATGCCACGACCACTCCTCATCACTCTCACATCCTGCAGGGACCTTCGGAACTTCTTGGCAATGCAGACATAGTCAGTCTGAATCTCTGTTGAATGGTCTGGTGACACCCACACTGCCTTGTGTACCCTATTGTGTGGGAATACACTACTGCCATTACCAGACTGTGCAGGGCACAGAGATATTCAGCTCATTGATGAGGCATACAGCTGCTTCTATGATGAATTTAAGGTAGGTTAGTGTGGTGTTTGGGACCTCATAGACCATGGCATTGCTGCCATCCAAATAAATGAGTACGAGAGCTTCAACAGCAGTTCTGAAGTGCCTTTCTGAAAGGAAAGATTTAACTTTATTTAATAAAGAGAGCTGGCACCAGGCTGCTTTGTTTTTTTAGGTTGGTGCCCAGTATGAATCAACAGTGGCTTGGCATGCGGTGAAGGCAGCGGTATTAATTCATCCAGGTTTATGTCATTGAGCCAGGTTTAGACTAGTTGTTGCCTGGAAGGACCTTCAAGGGACAGACCTAACGGATAAACTGCCCTGTGGGCACAAGACTGGCCCAGCTAACTGCCCAGTAAGCAAACATGATAACATCTGGGTTTAGGCATGGTTTCTTCGCCTCCTGGTAGCGAAAAGAGCGAGCCTGCTTTATCCTGATCCATCCCGAACCTGTAGACTGTAAGTACCTTGTCAACAGCTATCCTATGAAGTTAAAGAATCTCTACCTCGACCCCAATCCTGGGATTCCAGGCAATCAACTGAAAGAGGGTGACATGATTCCAGAAACATTACAAACGTCTCTCTAGCCATGCAGTTTCAGAAATATTGCAATTTGACACAGTCATAAAAACTAAAAAAATACTATCCAGACCAATAGTCCACAGGTAACTAGACAACATTGTGTCCATAGTGGGTGTGCGCTCTGACAGACAGGTCCTGTGGGTTTTAAGATACACCTTCCCCCACCAACGAACTCTCCGGTCACCTAAGAGACACTAAGTGTCGACACCCTAGCCAGCCATGGTTCCCCTCCACCACTCAAACAAGGCTCATGGCAACAGAGCTTGACCCAGGAACTATGCCTCTTCCAACAGGTCAGCCACACCCCCATTGGACGCCACCAGCAGGACCTGAACATTTTGCTTACTTTTAAGAATGGTGAGCACATCATTTGTTTGAGTGGTGGTCCTGTGGACCTTTTTCTTTTTGCAGCAGGTACACAGTGTGCACTGCTAGGCACATTCCAATCTCTAAAACTGAAATCCAAGACTAAAAGGATCATTCATTTGTTTGATTTAATAGAACTCTCTAAAACACTTAAAAGTATTGCAGAAGTGGGCACTTTTGAATAGGCCGGAGCATGGGTGAACCTTCCTCCATAACAATCGCCACTGAACTCAATGTTTAATTAAAGTATAGTGTCTAGCACTAAGAAGCTTGCAATACATTTGGTAGATGGTTCTTCAGCCCAGGAGTTGTTAGACACTTTTGGTTTTTACTATGTTTACTGTGTGGAATACTTTACTTATCTATAATGAAGTCCTTTTACTTCCCACTAGAAAGAACTACCTGGATATCACAGTTATTTAGTGATACTTAAAGTTACATACAGTTTCCAAACTACACCATCTCCAGGTGCAAGCATTTAGTACACAACCATACTACTCAGACTCAAGTGCTAAAATGGAGTAACTTGTCAATCTGTAAGAGTACAGAAGCCCAGTGATAAATCACAATACCGGTCATAGTTATTTACCAGTAGCCTGTGTGCCGTTGGGGTAAATGCATCACAAAACTGTAGAGACCTTCACTCCCTTTCGGAAATCTAAAACAATTTGCTCCTTTATATTAGTGTTAACGTGATCATCCTACCTTACTTGCTCCCCTAAATAGAGCACAACATGCCATTTCTGCCTTAAAGTTTCTCTCCTCCCGTCTCTGACTGCTCTTACTCAGTAGCCTGGCATCCCAAACTTTACACATCTAGATCCCTACCTGTTGTAGCCCCTCAAGTATCAGTCATGTGTCTCATGTGTTTCCCTCTATAAAACACCTCCATGTGACTTTATCTCTGTTATGACTTCTCCCACCATCAACATTTGCCAACAACACACAAATATTTTCTCAACTTTCTTCCCAGCTTCAGGAATGCATATTGGACTGCCCACCCTCTAATTCACCACTTGATGGTACCATACTCTCTCATGCTGAACTCAATAATCAAGGTCCTGTCTTTTCCTTCTTTGCCCACACCGATGTGCTTACCTAACTCAATCCAATTTCCTTTTGACTCGTTAACCTTTGCCTCCTCTGCCAGAAATCTTGAAGTTGTATATGACCACTTTAAGAGCCAGGAATCTTTTATAACTATGAATGCAGCACAAAATCAAATTCTAAATATAAGAAAGATCCTACAGTTACTCCATTGTACAATGCTACAGCATTAATCAATTCTATATTACAAAGAAGACAAATGCAATAGTTTACTAGCTGGTATCCCCCTAGAACTCTTCCCTCCAACTGGATACAGTTCTTGCCTTTAGTACTGGAACCTTATTCAACCTCCTAAACACACCGCAACTTATCAAGATGGCTGGCTGCCAAAAACAGGGCCATCTACAAACTACTAATACTGAACTTCATGGTTGCACTTTGTCCCTGAATTGCAAATCCAACTATCCTACAAGCAACACTCCAACCTGCAACCCAAGATCTACCTAACAGCACCTCTCAACTTCAACTAAATTACCACGTTACATCTAGATTCCATTTGTTCCAGCTCCTCGCAACCCTTCAGTTCCACTCATTTTAATTTCCTCTGACATCCGAATGTGCACCTCACCACTGGACTTTAAAGAACCATCTGCTACTGAAAGGAAAATAGCAATGACTTTGTAACACTACACTGTCTTCGCCCATTGTACAATATTTGGGAACCCGCAATTCATGTATAGAAGTATGTCTCTAATTTCCTTTTCACAGGAGACCTGTGGCATCTCTAGTCACCTGTAATAAAGAAGTGATGTAGCTGCTCAACGGTGATATGTTATTACAATTGAGTTATGACCTCACAGCCAATACTGCCAGAGACAAGAGCCAAGGTGAAAGCAGTTCACAGAGCATAATTACAGCTGCTGGTTAAACAAGGAAAGTGAGAACTGGCTTTCCGATATTTTTTTCTGAAAAGAAACCATGATCAGTAGAAAAAAGAAATTCATGGCAGCTTTTTTTCCCAAGCTAAATATCATTACATCAAAGATAAAATATCTGCATGGTTCTACACTATCTGAACTACAGCAAATGTATATGATTTACAATAAAAATACTATAATATATTTTTGAAAATAACCCTAGCTGCACTTTGGTACACTTAATTTCACAGTGCAAATTCTGCTTTTATTCTTCCAAGTCTGCAATGAACATGACAGAGCAAGACACTAAGGAATTAAGTGATTTCTGAGAAGAGTGCTGATGTCACAAAGTATTGTAAGGCTTAACTACCATCTGCTGTACATAAAAAAGATATTGCAAATTACTTAGGGAGTTCCATGATCTTATGAAGGAAGGTCTCAGCTATTTCCTTAGAATGTACAGCAGAGGGTACTTTATCTGCTATATTCCAAGGCATTTTATAAATTTAAACTTGTTGCGTTGCTCATCAAGATATAACACCACCTTTGCTATCACTCACATTTTGGCTTATGTCAACTATCCACACTTTTTCCAATGTACCGCCAATGTCTGTACGTACAGCATATCTCATTTGAATCCCAATATATCTCAAAAGACATCTTGTTACCCAAGGCAGATTATTTTTTTCCCGTTTTGCAGTGACAAGATTTTTAACATCAAAATCTGTGACATACCAATGAAGTAAAACTCCATGTGCATAACCAAAACTAACTTTTTACATAAAATCTACTATTTAAGCAACAACTGATCTTTGAACACATATACACTTAAAAACATACTTTGTAATAATTCACTGATGAGACTTAGCATTTCTTTTGGTGACACCGTGGCCATGGGTCCAGTGCCCGAACGTTGCGTCTTCACGCGACTCTTCTTCCCCATCTTCTGAAAAGGGAAGAAACGCTCAAATAAATTTATGAACATCACAGAAAAATAAAGTCATTTGAGTTATGGTCACAAGCTATGCTATCGATCTCATCAGCAGTTCAATATTGCAGTCTTCATATTCCACTGATTGTTTCGTACAAAAATACATTTTCAATGTTAAACGATATGTAAAGGTAATTAAAGGATGAACCAGGAATGCTGTTTCAAAGAACTGATGACGAAACTGAATATTATAATTTTAATATGGGGCTGTGAAGGAAGGGAATATAGATATGTTCTGTGTTCATTACTTGGGGAGTATGAATATTTCCAAAATACTGCAGTAGTCGCAGCTAAACGAATATATTAACAAGAGTTGGCCAGTGCTTTTGGAACACTGAAAATAAATAAGAGAACTGTGCTGTACACAATCTAATTAATCTTTTGCTTTTGCCTTAACCTCAAAACTCATCTGTTGAAACAGTTTAAGCAACTCATGCCTGCGAGACGTTGCCCTGGTATATGCTGTCCACGTATTAAAGTGGCCACCCTGCACCGGTTCAAACGACCCTTATCATATATGAGGTCAAAGATAAACTTTAGACAGCTATCCTAGTGGTATCTTTGGAGAGCAATAACCAACTACAAAGTAGCAAGGGGTCAGTGGAAAAGGAACTCCTGTGTGTGTCTGTCCTACAGTGATTTATACTGCAAGGAGTGAGCATCGAAATCAATCCAAGGGTACCCTCTTTATGCAAAAAGAGAAATTCCCATCAGGAAACCAACCTGTACCGCCCGCCGTCATTTGGGAAGCCTTCTGGCTGCAGGTAGACGTTCGTACCCTTAGAGAGATCTTGCCAGGTCCTGCCAAATCTATCTGTTATATCCCAATGGTAGTGAATTCTAAAGTCGGTATCAGGAGGTACCTGAAAAGCAGTGCTTGAAAAGTATAAATCAAATGGGATGAAAGTGAGATATATAAAATTGAGTAGTAAGGAGGAACAATTCTTTAATAGGAGCCTCCCTAGTCCCAAGACTAAAAATCAGTGCAAAGTAGTAATAACAAATAACTACTAGAATAGTAATGTGGTCGACATGTTTCTGCAGTTTATCGGGGCAACATATTAATGGTGATAAGGCTAGTAACATGATGGTGCAGCTCCCGAAAACGAGTTCCATCAGATCAAAGTTGACTGCAATTGGGTATACTTGCAGTGAGATACCCCACACCCAATAGGGGAAGAGTGCTATTTTGCAACCTACTATGCATTGCTTTATTCCCACCCACCAGTCTCGCTTGTAGACTAGTTAAAGGATTGTAAAGACAATTAGAAAACTAGGTACGGAAAAAACACTGTTCTGGGCAGTCTCTTTTATGCCAAGAACAAAGACAACAGATCACAGATTGTTGCTCTAACGTTCGTACACTCCTAACTGACGGTGCTGGTCTGCACGAGCAAAACAATCTCTCCTGTTTGTGGTACTGAATTCTTTGCATGACAGGACTGCTCCTTTGTCTGCTGTTATATGTGTTTGCCGTGGAGCAACTCGCTTCTTTTGAAAGGTGGGACTCACCATGTAAATTGAAGGACAGTGTTCTGCAGTACGTTTAGGGACCCCATGATATTTGACGACTTTAGTCTATGGGTCCACTTGGATAAATCTTGTTCATTCCCACCAAGAAAAGTGTCTGAAACTGGTAGGATATCTCCAGACCCATTATAGTGGGAAGATAACATATTAGGGCACATGGATACATCACTCAATTGAAGACCTAATATCTGGGAACATGCACTGGTGGAGCGACGTAGGTTGGTGGCCTTCTGGAAGGGACTCCGCCTGATTCCAATTCTAATGCGACATTTCGCCCAGGACTAAAATAATGAGGTTCC
Organism: Lissotriton vulgaris; assembly: GCF_964263255.1. NCBI lineage: Eukaryota > Metazoa > Chordata > Amphibia > Caudata > Salamandridae > Lissotriton > Lissotriton vulgaris. The sequence goes on from NC_141697.1 coordinate 387,932,469, forward strand.
TACATCAATTATGCTACTTTTCTAACAAGGTTCTTGCCCACTTGTGGGGCACTAAACTCATTGAAACTGGATCTGATCTGAATTAGGTGGTGGTGCTGTATAAACTGCAATTACAAGTAGCAGAAATAGAGCTGGATGTCTCAGACTTTGAGCTGTGTTATTTGGCTACACAAGTACAGTACATGACAAAATGGAAGCCTGAGGAAACTGCATATTAGAGGGTGTTCCCAGAACCATCATATGGCTAATGATCCTGTGATAGGCTGTTAAGGGGTACAAACCTCCTGGACTGTTTTTCCCTAGACCAGGACCACTACAGGCTAGGCCCCTGTGATTCCCATCAAGTCCCTTCCATATTTACAAATGTAGCAAGGCATGTTGACACAACTGTGGTAAGCAGCTGTCGTTCCCACAGACAGAGATTTACAGGACTCAATTGTTCTAAGAATGTTTGATGAATGTAGGTGAGATTACAATATGCTAGTATGCCCCTTCCCGAATTAAGCATGGTTGAATGACTCACCTCGACTAACATGGAGGTGCAAGAAGCAGGAATCTAAAACACATACAGTGGAACAGAACTTGCCAACCTGTAGGCTAGGGCAGAATGGTATTATATTCTATGGAGGCAGACCAGAAATTGATCGAATCTGAGTTGCTTGGGAGCACTTGGTCCGGAGATGTTAAGAAACATATTACTGAGTGGGCAATAACTACGAGCCATACCCTGGAATGCACACTTCAAATGAATACAGTTTAACTGCTTGCATCATTTTTATTTAACCCGGCCTCAATACAGTGCAGTGTTCCTAATCATTATGTTGTCTAGCATGCAGGACACCTGGGGGACACTTCCTCCATGTGATATGGGGATATCCTGTCACTAAAACCTCATGGGTAGACCATTATAGCTCTTTTTCTGAGACTCAACTCAATGGTCTGCTTTACTGGCCAAGAAAAGTTAAGCAAGAATTTAGTAAGTAGACACTTATTAACAAAAATACAGGATTTCCATGGACTAGAAATATGCCCTTGCACCCTAAACAGCTGGCCTGAAGAATGGTGTTCTAAGGTGGCCTTCAGTTAAAAATGAACCGCCTGGAGTGAACTTGGTTAAAAGGCTGAAGGGGTCCATCTGACCTGACCATGGGACATTTTCCTGACAGCACACGCCAATGATTCAGAAAACAGACTACAATGAATGTGTGTTTATGCGGTGCCTGGTGAACGGGTTACTAGAAACTGATTTCTGTAAGTCACAGATTGGTTCTTCCCTTGGAAATGAAATGATGATTAGGACTCAGTGGCATATAAGTGTCTGGAAGCTGGGGTGTGCCACGCTGGTCTCTCGCCCCCATCAGCGGACAGAGTAGGTCCAGACACCAGGAACCTTGAAGGAGATTACACAATTGTTCTTTTAGTTAAACTGTTAGATGAGGAAATGGGCCCTGGAAGTAATGTCCTGGTTACTTACTGAATAACTGTGGGGCAGGTCCCCAGAGGGAGACCTGGGCTCAAACGTCCCATGAACCATTATTTTTTGTTCCTTTGCAAAAATAAATGTGTAATTAATAATGACCATCTAATGTTCATTGACAGAGTTTTAGAATGTATGATTCACATAAGCATAGTGTAATGTTTATTAAATGCAAAGCATAAGCAGTGAAAACATTTGATTTAGTGTGATAATTGAAGGTAAAACTGATTTATATTTGGTATTTATCCCCCTGGGCTGTGCACGTTTGAGCCCAGGTCGCCCTTTGGGCAGACATTGGTCACAAGTACCACGCAATACAGTTTGAGACATTTAATTGGTAGTGTATTTATCTAAATATAGGAGTGCACAATCTACACTCTCACAGGTTACTTACTGGTCATCTTCACTGCTACCCGCCATCAGCTTCCTGTCAGTTCTTACTCTCCAGAGTAGGATGACCTTCAACAAACTAGGTTGCAATGTGAGGGCTGATGAGGAGTAATTTTGTTACAAATCTTACGGAGGAAGTAAGTTATGCACTTTAGGAAGGACATGAATTTAGAATTCTGTGGCAATTGGCTGTTGCCTGGGGGAGGTGGCTCATCTCGTTTATTAAGCAAAGGGGAGGAAGATTACTGTGATTACACCTAAATGATGTAAGTAGATGGAATCAAGATGAGGAGCCAAGAGACATCCTTGTTTTAATCCATTCCCAGTATGATTTTATGCGTGAGCCTTTGTTACACCCCCCCCCCACCCATCCGCACTCTGCACCATGTTGAGGAATGCAGTGCTTTAATCGCTGTCAACAGTAATGGTTGGACTTCTAGCCCCCGTAGTTTTTTCCCCCAGAGTGTAGGTCTATCAACTTTATTGAATGCTTTGGTGAAATATATAAACACAGTATACAGAATTTGTGACTTTCTAATTGCGCATTTATCAATTAAAGTTTGAACAGTCGCAATACTGTCTGTAACCAAACGTTTGGGTTAAACCCTGTTTGTTCCTGTGGTATAATCCCCTTGGCAAAAACCCAGTCCTGCAGTTGTTCCAAAATGCAGCCTGCAAAGATTTTCCCTCTAGCATCAAGGAGAGCAATTTGACACAAGTTACTGGGTAGGGTTTGTGAGATTTCTTATGAAGGAGAATTATGATACTGCCTTTCCATGAATTTGGGGCTTGAGCAGTTAAAAAAACAGTAACTAAGAAAAGGAGTTAAGAAATTCCACCATGCCTCAGGGCCCCTTTTCATAACTATTACCGGAATGATGTCAGTGTCCATAACTGAAGAAACTCTTGCTTTCTTTTTTAGGTCTTGCCTGTCAATGCGCTTGCGCATGGAGCTTGCGAGAATATAGGGGCTTAACCAGAGCTTAACCAAACGGGCGATTTGATGCTGTGCCCGTGAAAAGCAAGCTCAATGCGCAAGCGCATGGACCTTAAAAGCGCGTGCACATTAAAGCCAGCCATCTGTTCCCCAGCGTGGTGCCTCCAGCAGCTCTTCAAAGGTATCCGCTCCGCCCCCTGCTGCATCAAAGGCTTTCATTTCGCGGCCACATTTTTTTTTCTGCCCCTGTTGTGTCGCCCGACTTGTCTAGCATAAGTAAGTCATACCTTGACCTTACTTTTTCACCCCCGATTATAAGTGTATAAAGCCTTTCCACTCTGCTTGTCGTTGTCAGCTCGAGGCATTGACGTCGCGTGACTCATGGAATGTATGGGCTGTGCACTTAATGTGAGCTTCACTTTACTCCGGTCCGCCTGCACCTCCCTCTCTCCCTCCCCTCTCTCTCCCCGCCCACAGCCTTACTCGCATTTCTCCTCCCCCTCCCACACCTGCTGTTGCTGCCCACGGCCTCCAAAGGGAGTGGTAAGAACACAATTCAACTAAATTTTAAGAGTCATGCGTTGTGACTTAAGTATAACATAGTTTGCCACTCTGCTTGTCATTATCAGCTCGAGGCATTGACGTCGCGTGACTCATGGAATGTATGGGCTGTGCATTTAATGTGAGCTTCACTTCACTGCGGTCCGCCTGCACCTCCCTCTCTCCCTCCCCTCTCTCCCCCCGCCCACAGCCTTAATCGCATTTCTCCTCCCCCTCCCACCCCTGCTGTTACTGCCCACGGCCTCCAAAGGAGGCCGTGTCTCGTGTTTCTCCTGACTCGTTGTACCTCTGGCACTACCATTTTTCCCCTAGTTTTGGTGATCACAAAGGGAGTGCTAAGAACACAATTCAACTAAATTTTAAGAGTCATGCGTTGTGACTTTCGTATAACATAGTTTGCCACTCTGCTAGTCGTTGTCAGCTCGAGGCATTGATGTTGCGTGACTCATGGAATGTATGGGCTGTGCATTTAATGTGAGCTTCACTTCACTCTGGTCCGCCTGCACCTCCCTCTCTCTCCCCGCCCACAGCCTTACTCGCATTTCTCCTCCCCCTCCCACCCCTGCTGTTGCTGCCCACGGCCTCCAAAAGGGAGTGGTAAGAACACAATTCAACTAAATTTTAAGAGTCATGCGTTGTGACTTACGTATAACATAGTTTGTCACTCTGCTTGTCATTGTCAGCTCGAGGCATTGACGTCGCGTGACTCATGGAATGTATGGGCTGTGCATTTAATGTGAGCTTCACTTCACCCCGGTCCGCCTGCACCGTAGGTCCTAATGGCGTGTGATATGACCTGTAAGGCTGTCTGTAACACCAAGGAGGTGTTTCTCCCTCTTCCCATCTCCCCCTCTGCCTGCTCTCTCTCTTCTCTCTCTCCCTCTCGCCCTCCCCTCTCTCTCCCCGCCCACAGCCTTACTCGCATTTCTCCTCCCCCAACACCCCTGCTGTTGCTGCCCACGGCCTCCCCATCCGCAGATAACTTTCTCTTGTGCTCTTTTAAACTAGTTTCGTTTTCGCTACAGCTTCCCCAGTATTTGGACACTTCTTTTCATGATGAGTCCAAGCAGCCTTTCTTCCTTCCGATATGGAGTGTACTTTTAACGCGAACCGTGGTGGGTGTACATAATTGTAAAAAAACATAGGAGCCATTTGGCCGAACATTCACAAACGTGCACTTCAAGATTTCATGCTGCTGAGGCCGATTACATGCTACGGTGACCAGGGATCCCACTTTTTCACGATCTAGGCCACTTTTTCACTTGGTATATGGCCTATTTCAGGGACATCTTAACTCCAGTCCTCTGTTTGACAGAGGAGCAATTACATAATGTTGGAAGTGTTGCTTCCTTAAAGTGCAGTAATGCGTTTGTGATTTTTATTTTTTATTTTGCATCAAGCTCCTAAACAATACGTGCCTTCCTGGTATTTCATGGTGCTGGAGTCGATAACATGGTTCTCACTCTCTCCTCCTCTATCCCTCTCCCTGCTCTCCTCTCTCTCTCTCTCTCTCTCTTTCTCCCTCCAATCCCTCTCCTCTCCCTCCTTCCCTCTCGTCCTCCCTCTCTCTCCCTTCCCTCACTCTCTCACTCTCCCTCTCTCCGTCTACCTCTCTCCCTTTCCCTCACTTCCCTCTCCCTCTCTCACCCTCTCCCTCTCTCTCTCCCTCTCTCCCCTCTCTCCCTCTCATTACCTTCCCCCTGCTCTCCTTTTTCTCCCTCTCCCCATCTCCCCCTATGCCTGCACTCCTCTCTCTCCCTCCCTCCCCTCTCTCCCCCCTCCGTCCTTCGCTCTCGTCCTCCCCCTCTCTTCTTACCCTCCCTCTCTCCCTTTCCCTCTTTCCCTTTCCCTCTCTCCCTTTCCCTCTCCTCTCTACCTGTCTCTCTCTCCTCTCTCCCCGTCTCTCTCTTCTCTCTCCCCCTCTCTCTCTCCTCTCTCCCCCTCTCTCTCTCCTCTCCCCCCTCTCTCTCTCCTCTCTCCCCGTCTCTCTCTTCCCTCTCCCCCTCTCTCTCTCCTCTCTATATATATAGATATTGCTTATATCTACAGAAAGTTTCTTAAAAATGTGATTCATTAGGGTAAAATTCTTTATTTTTGTCAAAGTGTTGTCATTTTGCAACTCATTTACTACAACAGTTAGAGATTCATAATAGTTAACTGGATTTTCCATTTGAGGAGGCCGTTAAAAAAAGAATGGTAGCGTTTAGATAGTTAATCCTCCTAGTCTCCCAATAGAGCTTTCCCTTCCTCGTATCCACGGCTACTGTACTGTTGCCAAGATTCAGGGACCATTTTTCTGTTTATTCGAGCTTTAAGTCTAAGGTCATATGAAGCGTGATGTGATCGCTCCCTGAGTGGGAAAGAACCTCCATCGCAAGAAATGATGAGAACAAGTCATGACTAGCGATTACATAGTTAATGATGGAAGCATCAAAATTTCGTAATCTTGTGGGGGAAACTGGAATATCCAGGTCGACCCTCCTATTCAGAACTACTGTATTTATTCTGGAGAGCGATTCTAGCAGGATTCTCCCTCATGTAGCAGCTTTATTTTTCAGGGAGAAAGCGGCCTCTGGAATATTCCAGGCTTCATCTAGATCTTTGTCCCTGGTTCGGTTTGATAATGCCCCTGAAAGTTTTGAGTTAAAATCCCCCAACAAGAGAATATTGCAGTTATTACCTCCACCTGGGATAGATTCTACCAATTCGGAAATTTGATTTAAAATGTTGTTATTTTGCAGACCAGGAGGAATGTAAGCACTGAAGACGAGAAAGGAATGTATACTGCTGGCGGCAAGAAGTACGAAAAATGATTCGGACACCTTATGAGTTATTAGATGGCAAAGCAGAAATCTCGTATTGCCAGTGTAGGTTAGCAGATAAAATGGAGAGACCCCTTTTGCGTGACCTATGGTGGTGGGTTCAGCAGGAACATTGGTAGAAATGGGGTTCCTTGTTGGCTAGGGTATGCACCAAGGAAAGGCAGAACGCACAACTTCAGTCAGGGCGAGGGAGTTACACACCCAAGATAACTCCTGCCCACCCCCTGGTTAGCTTGGCAGAGCAGTCAGGCTTATCTCAGAGGCGATGTGTAAATCATTAGTGCAACACACACAGACACCAGTGACAGTAAGCACACCACAAAAAGAGACTCCACACAAGGTTATATATAAATATCCTTGGTATCGTACATAAAACACATTAGACCACAATCACATAAATCACTGTGCCACTCCGCACTTGTCGTGACATCACATAAATCATAACATCACTTTGCCACTATGCAATGGTCATAGGAGCACCAGTAGTGCAACCCCATAAATACTGTATAGCATGTACTTCTCATCAAACCACCATTACTGTGCATATAATGTATCCCCTGCCATAATACTAGTTATCCTGTTACTGTAAGGCATCAAATGACATGCATATCAAATCAGGGTAACAAATGCAGTAGGAGGGTCAGGAAGAGAAAAAAGCATGTGTTGCCACACATCATGGTACAAAAATCAATAACCAGGTACAGGAACCCTGCACTCCTCTCATATACACTAACGTACACAGAGAGTAAGAGTGTCATGTAGGCCGCAGGAACGTCTGCATGCCTACCAGAAAGGAAACAGTAAATCCAGGTCCCCACCAGGCTGCAAAAACGCCTGCCCTCTTATAAGGGGCAATGCTGTCATTTCTGGAGGTTCCTTCGGAGTCGGGTCTCAGGGGCCTCCGTCAAGGTCTCACGCCGTCCTTTCGCCAGGCTCCATTGCGGCTTCCACCACGGCAACCAGGTGCCCCCCTCCTCCCCACCAGGTAGGCACCAAGAGGCGGAGGTGTACGATGCCTGATCCTGCAGGGAAAAATCACTGAGTCCCTGCGTTGGAACTCACAAGAAACATAAGGCCTTTCAGGCATGTGGAGCAACAACTGCCTGCAATTGTGTGGTGCAGCTGGTTGTCAAGCTCCACTTCAGCTTTCTGACCACCTCCCCCCTAGTGGGGTGAAGCTGGCCGAAGAAGGGTGCAGGGGTTTCCGCAATCCCAGCAGGGATACTCCTGCCCTCAGCACGACTCGCCAGCGTATTCCCGCCCAACAATAAAGCATCATCAGGCATTTGCTGCTGGGACGTGTGAGTGCATCCTCGGTCTCCAGAGGAGAGCAGGGGTGGGGGAATCCTATCGCCCGACGCCCGAGCCATGTTGTTTTTTGTGACGGGCAAGAAGATTTATTGTCTCCTTCGTCCGATGGACAAGTAGACATTAAATCACGTAAGTAATACAGGCCCAGAGTACCCACAGCCAATCAGAAAGGCTGGTAGAGAGCCAGAGACCCGTCAGAGCCCTCCGATTGGCTAGCAGCCCATGACTGGGCTCCAGCCTAGCCAGTGATTGGCTGGGGGAGTAATCAGAAAGTGGTAGCTAGTAGCCGGCTGCCGCCGTGAAACCTTACATTTCGCTGTATTGAAAATAAGCGCTGCCATAGTGACCTCAAAGAAGGTGTATTTTCTGGTAACCAACTTGCTCTAAAATTAATAAAAATGTACTGCCTGTTGCGATGGAAAGCGTCGAGTGATGCGTCCTTGTGGCTGCAGGATGGGCGGGCGCATATTTACCTAATCGCTGCTATTGGAGCAGTGCCGTAGCCGTGCTGACTGCACCTTTTAATTGGTTGGCGCAGAGCAGATTCAAGCGCTCCTTTCGCGCCAGGCGTGCTGCAACAAACTTGACGAAAGGAAGGCTGGTGAGACAGTGCCTTTGAGCAGGTCGGTGTGCAGTGCTTCTCCCGGTGTCATGGCGAGTGACTGCAGCACTTAAGAAGAGCAGCTGAGGAGACCGGCAGTGTGTGTGCGCTCTGCATCACTGCTTATGAGTGCTGGTGTGCAGACTACAAGCATCGCCAGCCCGTGTCCAGCACCTTAGTGTGACATTTCCTCAGCAGCGAGATGTCCTGCCTGTGCATCACGTCATCAGTGCTTTTCAGAGCCGTTTTTGAATTAAGGTATAGTAACAAGATTAAGAGACTTTTATGTTGCCTGCATCGTTTTGATTCTTTGGCTTTCTACTTTTGTTTGTTCCATTCCTGTAACAGTTCTCTCATGTAACGTAACTGGTTCTGTTTCTATTGTACAGTGCTCGACACCTTCTGGTAAAGTCTGCGCTTCATAAATATGCTTTAAATAAATAACTGTATGTGGGTGCGAGGGTTATCTTCCTCGCCATATCTGCACTTGCCCTTCCCCTACCCCCACTGTTTTACTAAGAGGATTCCAGTCCTGCCTCGTCACCCCCCTTCTCCACCCCTCTCCTCTGAAATGAAAGCTAAGAGAAGCTGTCAGTAGTGACATGTCACCCCGTGCCCTAAAGACCTGAAAAGCAGTCAAACTGACATCACGCAAAGCAGTGGTGATTAGCAACACAGCGGCATCACTGGGGGGGGGGGGGGGGGGGGGCTAATTACTGCAAGCCAGTCAGTGGAGGCAAAATGCAAAGCTCACAAATGGGCACCAAAGCCTGCACACACCTCAGTGGTTAAACCCAGCATAGAACGGACTAAAATGCATCAAAGGGCATAGGTAAGGTGACCAGATGACTCCACACCATGATGCAATTCTTCCAGTTCTAGGTTTTGACCTAAAATATCGGTGCATTCTAGGAGCTGCAGTATAATTTTAATTGGACTTACACACCTGTTAACTAGGATAAATAAAAGTAAAACCCATGAATAGAAACGTCGTGTTGAAGTGACATCTGGTCACACTTGACAAAAGCTACTTGGCAGCTTGGAGTAAGGGCAGTTGCGTATTAATAGGCTGACTCTGCCCACCATAGTATTAGGAAAGGTTATTCGATACTATTTGCCCCTCTGTCCTCTGGTGCCCCATCTCTCGTGAGCTCTAGTCCTGGTACTTCTATTTCATTCCTGCCAAGGAACAGATGTCTTTTTTCACGAATTAAAGTTCCTTCCCATTATTCCAAGGAAGCAAGCGTCAGTGCTTAATTTGAGGCGGGGTTACAGGCTGGCTCAGATTGGCAAGGCGGGAAATTGGAAATGGGCCGATGGGCCTGTTACAGAGGCCAGTTGGTGGGTCGTTTTAGGGTGGACTAAGCAGTCCAATCAGCCAGGGCAATCATGGTCTCTACTGCAAGTGCACACCTTAAACGGCTGTTATTACAGGGTTCACAAACATACTGAGGCTGACCCACCCCAGGCGGCTAATTGTCAGAGGCAGAAGATGAACAATAGATTCTCCTTCTGTCACGAGGTGTCCCCGCCTCCTAGCTCCCTCCAGGTGTGACAGAGGCCTCAAGGCGCTGCTGATGGGAAGCCATAAGCACTCGCTTTTCAGAGGACACAGGTTTGGAGGAGTTCTGGAAAGTTAGGGTGGTTGGCGGCTGTTTAGAGCTGGCGTGGGAGCTGAGCTCCTTGGGTTATTTGTGTCCCTCTCCCCTCATGAAAAAAGTACGGGGTGGTGGAGGGGGGCAGATGAGAGTTCACACTGTATAAAACTGCAAAAGTATATTAACGATTTTGGAATGTGGGAAATTTTTCAGGACTGCCCGGGCCTAACTGTGATCCCAATTCAACACTGGTGGCAAGTGGCCCCACCGCACACATTTTTGGAGATTGTTCTTATTTTTCCTCCTATTTTTCCTCCTAAGACTTTCACACACAGGAAGTGAGGATAAAACATAAAAAGACAAAGATGAAGAAAACAGTGAACAAGTAAAAACTGTTGGAAAGGACCCTGGAAGAGTGAAATAATGGGGACCCAGAGTGACAGTGGTGAATGAAAGGGGGCGGGCGTGAGGTGGATTCAAGACCTGGCACCCTTGGTATTAGCCTTGGGCACCCCGACTTGCGATAACGCCCGGCACCGGCTTCTGAACAGCACCTTAGGCCCCTGCACTTATCCTATCACAAATTAAGCACTGGGAAGGGCCTACCGTAGTGATGCTCATTGCAAGCAAGAAGTGGTTGGCTGAGTGGGTTGAAGTAAACAGGCCCTCTCCCGTAGCTAATCCCATGTGTTACAAGCTTCCGCCTGCTAACCCGCTCCACTTCCGGTTGCACAGAAGTAAACAGGCCCTCTCCCGTAGCTAACCCCATGTGTTACAAGCTTCCGCCTGCTAACCTGCTCCACTTCCGGTGGCACAGTGGCGCTCTTGTTGGGCCTTGGCACACTAGTGCAACACCCCTACCTCCCTAGACTCGTCCCAAGCCAGGCTGTAGGGAGGGCACCCCGACATAATAACTGCCACAGTCTTTCAAAAGACGGGCTCCAGCTCAAACAGTGACACCTCAGTGGAATTTCTCACACACCCTTCCCATCTCACTCTATGGGTGTGAGTTTTAACACTCGCCCAGCCTAGAGTAGGCTCACCACCTTGGCAAACCCTGGCAGCTGATTGCCGCTGGAATAAGGTTACCGTATGGCTATCAGTACCACCAGCGAGTCTAAGCTCTAGTCCTGGTCTCTCATTTAACAGCCCGTTGCATTCTGGAGGCTGGGGGCCAATTTGCATCAATAGTGACCCAATATGCCTAAAGATTACAAGGGTTATAAAAGGGATAATATCACTTGTCAAGTTTTACTTTAGCATTATTATAAAGCGTATAATTGTTTATTGATTAATACATCAAAAATATATTAAATGGTCTCTGTCAGCCCTTACAATTGATGTAGGGACGGGAGTAGGTGGGACAAGTAGATTTTACAGGGCATGTAGATCTCAGTGGCATTTTGTCCCTTGGCCAAGTAGATTATTTTAAAAATTCCACACCCCTGGAAGAGTCCTGCACCGTATCGCACCAGGACTCCCCATCAGCAGCAGTGGATCGCTGGCAAGCGACCACACCTGCCTTTCAAGGTTTCCCTCAGCTTTGGTTTGGCAATGCAAATGAAGCACCTCCATATGTGGATGTCGGAGACAGGGGGGACACGCCCTGTCTCCACCGTCATAAGCACTTCTCCCACTTAGGTTTTGGGGACACAAGCCTGAAGAGAGAAAAGAAAGAACACTCTGGGTGCTAGGTTGAGGGTCATGGAATGAAGCACTCCTCCCATGCTAGGGAGGCAACAAGCGCTCACCCTGCGCTCCCCAGGCCAGGGCAAGGGGAACAGCAGCACTCCACACGTTCTGCAAAATAAACCGAGTGAAGAACACAGCGCTCACCATGCGCTGTTTCACATCATCCAGGGTCGGTCACAAAGCCCTGGGAGATCACTGGGGGCTTCAAGCAGGAAGCAGGCTCAGGCCAGCACACAAGATCCTTGCAGGCAAACAGGCAATCGTTTCAGCAGGTCAGCACAACAAGGCAAAGCCCAGATGGTGGTTCCCTGGCAGCACAGCAATCCTCTGAGGCAGCATGTAGAACCAGCAGCGTCTGGTTACAAGTTCAAGCAGTCTCTCTCAAACATGGGGTCACAGCTCCTGTACTTATAGTTCAAAAGTCTTCGTTCTGGGGCACTTCAAACACTTTTCAGAATTGCACACCACCCCTATTCACATCCCCAAGCCCTGGCCCCAGACACACTAAATCCAAACACTAGCTGTCCCCCAGTGTCCTGTAAGACTAAACTTGTGCCTTTCCTGAAGTGTCCCGCCTAAGACGGAACTCTGTAACAAGGAACTGCTAAATTTACTTGCCTCCAGAAATCGGAGTTCTCTGTGGTGAAAAGGGCGCCGCGCCTGTGGGTCTAAGCTGGCAGCACCCTTGTGTCTGATCCCTGGTGTTGGTGACGAGCCGGGAATTCTGCACGGCTACAAAGAGGGGAGGCTGGAAGTACCCACCGGTGAGGCGCCGGGTCTCTCTGCCCGGAGCGGTGTCAAGATCTACGCGCAGGCTTAGTGAGGAGCTGGGCGGTGCCACAGAGGTGGAGCGCTGACTCAATTCCCGCGCAGGCCTGTTGAAGGGCTGGGCGGCTCCATTGGCGCAGAAGTGTCCTGAACACCGCGCAGGCCCAGTGGAGGGCTAGGCGGTTCCCCGGCATAGAGGCGGAGCAGAGCGGAGGTGTCTGCCGGCCAGGCGGTCCGTGTGAGGGGACGAGTGATCAAGTGGGAAGGCTGGATTCTCGGTGTGAATTCGCCAGGGACCGATCGGCAAGGAAGTAATTGGTAGAATATCCATTGATGATCTCATATCTTTAACAATTTACAAAAGACAAATGGTCCCTATATGTGGACTGGATAGCAAAAAATAATAATCATACACCTAATAAGTAGTATGTTTCTTTGTCCAGCCGGGCAAGAATTTTATTTTAAATGATCAAGTTCATAGAGAGAGTTTTAAGACCAAGATAACAAGTGGGCACAGCCGTGACCCACAACATTTAAGACAAAACAACAAAGAAATGGCCAAAAAGGCAAAGCGAAAATCTGTCTGTATACTATTGTTCAGTGCTACAGACTCAATCTCTTAAACATAACCATACCATTGGGTCAAACAATATAGCATTCATCATATTGCATATGGGGTTTTTTGTCGACGACGTTTCAATGCCTTTTTAAATTATGACATCATCATCATCATTGGCAGGAGCACTGTGGCTAATACGGGAGTCCGATGGAAGTTCACTTCCATCGGACTCCCGTATTAGCCACAGTGCTCCTGCCAATACAAATTGAGCCATTGCGCTCCTGGCGTTTCCATACAACCTTGATGGAAGCCCCGGAATGGTTTTGAAAGAATGCCATTAGCCCCGCGGTTTCTCCTCAATAACCCAGAACGAGACAACCAGCAAGTAAACCGACATTAATGCGATAATAGGCATTGTGTTAATAATTGTTGAACAAAACAATAATGCTGATAATTCTTGTCCTGATGATGATGTCATAATTTAAAAAGGCATCGAAACGTCGTCGACAAATAACCCCATATGCAATATGATGAATGCTATATTGTTTGACCCAATGGTATGGTTATGTTTAAGAGATTGAGTCTGTAGCACTGAACAATAGTATACAGACAGATTTTCGCTTTGCTTTTTGGCCATTTCTTTGTTGTTTTGTCTTAAATGTTGTGGGTCACGGCTGTGCCCACTTGTTATCTTGGTCTTAAAACTCTCTCTATGAACTTGATCATTTAAAATAAAATTCTTGCCCGGCTGGACAAAGAAACATACTACTTATTAGGTGTATGATTATTATTTTTTGCTATCCAGTCCACATATAGGGACCATTGTCTTTTGTAAATTGATACTTCCCAAGGTCCCTATGATATACCTTTTGGGTTCCCTTGTTCTTGTGAAAAAATAAATCTCATATCTTTAACAACAGCGGGGTCTTGGGGCTGTGGTGAAACAGAGACCCAGGAGTTCAGACTATACAGCTCGGTGGTTGCCCAAACTTCCTGTTCTCCGATCGGGGTGTGACTAGAACTAACTGAGCTAGAAAGTACTGAACCCCTGTTATAAACGCTTGGGAACCTGCCTGTTTTAAGAGCCCATCTTTTCTTCTCTGCATCTGTTAGAAATCTGAGAGGTTGCTTGCACTGAACGTCAATAAGGCAAACCTTGCTCTGTTACCTAATTATTAAAGCAGTAAACCAGCTGACAGAAGGAAGATGTAGTACCATGTTCATAACCAAGTGATGTTCTGCCTGATTACACTAAGCGAAAGTCTAATGCTCACGGTTGGATTTCTGTATGTAGGATGTAAGTGATGAAACTCTGTAACTCGCTTTCAATAGAAATCTTGAATTTCCAAGAATAAGGAACAACTGAAATTTACTGCATAAAGAAGTGATATTTTCTCGTTGTTGCAACTGAGACTGTAGAATATTTCCTGTTGCTGGAAGGGGTAGTAGTGAGCTCTTTTCAAGTGGGGAAGAAACGAACTGTGGTGTCTGCACTGTTGAACTGGTGCCTGTATTTATGTGCACCAATGTGGAGCTATTTTTATATATTGAACCACGAACTGCTGAACAACAAAGAGATTATTTTATAAAAACAACTTGTATTTTCCTAAGACTGGTGTAGTGTCTTTCTTTTCTAGTGGAGGGACGCTGTGTTACTGAGTGGTGCGACGCAAGCTTTACACATGTGCCTTTGGGATAGGCCTTCCCCTCTCTGTGCCAAGCTACCCTATGTAGACTGGCAACTCCAGGTCTAACAGGGGCGGAGACAGCATTGTGAAAGTTCAGGCACAGCCGTATCCAGGTGCAACTTCTCCCACCACTCTAAAGTCAGACCAAGACTATTCAGGTGTAAGGGAAACTCCTCCCACCCATCTAATTGAAGCCAAGGTCTATTCAGCCCAGAGCTGAGTCACTCAGGAAAGGCAGGACATACCTCAACTCCCCCTTCTGACTGTATAGAGTAAATGCACATCCCCTTCTCCTGTCAGTCTAAACCAGATGGTGAGTGCACATCCACGTAGGATACAAAGACTCAAACACACATAGATTGGCACTTCTAAAAGTGGCCTTTCTAAAATAGTAATACCAAATCTGCTTTCACCAATAAGCAGGATTTAGGACTACTATTCCAAACATGCCAAATATTGCCATGCTACCCCTCTCGTATCAGAAACTACCACTTAAGAACAATCCGGGAATTCCCAATGCAACCCTATGAGAAGGCAGCCTCACAGCAGTGAGAAGCCAAATAGGCTGTTTGTCACTACCAGGAAATGCCACACAGTGAAAGGCACATGACCTACCTTTTACCTACATAGCACCCTGCCTATAGGGCTAGCTAGGGCCTACCTAAGGGGGGACTGAGATGTAGTAAAAGGTGAGTTTCAGATGTGGCAACCACTTTACATGCCACGTCACTGCCGTAGTAAACGACGCGCACAGAACCTACAGCAGCAGAGGCCCGTGACAGGTGTGAAAGGCTACTTCGGTGAGTGGCGCAAGCAACACTGCAAGCTCACCCATAGCATTTAAATTGCAGGCCCTGGGTACATGGGATACCACAGAACAAGGGACTTACAGGTAAATTAAATATGCCAAACAGGTGTAGACCAATCTTACCAAGTTTACAAGAGAAAGCAGATGCACTTTAGCACTGATCAGCAGTGGTAAAGTGCCCAGAGTAATAAATCCAACAAAAACAAGTCAGAAAAAATACAGGAGGAAGGCAAAATGTTCCAGATGACCCTGCAAAAAGGGCCAGGTCTAACAAACATCAACTGTAAAGAATGAATCTAAACTAATATTTCGAGGCTACACCTAAGAAATCAGGGCTTTTTTCGCATGTGTTAATGGGTATCAAGAAATACCATTGTGATGTGTCCTTTCGTTTAAAATAATTTGCACGTCAATCCTGAAACCAGTTCAAATGATAAGAAATATGTTGCTTTATTAAATACCCTAAGTCTTTACTACGATTTAAGTGTAATGTGCAGTATCAAGTGGTGCTCTTGGAAATGTATGCAATGGTTCTTTACGTGCTACGGTAAATGCGGGGAAATGCAAAAATGCAGATACACGTTAAAGCATAAAAAACAGTCTAGCAGAAAAATTAAACAACAATTTTACAATTGGTATTACAAATTACGACTTTAGTGTTGCCTGGTAAAAAATGAACAATTGAACAAAGTACTCATGCTCGCTCATCGGCGAGCATCAGAGTGAGGTAGTTCGTGCATGGGGAATATTAATTGTGTGGTCTGTGTGTTGCAAAATAGAAGCTCTTAATTTTGTGGGCGTAAGTAACGGGCACGTTGTACAGTACTGTGTATGATCAGGGTCTTCTTCATGCTAATAGGGGGTCAAGTGTTCTTTAGTAAGGGACAAGTAGCAAAAGCTTCTCACTATAGGTGAGTGAACGGAAGTTCCCAATGATAACAGAGGGCTTTTCAAGAGGATTGCTTTAAATGAAGAGTGAAGGCAAAGGGGTTACATCAACTATGTGAGGCTCTTCTGAGTTTCGGCCAAGGAACACCTTATTCTTGTGCGTATGTGGCTCACACTCAGGGTTACAGGGTTCCAAATGTCCCCAGCCCGAAGTGTCTGTTCCCCACGCGTTCCTTACCGTCTAACCCGCACCTGGCAGTGCTGAGGCCCCTCCAGCTGTCAGAGCCTGCACAGGACAGGAACAGACCCAGAAGCCTGCGTGAGTGTAACGCAGCCTACCCTGGCAGTCATCAACCCCGCCCCCAGAGCTAGCCCCTCCATCCTATTGGCTATTACAGCTTCATTCCAACTAGAGTTAGCTTGGTCGCAAGTACGACTTGTACCGCCCTACAGCCCACCCTCCTTCCTATTGGCTGTTACTAAATCGGGCAGTAAACGGTGCTTTTGACGTACAGACCAGTTAGTGTCCTCACCCCTTTGCCGGCCTTTTCGTTGGTAGCTCTGCTCTTCTCCTAGTGTTGCTGCATTGACAGAATCCAGCATTGTAATTCAAAGCACACGGTACCTTACCTCCAACCCATAAGTCATAATGACAGGAACGCCCTTTAAGTATTTTAATTAGTGAAATTAAAGACTAAACGTTGCATTTACTAAAGTCATACATCATTTAATAAAATATTTCCGTGACCAGGCAAATATTTAGAGCCTATCTTAGATCACCGCAACGTAAGCTCCTTTTCAAAGCACTGCTCTCATTCTAGAACATCTATATAGGAATTTTGTTTTAACTGTTGAATTCTTATCCGTAGCAGACAGAGCCACCATAATGACTGCTTCGAAGAACCATACGCCCCTTAAAGCACGAGGCAACAAGTCTAAGGGCTCCTGCTCGGGCGGAATCCTTGTTTGGTGCTTGTAAAAGATGTACTATAAGAGGGAGGAGCTGCTAGTCGCCATGTTAAGTGTGGGCAAAACCAGCTATACTTTATACACAAGTGCACCGGGACCTGCCATTTTGGTCGTGGGCAAGGGGATCAATTTCTAAATGGGCGGGACAGAGAAGGGAGTTCTCAACGTCATCGGAGATGCAGAATTTTTTTTCTTCTTTTGAACAGTCATTTGCAGCACATACATTTGTAGGTGGTCAGATGAGTGTTTGAGCGCGAAAACCAACGCGAGCCTCTTCGAGACAGTAGCAGTGAGTGATGCCCATGGTGTTCTTGAATGTCGACGACGGTGGGTTGCAATCTCAGCTCCCGGGACACCTGCAGAGGGTCCGACTCGACGATTTACGTCCCGGGCTGGACGCTTCCAGCAAATACTTCCTGGGACTTGTTTCACAAAGCTATCCAGTGACCAAACTTGGAAATGGGAGGATATCATTGAAGGCTATACTGGAAGAACCAGAGACTGAGCCGTCGTCAACCAAAGTCGGTGCAATAAATATGTTTGCGTTTGGAAAGTTGGCAGAAGTATGTGCAAAACGTGTTCGCAAAGGGGACACTCTGGGAATAACGGGATTTAAAATTGTCAAGTCTCCTTCTGGAAATAAAGATGGAAGGCACCACTGCCAACTGGAACTAGACGGTGGAAATGCATCATCTGTGTACATGTGTAAGTCGGACGCTCCGTTGGCTGAGCAAGCAGAATCATCGGGACCTAAACAGAAATATAGCTACACCCCACTTGATCAACTTATAAAGAACACAGTTGTCAACGTGTTTGGTGTTGTGACATTTTTCAAGCCACCGATTTGCAGTAAAGGCTCTGATTATTATTCGCTTATAACAATTACGGATCGGTCCAATGTAAAACTAACATGCATGCTATTTAGTGGAAATCCAGAATCCCTTCCGAAAATTTCAAAAAACGGAGACATTGTTAGATTTCACAGACTGAGGATCAAAGAGTATAAAAATGAGAAGCAGGGAAGTGTCAGTGCTGGTTTTTCATCCCTCGTGTTTGATGGCACTCCAGGAGCCCCCGTAATTCCTCGAACCTCCAGTAAAACGTTTTGCTTTTCTGAAGAGGATCACAACACAGTGGAAGTATTACGAAGCTGGGCATGTAGTCAGGTTTCCTCGTCCAGGTCATCCATGATGCTTTCTGCCGTTCAACCTGCAACATATTTCGACCTTACGTGCCAGCTTGTGGGTAAAGCAGAGGTGGATAGCTGTTCATTTATTCTCAAGGTGTGGGATGGCACAAAATGCCAGTATCCACATAAGGTGTGTTTTGGAAATGGTGCCATGGAAGGTGATCCTGAAATCATTCACCAGCTTAGAAATCTGACAATAGATATTTTGGTTTTCGATAACCATGCAAAAGACGCAAAATCCCTGAAAGTTGGAAGCTATCTAACTATTTACAATCTTCATGCAAAATGCCATACACCATGTGATGAAGAAGCAAAAATACCATGCCTAGAATTCCAGCTGCATGGTGGTACGGTCTTTGCTCGAGGAATAGCAGTTATTCCAGAAAATAGTTATTGTGTTCAAGAGTTACAAAGGAGACTTGGTGCAGTGGATCCTCAAGACTACCAGGATTTGGAAGGTATCTCTTCATTGGAATTCAGTGACACTTTAAATGAGCTTTCTTGCCGAGAAGCTTTATCCACAAGTACAAATCAAGACTTTGTTCCTGCAAGGTCAATAGAGCGATGCCAACAGTCATCAGCTACAGTGCTCACTGCTCACCAGCACATGAAGACCACTCCATTGCATATCATCAAGAAGAGTACAGCTCCACAAAAATATCGTATTCGTGCCAAACTAAGTCATTTCGAGCCCGAGGTGCTCAGTCAGTCTGTAAAGCTTCATTGCCCAAAATGCAATTCCTTACAAGATGTTCCGGGTGAGGAAGATTTAAACTTAATTTTGCAAGACATGGCTCAGCATCAAAGTTTGCCTAATGCATTGTATAATTCCTTCATTTGGACCAGAGAAAACCAAGAAGAACAAAAAATAGCTGTCCACTTTTTAAAAAAAGAGAACTGGAGCACTCCACAGGAGACCATGATAATGATAGAAGGTGGGTCACTGCAAGAAATGTATACACTTTCAGGACAGTTCCACAGTGTAATGCCTGTCCGGTCTGAAAAAGAGCGTCTCTTCTTAGCCAACCTCTCCGCTCCTTACCTTTTCCAAGGCAAGCAATGTTATTATGGCTGCAAACAGTGTTCTAGCCCAAAGTCCTTGGAAGGACTCCATGTTTTAACAAAAAGCGATTCATACAAACCTGATGCAGTAGCAGCAGCATTAGGAATTGTACCTCTGCAGTATGTTGTAATTATGAACTTCACATTTAGTGATGGAACTGGATCATTAGATGCATACCTTTGGAATTGCTCGGAACAGTTTTTCCAAATACAAGCATCAGACATTTTGGTAAATGATGCCATGCAAGAGAAGCTGCATGATGTTATGAACATATTGTGCCCTTCTAGAGCAAAATTGGATGATCACCCTTGGTTAGAATGTTGCATTAGGTCATATAACAACAAAGATGAAACAAAACCAAGAGTTTTGTATCAGATTTTCGATACTGTGTTTGCAGAATAACGTGTAGATTGCATACTTGCTGCCTGAAAAATCTCCAGTAACATCATGAAAACTTTAATAAATTGTCCTTGCTGTATTACTGCTACTGAGCTTTCAGTTGAAAAGATATTAAGTTCTGAAGCAAATGTTGAAAAGGTTTAGCAATTTTATTAAGCAATATAATCCAAAGAAATTGTGTTGATAAAGAAAGATCGTTTCATACTTCCATAGATTTGAAAATCAGACCTAAAGTAAACAACTTGACAAGGGCAGTAAACCTCCAGGTACCTATACTGCTCCAAGCGCTAATATTCATAATGGAAACAGCAACTCGTAGAATGTAGGGTGTGTGTGATGCTGCAAAGATTTGGATATGTGGCACAGATTTATCAAGGAATACATGATTTGCTCCTAAATACTCCTTCAGCCTATGCTGTGATTTCAGCCAGTGCTTGCTGCTTCATAGTGCTTTTTTACATACATTATTGGCCATGCTACACAGGAGCTGTGCTGCTGTGCAACTTCGCGAAAAACATTGACACAGCCGGTAGTTCGTGTTAACCAGACCTACTGGCTTTGCCAATGCTTGCTGTGTTTTTTTTTTTTTTTTTGCAGAACTGATTACCTCCAACAATACGTGGTTTGCAGTGTAGTTTGATGAAGATACACTTTTAAATTGTGCAGGTTTTGCGAACAGTTTATAAAAGCGCCCTTGTTCAAAACCCATGTACGGCCCAAAACGGCAAGATTTAGTAAATGTTGGCTGGTCACATTATGCCCCTTTGTTTCACTAGACATGAGTGTTGCATATGGGAAGACAAGAACTGCTGTTTTGGTTTGATATGTAAACAAAATGTTTATTTTTACATTATTTGTCTTTAGTCACACTTATCAAGAGTCGTCATACTCTCTTTTTTTATTAGTTAATTAAATCTATTTCAAATTATGGGTAATTTGGCCTGCTCGTATCAAGTATAAAGCTGTATATTTATTGAGTTTAAAAGGGTACAAGTTTGCAAAGTGTGCCATAGTTACACCGTCTGAATGGTTTGAAAATGAGTGGTTCTACATGAACCAGTTGAGTAGCGTCTTGTGTCAGTAGAATCTTGGAGTCGCATTATCCTTGGCCCACACTCTTCAAGCCCTCCTGGAGTTGTACCACATCACATCATCTGCAGTTTCACCTCCTGGAGTGCCCCGATAGCATCTGCAGACCAAATGAAGGCACTGTGCTTGTATAGTTTGTCTTTGTATTGTGTGCCTTGCTTTTGGATGCTGCAATACTGTTTTGTAAATTGCATTTATATAGCACTTTTTTGGCGAGTAGCACACTACAGAACCCAAGATTAGAGGTTAATAATAGATTAGTAATATTTAGGTTTCGCATGCACAGCACTAGGCTGTGCTAGCAAAATCTCTTGTAAATAAAAAATTAAGCCTTAAAAAGGACTTACAGCCTACCTATTATTTACCATTGGTTGACTTCTCGACTTGGAGCCCGCTTCTTACTTACCATTGGTTGGCTTCTATGGCGCCCTCATTTCGTTGCTTCTCACTGGTCGGCCTTCTGGTTTCACTTTCTCCTTCTTTCTTTTCTGGTGGGACAGTTTGTTCCATGGAGTTTGGACGAAGTACAGCATCCGGTCTACGGCTAGTGTCCTTCCACTGGCTGACCACTTTTGGAGGTACTTAGTTTTAAATTTCTTGGCTGCAGTCTAAAAGAGTGCATGTTTTCCTTTTCTCCCACAGTCCGTAGTGTGGCGTGCTCCGTCCCACCCTCCATTCGTGCTAATAACTCCATTCTCCCACCCTCCTCATGCTGCCCCCATCGCTGCTTTCCCCATCATCAGTTTAGTTGCTCTTGTGTGTCGCGTTAACTTTTATGGGGCTTAATTAATTTAATGTCCCAAGCTGTTTCTGATGGGTTACGGCTATTGTAATTACATTATTTTACGTGGTGCTCCTTTACACATTTAGATTTGGGACCTACCCTGGTTTTCTGAACAGGGCTCACTACTTTGGATGTTGCTGTTTCTGGACCCGTGGGGCTTCACGTACATGCAGCAATGCTTTCTCTGTTATGCCCCAGGACAGGCCTTGCCAGGCTTGCTGCAGAAAGTTCACTGTACAGCCCCTCAGACTCCGTCAGTCTTCTACATCACCAAGGGCCAGTCTGCCACCTTCTTCCATCTCTCTTCCACTCAACAGTCGTGTACCTTATTTGCCGAACCCCATGTTTACTGCAAGGTGCTCTCTTTGTCCCATCATACTGGGCCGGGAAGCGCAAGTCACATTGCAGAGGCCACAGCCAGAAGTTTGCCTGTTCTATGAAATGCTTTTATCGGCCGTTCCACACCCACAATAAAATAATTAAACCTAGATAAATCAGTTAGTGTTCCAAAATATTTTAGGTTAAATAAAATATTGTATTATGATTTTTAAAGATTTACGCATACATAAATATTAAGTCTTTTTAGCTTTCGCCTGCACAGTACTCGCCTGCCCCTTATTCCCATTGTTTTATTGTGAAGTTAAGCACTCCATATGTTCAGGCAAAGCTTTTCGATTTTATTTTCAAGTGTAAACCCAATCCTTGTTTTTTGTTTTATATAGCGCAAACTCGACCCAAAGGGATTGGATAACTTTATAGGAGCAACAATTACATTACACATGGACACTTTCATTTATTTTTTTTCTACTACAAACCGACGTTTGAGGGATTTTCCCATAATCACAGGATGATGAGCAGAGATCAAGACTAGAACCTGTTTCCTCAGTTCCACGGTCTGCACCTCTAAATTTAACATGCGTTAGTTGGTTTAATTCATTTGACTGTTGTTTTTAACAACCCTATGCTTTTAACCCACCATCTCCTCCCTCTCTAGGTTGTTCTTGCCATCCCCGTACTTGAAAAAATCATTGACCAAGCCAGTAGATCTCACATAGGCGAAACCTATTGGCTTTGCCATTGCTTGTTTTTTATCTTTGCTTTGAGAATTAGTTGAATTTGGTTTGTGCTTTTGATTTCTTGTGTGTTTAGGAGAGCTTAGAGTAGGGATGGAATGATGGGAATGTATTTGAAAGGGAAATTAGTAAGTTGTTTTTATAAGTAGTGGTTGTGTGTGCCTGTTGGTTGAGTAACATGGATAAAAAAGGTGGGGAAAGTTTGATGAGGATTTTTGGGGATTCATTTAGGCAGAACAGTGTGGGATGAGTCAGAGAGAAGAGGGATGGGACAAAGGTTGAAAGAGGTTTTTTTATATCAAAAGGAAAACTTAAATTAATTTATACATACACATATGCAAATGACTATTAGTAGGGTTGTATTGGCTGGACAAAACCCCTCTTTATAAATACCCATCTGTGCACAGAAGCAGTAATATTTACAGTTTCTGATGTGCACAGTTATCCAGCGTTGAAGGATTTTTTAATTACATTTCTCAGTTTTAGTAGCAGGCAGAAACTCTTCTTAAGATGCACTTATATGTACATAGGAGCAGTAGTGATTATAGGTGTTGTAGGGAAGAGCCAGCTCTTAAGTAATCGTCTGAAGTTTGTAGCATTAGTTTATCACCTTATTGCCACCCCTGAAATACTGAATATAGATCTAAGTGTACATGCATATTTGCAAAGTAGCACAGATTTCAATCTATGCCAACCAATCTAAATTCCCCCAAATAAATTGGTATCTGGAATCTAGGGTTTCCTTGTGCACAACCTCACTGATCCTCAACCCACAGATTGAAATCTATTTGGCATTTGAACTAGCTATCACCACATATTATTTCTAACATTGAGAAAGGGGATGGCACGTGTTGACAGTAGTTTCTTAAAAAAGAGAATTTTAAACTGGACTACAGTAGTCTGTAAATTTTAAATATTGAAATGTGGAAAATAAACTTTTCAAAAAAAGAAGTTTGTGTGAGAGTATACATTTCTTTTCTTGTTCATGTGTTTGTCTCTCCCCTGGAGCACAGCCGCATTACTAATCATTCCACTGCTGTTTTTTAGGCGCTAATGTTTATATTTATTTTTAAGCAGTCTACAAGACTGTTTTTGAGCTGCCTCCGTCGGTGCCCACGCTCTTGTTTACTCCCCCTCACATACCCTCCCATGTCTGTCTGCCCCCAGTCCCTCCCACCTTTTTAGGTCTCGCCTGTCAATGCGCATGCGCATTGAGCTTGCGAGACTATAGGGGCTTAACACCTTGGCTGCTAGCGCTATTTTCCTTCTGCGCTGCATTCCCAGATTTTCCATTGTTGATGACGAGCTCAGCTCGTCATCAGCACAGCTCAACTGTGCCTCATGACGAGCTCAGCTCGTCATGAGCATGGAAGGGGTTAAACAGAGTTTAACTACACTGGCGATTTGATGCTGTGCCCGTGCGCTTTTAGGGCAATGCGCAAGCGCATTGAGCTAAAATGCGTGTGCACAGCATCAAATCGCCAGCCATCTGTTGCCCAGCTTGGCGCCTCCGCTCTGTCAAGGTTAGTGGCAGATAAACAACACAAGAGCAGAAAACACAAGCCACTAACCTTTAGGGGTCTAGCCAGCAGGGACCACGGAGAGAAGATAGTCTTCCCTATACCCGATAACACTGACCCTCTCCGGTGGAGGTATACACCGGAGACAGGTAGTCCTCCAGGCAAAGGGAAGGGGAGTTGCGCCGGGAAGGTTGTTGTGAAGGCACCCCTCAAGATCTGGTCTATGGCACAGGAGGACTTCAAGGCACAACAATGTCTGCAAAGACAAGAACACGGGTTAGTAGTGCTCGGAGGATAAGGGATACAAGTAAACATATGCAATTATCAACATGGGATTCACTTACGGATGAGAACCGCTTGATTCGTCCCCAAAGTCGGGAAATGACGAGGACTCGGATTCAAGCTGGAAACGGGTTCTGTTTAAGTCACAGTTAACTACACAAACGGTGTAGAAAGGTGATTTCCTCTTCGAGTAGTTATAGTCACTATCGAACAGGATATCGTTTGGAAGAGAGAGGTGATGTGAGATATACCAGACAATACTCGTTGGCATCAAATACCTACTCTTAGAAAGCACGGCCGTGCTAAATAATAAGGAGACCAGATCTCTACTTACGAAAATATCCAAAGTATATCGGCGTCCAAAAGCGGGAAGGCAAGCGTCCGCGCACCCTTTGCTCTCGGCGTCCAAAGCGGGAAGGAAAGCGTCCGCGCATTCACAGGTCTCAGAAGGCTAGGTCCATACACGATCAGGTAACCGGAAGGATTGACAAGCAACTTGGGATTGTGACGGAAGTGTTTTTATACTCTCTCCGGGGGCGGAGACTGTTTCGTCTCGCCCTGGAGCTTTCTGGGAGATGTAGTGCTGCCGCGATATTTCCTTACTCGAGCCTTCCAGCTCGTCACGATCACGACAGAACCCCCTCTCGAGGATCGCCGACCCGGCGGTCGACCCGGTTTTCCTGGATATAGCTGATGAAATTGCGAGATCAAGTCAGGGCAGTGCAAGTTCTGCTCTGGCTCCCATGTTCTCTCCTCTACCCCAAATCCCTTCCAGCTCACCAGATACTGCACTCTACCCCTATGGATCCGGGAATCCAACAACTCTTCCACCTCATACTCCTCCAGACCTTCTACCAATACTGGGGCAGGATGGACGGGCAATCTAGTGTCCAGATGACAGGGTAGGAGTAGTGAGACGTGAAACACCGGATGTATTCTCCAGTTCTGGGGAATGGATAGTTTTAAGGCCACAGGGTTGATAACCTTCTCAACACTATAGGGACCTATATATCTAGGTTTGAGTTTGTTAATTCCCCGGAGATGAATGTTTTTTGTGGAAAGCCATACCTTATCCCCCACCTTGTAGACCGGTTCAGGAGTGCGTTTCTTGTCGGCATACCGCTTCTGCGTCGCTTGAGCTTCAGCCAAGTGATGTTTAGCGTCAATTTGAATGGCCTGGAGATGAGCATGATGTTCCTGGATGCTGGGTAGATTGGTCGTAACAGGCCATTCGAAGGGGAGAATGTTCGGATGATACCCAAGCAGACAGAAAAAGGGAGAACATCCCAGTGTGGTGTGGTCCGAGTTGTTGTAGGTGAATTCAGCTAACCACAAGAGGGTAACCCAATCCGTTGAGTTCTGCAATGTAAAACAACGTAGGTATTGTTCGAGAGTGTGGTTCAGCCTCTCTGTCTTGCCATCTGTCTGAGGGTGATAACTCGTGGAGAGTCTTGCGTCTATGGCCAAGGATTCGCAAAGGGCCTTCCAAAAACGTGAAGTAAACTGAGACCCTCTGTCGGTGATGAATACTCTGGGGATGCCATGGGCTCGGATGAGGTGCTGCAAGATAATCATGGCTAGTTCGGCTGATGTAGGCAGACCCTCCAGCGGTACAAAGTGTCCCATTTTAGTCAAGTGATCTACTATCACCAGTACCGTAGTTTTTCCCTGACATAAAGGCATCTCAACTATAAAATCCATTGAGACCGTATGCCAGGGTGCAGGAGGAATGGGAATGGAACGTAACAGCCCCGAAGGTTTGTTGTGTTTTGCTTTTCCTTGAGTGCATACTGAACAGTTCCGTATGTATTTTTTAACATCGTTTCGTAAGGTCGGCCACCAGAATGAACGTTCTATGATAGCTATAGTTTTATACACTCCCCAATGTCCCCCCAACACAGAGTCATGTGCCCAATTCAGCACCTGCATTTGCAGCCCGGGGTCCGGCACATATAAGGCATGTCGGTAGTACAGGAGGTCGTCTTTTTGTGTTCTCATTTGAGGATCTTCCATTAACCACGCCTGGACATCGATCTCTGTTACTGCTACTCTGGTGTCCTCGAGGAAATCACTGGATGTGAGCAAGGCGATGGTGTTTTCAGGAAAGGATTTCTCAGGAAGGATGGTTGTTGGTTCCACAGGAATGTTTGAAAGGGGTTCTTGCGTGTCTTGATTCCTTGAGAGGGCATCGGCTTTTCCGTTTTGTGGGCCTGGCCGATATTTGATGATGAAATCATAGTCTGAGAAGAAGAGAGTCCATCTCAACTGCCTGGGGGTCAGCGCTTTTGCGGTCTTTAAGAACAGTAAGTTCCGATGGTCCGTGTAGATCTCGATGGTATGGCGTGCCCCCAACAGGTAATGTCTCCATTCCTCACATCCTCTCTTAATTGCCAGCAACTCTTTGTCCGTGATCGAATAGTTGATTTCGCTTGGACTGAGTTTTTTGGAGTAGAATGCCACTGGATGGATTTGTCCCGTTTCCGGGTGGCGTTGCGAAAGTACCCCTCCCAATGCGTACTGCGAAGCATCTGTTTCTAAGATGAAAGGAAGTTGTGCATCTGGATGTCGCAAGATAGGAGCCTTGGTGAAGCTATCCTTTAGAATGCAGAAAGAGTTTTCTGCCTCCTCTCCCCACTTGAAGGGAACGTTTTTCTTTAATAGATGGGAAATGGGGTGGATGATTTTAGAAAAGTCTTTGATAAAACGCCGGTAATAATTGGCAAAACCAAGGAAGCTTTGCACCGATTTCACGTCTTGAGGAGTTTTCCAGCTGGTGATGGCTTCCACCTTTCCACTCTCCATCTGAAACCCATTGGCGTTTATCACATACCCCAAAAATGAAACTTCTGTGGCATGGAAGAGGCATTTTTCTAGTTTTGCAAACAGCTGATGTTGGTGTAGACGACTCAACACTTCTTTGACATGGCGTTCGTGTTCCTGGAGAGTACTGGAGTATACCAGGATATCGTCTATGTATACCATGCATATGGTATCCAGTAGACCTCTAAGCACTTCGTCCATAAAGAATTGGAAGGCTGCGGGAGCGTTGCATAACCCGAAGGGCATTACGTTGTACTCAAATAGGCCGAACTTCGTACGGAACGCGGTCTTCCATTCATCCCCCTTTTTCACTCTCACCAGATGGTAGGCCCCTCTCAGATCTAATTTGGTGAAGTATCGAGCTCCCTTTATTTGGTCCATCATGACAGGAATCAGAGGAAGGGGATATCTATTTTTCACCGTGATGTTGTTCAAGGCTCTGTAGTCGATGCAGGGACGTAATTCTGCGCAGTCTTTCTTCGGGATGAAGAAGAGGGGAGACGAAGCAGGGGAAGTGGAATGACTGATGAATCCCGTAGCAAGATTCTCCTCGATGTAGTTCTTTAAATAGAGGTTCTCATGTTCCGTCAGGGCATACACCCTGCTACAAGGAATAGAGGCACCGGGGAGGAGTTCGATGCAACAATCATATACCCTGTGCGGGGGCAACCCGGTGGCCTTTTGTTTGTCGAACAGAGAACGATATTCTTCATATATCTCTGGTAGATTTGACGTACTGCCGAGAGGTGTTTCTGAGCATGCCACTGCCAAGTGTCTAAGACTGGGTCGTTCTTCATGGTCTTCTTCTTCTTTGACAGGGTTATAGCAATGTTCCATGCAATAGGGGGAGTTTAAGGTGACGGTACGAGCTGACCAACACACTACTGGATCATGTAACGTAAGCCAGGGCATGCCTAGGATCATACGAAACTGAGGAGCGGCTATCAAATCGAATTGTATAAACTCCATATGTTCTCCGTGCTGCATTCTCAAAGGGAGCGTATGTTTAACCACCGGCCCGGAAGACAAAATGGATCCATCCACGGCTTTTACTTGTTCAGGTTCTGTCTTTTCTTCCCATGGTAGCCCCAGGGAATTGGCGTAGTCAATATCCATGTAGTTTCCTGTGGACCCCGAATCCAACAATGCATCTATCCGAGTGTAGTTATCTCGGGTAGTCCACAGAGAGATAGGCAAATTCATGTGTGCCACAGCAGGCATCATCGTGTTGGCGAGTAAGTTGGAGATCCTTGTTGGTTGTTGGTCCATCCCAGAGATCTCATTCGGGGTTGGACGTTCTAGTTTTCCGCCGTCTCACGGGATCCAAGGGCTGCTGTAGTTTTTTGTCCTTGGGTTTTGTCCGTAAGTGGGGTCCGAGCTCGACATTCTCGTACAAAATGCCCCCCTTTCCCACAGTACATACAGAGTTTCATCTTTCTCCGTCGTTCTCTTTCCTCAGACGTCAGAGGACCTCGAATACCCCCAATCTGCATGGGTTCCACGTTATCGGAGCTTTTGGTGTGCTCTTCGGAGGGGAGCTTGAATCTTGGATACCATCCGCGTCCATCACCTCTGTTTCGATCTCCTTTCCTCTCCAGGAGCCGATGGTCCAATTGTACGGTGAGGTCGATGAGTTCCTCGCATGTAGCGGGTAATTGGACTACCTGTGACAGGACATCTTTCAGTTCGCTCCGAAGGCCCTGGTAGAACAACGAGGTCCTTTTTTCTTGAGGCCAGTCAGTTTCGGCTAAGAGTCGATTAAATGAGGTGATGTACGCCAGTAAATCTTGTGACCCTTGTCGCAACGTTAGGAGTTCCTTGTCTAACGACAACATATGTGTCTTGCGATCGAAGAGTTTCCTTAAGGCTGTACAAAAGTCTGGGAATCGATGTAGAACGGGATCGTTCCTTTCCATCAACGGAATAGTCCAGCTCGCCGCATTCCCTCCCATATAAGACATCATAAATGCGGTTTTTGCAGCATCATCTTGAAATACGGCAGGTTTACATAAGAAGTGGAGACGACACTGGTTTAAAAAGGTCTCAAACTTCTTAGGATCTCCGTAAAACCTCTCTGGGGCAGCCAAAGGTATTCCTGTATTCTGGATGACGTGCACTGTAGGAGTGTGGTCTGTGGAGGATGTAGGTACGGCATTGGGATTAAAGAACCCCCCCCCCTGAAGCTATTGGGGTCGATGGCTGGGGTAGGGTTTGTCCCGGAGGAGGAAGCGTCGCTTCTCTAATATAGGACCCACCCCCGGGGTTTCTGCGGGACATACCAGCGACTTCTCTACGCATGGTATTCATGTCTTTTCTGAGCTCTTGATTTTCCACTCGGGAAGCATGTACTTCTTGTTGGAGTACACTAAATCCCTCAAGCAACGAGGTCAAGGCAGCATTAATATCCATGGCCCAGGCTGGTCTCTTTCCTTAGGCTTGTCAATCTGTCAAGGTTAGCGGCAGATAAACAACACAAGAGCAGAAAACACAAGCCACTAACCTTTAGGGGTCTAGCCAGCAGGGACCACGGAGAGAAGATAGTCTTCCCTATACCCGATAACACTGACCCTCTCCGGTGGAGGTATACACCGGAGACAGGTAGTCCTCCAGGCAAAGGGAAGGGGAGTTGCGCCGGGAAGGTTGTTGTGAAGGCACCCCTCAAGATCTGGTCTATGGCACAGGAGGACTTCAAGGCACAACAATGTCTGCAAAGACAAGAACACGGGTTAGTAGTGCTCGGAGGATAAGGGATACAAGTAAACATATGCAATTATCAACATGGGATTCACTTACGGATGAGAACCGCTTGATTCGTCCCCAAAGTCGGGAAATGACGAGGACTCGGATTCAAGCTGGAAACGGGTTCTGTTTAAGTCACAGTTAACTACACAAACGGTGCAGAAAGGTGATTTCCTCTTCGAGTAGTTATAGTCACTATCGAACAGGATATCGTTTGGAAGAGAGAGGTGATGTGAGATATACCAGACAATACTCGTTGGCATCAAATACCTACTCTTAGAAAGCACGGCCGTGCTAAATAATAAGGAGACCAGATCTCTACTTACGAAAATATCCAAAGTATATCGGCGTCCAAAAGCGGGAAAGAAAGCGTCCGCGCACCCTTTGCTCTCGGCGTCCAAAGCGGGAAGGCAAGCGTCCGCGCACCCTTTGCTCTCGGCGTCCAAAGCGGGAAGGAAAGCGTCCGCGCATTCACAGGTCTCAGAAGGCTAGGTCCATACACGATCAGGTAACCGGAAGGATTGACAAGCAACTTGGGATTGTGACGGAAGTGTTTTTATACTCTCTCCGGGGGCGGAGACTGTTTCGTCTCGCCCTGGAGCTTTCTGGGAGATGTAGTGCTGCCGCGATATTTCCTTACTCGAGCCTTCCAGCTCGTCACGATCACGACACGCTCTTGCTCTCTCCTGGCTGCTCCTCCCCTAATTATTCACGGCCGGCCGTAATTTCACTTTCACGGCAGGCCGTGTCTCGTTTTTATTTTATTTTTTTTCTAGTCCTATTCACATGGTTCTTGCTGACTTGTCGTCACAATTTTTTTTCTCATCCTTTGCATTGTGTACCTGTTGGTTTTGTTCTGAGGAGTATCTTTATTAAATCAGTAAAGCCCCCGGGGTGCTTTCTTTTATTTGGGAAGGAACTTGCAAACATTTTCAGAACACTTTAGAACAAAGTAAGAAAGTACTGAGTTTGACTGCCCAGTTCAAATATACAATTGCTTTGGACTATTAACGCACATCCCCCATGAATGTTTTTTTTTACTTGCCATTGTTTTTTAATGCGGTATTAGATCTCTCAGTATTGGGTAAGGTGGCTTCTTTAATGAGGCACGCGTCCTGCCTCCAGTGGTGGTGGCTTCTTTGTTGCACTTCTTGGATGACATCACTGTCTGGCGCCGCTCACTTATTTCCTGGAAAAAGAAACGTACTTTCTAAGGAGAGGCAGGACGTGCCCCTGTAAACGGCGATCCAGCATTTCTATCAGATGTGCAACGTAACACCTGACCAAGGCGAACGGAGGCTCTTTTGGGGGAAATTAGGGCAGAAATATTTCATTTTTCCAGACTTTTATTTTTCAAGTTCGCCTGACTTCACATTCATGGATTGCAGTCGCCAAAACAAAGCGGCCAGCTCTTTCCTGAAGCGAATCCTTCTGGCGCTCAACACTGCCACTGACGTGGTTTCAAAGGGGCGTTTAAGAATGACCTGACAGGGAGCTTGCTCGGATTCGTTTCTTTGTTCCCCAATACGGAAGATGGGATGCAGCACACCTCTTCGGGTCGATGGTTTTTGAATTGCGACCTAGAGTCCTAATCATTAACTTAGATTACTATATTTTTCTTTCATTTAAGAAACTTTTAAAACCTTTGTGGTTCCTCTGTAAATAAATAACGCTAATGGACGTGCTTTCTTATTATTTGCTTTGGCTATGTCCCTGTCTACTTAAACCTTTTAAAAGGTGTGCGCTAATCAAGGTTTGCGTTAATAATCGTATTGCGCTCTGCAAGGTCTCCTGAATGTTGCGAGATGCTACATTGAGCTTTATGCTCTGGACCCACTGCTCGTGTCAAAGGAGTGTTTTTGCTGGAGAGCAGTTGTTCTTCTGGCCACTTTCATGAGATCCCTCGTGGTGCTGTGCGCTCTCTCCCCTGACACTGCTCTGCTCTATAATTTTTACGGCTGCAATTTCTTGGCCTGCATAGGGCGCACGTCCTACTGCATAGACAAGTCAAGTACTCGCGTTGTAATTGGGTCCATTAAGTACTAGTGAGTGGGAGGACAAAGTTGTGCATGTTAGCAAACCACACTTGGGTGTGCTGCTAATGGGGTCAGCCAGGGGAGTTTTCTGTTACATTGTGTTGGCGTCTAGAAGGAAGCAGCTAAGCTTTCTGTAACCATACAGTGCCCCTCTCCTTTACTGCTCTCCACTCTGATACTTCACCCCACAGTCCAGTATATCTAACCATCTCATACTGATCTATTCATGATGAATATCCCATATCCACTGTGTTAACTTAAGGACTCACTTCATGGGTGTACTTTATGCCCATCTGTGTAGTCACAGTGCATCACAGCTCACATGCACCAGCACCACTTACCTTTTTTTCTACCCCAACTGTAGTTCAATAGAAGTTTGTAGATTATGTTCATTTGTATATATTCATCACTTTAAGCCCTAAAGACAAAGGCTTTGCGCTCTGCCTCAGCCCAGCCATTTGCATTATGCCTCAACATATACATCTGTTTCCCAGTGCCAGGCGGAACAGGCAGATGCGCAGCATTAGAAGATTTCTGTCTCTCGCCCCCTCACTCTGGCTGTCTCTTGTTTAAGCAAGTGTGAACACTTCCTTATTCCTCCTCCCCGCAACCATTCCCGAGTATGCCCGACCCCTCCCTCACTCCTTACACCCTTCCTGCACAGGTCCCGCAGGCACCTTCAAGGTAGGGGCTTCACATCGGCATTTATATTTTTAAAAAAGCTGCATGTGTAAAATAATTTCTAGTAAATGGCTGAATAGCCATTCCCTAGTCTGCCCGACCCCTCCCTCACTCCTTACACCCTTCCTGCACAGGTCCCACGGGCGCCTTCAAGGTAGGGGCTTCACATCGACATTTACATTTTTAAAAAGCTCCATGTGTAAAATCATTTCTAGGAAATGGCTGAATACTTGCCCACAGACCACCTCTAATCTTTGCACCCCCCACCCCGTAGTCGGACTGGTGTTTCTTTAAGGCTGTTTGTTCTGAAAAAATTGCCGGTTGTTTGTCTCATTCGTCATTTCTCTT
Source organism: Lissotriton vulgaris (assembly GCF_964263255.1). NCBI lineage: Eukaryota > Metazoa > Chordata > Amphibia > Caudata > Salamandridae > Lissotriton > Lissotriton vulgaris. The sequence continues at coordinate 387,965,561 of NC_141697.1, forward strand.
TCACACCCTTCCTGCTGATTGATCATTCATGTGATGAGGTTGAATAGATTAGCAAAACAGTGAGATGGCAGAGTGAGAAGGGTGACTCGGCAGCTGTTAAAGGGTTTCTGCTGTGGTGGCCCATGTGTGTGTTTCAGTGTTATAGAAATGACTACGGCACATTTTCAAGGTATTAAGCACAGTGTGTGTTTGCCTGTTCTTTTTCTGTTTATCTGCACAGTTTCTCTACATGTGATCAGAATCATTACTTATGTGTGTTTCTAGCTGCTGCTCCATATGTGGTTTGAGAAAGGGAGACTCGAACCGGTCTGTAGTCTGCATTAATGCGGTACGGACCGAAGATAATGACTGGTAATGCTGACCTCCACTTCGGCATTATCATTAAGCTTTCCCCCTCCTGCTTCGCATCACAAGCCCTCCCCACCCTCTGAGCACAAACGGAGCCTTTCTTGAGCAAGTGTGAACACTTCCTTATTCCTCCTCCCGCAGCCATTCCTTAGTCTGCCCGACCCCTCCCTCACTCCTTACACCCTTCCTGCAAAGGTCCAGCGGGCGCCTTCAAGGTAGGGGCTTCACATCGGCATTTATATTTTTTTAAAGCGACATGTGTAAAATCAGTTCTAGTTTTGGTTAGGCACCACACTCGTGAGTGCATTCCAAATGTGTGCTGTGGAGCTCGACATACTGTGGGCGCTGTTCACCAGAGCTGCTTCTTAGCGGTATGGAGGGGTGCCAAAGTGGATATTTCAGTACTCAGAGCGAATGAGCCGGTGTCAGTCTGAGCCTGAGGATCTGCCCCACACAGACACCAATCGTCATCTTCACCGGAGGTTCGCTCAGTGCAAGCGGAACCCCACCGTTGTCACCTTTTTAACTTGCGTTGAAACTTTTTTTTTTTTTTTTATTTTTTTTTTTTACTGTAGTCCTCTTATCGGTATAAATGATATAATTACAAAATGAGCACCTACTGCATGTTTAAGGAATCAGTGATTAGATACTACAATGTTAGTATGACCGTTATACCAGTCTTACGGGAGGAGTATTTTAGCAGCCCTTTTCGTGAGAGTTCCCTTGCATGTCACTGCACTTTCATTTAATTCTAAGTATGAAATAAAGAGGCAATCAGTAATTCTTCTTGGGATTTAGAAGCTCACGCACTGTAACCCCTGCACCGTATTTCCGTTACTTTTCCCTCGTGTCACGTTTTTTGTGTGCGCCTCACACTGTCTTCTCCCTCCTCTGTCCTTCTCTCCTCTGTCCCTCACTGTCCTTCTCTCTCCTGTGTCACTATCGCACTCACTCACTCTATCTACCTATCTATCGCCCTTACTCTATCTATCGCCCTTACTCTATCTATTGCCCTCACTCTATCTATCGCCCTCACTCTATCTATCGCCCTCCCTCTATCTATCACCCTTACTCTATCTATCGCCCTCACTCTATCGACCTCAATCTATCTATAGCCCTCACTCTATCTATCTACCTACCTATCTGTGGCACCACCGCAGCACCACTCAACACCACCACTGCATTACTCAGCAACACCGCAGCAAAAATCCACACAACAAAAGCACCTTTCTGCTACACCACAGCATCCACTCAGCACCACACCAGCATCAATAAGGGACACACAAGCATCACTCTACAACACCACAGCACCACTCAGCAACAGCACAGCAGCAATAAGCACACCACAGCACCACTCACCACCACCACAGCACCACTCGGCAACAACACAGCATTACTCAGCATCAACACAGCATGTCAGCACAACAACACTCAGCTCCATCACAGCAACACTCTTCAAAAAAGCAGCATCAATAAACACCACAGCAACATCAATGTACAACACCACAGCAACACTCAGCACCAGCCCAGCATCACTCAGCAACACAACAGCATTACTTAGCGCAACACCACCAACACTCAGCACCACACAAAAAAACTCCAGCATCAATCAGCAACACACCAGGAACAATTGCTATAGGTGTCACATTTGCGAAAGGTATAACTATTGGCATTGTAAATGACAAAGCTATTAATTTAGCTATTTGAAAAAACACATAAATAAAACAAATGTCATTTATAAGACCAATAGCTCAAACTTTCCTAATGCAAGACCTATTGCATTTCCATTGCTTGTTTCATCTGCTTGCGCACAGCCCCTTTCTCCCAACGTTGTGCGTCTGATTGCCCCAATACCTTACCCTCCCCTTCCATTGTCACCAGCTTGCCCTCGGCATCAACCTACTGCCCTCAGTTGTCCGTGTTGCCCCCGCCTGTTGTCTCAGCCCCCTCACACAAAACACAAGCACTATGGAGCAAGTGTCTGCCGATTCATCTCCCTTTTTCCCCACACCCTCCATTGTCCATGTTGCTTCCCCCCCCCAAACGCCCTCACTTTGTATTTCTACCTTCCCTGGCAGCAATAAAAAAAATGGCTATGACCTGGCCAGCGCAGACCACGCTATAGTATTTTATTTTTTAAAACATTTGTCCATGCTAGGCAGCAGCCTCACTGCTGTACAAGATGGCTAAAAAAGCATTGACAAGACCAATAACTCTCGTGGGTGAGAACTATTGGCTTTGCCAATGCTTGTTTGCGTTTATGGCCAATAGCCTTCTAATAGGCTGTTTTACCCCCAATAAGATATTTTCATAATGCAGCTTTATGAAGTGGCTCAAGCTAATTCTTTGTGACAGCGTTCAGTAATGATTGTTGCATTTGATTCGTATTGCAGAGAGTGCCCCATACCCCTCTATAACACTGGTATTCACCTGTATTAAACTGTTCTGTCCATTCACGATAATAGTTCCCTCTGGATGTAAAGTAATGTCTTGCCCTTCCTTTACCTCAGAGCTCTGCTTTGGCCCTGATTGTTCTTTTGTATGCATACGTTGCATTGTTTTCCTGAAATATGTTATTTGTGATTTTTTGGGGGGGAGCTAGGAGGATGTGTTCATCCATCAAGCCCGATTTCCCAGTTGTACCTCAATAATATGTAAATTTATAGAGCACCTGGTTACACCACACCAGTGTCCCTGCACTAACACCAAGACCAGGATGCCGAAGCCCAGCAGAAGTGACATCGAAGCCCAAGTGGGCGATTTTATGCGGAACTAAAGAGCTACGTTTTTAGCTAATTCCTAAACGGAGTCTCTGAAGGTTTGGCTCTTGTCAGTGCTGGGAGGGAATTCCAAATCTTAGCTGCCAGGAAGAAAAATGAACGTGCTCCCAATCTGGCCCTATGGATCTTAGGTATTTGCACCAAGTTGGCCTTAGAGGATCTTGGGTAATGTTGGGTGAATAGGGCTTTATTAGGGGACACAAGTATTTGTGACCTTTCAAACTAGAATCCTATGGCAGAAACAGAGTGCCTTGAAGCAGATTCTCTTTTCCAGCAACAGCCAGTGAAGAGTGGCTAAATCTGCTGTAGTGAAGCCCTTTTGGGGAGATTAAGGACCAGGAGGGCCACAGCACTTTGCACTCTGAGTTTTTTAGGCTTCCCGTCATAGCTCCCAGGTAGAGGGCATTGCAGTAATCTAACTGGGATGTGACTAGTGCCTGAACCACTGTTTAATGTGATTCAATAGGGAGGAGGTCTATCGACTTTCTTAACATTTTCAGAGTGCCAAAGCACTTCACTGCCACATGGCTGATTTGGGATTCAAAATAAAGATTAGTATCCAGCCAAATTCCCACATTTTTAACCTTCAGCTTTGGTTCAGGTATCCGGCCACCATGCCGTTGACTATATTGAAGGAGGCTTGCCAACTATCAGGATGTCCTTTTTATTAGCGTTGAGCTTTAAGCAGCTCACCCTCATCCTAGCAGCCATGTTCTACCTGGCAGGATTTAAACTGGAGAGTCAAACCAGCTCATGCTGAGAGAGGCGCAATCAATTGTTTCATCAGCATATGATACTACTTTAACATTATGTTTTTTAATTACCTCTGATAGAGGGCACATGTAAATATTAAATAGGGTGGGGTTCAAGATAGAGCCCTATAGAACTACTTGTTGAAGAGTCAGTGTCTCGGAGATGAAAGGTCTCTAGGTTACTTGAAATGAGCGGTTAGACAAAAGAAGAAAGGCCTCTTAGGGGCAGGCCACCAATGGCAAATTCCCTCAGCCTTTGACACAAGGCTGTGGGATACAGTGTCAAAGGCAGAACTCAGGTCAAGTAGTAATCTGGCTCCAGTAAGACTAATCGATATTGTGTCTTATATGTTATATATAGATTTATAAAGCGCTCCGTTAGTTGAGACTGTCCTGGCGTGGGGAAGAAACTGAATCAGAGTAATCAGGGAATGAGCTATTCATGGTCTATAAAGAGGTGAGTTTTTAGCAGTTTTTTAAAATTGATCAGGTTGGGAGCATGTCTTAGAGCATCAGGAAGGGCGTTCCACATCTGAGCTCCCCTTACCGTCAGAGATTGTCCCCCCAGGCGAACTCTTTTGAATCTGGGGACGACCACCTGCTTTCTGGAGGCTGATCGCAGCTGACGGGTCGGTAGGTAAAAGGTAAATCTTTTAGCAAGGTAGGGTGGGCATGGTCCATGCAGGGCTTTATAGATGAGGACCAGAGTTTTAAAGGGCACTCTTTGGGCCACTGGAAGCCAGTGAAGCTCCTTCAATTGTTTGCGAACGCTGAGTCTCCTCGGGATGTTATAGATGAGTCTCACCGTTGCATTCTGGACTACCTGAAGCTTTCTAATCAAAAAGTCAGGTGCCCCGATGTAAAGGGTGTTCGAGTAGTCCAGACGGGAGAGCACCAGTGCTCTGGCTACCATTTCTTTGGCCGTTTGTGTGTTTAGCGTTTCAGTCGCAAGAAGTAGGTCAGATTCTGTTGAGTGGGCAGCCCAAAAACCAGATTGGGAGGGGTGAAGTGGTTATCGGTCTTAGATGAAGCAAGTGAGTTGATGATGAACATGTTTTTCCATATTTTTTGCAAAAAAGGGCAGGAGAGAGATGGGTCTAAGATTGACCAAAACCAATGCGTCAAGGGTGAGTTTTTTCCGTATGGGTAGCACAGTGGCATGTTTCCATATCTGGGGTACAGACCCCAAATTATAGACCTCATAATAGGTTGTCTGAGGTGGGGAGGGATGGGGAATATTCCTAGTTAGAGAATCCTAGGTGGGGCCAGATCCATGGGGGACCCTGATTTTAATATGTAGGAAAAAATCCTGTAATTCCTTCATGGAAGGGCTGGTGAAGAACCTGAGAGCACCCCGGGTGAGTGAGTTATCAGTTATCGTCAATTTAGCACTAATATTCCTTGGCTTCTGGTGGGAACATATCCTAAATGTTGTCTATTTTAGTGGCGAAAAAGTGAGTAATGCTGTTGCAGGTTTCCTGAGAGGGAATTCCAACGGCAGATACTCGATTGAGAGAGGACAGAGATTTGAGTACGGTGAAAAGTTCTTTAGTGGAATGCTTTGATCTATAAATCTTCTACACATAGAACTCTCTATCTCTCTTTCTAATTAGCTTATGACAATGTTTAAGTTCTAATTTAAGATTAGATCGACTGCTCGGGTTGTAATCCAATGGCCAGATGCTTTCCTGGCGCTTGCATGCTTTCTTGGCTGCCACTAGTTCATCATTAAACCAGGTTGCAGAGGGAAAAGTGCGTGTGGGATGTTTTGGACCTAATGGAGCGTTTGTATCTAAGGCTTCACTAATCCATAAATTGATATTACTCTCGGCCTGATCCACATTCTACCCTAAATTGGGTGTGGAGGCTAATAGTGTCTTAGTGAAGGTCTTGGTATCAATCTTGGCCCATTTCATAGAGAACACAGTAGAAGCCTTGCCACAGCTGGAAATAATGTTAGGAAGTGGAAAAGTCAAAGGTATATCAAGTGATCAGACCAGAGACCTATGGTGGGGGTATTAAAAATTCGAAAAGATGGGATCTAAAGTGTGACCTTTCAATTGATTGGGCCCCAGGACTATACCAGGAGCAGAGTTTCGAGGTCATTGATAAAGGACCGAGCCCCCCTAGAAAAAGCTATCTTCAAAGTGGAGGTTAACGTCACCAAGAATAACCTTATTATGAAGGACTGCCATTAGAGCAGTGCAGTCCATCAGAGATGATATACACTTAAACGCTGGCCCTAGTTGATGAACAATCATGCGCCCTCTTTCTGGTTGCAACATTCAGGAAATATCCTTCTAAAGCCCAGCATGCCCATCTGTGCCTTTAAAGTGTTGAGCTTTTTTGGCACTGATGTGCCAGGATGCCTGACCATAATGACTTGTTTCACCCTCACATTTAGGTACAAAAAGTGTCTATGATCAGTCTGCTACCTGACATAGATGGGTGAACTTTTGGCAGTTAATTGTAATTCAGCATTTATTGGTGTAACCGTGTTTTGTGTCTGATGCAGAACGCCTGATAAGTTTATGGCATCACCAGTGCTCAAACAAATCCTCTTCAACTTTACACTCGTCCATATGTACCAGGATAAAGGATCAGGAGACCGTTTACGTCTCTATTTTTGCTAATCCCCTCCTTTAAGCAGTGTTAGTGCGCACTATGCAGTGCTTTATATGTAACGTGGTTGTAGTAATCCAGACAAATATCTTCAATAAGTTTGTGTTGATTCTGTAGAAGATTAGAGCTGCCACATCAGTGATATTCAAGAGCTTCACATTCTACTAATAAAAGTCTAAAAGCCACGTATATAGTTTATGTGCTCACAGTGTAATCTTTTACTGAATCACAAACTATGGTGCAAAAGGAAAGTATTAAGGCAATTCGAAGTGGTTATGAGAGAATTGCTGTCAACAATGAGGCAGCAGCAGTGCAGTGCTGTGGAGTCAGCACAATTCAGCATCTTAACTGAGTCTCAAGACATAGATGGAGATTGCTGTGGTCTTAAGAGACAAAGGGTCCACGTTGAGCAGTGGGTAAAGGTGCTTGTGGGCAAAAGTCCCAAAACCACGATGTAGAGCTGGAACAGCGATCTCGCAAAGGTGACAATGTGAACAAGGGTGCAAAAAGGAGACAAAGTTTCCAGGAAAAGTAGTGACCAAAGGTTTCAATAGGAGACAAAGGTCCCAGGGAAAAGTGAACAAAGGTTGAAAGAGGACCAAGGACCGTCAGAACCAGTGGGGGACGAAGTAAGCTCCCAAAATTGTTACCGGGAGAGGACGAAGAATGTCCCAGGACCGGAAGAGGACTAAAGTCCCACAATTAGTACCGGGAGTAGACAAAAGGAGTCCCAGGACCGGAAGAGTTCACGATCAAGGTTCGGGAAGGACAAGAGTTCCTGTACCCCGACAGAAAGTTGTGACAAGGTGGTTCTTTGAACCGGGATAAATGTTCTGCGTTTAGAATTAGACTTTTAGACCACAGTACTGAGACAGTTTGTCCACAAGAGAAATGAAATTTAAAGGAAATCCAGAGGCTCGAACAACCACCAGAGGCTCATTACCTGAGTAAAAGATCCAGAATGTAGACACCTGGTCCAGAACTAGTTTTTAGTCTGTAAGAAAACTGCCTAAAAATTTATCTTTGGGAACATTCTTCCAGAACTGTTCTATCTTCAAAATTAGCGAGAATCCGCAATGGACAATTACTGATTGGAGAAAGTGAACTCTCTATTTCCGTTTTTGATGGCCACAATGATGGATTGTAGAGAGTGGACTGGCTCTTCATTTTTTGTCAATCGAAGTGGAGATGGTGTTCATCATGATCTTCATCATTCTCATCTTGATCCTGATTCTCTTCCTTCGTGTTCTAAAAAGTTCATGAGGTCCCTGACCTCCTAAGTGTTATGTTTCCTTCTTCGTGTTTCTCCATGCTTTAACTCTAACTATGTGTTTTAGTCTTTCATTTGTGTTTTGTTTGTAATGGGAGAAGATGTGTTGTATATTCTTAATTGGGTTAATATGGCTACTTGGTGTCTGTAGTCCTTTCTTAATGTTTCTATCTTCTAACCTAGTAGTGTTCTATCTGGTGTGTGGGATTCCTGCCTTGGCAATTGGTCTGGTCAGCTGTGAGGTTTTACTGCTCTGCTGTCTTATCTTATGTAACTTAATAAATCCATCTTAATTACCCGAAGACGTGCCGTGCTACCAATCTAATCTATTTACAACATTTTTTGGTTGAAGGAAAAAAATCAAGTGTGGGTTGTTAGGGAAAAAATGAGATCGAGAGTTGTAGATTGTCAGTGGCGTAATAAGATGGATTTTGATAGTAGGAAAAGTGCTGAGGAATTAGTGTTTGTTGAAGGTGATTGGGTTATTGTAAGAAAATTTGGTTTTGTGTAGTATTTAGCTTCAATTAACGAGGCAGAAAGCCGTTTTTCTTTACATGAAGGCTCTTATAAACAATTAGCTTAGTTACAAAGGTACAGCAGGCTTAGTTCAAAGTTATTGTTTTTCACAGCAGGCAATTTTTCTCACACTCAAGTTCAAACAGATTTTCTTGAATTATTTATCTTTCAATAATGTATCCATGACTCAAAACACAGCTTTTGACGTTTAAAGGTCCAAGAAATTTGTCAATACCATGTCCCAAATGTTTCAATTAATAGTTTTGACTTCAATAGCCTTGCTCAAAATTCTTCTTAAAGAGCGCATAAGTCTTTCAGCAAAATTGTGAATTAAATGAAGAATTTCCAATAAAAACAGCACACTTTACAGTTGAAGATTAAAAACTTCTCCCTCAATAATTAATTTTTTTCTTCAATAGCGCTAAATTAATTTAGCGGCGTTCCAGAGGTGAAGGTTGAGCCACTCTCCTGTCCTCTGCCCAGGTCCTCGTCGCCAAATATGTAGTAATCCAGACAAATCTCTACAACAAGTTCTTGAAGTATGTTTAATGGAATACAAGGTATATGCAGCAACCATCAGCAGTACCAGCAAAAATACTGGTTCATATTAGAACATTCTCTGTTCTGTGATGCAGTTCCACTGCATCATGACTGCATCATACAATTCTAAATATTACCACAGTGTTGTTTAACGTTTATTGAGAAACATTAATAGTTAACGGTGTTGGTCATATTAGTTATCCTTGCTGTGGTCATTAACTAAGTTAACCATTGTACCACACGAATATTGGTACATTCTCCATCCTCTGCACATGTATGTATCGCAGTCAAAAATGAGTCCTTTACCCTAAAATGAAGTTGCCAAACATTCATATTCCCATTCTCCCCTGCGTCATTAGGCTGATATAAATATATATTTATTTTGTTTAAGAAGTTTTTATTAAGTTTTTCAAAAGAGAACAATACAAAGGTGAAAGCAATCATGAAAGAAACACATTATAATATATCAAAAAATCTGTAAGCAAATAATATGCAAAATGTAATGTGAATAATAAGAACCAAATGTTGAAAGAAGAAGATAGAAAAAAGAAAGAAGAATGAAAGAAGAAAGAGAGAAAAAGGAAGGGAAAGAATGACTAAAATGGTATAAGAAAGAAATATAGTGAAAGAGAAAAAGAACCTAGTGTACAGGAGCACGAGAAGAGAGATATTGTAGGAAAAGGTAGCCATAAAAGACCAGATTTAATTTTTTGAGAAAGGGACACAGAGGAAACAGTATCAATCCTGTGTTCATCACAAATGAAATTCCACCAAATTAATAAAGATATGTTAGAATTATCTTTCCAAGATGATAATATTACTTTAAAAGCTAATGCAAGAAAACTGTCAAATAACAGAGAAACAGGTGATGAGTCGGCAACATCTGGTGAGGAAGAACCTAGAAATACATTTTGTAGTGATAATGTAATGTTGCATGTAGAAATGAACATGCAAATAGTCCAGAGTTCCAAAATGATAAAACAGTAGAACACTCATAAAGTTGATGTTTTAATGTGCCCGTAGCATTGGAACAAGACCAGCACAACGAAGAAGAGGAAGAAGAAAATTTAGAAATACAAACAGGTGTAATAATAGCTCTATTTAAATAAAATAAAAAGATTGGGTAATTCTAGCAGCAGCAGAAACTTTGAATAACTTATACCAGACCCTATCCCAGGTTGAAACAGAAAAAGAAGTCGACAAGTCAGCTTACCAAGCAGCTTCAACGGGGGATTTGGGTCTTTCATTAACACTTGATATTAACAACTTAAATACAAGAGCGGCTTTAGGTCTATGTATTGGAATCAATGGATATAGCGGAGTGGTGGGAGTAAGAGATGGTAAATCCTCTGGAAGATCAACCGTAGCTAAGTGTGATTGTAGGGCATTGGAGATTATGGTATATTCATTGAGGCAACAGTCAGGCAAGTGGTATAGTACTTGTAGGTCAGGAAAAGGGATAATAATGTGAGACAGTAGTTGATGCACATAACTAATTCCCTTTTCCTTCCAATATTTGTAATAGAAAGATTTACCTTTATATTTAAGAAATGTATTATACCATATAGTAGAGGACAAAAAACATTGAAACGGAGTAAAACCATTAGAACGTGCTGTATAAAAGAGTTTGAGAATATTTTATAATGGGGTTATTTGACAAAGTACTATTAGACATAAAAATTACATTATGAAATGAAAAATCTTTTAGTAAGGATGGTTCAAAAATAATCCATCTCGGGATAGGAATGTCAGCAAAATCATAAGATAAAGCAAAAGATTGCTTAATCAAGCAAGCCGAGTGATATTCTTTAAAATTTGGAAAGCGAACATCACCCTCTCCCTTGGGGCGAATTAGTTTGTTAAGAGCAATTCGTGGATGTTTGTTATTCCACAAAAATGTTATACAAGTTGAGTTAATTTCAGAGAAATAAGAAAGGGGGATCCAAATAGGTAACCTAGACAGTGTGTAAAGTACATGAGGAACTATCGTCATTTTAATGGTATCCAATCTACCCCACCAGGAGAGGAATAAGGGGGACCATGTAAGGAGGAGTGATTGAATTTTAGTGAGTAATGTATGTTTAAGTGTAGTGGTAAGGGATGAAGAGAAGCGAATACCAAGGTACTTGATTTTTGAGGGGCACCAGGCAAAATTAGTATCATCAAACATGAATTGGTAACATCTAGAGTTCAGGGGTAAAACTTCAGTTTTAGAGAGGTTTAGCTTGTAACCAGAGATACTAGAATACAAGCAGACTTCATTCAGAAAATGAGGGAGAGATTCAACAGGGTTAGACATATAAATTAATATATCGACTGCATGAGCAGATATTTTAGTTTCAATAGAGTTATATTGGAAGCCAGCAATCTGTGAATTAACACGAATACGCTCCAGGAAAGGTTCCAAGCATAGGATAAATAATAGAGGGGAAAGTGGGCATCCCTGTCTAGTACCTCTGGAAAGGGAAAAAATATTGAAAAGTGATTATTAACAAAAATAATAGCCCGAGGACCAGAGTATAATAGTTTAATAAAAGAAGGTCCAAAGCCAAACCATTGGCGAGTAGTAAACATAAACTGCCAGTTAATACGGTCAAAGGCCTTTTCGGCATCGAAAGACAGGGCTGCAAGAGGTGACTTGTATTTTTTGCCATATGAGATAATGTTAGCAAACATACGAGCATTATCAGATGCTAATCTGCCTTTCACAAAGCCAACTTGGTCAGTTTGAATCAATAAGGGGATTACTGTTTCAAGGCGGGACGCAAGAATTTTGGCAAAAATTTTACAATCCTAATTTATTAAAGATATGGGACGGTAATTTTTACAGTGGGAGTGATCTTTATCTGGTTTAGGAATTAACATGATTAAGGCATCCAGGAAGGAGCAGGAGGCTTTGGCATCAGTAATGAAAGAATTGAAAAGTGTCAAAAGTTTGGGAACAAAAATGGAGATAAACGTATTGTAAAATTCAACAGACAGACCATCAGGTCCAGGAGCTTTAGATTTTTTAAAGGATTTAATAGCGTTCGTTATCTCTTGAGGTGAGATGTCTCTCTATAATGTATAAAATTCATCAGGTAGAGAGGGGGGGATGGTAGACCAGAGAAAAAAGGATCCAAATTGTGAGTAGTTGGTGAAAGTGTCATCTGAGTATAGAGTTTGATAGTATTTATGAAAAACCTCGGAAATATCTTCATCAGAGGATACTAATTTGTTAGTAGTTTCATTAAGGATAGGGCCAACATTTTTACGTTCAGATTTAATTTTTAAATAGTTGGCAAGCATCCTACCCGATTTATATTGACCTCCATGATATTTGGATTTTATTTTAAGGAAAACATTGCAGGCTTCGATTGTAGCTAATTTATTAAGGTCGGATTTTGCCTTAATCAAATCATCAAGAGCAGAAGGTGATCTAGTGGTGAAGTATGTATGTTCTAAATGTTTACGGTGTAATAATTGATCTTCATACTTTTTCCTCGTAGTTTTCTTTTTGTTCGATACATATGAAATGGAAAAGGCACAAAATGAGGCCTTAAAAATTACCCAATTGTTAGAGATAGAGGTTATTAAAAAATTCATTAATAAAGGAGGTGGACTCTTTAATAAAAACAGGGTCAGACAATAAAAAATTATTACGTTTCCATCGACTAAATTGAGATGAGGTGAGTGATAGATCTAATACAGCATGAACAGGTGCGTGATTGGATATAAAAATAGAACCAATGTCAGATGATTGAATAGAAGGAAGGAGAGATTTACTAACCAAAATATAATCAATTCTGGATCTAGTGTGGTGTACATTGGAAAAAAAAGTAAATTCAAGCAAATCAGGGTTACAAGTTTTCCAAACATCATAAAAGGAACGAAAGGCAATGGCCGACTGGAATGCTTTATGAGATTTATCAGGGTTACATTTGCATGTGGATAGTCTATCAGAGAAGGGATCCAACCATTGATTAAAATCACCAGCAACAATAATATTTGGACAGTCTACGGAGGAAAGTAGAATTTTAATATCTTGCTAAAATTCAGGGTCCGGTTTTATAGGGCCATAAATATTTAGTAAAACCAGAGTTTTATTTAGCATCACAATCTTTGCCATTACCCAACGTCCATCATCATCACTTTGTGTAGATAAAATTTGTACCGATAACGATTTATGAAACAGAATAGCTACACCCCCTTTCATATTAGAGGCAGGAGAATAAACAACCTGACCCACCCATTGCCTTTTTAACTTAATAGATTCTGCTTCAGTACAATGCGTTTCTTGGAGAAAAGATATCTGAGAACCAAGTTTAGATAAATGGGACAGTACCTTTTGCCTTTTAACTGGGTTCCCAAGACCACGGACATTCCATGTACCAAACTTACACATAATGGAGGGAGAGGAGGGCAATACACAAACGGAGGCAACACACAGCAGGAGTATGTCTACAATAAAAAAACACACACCACATAAAAAATTTATATGAGAAAAATGGTACATAAAAGCACACTTTACCAACACACTTCTGGAAGAATACAAGCACAATTAACAATACAAAACAGAGATGAAAAATGTGAGGAAGACAATAATTAGCAAATGCTGAAAGAATAAATAAGATATAATAAAAGAAGGGAAAAAGAGGGAGAGAAAGACAAGAGAAAGGAAGTAAAAAGAAAAAACAAGTGAACAGATCAAGGCATAGCAGCCAGGTCTGTAAAGAGAAGAGAAATCGGAGCAGAAGGGGCATAGAGGCACCAGAGGGACATGGACCTCGGTGATCAGAATAAAGACAGTTATAAAAGAACCTCATAAAGTGAGGGAAAAGCAAAAAGAATAGGAGATCATGAAGCAGACATATAAATTAGATAAAAAGAAATGATCCTAGAAAAAGAAAAGTCAATTAGCAGTGTTCATTCCAGTAGACGAAGCAGTCTGCAAATAAAGTCTAAGTTTCCCCGGGTCATCAAAGGAACGGGAGCAGCCATTGTGGGTAATCTTGCAAAGACAGGGATGGAGTATTCCATACTGAATATTAAGTTGTCTCATTTGAGGCCGGAGAGCTAGGAATTACTTGCGACGTGCATTGGTGGCATTGGAAATATCTTTAGAAATGAAAATGTTATGGCCAGGTCAGATGAGACGGCGTTTAAGCTTGACAGCCTTCAGAACATGCATCAAGTCAGTAAATTCAAGGAATAACATTATGATGCCCCATGGTTTAGTAGCATTGGGGTTTAGCCGACCCAAACGGTGAGCTCTTTGTATGTTGAGGAGATTTGTCGAAGGTTGAAGCTCTAAAAGTTCTGGAAGAAATTTCTTCAAGAAGGATACCATATCTGAACCTTCAACATTTTCCGGAAGACCATAAAGGCGTAGGTTGTTTCTACGGTTTCTATTTTCAAGGTCCTCGGTATGGAGCTTTAGGTTATGTATTTCCTGCTCTAATAAGGGAATTTTTGAAGAGACGTCTTGTAGATCACTAACACGCTATTCCAGGTCCAGAACTTTGCCTTCCATAATTATCCATCGTTCCTCAATTTGTATCAGTTTTTCGTTGGTCGCAGACATGAAAGGTTGGAGCCCACGGACTTCATCCAAAATAGAATCTAAATCAGGATTTTGAGAGGAATGGATAGGAGAAGGCGGATCATTTTTATGTCTCTTCGGTTTTGTTCCTGACATAGATGATCTTGCATTATGAATATCAATGGTCATGTTTGAACAAAAAGATACAATATCAGAGGAAAATCAGATTTGCTGACCGGTATAAGACGTTATGTGGCACAGTGTGATCCAAAATAATCCTCCAAAAGTGATAGAGACCAGTCAAACTGCAAGATGGTTCCTCATAAAATAAATGTTGATGCAAGTCCATAGCATAGGAAAGAGCCAAAAAATTAGGTAAGCAATAATATCAAAATGTTGGCCGCTTATTTAATGTACAGACGTAGTCACCAGGAAAGAGAGAAGACAGTTAATCATCCAAATAAGAGAGCCTTGGTGGATAGATGCAAGTAGGCAGAAAAGGGAAAAAAATACTGTGATGAGAGCACTAGAAGAAATTAGTAATAATGGTGTTATGCTGTGGTGAGGTTATCTCTGATAAGGGCTGCCACTTCAACCAATATCAAAAAGGTGGTCTTCATACTACTCATGTTTGACAGAGTAGCTAAAACATGTGGCATTGTAGGAGAACAACCATGTTTACAGCAGTAACATTAAGTATAAATATAAATATGCCCCTTGCAAAGGTATTAAAAAGAGTCAATGCTGGGGTTTGCAATCCAATTTTACATCACAATTTGCAATAAGCAATAAGGGCATATGTTCTTGCTACATATTACCAAATATTTTCCCCAGCGCAGTAGAATGCTGTGTAGCACCAAAGTGGAGAAGAAAAAAAACTGTTGCATTGCTTAGTAGAAGGTCGGGGAGAAAAGTTTAATTCGTCTTAGCAGGAATAAATAAAACGCGAGCGCCACATTTCATTTCTGAGGCGAAATCTCCGCCGTGGTGAAAGGACACACCTGGTGCTGGAAAAGACTCGCAAAGCGGTTCCCGGACTCACTGCATCGTGTGCGAGCTGCGACTGCCGTCCGGAGGCAGAAACAATGGCGAAATGAGGCTCTGTCGTGGGATGAAGCGCTGCGTCGATGCGGAGCTTACACCAAAGCCGCCATCTGTCTCCGGCGAGTAAGCCACGCCCCTGATATAAATATTTAATACCAGAGCTGTGATATACTATATACACAAGAAACCACATATAATTTGTCATACATAGCTTTCCAGGTGCATGAGTGGTTTTGGGGTGTGTCCTGTAATGATGATGTGAATTACATCTCATGTATGTGATGCTTGTGCTGTTGGCTAATTGTGCGTATTAATACTTTCCTTTCGCTGTAGTCCCTGTAGACTATGCATTGCTGGCCAGATGGAGCCTGTGCAAAAGAACAACGCGTTTGGCAAGTGTGTCACCCTAATGTTAGCTTGATTGTCTTTTTCCTCTAAGCCTAATCATTTGGCTTTTTCCTTACACCTTTTTATCAGATTGTGTTTGCCTGTCCTCCTCTCTCACCCTGCTACAATGTATATGTATAGCCAATATTTCTTAGTGTGACATGCTTTGTTTGTAATATTGCAGGTGTGTACTGTGTACCTGGTATACTACAGGAAGGTGATACTTTATCTATGACTGTTCGCAAACTCACCCAGGCCACTGCTGGGAAATGGAAGATGTTGCTATCACCATGCCTTTCAAAGTATGCACCTTTCAAATGATGCTTATCTAAGTATGACTTCATTATTGTCTGTTCACTTTCATTGGAATGTGCTATATGCACACGTATCTCCTTTACTGGTCGCATCAGTTCCAGAGGAAGTTCATCTGGCACAGTATTCACCACCACAACTAGGTCGCCCACACCCGGCGGCAGGTGACGCATCCCTGGGCTGATATAATACAATCAGGCTTAACCTGCTTAGCGTAAGGGTGGTGGGGTTGGGTAAGAAATGTTTTACATTTTATATTTCTTACATTTCAGGAGGTATTATTCTCATCAAGTAAGTTGAAGGGATACATATTTGATATAAAAAAAGAAATGTCATATATGTATACATGCCCACTCTATCGCAACAAAGATGATGGGCACACAGGCCTTCTGGTGCAAAAAGTACATTTATTTATGTGAGTGGCACCATGTTCACAGAGGACAGAGTGCATTTCAGATCTGTAACATGTTGGTACCCCTCACATAAATGTGCTTTTCAGACCATAGTGCCTGCATCCATGGTATTTGTTTCAGACGAGGCTTGTAATATGTTTATGGTTTCTGTATACAATTTGGGTAGCACTAAGAGTAGTGAGGCATGTAAGCCTGACGTGGAGGGTGTAGGACTGGAGGATTGGGAAGGAAGTGGAGTGGGCGTCGAGTGAATCCTACTGCTTAGATTCCCTTCTATGGTGAGCCGGGTATGCTTAGGCTGATGTACATGATGTCAGGAGGGTTAGTCTGATATCCATCAGTAATCTTATAAAGCTCAACTATTCACCCTTGAGGGTCTCGAGGTTCTAAGGGGGAGGGAATAGATGGTCTGCGGTCCAGTCGAAGAGCCAGGGCTTGAGGTCTTTCCTGAATTGCGGAGAGATGGTGATTGCCTGAGTTTCAGAGGCAGGGAGTGCCAGGTCTTTGCAGCGAGGTAGAAGATGGTTCTTCCTCCAGCAGTGGTTTTGCGGATACATGGGATGGTGGCCAGGGCCAGTTGGGTGGAGAGAAGATAGTAGGTGGGAGTCTAGAAGGAAAGGAGGTGGTTGAGGTATGCAGTGTCTCTCGACCCGCTTCGCGTTGCGATATGTGAAGGCAATTCCTTTAAAAAAAATATTGTTTCCTGGGCTCAGTTCGTTTAAAACTGTGAGTTTTCCTGAGAGCGCTAGGGGTGCTTTGTCGTTCTCAACCAAATTGCGGAAGCTTGGGCTCAATTTCTGGTCCTTCCCACCTCAGTCCGACGCGATAACTAGTACCGTTGCGCAGAGGCAGGCAAGGGAGAGCCAGGCACTTCCACTTGGAATGGTCAGCGGTCTAGCTGCAGGGAGAGCACTCACATAAAAGCCACATGCCTCAGCGGGCGCGCCAAAGGCAAGCCCGTCTGCACCCATCCGCGGCCGCCCGGGGCCAGAACCCCTGGTGGTTTTGGAGCCGGATTACACTACAGCTCCCAACAGCTTCATGCACTCTGCCCCGTCATCGGCGAGCCGTGTAGGCATAGCATAAAGGTGGAGAGCAAGAGTTGGAATTGTAGATATTGCTCCTTCAGGTCAAACGCTTGGGTGGAGGATCAAGAGGAGGGCTCATGTTTGAACCTTTCATTAGTGAACTGTAGTGGGGATCTGCGACCACCTGTTAGATGGTCAGGCAGATGTGCTGTTCCTTAAAGAGACCTGGTTGGATGAGGACTCAGCGCCTGAAATCCTTGAGGCACTCCCTAGTGGCTATGGGATCACCAGAGTAGAAAGACCTTCCGGCAGAGGAGGGGGGATTGCGATTATCTTTAAGCACACCATCGAGTGCTCTCTTGAGCCGGTTGATATGGTAGAAAGCAAGGCAGGTCTTTTTACGATCAGGACAGCCACTAACTACATCATTAAAGGGCTCCTGGTCTACAGACCTCCTGGCCCCTCTACTCGATTTTCACCTAGTCTGATTGAATGCCTTATACAACCAGCACTACGTTATGAGAAACTACTAGTGCTAGGCGACCTAAATCTGCATTTTGATGATGCAATGAACGCCGGGGCTCAAGAGATACGACAGGAATTGGCAACCTTACAACTAACATTAAAATCTGAATTCCCCACTCATCAGCTGGGCCACCTACTTGACCCTATCTTTGCCAACTGGGGTGCCTTAGTAGTGAAGCCCCCGCTCCCGGTTTTATGGTCTGATCACTTCCTGATTCCTTTCACGGCGAGGTTGCCCTTGCCGAAGGTAGAGGTGAAATCTAAGACGGAAATAAAGCACAGGAAGTGGGCTTTCTTCTCTCAGGAGAATTTTAATAGTGCCCTCTTACAGGGTGGGCTACGGGGTGGCTCGGATGCTGAGGATGCTTGCGCAGCCTTGGATAGGCGTATCACGGATGCATTAGATAGCACCTCCTCTGGACCTGAAAAATGCAGAGAAGAAGACAAAAATCGGTCCCTGGTATGACGCTGATTTGAGAATGGCCGAAGTAGCTTGTAAACGCCTAGGAAAGAATCGAGACAGCTGAGAATTCAGCGAAAGAACTGTTTAGGGTCTACAAAAAGATATCCTCCCTGGCGAATATTGCAGCACCTGTGATTGGTTCAGAGGAGTCATGCAATCGTGTGGCCGATATTTAAAAAAAAAAAATTTGGGTGGAGATGATTTACTCCACCTTTCTTGTCTCTGCATGAGTAGGCAACGGGGCTACAGTGGAACCGATCTACAACTGGGAGACAATGCCTTGATAAATTTACAGTGCCCCCCCTGGAGAATCTCACCAAAATAGCCAACAGCGTTAAGTCAGGCTCAGCCAGAGATCCTGCCTCCCCTAAGGTGCTTAGAGGGAGTATGGAGACTCTTGAGCCCTGCATCAGACATCTCTTGGAGCTTTCTTTTACTTCAGGAGCTGTGCCAAAAAGATGGAAAGAAGCAGTTGTATCCCATTACCTAAGAAACCCCATATTAGTCTGGACCAATTAGATAATCTGCGCCCTATTTCCTTGCTTCCTTATGTAGTGTAGTTCCTAGTTTCCTACTAGGCCCTGCGCATTGGAATAACATAAACAGTAGTATCGACGTGGAACTGCAGATATTCCAGGCCTCCACTGACTATGCTAAACTTAATTGGGTGTGTTACCAACTAGCTCAGAGGTCACTGGAAACTTTCTTCTCTGCACGGGAAGTGATCAGCTTCCCTGGCACAGACAAGAAGGGATTCAGCTTTCCAACAACCGTGCAACATGACAACTTTGCTCCTCAGATCAAGAGTCAATCTCTAGGGTCGTGTGAAACAATAGACATGTATTTCACTCAGTCAGTTTAGTGCAGTTTACTTTCACGAGATGTAGAGAATAGAGAGACGGGCGTTTGTCAATAAAGGGTTAACATTTATTGAACAGTCTTTCTTCTCGTACAAGAGAAATGTATTGCCACAATTGCAAGACTTGTTATTATAAAAAGTACGTACAGTAAGATAAGGATTGCGAAATAATACTGTAAAAGCATTGATATGGTTTCTTAGCCATACAATGGTTTAAAGTAATAAAACATATATACATTCATATATACATTAGGCTAAAATACTCAACTGGTGCTTCTAACTACGCCTACCCCAGTGTGCCTGACCTAAGCCTAACACGTGGAAGGGGAGTAAGTAAGTAGCTTTAAGTTAAGTTGGTTTTGCCAAGGTTTGCTTCAAGAATTCTCGTCTAAGGGTTTAGTCAACACCATACCTCTGAATAGAATGATGGAAGTCTGGTATTTCCTTCAGGGTGCACTCGATATCACAGTCACCCGCAAGGGCAGACCGGAAACGCTGGAGCTGGATTTCTCTGCAGGAGAAAGGCAGCGGGTCTCTTCAGCGCGTCGGGAGGAGGAGGCGGGGGACAGCGTCCGCGGCAGCTGGAATCTGCTGGGCTTCTTCGCAGAGGGACGGCTGTTCAGCTCCTAAGCGTACTGCACCATCGTTCGCGCTTTAGCAGCGATAATGGTATCAGTAGCTTCACCACCAAGGGACAGCAGCAGCAGCGTACTGCCTGCAGCAGCAATGGGATGCACAACAGGGTGCACGGCAGCATACAACAGCACGACAGCTTATAGCTTTAGGCAACGTTGGTAATATTTATACCTGACAGGTGCCGGGTTTGACGCAAGTTTGCTGGACATAAGACGTCAATTAAAGATGTCACTAGGAAGTGATAGTTATCAGTTGCTCATTAGAGTTCCATTACTAATCAAAACACAGCAAGCGGGGATTTCCAGGTTTGCTGAGTTTTTATCTTGTTGAAGAACTTGGAGTGTTAATCTAGGAATATCAGATAGTGACTTCTGCTCTGTCATTGCACTAATTGGTTGCAAAGGAAGTGGCAGAGAACTATGCTGGAATGTGGCTCTGTTCGTATGAGGCCAGAGATGACTTTTCTGAAAATCGCACTTGAACGGTTATGCCAATATAGGGAATAAATGGATTTATAGCCGAATAGGGGCATAAGGTCGCAGTATCGATCAGGAACCTAGATAAACACGCAACACCCACTCCACGTTTTCATGTCCATCAAATTACTAAAACTAGAGCAATTAGATGCATGTGTAACATTGCCCACCCCAAAATACATAAATGCATTTTAAATAGGCGCATATTGTAATACGTGAAATTTAGGTACTGTACGTTTTTGAAGCATAGAAATCATTCAAAAATTATTGCATATGAAATCAATGAACGGTTATGCAGAAAGAATTACACATGAAGTATCTCTGACAGAAGAAGGGCGAGATAAATCATCACATATAAATGCATTGTAATAACATGTGCTAGAGGCTGATGTAATGTTGTTATGTCTCTAGATGTGATTTTAGAAATAGAAGTTTGAAGCTTCTGTTCTCTAAGAATAGTTTTTACGTTAAGCAAAGAATTGTTCATGCCAAAAAAAGGTGAATATTAAAAAATGTCCAATTCAAATGAATTATTGCTTGAACGGGGAAAAATAGAGTTCCAAAGCTTTTGGCAGTTTTTGTTGATCAAAACTGAAGGCCGAATTCAGAGTTCATGGGAACGCTGTGTGTCGGAAAGCTTCTCCAAAGTTATTGTTTCTGTATGGGTGAGAACATCGTATCAGACAGGCTCTCAAAGAATTGGTCTACAAAATCAGGTGACAGTTCAACCAAATTCGATAGTGCTGTAACTTGGCAGGTGTGAGAATGATTGCTGTCATCATAGTCGGGAGCAGCAATGCTCACAGAAGGTTGTACCTGGGTGATGTTGCTTTTGTCACTCGCTCCACTGTTACCACCTAGTCGTCGTACAGGTGTCTCAACGAATGCCGTCATCAGGATTGGTAGCCGCTGGGGACAACACAATGCGTGAGCCGTTATTGGACTGAGCAAAGTATCGACGTCCATTGGTACTGCTGATGGAAGTGAAAGACAGATGTCCAACACGCATTCATCGCCGCAAAGCATACATCTTAGTACCGGTAAAATACAGTTCTGCCATATAGGTCTGAATGAAAGGAACCAGGTCATGTTTAGATCTCTCAGCCTGGCCAATCCAAGGACGTTAGTTATCCTGTCCCGGTAGCGCATTGCTAGGATTGTCTCTTCCATTCTCATGGGAGCTATGTCTGAGCTGAGGCTTGCCATAACGAAGCAGGAGGGTCAAAAATAAAATCCCTGCTACAAGTCCCAAAAATAATGGTATGCCGCCAAAAACAGAGTGTACAAAATTAGGAACGATTCCCAAAATTGCCTGGAAAGGTGTTAGCAGTCCTGTAAAGACTGTCTTAAATATGCCTGGGATGCTTGTGGCACTAGACATGTTAAGGAGTTGGCTCAACATTTCTACGAAATGCACGGGGCAAATTGTTGATAAAAGGTCATGAACTTCAGTAGCTGTCCTTGCAACTAGAAGATCATACATCTCTTTTGATGACGTTATAGGCACTGTTGTCTGTAAAAGTACAGATTTCATTTTGCTTAATGTATCAATTCGTATAGAATAGAGATTCAGACGAGGCCAGATGGGAGTCACTGTGTCTGCAGGCCCACTCGGGAACAATGCTTGCATACAGCATTTGACCATGGATGTTACTCTTACTAGATAACTTTTCCCTGGCACAAGGCCACAACATCTGTGATCCGTTCTAAGAATGTAACTCCCGTTTGAAAGTTGCATAAAGAAAGGCTCTATCTGAGTTGCAGGTGTGACTAGCTGGTGGCATGAAAGGTTGTTTGAATTTCCATCACATGCTCCGTGTAAATTAATACCCTGACACAAAAGTATACCGCTTAGTGAATGTTTACAATTTTCACCACTAAGAAATACATTTTTGTCGCTGTCACTATAGCAAGAATGTGTGTATGGTAATTTCCATTCAGATTTTACATATCCTTTACCCAATTGTTCATACTGGCCAGCAGGTATGTACTCAAGGCACTTTTTAAATCGGAAAGTTGTTATCGGAATTGTGATAATCCCGTGTATTATCCATTCACTGACAGGACTCTCTGACATTGTCAATGGTAATCTCTCAAGTTTTTCGATGCTCAGGATTGTATAGTCTGCTCCTTTCTGTGCCAAACTGATCTGTTTATCAGTAAGGTTAAAAATGGAAAATAATGACGTTGTGTTGATTAAACGCCAAGGCACATAGCCTGAACGAAGATTTTGCAGCGTCCAGCCTAATTCTATAATAGAGCGTAATTGAGACTGGCCATGTTGTAACATTAGCAAGTCTCTGTCTATCACATCAAAGGCAGAGGATACAATATTGTCCAACGAATATATTCTGGAAGACAGAGTCATTAACCCATTGTCTACCACAGAAAGTGATTTCTCCAAATTAATACGATCAATTTCTCGTATTTTTTCAGCAGTTTCAATTTGTTTGACTTTCCAAGCCTCGTTGTAAGCAGCATAGATACTGGTCGCTATGAAACGCTTTTGACGCTGTTTGCGTGGTCCAACAATGAAATCGCGCAAATCAGCACCATCTTTTATTAAAGACAATTGTTGCTTAATTTCAGCCAGTGTGGATGTTGTTAGCCATTCAAGGCAGAGTTTCCCTACGCTGTATAATGTTATTATCCCTGGATGTTGTCTCTGGGAATATCTCGAGTCTAATCTGGTCATTTTTAACCCCTGTGTTTTATTCAGGAATCTATCTTGACAGCTGTTTGTGTCTGTAGGCCAGATTAACCACTTTTTCCAATCAGGATGTGTTCTGTTCAAATGTAAAATTTGTGATACGTCTAACTCAATATCTGTAGTAATATTTTCTGGTATTGGCTTTGGTATAGACGGTGTTTTAAGGTCTTTGATCTTAGCTAGGCCAAGACAGGATGTTTGGTGTATTGTGTCATTTAAAAACAACATTTGTTCTGGTATCATGCAGGTTCTAAATAGTGCTTCAATGCCTTGCACCTGCCAATCTTTTGTACCCCAA
Source organism: Lissotriton vulgaris (assembly GCF_964263255.1). Lineage (NCBI taxonomy): Eukaryota > Metazoa > Chordata > Amphibia > Caudata > Salamandridae > Lissotriton > Lissotriton vulgaris. Next base: position 387,989,061 of record NC_141697.1, read on the forward strand.
ATTGTTTTCGTTTCAATGTTATTTTTCCAATAATCAAAACCAAATGTCATCATTTTGTCATAAAATGCTTCTGAATATATCAATTTAGAATTTGTCAGCATTGTTTTCATTCCTGTTTTATCTAACAGTTTGTAGTAAAACGTTTCTGCATTACTGGTGTTAAACCCTGAGAAGTATTTGAATTTCTCAAAAAATGCTTTAGAACTGCTTTTAGGTGGTGTAGCACAATGTTCCCATTGATTATACATACAAACATTTCTAGGCTGTGCAGATTTATGCAAGTAATGATCACCATAGTGTGTGTAACAAAATAACTGCTCATAACTAGATGAACCTTGTAAATAATCATGATCTGTGAATCTAGCTGACATTACTAAATCAGACATCATGTCATTAATACTGTTAAAGTCCCAATCATCAGAGAATGTACTAGGTGTTACAAAGTCACTTAAGGAAACCTTTAGTTGATGAGGATACTTCAGGATTTCGACCGGACCATATATCTCATAGTCTGTTTTCTCCCATACTACCCCACCAGGTATTGGAATTGCTGTGACATTTACTGTTGACAGTTCTCTTTTCTTCACGTGGGATGATCTGTGTGGTTTCAGGACTAGGTTGATGTTCTGACTTGCTGTGTCCATTGTAATATATTTTCCTAAAATTAAAACTAAAATTAGGCATAGTAGGAGTATGAATACCCCTGAGATAATCCAATGCTCAATCAACGGTGAATCCAGATATAGTTATTTGATTTGTTGAAGGAGTCCTGTTGTATTTTCTTTAGAATACTTTTTTGTTTCTGGCATCACTTCGGGGTCGTTTTGATCTTCAGAGAAGTTGTCGAAGTTGATGAAATAACCAGAGACAGTTCTGTCAATCTGTCTCTCGGTAGCACTTTCTGATGCCACATCATTGTAGACTGGTGTTGTTTCTTGACGAACTGTTTCAATCTGTGTCTCAAGAGGCACGAGTTCCATGGCATTATTGCATAGTCCTTCATTGTGCACTGTAGGCTGATCGAATGTGATTAGTCTTTCAGTTTGAACCTCTTGGATTGTTGCAAGTTTGGGTATTCTGTTGTTTCTTGGGAGTCCACTGGGCCTACTGTTGATTATAGGCCACATGCTTGTGGTTTTACCAGGTCGATGGACACGACTCTGTTCTCCTTTTTACCAGCAAGGGGCGGTAGCACAACTGATCTTGTTCCGGTGACTGCCAAGACAGGTACTGCTTTTCTGTAAGAAGGCCCAAATTCCTTCTTAACCGCGATCTTTTCTCTGACTAGATCCCCAATCTTTGGAATCCAGACAGGCCTTGCTGGGGCTGTTGCTGGTGGTGCCTCGTCAGTGGTACTTGGCTGTTGCTTTAACTTTATGTTGCTTAAGGATTTTCTTGTTTCATTTAGTTCCTGTAAAACAGTCAAACGATCTTTGATGTCAAAGTTTGTTGTTTTTTCTTGTACCACTGACATCTGACTATCGAGGTCCTGAATACGCATTCTAATTCCGAACAATAGTTCGTATGGGCTGAAACCTTTTAGAGAATTTCTTGGCATGTTGTTAAGACTAGTCTGGACACTTATTAAATGTTTGACCCACCCAGCGCCTGAACCTAATACCTTCGCTGTTATAGATTGCTTTATGTCACGGTTTTTTCTTTCTACCACACTGTTCCCTTCGGGGTGCGACGGACAAGAATACCGCAACCCAATTCCCATGCTAGCCATGGCCTCCTTATAAGCTCGAGAGCTGAAAGCAGGAACCTGGTCAGAATGGAACGTGGTAATTGCGTATGTGCCGATAAAGACTCGCAAATCTTTTATAACCGTTCTAGCGTCAGCCGAGCGCTGGGGCCACATCCATATGAACCTCGTACAGGAATCCACTGCTACCATGATATATCTATAGTTGCCGTCCCTTTGTAGGGGACCACAGTGGTCCAGGTAAACACATGCAAATGGTTTATCCGAGATAAGAAGGGGTGTCTGCGCTGGTCGTTTTACTGTTGATACTTTTATCCTTTGGCATATGTCGCATTCTAATACATACTTTTTAGTTTGTATTCTCAAGCGAGGCCACCAATATCTCTGTTTTAATAGTGATATTGTTGCGGAAACGCCAGCGTGTGCAGAAGCAAGCCCTTCGTGTGCCGCTTTGATTAGTCCTAACCTGTGTTCCCTGTTTGGAATTACTCTATCCCCCACTCCAGGGATTCGAGCAAAAGGAACATTATTAGTATCTGTTAAGTACAAGTACTTTTCAGGAAAGCCTTTTGGGAGTGTTTTCTTATCATTTTTTACTGACGCACTGACAGCTTGTAGAATATCGCTGTCTATTTTTGTTTGTGACCGAGTTATCGCAGCTACGGAAGCCGTTTGCACAGCTGCCTTCGCGGCTTCATCAGCCAATGAATTCCCTGCAACGTGAACGCCATCACGTTGATGACTCAGAGTGTGTATCACGTGAGTCTTTTGTAGTTCTTTTTGCAAAATAACTACCTGTTCCCAAAGCATTTTATGCTTTATTGTGCCACCTTTTGCATCTTTGAAACCATTTTCCACCCAATTCTGCAAGTATTCATTATAAGATTGTATGCAATAAAAAGAATCGCACACTATTAGTGTGGGGAATTCGCGATCGGTATTTTCTAGCGCCATCTTAAATGCTACTAATTCTGCTCGTTGAGCCGAGCAATCCCCTAGAGATTGTGTTTTGGTGACCATTGGTCTAAATTTACCTTTGTGCCAGCGACCTTTAACAATTGCGCACGCAGCACTGTAAGCTTGCTTACCCCAAACTGCGGGTTGTGCTGATCCGTCAGTATATATAATACTTCCGTATTCTTCGAGAGGCAGGATTTCAACCGGCAGAGGACATTCATATTCATATTGTAAAAATTCCTGTGTTTTTAAGTTAGGATCAAATTCGTAAACTACGTCTGTTGCAGCAAGAGAATTAACCCACTGAATCCATCTCGGATGCAAAGCTTTAGCATTAGGAATGCTTGCTTTAGTTACCGCTTCTAAAGCCGGTATAGGTGTTACGATTATTATTCGTTTACCTTGTGCTAGGGGCCTTTCTTTCGCTACAGCAGTCTGAACCGCAGTTAGAATTTTCTCTGTTGAACTGAATTTTATTTCAGCCTTTGTGTACAAATGTGATTTGTAAGCTATTAGAACCTTTTCTCCCTCATTAGAGGTTAGGTATGTGAATCCGCATCTTCCTGGGATGACTCGGATTACAAGATCACGTGTGTTGTCACGTGTATCTAATTTTGTTTTTGCTAACATGTCTGTTTGCAGTGATCTCAAAATTTCTGTGTGTTTTTGATTCCAATTGATTTGTTTAAAATCAGGTTTAATTAGTTCGTAGAGAGGTTTAACCCTCTCTGCGTAATTTAGAATGTATGTTCTTCCGAAATTCAGAAAACCTAGTATGGATTGTAAATTCTTCAGCGTTTTTGGAGCTTGGAGTACAGCGCACTTCTCTAAGAAGTTGTCCGCTAGGCTTTTCCCTTCACTTGATAATTCGTACCCTAAAAACAGTACCGTCAGATGGGCAATTCGAGACTTTTTAAAGTTGAATTTGTAACCCTCTGCTGCGAACCCAAGTATAATGGTGTTCACTCTTTTCAAGGGAGTATCCAAGTCGTCGTCTGTGAGATAGATATCATCTACGTAAGATAATGCCTCATCATCATATATTTGTAGTAACTCTGTTACCCTAGCTGAGAATAGTCCTGGGCTGTTCTTGAACCCCTGTGGGAGTCGACAGAATTTTTTCTGCGACCCAAATGCAGAGAAAGCGGTCAAATATCTGCTTTCTGGTGCAATGTTTTGACAAAAGAAACCATTAGATATGTCTAATGTCGTTTTATATTTTTTCCTAACTATGTTATTCATTAGGGCTGCACTATGCGAGTTTTGTACTGCAAAAGTTTTGCAACATGTATTAAGATGTCTGTAGTCCAAAACTAGACGATATGAATTGTCTGGCTTGGAGACAGGAAACAAAGGATTGTTCATTTGAGAGGTGCATGTTTCAATCACCCCCTGGTATTCAAGTAGATCTAAGATCTCCCTGACTTGTTTTTTAGCTTCTTGCTTTATGGGATACTGCCGTTGGGCAGTTGGTTCACTTTTTAATTGGATTTTGTGAGGAGTTGAGTCCTCATCCCATCCTACATGATTTTTATATAATGCAGGTGCCTGGGCTACTGCCCATTTCCTTGCATATGTATAATTTTTGTGAATCGGAATGTGATTCGAGAAGACAGGCATAATCACTTCTTCGCCACGAGGGCACTCCCTGACAAACTCTGGGGGCCAATCTTTTTCAGCTAACAGAATATCATAGCCTTTTGAGAGCTTATCCCAAAATAGACCTCTTATTTTCCTAGTCTTATCACCCTCTATACGCAATGTTATTTCGTATATTTTATGTGGCTCGCTAAGTCTGGTGTCGGCAGTTTCAACCTGAATGTATTCATTCATGTCCACTGTCTCCAGATGACTCATCAAGATCTTGCGCGCTATACTGATTTCTGCTGCACTGTCCAACATTGTCAATGCCCACTCCCCGTTTTTCAACTGTGTCCTCAGTATCCTCGGCATGGTTGTTTACTCTAATACTGGCTACCTTCTTTTTCTGAAATTGAGATTTCTTATTTTGAGCAGGTTCCTTGTCTTTGGACTTGGTGTGCTCTCCTGGGTCTGACCGTCCTCTTCTTTCCGAATTCTGTGGAAAAGATCGAGAGGGACGTGAATCAATGCTTTGATATCTATCAGGTTTTTTCAGATTATCCCTATTTCTAAGGTTATATCTTTTCTCAGAGGGCTCCCTCTGGGGAGACTGGCGTTCTCGAGTCGGAGTTCTTTCCCTCCGTCGAGGAGACCTTCCTCTGGACTGGAAAACTTTTTCCTTGGGAGTGGATTGTTTATTTCCATCCCAGCTCTTTTTAGGAGTGTTTGAATTATTTGTAATAAATAATTTTTCAGGATTTTCGAGCAGTTGGGGCTTTACCGGTTTCCCACCCAAGCTGTCTCTACCTAATTCTTCATAGCATTTTTCTATGATTTTTGCAAGCTCAACAGGATCTTTTATATCTGTTTCCTTCAACTTCTGGCGGATCGCCACAGATGCTGCTTCTCCTTTTATGTTGGCTAATAATATAGCCGAGACCTGCTTGAAGTCTTTCAGTAATTTCATACCTAGATTTAAAGCGGGCTCTGGACCGTATTCATTTTGAATCTGTTTTAGCACTTCTGGTATTACCGCCATAGACGGAACACCGTGTGTTTTTGTGTAAATGGAAGCAAAGACTGTACCCCAAGTGTCGCAGTCCTCCACGTGTGGTGCGATTCCCATAGGAAGGCAGATAGTCAAGATTCTGTGTTTCTCAATAGGGGTAGTATCAGGAAATACTGCCTCTATTTGAGTGATTTTCTGTGCTAACCAGAAAGGAATTTGTTCCCGTTTTACGGGTGTTTTACCAAGACATGACTGCATGTTCTGTGGTGTAATTTTATTAGTGTTCCCCTGATGAGGGGTCAGCTGTGGTACATTAACAGCTGGTTGGACTGTTGCAGTCCGCATTACATATTGGACTAATTGCCTATGTATTTTTATTAATGTGTTTAGCTGTACTAGCAGCTCTTCCTTTGACATTTTTGCAATGTCCGGATGTGGTGTGTAGCTGGCTAGAACCGGCCACGTTGCTCCTGGTCTACCTAGTGGACCGAGCCTGGTAATGTGATCATTGTGTTTTAGGGCGCCATTAAACCAGAGCAGGTGCTCTTGAAATTTAAGTGGAATTTCAATCTCCTCGAAAGGAGCGTACTCTTCCGGGGGTTTCTCTATTTTGTAATAGTGAAACTCTTTTATTATAGCGTTTACCGCTGGAAAGTTTATCCATGAATAGAATACCTCTGTCTGCCGATATTCGTGAGCCTCTATCACGAAAATTACTGTACCACCTTGAGGTGTCAGTCCGTTTTCTATAAGTTTTAATGTTATAGATCTTCTTAAATGTGCCGGGATGATTACTGCACCCGGTACCATATCGTCGGAATCCTGCTGAGTTGCATTTACTGCGGCCCCAGTGGTTCCGTTATTTTCTCCTGGCATTGTTAAAATGCAAGGTTTGCAGAGTAGGTCTCCAAGGAGACAAAGATTAGGTGCACAATATTTTGGAACACTGTATCCTTCAACGTTGAATAAACCAGAGCTTTAGATAGGAATCTCTTCCTACTAAGGTCGGGCGGATTTTAACCTTTCACCCACTCCAGACGTCTATTGGAGTATTTATGGGAGAAAGGGGTGTGAAATATGCACGACTGAGTTACTCTAACGTCTTGCGTTAGTTTATCGCCTTACCAAACGTTTGGGCGCCATGTAGTGTAGTTCCTAGTTTCCCACTAGGCCCTGCGCATTGGAATAACATAAACAGTAGTATCGACGTGGAACTGCAGATATTCCAGGCCTCCACTGACTATGCTAAACTTAATTGGGTGTGTTACCAACTAGCTCAGAGGTCACTGGAAACTTTATTCTCTGCATGGGAAGTGATCAGCTTCCCTGGCACAGACAAGAAGGGATTCAGCTTTCCAACAACCGTGCAACATGACAACTTTGCTCCTCAGATCAAGAGTCAATCTCTAGGGTCGTGTGAAACAATAGACATGTATTTCACTCAGTCAGTTTAGTGCAGTTTACTTTCACGAGATGTAGAGAATAGAGAGACGGGCGTTTGTCAATAAAGGGTTAACATTTATTGAACAGTCTTTCTTCTCGTACAAGAGAAATGTATTGCCACAATTGCAAGACTTGTTATTATAAAAAGTACGTACAGTAAGATAAGGATTGCGAAATAATACTGTAAAAGCATTGATATGGTTTCTTAGCCATACAATGGTTTAAAGTAATAAAACATATATACATTCATATATACATTAGGCTAAAATACTCAACTGGTGCTTCTAACTACGCCTACCCCAGTGTGCCTGACCTAAGCCTAACACGTGGAAGGGGAGTAAGTAAGTAGCTTTAAGTTAAGTTGGTTTTGCCAAGGTTTGCTTCAAGAATTCTCGTCTAAGGGTTTAGTCAACACCATACCTCTGAATAGAATGATGGAAGTCTGGTATTTCCTTCAGGGGGCACTCGATATCACAGTCACCCGCAAGGGCAGACCGGAAACGCTGGAGCTGGATTTCTCTGCAGGAGAAAGGCAGCGGGTCTCTTCAGCGCGTCGGGAGGAGGAGGCGGGGGACAGCGTCCGTGGCAGCTGGAATCTGCTGGGCTTCTTCGCAGAGGGACGGCTGTTCAGCTCCTAAGCGTACTGCACCATCGTTCGCGCTTTAGCAGCGATAATGGTATCAGTAGCTTCACCACCAAGGGACAGCAGCAGCAGCGTACTGCCTGCAGCAGCAATGGGATGCACAACAGGGTGCACTGCAGCATACAACAGCACGACAGCTTATTGCTTAAGGCAACGTTGGTAATATTTATACCTGACAGGTGCTGGGTTTGACGCAAGTTTGCTGGACATAAGACGTCAATTAAAGATGTCACTAGGAAGTCATAGTTATCAGTTGCTCATTAGAGTTCCATTACTAATCAAAACACAGCAAGCGGGGATTTCCAGGTTTGCTGAGTTTTTATCTTGTTGAAGAACTCGGAGTGTTAATCTAGGAATATCAGATAGTGACTTCTGCTCTGTCATTGCACTAATTGGTTGCAAAGGAAGTGGCAGAGAACTATGCTGGAATGTGGCTCTGTTTGTGTGAGGCCAGAGATGACTTTTCTGAAAATCGCACTTGAACGGTTATGCCAATATAGGGAATAAATGGATTTTTGGCGGGCCTGGATCCCGGGGGTGGCTCATTGTAGGCGCCATTTTGGGTAGGGAATGGGAAGATAGCTTTGGGCGCCATCTTGGAGCGTCCTCGCGCTCGCGATTTAATTGGCGAGCCTACTTAAGGCGAACCTAGTTTCAGGGCAGGCCTTGACAGATGCTGACTTGATTGGACACACGCTGTTGCTGGCGCTGCTGCAGGCGCTTCACCGCGCTTTTAACTCTCCTCGTTTTGTATCTTGTTTAATTTTAATTTCTGCACTTATTCCCTGATTTTAGCAGGGTCTTGGCCCCCTCCTCTTACCGCACATAATTGGCTCCCTCACCGCCGTTTTGGCGGGCCTGGATCCCGGGGGTGGCTCATTGTAGGCGCCATTTTGGGTAGGGAATGGGAAGATAGCTTTGGGCGCCATCTTGGAGCGTCCTCGCGCTCGCGATTTAATTGGCGAGCCTACTTAAGGCGAACCTAGTTTCAGGGCAGGCCTTGACAGATGCTGACTTGATTGGACACACGCTGTTGCTGGCGCTGCTGCAGGCGCTTCACCGCGCTTTTAACTCTCCTCGTTTTGTATCTTGTTTAATTTTAATTTCTGCACTTATTCCCTGATTTTAGCAGGGTCTTGGCCCCCTCCTCTTACCGCACATAATCGGCTCCCTCACCGCCGTTTTGGCGGGCCTGGATCCCGGGGGTGGCTCATTGTAGGCGCCATTTTGGGTAGGGAATGGGAAGATAGCTTTGGGCGCCATCTTGGAGCGTCCTCGCGCTCGCGATTTAATTGGCGAGCCTACTTAAGGCGAACCTAGTTTCAGGGCAGGCCTTGACAGATGCTGACTTGATTGGACACACGCTGTTGCTGGCGCTGCTGCAGGCGCTTCACCGCGCTTTTAACTCTCCTCGTTTTGTATCTTGTTTAATTTTAATTTCTGCACTTATTCCCTGATTTTAGCAGGGTCTTGGCCCCCTCCTCTTACCGCACATAATCGGCTCCCTCACCGCCGTTTTGGCGGGCCTGGATCCCGGGGGTGGCTCATTGTAGGCGCCATTTTGGGTAGGAAATGGGAAGATAGCTTTGGGCGCCATCTTGGAGCGTCCTCGCGCTCGCGATTTAATTGGCGAGCCTACTTAAAGCTCCCCTCTCCCGCGCAGCGGGACGCGCAGGTGAGGACGCCGTCGCTTAGCCGGAGTCGTGCCAGAGTCCTGCCCGTCTGCGCTCGTCCGCGTTGAGGCAGCGCGAGGCGGGGCTGGCTCTGTATTTCAACACTTCGTTGTTTAGCCGCTCCTGGCAGGTATGTTGTCCTACACACGGTCAGAGCTGCTGGCCATAGGGCAAACGTCCAAAGGAGGTGCGTGTAAGTCTGTGGACCCTTTAATCGGCCCATACAGCTGCGCCTGTAAAGGCTGGTCTCTTAAGAGCCCTACTAAAATACGCTCCTTGGACAATGCCGCCCCAGTCACACGATTACGTGTTGCATCGCGAGATCTTCGTATTTGGTGCCTTAATGTTAGATCACTTGTAAAGCATCATTTGTCTATTTACGACCTGATAGAGAAAGAGGATCCCGATGTTTTCTTAATGACAGAAACCTGGCTTCAGGACTCCGACTCCGCCATATTGAATCTTGCATTCCCCCAGAACTATACCATCTTCACTTCTAACAGGACCACAAGAGGTGGTGGGATTGCTATGGCAGTCAAATCCTGTTTCCCGGCGGAATGGAAGCCGTCAGGACTACCCGCATGTGAAAGCGCTATTTTTAAAGTCGCCTTTTCCCATCAATTTACTTTCAGTGGCCTACTTGTATATCGTCCCCCCGGCAATGACTCGGTTTTTAGGTCTGCACTAGCCGATATGGTCAGTCCTATAGCACTCGGCTGTGCCAATTTTAATATTTTGGGTGACCTCAACATCCATTTCGATAATGGGTCTTCCACTACCGTGAGCTCCTTGTTGGCGGATCTGGAAGCTCTCCAACTGATTCAGCTCGTTACCCTTCCAACCCACTCGGGAGGACATATTCTTGACCCCCTCTTCTCCACACTAGATGGGTTAAGGCTGTCAGAACCGAGGCTGATGGGGTGGACTGATCACTTGTTAGTAGAAGCTTTCTGTCCGGTCCATGATAAGCCTTTTATACTCACAGACAGGCCTATTCTTAAAAGGCCTTGGCATAAGCTTACGTTGGAAGAGTTCTACGGTATATTAGAGCGAAAACCTCTGAGTACCTTCACTAATGTGGATCAAGGATACCAACAGTTCTGCGCTTGGATCACAGATGCCTTGGATTCTCTTATACCTCTGCGGTGGTCGAAAGGCCGGACAAAAACACCTAGCCCCTGGTATAATGAGTCTCTCGCAGAATTGAAGAAATCCTGCCGAAAAACAGAGAGGGAATGGAGACGCTCCTATGACCCTGCGCTGAAAACTCGGTATTTTACTGAGTTGAAGCTCTATCATAGAGCTATCTGCAGAGCAAGAGCTGCATTCTACGCTCATGAATTTGCTACCAGCCCCAATCCTTCAAAACTGATTTTCAAGGTACTGAAGGACCTTATGAAAAACAGATCCTCATCAGAGGCGATTTGCACAGATTCGCACTGTGATAAATTGGCCTCCTTTTTTGTGGAGAAAGTGGAAAAAATCTATCATGGGTTCGACACACTCCACCAGGATCGACTGGCTTCTACCCCTGTCACGACAGATCTTGAGCCTTTGGCCATTTTACCTAAACTGTCTATTGAGGCCTTTGACAGGTTCAGCCTTAAGGTCAAGTCAGGCTCCCCTGCGGACCCGTTAAAGCCAGCCTTCATTAACACACTTTCCCCGCTGTGCCGTGACCCCATATTGAATCTCATCAATATGTCACTGTCTTGTGGAACGGTACCCGCGGCATGGAAACAGGCAGTGGTCACTCCGATATTAAAAAAAGCCAACTCTGACCCCCGATTGCCAGAAAACTATCGACCTATCTCCCTATTGCCTTGGATCGCCAAAGTAACGGAAGCCCATGTCAACTCTGTGCTGTCCGAGCATCTGGTTCGCAACCAGATTCTGGATTCCAGTCAGAACGGCTTCCGGTCAGGACACAGTACCGAGACGGCATTACTTTACATCACGGAACATCTTCGCCAGGTACTTGACTCAGGTCATACTGCAGCGCTTATACTATTAGATCTAAGCGCTGCCTTCGATACTGTGTCCCACCATATACTTATCCAACGCTTACAGGAGGCGGGAGTGACGGATGTCGCTCTCCAGTGGTTTCGGTCTTTTCTGGCAGACCGCTCCTTTAAAGTGGCTATACCACCTGGTCAATCTGCCACCTATCCTTTGGAGCTCGGGGTGCCACAGGGATCTTCGTTGAGCCCGACAATGTTCAACCTCTATGTGAAACCGTTGACTGGTGTCGTCAAACAGTGGGGTCTCACGATGGCCTCTTACGCGGACGACACACAGCTAGCGGTGACACTTAGTGAAGACCCTGAGGTAGATGCCCCTAGATTCCGTGCGGGTCTCTTGGCAGTAGCCGGCTGGCTTCGCACCAACTGCCTTCAGTTGAATGCCACCAAAACGGAGGTGTTGGTTCTAGGGAAGCACGCAGAGCTATGGGGAAATCAGTGGTGGCCATCGGAGCTTGGTGTCACTCCTATTCCAGCTGCTGGAGTGAGAAATCTAGGAGTATGGGTAGACTCTGCGCTGACCTTTAGAGATCACACCAAGAAGGTGGCTGCCACGTGCTACGGAATTCTGCGTGGTACTAGGCCGGTCCTAAAGTACTTTGATCCCCCTACCAGACAGCTTGTAGTCCAGGCCTCAATACTTTCTCGGCTGGACTACGGCAGCTCACTGCTGTTAGGGGTGAATCAAGCGGAGGCCTCTAGGCTCCAAAGAGTACAAAACGCCGCGGCACGTGCCATTGTGGGCCTTCCCAGACATTGTTCAGTGTCTGGTACCATCACGGCCTTGCACTGGCTCCCGGTCAGACAGCGAATTAAGTTTAAGGCGCTGTGCCTGGCCTTTAAAATTCTGAAATCTTCTTCGCCGCCGGCACTTGTTCCTCTTCTTACGCCCTATATGCCTTCGAGATCCTTGAGATCGGAGGGGCTTCATCTGGCCATCTGTCCACGCTTCAAGCTGAGCAGAATGGGTGGCCGCTCCTTTAGGGTGCTAGTGGCAGGCTTATGGAATTCGCTCCCCGTACCCATTCGAGCTCTTGAAGATCTGCTTACCTTCAGGCAGGCGATTAAAACCTTCCTGGTTCCGGTATCTAGTTAATTTCTTTTCGTTTACTGTGTGTTATGTTATAAGCATCTGTCAAAGCGCCAGGACGCCCCTTTGCTGGGGCAGCTGTGCGCTATAAAAATACCAAATAACATAACATAACATAACATAACATAACATTTATAGCCGAATAGGGGCATAAGGTCGCAGTATCGATCAGGAACCTAGATAAACACGCAACACTTACTTCGCAAAAGTTGCGAAGAAGGTAGATACTCATTGATGGCACACATTTGCAAACACAATCTTCTTCCCCCTACCCAGTCCGGTTTTCGGGCCCTCTATTCGACCGAATCGGCTCTGCTTTTCAACAGAGACCATTCGGAAATTTGTTGATGCGGGACAGACAGCGGCCTTAGTCCTATTAGACTTAAGTGCCGCTTTCGATACTGTTGCTCACCATACCCTGTTGCATTGTTTGAGGAAAGGAGGTGTGACAGGCAGTGCTTTGCGTTGGATGGAATCCTTCTTGTCTGAGTGCAACTTTCAGGTGGCGCAGGGATCCCACTATTCCAAAGTTATCAAGCTGAAACCGGGGGTGCCTCAAGGGTCTACCCTAAGTCCGACCCTGTTTAATCTCTGTTACTGCTTTAGCTGAGATTGCAGGAAAATTTGGGATCACGGTTGTGTCCTATGCCGACGATCCACAACTGGTGGTTTCCCTTACACAGGCACAGGATACTACAGCCTTCAATTTTGTGTTATGCCTGCAAGAACTGGCTTCTTGGATGGCAAATAACTGCCTGAAATTGAACGGTAACAAGACCGAGGTGCTTGTGATAGGGAAAGCTCCATCAGTGTGGACATCGGCATGGTGGCCCCAGACACCGGGACCCACCCCCATGCCCTGTGAACAGGCTAAGAACCTTGGGGTATGGCTGGACACCAAGCTCTCTTTTGAGCACCATAGCAGGCGGGTGGCAGGCGCCTGTTTTGGAGTCCTGCAAGGCCTTCGGAAAACCCTGGATGTGCTGTCTACTGCGGCTAGGAAAACCATGGTGCATGCCCTGGTCACATTGCGCCTGGATTATGGGAATATACTGTACCTGGGTGATACCGCTAAATACGTGCAGAGACTTCAAGGTATACAGAAAGCAGCAGCTTGTTTAGTTCTAATGCTTCCTAAGAGAGCCTACATTGCTTGCCAATCAGGGAGAGAGTTCTGTTCAAGTCTCTGTCCGTTTGTCATCGGATCATACAGAGGATGGGCCCCTCCTACTTGTTTGATTTCCTAACTCCTTACTCAACGACCCGGCAACTTAGATCTAGCGGGACGGGTCTGGTGTGTGTTCCCACCATCAAGAGAGCAAGGATGGGTGGTCGCTCCTTCCACTATTTGGCAGCACAGCAGTGGAACAAACTCCCCCAGTGCCTTCGGTTGGAGGGCTCGGAGATCATTTTCCGGAAAAAAACTGAAAACATTTCTCTTCCCCCTCCGTGTAGTCCCTCCCTTTGTTATGTTAAGTTTTAGTTCCCCCTTTTTAATTGCAGAGTGCAGTCTGTACCGCAGCGCAGGGACACACTAGCCTAGTGTAACCATGTGCTTTATAAATGTGATTATTTGATTTAGGTCAGGCGTTGTGGAGGGCTTTGTAGGAGTGCATGAGGAGCTCCAACCCCAGCACCGGAAACAACGACATCACTCCCTCCAACCCCAGCGCCGGAAACAACAACATCACTCCCTCGCAAGACCTCTGCGACTCACTCGCCTCGTTCTTCCACAGCAAGATCACCGACATACACAACAGCTTTGGAGCACAGACCACGCACCCAACCACCGAACCGACACCCCCCACGACCACCCTCCACGACTGGACCCCGATCAGCACCGAAGACACCATCCACATGATGAACACCATCCACTCCGGGTCACCAAATGACCCATGCCCCCACCATGTCTTCAACAAGGCCGACTCCGTCATCTCACTCCAACTCCGGGACATCATCAACTGCTCCTTCAGCACCGCCACCTTCCCGGAGAGCTGGAAGCATGCCGAACTCGGCGCCCTCCTGAAGAAACCATCAGCAGACCCCGCAGACCTCAAGAACTACCCACCGCCCCATCTCGCTCCTTCCCTTTCCTGCCAAAGTCATCGAGAAGACCGTCAACAGACAGCTTGCCGCCTTCCTCGAGACAAACGGATCCCTCGACCACTCGCAGTCCGGCTTCCGCGCCAACCACAGCACCGAGACCGCCCTCATCGCAGCCACTGACGACATCCGAGCCCTGCTCGACAACGGGGAAACAGCGGCCCTCATCCTCCTGGACCTCTCCGCAGCATTCGACACTGTCTGCCACCGCACCTTAGTGCAGCGCCTCAGCAACATCGGAATCCAAGAGAAGGCACTAGAGTGGATCATCTCGTTCCTCACCGATAGAACCCAGAGAGTCCGCCTCCCCCCGTACAGATCCAAGGCCACCGAAGTCATCTGCGGCATACCACAAGTATCATCACTCAGCCTCACCCTCTTCAACGTCTACATGAGCCCCCTCGCAGCCACCGCACGCCAACACAACCTCAACATCATCTCCTACGCGACGACACCCAGCTGATCCTCTCCCTCACCAACGACCCAGCCACCGCCAGAACCAACCTACACGAAGGAATGAAAAACGTAGCCGAGTGGATGATGAACAGCCGCCTGAAACTGAACTCAGACAAGACGGAAGTCCTCATCCTTGGATCATCACCCTCCGCCTGGGACGACTCCTGGTGGCCCCCTGCCCTGGGAAGCGCACCCATACCAACGGACCACGCACGCAACCTAGGCTTCATCCTGGACTCCTCCCTCTCGATGACCAGACAAGTCAACGCCGTCTCATCATCATGCTTCAAAATCCTGCGCATGCTCCGAAAGATCTTCCGATGTCTCCCCACCGAAACCAGGAAAACGGTCACACAGGCACTCGTCACCAGCCGACTGGACTACGGAAACACCCTCTATACCGGAACCACAGCCAAACTCCAGAAAAGACTCCAACGCATCCAGAAAGCCTCCGCACGACTCATCTTGGACATCCCCCGACACAGCCACATCTCCGGACACCTGAGAGACCTCCACTGGCTCCCCGTCAGCAAGAGAATCACGTTCCGACTCCTCACCCACGCACACAAGGCCCTCCATGACCTGGGCCCCAGGTACCTCAACAACCGCCTGACCTTCTACACTCCTACCCGCCAGCTAGGATCGACCAGCCACGCCCTCGCCGCTGTTCCACGCATTCGAAGAACCACCATGGGAGGAAGATCCTTCTCCTACCTGGCAGCCAAGAACTCCCTCCCCATCCACCTCCGTCTGACCCAAGACCACCTCTCCTTCAGGAAGCAACTCAAAACCTGGCTGTTCGAGCAGTAGCGGACACCCCTCCCTGAAGCGCCTTGAGACCCTCCGGGTGAGTAGCGCGCTATACAAATCCCCTGATTGATTTATTGATTGATTGAAGGTGATTCTATTCTAGACTGGTAGCCATTGTAGGTCTCTTAAGTGGCTGGTGATGTGGTTGTGGCGTGGGATGTTCAGAATGAGTCTGGCGGAGGCTTTCCGGACATTCTGCAGTATTTTGGAGAGTTTCTGGGTGGTGCCGGCTTAGAGTGTATTGCCGAAGTCTATTCTGCTACTAACGAGCACATGGGTGATCTTTTTCCTGGACTCCGTGGGGATCCACTTGGAGATCTTACGAAGCACATGGAGCGTGTGGAGGCAGAAGGACAAAATGGTGTTGATTTGGTAGGTTCATTGCGAGCGAGGAGTCCAGGATGATGCAGAGGTTTCATGGGTGGGGGGGGGAGGGGTTCCAAGCGCTGCGGGCCAACAGGAGTTATTCCAGGTGGAGGGGTAGGAGCCCAGGATGAGGACTAAACCTTGTCTGGGTTAAACTTGAGACAGCAGAGCTGAGGAACATAATAGCCTTTGGGTCTGAATATGCCTACTCAAGGATCAAAATATTGAACTGCAGGCAAAGCAAGAAGATTTGGAAAACCACAGGTGTCAAAACGACATTTGCATCTGGGGAACGTTAACGAATAAAACATTAAAGGTTTTGTGCATGGGATCAATCGGGACATCTGGGACCTACCAGAGGCAGCTCCCAGCTGAGAAACTAACCCTGTTTAAGACCCTATGCATTGATCATAAGGCACTTCAAAATTCGGGCCCAGAGGGAATTAAACACCTCTTCCAATGTTATGTCCCCACTAGACATCTGTGTTCTGCCGATAAAAATCGGCTGGTTATCTGCAGTTTCAGGAGGGCAAGATGGGGATGAAGAGCTTTTGCTGTGGCGGCCTCTAATCTCTGGAACTCTTTCCCATATCGGTCTCCTGTCTTGAGTCACACATTACTTTTCATAAGTCTTTAAAGACCTGGCTCTTTGCCTTTTAACTGTTTCTTGTAGAGGGCTGATGCTCCTGCCCTCCCAGCAGTGTAAGCGCTTTAGCACCTTGACGCCCTTGGGCATTTGTTTGCACTTTATAAGTTGGTCATTTAATCATTTGATCTCCCTGAACCACACCCTCTGAGTCATAAAGCAAGACCGCAAAGACCTCCCCTGACATTCTCGGCTGGATTCACTTTTTTGAGAAGAAATAATTAATTAGGAGAAATATAAATATAAAAGTGAGGGAGAAATAGACTATAGACTTCAGGGGATACAAACTCTATTTGTACCAAGAACTCTGCACAATTACAAAACAAAAGCGAAGACACTTCTACCCTGTCAAGCCATTCCTGAGGTATCTTGTACCAGTGGGGCCATCCCTTCTGCTAAATGTTTACTTGAAACCGAACAAAAAGCAACACGACCATTGACTTCAGTTAAAGACTTCCTGAGTACCAACAAAGAAGAGCTGAAGGTGGCTGGCACAGATGCGCCATAGAGTAAGCTAGAACTGCAACCAGAATGGCAGATGGTTCTTAGCAAGCTAGGAACTTGACTCTAAGGAATGAGAAAGGAAAAGCAAAGTAATCCAGCATCTGAGAACCATGGGAGGGAGAAAGCTGATGCTTCCCAACTTGACATCACAGTACAACAAAGCAGATATGATGAAAATTGGATGGAAAAAAACACCAACACCTGTAATGGTAACAGGGCAAGGGCTGAATATGAGCACACATGCATTCTTTTGTACTTCTCAAACACTCGATCAATGGCAAAAACCTGTACCAGCACCACACACCTGCACTCTCCATGTCCCTATCAGTATGGGACTTACTCCCCTTCTGGCTAACATACAGTCAGCATGTTAAGGTTAGGTACAGATCTTCAGTTAGGCTACATTAACCTGGTTGTATTTTTTATTTGTTTTTGCTACTTTTAGGATTTAAGGGAAGGGGGGAAAGGGAGGAACTGGAAGGGCAGTCAGGGGCTGACTGAAAGAGTGGATGTTCAACATATGAGCTACTCTACTCATTATCAACATTACAATTAGTATCTCTAAATATTAAGGGCCTGAATTCCTTAAAAAATGACAAGTATTGAGTTGCAGTCTCAAACTAGCACCTCATGTAGTCTTCCTCCTGGACACCCACCTCCTCCCCCAGAATAGCCTAAATCATATCCAAACCAATCCTGGGATTCTGTAATTTCAAAATCTGCAGGTGTAGGAATCCTGTGTAAAGTAGGGGTGGGCAATAAATTCTATGTCAGGACCCGGAGGCGAAGATTAGGCAAATTCTTTTTTCCATTTTATTCACAGCAGCCATCTCAAACGTTAACAGACTTATCAAAAAAACGTTGCTTCCCATAAATCACAGGGAACATGTCCCAGGAGTGACGATGTGCTCCCTCACCTCCTTATTCTCCCCTCGGGGCTCCAGCCCCACTAGGATTCTCTGTCACAATGGAGTTAAGTCCTACCCCAATGGTTCCAACGCCTTCATCATCAATTACCCAACCGACCGCTCCAAAAACGCGGCAAAAAAATACTAACATCGCATACTCAAAGCTAGACCAGAAACCCTATTCTCGACCCCTATGTCTGCACCAACAAAGGAACTCTGGTTAATTACCTCATCTTCTATACTGCTGGCGAACTGTGCTCCACTCCATGCTTCGAATAGCAGGTTCTAAGAAAACTTCACATGGCCTTAAACTTACGTCTCCCTCGTCCACCGTCAAAGCCACCACCACTATCACCCTCTACAATAATGGTATCATCTTAATCCAAGCTCTAATATCAACCTAGTTAAAATGGCCAATTTTTACCCCACTCTCAGAAAAGCGGTATACGGCAATTCCACTGTCCCCTACTCTACCACCACATCTCTGCTGGATCTAACCATTACTCCCCCTTAACAGTTGTGATTACTCCACTCTTCCCTAACTACTCTCCTCCTTTTGCGGTTTTCAGAGCCATCTTGTCTCCAATCGGTTTTTGTCAACCCACTAGATCACCGTATCAGCTGGTGGGCAGTTCTATGGGCTCAACCTCCTCACCGACAGTCAGGCCGATACAGGATGACTTTCAAGCCCCACAGTTTTCTCAATTAACAGACGACCCCATCCCTATAACTTTGCCAAGGGCTAGAGTAGGGTCTGGGCAACGATTCTCCCCACAGGCATTAACAGGCATACACCAAGGCCCTCCGTCGCCCCTCGCTTCTCCCTCTCAGCCTCGCCCAACGCTCAGACTTGGCTGCGCGCCTTGATGACATATCTCAGTTGCACCTTCTCACTTCTGAGATACATGACCTAAAAGCCCTCTTAAATGATCCTTTCCCCATGAACAGCTCTATCATCACCTCTGCAAATAGGCCCAGAGCTTCCACTAGGGATAGGGATCACATGGGTCAGCCTTTTACCCCCTCCATCTCGAAGTCCATTCCCCTATCCAACGCCCCCGCCAGCCAGCATCCTTTGATCTCCATGACCAACAAAGCTCTTGCCCTACATGGTCCATATCTTTCATGAGCTCGCCAAGACAAATATACCCCATCCATCCCAACCTGAACAGAGTACCTCTTCGCAATCTTACTGACAACCTCACCCGCGTGAACGTCACCCAGACTCCTTCCCCCCTAATCCACGACGACTTAATGTGTACTACTTAATTGCAGATCAGCCAGTAAACACGCCTCCGATATCTTCAACCTCATCCAACACAATGACCTAGACATTATCATTCTCACTGAAACGTGGCTAAATCCCACCTCCACTCCTCTCCTAGACCTCCTAGTACCTCCCACTCATGACATAATTAGGCTAGACAGAGCTCTGAAGTTGGGTGGTGGCCAAGCCTGTATTTACAGGAACACACTCTCCATTTCTCACTTCGAGTACTCTACGCCTTCCTTCTGTGATTACCTCTGTCTCTGCATCTCAAGTAAGAACCTACAGATTTGCAGACTTCACACCTTTCACCAATCCCTGGGAGATAATTTCCCCTACACTGAGCAACTAATGGAAATCATCACTAGCAATGTCGACTCAGCGGTGTCCCAAATCTTCCTTGGTGATTTTAACCTTCACTGGTCTAACCCCAATGACCCCGCATTTTCTTGCCTTAAATCAGGGGTCTCCAAACCGGTCCTGGAGGAACCAATCCATGCCAGATTTTAAAAATTACTACATGTATCTCAATGGGGATATCCAAAATATCTGGCATGGATCCGGCCCTCCAGGACCGGTTTGGAGACCCCTGCCTTAAATCATCCTTAAATGGTCAAGATCTGACTCAGCACTGTGACCAACCAACTCACATTAAAGGAGAAACTCTAGACCTCATCTTCTCTAAAGGGTAGATTATCACCCTTGATTCCATTAACCCGTGTGACTGGTCCGACCACCACAGCATCCTCTTTTACATTAACAGGGAAGTGTTGTCAAGGAAGGCTCAACCAATGAAATCAAAGATATGGAAAAGAGACCTCAGATCAATAAACTCTGACAAACTAGTTGCCCATTGTAAATCTGCCCTCTCCTCCCAAGCTGACCTGGTTGAGGTGCAATCACTCATCGACGCTTACAATTCGACCATCTCCAACATCATCTATAACATTGCTCGGGGCGTGGCTTGGCCGCACAGCGGAATGGCTGCTTGATCTCGCAGCTCCGCCGGCCGAGCCATACAATCCGATATTTATCCATTTTCCGCACGCTGCATCTCCGGCCTGCCTGTTGGTACAGCTTGCGGGGGCACTCTGCTCCTGTCCGCGGTAAGAATCTGAGCCGTGGAGCGCGAATAGACGGAGCAGCGGCGGCGACTGTCCTGACGTCGGGGAGTGGCCTGCGGGACCAGATGCGACCGGGGCCTTGTGTAGCGGACCTAACGGAGGCTGGAGATATTGGCCCCCGGTGCTAGGCGGTGCGGCACATGCTGGGGCTGCGGAGGACAGTACCAGTCTGCAGCGCGGTCAGAGGGCTGCTGGAAGGGCCATGGCCGTGGCTCTAGCGGTGGATTGAAACAAATCAGTGCCAGCGGCGGCGTAGGCTACCAGGAGGCGGCCGCGAGATTCGGAGGAGAGTAATCCGGGCCGGAGTAGGCTGCCGGGTGGGAAGCGGCTGCCTAATTGATGCAACGAGTGTGAGGCTGCACAAGTAGAATCGCTGCGCCTGGGAAACATTTAATAACGGTTGGCATAAGGAGCCAGGCCGGCGACCGCGATGGCCGCTTAGGCTCCCGGCTCCGTAAACCTCTCCGCCTCGCGAGCCTATCCTGGCCGTCATCCTGTGCCCGCATCACGGTTTTGTGCGGGTGAATGTTTGTGACCGCCGATCATGTGCCTCCGAGATCCCTACCTGCCCTGATGCCGGAGTTATGTTCCATTTTCTACTGCAGCCTGAGATGACGTCGGAGCCGGGACATGGAGTGGGACGCTGTGCTGACCGCCGGCGCAACAATGGCGGCCACCAGTCGTGATGCCTAACTGATCGCCCCGAGCGGGAGTGAAACTTGCCCCGATCCTTTGTCTGTGCCTCAGCTCTGTCAGCGGTGCCACGGAGAGGTCCCGACCCACCACCGTACGGGCTGCTGCTCCCGAGAAGGGGGTTGCTCACTGCAGCGGCCATCGGACGTGAAATCCAGCCTATCCTGAAACTTATGGGAATCCCCCGAATCGTGCAGGAGAGTATTTTCGTTTCTGGCGGAGCCCACCGGGAGGTGTCGGTGGACCGGATTGCTGCGCCCGGTTTTCCTAGCCTGCTTGAGGCGCCATGCACTCCCCCTCTCCTTTGTTTGGGACCCGCTCCCGGTCCTTCACTGTGATGGATGCTGACAGAGAGGCAGTTCGTGAAAGTAACACCCGGCTTTGGCTGCCCCAAGGAGATGGAATGATCGGGGCTGGGAGGTGCGCCGACATCGGGGAGCATAGCGAAAGGCCGATGGTTGGTGACCTGGTTCTGGCCCTTGGCGCCCTCCGCAGTGCCTTATTACGGGACGCACGAAACCTGGGAGAAAAGCTGGACGCCATTACTGCCGCCCCGAGGAAGGAGGCGCCATTCGTGTCCTGGGCGACTGCAATTTTGCCTGCTTCCACATCGGCGGGCTGCGCCTTTGATACCCTACCAACTGGGGAGACTGTGAGGGACCCGACTCCTACAGCTCCTAGCTGGCCACCGGGAGTTTCATCTAAGTCGGGGACCACTGGACCTGTGACGCCGAAGGGGTCGGACGACCACGTAACGCATTCAAATGCTCCGACGAGGTTTTGACAGTGGAATGGAACTACTACTCTTACTCCAATGCTGACGGCCCCGTGCTCAGTCCTGTTGCGATGTCTGGTGACCATATTGGTGTGGCTTGATCCCCGTGTTCACTCTACTTTACATGGCCGACTGTTCTCCCCACTCGGGGTGCCTGAGTCTCCCGGAACAATCTCTTCGGACACAGACTGGTTACTGCACGTGGGTGAGCTTGATAGGGTGGGCCAGGGGTAGAGAGGACTCCATTGCGCAGGGACTGCTAACGGGCTGATGGAAGTAGCTGAGACTCGGAAATAGTTTGACTATGTAACTTGGCGGGCAACAAAGTATCTTATTACCCTCTTGCGGATTGACTGTATCTGATTTTGTATTGTTCATTGTGTTGAGGGTTGGCGCGGGGTGGGGTGGGGCCGGGAGTTGGCCTGGAGATCCTCCTCCATTCTATTCGTAACTATTTTCTTTTCTTTTTATGGACTAGTTTCCTTTTGGGGGTTTTAGTTTTTTTAGGGCGACAGGCACACTGCTAGGGGGGGTAGGCCATAGCCATCTACAGGAGTGCAGGGTGGGGGGTTGGGGGGATTGGGTTTTCTTAGCCTTGTCTTTTTATTGTTTCTATGGCCCTTGTTTTTCTTTCCCTTTCCTTCTTTTCTGGGATCTGGGTAGTGTATTCCTGTGTTTTTCTAGTCTGTTCTATTAGGGTAGATGTTCCTATGATGTTCCTGGGCATGATGGTCGGATTGCTACGACGATGTACTGTGTAAAGGTTTTACTGCTTCTCCTGGCTAGAGCATACCGACGCTATTATTTCAACTACAGTCATCCTGTCTATGAATATCCTATAATATTGCAATCCCTTACTTTGTTATTGATCGAATATATGGTTCCGGATCCTGTTCTTCTTTAAACATTTAAAAAGAAACCTTTCCTGATCCTGTCACACATGCGACAAGCTGTGGGCGAATGTTAACTATTTTCAGTATTGTGCCGGTGGGTGGCGGGCTACAGTTTTCTACGACATGCTTGACTTGCCTTGACTAAATTGTGTTAGCGGCCAGCCGTGACGGTTGTAGGCCCATACCTGTATCTGCTTAATGTACAATAAAGGTTCACCAAAAATAAAAAATAAAAAATAAAAATAACGGTTGGCATAGTGGTTGATGGCTGAGGAGAGTTGAGAGCACGAGTCATCAGCAACGTGGGAAATCGGAGGCCGCCATCTTGTGTTACAAATAGCGGCCTGGGAGCCCGGAGTGGAGTTAACGAGGTGGGCCATAATTATAAATCACTGACCGGCGATAGTGTGGCTACATATTGGACGGTGCTAAGCAAAAGCTGGGCTGTTTACATTAGAGTTTGTTGGCGGGCTTGGAGCCCATGACACTACGGTCACACAGCGGCTGGTAGGGGCGCTGGCTTGAGACAGTGTCACAATATTACCGCTATTGGAGACAACTGGGATTGTGCAACTTTCTTCAGTACAGTATTTTATCTGTGCGGCACAGCGCATTGGGACTTGGATTCACTCTTGACCTGTGATACATACGAGGGCTGTACAAGTGGCATGTGGGATGTGACCGGTATGTTCCTCCTAGGTGGGACCAGTGCTGCATACGCTTTGTACAAACAGTGATCTGCTGTAATTATAGATAGCACGAGGGGGACATATTTGTACGGGGGCAGAGTGTGGAGCCGGGCCGGTAGGGCAGATCTCTCTGTCACATACGTGGAAAAGAGCAGTGGCCCGGAGGAACATCTATGAGAGCCGTGATCAATCATCATAACGTCGCACATCCGAACACTAACCCCCTGGGACGCGGCTGGTGGTAAATCGGAGCACTTGCGTGGAAGCAGTACTTTGTTGGACAAGGAAGCGGAAGATAAACATCATTGTGTGGGCAACCCTACAACCATAACACAGCACAATGGCACTTCGGAAAAATTGGTCGCAGGCGTTTTAAGGTCGTTCAATGTCTTAAGAGTGGCAGCCTCAACCGGATTTTAATTGCGTCAATGCTAGGAAGCCCGTGGGAGCGGGACTTAAAGTTTGTTGCGCAGCCTGCCTGTTGGAGGTAGGGACATTCACTGAATCAAGATGGGGAAGCCGGAAACGGACAGCCAAAAATCACATTTGACAAAAAACGAATAAACCAAATGACTCAGAAGCGACGGAGCGAGAGTTGATGGACGCCGGTGCTCAAGGCCAACTGCTGGCGGCGGATATCAGAGCCATGTTTCAGGAGCTGAAAACCAGCCTGCAGGGCATCGACTCCAAGATGGACACCTTAGCTGACCACATGGACAGAATTACGCAACGGATGGATAAGCAGGAAGGAAGAGTCAGTGTGCTAGAAACACGTGTGACTGAGACGGAGGAAGGCCAAACTGACATTGAGAAGAAAGTGAGAGGAATGGATAAGGTGTTGGCCCTGATCCAACAGAAAAATGAGAATTTGGAGGCGAGATCGAGGCGTAATAACATACGTATCACAGGTATTGCGGAATCATCAGACATTCAAAATATGGAACAATATGTCGAGACTATGCTGAAAGAACTGTTCGGAACTGGTCTTTCTCCGATGTTCCTTATTGAAAGAGCTCACAGATCCCTGGGGCCCAGACCCAAACCTGGTGCTCCAGCGTGACCAATATTGGGCCGAGTGCTTAATTATAGGGATCGGGATACGATACTACGCCTAGCAAGAGAGAAATGTGCAGTACAATACCGTGGCAATGATATAGCACTCTATCCAGACTTCACCCTGCAGGTGCAAGCTGCCCGTAGGGAATTCATTCTGGCAAAAATGATTTTTCAGCAGACTGGTACAAAATATGCTTTGATATACCCGGCCAAGTTGCGGGTAGGGCCCTGGCAGACCCACCTTCTTTGTTGATGCTAAGGCGGCGCTCAACTATGCTAAACAGCTAGCGAAAGACCAGCTGCAGCAGAAGTCATCGGAGGATGGACAGTTGGTGGACAGATTCAGTGACATTGAATGATATGCAAAACTCTGCACAGTATGGTAAGGTACCTGGCTGGTAGTAGCGGGGAAAAGGTTGACACAATCTGCTTATGGCTGGTAGGATGTGTTTCATGTCATTATGTCGGAGTGCCCAAACTGTCCCGGATCTCGTGTGCTGTACTGCGATTCAATGGGTTGAACTGTATGTAGGTGGGCCCTAGAGGAGCATGCGTGGCATTAGTAGCTCGGCCACCCTGTCATAAGTACAGGGTAGAATGGTGGCAACCCTACGCGCCCCATGGGATGAGTCCCGCAGACTGGACATTGTTTTTGATGAGTGTGTTGATATGGGTAGCGGGGGGGGAGGAATACACAACCTGTTTGGAGGGTTGGTGTGGGTGGGGTGGGCTGTGATGTAGATATGAGAGTTCCAAAGGGATTGTTTGGTTGGGAGGTAAATGTTGGAGCGGGAGAGGGGAGACACAGGATGTTATTATGGTGTTATTACCTGCGATGTGTAAAGCCTGAATTGGTGAATTATTATTGCCCTTATGTGCTGACTCGACTTGGGTCCATGGGTCGGTTAACAGTGTGTCCTAAGACTTTACATGTTATTGCATCTGCATGAGCCCGGCAGTCACTGTCTGTGGTGGGGAGGTTGTTTGCTGTTGCACATATACTTATGTGGGGGTGCCTGTGAAGGTCATCACTTGTCTCGCTTAGAACATTAGAGGTTTAAATAACCGCAGGAAGGCGAGGTTGGTCCATTCATATTTGTTGCGACGGGGGGTGGATATCTGCTTACTGCAGGAAACTCATCTGGCATCTGCGAATACCAGTATGCTTAAACACAATAGATGGGGAGTGATAGTGGAAGCTCCGTACTCAAATTACGCTAAAGGAGTAGCCATATTAATACGTAGAGTTCTGCAGTGGAAAACACTCTCCTCGGTTATAGACACGGAAGGCAGATATACACTGTTATTAGGTATGCTATGTAATGTTCCGGTGCTGATTGTAAATGTCTATGGGCCGAATGCTGATAGCCCATCCTTCTTTCAAAATGTGTGGCATAAAGTTCAATCATGCGGTCAAGCGGCGATATTATGGGGTGGGGACGTCAATGTGGTCCTATCTCCCTTAGTTGACAGACAGGGAGTGACTCGTGAACATCACCCTAGAGCGGAAGAGGGACTGAGAGATCTTATGGTGGAGGAATGCCTGGTAGACTCATGGAGGGCACTGCATCCAGAGGCACAGGAGGGCACATGTGTGACTGCACATAGAAATACATGGTTGAGGATTGACTATTGGCTATTGTCCAAAGATCTATACTCCCAGGTGGTAGAGGCCGATCATCTTCCGCTGACATTTTCTGATCATGCACCTGTGCAGGTCCAGTTGCAAATACCGCCGCAATATGTACAGCCATTTAGTTGGAGGATTCCATCATGTGCATTGTTATATCAAGTATTCATTCATTCATTCATTCATTAAATCTTTTTTTCGGTTAAAAACAAACCATAAAATATACAGTGCAATAATTGACATTCAACATATGATAAAGGTCCAAAAAGAATAAAATAGGACTTTATACAAACGTACATCCGGCATCTTAAAGGATTGACAATTTTGGGCACAAAAATTTTATCTAAAGGTCAGGGAGTTTTACAAAATAAAATACAAATTCATTTGGGCGAGGAAAATCCTGATAATATAAGCTAATACAATAATTAATTTAAAACTTTAAAAGGTACCAAGAACTATATTAAAAAAGACAAGTGAATAAATTAATTTTTCAAGGGCAGTACAAATAGTAATAGTGCACAACCTGGTGATACAATTACATTTTTAGGCCATGTCTCTTTCTAATTATTGCCACAGCAAAGAGGAAACGGCTCAAACTGAAAACTATAGTCTGTGACGTGTCCACCTTAAATACTCTTCCCCCATCATTCATTTTCATGAGTCCTAGGAGGAGACAAATGGGTTTAATCCATTTTTTTCCTAGCCTGTAAATATGCAGGACAAAGGAACAGGACGTTGGCCTCATCTTCCCTAGTACCCATGTCACACAATTCACACATATCATGTTTGGCATTCTCTATGAGCTCCTTATTCCAACCCCACTTGGATGTTCTAGATTTCATTTGGAGAATGCCATAGCGATACTTCAGATATAATGATTTTGCCAATGTAGGCACAATTTCGTCCATGAAACATTCGAATTTACTGTCAATTTTGACATAGAGGAAACTGAGAGTCAATTTCCCGATTTTGGGGTTTTGCAAAAGACAGCTATGGATATATTCCCAGTACCTTGCTTTCAGGAGTTTTTTTGAAAGACGCGTAAGGTAATCTGGGTCTGTCCAAAAACTGTATAAGCCCAATTTTTCCAACCAATTTTCAATATGGACTAACCATGCCAATCTTGTAGTGTTCTTTATTCTCAAAATTTCCCTTAGTCCATTCCTGTAGTCTACTAACTCGTCAGTGGTCCACAAGCGGATCCAGTATACCAATGGGCGTAAGGCGGCATGATCGTCAGAGCGACGAATATCTAAATCCAAAAATAAAGGAATTAAGGGGGTGCAGCCGGGCACAGATAGGAGTTGTCTAAAAAACTGTTTTCTTGTGCAGAAAAAGCATCTCCTCCTATATGGCCCCATAGTTCTGCCCCATATAGGGTAGCCGATTGAGCTTTACACTTAAATAGCTCAATTGCAGGTGAAACTGCTCTAGTGAAGCTACTCCTATGTTTCTTAATTATAGGGGCTTGATTCTGTATTAATAATAACCTCGATTTTTCTATTTGTGACTTCCAATTCATTTTGGTGTCGAGGGTGATACCCAGGTATTTAAAATTTTGAACACGTTCAATCTTGTCACTATTTACCTTAAAAACTTTATTAAAACCTTTGTGAGGGTTAATCACCATACCCTTAGTTTTAGAGGAATTTATTTCTAAACTTTTATCCAAACAGTAGGACCAAAATTTATTCAGCAGGTTCTGTAGGCCTTTGGGGGTCTAAGAGATTAAAATCGTGTCATCCGCAAATAGTAATGTCGGAACGGCTTGACCACATAGCTTGGGAGAGTCATGCTCGCAGCCCAAGAGAGTGTTTGGGATGTCATTTACATAAAGAGAAAAAAAGTGTTGGCGCCATGACACAGCCTTGCCTGACGCTTCTCTTTATATCTATTTTCTCAGTTAACTCCCTGTTCGGGCCCCACCTGACTCTTGCGTAATTCCCCTCGTGCAGCCTTATTAATTGTAGAAGAATGTCCCCGGGGATACCCATGTCCCTTAGCGATTTCCAGAGTTTTCCCCTGGGGACCAAATCAAAGGCCGCTCTGAGGTCCACAAAGGCTACATATAAATGTGACTTCCTCATATTTATATATTTCCAGATTAAACATATGAATCTAAAAACCTGATCTACAGTACTTATTCTGACTCTCAAACCTGCCTGAAATTTTGTAAAAATCGAATTTTCCTCAATCCAAGTATTCAGCCTACTTAAAAGCTGAGCGCAAACATTTTTTGGAGCACAACTATCAGACTAACCGGTCTGTAATGTGATGGATCGGATCTATCTCCCTTCTTAAAAATAGTCATAATTTCTGCGCCCCGCCAGGTCTCAGGAATTGGAGCTCCCCTCAGGATCTCATTACAAAGTATATTGATATACGGTGCCCACAAAAAATTCTCGTGTTACCAGAGATCGCCGGGTATTCTATCTGGGTCCGGGGCTTTCCCCTGTTTAACTGCTTTAATAGCTGATATCGTATCAGCCAAACTAAATTTTAGGGGTATATCACAAGTGCCTAGGTCTGTATTATCGTGTGTCCACTCGTCATCACCCCCATCACCGAGTAGAGTGTTGAGAAGTGTTTTACCCAGACACTTTCCTCAAGGAACCTATCCCTCGATCGGATTCCATCTTTAGCGCCCCCGGCAACAAGTTTCCAAAACAAAGATTGGTCTTTCAATTTGCATGCTACAATTAGATCCGACCAAACTTTTTCGTCCCATCCCTTTTTTGCTTGCCAAATTATTTTTTTGTAATCCTTTCTTTTGTCCCTAGTAATATTTATTTGGTTCCCTTTTACAGCTTTTATGGCCTAAGCTAGAAATTATGCTATCTAACTGGTCACTGAAGAATTGACAACGTTTAAGGGGGGACACCAGACTCGTCGGTCTCCCTCTAACTTCTAATTTAATCATATTTTTTAAGGAGGTAAAGTTATCTAAGGTTAACTTTTCCAACCTATCCAATTTCTCTTTTACTAGTTTTACTCTTTCGAGGAGGGGAAGAATCAGTGATTTAACAATATGCTCAATATGAGCCACTGAACCCCCAACTTCCTCTCTATTGACCGGTTGGAAAAGTCCCTGGTCGTTACCGCTAGTAATTGAAGTGCATCCCCCTTGGGCACCATCAGATCCTGATAGCACTCTATCTGAAAGTGACCCTGATTCAGAATTTACAGAATCTACCATTTTCCTCGATCTATGCTTCTGCCCTTTCTGTTTAGCCTCTGCCTTTTTCCTTTTTGTTGATCCTCCTGCATTAACTACATTTTGAGGCTGTTTATTGGCCATTATTAAGGGAGGCACCTCCTTAGTAAAATGTATCTCCTGGCCTGATGCTAGATCAGTTTTACTTGAATGGTCAACTTCTCGTTAGTTAGCTTAGACAATGGCCTGGCTGGTATATTCGGGGCAGTATCCTGGATAACAATCCCCAAAGAGGAACTATCCAATAAAAAGGAGGGATCTCTAGTTACGTCTTCAGGCTGCAAGATTGGTGTTTGTGAAAGCCTGCTAGCAATAGAAAACGATGCCAGAGATTGAGATTGTGATGGTGAACTGATGTCATTACTCTCAAGCCTGGGCAATTCTGCATAGGAATCCATGAGTATAGAGTCAGTAGAATTTGCCAATGTTACAGTAGTATCAGTATAAATTTGGGGCAAGCACATGTTTGGGGGAAGCAAGAAACGTCTTTCGGTGCTTTTGATGGCCGTTACAACTATCCCAATTGTTTTTTGGAGCATCCTATCTATAGCATTCAAAGTTGGTAGTGGAGTAGTAGAAATAAATTTTTTCTGTCTAGTACTGGACCTTGTAGCAACCAGAGATTGTTTACCCATCATGCAAAACACAAGTTAGTCAAGGGCATAAAAGTACCTTTTGTTCGCAATAGGTGTCCAGATGAGACAGTTCAACAAGACCAAAGGGGGTGGCTCAGCCCAGCCCGGTCAGCCTCGGACGGCCACAGACGGCCCGCCATTTGCCCGGGCTTAGCTTGCGGCGCGTCCCGCGGCGCGTCCCGCGGCGCGTAGGGAGCACTGGCCTTTTGTGCGCCTCCGGGCGCTTAGGTGGGAGTGTGCAGGCGGGATACTCGCGCTGAGGTTTGTGGCCGGTGTAGTCCCCCCCGCTCGGCAGCCGCTGGTGTTCCAGTGAGTGGAGGCGGGGGGACGACAAACAAAGCAGCAGGCACACCTCTCTTTGGCAGCGCAACCCCTGAAAGGCTCAGCAGCAGTCTCCTTCAACCTGTAAGTGCGTGTAATTAGCGTCAAGTATTCAGAGAGGAGCTACAGGAGAAAAGAACTGAATATTTTGTGTTGAATGAGGGCGTCAGTGGCGTCGCCGGGAACACTATGGGAGGCATTTAAGGTAGTGGCAAGAGGTAGCTGTATGGGGCTTAAAACTGGTGTGCTTAGGGCAATAAGAGGCACACTGGAAAGACTTGAGAGAGACATTGCTATTTTGGAGAGAACTAATAGAGAACATCCTTCTCCTTCCACACAGGCAGAGCTTAGAGCGAAACTAACATAATTTCAGGAGGAAGCAGAGAGGGAAATAGTATACCCTAATAAATACGCACAGTCTAGACAGTACGGGTGTGAGGCAATATATGGACCTTACGATTACAGTAGATAATGTGAAGAGTGTAATAGCCGGCATGCCGGCTGATAAAGCCCCGGTATCTAACGGGTTAACGGCTGCTTTCTATAAAGAGTATGTTGATGTAGTTGCACCTCGGCTACATCAGGTATATCTAGAGGCCATGGAAACAGGTTTATTACCGCCCACACTTAGAGAGGCCATGATTATCACCCTCCTCCTGAAGCCCGATAAAGATTCAACCAGTCCGGAATCTTACCGCCCCCCCCTTTCGTTAATTAATTTAGATGCGAAAATTTACGCGAAACTATTGGCAGACAGATTGAAGCCCATGTTACAGCAAATAGTTCTGTCGGGTCAATCTGGCTTCGTCCCAGGACGTGCCACATCTCATAATCTTAGAGTGTTATTTGGACTACTTCATTACTTGGACCCGCGGGTGCAGGCGGCTGCTGCTTTATTGGATGCCACCAAGGCATTAAATTCTCTCGAGTGGAAGTTTTTATTTGCCCTCTTCACCCGCATGGGTTTTAGCCTCTTATTTATACAATAAATTCGGCTTTTGTATACGGCCCCACAGCACGGGTGAAAGTAAATGGTCAGATATCGGGACCGATTAATATCACGAGAGGCACGAGGCAGGGTTGCCCCCTATCGCCGCTATTGTTTGCTATCGCTACTGAGCCCTTGGCGGCCTGCCTGCGGCAGCACCACACTCACCGCAGCATTGGTTTCACCTCTAGAGGTCTGCTTGTCTCTATGTACGCAGATGACATGACCATTTATATGATTAAACTTGAAGAAAATTTTGACCCGATTATGAGAGAATTTATCAGATATGAAGGCCTCACAGGTATACAGATCAACTGGACAAAATCAGTGATGCTGCTTCTAACTGAAGGTACTAAAAAGTGCGATACAGAGTTTCCCATAGAATGGACAGAAGGCGACGTTAAATATCTAGGTATCTGGTTCAGTAGATCCATACAAGAAATATGGCTAGCGAATTATGGTAGAGTGGTGGAATGGCTAGAAGTTAAGATACAAAGCAGGAAAACATTGCACTTTCTTTGACGGGCCGTATAGCTATCACTAAAATGGTAATATGACCTAAATTGCTTTATTTATTTGTGAACATTCCCATGCCCCTAAATAGTCATTTCTTTTAACGCCTTCGGACTGGGATTTTGGAATTAGTCTGGGCTGGAAGACAACCTAGGGTGTCGTGGAAACTATTGACGCTTCCTTTTAGTCAAGGAGGACTAGCAGCTCCTGACTTTGAGCTCTATGCATATAGTGCACAAGCACAATATTTACATTATTGGCACCATCCAATCCCATTCCAACCACATGTGGCCATTGAAATATATATCGCTGCACCCACCCCGCTCAACGCTACTGTTTACCACCCATATAAAAGATCCTCATCAGACATTAACACAGTCGAAGCTACGCGATGGGCCTGGTTGAAAATAGCTAAAAGGGCTGGAATTGCGGAGCTATATGTGCTGTCGATGCCGC
Source organism: Lissotriton vulgaris (assembly GCF_964263255.1). NCBI lineage: Eukaryota > Metazoa > Chordata > Amphibia > Caudata > Salamandridae > Lissotriton > Lissotriton vulgaris. The sequence continues at coordinate 388,021,230 of NC_141697.1, forward strand.
TGGGGGGGAATCCTTTGTCGGGACCACTAACAGACAGAGCAGTAACAGAACGAGCAAGCAAACGTGGGCTGAAGGTTGCTGGTGATCTCTACCCAGACGACGAATTCTTGTCATTGCAAAAGATGTGTGAGCCTAACGAGCATTCGGCTTCTGACATGTTATTGTTTTTATCAATTAAGAGCTGCGTGTAAAGCTCGATATCCACAGTTTCCAGAGGCACCGCCCACACTGCTGGCACTGAAAGATTTATTATCGAATGACTCCCCTCGTAAATTGATCACACATATTTATAGTATAACACAGAGAACTTCACTGGTAATAACAAGTGAGAAAGGGAAGCGGGTGTAGTAATCACTGATAAGCAATGGATGTTTTGCTGCTCACAATTCGAGAACCTCTCACCTTACTATAGATTGAGGCTTATACACTTCAATTATTTACACAGAACATATCGTACGCCTAAGCAGCTCTGTCGTATGGGCCTTCAGACTGATGCAAAATGTTGGAGATGTGGGGCGTTGGAGGCACCATTTTTTCACTTGACTTGGGAGTATGGGCAAGTGGGGCAGTATTGGGTGGAAGTGATAAGACATATAGGGCACATTCTTGAGCTGGACTTGCGGGTGGACCCGCTCATGGCACTCTTGGGATTTGTTGTGGAAATACCTCACAGTTCGGGTAAATTGACTGCTCTATTGTTGTTGCTGGCTAAGCGTCAGATAGCGCTGCATTGGAAGAGGGTAGCCCCGCCCACTTTGGCAGGCTGGATACGGTTGGCTGTTTATTGTAAGGACCAATTGACAAATTATTGGGACCTTATGCCGTGTAGGTCTCAGCCTGCCGATATTTGGGAACCCTTTGTAGTATGGCTGGGACAAGTTAGCTCGGTGTTGTGTGCAAACTGAATTGCTGTATAGGGGGTGGGGGCGGTATGTGTGTTGTGGCTGAGTGTTGGGCGGTAGTAGGCATTGGGGGTGACTCCTGTATGTTGTAGGATAAGCAAAACGATAAGTCAGGGACGATACGGGGTGCGACGGATGTGGCTCAGTCATATTAGTCAATTCACTTAGACTCTTAGTACATAGGTTTGAAAGAAGACAGGCTGGTTTGGGGTATGGGTTTGTTAATTATGTTTAAAAAGCATATAGGGACACAGTCATTTTATAAATGTACATGACTCACACAAGCTATTGATATAAATGTGGTAACTCCTTAATCGCCGCCGGACCGTATAGGTTGTCGGCTACGAGGCTGTGTTCACAAAATAATGAAGCGTTGATATTAACTGCTGCCGGCCTCCGGGTTGTAGGCTCAAAGCTGTGTATTTTGTGTGAAAAGTAATAAAGGTTTTTTAAAACAAAAAAAACCTAAAAAATCTATAACATTGCTCCACTCCAACAAAAAAAATGCTTCAACAAAAATATCCAAACCATGGTATAACGACAACTTAAACACAGAATTCTGCAACCTTAGGGCACCTGAACGTTCCTGGTGATCCTCTGACCAACTTAAATTCATTAGAGAGGTCAGGAGCCCTACAGCAAACAAATCAAGAGTGCTAAGGCTGGGGGCGTGGCCAAGCGGGATCCGGAATGGCCGCGTAGTCTCTGAGCTCCGTGCTCGGTGAGCTCTAAATTGATCCAAAATTACCATCCTGATGTCCAGAATGCTTCCCCCGGTGCCGGAATTTAGTGGAGCCTTGGCCGCCGGCCAAGGAGCTGTTTGCGGCCCCTGTTGGGGCGTTGTGGCCGCGGATTGCTGACGACCAAGTGTGGGCCTTCAAGCCGGGGCCCACAGTGGGAGCTCCGGCCCGACGAGCAGCAACTTCCGGCTCGGACGGAAGGTGGGGCCGCAACGCAAAAGGTGCCTGACCGGGCCGGTATCTGGTGCCGCCGCTGGACTGTGTGGCTCTGCGCTCCTCAGGTGTTCGTGCGGAGCTGTGAGGGGAGCAACAGCATTACGGGTGCTGCGGCGGCCACGCCTGAAGCGGACGCCGCTCTAATCACTGAGTGCCGGTCCCAGGGCAGAGAGTGGATCTCCCTCCCCGCCTTTGGCTATTAATCCTCCCTGTCCTTGCTTTTCCCCCCACAGTGGACTCTGGATGGCAGCAGTGAGGCGGCGATTGTGGGGACGGGCCCTCACCTCCCCTCCCCCCCTCATCTTTTCTCCTTGTTCATCTGGGCCATTTTGTGACTCACTGCAAGCCTTGCGGCCACTAAGTTGTTGGATCGATCTGCAGCTTCTGGGGGCTCCCCGCCGACCTCACTTGTGGCAAGGTGAGACCCCCCCGCCATCTCGCTGTGCACCTTGATTTGCCTGCAGATTCGGTGGCACAGGCTGCGCTGGGTGGTGGTGTACGCCACTGTTCGGTGCTGGGAGGTGCGGATCGGACAGCTGGCCCCGGGGGCATTTCCTATCAACCGCTGCTGTGTTTGTGTGTCCCCCCCCTCCATGCGGGGCCCTCGGGACGCTGCTCTGGGATGTTGTACACGACTGGCAGCACATGGAGATTGTCGTGTGCGGAGTCCAGGGGGGTGAGCTGGGCCTGATGCGAGAGGTGGGGGCCTTCTTCATCGGGGGTATGTTGCTGCTTTGAGGTCCGGTGTGGAGCTTGGTCTGGATTGCGCAGCACTATTCTTTTGGGCGGCCATCGAGTTGGTGGAGGAGCCCCCCCCTGCTCTGTTGCACCCCTCACCTGTCTGATCTTCAGGAGGCACTGTGGACTATTGGGCAGTCAATAAGTGGTGCGCTGACCTTCTATGGCTACAAGAAATGGCTTGTCCATGGGTGTGAGCGGAGAGTGTGCACTAAGACACCGCGGACCGATATCTGGGGTACTGCCGGGGTACGGCTGGTGACCCCCTGCGGAGGTGAACTGATTGTGTTCCTATTTCCCTGACGCTGCGTGCCTTCACAAGGCCCCTTTCAGCGTCCCCATTGTTGATGAACTGTGTTGCTTGTCCTTGCTGCAGCGGATTGTAGAGGGCCTGTGTTCTGATCTGCTGTGTTGGGAGTACCATCTGGCTTTCTCCTGAGGTCGCCCCTGATTGCGCACTGTCCATCGGGACATGGAGCGTTTGAAGGGCACCGGGGCCAGGGGGGTCGAAGCCGGTTCAAGCTAATAAACTGGACAGGTACACAATCACTAAGGATATGCAAAAAGGAAGGCTGTCGGAGAACTCGGTGAAGGAAGCGCTGACTGGGGAGGAACCTGAGCTCTCTCTTAAGGATGTTATGGATGCTATATCTGGGGTTAAAACCTTGGTGGAGCATAATATTGATTCAATGGCCATAGACATTAACCTGATTCATGCAGATATGGGGAAACTGAACGAAGAGGTGAAACAGGTTGAGCTTACCACTTCCAGTCTCGTGGAGGACGTCTCCCAGTTGCAAAAGGAGGTTGGAGAGCTGCGTGATTCACGTGTGGCCTTCGCACTCAAGATGGATGACTATGAAGGCTGCCTCCGCCGTAACAATCAGCGCATCCTGGGTGTTCCTGAGAAGTCTGAGGGTCAGGCCCCAGACCTGTTTGTTGAAGATCTCCTCCTCAAGCACCTGCATCTGAAGGGCCTCAGTATGTTTTTCGTCATTGAGCGGGCGCACAGGGTCCTGAGCGGCTGTCCCAGACCGGGCGCTCCCCCGCAGCCCATGTTGGCCCGAGTCCACAATTATAGGGACATAGATGCTATTCTTCAGTGGTCGAGGGCCAGTGCTCCCCTTAAATATGAGAACGCTACTATAGCCTTCTTTCCTGACTTCACGCAAAGAGTTCAGAAGCAACAAAAATCCTTTTTGTCGGTGAAGCTCGACCTGCGGGAGAGAGGCATGAAGTACTCTATGTTGTTTCCGACCCGTCTTAGAGTTGAGGCGGATGGTAGGGCATGGTTTTTGATCAGCTGGAGACAGTAATGGAGTGGCTTGAGTTTCGGGGCTTTCCAGGTCAAGTGGACAGTGGAGGAGATGGTGACTCAGAGGCTCAGCCTTCCTGAATGGACGTCCAGTCGTATGTATTGGCGATGTAGGGGGGTGGTGGTGGGGTGCGTGTGGGGAGGGGTGGGATTTGATGTATCCTTGGATTCATTGGGGGGTTAGAGGTATAGTAATTACGTAACTGTATTTTCTACGGACTCATTATTATGTCTGTTTGGGCGCTGACGGGAGCTCTTATGCTTTATCTCCCCAAGTACTTTTTGGTTCTTTCTTTTGAATGTTAAGGGCGACAGGCACTCTGCGTTTTTCAATGGGCAGCTCTAAGCCTAGTGGGCAGAGCAGCGGGTGGGGGGGGGGGTGGGGGGGAGTTGGGGAGGGAAGTTTGTTTCACCAGTTGGGTAGATTGTTGATGGCATCAGCATATTGTACTTGATTAGTATTTAGCAGGCAGAGGATTGTCACTTCTTCACAAACAATGATGGGGGGTAGGGAACAAAGGTTTTGAGTTGGAACGTGAATGGGTTGGGGGACAAAATTAAACGTGGTGTGGTCCTTCAGTATATTAAGCGTCATGCACCGAATGTGGTTTTGCTTCAGGAAACGCACCTAGTGGGGAACTCATGTAAGGCTATGCACAGAATGGGGTACAAGTTGGTGGCCCGTTCGGGATTCACATCTGGCTCCAGGGGGGTGGGCATCCTAAAACGGAAGGCGTTCCCTTAGTGATAGACTCCACGTGGGAGGATGACAGTGGCAGATATGTTGGTATTACGGGTCGGTGCGAGGGACATGTGCTTACCCTCTTGTCTGTCTATATCCCCCCTGGTTTGCAGTGTACCTCATTTGCTGACTTGGGAAGGCTTCTGCTCGAATTGCCGGTTGGGCTTTTGATCCTGGGTGGTGTCTTTAAGGCAGTTGTCTCTGGAGTTATGTATAGGCATCACCTGCGGGATATAGGGCACACTATGCGATGGCTACCCATTTTTATTGACGCAATGGGCCAGGTGGACGACTGGAGATTGCTCCACCCTGATCAGAAGCAACACACATTTCATTCCGGCGCCCATAACAGCCTCTCTCACCTGGATTACTGTTTGGTCCCGGCAACTCAGGCATCTTACATCACCGAAGCTGTTCATCTTGCCAGGGGTATCTCTGATCACTCGAACGGCGGGAAGGGTAGCCCTCATTAATCCTTGGTACTTACGTAACCCCAAACTTTGCAAGGACCTCATTAAGGCTCTAGATGATTATTTTACTGAAAATGCGGGGTCGGTGTCCTCCTCCATGTCCCTTTGGGAGGCCTTTAAGACAGTCATTAGGGGCCAGGCTCTGTCGCTGATAGCGGGAACTAGGAAGTAGAGGAATAGGGAGTTTGTTGATGCAGAGACTGAGATTGGTCGGCTAGAGGGGGAATTGAAACAGGAGGTAACACAGGCTAATTTATATCTTTTGAGCCTCAAGCAGTATGATTATAAATCACTGGTCACTGAGAGAGCCAGGGCTCTTGGTAGGGAACAGCAGGGCAGGCTTTACGACCTGGGGGATAAGGCGGGGAAACTTATTGCTTGGTTGGACAAAAAAGGACTGAGCTGACCGCATCGTCCCAGAACTTGTTACAGAGGAGGGAGCTTTGCTTACAGACCCACAGAGTATTGGCAATAGCTTTGCGGTGCACTTCCAAACTGTTTGCACTTCGGTCTCTGATCGAACAGAGGATGACTCTCATCTGCTGCTTAATGATATACAGCTCCCGTGTTTGTCCCTTGAAGACCGTGATTTTATGGATAGTGCTTTAACAGCTGACGAAATAGCCCAAGCTATCCACTCCTTGAACTCTGGTAAGGCACTGGGACCCAATGGGCTCCAATTGAACTCTACAAGCTCAGACCCGATAAGCTGGCACCCTACCTTAAATGTATGTTTGTGGATGCCCAGGGAAAAGGGATCCTGCCCAGTGATCAGAGAGTTGCGTCAGTGGTGGTTATTCATAAGGTGGGGAAAACCCAAGACTAACTGTGCCTCTTATAGGCCCATTTCTTTATTGAATGCTGAGCCCAAAATTCTGGCCAAGCTTCTCTCTAATAGGCTGGTGAAAGTGGTCAGCAGGCTGGTCCACCCAGATCAGTTGGGCTTTATTCCCCACAGGAACACGGCTCTAAATCTACATAGACTGCATGGGGTGATAGCCAGGGCCTACACTCTGCAGGAACCAGCCGTAATTGTTTTGCTCAATGCAACCATGGCTTTTGATACCGTAGAATGGTCCAATTTGTGGGCGGTCCTGACTAAATTTGGATTTGGCCCTGACTTTATTAGCTGGGTGCGCTTGCTGTATACAGAGCCGCTCGCGCAAATAGTTGTAAATAATCGTGTCTCGGGGTCCTTTCAGCTTGGTCGAGGCACTCAGAAGGGCTGCCCTCTCTCTCCCCTTCTTTTCTCGCTGGCCCTGGAACCTCTAGCGGCTTGGTTGCGCTGGGAACCATCTATCCGGGGCATTCGGTGGTCCCCTGACTGGGAGGTTCGAATTTCCTTGTATGCAGACGATATTCTGCTTTATTTAACTTCTCCCCGGAAGTCCCTCATTGTCGTTTGCGACGTCCTGGCCTCTTTTGGTAGGAACTCTGGGCTCTCCATTAATTGGGGGAAATCTCTGTTGTTTGTCCTTAGAGGGGAACCCCAGGTTCCTCCGTGGCACTGTCCCATTCAAATCAATACTGATGGGTTCAAATATTTGGGGATTTTCATCTCTCATGACCCTGCAGTCAGGTATGCCCAGAATCTCCTTCCCCCTTTGCAGAGGCTTAGGAGTGATATTGCCAACTGGAGGAAACTTCCGCTCTCTTTGTTGGGGCGAGCTGCCCTTTTTAAAATGATGGCTCTGCCTCGTTTCCTTTATGCCCTACAGAATACCCTGGATGTAGTGCCAGCCCGCTACTTTCGTGAGGTGGAAGGGTAGCAGTGGAGTCTCTTATGGGAGGGCAGGCCCGTATCGCTTTAGCTAAGTTGAGGCTCCCCTGGCATGATGGAGTTATTGCCCTCCCGGACATTAAACGGTACTACTGGGCCTCCCAACTGGCTGCGATCAATCATGGAACGTATGGTCCCATCGCCGATCCCGGCTATGTCATGGATAAATGGCTTCTCCCCGGAGGCAGGTACAAGAGGGCACTGTACTCTAAGCCAACTAAGTTGGGCTTGACAGGGCCGACTAAGCATGCTGTCCGGATCTGGCACGATGCCACGAGTTCTCTGGGATGGAGGGACAAATTGACGTTGGCCACCCCACTTTTTGACTCGGAGTGGCTGGGTAAGCTCTGGAGGACAAAAGGATTTGATAAGTGGGTCCTGATAGGGATCTCCACCATCAGAGACATCTGGGGCAAGGAGAGGATTAAGCCCTTCAATGAAATTCAGGCTGAATTCGAGCTGACAAGATTTGAGTATTTCCGTTATGCACAAATTCGACATTCACTCCAGGCAGCCCTGCCCGTAGACGCAGATCTCCCAGAGGCTTCACCTCTCGAAGATGGAATTTTGGATGGTCACCTCCCCGGAAAAACGAGCTCCCTGATCTATAAGAAGCTAATTATTCATAGGGCTGATCTACTGGGAGAGTTGAGGGATAGGTGGGTGCGAGACGGAATAGAACTGGATGATGAGGATTGGCGATCGGCTGTGTCCTCCCCTAAAGTGGTCGCTATTCCTGCACGGCTGCGGCTCGTTCAGCTATAAATATTACATAGGATATATGTCACGGGGCCCGCCTCGTACATATGGGTCTGTCTGATACCGGATTGTGTAGGCGGAAGTGTGGTCTCGTGGGGACGTTCCTCCATATCATCTGGGAGTGTCAGTATATCTCTGAGTACTGGCGTAAGATTCACAACACTATACATGAGGTCATGGGAGTCTCCTTGCTGCTGGAAGCGAGGTGATGCTTCCTTAACATATGGGAACCTACAGACCTCAACTCTGCAAAGACACAGTGGGCTACATTGGGTTTCATAATAGCGAAAAGGAATATAGCCCAGTGTGATACAGCGTCCTCCCCTACCTCTCTTAAGCAGCGTCAACCCGGTAGCTGACCAGGGGGCATCCCTAACAACCAGGACTCCACTCCGACCGATGTTGTACCAGAAGAACGTTGTAGTGACCCCGGAAGTCCCGCCCTAACCCAGGATCCTGATACCGGAAAAGACGGAGGCAGAGAGAGAAGCGTTGTCAGAGAAGCGAACACGTGGTAGGAGGCTCGGACCGAAGTGGAACCAGAGACGGTTATCCGGGAAGAAGAAGACGTGTGGAGCAAGGACTGGTGGAGTCCGCAGGAGGTGGCTGGGGAGCGCCCGCAACTCACTGGAGAGTTGCGGCGGAGCCTATGAGTATACATATCCAGCGAACAGCCTCTGTAGCACATTAGGTGCATTGTATATAACTTAGCATCACTGCTGGGTCTAGTTTGAGCACTGTAAAGATACTGTACAGCACCCTTTGAGATTCACTACCCTTGTTGGACACTATTGCTGATACGACCTTCCTCGACCCCATTCCTCTCACGGACCCCTCACCGAACACCCTTCTGACTTATTCTCTCGTCCTTCCCTGCCTGTATCCAATTCCCAACCTTCCTCACTATTGCTTTCAACTACCTCCACCCCCCTGGTGTCGGTAACGGTATTCACTACTTACAGTCCGGTAGGACTAACAACTCCTTTATTGTTTCTTTGTTCCCCATAACCTCCGATGACTGCGCCAGGAACGGACTCCCCCCCCGAAGATAAGGCATCCCGATCCATCATCCGGAGAAAACCTGAACGCTTACCCGTTGGAGCCTCATCTTTTGTTTCCACCCCTATCTCCGGAGTGTCACCTGTACAGTCTATAATAAACCGACATTGCCCACTTCATACAGCCTCCACGCTTGTTATTCCGGCCCGCGATAACCCCACGATCACACCCAGCAGTGGGGATCTGAACAGCCTCCCACCCTTGAGGTTTAGAAAAATAACTTAGACTGGAGTATGTTTAGAGAAAAGACTGTTTTCATGGTGAGAGGCCGTCCTCGAAAGTGGGCTTCGATATGGGGACCTTGGAATAGATATAGAGGAGAGATCTGTGTGCCACCCAGGGATGCTGTTTTTGATGTACCCTCATCCCCGTGAGGTTTCTGATATTGTGTGTATACTTATGTCCTGTACCCCCGAAGGTGTTGTATCTGATAAGACAATATTCCTCTGTACTGTAAATTTCACTGATGCTTTGTTTCAATAAAAAGAATTGTAAAAAAAAAAGAGTGCTAAGGCTGACTATTTCAGACACCAATTGGATCAAGCTTCAAACCGCCCCAAGAAACTTTTCGAATTGGTCAAACAGCAATCAGTCGTCGGTCCTAATCACGCAGATCCTGGTGGCAACCCACCTTCATGTGACGAATTTCCTGCTTTCTTCACGGAGAAATCAAGACTTTAATCTACTGAACTCGCCTCTAAGAAGGCTCTATTACCTTCTTCCAGGGCCGCCTCACCCATTGACCCCATTGAAAAGCACTATTCGACTACCCCGAACACCAATAACAATGTGTCACGGGGCACCTTTACCCCATTTAGTGAAAATTACATCTATAAGATTCTGCAGAATATCAACCCCTCCAACCACTTCAGTGACCTGTTGCCCCTGCCCATCTTCAAAGAAATCAAGAATGCTCTCATGCCCACCTGGAAAAGGATCGTTAACGCTTCTCTGTCACAAGGCATGATCCCTGAGTGCCTAAAAGCAGCTCAGGTATCTCGTATACTAAAAAAACCTACAGCTGTCAAATCTGATTTCCGCCCCATTACCAACATCCCCACCCTAGCAAAACTTCTAGAAAAATGTATACAATCCCAACTTTGTGCTCAGATCGACAATTACAAACTCCTAGACCAACATCAATCCAGCTTTAGGAAGGGGCACAGCACCGAATCGGCTCTCACTCACGTTATAGATGACAGTTTAAAAATGCTTGATCAAAACAAATCCTGCCTCCTGATCCTCCTTGACCTCTCCTCTGCTTTCGACACGGTTAATCAAGACAACCTGCAAAACAGAATGGGTTTTTCTGATCAGGTGCTACAATGGTTCTCATCATTCCTACACCACAGATCACAAAGAGTCAAGGCAAACCACTCCCTCTCTCAGCCCTCTCCTATATTCATGGGGGTCCCTCAAGGGTCCGCTTTATCTCCTATTCTCTTCAACCTTTTCTTGGAACCTCTTGCAAATTCCCTAACCTCCATGAATATTCTCTTCCACATGTATGTGGATGACACGCAACTCTATCTGAAACTATCGTCCCCGGAAAACATCATCTCGCTCAACACTACTCTAACATCTACTCAAAACTGGTTAACTGAGAACCACCTTGTTACATCCTGCATTGTATTTCTTCCTTTATATCCCTTCCCCTTTAATGGCATGAGACCTGTGTCCTTCTTGTTCTAGTTCTCAGAACTTTCCTGGTGATGCATTCTGCATCTTTGAGTCAGTTACTTCTGGACTCTGAAGCTCTATGTATGATGCTGTGCTGCTGAATAAAGCTTCTTAATTTTAACCTGCATCCTGCATTCTTACAAATCTCCTGCTCAATACTTCCAAAACGGAATTCCTGCTCATCTCCTCTCCGAACCACATCCCCAAACTAGACATCTGACTGACTCACCTCACTGCTTTCAACAGCACTCCTCCCATCATAGACTCAGCCAAGTCACTTGGAATCACCTTGGACAAGCACCTGAATATGAAAAATCATATCAGTAATGTATGTAAGGAAGCTAATCCCTTGATGAGATCACTCAGAAATATCAAATCTTTCCTTCCACTAACTAATTTCAAGCAAGTGGTCCATGTGCTTGTCTTGCAGAGGCCAGACTACGGCAATGCTACCCTCTGTGGCCTTCCCAAATACGCCCTGGCTCCACTAAGGGCATCCCTAAATGCTGCGGCAAGACTGGTTACAGAAACCAACGAAACAAGCATATATCCCCAGTACTGAAATCTCTCAAATGGCTGCCCTACGAAGCACAAATTCATTTGAAGATTGCTGTTCTGAAGCACAAAGCCCTTCTCTTCAATACTCCCATATACCTGGCTCAAAATCTTGAACTATCCTGGGGGGTAAGAGCCTCAAGAAGCTCCTCTACCTTCCTCTTGAAACCACTCATTCTTAACAAAAAGTTAACTTGTCACAGAGCTTTTTCCGGCGCTGCCCCAAAAATATGGAACTCTCTTCCATCGGAATTACGCAGAAACTCCTCAGTGACAGTGTTCAAATTGAAAGCCAAAAGATTCCTAATGAACAAATTCTTGCCCTAAGAGGGATAGGCTTCACTTGCCTGTTGTCATTGTTCCTACTACCATTGTACCACCATTTGTTACGGCTCTCGTCGCCTGCCTTCACGTTTTGATTGTGTTAACCTCCTGGGTACAATTGTCCTATAATCTGCGAATATATATATTTTTTTTATCTTACTTGATGTGGATATTGCATTTATGTCCTTCCTTCGATCATATTGTAAAGCGCTCTGATATCCCTCGGGATCTTGTTCTCGCTACATAAAACTTTACAAATAAATAAATGCAGTAACAGTCCTTACTAACAGTCCACCAATCAGGGATCAGCCTCACATATAACCCATATTACCCCTTTGTTCGCTGCTGCAGCTTCTAGTTAAGTGTGGAGTTCGCTTCCCCCTCCTTTTTAGATCTCGCCTACGCAGCGTGCATGCGCTACATAGGAGACCTTTAGCCGTTGCACAGTGGCACTATCTGCTGTACAACATGTACAATATGGCTTAAAGGTTTTTTTTTAAGTGCAATGACGTAGCCAGCCTTGACCGCATCACAGAGCTTTGAAAAAAACTTTATACCATGCAGATTAATCCTATTAGCTTTGCCAGTGCTTGTTTCCTTTTTTGGGTCTCGTAGGTTTCCTATGTGGTTGGCCTTGGAGCTAAAAGGAGCTTGCAGAAATCATCATGTGTGTTTTCTTGCTATTACCTTAGACCGGCCAACTAAAAAAAACAAGCATTGAAAATGCAACAGGTCTCGCCTTTTATTAAGTTAAAGCCGTTTGCTTTGCTATATAATACGATTCGCAAAGCAAATGGCTTTAACTTAATCAAAGGCGAGACCTATTGCATGTTCAATGCTTGCTATCCTTTTACTGTACTTGATGCTAATTAATAGTGTGTTGAAGGGCATCGCTGTGCTAACCAAATTTTTTTCCACGCGTTGGCAACTTTGACTTGTTCATTACCGGCCGCAGGAACACTTTGTTGTTCCTTTGCGGCTGTTTTTTAGTGCTGTGGTGACAGGATAGGGAGGTGTGGCGGTTGTCCGGCCGCTAGAGGGCGTGCCTCCCCGCTATCAGTTTTCAGCAGAGCTGCAGGCGGAGAGCGCGTCAGTTACGGCCTACTGCCGGGCGCCTCCTCCCGCATTCTCCTTTTCTCTGTCCCGGCTGGCCTGTAGCCTGACACCCTGCAGGGTAAGGTTGCAGCGTGGAAGCTGCGAGTAATGTACAGACTTACCCAAGCTGGATATTAAGACCTGTTTGATTTAAAGGGTGACAGTCTGCTCTGAAGGCCTTCTTTTGTCTTGGGGTTTCTCTTTCCTCTTCTTTTTGATAAAGGCCTGTGTGGGTTTTTTCTCTCTCAGTGCCCCTTAGCCCATTTGCGCCCGCATCCTCCTGGGTGCCCATATTATCGGAGTGACTCAAGTGCTACCTGACTCCCTCTTACCTGGTGGTCCCCACAACCCTTCTCTTTCTCCATTCCAATCCTACCCATGGAAGAGGAAGTTTGTTACGAAAAGGTGGATGTCCAATATTTCCCTGTCACAGATGATTTCTGTAACGCAGTAGATGCCTCTATCGTGAGGGCGGTTTCGCAGGCAGTGGCCCCCTTGAGAAATAAAAAGCTGGCACAAAGGTGCCTTTCACCCTTACCTCAGAGGGAAGACCTCCCGGGGCCTTCCGCCCCTAAACCTCGGGAGAGGGCCACTGATGTTCCCCCAGAGAAACCCCCCCAGCGCGCCCACTCTGATGGGGTTGATCTGGACGCTTTAGCCAGACTGTAACAAGCCTATCTCGACATCACAACCCCGCCCTCCCACAGTCGGACATACAGACGGAACCCCCTGCGTAGATGGCGCAGACAGGGCAGACCCCCCCCCAAACCATCCAATGACTCCCCCCAGGGGTCGTATAGGGAATCTGACCATCAGCGGTCATGGCCCCCCTCCCCGCTCCTCCATCTGAACCTACCAAGAGTGCCAAGCAGATCTCCTGGATCCAGAGAGCTTTTGCATCCCCGCTCTTCTGAGTGGGTACCCTCAGATAAGGTGGTGAAGTACATGGCCATACGTGGCCAGCAGGTTGCGCAAGCCTTTGGACCAAGAGGTACACTCTCGGTTACGGGCCAGTGTCCTCGTCACTCTTTGGAGGGCAAGGTGGCTGTGACACCTGAAATCGACGCCCGAATGGCAACCTTTTTAACCAAATACATCAAAGGCCCCAAAAAAGGAATATACAGGTCTTGGCAGGCTTGCCGATTTTTTCCTCCTCATCGGCGCTTCCTGCAGTTCTAATGGAGAGACAAGACTTTCAAGTTTACTTCTCTACCTTTTGGTCTCTCCTCCGCTCCTTGGTTCTTCACCAAGGTTCTTCACCCAGTGATAGAACTCCTCAGGGAACAGGGAATTCAGATGATCATCTATCTGGACGACATGCTGTTTATGAATCAGTGCCCTCAGACACTCTGTCGGCAGGTACGTTCCGTGGTGTCTCTCCTCCAATCGCTGGGTTTTGTGATCAACCGAACCAAGTCCAATCTCTCTCCATCCTCTACGATCACATTCCTGGGTTTTGTGATAGACTCGGTGGGAGCAACATTGAACCTCCCATCCAGTAAGGTGGCGAAGCTGTGACACGAGGTCCAAAAGTTACTAAAGAAGTCTCAGACCTCCCTGCACAGCATTGCCAGAGTGGTCAGTCTTCTGTCTTCCTCGATCAGGCTACATTTCCTGCCCGAAACAAAACTACTTAGGGGAGGGTCTGAGGGCTGTTTAACGACTCTATACTGGATACATGCCCCAATCATATACATATAACTACAAGAAGTATCCAGGAGTCAGTGTTTTGCTCGAGACTTACTACTATGTGACTTGAGCTGTGCAAGTGCAAGTGTAAACCGACATTCAGTATGCAACTAAGGGCAGGAAAAATTCCCATCAGTTGCCGCTCTGTACCACCATTTTTTCATCATTTGGGGACTCCATACCATGGAGTTGGCACACAGAATTGGTCACACTGTGAGTGGTGGGTGGACCGTGTGAGTATGAAGACCGATGTGAGTGGTATTTTAAGGATGATGTCGGCAGGGTTTACACTTAAGGAAAGCAGTGCAGTGAGGGATGAGTGAAGGTGTGTAAAATTAGGTGGACTCGAGTAGAAAAATAATTTATTGGTTTCTCTCGGACCCCTAAGATTAAAAATAAGTGCAAATAAGTAGATTTAACAATATATCTACATGCAAGTGGTCAACATGTTTCTGCATTTATCAGGAGTGTTCCCTATGCATTCTTCAGGACCATGGTTTTGCTACTGCTTGCTTACATATGTGAAAAAATAAAAGTTAAAATGGAAAATTTCACCTGGAGAGCAGGTGTAGAATCTCCGCCACAGTCTAAAAACAAGTCACATAAGGAGAGACGAAAAGAGAAAAACACAACATAAATTTATGGAATGCACTAACAACATTACGCTATTCCAGTGCTCACGGATATGCAAATAAGCACGAACATGGTAACACTCACCCAATACTTGTGGGGAAGGCGCCTCACCTCACCTGGCAGGAGCTCAGGTAGAAAAGGAGCACTGCTCTGTTTAGCAAAAGAACAATAACAGGGACATTCAACCGTGTCAGTAGGACTAAGCAAGAGAACTCGGTATGTAACAATGTATTCGGTGATAGACCGAGATAGCTACGTGTAACAATAAGGGCCGTAGTAAGATGTTCGGTGCCCGTATTGTTGCTCGTGGAGGACTACCTAAGGCACTCACCTATCCGTCAGTGTCTCCAAACGTCCCTCTGGGCTCTTCTAGGGAGGCACCGAGCAAGGGAAATGGGCGGGTATATCTGTGGAGAGTACTGGGCGAGTGTGATGCATGATGGGAGTTGTAGTTCCTCGCTAGACGGTAAACAGTGGTGTTGGACTTTTTGAGGAAGACTATGTGTAGTTATAGTGACATCCATGGAATGGGTTCATTGAGACCATCTTTGTCACTATTAATTTTTGTCACTATTAATTTTGTACACCCATGGGTGTACAAAATTAATAGTGACAAAGATGGTCTCAATGAACCCATTCCATGGATGTCACTATAACTACACATAGTCTTCCTCAAAAAGTCCAACACCACTGTTTACCGTCTAGCGAGGAACTACAACTCCCATCATGCATCACACTCGCCCAGTACTCTCCACAGATATACCCGCCCATTTCCCTTGCTCGGTGCCTCCCCAGAAGAGCCCAGAGGGACGTTTGGAGACACTGACGGATAGGTGAGTGCCTTAGGTAGTCCTCCACGAGCAACAATACGGGCACCGAACATCTTACTACGGCCCTTATTGTTACACGTAGCTATCTCGGTCTATCACCGAATACATTGTTACATACCGAGTTCTCTTGCTTAGTCCTACTGACACGGTTGAATGTCCCTGTTATTGTTCTTTTGCTAAACAGAGCAGTGCTCCTTTTCTACCTGAGCTCCTGCCAGGTGAGGTGAGGCGCCTTCCCCACAAGTATTGGGTGAGTGTTACCATGTTCGTGCTTATTTGCATATCCGTGAGCACTGGAATAGCGTAATGTTGTTAGTGCATTCCATAAATTTATGTTGTGTTTTTCTCTTTTCGTCTCTCCTTATGTGACTTGTTTTTAGACTGTGGCGGAGATTCTACACCTGCTCTCCAGGTGAAATTTTCCATTTTAACTTTTATTTTTTCACATATGTAAGCAAGCAGTAGCAAAACCATGGTCCTGAAGAATGCATAGGGAACACTCCTGATAAATGCAGAAACATGTTGACCACTTGCATGTAGATATATTGTTAAATCTACTTATTTGCACTTATTTTTAATCTTAGGGGTCCGAGAGAAACCAATAAATTATTTTTCTACTCGAGTCCACCTAATTTTACACACCTTCACTCATCCCTCACTGCACTGCTTTCCTTAAGTGTAAACCCTGCCGACATCATCCTTAAAATACCACTCACATCGGTCTTCATACTCACACGGTCCACCCACCACTCACAGTGTGACCAATTCTGTGTGCCAACTCCATGGTATGGAGTCCCCAAATGATGAAAAAATGGTGGTACAGAGCGGCAACTGATGGGAATTTTTCCTGCCCTTAGTTGCATACTGAATGTCGGTTTACACTTGCACTTGCACAGCTCAAGTCACATAGTAGTAAGTCTCGAGCAAAACACTGACTCCTGGATACTTCTTGTAGTTATATACATTTCCTGCCCCCCTACACTTTCGAGCACTACAGAGGCTCAAAGCATCTCACCTACAGAGAGGACTCTCATAAGCACACATGTGCCGCAATCGGAGAAGGCCAAGGAGGAACTCAATTGGTGGCTCGCCCACATGAAGGCATGGAACGGCTGTGCCATCTTCGGCTCCCAACTGGATCTCGTGATAGAGTCCGATGTCAGCGGCTCCGGCTGGGGAGATCGTTGTGGAGAGTTCACCACCAGAGGCTTTTGATCCGCCGCAGGACAATCCCTACACATAAACTGCCTGAAATTAATGGCAGGCTCTTTCGCGGTTTGTTGTTGGACGAGAGACAGAGCGCAGGCCTGTGTCCTTCTCAAGGTGGAGAACATGGCGGCGGTGCGCTACATCAACCACTTTGGGGGCAAGCGCTCCAAGGCATTGGCGGATCTGGCCAAAAACGTTTGGGAGTACTGTCTCGATCATCAGTTCTCTGTAACGGCAGAACATTTTCCGGGCCTGGACAATCAGGTGGCAGATTGGCACTCCTGTCACTTGCAGGACTCCAGTCTGTGGAAACTGTTGCCCCCGGGTTGTCGGGCGCTGCCGGAGCTATAGGGACCTTTCTCGATTTACCTATTTGCGTCACGCCTAGATCACCAACTACCCAGGTACTTCAGTTGGAGACCAGATCGGGGGGACTGCCACGGATGCCTTCCTCATGAATTGAGCAACAGAACTGTGGTTTGCCTTTCCCCCCTTCGCAATGGTCGTGAGATTGACGACTCAGGTTCGCAGGTGAAAGGCGGATTTAGTGGTAGTCACCCCAGTGTGGAAATCGCAAGCGTGGTTTCTAGTTCTGATGGAACTTTCCTGGGGTTCTCCAATCCGACTACCCCAGCTGCCTCATCTCCTGAGCGACCCAGCGGGCATGCCTCACCCACTGGTGACGTCCAGTTCTCTGCCTCTCATGGCCTGGAGGATTACAGGACTCAATGACAAGTCCCTGGCCTTTTGAGAAACACTGCAGACCTCCTCTCTCGAGCGAGGTCATATAGAATGGTCAAGAGATACCGTTCAGCCTGGGTGCGCTGGATGGGTTGGTGTGTGCAACACCACTTCGATCCCGTGGGAGCAGATGTTGTTCATATCCTGAATTTTCTGGCGCATCTAGCCTAGGAGGGCCTGGCCTAGCGGTCGATCAATAACTTTTGCTCTGCTATCTCCGTGGGCCATACCACTGTGGCGGGTCTCCCAGTGGGTGAACATCCGCTAGTCCTCCTCCTATGGGGTGGGGGGGGTCGATTTTTGCTCCCTCCGGATCCTCAGTATTCGGTCCTTTGGTATATGAGCAAGGTACTCAATTTTTTGACAGCTTGGCCGAGCAACGAGTATCTTTCTCGCAAGCAATTCTCTGCAATATTGTTGATGCTTCTATGTCTGATATTGTGTAGACGAGTTTCCGATGTCCGAGCCCTGGAGGTCACGGGTCGTTCTTTCACTTTGGATGGAGTCACCTTCCACGTGTCATGAAGGACTAAATATGAATCTATGGTCATCTCTTACCCAGCCTTCCCGGAGATACCAACATTATGTGTGATAAGATGTATTAAGACCTATAAATTCATGATTGAAGAATTAAATCTCCATGGAGGACGTCAGATGTTGATAGCTCTGCGAAAGCCATTCAGAGCTGTGTCAACCCAGACTATTGCCAGGTGGGTTAGATGGTTGATGTCCGAGGCTGGTATTGACACCAAGGTCTTTGGAGCAAACTAGACGAGGGGTGCGATGGCTTCAAAAGCTTTTGTCTTGGGAGCTGGCTTGGAGGACATTCTCAACGCAGCAGACTGGTCTTCTGATTCAACCTTGAAAAGGTTCTACTTCAAACCATTCTCCTCGATTGCAGCTCTGGAGGTAGATAAGCTTTGAACTTACCTAATCCTCTCCTTCGGGTCCTGATATAGAATAAAAAATTTCCTATCTATTGTAACAGAAATTTCAATTCTATTAAGGACTCGGAGGCGAGGATTTGCCCACCCTAAAACCAGGAATGACCCACCGGGTTTATTGGATCGTCCTAGCTATGTAAGTAGCAGAATTTCCAGTTAATTGGTACTTTCTACATTTACTAGGATGTTAACACAATTGCTTTTAGGGATAGTCCCCTCAAGTTCTTGGCAATCATAAGTCTCTCTTCTTTCAGGATCCGAGTCCTTGAAACCGGGATGAGACCTTTCAACTGTTGGCATGGTTGCAGTATGAAAGAGGGATTCCGACGAGGGTCAATACGGTTTATATGCGAGGCTGATCCCTGATTGGTGGACTGTTACTAAGGACTGTTACAGCATGTTCACTATGATTTATGGGAAATTATGTTTCTTTGATAAGTGTGTTAATGTTAAGATGGCTGTGATCAAAACTGAATAAGAGCCGGCTGCCCTGTACTCTGTAGGGACTGAGTGGAGGACCCACGAACCGCACCACTCCTCTCCCGTGGTCCCCAGGTGGTAACCCGGCTGGAAGGCCTAGTGACATTCAGCCACGACCAGGGGCGGACTTGGTCCCCTGAATTGCGTTTTGCCTCGTGTCCAGCCAGCCGCTTTCTGGGGCAGGGACCATAGTTCCAAATGGCGTCCAACAAAGGGGCTAACTCGTCCACTCAAAGGCAACTCAATAAGCTCTCCTGGGGCCCTAAGGGGGACGGTAAGGACATGACTTTGTCCGGCGACCCCAAACCTGCGTCCCCCTCGCCAGGAGCGAAGTCTCTCACCCTGGAGGACGTCATGGAAGCGATAGCTGGGGTCCGGACCTCCCTGGAAACCCGTATTGACTCGGTCAATATAGAAGTGACCCTACTACGGACTGACCTTCGAAAAATGGACACAAAGGTCAAGGATGTCGAAATCAAAACCGCGGCCCTCATCGACGACACCTCCACCCTCCAGCAACAGGTCTCCCAACTCCAAAAACAACAGAAGCAAATGAGAGACCAGCTGGACGGTCTAGACGGAACAACATTGGTATCCTAGGCATTCCGGAGCGGAAGGAGGAGCCAGCGGTGGACCTCTTTGTCGAAGATCTAGTCACTAAACACCTTCAGCCAAAACAACTCTCGAATTACTTTTCAATCGAGCGGGCCCACAGAGTCCCGGGGGGGAGGCCAAGACCGAGGACCCGTCCCCGCCCCATCATTGCGAGGGTCTTCAATTTACGGGATCGAGACACCATCCTCCAAACGGCTCAATCGGGGCCACCTTTGCGCGTAGACAACGCCCGTATCACGCTGTTTCCGGACTTCACGATGAAGGTGCAGGCCCGTAGACGCAGCTTCCTGGAGGTTAAGAAAGCCTTGCGCGATAAACATATAAAGTACTCCATGCTCTTTCCTGGAAAGTTGCAAGTGGAAATGGACGGTAAAGCGTGGTTCTTTTTGTCGCCGGACGAGGTATGGGATTGGCTCAAGGGATGGCGCAGAGTTGAAAGGTCTCCGAGAACACGTAACCCTCCAGACGACCGTTCACAGGATGACCAGATGCCGGAAAGCCAGGAACTTTTTACTGGGACTGATAACGTAGCGGAATGAACTGCCTTCGACATGCTGGGAACCTTTGGACGGCTTATTGGTAGCTCTGCTACACTGAACTTACTTCCTTGGTTTTGTCGCTACTGTGGGCGACAAGACGCGGCCTGATGTACAACACGGCTCCAGAGTGGCTCTTCCGCAGGTCCAGTTCAGGCTGCACATGTTGACTGTAAAGTATCTTTTCTAATATGTGAATATTGCACCCAATTGGGTTTTGGCTTGTTCTATGTACTTCAATTACTACTCTACTGCTATCGGGCGAGCGGTCTCAACGGCTCACCAGGTACCCCTGATATGGTTGGGAGGTCGACAGGCACTCTGCCTAGTTGGGGTGTGGGTGTTGTCTTGCTCTGGGGATGGACAGAGTCCCTTTTGTATCTTCGGCAGGGTTCTCTCTTGTCACACTTAACTACTCATTCAGGGTCCACTGACGGCGGGTTGGCCACCCTGGGCGGTACCTGATCCCCGAGCGGTCCCCAAACCTCCTGATCCTGTGCCTCGTTCTGTCCCGGCATTTTGACGGCCCGGGCGGCCTTTCTCCCACTTCTCCTTCCAAATATTCCGTCTGTTCCACTACTACGACGCAGTTCCTCACTAGCAATCTCACGGTCCTGTCATGGAATGTTAATGGGCTGGGGCACAAAATCAAGAGAAGCGTGGTCCTCCAATTTCTGCGGCGCCACTCCCCTGATATCGTTCTGTTGCCGCTTTACTCTGGTTGAGGCTGCTTGGGAAGGGCGTCCCCTGAACATAATCTCTGCTCATCTTCCACTAACATTGGTCCGGGACTCTCTTAGGGAGCTGGGCGTACTACTGTTGGGCCTCCCCGCGGGCACGCTCCTGATCGGAGGGGATTTTAATGCCACAATGTGCGACGACCTAGACCGCAAACTCAAGCGCAGCTCCCACCGGTTGAACTCGGACTTGTCTGACTTCGCGCATGCCATGGGACTGGAAGACATTTGGCGCCACCACTATCGAGGTACGCCATATTTAATACACTACTCCAATGCCCATAATAGTATGTCTCGCATAAATTATTTATTCTGTCCCATCGCAGATATTGGTTGCTTCGTCTGCCCGAAGGGGCTTCCGCGGGGCATATCCGATCACTCACCTCTTTGTGTGGACCTAACCTACCATCGCCAATATACGCGAGGTCCCATTATCATTAACCTCTGGCTTATGCAAATTCCGGACATCAAAGACGCCCTAACTGAGCGCACTGAACTTTATTTCGCTGAAAATGTCGGCTCTGTAGACTTGGCGCTCACGCTTTGGAAGGCGTACCTGGCGGTAGTGAAGGGCGAGGCACTAGCACTTAAGATGGGATACTTGCGGAAGCATAGTGAGCAGATCCTTCAGGCTGAATCTGAAATCATCCGCCTTGAAGCGTCCCATAACAAAGCCCCCTCGGATGACTCTGCTTGCCGTCTCCGTACCCAAAAATTGGCCTACAAGGCGCTGGTGCAGGAAAAGGCACAAGCAAGATTGCTTCATACGCGTCATCGTGTATACGAATTTGGTGACAGCGCGGGCAAAATGCTCGCATGGCTGGAGCGGCGTGAGCAGGAAGCCAGATGGGTGTCGTCCATAATTAAACCAGACGGGTCCACAGTGGTGGATCCGCAAGACATCGCGGAGGCTTTTGCCGACCATCTGGAGCGCGTTTACACTGCTGGAGCATGCTATGTGCCGGAGGAGTCCAAGCAACTTCTGGATGAGATGCGCCTCCCTGTCATCTCAGACTCCGATAGAGAGGCCCGGGATGCCGACATCACGGCAGAGAAGCTCACCACTGCGATTTTTGCCATTAACTCCGGCAAGGCTATGGGTCCCGACGGAGTCCCCATCGAATTCTTGAAGGGCATGGCCCCGGAAATTGTCCCCCATCTCCAAAATATGTTTACGGAAAACCGTGACAACGGTATTCTCCCGCTTGACCAAAGACTGGCCTCAATTGTGGTCACCCTCAAGTCTAATAAATCACCTACAGATTGCGGCTCTTATAGACCGATCTTCCGAATTAGCGTGGGGGCAAAGGTCCTGGCTAAATGTCTGGTGAATTGCCTCCTTCTGGTACTTCCCTCCCTAATACATGACGACTAGTCCGGTTTCCTCCCAGGTCGCAACACGGCATTAAACCTTTGAAGAGTTCATAATGTCATGAGTTGTAGATCCACTATACAGCAGGATGCGGCTATCCTATCCCTAGATGCCACAATGGGATTCGACTCGATCGAATGGCCCTATCTTTTCGAGGTCTTGCTCCGCTTTGGTTTCGGACCCTGTTTTATTAGCTGGGTGCGGCTCCTGTACACAGACCTTTTGGGCCAAGTCCAGGTCAACAACCACACGTCGGGGTGGATCCGCCTCCACAGGGGAACCAGGCAAGGCTGCCCCTTGTCTCCGCTGTTGTTCGCCCTCACCCTCGAACCCCTAGCCCACTGGGTCCGTACAGATGTCTCCATCAGAGGCCTCTGCTGGAATGACGATATAACTGATCAAATTTCTCTGTATGCTGATGATATCCTGATCTATGTGTCTTCCCCCCCGGATCCTCTATAAACAGTTTATTTCATGTCCTTACCAATTTTGGAAAGTACTCGGGCTATTCGATCAACTGGACTAAATCCACTTTATACATGCTACATGGCACCCCCACCCCGCTTACCCCACTGGTTTTCCATCGCGGTGGCTACTGATGGCTTTACGTACCTCGGTATATATGTCACGCCTGATCCTAAGATAATTCACGATCGCAACTTGTTGGGCCCCCTGCGCAGACTTCACAACGACGTTGCCCACTGGCGGTCCCTCCCGCTGTCTCTTCCGGGCAGAGCGGCATTGTTCAAAATGCTAGCGCTCCCGCTCTTCCTGTATGTTTTGCATAATTGCCCCTTCTTAGTTCCGGA
The DNA here is from genome assembly GCF_964263255.1 of Lissotriton vulgaris. NCBI lineage: Eukaryota > Metazoa > Chordata > Amphibia > Caudata > Salamandridae > Lissotriton > Lissotriton vulgaris. Next base: position 388,044,200 of record NC_141697.1, read on the forward strand.
CTCCTATTTCCGTACGGTAGAGAGTGAAATCCGTCTTCTGTTGTGCGGCTGCCCGGATTGCTCTTTGTAAACTTTTTCAGGGTTGGTATGACGGAGGCATAGCCTTACCTAATCTCCGCCTCTATTACTGGGCATCGCAGTTGGTGGCCGTTAACCACTGGATTCATGGCTCGCCTTTGAATCCGGCCTTTCTCCTGGATAGGTGTCAGACTGGACGGGAGGGATACCTAGGGGCCCTCTACAGCAGACCAACTAGGAATAGGTATGTCGGACCCATGGCGCACACGGTTGCAAAATGGCATAGGGCCAACAAAAGATTGGGCTGGACAGACACGATCACTAAAGCAACACCCCTGTGGTCATCGCAGCGTCTGGGTTCCCTCTGCTTCCTTCGGGGATTTGACAAATGGGACAATATAGGGATTTCGGAGGTGGGAGACCTTATTTATAAGGGTAAACTACTGACATTTAGTGATCTCCAGGCCAAGTACTCCCTTGCATCCACAGAATCTTTCCGCTACATGCAATTCAAACATGCCATACTGGCCGCCATCCCGGATCTCACTTCCATACCTGCGACCTCCCCCTTAGAGGATAGGTTATTGTCAGAGCCCCTCCCTGAGAAAGCCATCTGCTATACCTACCGCAAGCTCTGTAATAATCTCCCTGACCCATTCCAGTCACTGCGGACCAAGTGGGAAGCGGACCTGGGTCCTTTAGACGAAGAGGATTGGCGCTCAGTCCTAATGTCCCCTAGGGAATCGGCTATCTGCCATAAGTTCAGATTGATCCAATTGAAGATTTTGCATAGGACTTAAATGTCCGCTCTTACCTTGGCCAAAATTGAGAGACGTCCTGATCCATTGTGCCTGCGGGGGTGTGGTTTATTCGGCACCTTCTATCATATCCTGTGGGACTGCCTGATAGTGCAACAGTTCTGGAGTGGCGCTATCCAGAAAATGAGTAGGTCCTTGGGTAAGCCCCTTTTTTCAATGCCCAGGGAATGTGTCCTCAACATATGGGGGGGCTAATGATTTGAATGACCAGGAATTACAGTGGGCGGCGCTGGGTTTTCTGTTGACTAAACGCTCCATTGCAATGAAGTGGGTCTCCCAAGACAGGCCGTTGGTGGTGGGCTGGGTGGCTGAGATGGACCACTGCATGATTGCTGAGAAGACTGTGTATAAAATTAGAGGTTGCCCTAAGAAGTGGGACATGAGGTGGGGACACTGGAATAGGTATTGAGGAGAACTCTGTGAATCGCCTACCTCTGAGCTGGCTATGTCCCGTGATGGACCCATAGGTCGAATTTTGCGCTAATTTATAATCTGCCTGATTTTTGTATTGCTCTACATATATTCTTTTGTTTGTGACTGATTTTCTAACTCTGCTTTTTCATTAATAAAATCTTATGTTAACAAAAAAAAAACTGAATAAGAATTTGCCTAATCCTCACCTCCGAGTCCTTAATAGAAATTAAACATTCCGTTACGATAGCTGGGAAATTTTTCATTCAGCTCCGCTGGCGCACTTTTGGCTAACCGAGGCGTGGTGGAGTTTTGTCTTGCACGTGACTCACCAACTGTAAGTTGATGAATGAGAATTGCCATCCCCTATTGTGATTTCTGTGTGCAAGGTGGATACCCTGTGAGATTGTCCCAACGTGGGCTGTCACAACTGTTCGCGGTAAGAAAGTACAGCTTGAGTAGAAAATCTGCTTGAGCTGCAGCGAAACCAACCTGAGAAGTAGTGTCCTCTGGAGCGCTGCGTGGTGCAGTTTGTGCTGATTTTTCAGCGCGGAACAGGCTCCCAGGCGCTAAAAACCAGTGCGAGCAGTGCAGTGTGCTGATTTCCACCAGTTTGCGGAACTCTACGGATCTCTCTGAGTTTTCATGCAACTCCGTAAGTTCTGCCCATCCCTAGTGTAAAGCACATGTGGTGAAGGAGATGGTGACAGTAAAAAGAGATACGAGATCAGATATTTAAAACTACAGGTATTCTATCAGGTTACCCCCTTGACTTTCCTGAACACCCACATAACAAACCACAAGACAGGAATCCTTTCTTAGACAGGTGCTCAGAGACCAGCCTGGGGAAGCTGCTGGTGACTTACCTGCGGGGAGTCTTCAACATGGTCTACATCTCCAAATTACAGAGAAGTAAAAAAAATACAGGAGCCACATCTGTCTCTCTGAAGAAAGAAATCCTTAATCTGGGTCTTTTATATAATATAATCTCCATTCTGACCTCAAAGACTTCTCCTTCTACTCATAAGCATCTTACGCATGGATTTCTACGTCTTCATAACGCACGTACTCTAAGGGGCGTTGAAGTAGTTTATTTGTCAGATATCTCAATCTCAGCCTACTCACACTCAGAAATTGAATGGGATGCAAACACTAGGAAGCAAGTAGCTCCTAAATGGAAAATGAAGCTGGAAGTATTGAGAGACCTGGTCAACAGAGCTGCAAAAGCCTAGGTTACCCAGGATTTTTTTGCGCATAAAACTCAGCAAGGTTTCCCCTGACATGGTTTAGGACTCCTACAAGGCATCCATAAGAGGAACAGTTATGGGAATTGAAGTGGAAAGAGCCAGAGAAAGACGATTTGCCGAAGAGAAGTTTGTGAAGGACATCAACTCCCTAAAGTAACTGCATAAAAGGCACTAAACTAACAGAGCACAGTGACCGTTAGTGATCTTAAGAGGTCAACAAAGAACCCTCAGACCAAATCAAGTAGAAAAAGCCTTGCTGAATGATAAATAAATGTTTAATGATTTAGGGGATATGATCACTACTCTGGCATGGAAATTATGGCCGCAACGAGCACACACACAATTCAGCAAAATTAAATGAACATGCAGCCCATTAACCATTTGAGAGGGGCATTTACAGAATATTTGCAACAGCACTTCTCAAGGGGAATGAAGGGGACACGGTGGTAAATGAACATGTCCATGCCTGCACCTTACCTGGAATTACAAGAAACCAAAAAGAGGAAATAGAATCTCTGACAGGGCTAGATGAGATAACGAGGGTGCTTAAAGACTTGCCAGTGAGTCAGACTCAATGGGCAGACAGCTTTTCCATCACATTACAAGACTTTACTCCCCCACGTAGGCACACAAGTAATGGCCCTGTTCAAATCTTTCTCTGAGTCTCTGAGGTTTACCGCCTCTTTGTAGATCCTGCACTGTTGGAATCATATTGACTGATCACACTATTGAATACTGATGTGAAACTCCTCACCCAAGTCTTAGCGAAGCACCTAGATGCTCTAATGCCTCAACTGATAGTCCCTGATCAGGTAGGATTCGTCAAACACATAGAGGGAAGAGATAATATCAAAAGGTTAGCATATCTAACTGAGAAAGCCCTAAACAAAATGATCCAGTTTCCCCTGCTTTCTCTCAATACAGAGAAAGCCTATGACTGGTTTAGTTGAAGTGTTCTGTTAGTGATGTTGGAGAAACTACACTTGTCCAGAGGAGGAAAATGAAAAGCTGGATAATGGCTGGATACAGATCCCCATTGGCATCAGTCTGTGGTAAGACCCTTTGCAATACATAGAGGCACAAGAAAGAGATGTCCCATTTCTTCCCTCTTGTTAGCTTTGGTGGCTGAACCTCTAACGATTAATGTTAGGGTATGCGAAGAGATGAAGAGCATTCCCGTTGGAGGCACTGAATATAAGATCTGCCTACTTTCTCGTGATGTCCTCCTTATGTTTATTTACAGAGCCCGTTAGCTCATTCCTGGCACGGTTAATACAATTAGAACACTTGAGAAGAATTGAGGTTTCTAAGTAAACAAGCAAAAATCTATTATAAACATTAAGTACCACAGGCAAAGGTTGCACCCCAAAAGTCTGCAACCCCATTCACCTGGGAAGAACACTCAAAATATCTGCGCCTCAAATTGACCAACCATCTCAATATGTGTCGAAGAGCTAATTGGCCTCATCTCAAGCAGGCCATTGTCCTCAGACAGAGCCATCCACTTATATATTTTATGGTTGCATAAACATCATTAAAATTATTGTTTTCCAGAGGGTGATGTATATGTTTCAAACACTCCCTATATCATTCCCTCAGTTGAAATAAAGGTATTGCAAAAGGAAGTGATGGACTTTAACTAGAAGGGGGGGGGGAGCCATGAATCTTCACTAAACCGGTAATGATCCCAAGAAAGAGGTAGACTGGCTTGTCTAAACCGGCTTGCCCTTCTAACTAGCAGCTCCTGTGGTATATATCTTAATGGTCGACTAGAGAGACTGAAAAGAAATGGATCTTCATACACTGAGCTGTTGTGGTGCGCTCACTATAAGACCTGGCCTGTCTAAACAGGACCTGCGACTCTAGGTTTGCCAATCCGACGTCTCCCACCAAATTGTTCTAGAAATCTGGAATCAGCTCATGATTAAAGGTTGCCATATATCCTTCCCATCACCTCATACCGAATAGGGTATAACCAGACCTTTACACCTGCTATAAAAGAGGAACTATTTTTCAATTAGATCCAGGGAGAATACAGGATCCGTTGTGACCTGTTTGGGAAAAATAGGAAAATAAAATCATTTTCGGATAAGAGCGCTTTTCAGGTTGCACCCTTTAAACAAGATGGCCCTTAGAAAAACTCGTATGCTGTTTCTCTGGCTCTAGATGTCTGATATAAACCACGTACCGGACAATAATTCATAGTAAGTCTCACAGTAAACACCCGTTTCAATGTAGATGGGAAACAGGTGACATTCCAGAGCTCAGTTGGGATGGACTGTGGAAGGACACACCAAAACAGGATGAAAGTATCCAGTTGATCTACCAGTGGTATCTCACACTTGGGCATCCCCATCGGATAGTCACATCGGGGTCAGGCAGATGCAGCACAGAGAAGGAAACTTTCAGAATTATTTGGTGGTCTGGCGTGGTCATAAGGATCTTTTGGAAAGAGAGCTCGGGCCACATTAAAAACATCATAGGTCACCCGATACCAGAAGACCTTGCCTGCGCACCATTGGGGCTTAGAGCTCAGTGCCTGGAGGACATGCTGAACAACTAATGTGCCCTCACACAAAACAATACAATACAAAATGGCTAAGTAACCAGGAGGAGGATGTTACAGTGGTTTGGTAGGCGGTGGCGCGTTCTGGATATTGAAAAACGCATGCATACTCTGACACAGTCTCACCTCAAATTCAGAACACCCTCTGGTTAAATACGTAACTAAGCTAGAGTCCTCATGTTTTAACTTGCAGCCCCTCAAAACCCTACAACTTTTTGACTGAACATGCAACCAGAAAGGCCACACTGCACATCCACTGATTACAATGGAACATGGTGTCCATCCAGCTCACAGTCATGGGCTACAAATCTACATAACTTTTTGATCCAAGGCGCACACACTTGAACATGAATGCTAGAACCTGTCAATCACACAGGATAAGCGCACATTCAGATCCCATGCCCGTTATGCCCTGAGTTGGCTGTTGGGAGGTGGGCAGAGAGAGCAGTTTGAAGGGGGATCTTTTAAGGGATATGTCTCTTGTTTGTTCTTATGTTATGAACAGCTATATTTCAGACAGTAGGTTTAACAATAAATACTTGGCCCATGACCTTGTGTTATTTTGTACGTGCTCTGTTGCAAGAGATGTAATCTTATGAAAAATCAATAAAAGGATTTTGAAAGTAAGAATTTTGTCTGTCTTATTAAGAAACTAGATATGGAAGTCTGCCCTACCAATAGTTCTCGCAATCATGAACTATCAGACTGCTGAAAGTTTGAAACAATGTGTTGAACAATATTTGAAATATCAAGACTTGCACCAAGAGGAAGACTGGTGAAATACAATGTGGTTAGCAGCTCTAAAATACAATTATACTGAACATTCATCTACTGGATTGTCACCTTTCTTTTGTATTTATGTCCACCATCCTCACATATTAAATTTGTATCAGTCCCTACATACATCAGTTCCTTCAGTTGAAGAAC